>NC_090447.1:1387616983-1388929480 GCF_031143425.1 Pleurodeles waltl | reverse complement strand
TCTAGAAACAGTTTTAGATTCTTTAAAAAGTCTTCCAACTCTTAGCAAAATAATGTCTGATACAGAGATGAATGTGGTGGAACTCGACACCACACCTTACCTCCATCTTAAGATGAGGGAGCTAAGGTCTCTCTGTAATATCAAAAAAATAACCATTGGCTCCAGACCTACCAAAATTCAGCTCCAGGAGCTGTTGGCAGAGTTTGAAAAAGCCAACCCCTCTGATGATGACCTCACAGAGGAAGAAATTAGTGACTTGGAGGCCAATGTCCCTCCTCCAGTCCTAAATAGGGAGAACAGGACCCCTCAAGTCCTGTCTCCAACTGTGTTAGTCCGAAATAGTGAGTCCCTCACAGGAGGGTCCCACATTTCTGAAATCACTGAGGATGCTCTCAGTGAAGATGACCTCCTGTTAGCCAGGATGGCCAAAAGATTGGCTTTAGAGAGACAGCTCCTAGCCACAGAAAGGGAAAGACAAGAGATGGGCCTAGGACCCATCAATGGTGGCAGCAATATAAATAGGGTCAGAGATTCTCCTGACATGTTAAAAATCCCCAAAGGGATTGTGACAAAATTTGAAGATGGTGATGACATCACCAAGTGGTTCACAGCTTTTGAGAGGGCTTGTGTAACCAGAAAAGTGAACAGATCTCACTGGGGTGCTCTCCTTTGGGAAATGTTCACTGGAAAGTGTAGGGATAGACTCCTCTCACTCTCTGGAAAAGATGCAGAATCTTATGACCTCATGAAGGGTACCCTGATTGAGGGCTTTGGATTCTCCACTGAGGAGTACAGGATTAGGTTCAGGGGGGCTCAAAAATCCTCGAGCCAGACCTGGGTTGACTTTGTTGACTACTCAGTGAAAACACTAGATGGTTGGATTCAAGGCAGTGGTGTAAGTAATTATGATGGGCTGTACAATTTATTTGTGAAAGAACACCTGTTAAGTAATTACAAACACTTCATGCCAATGTTCAAGACATGCCAATTTACAAGCCGACACGCGTTTCGGTGAGTGAAGAAAAATATAAATACACCTTCATCAGGACTTTATGATTCAGTATAATTGGCATACGTACATCTTGTAACCTGCCTATCAAAGAAACATCAAAATTATTCATTACAATTCTTTGCATAGGGGGAAGGCTCGAATCATGTCAGATTTGCAACCAGACCAACTCAAGTGACTTAATTAAGAAAAAACACCGATAAAGTGCCCAAGATCAAAGTCTATAAAACCAATGCTTAATAAAGGTAAATAAATCTAAAGATCCAAGTAAAGCACCATTAGTGTCCAGCAAAATACTAGATAAAGTGCAGAAATAGAATCACCTATAGCATAAAAGTGTTGGATTACCACCGAGAGAATCTAGTCAAGAATAGTAATAGACTAGTTTGTTTATATTAAAATAAGATAAAATACCTTAGATATGAAAGAACTTAGATATCCCTTACAGGCTGGATTAAACACTCTCCAACTTCAAATTTGTAGTCCAAAATGAAGGACTAACACATGGATATAGCTAAATGAAACTATGCTTTCTCACTCTAAAAGCAAACATAATTAAATCATTAGCTTGCACAGGGCAGGAAAGTCCACAGGATAGAAAAGAAAAAATCTGCTCATATGTACAATCGCTAACTACAGACTTACCTACAAGTTCACATGGTTTAAAAAACGTAATCCACAGGGGAAACCCACAAGGATACCAAACTGGTAGGGAACAACTTGCTAACTGCAAGGGAACAGGGGGGAGTCATGAGCCAGATAGAAATGACACAATCCAGACGGTATAAAATAATTCAATCCACAAAGGTTCAGCAAAGCTAGCCTACCAGTATCAGCAGGATCCAGGACATATGACCAGCACGATGATCTCTCGAGGAGCAATAACCCGTACTTCCCCAGCTGCCTCCTATTTAAACCAAATCACCACAGGTGATGCGATGAACATAGAAACAGGCCCGTAGGGGCCATCTAAGGAAATGGTCAAACATGCGCCATCTTAGAACCGTCAAAACAGCATGAAATATGCCAAAATCTACAGAGAATAAGAGGTACAATCAAACTGTAGAGTCATAGCCATATAGTAGTGGCAAAAGGAAATAACCAAAAATAAAAAATAATAAAAAATAATGGCCAATTCTAAATCAAACCAAAGAGTAGATATCACTTACCAGCACGCCCAAAACAGTGGGCGCCATCTTGGAACGTCAAAGTACAGGGTACTCAATGTCCCAAGGGTAGGCACAAAATGGGTTAGTAAAATACAATACGTATCGTGTATATAATACAAATCGATAACATAAGGTTTTATAAGAAGGAACCGAAAACGGTTTTATCGTATAAAGTGAAGAATTCACTTCAAAGTAAGATAAAGGGCCACCACAGGAGAGCACAAAGCAACCCTGTGGTAGGCACCTGGAAAATTATTGACCCCTGAGGCAATCCTGTACATAAGTACTCAGATGGCATTGCTCCAAGGGAGATCTTCGTTCAGGCCATTCTCATATGTGTTTAAAGAAAAAATCCAAAACACTTCTTTCTTTTTCCTTTGTTTTTCAGGGTCCACATCGTTTCTTGTCAGTACTTTCTCAAGAATAATCCACCTGATATCTACCTCCTTGTGGTTTAAAGATAACCAATGAGCAACTAGGGGGGCGTTGATCTTTTGTGTCCTAATCGCAGATTTATGTTCCGATAGCCTAGTTCTAAATTCCCTGGAGATCTCACCTATATATCCCAGGTTGCAGGGGCAAATAATCAAGTAAATTACATTTTTAGATCTACAATTAGTCATGTCCATAAATGGGATAGTCTTGTCATTGAATGTAAACTCTTTGGCAACAATGGCTGAGTCACAGGCGTGGCATTGGCCACATTTGTAATTGCCCGTAACTGGATTAGATCCTGTTAGTGACTTTTGGCCAAAAGTAGATACAAAATTGGTAGCTGATTTCACCAAATGGTTCCGTAGGTTTTTGTTCCTCCTGAAAGCGAACAATGGTTTTTCAAGTTTATCCGCTTCAGTATTGGAATTCAAAATGTGCCATTCTTTGTTAATAATACCCCTGATTTGATTATTCCGAGTAGAATGGTGAATCACACAGGCTAGCCGGTCACTGGTCTTGCATCGTTGTTTTGAAAACAGGGCCTCACGGTTGTAAAACTTGGCTCTTTTTAAGGAATCTTTGATGGTTCTAATTGGATAACCTCTCTGCTCAAATTTGCACGTAAGATCTGCGGCATGTTTCAAAAAGTCTGCCATGCTGGTGCAATTTCTCCTGAGTCTCAGGAATTGTGAAAAAGGAATAGACTGCTTCTGGTTACGGGGATGGAAACTATCAAA
The DNA here is from genome assembly GCF_031143425.1 of Pleurodeles waltl. Classification (NCBI taxonomy): domain Eukaryota; kingdom Metazoa; phylum Chordata; class Amphibia; order Caudata; family Salamandridae; genus Pleurodeles; species Pleurodeles waltl. The sequence continues at coordinate 1,388,926,130 of NC_090447.1, read as the reverse complement.
GTGAAGCAGCGTATTCCTAGCCGTGGGTTTAGTGTATAGGGTCATAAGCAAGTGCCCTTGATAGTGTTTGATATACACACCCAGGAATTCAACCAAATGATGGTCGTATTTAATCGTAAATCTGAGGTTGCTGTCACACAGATTGAGCCAACTGTAAAATTCTAGTAGTTGGTCTTCACTGCCTTTCCAAATGAAGAAACATCATCAATAAATCTACTCCAGGCCTGCACATTCTCATAGAAAGGGGCCATTTCGTTGTAAATGAACTTGTCCTCGAATGCTCCCACATATAGGTTCGCCACACTAGGTGCACAGGCAGCACCCATACTGACTCCTTTGATTTGGTGATACATTTTGCCATTAAAATCAAAGTAGTTATTAAATAGTACAGTTTCCAAACATTTCAGAATGAAACTCAATGCTGGATCATCTCCCCGTCTGTTTAGATATAGTGCTACAACATCAATGGCTTCTTGCTGGGGTATATTCGTATATAAAGACTCAAGGTCCATGGTCACTAGATATTCCCCATCAGGTCTATATTGCAGGCCCTCGATCTTAGAAATGAAGTGGCCTGTGTCTCTGATGTAAGATGGAAAAAGGGCTACCATCGGTTTCAGAAAGGTATCAACGTACTTTGACAATGGCTCAATGGCCGAGCCTATGGTGGATACAATCGGACGCATAGGTGGATTACTGGCGTCCTTGTGAATCTTAGGTAGACCATAGATAATCGGGATTCTAGTATGGACTGGAGTCAAAAAATCAAATTCTTTCTTACAAATAACGCCCTCTTCTAATGCTTCTAGATTCGTAGTTTTGATTGATCTCTACAATTTGATTTCAGGGTGGCCTGGTATAGATTTATAAAAAAACGGACACTGCAACATGTTTTCCATATTGTCCATATACAAATTGGTGTCTAGAATAGCTATACCACCCCCTTTATCACATGGTTTAACAGTGATAGTCCTGGTATTTTTAAGACTTTTTAGGGCCATGCTTTCATCTTTGCTAAGATTGTACCTGGATCTTGGGGCATGTAGAAGCATTTTCTTAATTTTACTAGTCACTGTCCTCTCAAATATAGCTATTTCAGGACCCAAAGCTTCTAACGGGGAGTAAACGTAGATGGCAATTTGAGTCCTGATCTGCTAACAGTGGTAGTAGGGGGAGACGATGAAAAAAACCTTTTTAGTCTCACTCGTCTGAAGAATGCCTGAAGGTTTCTCATCAATTCAAATTTATTTATGTCTGAATTCGGTACAAAGGACAAGCCTTTCGATAACAAGCTGATGCAATGGTCATCCAAGGTAATTTGACTCAGATTAAAGATCGGAATCTCCTTCAGTCCCTCCAATACTGATTGCGTCTTGTTTGTAATGTGTGGTGAGATTGTTCTGAGTTCGGGGGACGATTTCCCCGATTTTGTCTGAATCTTGATCTGTGATTGAATCTGCGGTGACCTAAAAAAACGGGGATTCTGTTGGTACTGTTCCGAATGATTCAGTCTATTGCCATATTCATCGAATTGATATGAACTACCCTCCCCTTCAGATTCAGAAGTATCGGAAAACGTCACCACTTTCTTAGGAACCCACTCCTGTCTTTCCTGTGGTATGGAGGATTGTTTGTAGTACTGGTCAGCAAGATAAGGATATGTCCTCTCCCGGGTGAAATACCTGATATCTTTTTTCAATTTGTCTGATTTCCTCTTTATCAAATATATATTAAATGATTCCAAAACCCTATTTATCTCCTCTAGCTTTCTTTTGGCTTCCTCCACAGATACTGCCTGCCTGAGCTTGCTTTCAAGTTCCTGAATCTCAGAAAACAGAGAAGAAGCTACTTCTCTGGCTGTTTCTATAATCAACAGCATGTGATCACGAGAGCATCTATTAGAAATAAGCGACCACTTTTCGAGGAATTGTTTGATCTCAACAAAGAGGCCTGGAATGTTTCTTATTCTTAGGCCGTTTGGGATAGTACCAGCCTTAAGATATTCTAAAAGAAATTCAGCGTGTGCTTCAGTCCTGCGGGCTTTCTTTTTTAAATTGAGTAAATTAAGCCAGTCATTGTTCAGGCTGTTGGAAAATAAGGACTCCGAACTCAAATTGGTACTGGTGCCCACTATTCTTGAAAAATCCTCCTCGGTGAACCCAAATGTTTTAATACTCTCCATCAAAGAAAACAGATTAAACTAACTCTAAAGAACTTATTAAAAGAGAGAAAAGAATATAAAATAAAACAAAAAATTGGCCCAAAAACAATATAATCCCAAATGAAAAAAAGAAAGAAAGTCTGGGCACAGAAAGACCCAAGATAAATAAAGTAATCAAACGAGCAAACCCTGACAGCAGAGCTGTAAGTAAGCAAATCCTCGTATCTAAACAGGGTCCCTGAGCTAGATACAGAGAGTAACACACAGGGGAGCAATACTATGAGTATAACGTAGTTTACTCTCCATTAACATAGCAAACATAGGAATGGAAATCTTAAATTCAAATATACAACATACAATATATTTCAATTTAGATATTTATTAGATATTATTTATTATCTATCCTACGGCTGACCCAAGCGACCTGAAAAACTTCCGCCCCATCTCTCTTCTACCTTTCCCAGCCAAGGTAATAGAAAAGACCGTCAACAAACAGCTGACCACCTTCCTGGAAGACAACAACCTGCTCGACCCTTCACAAACCGGATTCCGAACCAACCACAGCACGGAAACCGCCCTCATCTCAGTCACAGACGACATCAGAACCCTGATGGACAACGGTGAAACAGTCGCCCTCATTCTCCTCGACCTCTCGGCTGCCTTTGACACCGTCTGTCACCGCACCCTAATCACCCGCCTACGCTCCACCGGGATCCAAGGCCAGGCCCTGGACTGGATCGCCTCCTTCCTCGCTAACCGCTCCCAAAGAGTTTACCTCCCTCCGTTTCGCTCAGAACCCACCAAGATCATCTGCGGCGTACCTCAAGGCTCATCGCTCAGCCCGACACTCTTCAATGTCTACATGAGCCCCCTCGCCGACATCGTACGCAAGCACGACATCATCATCACCTCCTACGCCGACGACACCCAACTTGTACTCTCCCTCACCAAGGACCCCGCCAGCGCCAAGACCAACCTACAAGAGGGTATGAAGGACGTCGCAGATTGGATGAGGCTCAGCCGCCTAAAGCTGAACTCTGAAAAAACGGAAGTCCTCATCCTCGGCAACACCCCGTCCGCCTGGGACGACTCCTGGTGGCCCACGGCCCTCGGCACCGCACCGACCCCCGCAGACCACGCCCGCAACCTCGGCTTCATCTTGGACCCTCTTCTCACCATGACCAAGCAAGTCAACGCCGTGTCCTCCGCCTGCTTCCTCACTCTCCGCATGCTCCGCAAGATCTTCCGCTGGATCCCCGCCGACACCAGAAAAACCGTGACCCACGCCCTTGTCACGAGTCGCCTGGACTACGGCAACACCCTCTACGCCGGGACCACCGCCAAACTCCAAAACCGCCTGCAACGCATCCAAAACGCCTCGGCCCGCCTCATCCTCGACGTACCCCGCAACAGCCACATCTCCGCACACCTGAGACACCTGCATTGGCTCCCAGTCAGCAAAAGGATCACCTTCCGTCTTCTCACCCACGCACACAAAGCCCTCCACAACAAGGGACCGGAATACCTCAACAGACGCCTCAGCTTCTACGTCCCCACCCGCCCCCTCCGCTCCGCTGGCCTCGCACTTGCTGCCGTCCCTCGCACCCGCCGCTCCACGGCGGGTGGGAGATCTTTCTCCTTCCTGGCGGCCAAGACCTGGAACTCCCTCCCCACCAGCCTCAGGACCACCCAGGACCACTCCGCTTTCCGGAGACTCCTAAAGACTTGGCTGTTCGAGCAGCGATAACCCCCCCCTTTCCCCCTAGCGCCTTGAGACCCGCACGGGTGAGTAGCGCGCTTTATAAATGTTAATGATTTGATTTGATTTGATTTGATTTTATTATAGCTAATTAAACATTCAGTTCGCACATAATATAATCAACATAGAATCAACCAAAAAAATATATAATACAACCCCCTACCCTAAATGAAACATACATATATGAAAACATAAATAACATAACAGTAAATACGCAAAAATAAACAAATAACACAGAACCAACAAAATCACAAAATAGTATACATACAAAATTACAACCGCCTCATACATGAGAGGATATTTAAACAGCACAATAAAGTTACTGCTTTGATGCTACAATTATGCGTTGTAGTTTGGATTGTATAAAATTCAACATAACAGCCAATTCTAGGTTATAATTTCCTGATTCAAATTCTCGTGTTCCAGGCCTGATGGTAGCCAATCCTGGTCAGGGCTTCAAATTTGCCAATTTCAAACACTTCATGCCAATGTTCAAGACATGCCAATTTACAAGCCGACACGCGTTTCGGTGAGTGAAGAAAAATATAAATACACCTTCATCAGGACTTTATGATTCAGTATAATTGGCATACGTACATCTTGTAACCTGCCTATCAAAGAAACATCAAAATTATTCATTACAATTCTTTGCATAGGGGGAAGGCTCGAATCATGTCAGATTTGCAACCAGGGCAACTCAAGTGACTTAATTAAGAAAAAACACTGATAAAGTGCCCAAGATCAAAGTCTATAAAACCAATGCTTAATAAAGGTAAATAAATCTAAAGATCCAAGGAAAGCACCATTAGTGTCCAGCAAAATACTAGATAAAGTGCAGAAATAGAATCACCTATAGCATAAAAGTGTTGGATTACCACCGAGAGAATCTAGTCAAGAATAGTAATAGACTAGTATGTTTATATTAAAATAAGATTAAATACCTTAGATATGAAAGAACTTAGATATCCCTTACAGGCTGGATTAAACACTCTCCAACTTCAAATTTGTAGTCCAAAATGAAGGACTAACACATGGATATAGCTAAATGAAGCTATGCTTTCTCACTCTATAAAAGCAAACATAATGAAATTGGCAAATTTGAAGCCCTGACCAGGATTGGCTACCATCAGGCCTGTAACACGAGAATTTGAATCAGGAAATTATAACCTAGAATTGGCTGTTATGTTGAATTTTATACAATCCAAACTACAACGCATAATTGTAGCATCAAAGCAGTAACTTTATTGTGCTGTATCCCTGTCCTATATCCTTCGCAGGCACACATACAACGAATGCATAGTCCCCGCTCCTGCACTGCGCAGCACTTTACATCTAACTGATGTAGGCCAAAGGGTGAGTTAAGCACACAGCAGCAGAACTTTAAAAAAACGAGTGAGCCTGTAGGCCTCACTCCAGTGACACAGGTTATCAAGCCGACAGGTCTCGCCTATGCCAGATCTATTGGCTTTGATATGTTTTTTAAAGTCGTGTACAGCCATGCCAGAAAGTTTAAAAAAAATAAAAAAAACACAAAATAATGCAGTGAATGTTGGCCATGTCATAGTATTTATTTTACTCTGAACCATGCTGCATAGCAACCGCGCTGCTGGCCAACGTGGCAAAGCCAAATAGCAGTATTTTATGAATTTGTCAGGGTTTTCAAGCCAAGTTGTACAGCAGTGTGGTTGCAGTGCATTGTGATTGGAAGTAATGAAAAAGACCCACGTGATACGGCCAGTGGTTTTTTTTTTTTTTTTTTTTTTTTTGCTCCTGCTGTTCAACATCAGCAGTAACTATTTTTTCCTTTTGCCACTCTTGAACAGCATTGGCAAAAAGTACTGGCAAACTTGAAGACAAGACCTATTGCCTTTGCCAATGCTTATTTCTGCAGTTGGTGGGTGAAAGAGCATTGCTCAGAGTCAGTCATACAGCCGTAATCAAATGATATATGTACAGTTGGGCCCATCTGTTTGGCCCAGAAAACTGGCGACAACTTTAAAATGCCCATGTGGAGTACTGAATGTTTGTTTGTAAATTATGATCTGCCAGAACAGCCCCATCTACTTCATTGATGGTGAGAAAGGGTTCAGCGACGCATCATGATCCGCTGTATCAAAACAAATACATTTTTTAATAATAAATTTGGTGCAATCCAGAAAGTCTGTAAAATGTCAAGCACTTCATCACCCACAAATACGACGAACCTTGGGACTGAATAAAGTGTTTACTTTAAATTAATACAATGCAAACCACCTACCAGAAGCCATGGTTCCTGCAGCTTGCGATTGCATAATGTGTGAAGAAAATAAGATCGTGCATGTTTTAAGGAAAAAAAAAAAGTAAATTTTGATTTGAAGCAAGATGTGTAGAAAATAAAACACAAGCAAAGGAGCCACTGCGCAGACGCTAAGATGACAATCTAAATGAACTGAGGCACATACCAAGAAGATTAATGGTTAAACTGAGGAAAATACAAACGTGCTAGGGATGTCGAAGCCGATCAAACAAATTATGCTTAGTCAAGTGTCATAACTGTGGCAACAACCTCGTGCACATTAAATAACTTGGACATTTTGGCATCACAGATCAGCTTCAAAGTACGCTCACGTGCGTTTTCAAATTTAACCTAAAAGAGAAGTCCTGAGAGCGCACCTACTAGCAACTTCAGTTTACACTAGTAATCATCAAGTGAGCAGCAGTTTGCTCCTAGACTCTGCATCAAACAGTCGCTGTCAACTGGCTTCTGTGAACACCACAGACAAATGGCTGTGAGGGAAGGGATGGTGGCAGGAAGCTCATGGGCAAGGAAAAAGACCTGATCCATATACCAACATAATGTTGTAGCAACCATTGGCAAAGCCAATAGGTCTCCGCAATCCAAGAGCTAAAGACGTTGACAGTGCTAATGCATTTGTGTATGTCGGTCAAAACAGCCCCAGAGCTATACACACATGCATTTACATTGTCAGCGCCTATAGCTGTCAGATTGCTGAGTCCTATTGGCTTTGTCAGTGCTTGTTTCGAATGGAGTTGCAGATGACCACTGGCAGCAAAGGGTGACAGTAAAAGGTGATTGCTGTTGCCCTGTGTGAGCTGAGCTGCTGTCCCACTCCAGGACTGGCCCCACCCCATGTTAGACCGATCTACAGTCGCGCAGCTGCAGTTGAAGCCGGGTCTAAAGTGTCCTCGAGTGTGGCCTAGGCAGAGTGAGGGTGTAAATGTATGGCCCATCATTGGGTAAGTGACTTCTCACCCTATCAGAGACATGTGATCTGCGTATGCTGGCAAGGTAGATCAGTGATTTAATGTGTCTGTAGCTTGTGACCCGACTGGTAAAGCAGGATCATTATTTTTCTATCGATTGAACAAGTGTTTTGGAGCATGGAGATAGCACTCGTTGTATAGCACTGCAAAGCCAATTCGTGCGCGATTAAAGGCTTAGCGCTGCAGAGCGGTACGTGCATGGTAAAAGGCTGCATCGCTGACAGTGTAGTAGGCGTTTAGGTATTACCAATGAACGGGACAAACAGAAGCCAGGCAGCGGCATGCGTTCCAAAAAAAAAAAAATATATATATATATATATACATATATATATATATATATATAATAATGAACTTCGCGCTCTGTACTAATTAAAACAATAGCACTCCTAATGTGTGGCAGGACCGATCACCCATTTTAAGAAAAAGGATAAAGTAGTCCTAAAACAATAGCTAAAATATGGCTGCTGCGTAGGTTTACAGTACTTGGCTGGTGGTCTCGGGCAGGGCTAATCACAGGATGAGGCATGACCTATGGATGTGCTTGTCAAATAGTGATAATGAAAAATGGAGCGATGATGGTGCCAGCCAATGGGAAGCCTATGGGTGGGCTCCAGCCTGTGAAGTAGATACAACATGCCTCAGTTTGAGACAGCACATGCGCGCTGTCTAGAGCTGAGACCTAAAAATCAAAATAGTTCATGCATCCACCTCATTGAATGGACGCCCGTCCAACATTTCAAATAAAACTACACACTTACCGTTACTCTAAATGCAAACCTAATATCATACCAAATAATAAACCATAGAGGACATGGCGTAATGGTCAGAGCTGCCAACTTTGGAACTGGGGCACCTGCTTTGAGGCTCATCGTGACTTTGGGACTCTGTACAAATCATGTAATCTCCCTGTGTCTAAGAAAAGAGGAATCTGAAATTCTGTAATGTAACTGGTGCTCATGTGGAGCCCTCTAACACTTTTGGGTTGAGCTGTGGCTATGCAAAACTGCAAACAAAAAAAAAACAAAAAACGGCAGGGATAAAAGGAGGAGAAATATGGAGAGGGGGTGCGACGAGAGAGAGAGCACTGCGGGTTGCACCGAAGCCCTAAAACACATGCACTCTTGCACAAAAAAAAATGCAGTGAATGCAACGTACAAACACTGCAGTCACACGGACTGCTTTAATCATCCATGCCAGTGAAAAAAGTCAAGTAAAACAAAGTGGAAGTTTGAAAAAAATGCTTACTGTTACTCTAAATACAAACCTCATATATCAAAACATGAACCAGATAGGGTGCGACGTTTTGGTCAGAGCTGCTGATTTTTGGAACTGAGGGACCAGGTATGAGTCCCGGCATTGGCTCAAAATCGTGTGATTCTGTGCAAATTACTTAACCTTCCTGTGACTAAAAAAAAGAGAAATGTGACCCAGTGTACTGCAGCTCGGGCTCATGTAGAGCACTCCAATACATTCTGGAAGAGTTGTTCTTATGCAAAACTGCAAACAAAAAAACAAAAAACGGCAGGGCTAAGAAGGAGGAAGAGGAATACAGAAAGGGGTGAGAGAGCGCGAAAAATGGGTGTAGGTTGCAGAGCAGATCTAAAGTACATGCACTCTCACACGCAAAGAAAAAACAATGAACACAACATACAAACACTGCAGGCACACAGTCTGTTTTTAATAATGCATGCCATTGAAAAAAGTAATGTACAATAAAGTGGATCGAAAACTATGTCCCAAAAAAAAGTGAAATGCAGAAAAAAAGTAAAAATTGCGATCTGAAATAAATTTTATAAAAAGTTCTCTAAAGAACAGCACAAATAGCGGAAGGACACAGATTAAACTAAATTAAATTAATACTTTGTCCATGGGCCGGAAAAATAAAAAGTGATGTCAGGCATATGGTGGCCAATTGGGAGGCAGCTAAAAAGAGTGACAATCGAGCCTGCAAATGGTAACTGATGGTGGGGCTCCAAGCCGTTTTACCGCATACAATACCCCTCACAGCATCAGCGCATGTGCACTGTGAGGCGAGACCTAAAATGCACCCGTTTGCTCCTACTGATCACTACACGGTATGCTGCCACCACTGCGCTGGTGATACTTAACTCCTGGTGAAGGCAGTATCCTTCCACCCCTATGATGGTACTACTTTGGGGTTCCCCTCCTAGTCCAACAAGACAGCAGTCGGTGACACCGACCTATGTCATGGTGCACAGGCTTGATCCGTGTTTACCTTTGAGAAGAAAATTAAGCACTAGGAATGCAGATTAGAGTACAGATGGGCACTGAGGAAGGGGGAACATATCCATTACAATGGAGAGGACTTTTCCATCCCAACAGTCTTTTGCAACATTGAGCACTTCAAAGATATTTCTGTATTCGAGAGATTTGAGCGTTAATCAGTGAATGACTTTAGGAACCTCAGTGTCTGGGGCTGGTGCAAACCAGAAGCTCGCATGTGTGAATGGATGGGTAAACGCGGCTGCCTACCCCTGTAGCCCACCTTCCCTCTGCTTCGCTGACGTCATTAGTAATTCTATTTTTAACTGTTTTGTACGGGAAAGTCGAATTCTTAACTATTTGAATGCATAGGAACGGGATTTTTTTGTTATTGATTGTATATTTGTCAGTTATTCAGCTGTTATTTTGCGACAAAGTCTTGTTTTTTATTTCATATTATACTGTCGGTTATTATATAACACCATCCTTACAATTGATAAACTTTATTCTTCACTGACATGGGCTCTTGTTAGACTCCAGGCCCTGATTCAAACCCGCTCCTGCACTTTTAGACAGTCCCATAGGGGGCAAAATGAACCTGCGTGCAAGAGATTCCATGCACCAGTCTTGCTCTGCTGTGCAAATGAAGATGGCAATATTACACACCCTCTGCATTATTGCCCTATTCCCATTTGTATGATTCTGATTCCATAATGTGCGCCAAGTTCTATTATGCGAAAACGAAAAAGTCACAGAGTTGAAGAGATTCCCATTGGCAAAACGTTGTAATTGATTGCACGAGTATGAAAGTTCCTGTTTATGACTGGATGAAGAATTCACAATCCCTACACGTGAATAATTCTCAAGTGCCCATCTCACATGGTGCAAGGGAAGTATGACGCAAACCCAAAATAAAAAAAATAAAAAAAAAATCCAAACTCCTGGTTTGGAAGACCCGACTCTGTCATAGTGCCTTATGGTTCTTTGAGGCCCGAAGAACGATGGCACTCAGAATGTCACATTGTGCATTTGATGGAGTACTCCTTGGCACAAGGAACTCATGGTCCAGCTTGTGTGATTTGCCAGAGACGCTTTTGTTAATCGATAGCTATTGCTGACATCATTTCATTATTTTGCTATTTTTTTTTTTTTTGTATTATTTTTATTTTTATTTTTTTATGTTCTATTCCAACTACAGGTAATATAGATGCCCCAACTCTCTGCTTGGGTGACTGAGTTAGTTGTGCTTGTTATAAAGTCTACCTGTCACATGCTTTCCATTTCAGGCGCTCTCTACCCAGACAAAACAAGCGGGAACAGCAAAAAGGATGATTTTGTTCCTCCTGGAGGAAATCACACCTATGTCTGGATAGTGAAGGAGCAGTACGCGCCCACCGCTGCAGACCCCAGCTGCCTGACGTGGATTTACCACTCCCACATCGATGCGCCGAAGGATATCGCATCTGGATTGATAGGAGCCCTTCTCACCTGTAGAAAGGGTACGTGGTTTGTTTACTTTGCAAATTAACTAGTTTTTTTTGCTTAAACATGCATTCTTATTTCTGTACCACATTCAGCTTTAGGAAATAATGAGCTGAAGTCATCTAGTGCCAATTTAGCCAGGAAGCGTTCAAATGGGTAATGTAGGCCCAAGTAAAAGCCCTCTCCGACTAATGTCGGAAGCCTGGTGCTTGGATTTGAAGACGGGGTTTGAATGGGCAGGACAGCTCAATAAGAATACAAGGACAGTAGCACGCATGAATCCTGTAGAGCTCATGTAACAGCAACCTTAGCACTCGAGCATCGCCATTTTTCTTCTTTTTTTTATTTTATTTTTGTATTTTTTATTTAAATGATTTTTTTTCTTTGTGCTTGTTGACCTGATTGCTCTCTGGGTCCACCACATCGATGCTTATCATACTTTGTCCTCTCTCTCTACAGGAGCTGGTTCACCTGTGCTTTAGATCTGTTGGAGAAATTAATAAAATGGTTAGGGAGAATTCCCTTTGGAAAGAAATCCCCATCCTTGGAACAAAGGAGACACACGGATCTAGTCTAGTCATTATCTATGCCAGTAGTAAATGGACCTACATATGGATGGGTGTGGTCAACAAAGGTTTATGACCAATATCTGTCCCTAAATGGGGGAAATCACAGATTAAATATGGCACTTTAACTGAGCATGTTTTCAGTTGCCCCGACAACAGTTCATTGGTCTATTCTCTTCTGGGCAGATTGCATTATACCCTTGATATAACACTTCCTCCCTATGTGAGATGCTGAGATGGGTAGCGTGCTACGTAATGCGCAGTTGGAAGGGTGTTGTCTTAGTTTTGATCCTGTGTGGGAAGTGTTTCCATTTCCTGCCTGACGAGCACTGAGCTGTGGTTGTTGTGTTATGGGGCGCAGTGGTTAGCAGTGCAGTGCAGTGGAGTCGGAAGTGGGAGAGACAGGCATGAATTTTATAGTTTTCAGTAATCTGGCAGGATTGAGGATAGTTTTTTTTAAAGGTGCAGAGCCTGGAAAAATGCATTATTTATCATTGCAAAACCGTTCTTCGGGTTATTGGAAAAAGACCAGGTTTTGACTCTTGATTGAGCATGAACATGTCATTGACTCAGTCAAACGACTAACCAATGTTCAGGGGCGTAGTTTCGGGCGGTGGGGCGTTTCAGGTGTTACACCACCACCTAACACATATATTTTCTGATAAATGATTGGGTACAGGTGCTTTCAGTCGGATATGGTTAGGTGTCTGTCAGATTTTACCAAGAATTCTGACATACACACAGACAGAATGGACATACACTTTCTCCCTCTCTGTTTTGAAAGTCCTCCAAGATGTGGGTTATTTTGCACAGTATTGTGTTTCTCTCAGTTATGTTGCTATCAATCTACATTTTCCCCCTTTCACTGTCCCCTTAGGCCTCTCGTATGCACCCTGCTTGTCCTGTAATGTATTTTAACATTATGTGCCAGCGTGATTGTTGGGAAAACCTGAAGCTTACCCATTTTACTGACCAAGCCACACCCCTGCCAGTGTTACACAGATGTTCCAGTATTTGTAAGTGTAAGTGCCTTGTGCATGCTTCTCCTAAGCCTCCCGCAAGTAGCTTCCTGTTCAAACAGGCTTTCTACACAAAAGATGCAGTTCCAGATTACTGGTTGAAGCATCCCCTACTAGATATCTACACAGCAGGGCAAAAAAATCCTGAACCAGTTGGTGCTGGGCATTTATTTGTGAGACTTCATCGCAATTGATAGACGTATTGCATGCATGTAATGGTGCAGCATAAAATCTTTTTTAACAAAATATCTAAGGCAAATGTCATTGAAATGTCTAGCACTTTCAGGCGTGGCAGAAACAATGTTGAGAGGCACTGACCACCATTACCTTCATACTTTCCAAACATCACCATCTAACATTTGTGCAGTGTAGGGAGAGGAGAGATTGGAAGGTTTTAGAAGGTGTATATTAAGGATGTGTACGTACATATGTGAGGAGGTTCTGATAAGTTACTGTGATGTAGTCTAGGGCCTTAATACAGGGCTAGAGTGATTCTGTTTAAAACTATTGCAGACTTTCTTCAGTCTGCTAAACTGCAGCTAGATCCACTTATCGCACCCTGTCCTTTTTCCATAGCTCTACTTTCTTGGTTTGTGCAGATGGGTTTGAAATTAAGTGTACTGTTTAAGCACACACTTTCTTTGAACTCCTAGGTCGCACAAATTATTAAATTATAACTGCTTGGAGTTCCTAGACCAAATATCCAGGGAGGCACACAAGAAGCTATTTATAAATTTCCAGGAGCAGTGTTTTTACATTCACCCAGTAGTTTTCCTACAATCAAATGGAAATTGTGTCAAATCTTTCTGAGGGTGCTTAGAATCATGAAGTAAGAGCTTGATTATTTTCAATTTCCAGGTGATTTTACTATCCAGTATGAAGCCAACATTTTTCCCTCCGATACTAGTGCCGGGAAGTCTCCCACTGAAGCTGACCATCAAGTCTCTGATCAAACATAGTCGGAATTGCCTAACACTTATGTTTTACTGGCAATCAGTTGCATTGTCCTTCATCCAGCATGTTATGGCCAGGATAAAAGACTTAAGTTTCCCTATGTTGTCTTGTTGTTTGATTATACTCAGTGCATCCATAGAATAGAAAAGGGGTGGACACATGTAGAAATTAATAAATAGTAGAGCTAAATGAAGATTTCTGTGACACCCTATTGTCACCAAATACGCAGCAGACCTGTCCGCCTCAGAGTGCTGTCTGAGATCTGTCTTGTTGGAAGAAGATGAATCATGCTTGCACTCTAATGTTCCCCCCCACACTCCTGTCCCCCTTAATCCCTTCACTAGGATTGCGTGGGAGTTTGTGTCATAGGCAGACAGTACATCCAGGATCACGACCACTGTTTTTCAGGCATCATTTGGTGATTATCTAGTTCTACTGTGAGCACCGGCTCTTGTATCACGGCATAGTCTAAAACCAGCCTGTGTAGGACAATAGATATTATTGTATTTAAAAAATGCGGGTGGCTGGGTGTTAACTAGACTATCTGAAAATAACTGTGAAATAGGTGTATAGTTACCCAAGGTGTGAGGGTCTGTTCCTTTTTAAGAAGTGGAATATGATGTTTTCGTTTCATATCTGAAAGACCACGCCCTATATAATAAGGAAAGGTTGTGTAAGTACATCACTCTCAAGCAGGGATAACTCACTCGTCAAAGCACAAAACTATCACATTTCTAATACACTGACTCAACTGGAGACAATGTTTGTTCTCACAGGACATAAAAATGTCATTAGTGCCCACAGATGTTATTTTGAGAAGTCTGAGAAATCATGCCAATTGGGCATTTGTTGTTGGCTTCAACTTTCAGCGCTTTCCTGAAATGTTTTTTTGTTGTTGCCCTAGTCTTAGCTTTTTTTTGCGGAGCATTGTGGATAACAAAAAGTGGTGGGATCCACGCAAGCCATACGTCCTGATACTATGGTTAAAAATGTCTAGAATTAGGTTCACTGTATTCTTGCTGAATCTGGGCCCACATATTGCAGCCATACCTCAGGGCAATTGCTGCAATTTTTCTGCTTAAAAATGTCCCTTAACATGGTTGTGCTCTGGCATCATAGTGCCTGTTTTTCATATATCTATATACATACGTATCTCTGTACACCAGGGAACATAGTAGTATATTGACTAAATTCTGCAAACAGATCTTCAATGTAAAATAATAATGTAAATCTTGTCCACATTTTCCTATTTGTATTGTTAGCTTGTGAATCCATTTTTTTTTTTTTTGGGGGGGGGGTGAAACTTTCGCCTTCTTTTTTTTTTTTTTTTAGATGAACATCAATAGCCGGATTTCCTTAGAGCACCCAATGGTAATTTTTAAAGCCTGGATCCCCCAACATCTTGATGGGGGAGAAAGAAAGGGATGCAAATTTGACCTGGATATCATTTGGGGGAGATTTAAAAAAAAAAAAAAAAAAAAAAAAAGATTATGAAGGCTTAAGAGCAGTCTCAAATATTAACGTTATAGAGAGAAAAGAGGTTGTCATTCAGGAGTTACCAAATGCATTGTCATTGGTGGTTGTTGTTCTGCTTCCCTTGTAGGGATCCTCGAAGGGCGCAGAGTGGGGAGGACTGATGTCGATAAGGATTTTGTCCTCATGTTCAGTGTTGTGGATGAAAACCTCAGCTGGTACCTTGATGAGAACATGGATGTCAGTGGTCTACAGTCAGTTGACAAGGAAGATGAAGACTTCGTGGAGAGCAACAAAATGCACTGTAAGTGGAGAGCAGCCTGAACTTTGCACGCTGAGTGGTAGAACAGATTATTGATGTTGCTTCATCTAAGCTCTCCTCAGGCATTCTGCATTAAGTTATTGACGAGAGGTCTTGTAGCTGGAGAGCAAAGATGCAAATGTAGTTCCTTGTAATAACTACTATCTACTGGTTCAGGTGCTTTTCTTGGGTTGCTGCCTGTGAAATGCTCATGTGTACATGTTATGTTATTTTAATACATCAGTCGGTTTCATGGCGCTAAAACGAGGGAGAACTGACCACATGCTGCGGAGAGAGAGACAATTACATGCTTGTCAGTAGAGCCAAGTTTTGAGGGATTGACTACATTTATTATAACTTGGGGTTGTTGGAGTCGCAGATGGGACGGAATTCAAGAAGCGAGTGGGGGGGGAGGGAAGGATAGGTGTCAATGACTGAAAATCTAGATCCACCCATTCTCTTTTTTTTTTATTTTTTTTAACATCCGGTACCGACATAAGGTTCTTGAGAGAGAAACGCAATATCCTATTTGGAACGTGCTTCCGAAGTCGGGTCATGATGAAGGCTGTTCTCTTGCCTTGAAGGGTTTTGAAAAATAGTACACCCTCTTATAAAAATATTATGTAAGTGTGTGCGTGTTTTGAGATCTGGAGTCACCCACCGCTTTATACAGTATTCATCTCTTTGCCCGAGCACACATGAGCTATGCTCCCTATAAGGGGCGCGCTCCTTTTAAAAGTGCCCAAAAGTCTCTTCTGGAGCGCGCATGCCGCACATGCAGAAAGACTTCATCAAGTACTCATTTAAACTGAACGACCTGAATCTTTCTCTTGGTGCACGACGGCACGCACGCTCAGAGTTCTAATAGAAGTGTGGGGGCACCCGGGGGCGTTTTGTGCAGAAACCTGCAGATTTTACACACTGTGCCAGCTTGGGATAATTAAGATGTGGGCGGCTGGTCATTGGGGACTGTGCTGTGGGCCTTGTGAGGAGGCCCAGCTATGGAGATGCTGGGAGGGCAAGCAGTTGTGCGACTGGTGCTGAGGTGGGGGCCGGTGGAAGGGGGTCTGCTAGAGGTAATAGGACATTTAGCAGTCCCTTTGGGCATCAAATCACATTTTGCATGACACTGACCTCAGGTTTCAAGCAGCCCACTGTGGTACAATGGCTGAGGCCTGGGGTTTATGTGGGGAGGGTCAAGTGAAAACAGTAATGGGTTCATGCCAGGTATTATTTTCATGCCCATAATGTTAGAAATAAAACATGTTTTCTTAAAGTAATAGAGGTCAGCAATGCAGTCCCAGTTACATTTCCCTTTTTGACTTCATGTTGTATGGTACATCCAATCCTACTTCCTAGGAGCATTTTATTTTCCCAGATCTATTCCTGTAACTTATTTTTTCATTCAGCATATTAATCTTGTAGAGCGCATCATGGAAGCTGAATTTTCTCCAGGTATTTGGGGGAGTTCAGGGGGTGCATGCGGTTTCTGATGGGCAAGATTGAGCGCTCCGAAATTGAAACAGTGAGAGTTTCTCGGAATGCTTCTTAGTGAGCCATAAGGGTGTTCAGAAAACATGCAAATGCAATCGTTGGCCTCTCTGTAGAGCACAAAGTGAAGGTCTCATTTGGAACAAAGGAGACATATAACTGTCGAGATATTGACAGTACAGTATTAGAGGTGGGAGGATCAAGAAATTAACTGCGGACTGAGGGAAGGGCTGGCTTGGCTCTAAGAGCCTGTCCCAAGTCCCAATAATGTATGGTGTGTAAATTATGCAACAAGCATCATGCATGAATGTGAGAAGGTCTCTTCAAAATTCCAAAACGCATATTTCTTTAATATACGGAAGTGTTTCAAATGCATCAGAATATTTCACTGCGTTAAAAGGCATTTAATAAAATTTACAGTTTTTAAATGTAAACTTAGAAACATTCAGGGCTCCTGCATTGACATCAATGCATTAGTGAACTAAGAGGTACGTCGGTTGTAGGGTGCATCCTATATATGGCCTATATTCTTATTATAGCTGGAAAAACATAGGTACATCTATTAAATCAAACAAAAGATATGTTTTACAGCACTCATCTGTAGCTTACCAACATGCTCTCATATGCAATAGTGAAAGAAAGAGAGACACACAAGTTAAATATTTGTTTAAGAGCACACAGTCTGGTCAAGCAGGAAGCCAAGATTGATCCCAGGTTTTTTGTCTCCACATTGTGCAGTTCTGGCACTAGAAGGGTTTCTTATTCTCTCTCCTACTTCATATCAAGTTTCAATGTTTGTGTTCAAGTTTTGGTGCATGAGCTTAGAGTGTGGGTGGCTGGCAGAAGTGACTTACTTAAAAGCTCAGCTTATTTTGGTCTTGAGTTCCAAAAGGACCTCAAGGTGAGCCAGGGTCCCGCATCTGGCTCAAGTGTCCACTGGCTTGCCCACCTGTATGCAGTGTTGACAATGCCAAAGGAAAAGAAAATACATTGTGAAGGAGAGAATGAAAGGATGGTCCTTTGAGGGAACGGAGGAACTGCATAATGGGAGAGGACATGTCCTGGAAGGGTGTTCCTTGCTTGACACACTGGAGGAACCAGTGGTCTGTAGAGATGGACAGCTAATGATATAAGTGAAATGGCAACCTCCCTCCTACAGGCCACATGTGTTACCTTGAGGGTGATGTAAGGCGGTTTTGTGGTTCTGGAGAAGAAGAGGACTGTTGCCATTGTCCCTGGACACCCTTGGAACCACTACATCCTTTGTACTATGTAAAGAACTGGTTGGACTGCTACCGCATAGTTTGTGAAGAGTGGCACTGCCAAAAGGGTAAACATTGGGAATAATCGCCAAACTTACAATATTGTCTGTGGAACTGAAGAGCAGAGGAAGCCAAGCCAAATACGTGGGCCATGGCACAACCTTGTTCAAAATGTTCCAAGGGTAAATCCGCCACCTTGCCAAAACCATGGTCATCATCAAAGAGAATGTTCGTAAGAGTCAACTAGACGGCACCAAACAGCCAGTCGAGTGAATTGAGGCATAGTGATGCATGGCAATAAAGAAGGCGATGGACCTTACCACCGATTCCACACTGTGTAGGCTAGAGCAGAAGATGTTCTGTTTGGCCTTGTCCTGACCATCATGCAACACCTTAGTAATATTGTCTCGAAGGTTATCAGGGAGGTTCAGGAAAATCATTTGTGCAATTCCCTAAAGATCATGAGAGTAACAGGCCAGAAAGCAAGTCACATTCTTGGAGCAAAACAGCAAGGATTCTCTAAAGGAACAACTGCTTCCCCCTTGCCTCAATCCTCTTAGATTCTCTCTCTTAGAGCAGACAGGAAAGAGTCGGATTCTGCTAGAAGGAAGCGTAAATTTATACCACAAGACGCTCTGGGAGTGAGCCAAGGAAGGTTGAGGTGATAGTGACGCTGGGTGACCTGATGATTCCTCATCTGAGCATTAACGTGTTTACTCCATGTGAATAAAATCAGATCTGTGATCTTATTGAAAGAGTGCAAGGGATGTACGGGAGATGATGCCAGCTTTAGAATCTCTTTGTGGTTAGCTTTGTTTTTTATCTACAGGCAAAGGCATTCCTTAATCCTCAGCAATCTTGCATAGCACAGCCGTGAAGGAGACAACCTCCTCCTTTGGAGATGCTGATGGACTCTCCAGATCTACGTCTGGAAAAGCACAAATACCATTTGCATTCTGAAGAGCCAAACTGTCCCCATCATCTGTGTCAGTAAGGGGAAAAAGATTACCCGGTTCATTGCTATCATCTTGGCTGATAAAATTGTCCATCTGAATGTGGTGCTGAGTAAGAGCCAAAAATCCCTTTAAACCTCAAAGGAACTCTTTCTATTGGCCATGGGACTGGGATCATATCAAAATAGCCTTCACCTTTTAGAAACTTGTCACATTTTATAACAGATTAGTGATGGTTGAAATCATGGCAGCAGAGCAACTGCTGCATCAGGAAGAGGCTGTGCAGGGTTGACCACGGTAAGGGTTGACGTCTGCGCCCCAAGAGCTCCTGGGGCATTTAGGTGCGCCAGAGAAATTTAGAGAATAAATGACAGGGCCCTCTCTTTTTACACCAGTCTATACGTTGTCAGCTCATGGTGTGGGTAGTTTGGTAAGATGTGCACACAGGGGAAATAAGACAATTATGTATCACCACCCCACAATACCCAAAATGTGCAGTTCACCTCTACTGGTCCTTTGTGTACTTGCAGGTCTCAGTGCAAGCCCTCTAGACCCCAAGGTGTTTGCTTAATGTGGCAGGCCTCATGTTCCCAGATCGCCTGATCCATGCTCCGGACACCCTCTGCCCAGACTGTCTCCTGCGTATCCCCCAAGGTCCTGTGCACAGCCCCCCAGGTAGCCACACTTACTTGTCTCCCCTGCAGCACTTTCTTTGTGTGTATGATTTTCGGGTGTGTGTTTCTCTTTGCATGCAGTGTGTCAGTCGATGCCAGTGGGCTCCGGCCCCCAGGAGCCAAAACCGTTCTCCATCCTACAGGGTATTGTGTTCCACGTTACCTTTCTTGTTTGGGTGCGGGGCCCAGCAACAAGGTCCTAGACCCACGTCCAGTGTGCTTGATTGCATTAGGGGCTCCGTTCGTGCTGCCTACTCCCGCTGCATGCTTGGAAATGCTACAGGCACACAGTCCGTGTCTCCAGTCACCAGAATCTATACAGCCTGTCCTCACCAGTGTGTCCCCCTCGGCAGCCAGCTTCCCCTTTCAGGGTCCCAGTAACTGGATGGGCACCATAGGGCGGAGTAGGAGTCTCTCCAGAAACTCCAGGAGCTGGCAGAGAGAAGTCTTTGCTGTCCCTGAGACTTCAAACAGGAAGCAAGCTCTAAATCAAGCCCTTGTGAAATCCTGCCTTGCCCATTCCAGGCCCCAGACACTCACCAGGGGGTTGGAGACTGCATTGTGTGAGGGCAGGCACAGCCCTTTCAGGTGTGAGTGACCACTCCTCACCCTCCTACCACAGATGGCTCTATTTAGAGAATAAAAGAGCCAGAATAGCCTTGGTGAAGACAACAAGCTGTGCAGTGTCAGTCCCGGAGTTGGAAACTCCATGTAGAAAGCATGAGGCTCTGGATCCAGAGCCAATTGCATCCCTATGAAAATCAGATACATGGATGATGTTGATGCCTGGGAGTCAGGCAGTAAGCTGCAGAAGTGAAACACCCAGTTGTCATTCTAAGCTTGTGCAATGAAGAGCTTCACCTGCCACTCGTCATAGCCTTGGTGTGCATGAAGTTGCACTTCTCACAAGACCCAGAGTTATGTTTGGGCTCCAGGCACCTGAGGTAGACATCTGTTGCTGTCCAGTGTCGGGGCTTAGCTAGCTCATCTCCTGTTTTCCAATGACAGGCATAGCTAGCTAATCCAATCCTTTGTTTCAATTTTCATTCTACTGCTTTTAGTCTTGTTGCTTTTAATGTGGTGAAAAAAAATACATGTCATGCGATGGCAAGAAATAAGCATGACTGGATCAGCTACTCATGCCTAACATGAGAAAACTTGAGAGCTCTGAAGGCTCTCCCACACTATTCAAAGTAAATTTACTTAATGGTGCAAATACTGGAGTTCTGTAATTTCTGCACGTTTAATGCAGGTGCTGGTGGAGTAAACGTCATGGAGAACCTGTATGATCATCTTAGTGTATAATATGTCCCACTTAAATATGATTATTACATGCAACTAGCAGTGAGTCAAAATGAAACTTTAACATTTAATTTGAAGTGGTGGAACCTACTAATTTTGCTAGCTCATGCTCTGCAGTTGCTTCCACAGTGAGCTTTTACATGCGTTTGGCGCACACAGCCTCGGCTGTTGTGCACAGAGAACCAAAAAACAGAAGAAAAAAATTAGACCTTATCAGTGGCCCTTCTTATTCTGATGACTTTTCCAGCATTTTCCTCAGGTATTCTTGGTTCAAATATGATTTGCTGTGGTACGAATGCCCAGGAAATACATTTTATTTCTGTTTTTATTGCTTCTTTTGTTTTAGTTTTTTTACATCTTATACAACAGTTAAAACAACATAATAACAATTGCCATATATGCTGTTACAGTGCTTAGGTGTCAGACCATGGTATAGCTGCAACTGTACAACTTGTACATGTTGCAACATAGCCTATTATTTGTATGTACCACTCATGAGGTCTCTGCAGGAAACTATAGAAGATATACAGTCACCCGAGCTCCAAATATCTTTTGGTGTTGATGATTGTGGTACTTCTTCAGTCCAAGTCTCCAGCTGCTCCCTACTGTATGTGATACCCTGAGCCACTACATGGGCTCTGGGACTTACATTTTACCCCAGTGTATTTCCACTCTCTGTTTTGCTTGTAAAGGAACAAACCACCACTAGTTTGAGGTTGGCTGGCTGCAGTGGTTTAACAGACACATCTGTGGGGTGCATGGTATTGGCTCCATCACTATGTTTGTGAGAGTCTGTGTTACTTGCTCCTAGTACTGATGGATCTGGTCACACCCCCCCTCCAGATGTATAAATTCCACCTCTTGAGCTCCACACAGTGTGCACCTATCATTTGCCTTGAGCCCATATCTAAACAATCTGGCAGGTGCATAGTACATTAGTTGCAGATTTTTTTAAATGCATGAAGCGTAAGTTGCAGTTAGATGTGAGCAGGCCTGCAGTGCTCAGCAGAAGTTCCATTCTGCCATTTTTATTTGTGGTTCTAGAACAGTGTCCCACTTATCTTATAGTGTGCATTGGACCGCTGTCTTGTCTCACTATGACGTGTTATATAATTTAGTTATGAGATTCTTTGGGGCGGTGCTACTGAGTAGTGTCTGGAGCACCCCAGAGTTGTTCAGAAGTGGAGTTTGGTGTTGTGTCTGTGATCCTGCAGTCAAGTTCATAAACTTACCTCCAGGAAACGTATCTCCCATTGTCTTTATCCTCACTCTCTCGCGTAAGGCCATTGCACCAGGTTCATTTGTGACCGATATGGTTGGGTGGCATATTAGTGGGAGTGCTGTTGCATATAATAGGGTCTTTGCCTCCTATCTGCTCAGTGCCCGCCATGCTCGTGTGGTACTATTTATGGTCTTGAACTCTGCACACGTGTATCCTCATGGGTGTGTGGTAGTATAGCCTTGAGGAGAAAAGGGTGTGCATCATGTTTTATCACTAGATGTGTTGTGTACACAGGGGGATGGTACCAGTAGTGTGCAAATTGTGCCTGAGAACACAAATAATAGAAGTGTATATCCGGAGAATTGAACCTCTCCTGGTCGTACGGACGTGTGAGCATGTCCCAACTAATTCTGGGCTGTTTCCCTGCCCAAGCTAGTGCTACCATGTGAGATTTGAGCATTTTGAAGAAAGCCTGTGTGAGCATTATGGGTATGTATGTAAATCGGTAGAGGAACCTATGCAGCACTATCATTTTCATGATCGCCACTCGGTCGGCCAGTGACAAAGGTAGTTAAGACCAACGCCTCACCTGATCCTCCAATTTCAATATCACCCTACTATAATTGAATCTGATAGCCAGTTCTGGACCTCTGTGGACACAGGTACCAAAGTATTTGATTGGATCCCTGCTCCATTCCAGGGGAAAAAACAGTGTCTGCAGCAGAGCGACGAGGGTCGGGGTAAGAGCAATTGGTTTCGATTAATTGATGCTGAGCTTGGAATAGCATTCATACCATATGTATTTACAGATAAGCTATGCTAGGTGGGCGACTGGGTCACATACATATAGTACCATATCATCTACTTATAGCGATATGGTCAGAGGCTGCAGTTGAAACCATGGGGCAGAGGTAACGTGCAGTTGATGAATTACACATACCAGAGGCTCCAGGGCCAGTGTGACAGCAACAGCGGACATTGCCACATGCCCCGGTGGATGTGTACTATTTCAGGTGTGTTACCATTTATTTGCACTGGTGTCGTCGGGCTGGTGTATAGTAGATGTATCCACCTTATAATGTGTTGGAGGATTCCCATGCGGTGCAGGATTGTGAATATGCATGTCCACTGGTTGGAGTCTAATGCTTTAGCGACTTCCAGGAGGACTGCTGCTGCCTGCATGGAGGAGTCTAGTTGGTGGAACGGGTGGAAACGATCCGGATTGTTAAGGAGGGATCAGATTGGTGAGCAGCAGTTGAAGCCTGAGGGCTAGTGTTTTGGCCAGGATTTTAGCGTCTGTGTTTATTAAGGACAGTGTCTATACGAGTCACATCATACAGGTGGTTTATCTGGTTCCAGCACTGCTATAAGTGCCTCTCTTAGAGAGGGTGTCAGTATCTGGTTATTATATGCTTCTTCAAACATTGCCTGCAGGTGCTGGGCCAGCAGCTCTGCTAATTCCTTATAAAATTCGGCTGGTATACTGTCCACACCTGGGGCTTTACAATTTGGGAGTGTTTTTTTATCTCCTCTGCCATAATGGACTGTGGCAGGTATTCCCACTGGCTCAGGGAGAGCCATGCTAATCCATCATCCAAGTACACAGCTAGCTCCATCTCTGGGTTACAGGCCCCAAAGAGATGAGTGTAGAAGTCGGTGAACACAGACAATATTTTAGGTGGATCGTAGCAGGTCATGCCAGATGAATTATCCATGCTGATTGTGTGCACTAGCCCAGGTCTCTTTCAGCTTTGTGGCGGCCAAAATAAGCCCTAGTCTACCTCCCTCCCCATAGGGTTGCTCAGCATGGAAACCGGATAGATGGTGTGTCTCCTGTGATGCTGCATCCGTATATGCAGTGATTTGCTCCCTAATGGCTGAAAGAGTGCTGGGCTTAGGGGTGAACTCATAATCACATTCCAGGCCCCGCAGGGTGTTCTCTATCTTCTGCAGCTGAGAGTATATGCCTCTGTAGATGCCAGCTTGCATTCCTATGCCTCAACCTCGGATAGTTGCTTTAAATGCCTCCCACAAGGTGCCTGCACCATCTACTGTGCCTTTGTTTTTTTTAAAGTATTTAAGGATAGCTGTATGCAGTCCCTCCCGGAACACTGGGTCTAACAGTACTGCAGAGTAATCTTCATTGGAACTGTTAGAAATGGGGTATTTGGTTGACAGTCAGGTTACCCCCTGTTCAAGCAAGGACCCTCACTCTAGTCAGGGTAAAAGAGAATCACCCTCCGCTAACCCCTGCTTACCCCCTTGGTAGCTTGGCAGAACAGTAGGCTTAACTTCAGAGTGCTAAGTGTAAAGTATTTGTCCCAACACACACAGTAACTTAATGAAAACACTACAAAATGACACACACCAGTTTAGAAGAATAGGAAATATTTATGTAAACAAAACAAGACCAAAACGACAAAAATCCGACATATACAAGTCAAGTTATGAATTTTTAAAGATGAAACTCAAAAATAGCGCTTAGAAACACAAAATGCTTCGATGAGGTGTTAACACGGCGTCGTGACGGAGTCGTTCCCAACAAGCCGACACCAGCGGCGCCGGACACAGTTGCGTAGACCCCCAAGTACAGTACCTTTGAAGAGTGAAAACAAGTGGATGCCGAAGTCGGGGATCGCGGCGTCTGTGCAAAATGTTGAATCCGCGCACTTCGAGCGGTGTCGATCACGTCGTGGTGCGCCGACTTCCACGGATTCGTGGACTTCAGCGGGGCTGCAGCGGCGTCGGGCCTGTGAAGAGCGTCGCGTTCCAGCGAAGGTCACGGCATCGGGTGGAGGCGGCGTCACCCGATTCAGCAGCGGCGGCGGTCCAAAGTTGTCCGAAGTCGATTTTCCTTGGATTTCCACCAGCTTTCCTTTCAAGGGCCCAGGGAGAGGATAGGACACCACTTGTCAGAGCAGGAGTCTCTCCAGAGACTCCAGGTGCTGGCAGAGAGAAGTCTTTGCTGTCCCTGAGACTTCAAACAACAGGAGGCAAGCTCTGAATGAAGCCCTTGGAGATTTCTTCACAAGATGGAAGGCACACAAAGTCCAGTCTTTTCCCTCTTACTCTGGCAGAAGCAGCAACTGCAGGATAGCTCCACAAAGCAGAGTCACAGGCAGGGCAGCACTTCTCTTCAGCTCTTCTCCAGGCAGAGGTTCTTCTTGTTTCTAGAAGTGTTCTAAAGTCTGTGGTTTTCGGTGCCCATCTTATACCCAATTTCTCCTTTGAAGTAGGCCTACTTCAAAGAAAAGTCTCTAGTGAATGCGAAATCCTGCCTTGCCCAGGCCAGGCCCCAGACACTCACCAGGGGGTCGGAGACTGCATTGTGTGAGGAAAGGCACAGCCCTTTCAGGTGTAAGTGACCACTCCTACCCTCCCTCCTAGCACAGATGGCTCATCAGGAAATGCAGACTACACCCCAGCTCCTTTTGTGTCACTGTCTAGTGTGAGGTGCAACCAGCCCAACTGTCAAACTGGCCCAGACAGGGAATCCACAAACAGGCAGAGTCACAGAAATGATATAAGCAAGAAAATGCTCACTTTCTAAAAGTGGCATTTTCAAACACACAATCTTTAAATTCAACTTTACTAAAAGATGTATTTTTAAATTGTGAGCTCAGAGACCCCAAACTCCACATGTCCATCTGCTCCCAAAGGGAATCTACACTTTAATCAGATTTAAAGGTAGCACCCATGTTAACCAATGAGAGGGACAGGCCTTGCAACAGTGAAAAACGAATTTAGCAATATTTCACTGTCAGGACATATAAAACACATTATTATATGTCCTACCTTAACCATACACTGCACCCTGCCCTTGGGGCTACCTAGGGCCTACCTTAGGGGTGTCTGCCATGTAGGAAAAGGTAAGGTTTAGGCCTGGCAAGTGGGTACACTTGCCAAGTCGAACTTACAGTTAAAACCTGCAATGTCAGGTCTGAGACATGATTACAGAACTACTTATGTGGGTGGCACAACCAGTGCTGCAGGCCCACTAGTAGCATTTGGTTTACAGGCCCTGGCACCTCTAGTGCACTTTACTAGGGACTTACTAGTAAACCAAATATGCCAATCATGGATAAACCAATTACATACACATTTTGTAAAGGAGCACTTGCACTTTAGCACTGGTTAGCAGTGGTAAAGTGCCCAGAGTAACAAAAACAGTAAAATCGGAGTCCAGCACACATCAACAACCTGAGGAACAGAGTCAAAAAGTTAAGGGAGACCACACCAAGGATCAAAAGTCTAACATGAACCATGAGGGTGTGTGCGCATGTGTAAAGATTGAAACCGCCAGCTGTACTAGTGCATGGTCAGAGAGCGTTTTTGGCATATGTTTTACGTATTGCACTCATGTTTGCACTCCACATGTCACCAGGCAGTAGTCCTTATGTGACCACGAGCTGTGTACTGATGAGGTGAAGGTGCCCTCTTTCTTTCTTGGGTTACTCCCTCACCATAGGTCGATCAAGCCATAATCTGACATGCCCTCATGGAGAACCTGGGCAATGGAGAACCTGGGCAGAGTACTTCCCTTGGCGTGCAAGGTGTCTCCTGCAGTAGCGTGACATGCACATTATGTGTATCAGAGTATGCAAGTACCTGATGGGAGGTTTTTAGAGGTTGTTGAGCCCTCTGACATTCCATGTTATAAGGGATATGTGACCTGGGGTGGAAGTCATGGCAGCATTTATAGGTCCTGTGCTAAAATGTGTACTAACAAAAAGACAAAGCTCTGGTGTTAAGACATTTCATTATATAACCATATTTATGACAGTGTGCTAATAAGGCACAAGGGGTGCCCCTGATAGGGTTAGCCAGAGGTCTGAATGCCCTCCAGGTGGACGGAGGTGACCAGGATGCTGCGGGGTTGTCATCTGAGCACCAGTACCATATATAGGACCTGTGATAGCGATGACACCGGGGTGGAGCCAATGAGGCAGATTCATGCTGTGGTTCATCTAGTTTCATCCTTCAACACAGCAGGTAGTCAGCAAGGTTTTTGGGGTTTGCTTTCCCTGTCGAGAGTCAAGGTATTTTAATATTCCACTGTCTGATCGTGAGGGTGCCCCCCAAGCAACGATAGCATTGTTCAACTCGACATGTGATCTTATTTACAAAGTATTTATTCAGTATATCACACTAGTATCTTTTTCATCACATTGCTTCATTGCGTGCAGTGATTGTTATTTTCGTCTCTTGATTCTGTTTCAGAGTGCGACCTGCGGGTTGTGACAACTTTGTAGGGTGACCACCCGTCCGTAAATTTCACGGACTGTCCGTAATTTCGACCTGCTGTCCGTTGTCCGTGATGAAAGCTTTAACGGACGGCATTTGTCCGTAATTTTAGCCTTTCACCTAAAGGGCAACAGAGGCAGTGCGAAATTACGGGCAGATGAGTTTCCCCAGCTGGGCTGGAAGGCAGGGAGTCTCATGTGCTTTGAGGGAGGGAGGGGCAGACAGATAAGAAAAGGCCTTCTTGCCAGGGGGTCTCCTTCCCTAAAGACATGCAAATGTGGGCAACTGGTAAATCTGCAAATACAAAGGGGCTTGAAAACCTGCATTGACTTTACTAAAAGGAGTCACTTCAAGTTTTCTGGTGGCAAAGATATTTCTTTCAGAGAGGTATTGTAATGGTGTTCCAAGGTGAGCTGTGGAGTGTGTGGTTTTAATGGAGTGTTATAACATTTTTTAGGACTAGGTATAAACTGTATATTATTATTCAAATCTGTATTTGAGAAGCACTTTTTTATTTATTTAACCGAAATGTATTTGCGCATTTTGTAGCAGCCTTTATTATGATGTAATTGTATTTTTCACAGTTCTTTCAGGTATTTCGGTACCTCATAGTACTAACAAACATTGGCAAAGCAATAGGTCTCATCTACGAAAGAGTTATTGGCTTTGCTAATGTGTTTTAGCCATGTTATACACCAGAGTAGCTGCTGCTCAGCATGGCTTAAAGCTAGTCGCATAGTGGTGTGGAGTGGAGTAGAGTAGCATAGGAGCAGTGGCGTAGAGCCCAGTGGTGCAAAGTACAGTGTTTAGAGTGCGTTAGTGTAGAGTGCAGTGGCATGGAGTGGCATGGGACAGAGTAGAGTGGCATAGAGTACAGTGGAGTAGAGTGGCATACAATAGAGTGGCAGAGAGAACAGTAGTGTAGAGTGGTGCAGTGGCATAGATTGCAGAGTAGACACGTTGCAGGGAGTGCAGTGGTGTAGTGTAGAGTGGGGCAGAGTAGAGCAAAGTGCTGTAGAGTGGAGTGATGCAGAGTAGAGTGGCATAGAGTGCAGTGGCATAGAATACAGCAGTACATAGTACATTGGTGTATAGTACAGTGGTGGAGAGTGCAACACTGCAGAGTAGAGTGTCAGTGTAGTGATGTAGAGTGGAGTACAGTGGCCCAGAGCAGTGGCGTAGAGTACAGTTGTACTGAGTAGAGGGCAGTGGCGTACAGTGCTGTTGTTTAGAGTGCATTGGCGCAGAGTGCAGTGGCATAGAGTGGCATGGGGTAGAGTTACATAGAGTGCAGTGGAGTAGAGTGGCATACAATAGAGTAGCAGAGAGTGCAGTAATGCAGAGTGGTGCAGTGTCATAGAGTGCAGAGTAGACACGTGGCATAGAGTGGAGTATTGTAGAGTGGTGTAGAGTATAGTGCCTAGAGTGCAGTGGCATAGAGTAGAGTGGTGTAGAGTGCAGAGTTGCAGAGTAGAGTGGCAGTGGTGTAGAGTGGTACAGAGAACAGTGGCATAGAGTACAGTGGTGCAGAGTAAAGGGCAGTGGCATACAGTGCAGTTGTTTAGAGTGCACTGGTGTAGAGTGCAGTTGTATAGAGTGGCATTGGGCAGAGTAGAGTGGCATAGAATGCAGTGGAATAGAGTATATTGGTGCAGAATGCAGTAGTACAGAGCAGAGTGGTGTAGAGTATAGAGGCGGCCAGTGCAGTGTTGCAGAGTGTCAGCTTGCAGTGGTGTAGAGTTCATTGAACTAGAGTGCAGTGGTCAGAGTGGTATAGAGTACAGTGGCGTAGAATAGATTGATTCAGAGTAGAGTGCAGTTGCATAGAGTGGAGAGGTGCAGGGTAGAGTGCAGTGGCACAGAATGCAGTGGCACAGAGTGCAGTGGCATAAAGTAGATTATTTCACAGTAGAGTGAGGTGGCTTAGAGTGGAGAAGTGCAGGTTAGAGTGGAGTTGCATAAAGTGGCATAGAGTGTGATGGCATAGAGTTAAGTAGTGTAGAGTGCTGTGGCATAGAGTGTACGATGTACAGTGTATTGATGTAGAGTGCAGGGGCATAGAGTTGAGTGTTACAGAGTAAAGTGCATTAGCATAGAGTGTATTAGCTTAGAGTGCAGTGGCGTACAGTGCAGCGTTGCAGAGTGGCAGAGAGTGGAGTTGTGCGGATTAGATTGGTGTTGCCTAGACTGGAGTGGTATGGCGTGCAGACGAGCAGAGCGCAGTGGTGTAGAGAGGTGTAAAGTGCGGTGGCTTAGAGTAGAGTAGTACAGAGTAGAGTAGAGAGGCATAGTGTGAAGTAGCATAGAGAGCAGTGGCATAAAGTGGAGTGGTTCCGAATGGAGAAGAGTGCAGTGGCATGGAGTGGCGTAAAGTGGAGTGATACAGAGTAGGGTGCAGTGGTGTGGAGTGGTGCAGAGCAGAGTGGAGTGGAGCATGCATGGTGTGGTAACACACTGCCATTACAGACAACACATTTGTGATTGAAATGACCATTAAATGACCATTACATTTGCACAGATATACAGTTTTTCAAATCAAACTCTACTGTGCACAGACGATGATGTGTGGAAATTGCATCACCTAATGCAATGATTTGTTTTAATCATGTAAAGGTACTTGTTTCCAGCCCAGTTCAGAATTAACAAAAATGTGCTTGATTTATACTTCTAATTCTGATATATTCTGAAGTCTATTTAAATGTTGTCATGTGATAGAAAAAACTCTTTCCTAACCCCAGTATCCAGCAAGATTGTCGCATAAATCCTCTCACTTTGAAGTCAGAGAAAGGAAAGTAAACACTAAGTTCCCACCGAAGACAGAGCCTGACATTTGACTTTGTTCTTTGAATGCACAGCAAATATGATAAGAACAAGATTTACAGGCCTGTTTACAGAAAGGGAGCACTCGGCAGGTTACTGTAAATAAGGTTTTGACAAGGGAAGGGGCGAATTCAAGCTGCATAGCCTAAAACAAATAAAGCCAGCAAATTGAAAGCAACAAATTGTGAGTTGCAAACCACAAGGCCAATGGCAAGAAACGGGCAGAATGCATTCACAAGGAAGCACTATGAATTTACTTAAAGTGACAGCTATGGGATACTTTGTGGGGAAAGTCCAGTATTTTGGTCCATATCTTGCAGAGGTTTGGCTACATCAATCACCCAGGTAGTATGACAAGAAGACCTGGAGTGGTTTCCATGTTGCAGGATAGGTCTGTACACTCATTCTATCAGTTTGCCACCATTTCCTATGGTACAGAGCTTCTGGCACACCTCTTGTAGGGTTAGTGCTAGGTGGCAGACATGAAATAGGGCATTTAATGATTATTTAAGGTGGATGTACGTAAGGAGTTGACTGGGGTGAAGATGGTAGTCTGCCACAAGGGTTTGGAAATTTAGTAGCTCACTGTTCAGAAACAAAGTCCCCAATTTTAAGACACCTGCAACATGCCACTGATGGAGTTGCTCTGAGCACAGCCATCCTGTGCGAGTGGGAAGGCTTAGCAAAGGTAGTGCAGGAGCATAGGGTTTCTTTGTGTCAGTGAGTTTACAGGTTTTGGCAAGGCAAGAGAAAGCCATGCATGATAACCCTGGATGGTGATCCGTAGAATGGTCAGTAGGAAACAATGAGCAGTGCATTAAGCCTTCCTTAAAAGTCTTTACTGGTAAACCCCATCTCATGCAGGGAGGTGGGCAGAAAGCCAGAGAGCCACCCATTGGACCTCTGCAGCTGAATAATAGCATTCTAAGTCCAGAAGATCTAATCCACCCGCAGTCACAGTTAGCTTTAGAGTGGAAAGAGCTCCTGATGGCGCCGCAGCGACCAAATCAGAAGTGTTGCATGTCTGAAGAAGGAATGAAGGACGAGCAGGGGAAGGTTTGCAAAATAATACTATCATTGGGGTAGCACACCATCTTCACTAGTGCCACATGGCCTCTACAGAAAGCAGAAGAGAAGACCAAAAAGCAAACTGGGCTTGGAGGGACCGTTCGCTCTGCAGAGATTTTCATCCTGGAAATCAGTGTAAGAATGGTAGATATTAATCACTAGGTATCAAAAGGTAACTGGTTCCCAGTTCAATCTGAGATCTAATTGTATATGAAGGGAAAACAGTGCCATATGTTAAAGAAACACTAATTAAATTTTAAAATTTGTAAATTTTGTTTGTGCAATTTACATCCCAAATATTTTGAAGATTCTATGTGTACTTGACACTTAGGGATAACCCAGATCTCTAGTTTGGCTTTTGCTCAATTTCAAAACCATATAAAGACATGGACTAAGCGGGCAATTGCCTTGCACAACATTGCAAGGGGTCTGGCCCCTGCTCACCCTTCACAAGCACTAACAGCGAACCATTGCACCAGAAGAGTTTGCCAAGGTGGATGGGTGTTGCTTGTTCAACCACTTGACAGTGCCTCTTCTGTTTCGCTCCTGTGTGCAGAGACAACTCCCCAGGTACCCAATACCTTCAAATAGTCTTGGTGGACCCATCTTGTCTGATTTTAGGAATTGTCCCACCTTGTTTATCTCTTCTTTATTTATCCAGTTTTTAGCAACAACCCTTTGAATTACTTGCTGTGGATCTCCCATTTGATCTCGATTTCATCTTCCTCTTTTATTATCTTTGATTGGGAGTCCGGGCTCCCATTTCTGAGATAAATGTAGAGTTCCTGACATACACTTTAGTGCTGTGAGACTACAGACAAGTTGTGGGTACATCACATCCTGTCATTAGGTGTGAGACTGTCACCCACACCATCTGCCCTGCCTCTTAAAAAAAAAATTAGGTTGAAAGTCCATGGGCGGTTGGGGTAAGCCAGATGTTTTTGTTCAATTTGTTTAAACTAGCATAAGGTAATTACCTTAATGTTTCCCAAACTGTTTGCCAGGGGTTTTAAAATGTTCAGAAACATAATCAAAATGTTGCTGTTACTTTCTCTTCAGGAAAGATCGGGTAGATTTGGGTAGGGGTGATGGTCTTGCCGTGAAGGGCATTAATTTACTACTGAACAAGGACGTAATGTGACACCTGAATGTAGCATACCAGGAGGCAATCACAAAAGGTCCACAGTGAATAAATAGTGCTATGTTAAAAAAGAGTAAATAAATGCACTGACATCATAGTGAGGCATGGCCTCTCTTGCGTGTGTCTGTAAAACTGACGTTTGTTCTTGAATTTTTGTCCTGAATTTTGACCCTTTGTCCTGAATTTTTGTCCTGAATTTTGACCCTTTGTCCTGAATTTTTTACAGTCCTGTCCAGAATTTGCCTCAGTGCCAGGTGGTCACCCTAGTGACAAGCCTTTGTTATTAAAAAACAAACAAATACATTGCTGCTTTAGGTGTTGCGAATACTTGCTGGGTGCCTTGATGATCTATTCGCAGTCTAGCCGGATATATCATGGCATATTGGATTTCCTCTTGTTGAAGCTTCTTTTTCAATCGAAGGTATTCCTTGTGAGTGGCCTGCACCCCCACCATAAAGTCGGGGAGGAAGGCAATGTAATTTCCTTGATATTGTTTAGTTTTTAGGGTCGAGCCTGCGTTGCATGCGCTCGCGCATGCGTATCACAGCGAGACTCTTTTGTATTTAGAAAAGGGCTCGGAGCCCTGTCAACTTCACGTCAGTGTCTTTTATTGGCTCGTGGGCTTGCCTAATAATATCTGCTTGCTTTCATTAGTCGAAGGCACGCATACGTAATGCCTTTTCCGGTGGCTAGCCCTCCTCGAGCGCAGCGACCAAGTACAGAAAACATGCGAGGCTTGCTGTTTTCCATCGGGCTCGTGGACTTCTTTTTCTCTAATTTACGAGCGCGATCTCGCTTGGCAGAAGTCGAGCCCTTTACATAGTTAATTTCACTTTTTCGGGTGTTGTACATAAATGCACTTTTGCCCGATAGGTGAAAAGTCGGGTTAGGAGTTTACAACGCGATCAGCTCTAACATGAGCAAACGCGAGACCCGTTGCATTGTAAATGCTTGTTTTTTTTCTTTTTCATAGAGAGGGGGAGCACTGACTTCTTAATTAAGAAGTCTTGCTACAATGGCTCACAGAGGTGTCTCTGGGAGCGACCGGGATACTAGGGATCGATGTGCTCTTTCCACTACCAGCACGCAAGTTAGATGGTCAGTCCCAAATATTTCCTGCAGCATCCGAAGTCGCTGCAGCTGAAGGTGTGCTTAAGGCAAGCCTGTTCGCGCCCATCCACACCTAGATGGCGCCAGGACACCTGGTTGTGATGTTTTGGATTTGAGGCAATATTCTTCTGTGGAGCTCAGGAACCTGGCTAGGATGGTTCCTCAGTTTTGCTGTAAGGCACTGATCTTGACATGTTCAGTGTTGAAATTCGATTCGTGTGGGTTAGAGTGCACCTACCTCCAATACGAGTAATGGGTCCTCCCTGGCTCCTCCCATGGGCAGTTTCTGTTCTCTAAAATGTCGTCCCTTGGTAAAACACAAGTATGAATTGTCTGTTTTTTTTATCACTGATCAGGAGCCATGTGCTGTTTTTCTAACTGAAACTTGGCGTACAAAAAGTTAGGACTCCGATATTCTGCTAGCCACCCCTCCTGGGTATGCATTAGTCAGGTTAGATAGGAAAGGTCAACGGCACTGGGGTATTGCCATTATTTTTAAACAGTCCTTCCCCTGCACCCTTACTGAATACACTATAGCTGGTAGTGAGGCAGCTCTCTTTACGTTGGCTTGTTCCAGCAATTTCTCTCTTTCTCTCTGGGATCCTAATCTATCTTTGGTGGATGCTTTGCCTCCTTTGGTCTTTCACTTTTCTAATTTTATTATTGTAGGTGACCTCAAACCTTCATTTTGAGGATGCATCTTGTCCACTGGTAGCAGCATTAGGAGCTGATTTCGAAGGCCTTCAGTTACCGCATTTAGGCTCTTTGCCAACACATGGGGGTGGGCATATATTAGATCCTCTTTCCTTCAACTGTAGTTGGCTAGGTTTTGATCCCCCTGTGCCGCTGCCATGGTCAGATCATTTGGCGATTCTCTTTCAGGCCTCTATGGGAATATCTTTGTCTCATTCTGTCCCTGGATTAAGAGTTAAATCTAGGAAATGTGCTAAGGTTGCCAGGGCTAATTTTACCAGAGCCTTGGCCATGAATCGGCCCTAGCTGGGAAACTGTGTTACATTAGCCAACGCTCAGATGGAAGACTGGATCTTGGGCACTGGATTCAATTGCACCTGTAGTTGATACGTTAGCACGAAGAACTAGCTAATCTGCAGGATGGCTCAATGAGGAGCTAGCCTCACTTTAAAAGAACTGTAAGTGCTGTGAGCGCATCTGCCTTAAAGATTTTGCGGAAGCTAGCAAGGACATATATCATTCAGCTGTAAAGATTTATCATAGGTGCATCAGGCAGGTGCGTTGGGACTTTTATGCCAATAAAATCGGGCAGGTCCAAAACTCTTCCAGAGAATTCTTTCCTATTGTGAAGTATCTAAACTCGTTGGAGAGGGTTTCTTCACCGATTCTCCCTTTGGAGCATAGATGTAATATCTAGCACAATATTAAACCAATGGGTAGCGCACTTGGGAACAAATCCTACTATAGTGATCACCACTAGCCAACACTGCTGGCTGCAGATTGCTCCTGCTGAATCTGATGCCACCAAGCCCCAACAAGATGCCCTCTTGGACTTTGAGCAAAGATTCACTGCACTGGAAGCTACACTGATTGACATGCAACAGAGACTTCAATTCATAGATGTCAAAATAGACACATTAAATTTGTGTACGGACCACTTGGTGGCTAAACTACACCAGCAAATGGTGTGCTTCCCAGCAGCAGAACAACGTATCTCAACAGCTGAAGATGACAAGCAAACTACAAAAGGAAAATGTCTGAACATAGAAAAGATGCGGACAATAATGCAAGCCACAATTGAGGGCCTTGAGGCACTCTCCCACCAGAACAATTTACGAATTACCGGAACTTCAAAATCCACCAACACAGGAACAATATATGCAAAAGACACAAAAGGATTTCTAAAGCACGATAATTACTTCGATGCAGTGTCCCAGAGCTGCATAGAGAGAAACTCCCAGGACGCTTAACAGAAAACTAGACAGTGAGCAGCCTAACTAAAAAGCCAAGTTTTCAGATGTTTCTGGAAGAAAACCTCTGTCTCTGATTGCCTAAGACAGACATGAAGGGAATTCCATAACTTGGGTGCCAAAAAACTGAAAGTGCTAACCCCAATATGGACCTATAACTCCGAGTCATAGTCATAGGTGACTAAGGCTTGATTAGCTGGTGCAAGTAACTGTCCCCAGTCTTTCTAAAGGCTCAGTAGCAATATCAGAGAGCCTCAAAAGGAAATACTTTTCTTGATCGGGAGCCAGTGCAACTTGCACAAAGCTGCAATAATGCATGCCCACTTAGAAAGATTTAATAGAAGCCTGGCCCTGGAATTCTGCACACACTGGAGTCTCATTAGCCGACACTGAGAGAATCCCAAGTAAAGGATATTACATTAATTCAACCGGGAAATCACAACTGCCTGAATCAACGTTTTTTGGCAGACTCAGGTAAAAGCCGAACAATGTTCTGCATTTGCCTTCCAAAGATGAAATTTGAATGTCAAAGGTAAGATTTTCATCAAGCCTTATGCCTAGGTTTTTAACACTAGGCTTTGGTGAAGGAAGGGGGCCTAAGATAGGTGGCCACCAATCGGGAGACCAGATTGACAGCTACTTGCTCAAAATGAGGCCCTCAGTCTGGCTAGCACTTAATTTTAGGCAGTTGAGATCCATCCATTGGGCTGACAGACAGGCTCTCAGAATTCTGTGTTGAGGTGACAATTAACTGCATATCATCGGTGTACGATATGAGGCCAATCCTGAGACGCTGGACGATGTAAGCCAGGGGGCTCAGATAGATACTGAAAAGAGAAGGGCTCAACAAGAATCCCTGTGTAACCCCCTGTTGCAGTGACAGAACCTAAGAGTGAAAAGATTTCAGTACAACCGCAAAAGGGTGGCCCTGCAAGAAAGTTCTTCTCAAGATGGAAGGCACACAAAGTCCAGTCTTTGCCCTCTTGGCAAGCCCGAATTATTTTGCTGGTCCCTGCCTCTCAACTGGGCTGTGACAGTTGGTGGTTGTGAATGCTGGCTCGACAGTCACAGGTCAGTGTGATTCGGGCCCAGCACTCCTCCCTTTGAAAGCTGGGACCTCCAGTCGCACATCCCACTTCTGCCGGCAGTCCTCTGGCCATAATTGTCTTCTCTGTGGAGTTGCCACGCAGTGACTTTTTAGGAACTGAATTATTTTTCCTCCGCTCTGTCGGGTT
This sequence comes from Pleurodeles waltl, assembly GCF_031143425.1. Classification (NCBI taxonomy): domain Eukaryota; kingdom Metazoa; phylum Chordata; class Amphibia; order Caudata; family Salamandridae; genus Pleurodeles; species Pleurodeles waltl. The sequence goes on along the minus strand of NC_090447.1, from coordinate 1,388,889,463 downwards.
TCTGATCTTGGACCCTACGAGCATCCCCGGATGCCTCAACTAGTGGGCACCCCGTTTCCTGGGCGGGTGGCTGTCCAAGTGCAGGATGTTATGTGGATAAAGTCTCGTGGTCGGCTGAGGGGCAGCCATCTTGCTGCTCTGGCACCTCCTCCCCAGTCCCCAAACCTCCCCCCCGGGAGAAAAACTGTTACATGTGGATTTTCATTTGTTCAGTTTATTTAATTCCTGTAAAATTCTATGTCTACCAAAGGTCTTGAACGGTTTTCTGAAAATGAAGATGATTGGATTCAGCCCAAAGTTAGATTAGTAGGAAATTCCAGATCTTTGCAGCTGACACTGAAAAAAACTCTGCCTCACATCTAAACTTTCATGTTTCATGTATTTGCAATTTTAGCAAGAAATTGAGCATTTGACTGAAGACTGCACGTAGAAGCGTAGCAGTAAGACATTTAGGTGAGGAATTCTGGAGTTTGGCTATTTAGCATTACTAGTGATTTGAAATTAATCCTTTGGGTTTTTGGGAGCCGGGAGTTGCCACAGGGTAGGGTGATATGAGCAGTTTTGGAGGGGAAGAAAATTTGAAGTTGGAGAAATAGAAACAGAGAGTTACTAGAATTCAGTGCTCCAATTACCAATATTGATATCCGATGAGGTTTCAAATCACACATTATCAGTACAGGTGAGCCACTCGTTCACCTTATAGAAACAGGATGAGTATTTGGGGAGGGAGAAACTATCAGAGAATCCTGATGGCTTGTCAGAGGGATAGTTGCTTTGATCAACGCTCAGTATGTATGCAGTAGAAGAATCGACAAAGTAATGGAGAAACTCACAGAATACGTGCTAGGGAAAAAGAAACATGCACTTGGTAACACAGCTGCCACCCTATAGCTGTATGTTGAAGCAAGCTAATTGGGCGCCACATTGACTCTTGCACTTCCTTCCTTAAAGGTTTCTTGTTCCTTGAATGGCTGCTGACAACACTGACTACAGGAGTAGAAGAATTTAAAATCAGACTAGTCAATTAAGAAGACCCAGAGGGGGTTGTAACATTTCATATAGCACCAATAGATCCTTTAGTCTTGTGCCTCTCAAGAAGATCTCCGCTGAGGTACTCTCCATCCAAGACTGACAGATGTGACAAAGAATGAGCCAGAAATATGTTGACAGCGCTCTCACCACTTTCTTGAAACTTTGGGAAAACTCTCTGGATATGTAACCAGCTGTTGTGAATCCTCCAGTGATTAATTTGAGCCGGTGTTTGCCGCTGGGGGGCACAGGCACTCATTTTAGAGGACCAACACCTATTTTTCTGTATCTGACATTTACCAAGAGAAAAAGAGAAAAAAAAATGCAAAGCGTTAAAATGAAAGAAGAGAGACAGAAAAATGTTACAAAGGTAGGAAGCAGGAACCTGCAAAGATGAGATGAAGAAGCAGGGAGTGCCTGGTAATAAATTAAAGAAGCATGATGAGCTTGATTTAAGACCACGAGCACTCATTGTTTTGCAAACTAAGCACTGGAATCTGCATGTGTTGCTGTTTCTACAGGGATGTGATTAACTTAGACCTGTGAGTCCTGAATCCGGGCATGAGTTAGGCTTACTGAGCAAGTACACCTAGCAAGCGTGTCTTGCTTAAGAACATAGAGCCACATCGCCCTGTGACTTACAAAAAAGGGAAGACGTGCATCATGGGCTCTTAGTAGTTCATCAGTTAACATAGCCAAATATCTATAGAGCGTCACATTAATGGATTTGTGAGTCCATTTTAATTTGAGGATACCGAGGAAAGCTTTTCTTTTACTTTATAGCAAAATCTTTCCTGGGATTTGGAAGATGGTCGGGATATGAAGGTATTTATCCATATTAATGAACACCTATTCCAGATTTTCTAGTGACTATCTTATTACCGGCTTTGTTATGGAACATGTATATTAGTTCTTGAGCTTCCTTACAGACCCATGGTGGAATCCATGATTACACAAATAAAACCCAGTTGTTTTAGGGTTTAGATAATCCTATGTCTAACTGTGTGATGATGGCAAATATCCCATAGTTGTTAAACAATCAATAGATTTAAACTGCTTGGGGTTGTTATTAATAAAACAGAGCATCATAGCATCTCTAGAGAGTCTACACTCTCTGACCACTAAATATGTGAGGGTTTAGTTTTATCCTGTACAAACAATGGGGCCTCTCTTTTCACGAACTAGCCAAGAGCAGAAATGATCACACTCTGAGCTTAAGACATCTATGACCATTTTTATTTTACTAAGAACAACACCAAGTACATGTGCCATGCCAGGCAATGCAGTGGACTACTGCTCTATTTTGCTAATTCAATGCCTTAGCTGATTTAATCTAGTGACGGGCATGACTGTGGTCATCATTGTGGCTCCTATTTCGGAAAGAGGCCAACATTCTGCAAATCAGTCCGATCTTGCCTCAAAATGAGCATTCTAGCCTAATCTTCCTGGTCATGCCCCCACTACTCAGTGCAACAAGCAGCTCCCTATACTCGTCCACCTTGATGAACTCTGTCAATGATGCTAAACTGGAATTTCTAGGTGCAGTGAGCATTGTATCATGCTTGTGTCACTTAGGTAGGCTCTGGCCCATGCTGATGAGGGGCAGCCATAACTCTAGAAGGTCAGTCTTGCTTACTGCTTGAGATAACTGGCAACCTCAAGTACCTCCGGCCTGTACAAATCTTATGAGTGAGGTGCCGCCCAACAACTGTTTCCCAAGGATTAAAAATGTCCAAAATGCTGCAGCTCGAGTCGGAGCTTAAACACCTGGCTATAAATAAGGTATAGGATGAATTGTCAAACTAGTAGTTCATTTTCATTAAACCTACTACTAGCAATGCCTTTACTCCTTGAAGAAGGAAAATAACCTTTCCTTCTTGACCTGCAATCTCTATTGTTTGATTGTGAGGCCAATAGACTGCTTATTGTCTGACTTCATTTGAAAAACGTTAACATCACAAAATACAGAACATTGATTTACTTGTTTTACTTGGAAACCCTACACATTGCTGTGATAATCTGATGCCTGAAAATAATTATGCTTTCTTTAATTTGCTTTGCTAATCCGGCAGAATTTATGTAGCTAAACATGCATTTTTTAAATATCTTTTATTATTTTTCACAACATTATAATGACTAATACAAAATTATCATATTAACACTTCTTAACATTAATCCCCAGCCCTCCCCCCCACATGCACTTCCATCCAACCATATGTTATTTTCGATTAATCATGACAGTTCAAATATGGTGAACCTGTCCTTTACATTTGCTACTATTTGTATGTTTATGCGGTAGAGGTGTCTTCCATATCGGATTATGATGTTATTCTTGAATCCTCTAGCATTAGATTCTCTGGGTGTTTCAAACAGTCTAATATTGTATCCCATTGACTTGCTACGTCCTTTGATCTTCTTCCTTGCGCTGCTTCTTGGTGTAGTATAGTTCCCTCAGCTTCTGCCCATTTTATGGCGTCTTGCCATCTTTGAATCTGAGGGCCCCCAACATCTTTCCAATGGGATGTAATTTCTCTTTTAGCCAGAATTAGTGCACGATCAAAACATTTATTAGTTGTTTTTTTAGCTGAAGGGCGAGGGAAATCCCTAATAGCGCTATTAAGGGGGACAGTGTCAGTTTTCTCTCCGTGGCTACAGATAGATGTTTAAATATCTCTTCCCAATAATATAGGTTAATAAGTTTACATCCTTCATGTACAGGTGGTTCTTGTAAACCCATTTTCCACGTCCGTTGTATAATCCTTGTAATTGCGTTAAATGTGATAAACATTCCTGAGGGAACGGCAAACTGTTCCTGCAGGTCGGCAAAGGTGCGTAATTTCCCGTTACAGAATAGGACTCCTATTCCTGTTGTTATTTATTGCAAGTTTCTTTATCCCTGCCAGTACTAAGCTCCCTGCTACATGCTTCAGACATATTATTGGTACTTCCAGGGCATAAGGGACTATTGTGTGTGTGCGCCGCAGACTTTGTTCCCAGCATATTCTTATCGAATTCCACTCCACAGTAGCTGCTGTTGTCCTCTCCCAGGGTTCAATAAAATGTTTAGTATATCATCTAGCGATCCACTTAGAGTATATTGTGGACTATTGGTGTTTCATTAAGTAACCTTGCTAGCCATTGTGATTGACCTGTCCAATAGTATATTTCCATGTTTGGTGCCGCTAGACCTCCCTCTGCGGTGAGTCTCTGAGGAGTATGCAACGCTATCCTGTGTCTGCCCGTTCCCCAAACAGAGCTCGTAATCATGGAGTTAATGTCTTTAAATACTGACCTCGGGACAATCAGGGAGAGTGTAGAGAAATAATACAACAGTCTAGGTAACACTATCATTTTTAACAATGCTACTCTTCCTGTGACCGTCAGTGGGAGTGTTCCCCAAAATTGCATGTCTGATCTTAGCTTCCTTAATGCTCTATGTATATTTCCCTCTATTAAGTCCTCTGATATGTGATATATGTTCACTTCCAGGTATCAAAATGTGATAGGTGTCCAGGGCAACCCTCTTGTGTCAGTGATCCTCAGGGTTCCCTCAAGCAATGGGAAGATAGAAGATTTCTGCCAGTTTATCCGCAACCCCGAGGCCTCCCCAAAGCTCTCCATCATAACCATTGCTCTTGGTAGGCCAGTTTCTATGTTCCTGAGGAAGAGCAGCATATCATCTGCGTAGAGTGCAATGTGATGTGTCTTCAGTCCCACCTGAAGACCGTCAAAGTACATGCCTGTTCTGGCCATTTGGGCTAGGAGCTCCACTGCCATTGCAAACAGCAGTGGTGACAAGGGGCAACCCTGCCTAGTGCCCCTGCCGATTTGGTATGGATCTGATATAGTCCCGCATGTTCGTACCCTCACTGTGGGATTTGTACATAACAATTGTATCCACTGAACAAAGTTTTGCCCCAAGCCCAATTTCAACATTACCTTCTCCAAATAAACCCATCTAAGGCTATCGAAAGCTTTCTCAATATCCACTGATATAATCGCCGCTTGTGTCAGTGTTGAAGGTACTGAGTGAAGTACTGAGATAAGTCGTCTAATGTTCTGTGAAGTACTACGTTGGGGGATAAAACCTGATTGGTCTCTATGGATCAGTGTAGACATATAGGGTAAAAGACTGGTAGCTAAAATCTGACTAAGTATCTTGTAGTCCATATTAATCATGGATAACGGTCGATAGGATCTAACGTCTCCAGCAGGTCTGTCCGGTTTCAGTAATGGTATCATGACAGCTTAATTTGTTGATTGTGGTAGAAATCCCTTTCCCATGCTTCGGGGTATAGGGTGCATAAGTGTGGTGCTAATTGTTCATGGCAGGTGCCATAAAACTCTGCAGGGAGTCGGTCTGCTCCTGGGACCTTTCCTCTGGCCATATTTTTGGATTGCGGCTTTAATATCCGCTATCGAGATAGGTTCAGTGAGGGCTAATCTGTCCTCGTCTTTCAGTCGAGGAAGATCAAGCTCCTCCAAGTCCTCTACCTGGGAGGAACCAAGAGCCTCAACCGGTCTGGAATAGAGCTTGGAGTAATAGTTAAAATATCTTGCGTTTTTTTATTTCTGCCCATAGATAATACTGCCGGTTGCATCCTCAATTTCTACTATCACAGTTTGCTGTTTCTGCGGAGCAGCGAGCCACGCTAGGAGTGAGCCGGCCTTATCTCCCTCTGCATGCCAAACCGGATCAGTTTTGTAGTTGCCTCTGCTATTTTTCCTTTAGTTTCTGCTAAAAGGGGAGCCAGGTTTGGATTATCTGTTTTTCTGCGTTCAATATCTCTAAGGGAGTTCTTAAGTCCCTGGATTTCCAATTCCAATGACAGTCGGACCCCTATGTTCTCATTAATACAAATTCCCCTAATTACTGTTTTAAATTTTTCCCATTCAATTGCTCTAGAATATGCTGTTCCCGAGTTGAAGGCAAAGAAGTCACTAATTGTTGTTGACAGTAGGTGTTTAAAAGCCTCATCTTCTAGCATTTCTGCTCTGAGACGCCATGTTGGAATGTTCGGTCTATCCTTGCCCAGGTCAACAATATAAACAGGGGGTTATGATCTCAGATAGTTCGGCATAGGTATTCGGCCGCTACTACTTCGCTTTGTATTTCGGGGGACGCTAGAAAAGTGTCTAGTCGAACGTGTAGTTCGTGTAATGTGGAGTAAAAAGAATAATCTCGGACTGTTGGGGGGACCTGTCTCCAGCTATCCCCAAATCTCCATTGTTTTTGCCATTCCACAAACAGTTTGGCTGTTTATATGGTCTGGGAGTGTGGCAGGGGAGGGTGTGATCTATCTAAAACAGGATCCGCAATACAGTTAGAGTCTCCACCTATTAGAGTGGAGCTTGTGAGATAAGGTCCCAGATTCAGTGATAGTTTATTGAGGAAAGCTCTCTGTTCTTGATTCGGTGCGTAGATTCCACCTATTGTGATGTCCTTACCTTCCAGTTTCCCAACTACTAAGACATACCTCCCTTCTTTATCTACGATCTCGTTTGATTTTTGGAAGGGTACTCCGGGACAGATCCATAGCAGTACCCCTCTTGCAAATGCCGAGTAAGTTGTCACAGTTACCTGGCCCCCCATCTCTTCATAAGGGCTTTAACCTCATGTTCTATGAGGTGGGTCTCCTTTACTATAGCTATGTGAACTCCTTTGCTTAAGTTGGTTGTATACCTTATACCTCTTACACATGCTATTCAAACCCCTGACGTTCCAGGTAGCGATTTTATAATTCAGGGGGGTACCCATAAGGATCTAATGTAATGCGCCAATTGTGTATTCTTTCAACAGGGTGTTTTGGTTTAAACCTCAGCATCATTACTTTAATGTGAAGGACAACTTGTGCTATGGTGGTGGGTGCATAACTTGTATAATACACGTAACTAAAATCCCAAGCCCCCAACTTCCTTTCCTCAGGAGCGGTAACTACAACTATCCCCGTCCAAACTATTAAAACTACAACTAGTATCCTATAGGTAGAGTGACGCGCCAGACGTCGAGAGCCTATGCCCCGGCTCGCCCACAGGGCCCTGTCAGAGTATATCAACAATCAACATGTTTGTTATTCAATCGCTTCTGGAGTTTGCTCTAGTTGAAGGAAATGAATATTCATGTTACAGTGTCCCCAATGTGGCTAATTTTAACAAATTTAATATTCCTACTCCCCCCACCAAGGCACTGTAATTTTTATTTAAGCCCCAAGTCTCTTAGCGTATTGTAAACAGATATAACTGGCAATTTATTTGTTCATTATTACTCACGGTCCCTTGAATTATTTATATTCAAATAAGGTCTTCTGATGATCTCGGAGTTATTTTGGGCATGCTAATAGAAGTGTCCCCCGAGGAAACAGAGGAGCCGCTACAGCTCGAGTCCTGGTCAGAGATAGCACCGGATGATTGAGTTAGAGTCAGGTTCCCTCCACTCAAGGCTGCCGCTGCATCCACCGCCTCTCGCATTTCTTGTAGCGTTTGATGTCTTGGGGGTGATACTTCCATTCCACACTTCCTGGATCTACTGCGTTTCCTGTTCGAAATTCGGATGCCACTTCTCTGTGGCTTAGAAGATGTTAGGTTCAGTGATTCCAGCCATTCCCATACCAGCTGTGGTGAAGTGAAGAAATGGGCTTTGCCCTCATATTCTACTCTGTTTGGCCGGGAAGAGCATTACATATTGGATGCCACGTTCACGGAGCAGACGCTTGGAGTCCTTGAAGGAGGCTCTTTGCAATTGTGTTTCTTTAGAGAAGTCCAGGAAAATCATGATAAGTTGGTTTTCCAGCAATATTTCCCCCTTTAGTCTTGCTTGAGTTAAGGTGAAGTCTCAGTCTTTGAAATGGAGCAGCTTCGCAACAACCGGCTGAGGTCTTGCTCCTGGAGGGGGAGGTCTATTTGCCATCCTGTGAGCTCTATCGATTGTGAAGAAGGGTGGCAGACCCTCTGGGGCTACCACCTCTCTTATCCAGTTCTCTAGAAAGGACTCCATATTTGCTGCCGTCGATTCCACTTTTTCCGGTAGCCCTACCAGTCTGATATTGCTCCGACACGTGCGATTTTCGGTGTCTTCTGCTCTTGTTTCCAGTAATTTTACTCGAGAGGCAAGCCCAGTTAGGTCTGTGGATAGGGCTTTCTGGATTGGGGTCAATTGTTCTAGCGTTTTTTCATTTGATACCACTCTGTCTGTTGATCTACGATGATCATCTCTTAGTAATGAGAGATCCACTGTTAGAGTGTCGATTTTCTGCTCCAGGGCTTCCCGGGACTCCCTGATCACTTGGAGTATCGTATCTAGCATGGTCACTTGATTTGATGTATTGTTGTGTGCTCTAAAATTGCGAGCTTGCTCAGGAGGTTTAATTACATTTGTTGTTTCCTGCTCCTGGCCCTCCAGTTTTTTTTGTTTTCCCATTGTGTTGTTACTTGAACTAGTCTCTTAGAGAGTCAAATACTGTCTTCAGCAACCGGTCTTTTTATTTAAATAAAAAGTGTCTCAGGTAAGTCTAATTCTCAGCCTCATGGATTTTTAGTAATGCCCAAGTATGAGGGTGGGTGGTTTTGGTGAACTCCGCATTCCAAAATATCTACTTTTTATTTAATTTGTATTGTTATTAGTATACTGAGGACTCAGGGGGTTATTTTAGGGAGCTAAGTGGCATGCTTCTTTGGCCCTATTGTAGTGTTTCTGGATGCCCTCCACCTCGCAGCAACCCAGTCATATGGGGGCCTCTGGTATTATTATCAGACTTTTTCTGCTCCCGGGACTCTCCTGCCCTCAGCGTGGGTCTTCTACTCCAGTTGTCTTCCACGGTGGTGCTCAGTGCATCAAGATCGCGCTCCCTACTCGGATTTACTAAGACTCAATGGGTGGAAGGAAATGGGTAACCCAGCGAGTTCAGGCCGCATCTCCGACCCGCCGCTATTGGGTCCAATCCCTCGAGCGACTCTTCCAGTTCGGCCAGGTCGGGTCAGATCGCCTGTATGCTCGTCGCAGTTCACTCTACCCTGCCCTCTCACCTAAATCTCCGATGCATACTGCGGAGGGAGATCGCCGCCACTTACTTCACCTCCACTGAAAGTGCCCTCTTTAGGCGCCCGTGCCCTCCGGCTGCCTTCTCTCCCCACCTATGGAGGTAACGCGGCTCCGATTCAAGGCTGGGTCGCGGTCGCCATTTTAGTGTTCACCAGCTAGCGAAATCACATCTTCGGGCTCCAATTCACTGCCATCCGCTCATGTGGCAATTACTTTCAGTGCCCCAAGAACTCAGGGGTAAAAGGGCTACTCAGGATTATATTTGGGGCTATATTTGGTGCAGGATTTTGAGAGCCCCGTGTTCGGCGCCCGGAGCACCGCGCTAGGCGTGCGGCTTCATCGGCTGCAGGACACGCCCCCCAGGAACCTAAACATGCATTTATTAACATGTGTTACAGAGTTGTCTTTAAATTAGAAGCTCTTCTCTGATTTTGTTTGGTGATTTTTTTTTGCTTTAAGTGTAATGAAAACTTGATTTTAGAACTTTGATTATAGGTTAACTTTTACCCAGCATTTGATTGCCCCCATATTTTACAGATTCTTGTGAATTGTATTGGTATGCCAATCAGCCTCCATGCCAGGCATAGTTTTGACTTTTGTCCTGACTTTTGCTCATTTCTTTCCAATAAACACTTACAGCTTTTCTCGTTCCCAGCCCAATATACTGCTGCCATTTGTATGCATATTACCATACATGCCTAATTTGAGTTACTCCATTACCACACATCAAATGCCTGAAATATTTGGGCTTCCGACAAACTATGGCATGGGTTATCGTACTTCAAGAAAATCACAGGTTGGTTTCCCTACTATTATCAAAAACTGTAATTCTCTCCTAATTCACCCACAACAATGATATCCCCTGATTTTGCAAGTAACTTAAATCCTAGTGTTAGGAGCAAGCCAGGTCCGTGAAACTGTTTGCCGCTTAAGCAATTAGTACTTGAATATTCATGGAATTTTTAAATCAGATTTAAACTTGGGTAGGAGTAGGTTTTATGCCACAAAATGGCAGACCTTGACTCCTTCCAGTCTACCATTAAACTGCAATAACTGCAACTGTAACAAACTAATATCCAATACGTATGATACACCAGTTCTTTGTCGCAGAATGAAGGTTATGCCTTCTAAAGAAGGATGGTTGGGAGTGATGAAGCTGAAATGAAGGTTTTACATTTATTAGTGCATAAACGTAGTGCTGCAATAATCAAGTGTGACTTTAATCGAACTAAATAAGATTGTACGGGGACAAATGTGCCCTCAGAGTAGTTTGCCAACATTTATAAGCGTGCTTCATATAACGTGATGTATTAGAATTGTACTAGTTTGATATAATCGTAAACGTGTGCCATGATTTGCTTGGTAGAAATGCTTTAGCTTAGCATAACTTTAGTGGAGGCTTTGGCCTAGCTGCCGTGTCTCACGGTTTAGATGCTCGTATTTTTCCAACGTGCTAATAAAAGTGTATTCTTGCTTGAAGCTGTACTTTTCCAGTGAGACCATTCACATGCTTATCTTTAAGGTTTCGTGCCAGCCTGGCATCTTCTTTTCCACTCCAAGGTCAATCTGCAGGTGCAGACAATGGACGCTCTGAAAGTGAGTTAATTGGTAAAATATGTTGCAACTTACGTTCCCGACTCCAAGGATAATGTATGCTTAGGTAAAAGCTTGAGAACTGTAGTTTTTGATTGGACAATTTGAAGCTAACCTATGAACCCTCCAATGGAAGAACCTTCTGGATTTGAACTGTTGTCTATAAAAACCAGGTGCACAAGAAGAAAGCAGCTATTACTGGCCATTACCTATCGGACATTATTGCCTATCTTCTACGATGCCAATTGATGTTCGACGCCATTTTGAGAGACTTTGATGCTTTCTCTAATCGAGAGAAAGAGACTTTAATTAATTCTCGCCCTAGAGACTTTAACTTTGATTTGTCCCTTTGCATGAAGTAGTAGTTTTATCTTGCCGCTGTGAGGCAATTGCCCTGTCCACCCTGCCCCTTTGCCCCCGTCCCATGCTGATCGGAACCGGTACCCATGCTGATCGAAATCGGTACCTGTGAGACGAAGACTTCCTTGAATGCTGATTGAATTTGGTAAATATGAAAGGAAAAATTGTACAATTGCATTGTGTTTCTTTTTAGGTAACCAACTGCTGATTTTGATAAGAGCCTTAGTTAGGAGTTTTCCAAATTAATGTTGCTAAATTGTTTTTTGCATGAAGTCCCACATGCCGATGCTAATTTGAGGTTAGATGAGGATTCATTTGATGCACGATGCAATTTGAGACCTTGTTATGCTGACTAAATGTATGCAATTATAGTTTTAGTGGTTTGTGTTGCTATTATCGAAGGCATTATTATTCAAATGCTGCATAGATTGCATCTGTTTCGTCGTTATGGACAGCTATTAATGTTCATTTACATATATCATTTGGTGTTGAGACACATCTACATTGTGCTAGCTTTGTTAATATAGGGAAATAAATTCATTAACTTTGCATAAACTGGTGTGATTATTCATGACCGAAAGGTCATGGTTTCGCCGAAATGTATTCTGGATTAATTGTGAAGTGTTATGTTGATCGGGGAATTGCTTATGTTCGTTATTGATTATTGATTGTTGATTTTGATTGATTACTCCCGAGTACGGAGAGTCCCACTTGGTCAAAAGATTCATCGACCTAAGAGCGTCCAACTACAGGTAAATTGTTAGGCTGGAAACGCTCTATCAGTAGATGGTAGCAGAGGACGGTTACGCCCTTTTGGGACCCCTTACTCTTACAGTATATGGTGTTGAATTAACGGTTTCGCCCTTTGGGACCCCATTCGAGAAGTTGAATTAGATTTTCTTGGGTAAAACAGATTGAGAAAATGATGCTGGGCTAAGTCCCCCGCGACTTTCCCGGGATCTCGGAGCTTGCGAATGGAGAGAATGGAGGTGTGGAATCGGCGTTGGCGGTACTAGTGATGGTATGAGTGAAGTTAGAATTTTGCGCTTGCACAGCTTATTGCCGCAGATTGTGTGAAAAGGTTGCGAGGATCTTAGAGAATAGCGGAGGTGCGACTCCGAGTGTAGAAGTAGGGAAGTCGTCGAACTTCATAGAAAATAGCGGAGGTGCGACTCCGAGTGTGAGAGTAGGGAAGTCGTCGAACTTCATGTGCGTGTGGCGCTTTGTGCAGAAAAAGGTCCACGTGGTTGTTGTTGTTGAGACGGGCCCTGCGAGGTCAAGAGACTCCGGAGTATGTTGAAAAGTGTATGAGACACTTGTTTTATGTTGTGGTCTGGGCGGTTTAGTAGGTTGATCGGGCGTGGTCAACGAGTCGGTACGTGTGTTAAGGGAGTGAAAGAAACTTCGACTTCGGGCTTTGACAAAATTCTAAGTGCACTAGAATAGATCATTGACAAGTTGAGAGTAGGTCTGCGGGTCAGATTTGCTTGCGAAAGTGGGGACCGAGAAAGATGGAATAACTGCCGAGGCTAGCGAAAAATCCCTAAGGTCCTGAAGCGATTGTGTTACCCTTCCTGTAGTAAACCGACAGATCTGTTTTATTATTATTTTGGTTGCTCGCGATACATGCTAGAAGTTGTTACGAGAGGAGCTGAGTGAAGGAGGACAAGCCGCGAGGCTTTGTCAGCCGCAGTGTGTGTGAGTGTGACGTCACTAGGAGCCGCGCTGGGATAGGTTGGTTGTAGAGAAGGGTCGCGCACGGATTGGACGCAGTCCGTGGGACTCGATTGGAAGGGGAAAGGCAAGCGAAGAGTATTCCGGGAATTAAAGTCACCTATTGATTACAAACTTTGTGAAATAAAAGACGAGAAAATGAAATTTTTTAAAGCATTAAAGAGTGCGATGAAGGGGGAGTCTTACATTAAAGCGAGCATAGGAGAGGAGACGCCACCCGAAGGTACACCAGCTTACATTGTAATGGAGGAAAAAGGGGTAGCTCCGTGCCTTTGGCTAAAGCAATGGCACAAGCTGACAGAGAAACATGGGAGCGTAGCGTTCCCGATCCATGTGACATTCAATATAAGGATTCTAGAGAATTTGAGATTTGCGATGTACGACATGAAGGTACCTCCAAGGCCAGCACAGTTTGAGGCTCTAGCGATTTGGGAACTAATGGCTAGACAGCAACAGCAGAAGAAGTTCGAGACCAGGATGAGAAAGGTAGAAAAGACACTAGCGGACGCTAGGTGGGATAATGCACAGAAGGTGTGGAGGACAGATGTATTGCAGGAGATAAAATTGTTTCCCGCAATTACTAAGGAAGAAGAGGCGACAGGCAAGAAAGCTACCTGTAAGACAAACAGGAGGTGTTCCAAAGATAGAGAAGACGAGTCGGATGATGAGGAGTTCATCATGCAATTACTGAACGACCGTCCACCGCCTTATGCAGAGAATGGACAAGGTCCAAGTACCAGTTCTGCCCCTCCGGCACCGGTACAGAATAATGAAACTCAGAGTTCAGAAGCGCCATCGGGATCTAAGGACCCGAGTTTACTGTTCACCCCGCAGATACCGCAGGTCAGGAGAATATACCCAGATGTGCCTATATTGAAACCAGCAGAAAATTATCAGCCGCAGGTCCCAAGGTACTACAGCAGTGATAACAGTACGGGAATGATTCTAGATCCAACCGTAATGGGAGTACAGAATAGTTGCAACCCAACATTGGCACAAGCTGAATCAACTCAGTTTTTGATGCCTCAAAAGCAGATGCAGGGGGGAACAGCACATGCTCAGATGACGGGGAGTCAGATGGGCATGCCGGCAATGATGACCCATGGTGTGGGAATGAACATGCCTCAGAACCTGGGGAATGGACAGAACCCAGATGCGATAACCCTACCCATTACTGTAGGTCCTCCGGTACCTTTGTACGTTCAGCCTAACGCAGGTATGAGCAGTCAAGGATCAATGCTGCAGAATGGGACGGAAAGGAGGTGCATAGAAAACACTCCAGGGACAACTCCGATAGCGGCTCAGCCAACTGGATCTGGGTCCTTGATGGAGTTTAGTCCCATATGTGCTCAGTCGACAGTGGTGAGGTCGAGTCCCCCACTGATAATACCGCTATCATCGAGCACTGAGAAGTTGCCGCAACCATCAATGGCAGTCGATGTGAATGCTACACTAATGGGGTTGAATGCGCAACAGCTAACACAGTGGTTCAACAGTCTGAATTCCACACAAAGCTCAACAAGTGGGAAGGGGGAAGACTACCTGAATAGGGTAAGGTTGAGCATGGAAGCAGAAGAGTTGGTGGAAGGGACTATGGGTGTGAATAGGCTAGAGTCCTACTCGGAAGAAGAGCTGAGGTATCTATGTCCCAGGATTACGAGAGAAGTGAACAAGGTACACAGAAGGTTGCAAGAAATAGCTGACAAAAACGGGATTGAGATAGACAAGACAAAACACTTGAGCAGGAGCTATAGATTGGATTTCGGGACCACAGACTTTGAACACATGAGGTCAGCAGGCATGAAGACGCACCTTAGAGAATTGCTGCAGAGTGCACAGGTGTGGAGGTGCTTAGATAAATGGGAAAGCAGGTAAGCAAAGAAAAAGGAAAAGAAGAAAGACAGTGTCCCAGAGCACAAGGAGAAAAGACAACAGAGTAGTGATGCAGTAACCATGTTACCAATGAGGGAGACAGCAGGGGGAAAATTGATACATGTACCGTGGCACAGAAGCGACATTCAATCCTTTACGGATGATTTTCCCAAACTGAGAGAGAAACCGATTGAATGGTATCAACAGACTGATAGGTTTGTGAAGCTTGCAAAATGTCTTTGGGAAGACCTGAACACCCTCTTTGAGATTGTGGTTCCGGTAGATTTGTGGGAGGAATGTAAAAGGGCTGTAGGTTGGCCGACAAGTGAACCAGAGAGAGACAGGGATACGGGTGCACCATCACCTATGGTGATGAGCTTGTACTACAAGGTGATTGAGCATTTGAAGACGAAGGTTGCCGCAAAAAATGTGGATTGGCAGAAGATTGATCGAACTGCCCAAGAGGCTAAAGAGTCGATTCATAGTTACTATGAGAGGTTGTTGAAGGCGTTCAAGAACTACAGCGGCACGGAAACAATAGAGGCGAAGGACATGCTTCATTTTGTGTTCAGATTTGTGGAAGGGCTGAGACCAGAGATAAGTCAGATGATAAAGTCGCATTTGATTTGTTGGCAGTCGAAACCTATTGATGAGGTGATGAATTATGCGAAATACTGTAGTGACGAAATTGAAGTGAAACAGAAAAGATTGAAAGAGAAAGTGATGGTGATGCAACTTAAGGCAGCTCAGACAGGGTTGCAAGGTTTGCAAGGGTTGCAAGGGTTCCAACAGCAGGTACCGCAGCCGCAGCCGCAGCTGCAGGGAAATATGGTGTTTCAGCCACAGGTGAGAGGCAGAGGCAGAGGAGGTTTTGTAAATAATGGTCCGGATTTTAACACTGTTGTGACTCCGAATGGTATGCAGGCAATGAAAAGGGTGATGCCGTGTCACGTGTGCGGAATCGTCGGACATTGGAAACGCGAGTGCCCAATGGTGGTGCAGGAAGGTGCAGGTGTTGGTCAGCAAAACAATGATGTCAATGCATTTCAGACAATGAGGGGACCGAAAATGAGAGGTCCAAACCCAAATTTTCAGAACATAAATCAGCTGCAGGGATTACATCCTATGCAGCCGCAGCAGATGCAAATGCCCCGTATGCAGATGACGCAAATGCAGCCAATGCAACAGCAGTTACCAATGGTACCTAATCAGCAAATGCAAATACCTTTGGCACCAATGGGTCAGCAGCAAGTGATGCTTCCTCCACAGGTCTCGAGTCAGGTAATGAGTACAAACGGCACAGTACAACAGTTCCCATTACACAGTGAGAGTGGAATAAACAATGTATGGGAGAGTGAAAGTTCAGATGAGGAGGGAAATTGTGTGCTTGCAGCATCCTTGGAAGTTGATCAAAAGGGTCCATATGTGGAAGGAAAAGTTATGGGTCATCGTGTTTCATTCTTGGTGGACACAGGAGCCACACGTTCAACTGTTAGGAGCATTGAAGTACCAAATTTGCCACTCTCAGGGAGGACAGTTCAAGTGGTGGGAGTAGCAAACAGGTACCTGACGAACCCAATCACGGATCCAGTACCAATCAGCATTGGTAACTACCAAGGGTTACATAATTTTGTGGTCTGTGACTCAAGCCCGATAGCACTGTTAGGGAGGGACCTATTGTGCAAACTGGGATGTTCGATTATGTGTTCGTACGATGGAATCAGAATTCAGACAAGCAGTGATGGGGAAGAGGAGGACAGTGTAGAAGGGGACGAGATGGAAGTTGTCGATGAAAAATATCCTCTGATTAACCTTCTTCCGATGATAACTGAAGAAGATATTCCAGCTGAATTACGGGAAACAGTCGGAAAAGAAGTGTGGGATATGACAGGAAAGGAGGTGGGATTGGTGAAAGGAGTGGAACCAGTGAAAGTGACAATAAAACCCAATGCAACTTTTCCCCAGACCCCACAATACCACATGGCACAGGATACCCTCATGAAAGTCGCCCAACTCATTGACGAGTTTGTAAAACAGGGAGTACTGAAAGAAGTGTTAAGCAGTCCATGTAATTCACCAATAATGGGACTGATAAAGCCGAGTGGGAAGGTCCGAATTGTGCAGGACTTGAGGAAAATAAATGACATCATAGTCAAATGCTGCCCTGTAGTACCGAATCCAGCTGTGATAATGTTCTAAATCCCTTGCGATGCCGAGTGGTTCTCAGTCATCGACTTGTCACAAGCATTCTTTTCAGTGCCTCTTCATGAGGACAGCCAATTTCTCTTTTGTTTCAAATTCTTAGACAGAGTTT
This sequence comes from Pleurodeles waltl, assembly GCF_031143425.1. Lineage (NCBI taxonomy): Eukaryota > Metazoa > Chordata > Amphibia > Caudata > Salamandridae > Pleurodeles > Pleurodeles waltl. The sequence goes on along the minus strand of NC_090447.1, from coordinate 1,388,872,523 downwards.
ACAGTTGGTGTCGAATTCCTCAAGGGTTTTCTGAGTCACCGTCAATTTTCAATCAGATACTAAAGAAAGACTTGGAAGCGTTAGAATTGCCCTTCGAGTCAGTCCTAGTACAGTACATTGATGACTTACTGATTGCAGCTAAGACAGAAAGTGGCTGCACAGCCGATACCATTGCCCTACTGAACCATTTGGGAAGGAATGGACACAAGGTGTCTCCTTCAAAGTTGCAGTTCTGTCAGAAGAAAGTGAAATACTTGGGTCACCAAATAGAGAAAGGGTCACGGAGAATAATGAAGGAAAGAATAACAAGTGTACTTCAAATGAGTCCACCAAAGACAAGGAGAGAGGTGAGGAAGTTTTTGGGGATGGTGAGCTACTGTCGCCAGTGGATTCCCAACTTCTCGACTCTAGCAAAGCCTTTACTGAAATTGACCCAGAAGGATGCCTTGGATGAAATTGAGCTGAAAGGAGATGAGATGGATGCTTTTGTTGAATTGAAAGAATGCATGTGCAGGGCTCCAGCTTTAGGTATGCCTGATTACACAAAGCCTTTCACATTGTTCTGTCATGAACGTGATGCATGTTCTTTGTCTGTCTTGACCCAAGCCCATGGTGGCGTAAACAGACCAGTAGCGTATTTTTCAGCTACTTTGGATCCGGTCGCAGCAGCACTTCCTGGGTGTTTGCGCGCCGTAGCAGCAGTTGGTATCAGCCTCACTCAGAGTGAAGGAATAGTGATGGGACATCCATTAACAGTCATGGTCCCTCACTCAGTTGAGATACTTTTGACCCGCTCCCGAACTCAACACATGACTGGAGCAAGACTCACAAGGTATGAAACAATAATTCTGGGCTCACCGAATGTGCAGCTGAAAAGGTGCACTACGTTGAATCCAGCAACCTTGCTTCCCGGTGAAAATGCTGAAATTGAGAACGCTGAAGACGTCGAGCATGACTGCCTTCAGGTGACTGAATTTTGCACAAAACCCCGACCTGACATCAAAGATACTAAGCTTGATGAAAATGACCAAATTATTTTTGTTGATGGGTCATGTTTAAGAGATGCAATGGGAATCTTGAAAGCAGGATATGCTGTATGTACTGTAACAGGTGTCCTGGAAGCGTCCTGGCTTCAAGGAGTCTATTCCGCACAAGTAGCAGAGCTTGTAGCCCTTACCAGAGCATGTCAACTGTCCACATTGATGAAGGTTACCATTTATACTGATAGTCAGTATGGGTTTGGAATTGTGCACGACTTTGGGCAACTATGGTCACAGAGAGGTTTCCTGACTTCTTCAGGGTCCCCAGTGAAAAACGGGGAAAGAATAAGGGAATAGTTACACGCCATTCAAATGCCAGCCGAAATTGCAGTGGTAAAGTGTAGTGCTCATACAAAAGGACAGGACTATGTTTCCCTGGGAAACGCATATGCGGATCAAGTCGCAAGATTTTGTGCCTTGAACTGTATATTGCTCAGGGATGAATGGAATTCAATAAGCGAGCCAGAGCTTGAACCAGCTGAAGCATTTGCTTTAAAGGTCGTGGATACAATGGACGAACTAAAAGCATTACAGAATAGTGTCAGAGAGGATGAAAAGGCTTCCTGGATTAAATCACAATGTACACAGAGACCAGATGAGTTATGGGTTTCCAATGAGGGAAAATATGTTTTACCAAATTGTCTCTTATCGCAGCTAGCGCGGTTCTATCATGGGCAAGCTCACCTAGGGAGAGATGCCATGATAAGATTGTTCAAAACTGATTGGTTTAACCCCAGATTTCGTCAAGCTGCAGAAGCAGTTTGCCATCGTTGTGTCATTTGTCAGCAGATGAACCCAGGAAAAGGAACAGTTGTGAACGCGAGCCACATTGGCAGGGCAAGCGGCCCGTTCAGTAGAATGCAGATGGACTTTATTGAGATGCCTGTGCATGGAGGTCTAAAGTATGTGTTGGTGATTGTGTGCATTTTTAGTCACTGGATTGAAGCATACCCCACACGTAGAAATGACAGCCTTACAGTTGCAAAACTATTGTTGAGGGAGTTGATACCACGTTTCGGATTCCCGATCTCTTTAGAATCAGATAGGGGAAGTCACTTCAATAACGAGGTGATAAAGTTACTTTGCGCAGCGCTGAACATTGAGCAAAAACTGCATTGTAGCTATCGTCCAGAAGCCTCAGGACTGGTGGAGCAAATGAATGGTACACTGAAATCGAGAATTGCGAAAATATGTGCATCGACAAATTTGAAATGGCCTGACGCATTGCCTTTGGTGTTAATGTCAATGAGAAACACCCCTGACAGAAAGACTGGACTGTCCCCGCACGAAATTCTCATGGGCAGGGCCATGAGACTTCCTGCAGTTCCCGCAAACGCGCTTTTGAATATTACAGATGATATGGTGTTAGACTACTGCAAAGGTCTGGCTGACGTGGTTCGCTCTTTCTCTCACCAGGTGGAAGCAACCACCTTGCCACCGATCCAAGGTCCAGGACACACACTGAAAGCAGGTGACTGGGTCGTGGTAAAGAAGCATGTGAGGAAGTCGTGTCTGGAACCCCGTTGGAAAGGCCCTTTCCAAGTGATCCTGACAACCACTACCGCTGTGAAGTGTGCGGGGGTTCCCAACTGGATTCACGCCAGTCACACAAAGAAAGTGTTGTGTCCCACAGATGAGGAAGTTGAAGCGCTGAAACTGCCAGTTCCTGATAATAAAGTGCCGAGCGCTGAGACAGAGCAAAACAGAACTAGAAGCGAACAGGCAGAAATAGTTGAGAGAGAAATATTCTCTGAAGACGAAGAAACAGATTCACTTGGGGAAGACCAAGGAGAAACCTCAGACAGCGACGAAGCAGCTGAAGGTGACAAAGAGCTTGAAGCAGCTGAAGGTAACAAAGAGCCTGAAGCAGCTGAAGGTAACCAAGAGCCTGAAGCAGCTGAAAGTGACAAAGAGCCTGTCGAAAGTAACGATGACAAAGGGCTCGAAAGAGGTGAAGAAGCAGGAGAGCCTGATCAGAGGAGGGCTTTCCCAGAAGCAGACGGTACAGAGAAAGAAAAGGAAAACGTGATTGTCTCCCCAGAACAAGGGGACAAGGCAGAACAGAACCAAACTATTCAAACTTCATCAGAAGAGATCGCAGGTCCATCAAGTGGACACAGTGCAAAGAAAAGACCGAGTATATCACCAGTAAAAGTAAAGACTGGAGAAAGGTTGAACGACAGTGAAGGGCCAAAAGTGAAAGAGAAAAGAAAGGAAGTGTCTGTCGTGATACCAACCTCAAGTGAAGGAAAAGACTTTGCCAAAGACGAAAGTACCAGTGAGGCAGAATCAAAGAGAGATGCAAAATTGAAGAGGAAAAGGATACCGAACAGGAGATATTCCGGTCCAGAATGGGCATACGTAGTCCATGACGATTGGACTGATGAATTTGTATCTCTCAGCCTCGAGAACGAAGAAGAAGAGATACCAATAGAAAAGAAAAGTTTTATGGACACTGTTAATTGAACGGGTGATAAATGACATTGCTTGCTATAATATAACGTGATACAACCAGCTGAGACATTGCTAAACCGGATGAGACATTTGCTAACTTGATAAGACTTTGAAAACCTGATTGACTCTTAAACACGATTTGAGACAACGTGCCAACTGAAAACAAAAAAAAAAAAAGGAGAGAGTGAGTTATTGAACTTTGAGAAAAAAAAAAAAAAAAAAAAAAAAAAGAGACTGAGTTATTGCCGAATTGAGACTGAGTTATTGCCGAATTGAGACAAATGCTGCTAACCGATAAGTGACTTGGCTCCTGAAGAAGACTGTGTGAACATTGCGCTCGTTCAGCTTTGTAACTGAATTGCTAAATCGTTTCTTTTATAGGTGCTTCTAGCTCTCTGATTCTATACAGATCATGACGCAAAACAGTAGAAAGAAATATTGTAAATATGCGTGTATAGGCTTGGTAATTGCATGTGTACTAATAATAATGGCAATAGTGCTTGGAATGCATGGTAAAGGTGAGAATGAGAAAAGTTATGCTTCTACTTTTGCTCCTGTTACTGTCACTGAACTAACTGCACTAAAAAGACTAGAATTAGATGAGAGACACTTGCATGATAAAAAGGAGCTTTCGTATAATGTTTTCTATCGCTTGCTAACAGAATATGTTGAGACTATGGATGCGAAAGATTGTTACGTGTGTACACAGATACCGACATCGGTAACGGAAGGGGTGACTTATCATCACATGCCTCTTACATATGGGATTACATGTAGTATAGTAACTTCTAGATTTTATGGTCAAACAAACATACAGTATTTTTACTCAAATTATGATGTTACCTTTGCATATGTTCCTATAATCACGCAGCTTAGCCAGATTGCTAAAGATTGGGATGCTAAAATAATGAGGGAATTTTTCGAGCCAATGCAACCTTTTGAAACAGCTCACGCTCATAGGGAGAATCTTACCTGCTCGCTATCTGCAGTAGAAATAAGCTTTTTAGATCGCACAGATGATAGAAGGGCACACATGAATGCGAAATTAGAAAAGGAACTACATAAGAGGACTTCAGTAGATAATTATGCTTTTGCTGCAATAAAGACACAAGGGAGAATAGCTTTAGATGCTTGGCATGTAGGGAAATTTTGTATATATCGAGGTGAATCTTATTATGACAACATTTTTGTAGGAGCGAGTGAGTGTAAACATACGTTTATCTTTAAAGCCAAATGGACATTCATGTTGAACGGACTTGATCCTGTCATACCGGGTGTATATTACATTTGTGGGCATAATGCCTATTATCGTCTTCCAAAAGGATGGTGGGGGAGATGTTATTTGGGTATAGTGTTCCCAAAGGTTTATCAACTGGATGACCTATCGATGATTCCAAAGACATCTGGATCCCATCGAATCCAGAAAAGAGAGACCGCAGCTGCTGTGGTAGGAGATATATTTGGAGCCATGATTCCTTCATTGGGAGTTGTGTTGAATTCCATCAAAATAAGAAAGTTGTCTACTATAGTGGATAACATGTTGACAAAGTTTTCAGGTGCTATAATCCTGATGGACGCTGAACTCGCAGCGGAAAGAGCTATGACTCTTCAAAACAGGCTTGCCTTAGACATTCTTTTAGCAAAGGATGGCGGCGTTTGCAAAATGCTTGGTGCACGACACTGTTGCACGTATATTCCAGATAACAGTGCAAAGATTAAAACAATGCTTGCTAACCTAACAAAAGAGAGTGCAGATTTGAAGGAATTGAAAGAACCAGGAGTGTGGGAGAAAGTTGGAAAGGGACTTGCTTCAGTGGGAAATTGGCTTGGTGGCATTTGGAATGGAATATTGCTAAAAATAATACAGGGAATTCTAATAGTTCTAATTTGCGTCTTTGGAATTTGGGGAATAAAAAGGGGAATAATAATGATCATGGAAAGAATTAAAAGAAGGAAGGAAGAGAAAATGATGAAAAGAATGGCAGAAGAATACAAAGCAAGGACAAGGGGAACTAAAAGGAAGAGAGAACTGACAGAATTTTAATGGAATAAAAATTGTGGGAATGGTTTTGTGTGATGACAAGTAGTCATCGGAGGAGGGATTGATGAAGCTGAAATGAAGGTTTTACATTTATTAGTGCATAAACGTAGTGCTGCAATAATCAAGTGTGACTTTAATCGAACTAAATAAGATTGTACGGGGACAAATGTGCCCTCAGAGTAGTTTGCCAACATTTATAAGCGTGCTTCATATAACGTGATGTATTAGAATTGTACTAGTTTGATATAATCGTAAACGTGTGCCATGATTTGCTTGGTAGAAATGCTTTAGCTTAGCATAACTTTAGTGGAGGCTTTGGCCTAGCTGCCGTGTCTCACGGTTTAGATGCTCGTATTTTTCCAACGTGCTAATAAAAGTGTATTCTTGCTTGAAGCTGTACTTTTCCAGTGAGACCGTTCACATGCTTATCTTTAAGGTTTCGTGCCAGCCTGGCATCTTCTTTTCCACTCCAAGGTCAATCTGCAGGTGCAGACAATGGACGCTCTGAAAGTGAGTTAATTGGTAAAATATGTTGCAACTTACGTTCCCGACTCCAAGGATAATGTATGCTTAGGTAAAAGCTTGAGAACTGTAGTTTTTGATTGGACAATTTGAAGCTAACCTATGAACCCTCCAATGGAAGAACCTTCTGGATTTGAACTGTTGTCTATAAAAACCAGGTGCACAAGAAGAAAGCAGCTATTACTGGCCATTACCTATCGGACATTATTGCCTATCTTCTACGATGCCAATTGATGTTCGACACCATTTTGAGAGACTTTGATGCTTTCTCTAATCGAGAGAAAGAGACTTTAATTAATTCTCGCCCTAGAGACTTTAACTTTGATTTGTCCCTTTGCATGAAGTAGTAGTTTTATCTTGCCGCTGTGAGGCAATTGCCCTGTCCACCCTGCCCCTTTGCCCCCGTCCCATGCTGATCGGAACCGGTACCCATGCTGATCGAAATCGGTACCTGTGAGACGAAGACTTCCTTGAATGCTGATTGAATTTGGTAAATATGAAAGGAAAAATTGTACAATTGCATTGTGTTTCTTTTTAGGTAACCAACTGCTGATTTTGATAAGAGCCTTAGTTAGGAGTTTTCCAAATTAATGTTGCTAAATTGTTTTTTGCATGAAGTCCCACATGCCGATGCTAATTTGAGGTTAGATGAGGATTCATTTGATGCACGATGCAATTTGAGACCTTGTTATGCTGACTAAATGTATGCAATTAGCTCATTACAGATTATAGTTTTAGTGGTTTGTGTTGCTATTATCGAAGGCATTATTATTCAAATGCTGCATAGATTGCATCTGTTTCGTCGTTATGGACAGCTATTAATGTTCATTTACATATATCATTTGGTGTTGAGACACATCTACATTGTGCTAGCTTTGTTAATATAGGGAAATAAATTAATTAACTTTGCATAAACTGGTGTGATTATTCATGACCGAAAGGTCATGGTTTCGCCGAAATGTATTCTGGATTAATTGTGAAGTGTTATGTTGATCGGGGAATTGCTTATGTTCGTTATTGATTATTGATTGTTGATTTTGATTGATTACTCCCAAGTACGGAGAGTCCCACTTGGTCAAAAGATTCATCGACCTAAGAGCGTCCAACTACAGGTAAATTGTTAGGCTGGAAACGCTCTATCAGGAGTCGGTCTTTTCCCACCAAAGTTAGCATGGCTGTAAAGCAGTGTTTTTGGTGTATTCTTATTGAACATTCTCAGAATCATTTCAATGAAGTCTTCCAGTATTCAAAGCTAGCCAGTACAAGCATTATTAACATATTATGCCAGTGTAACGATAGAAAGGTATGGGCTGAATCCATGCTGGATTGTAGGATAACCACCTCCTGTGAAATTGAACTTCTTGGAGATGGTACTGTTGTGCTATGTGAGAATCTCAAACATGTCATGGTTCGGGCATCGTTTAAGTGCTGTTCAAAACTCAAACATATTTTTCAGTCTGACTTCAATATAAAGAAAACTGAGATGCTAGCACCGCAGAAAAGACACTTTATAATATGTTTATTTTGTGTTTTCCTTCTAGCTATCAATGGCTACTTGTATGGAAATCTACCAGGACTGGACATGTGTGCGGGTGAACGTGTGTCCTGGCATTTGTTTGGAATGGGTAATGAGGTTGATATCCACTCTGCCTATTTCCATGGCCACACCATCACCAACAAAGGCCACAGAGCTGACGTGGTCAACTTGTTTCCTGCCACGTTTGTAACAGCAGAGATGAGTACATGGAATCTTGGAAATTGGTTGCTGAGCTGTCAAGTTAATGATCACATACAAGGTATACCTATTCACAGACGAATAATTTCTTAACGATAGTTATGGACAGAAAACTGTGTACTTTTTGCTCCAATGCATGGTTCATATGAACCATTTGTTTTGATCATGATGTTGTTGTTGTTGCATATTACTCTTCGCTACCATAAATGCTGACTGTAAAGCAGCTTGTTATTATGGCTGAATGCTGCTTTCTGAATGGTGCCGAGTTAATCGCCAGCACCCAATAGCTGTCCTGCTGTTGGGGAGATACCAGAGGGAGCTTTGTTATTGGTGGTGTGCTGAAAACGAGATCCAATGGTAAATACAACAGGAGAAACCGATAAACACAATTGAGACCTGGGTAAAGTATTGTATCATACGACAATGTCTCATAAGGTATTAGTAAAGAGTGATTTTGTACAAGTAACTTAAGAAAAAAAGAAAGAGAATAGTTAAAAGAGCATCAAATGTAGATCAAGATTGTTTCCTTGTTCCTGCCACCTTGCCCTAACTTTAAAAACATCCTACCCTTTTTATGTTTTGCCTGCACGGCGTGCGGTAGCGAGCTGTGCTTGCGAAATCTTGTTACTAAATACATTTTTTTTAAAAAAAATCCTTAAGGGGTTTAAAGCCTGCCTATTATTTGCTATTGGCTGATCTCACATGGCTCCCACATCACTCTATTTACCATTGACTGGCTCCCACGTGGCTCTTATTTTCTTGATTTCTATTGGTCAGCAGCTCCTCCAGCTTCTTCCAGCTCTTCGGATTTCTCGTCCATGCTCTGGGACCAAGTACTGCTTCCGAAGGCCAGTGTCCTTTCACTGGCCAGCAGATACTTTTTTTAAATTTCTGTTTTAAAAAAAAAAAATTAGGTTTTGCCTGCACGCGGCCTGCCTGGGTGCTTGTGTGGTGTGCTTATTTAAATCTTTGACTAGTGCAATTTACATTAAATTCAAACCAACCCCTGAGAACATGGCGCCGCTCCATCATTCGGACACTTGAGAAACATAAACGTTTTTATCTTAGAAAGCTGTTCATAAACATAAGTAAAAAACGGCCATTTTGTAAAAAAAACAAATTCATATCCATTAAAGGGGCAAAAAGCAGGAAAACATGTATTTAAAGCAAAGGAATACCAGCACCAACTATCTTTATCAAAACAAAATCAACACTGTATATACTTTGTGATTAACCTCTGTTTTGAGGGCATGTCAAAGGCAACCCTTATGCTCGCATGCCCAGGTTTTCGTGACTTCTTATTTCACAGAAATGAAATAAACAATCACATGTAAAGGGAAGAAGCTACATTTTAGGGATCCCCCCAAAATTATTCCAGGGACAATCTACTTTGGAGACCTTTATGTATAACCAAAATTATGTCTTTTAAGATGGCCGCTACATTAATGATCATTCTTCAATGGATACTAATTTAGAGTGCATTCTTTGAGTCTGTTACAAACCAATAGTTGCCTAGCCACCAGATGTAGAAACTCCCTTCAAGCAGCGGCTCTGAGCAATAACTGCTGTGAGCACAGGGAAGGGGGTGAGGTGATAAACATGGGGAGCACAGAGACTCAAGACTGGCAGGAAAGCGATGATCCATTGTAGTTGCTTACTTAAAGGATGGATGGGATGTTCTTTTCCACTCTGTGTTTGTCTCCCACCTCTCAGGTCAATATCTACTTATCACATATTTATCCAAAAAGAAACACATATCCATTTGTAAGTGGTTGGAAAAGTGTGTGCCTAGAAAGTGTTAGAAATAGGGTCTCTTATTGGCGGTGATTTGCACCCTGTCCAACTAGAGACCCTCACCCTAGTTAGGTAAAGGTAGTTGCACAGTTAAGATTACCCCTGCTCATCCCCCTTGGTAGCTTGGCACAAGCAGTCAGGCTTATCTCAGAGGCAATGTGTAAAGTATTTGTGTACCCACACACAAACACACAGTAAAAACACCACAAAAGCATTCCATACCAGTTTGGAAAAATAGCCAATATTTATCTGAGTAAAAACAAGACCAAAACGACAAAAATCCAACATACACAAGATACAAACTTTCTAAGATTTCATCTTAGAATAGCGCTTAAACACAATAACTCCAGCTGGACCTATCGTGGCATCTTGACAGAGTCGTTCTCAACAGTCCAATGCCACTCGTGAGGGTGGGCTGTCTGGTCACTGAGTTACACGGACCCCATGTACACAGTACCTTGGAATATAAGGAAAAAAGACCTTCACAGAGTTGGGAAGGTAAGGCGTTGCTGGAACCGGTGCAGCTTCGATTCTTTACTGCTACTGGGGAGGTGAGGCATTGGTTCCTTACTGCCAGGCAGGGAAGGTGATGCGCAACAGTGGTGAGGCTTCAGTTCCTTACGACAGGGCGGGTTGATGAATACAGCAGGTCCAGATGTGAGGCATTGACTTTGTGATGTTGCGATCACACCACGGGGCCACTGGTTCTGCGGCAGAGAGTCTGTGGTGTCACGGGTGTCGATGCAGTGGCATCGGGCCTGTGTTGACAGTTGCAGCCTTTGCCCTCAGCAGAGGCCACTGCTCCAGTGCAGGCCGCAGCACGGAGTTGAACAGCCGAGCCAGTTCCAAAGTCGCTTTGGAGTTGATCTGCTGGTTTCTTCTTAGTTACACCAGAATTCACTCCCAAAGGCACAGGAACTGGATTTGGTACCACTTAGCAAGTCCGAACTCTCAGCAGAAGAGCCAAGGGGCTGTCAGATGAAGTCTTTGATGTCCCTGAGACTTCTTAACAGGCTCATTCCAAGCCCTTGGAGAACCTTTGGAAGCAGGATGTAGAAAGCAAAGTCCAGTACTTTATCTCCCAGGATAGAGGCAGCACACACCAGGCCAGCACAGAAAAGAAACAGGCAGAGTGGCACTCCCTCCTACAGAATCCAGGTTTTTTTTTCCTGGCAGAATGTCCTCAGTCCAGAAGGATTCTAGCTTTGTGGGGTTAGAGTTCCAGTACTTATATCTATTTCTGTCTTTGAAGTAAGCAAACAAATTCAAAGAGAAGGCTTTATAGTACACAAGACCCTGCCTTTCCTGCCCTGGCACCAGACACATTCTAGGGGGCTGGGAACTGCTTTGAGTGAGGACAGGCGCAGCCCTATTCAAGAATACCCAACAGGATATGCAGTGCACACCTCAGCTCCCTGATGTGTGACTGTCTAGAGTGAATTCACAAACAGCCCAACTGTCATCCTAACCCAGATGTGCATTACACAGACAGGTAGAGGCACAGAATGGTTAAGCAAGAAAATGCCCACTATCTAAAAGTGGCATTTTCAAATTTACAATTTAAAAAACAACTTCACCAAAAGATGTATTTTTAAATTATGAGTTCAGAGACCCCAAACTCCACATCTCCATCTGCTCTCAGTGGGAAATTACACTTAAAATATATTCCAATGCAATCCCTATGTTACCCTATGGGAGGGATAGTCCTTGCAATAGTGAAACACAAATTTAGCAGTATTTCACTATCAGGACATGTAAAGCACACTAGTACATGTCCTTACTTTTAAATACACTGCACCCTGCCCATGGGGCTGTCTTGGGCCTACTGTAGGGGTGATTTACATGTAGTACAAGGGAAAGTTTGGGCCTGGCAAGTAAGTGCACTTCCCAGGTCAAAATGGCAGTTTAAAACTGTACACACACAGACACTGCAATGGCAGGTCTGAGACATGTTTACAGGGCTACTCATGTGGGTTGCACAATCAGTGCTACAGACCTACTAGCAGCATTTGATCTGCAGACCCGAGGCACACCTGGTGCACTGTACTAGGGACTTACTGGCAAATCAAATACGCCAATCATGGAGAAGCCAATCACCCATACAATTTAAACCGCAAGTGTTGGACTTTTTTCCTTACGCAGGGTCATCCCCAGTCTTTTTGCCTCCTTCCTCCTGGTTTTTCTGACCTGTCGCTGTTGGCGCTAGGACTCTGAGCACTTTATCACTGCTGACCAGTGCTAAAGTGCAGGTGCTCTCCCATCTAAAGTTGGTATGATTGGCTTATACCTAATTGGCATATTTAATTTACCCATAAGTCCTTTTTACAGTGGTATCTCTATACCCAGGGCCTGTAAACTATATACTACTAGTTGGCCTGCACCGCTGCTTGCACCACCCACTGAAGTAGACTTTCAAACCTGTCTCGGGCCTGGTAGCGCAGGGCCTGTGTGCGCAGTTTTCTGCCACAGGGACCTGGCATTAACATTTACATTTGTCTCCCCGAACGTACGCCCTAGCTAGCCCTATGGGCAGGGTGCCATGTATATAGAAGGCAGGAAATGTGGCAGGTTGCGTGGCTTGTCCTGGTAATGACAAACAGCCTAACTTGGTGTCTCACTTCTGTGAGTGCTGCCTTCTCATAGGATTGCATTAGAAATGCCCTGCCTTATGTGTAAGGGGTATTGTCTGATTTATGAGGGGAAGCGTAGGCGTGCTTGGTATGGTTGTGATGGTGATAATAAATGCTGCTTACTGGTGTAGGTGTATTTTTTATTACTATCACAGAAATGCCACTTCTAGAAACTGTGCATTTATCTGTGCTTATGACGCTGGTGTTTTGCAGCTTGACTCCTATCCACGTCTGGGCAGAGTGACAGTTGGGGCTTTGTGCATACTTTTCAGACAGCCTGTACACAGGGAGGGTGGAAGTGTCAAAGAGGACTGAATAGTCTTCCTGGGCTGAGAGAAGGGAGAGGCGGGCACACCTACATTTGTAAAGGCTGTGCCCTGGCCTCACACAATAGGGTCGTTAACCCCCCACTGATGTTTGGAGCCTGTGCTGAGGGAGAGAGGGGGCACTCCCAGAACCAGTTGTAACTGGCTGGAACCTCCTCTCCCTACCATTAAAAAACATTGTAAGGACTGAGTATAAGTACAGGGGAATTTTCCCCACAATTTTGAGATGCCTTGAACTTACCTGGAACTGGACACAGACTGCTGGGAAAACCCACCAGGAACTGCCATGGACGACTGCTGCTGTGCTGACCTGTGACTTGCTTGGTCACTAAAGAGGACTTGCCACTTGCTACATACTCCTTGTGCTGGCCTATTGTTGGGCCCTTTACCTGTGGGCCTTTTCCTGCAAGCTTTGCTCCCCAGGGACAGGGTGCTGTGGCCCGACCCCTGCCGCCTTGTGAAGCACGAGGAGTGCTTTAATACTTGCCAAAATTAGCGCCCGGGAAATCGCTTAGTCTTTAATCCCTAAAGCGCTGTGAGCGTGCCCCTTCGTGCCAAAAGACACCACTGTGACCCGGGTTCCTCCAAAGGAATAAAACGCTTTGTGAAGTGCTTTTGCTGCCGTGGGAATCACCGCCGCGACCCAGGCGCTAATCATTTTACTTGCGTCGAGGACGCGCTGCTCTTTGTGGTCCTAGCGGTGCCCCCGGGACAGGGATTACTCCGAGGAGCACCCCCAGGGCACCAGAAGGCTCGGACGACGCAGGAGACGAGCAGGAGAGGAGGAAGACTCTCCCTGCCCTGCCGAGCCCGGAAGGGCTCTCTGTTGGATCACGGGGGTGCGGAAGCCGCGTCAGAGGCTCCCCTGCGCTGCCGATCCCTTGTTTGGCCTCCTGTGGGCCAGTGTTGATTTTTGGCCCCCCCTCTGGTGAAGGGCCAGTGAAGGCCTGGGGGGGTGCAATGATTGCAGGCTCTAGAAGGGGCCGACCTTAAAGCAGAGGGGGTTCGTGGCACCCCCCTCATTGATAAAAGTAATTGCTGACCTTGGCCCCCCTCGTGAGGGCCAGTGGAGGCCTGGGGAGGCCCCCAGCAATCATGGGCCCCAGGAGGGGCCCATCAGGAATACAGAGGGGGTACGTGCCACCCCCTCTAACACAGAGTTGTCAAGGAGGCCCCCACATTGCGCAGAGGAGCACCATGGACCCCTTTTTCATTCTCCAGGCACTGGATGTGCCTTCATCTTTTGCAGGTATTCCCTAAAGGACCAATACATATAATCTAAGTTCTTTCTAAAGACTTTGCTAATCTATATGTTGCCTACCTGTTTAGGATGCCTTCATATGTGTATGCAAATGTTCCTGTTATGGGCATGACATGCTAATCTGTTTTTCTAACTTGCCATATGTTCTCTAATGTTCCTACTATGGGCGTTTATGATATTCTTATGACAAGTGTTTTGATGTAGTAACATGTTTCCTGACTACTGCTTGTGTTGCAGAATATTGAGTAACCTGCGTGTTATATGTGACTACTGCTAGTATGCAGAGTAACTAATGTGTAATGTTCTGACAACTGCTAAGGTAGCAGGATAGTACTGATATGTGATGCTTGGTCTAATAATTGTGTTGTGTACAATACAGTATATTTTCATATAATCTGGTGTTGTGTTTCCTTTGTGGTGGGGATAGTGTGTCACGTGTGTTGTGTGTGTTGTGCAAACGCTTTACACTTGCTTTTGGGATAGGCCTGACTGCTTGTGCCAAGCTACCATGGGGGTGAGCAGGGGTTATCTTGGATGTGTAACTCCCTTGCCCTGACTGGGATGGGTAGGTTCTGCCTGGCTGAGGTGCATACCCTAGCCAACCAGAAACCCCATGTCTAACAGCAAGCACTTGCACTTTAGCACTGGTCAGCAGTGGTAAAGTGCTGAGTCCTAAAGCCTGCAAAATCAAAAACAGGAGGTCAGAAGCCAAATATTTGGGGCTAACCCTTCAAAGAGGGCCATTTCCAATGGAAAGTTATATAATAAATGATAGAGTGAAATTCCTATATTCATATTCTGAAGCCTGCAGGGCTGGATCAAGTTCTGTGACTACATTGTGATGCAAGGCTGCAGTACCGGTGGTTGGTCATAAGTTAGTTATGGGTATAACTAAAAAAATTACTCCATAGAGTAAATAGCAGCCCTTTCCACAATCTAAAATACGCATGGGTGCTTGTTTCCAGTGATTGAATGAAATAGTATTTTTATACCATGTATACAAACTGTAGCAGGTGTCCAGTGTAGGATATGACCGACTTTTGCGTGGTGTATTCCCAGATTTTTGCTTTAACTGTTTTTGCTGGCTGTAGAACACTGTAGACCTTACCGTTAATAACCAGTGGTAAAGTTCCTGCACTCCCTCCTTCAAAATAATGAAATTGGTGTTCCCCTAATTAGCATAACTAACTTATAGATAAGTTCCAAATGTCACTATTGGACGGCAGCATCCATTGTGCCATCCATGACAGTGTAAAACATGGCTTCAGGCCTACCACTGTAGTCTGATTAAAGCAGCATTTAAACTGCAATTTGACCTGTGAAATTAAACCCTTTGGACCGGTCTAAACCTTTCTTTTTAGATATTAATAAGTCATCCCTAAAAAGGGCTTGCAGTCCATAAGGCAGGGTGTGTGGTATTTAAAAGTAGGATATGTTGAAATTTAATGTTAAACATGTCCCTGCAGTAAAAAAGCCCCAAAAGCTATTTTCACTGCAGCAAGGCTGTCTGTATCTTAGGAAAACACTGGGAAGTAATATTACACCTCATAATGCTAGCCCTAGGTGGGAAATGGCTAGAGCTTTCATTCTTGGACTCTTTGTAATATGTGTTAAAAGCCCAATGCACTGGTTAAGTCAGAACCTTAATAAATATTAAGAAAAATTTACTTTTAGAATGTCACCTTTTCCCTGCCTAAAGCTTTTGGAGGCTAATTTGTATCAGACCCCCAGCTTTGGCCCTCTCAGTGCCCAGCCCTGAATGAGGTGTGAAAACTGCTCCTATAGCAGGAGATAAATGCTTGGGTGTAAGGAGCTATTTCTGCTGACAGGATGGCTATTTTAGCAGTGCTCAGGAATCTAATTAGCTTCAAAAGGGGCCTCTGCTGTGACAGGCAGATGTCAGATAATATCAAGCGCACAAACAGTGATGGGAGGAAAACTTGCAATAATTCTGACCACTAGAAACCGCAGCTGGCTCTTATTTACAATAGGGGGAGCGGGAGGGAGTTACAATAATAATGAAATAAAAAACAGAGCACTTACCTTAGGACGGAAGTCCTCCTTTTGACGTCTCTCCTTCTCTCCTGGGTTCCGTGCGCAACGGGACCCAGGAAACTGCACTAGCCAATCCTGGGTGCTGCTTTCATGCTGGTAATTAGCATGAAAGAAGCATCAGGATTGGTGGGAGCGGCCTGTCTTAGTGCTCACAAGAGCGCTGGAGGCCTGTGCTTTCTCTAACCTAGCTGGGTTAGAGACGTTTAAAGTGTGCATGTCAGGCTGGCCATTGCAAGACAGCCGGCTATAGGGACATGCACACTTCAAACAAGTGCACAGCTCCCTGCTGCCACTCAACAGCAGTTGCCCTGCCCCGATGCTGAAAAATAAAATGGTAATAAAGAAAGTTTACTACCATTTTATTTAACCGTTCTGGGGGCATTTTTCTCAGCGGGGCGATGCTCCTCCTCTCTTGTGGAGGGGCTGCCCCTGACCACTGGCAATGGCTCAGGGTAGCATTCCAACCCATCGGTCATTTGCCCACCAAGCACCTCAATTTGGATTCAGCCATATGCAAATCTGTCTTGACTGTGCTCCAGTAGGAAGAGTCTAGCCTGAACTTCCAGGACAAGCCCTTCCTGATCCAGAGCACATGCAACACAAGCCCGGTTTTGACCTAATTATGGCTCATCAGTCAGATGTAACTTGGTTCTACTGGCACAGTGAGCACAGGACCCATGTCTGGGCACACTCTGGCCACTTAGTATTGTATCAAACACACACAAGACAACTGGAGGAATGTCTGCAATAACGCCAAACAATGACAGTCTCTTGGGGAAGCATTCCAATGCATTGTTCTTTTGCTCACTCTGCCGCCTCATTTTAGACCCAGCCGTATGCACATTAGTCTTGGCCCTGCTCCAATAGAAACATTTCAGCTCGGGGCTTTCTTTGAGGTGCTAGAACCTGAGCTGTTTCTAAACATACTTCTCCTAATATCCTGAGAAGCCTTAGAAACCTTTTGGCTCTCAAGACCTTCTGAGGACATGAACAAACCTGCCAAGCGAGTCCAAAGGTGGTGTGTTGCTCTTGGACCGAAGAATCCTGTTTTCCCAACTCAGAGCTTTTCCGCAGCAGCAAATCTGATTCAACAGGACCTCATGGAGAAGATATCTGATCTTGTGGAGCCCTCTTTGGCTACAGCCTGCAAACTTGCCCCGCTGGTGGAATGCGAACTCCTAAAAAGTGACTAAATGTGACCGTAGATATCTTCACTGGGTAAAGGTACCAAAAGTATATGGCCGGCGACGGACCTTCCTTGGATGTCAAGATATAAGTTTCTCCTGCTCTGAGCATTCCGGCCTGTAGGCAGCAGCATTACCGGGTCCTCATCGTACATCCATTCTACCTTGTATAACCCTTCTGGGCCACAGCCTGTGGCATTTCTGTGCCCGAGATTTTGGACTTCCATCTATGAGACTAAGTCCAAGGTAAATACACCAAGCAGGTCGAACCTGGTTTCTGTATCGGACCCACGCTTCATTGCAGATGGCCTCAAATTGAGCCTAGGTCCTGGTCTACAGCGACCCAGTAACCGTAGTTTGCACTTAATGGGTTTTTTAAATTAAAACTTAAAAAATTCATATCTCCAGTTTCCCTTATTGGTTCCTCTTATTGGTTTTTGTCATTGAAGTCATTAAAATGAGGTCCAATTTTTCTAAATTGGTTTGGAGTTTTTATTAAATTTTATTTTGACTTTATCTCTTTTGTTACTGCTCAGATACTTTAGGCATTGCCTCTAAGTTGCACCTGTTTGCTCTGTCATATCTACCAGTAGGCTACTCTCAGGTTAATTTTAGTGGCTTTACTCATTGACCCTGATGAGAATTATGGTTTTGCTTAAGGAGGGTCATCACCCTCTTAACCTATACACCCAATTTCTTACATCCAGCACCTGCGATTATTTGGAAAATGCATATGTATATTAGATTTGCATGACTATTGATCTACCCTGTAATACTTACTAAGACTTTAAGGTTTTGATGGGATAAAGAAAGTAGCATCACATTTTTTTATAATTAAGTTACAACATTTCCGTTGTTTCCACACTACTTATAATAATACTCAACTAAGTTTACAGAAAGAGCTAACTTTTCAACCTTTACAGCTGGAATGCAGGCCCTTTACAACGTAGAGTCCTGCAGCGACAAGTTGCCTACTCCTCCGCTTACTGGACATAAAAGAAAATACTTCATTGCTGCTGAAAACATGCTTTGGAATTACGGATCTGAAGTAGTATACGGATTCATTGGTGAGGCATTAAATGCACCAGGCAGGTAAGTTGGCTCTTATAATTTGAACAGATTTTTTTTCAGTCCTTGCTTTGTTTTTTTAGGATAATCTCCCTTGAGGAACGATGGAAGCCCTATTAATCTAATATTTGTGGTTTCTCTTGCGTTATTGAACTGCCACCTGTGTGTCCATTGTCCACTCTACACCTTCAGAACACTACTAAACGTTATCACGTTTGTAGGTTGGTTACCTGGTGTTAGACTCAAGCTTGTTGCATGCCCCTTTGTCAATATTTGTCTTGCCCTTACAACCTTGACCGTTACAAACTATCTCAGTTAACTGATCTGGAACAATTCATATCTGACACTTTGACAATGACCATAAATTTGATTTTAGATCTGGAAATGGCACCAACCCTCCGTGCTCACAATTATCCATGACTCCCTTCAAATCTTTTTTTGCATGCTGCTACTCCTTTATCCATTTGCCTGCCTTCAGTACCATTGATCAGAACATCCTCTACCATAGAGAATAAACTGGGCATCGAGGTCATGGTACTGCACTAGTTCTTGTGTTAGCTCTCCAGCCAAAATCAATGTATCAAAACATTGTCAGCCCCAATGGCTATCTCATTTGGCGTACTAGAAGGGTTTCATTACTCATTACTGTTTCCATATGAAAAGAGAGAGGATCTAATCCTTGGGTCATCCTCCCTAAGAAATCTAATATATGAATAAAGGACCCAGACACTCACCCAAATATTAAGATATTTGTTGAAAGTCCTATATTCTGATACTTTGCAAACACAAATGTCTTCTATTTGTTATACTGTAAGTGGGAGGAAAAGAGACAGGCGTTTACATGTACAAGGCACACACATCCCAATGAGGTGTTCATGGAGGAATTCTAATCTAAGGTTTTTTTCTACACATTTTTAGAATGTTTTCGATGTACTTATTCCCGTGAGAAAATTGATCAGTACATACCATCTTTATGAAATGTCTTTGGGTTGTCCTTGGTATGGTGAAATCTGTATTATTCATGAAATATATTTAAAACCTGTGTCATCAGACCTCTGTGCAATCATTAGGTTGGAATGTAGGACTTTCACTGAATATCTTAATATTTGGGTGGGTATCGTCCTTGGGTATTTTTGACAGATTTGATCCCTTACTGTTAAACCTGTACGTTGAACCTCCATCTGACATGATCTCTAGCACAGATATTGACTAATATGTGAATGATGCACAGCTATATCTGCACTGTGACAACACTGAGGATATTGGTACTCCAGGCAAATGCCCCAGGCATCAGCGCTTGGAAATCCCAGCTAAAACCCATGCTCAATAAACAAAAACACAGAGGTTTCTTCTGCAAACCATCTAACGGCTCCAATGTCCTCTGGCCTGGCTGGATTGGTAAATTAAGGCTATAAACAGCTTTCCTAAGATCCAGACTTCTTCAGGCTGAATAGACAGCTGAATCTTGACATTCAGGGTCATATCATAAGTTGGTAAAACTACAGACTTTAATTAAAGTTACTCCATAACATTAGACCCTTAATTTACAAAACTATTTAAAATTGCTGTACAGGCACTTGTGAAATCTTGTATTGAGCATGGAGACACATTATTAACTGAATAACCTATATCCTTTGTTTTCCTCTCCTCCCTTGTAACAGTCCCTCTGTAGCTCGATTGACCACTGGAGCAGGAACATTTGAAAAAACCCGTCCTCCAGTTTCTAAACAGGCTTGTGTTCTTCCACCAAGACTGTGTGTCTCAATTACAAACCTTTGCACCTCAATTCTCCCTCACCCCTCTCAAATAATGTACCTCAATCCCAGTGTGTTACGGTCAATTGTTTTGCATTTTACACACATTATTGACTTGTGTATATCTAATTGCCCAGTTTTTTACATATACCCTCATCTATTCTGCTCTTGGACAATGTTTCCTTTGCACATGACCCTTCACTGTACAGTGCTCTGTCACCCTTATATGATCTTGTAGTTTTTGCTACATCACTACTGTTTTTTCACTTATATCTCTTATTTGACACTTATGGAAGTCAATAATTACCTTCACAATACTCTGGTGAACCCCATAAGCGGAGGCTATATTACCACATACCTTTCAACCCAAAGACATCTGGTCCCCATTCCATTTTTATGTGGTTGCTAGGCATAACCCTACACTTTAAACTCAAACTTAGTAACATCAGAAATTCCCGTCCACCATGGACTGACAAGTGCCATTTAATGATGGTTATTTATCTATGGAATTTTATTTTTTGATTTCTGTCTTTGTGGGTTGATCCTCTTATACCAATAGTGCTCTTAACTAAGGTAATGTTTAACTGATGCTTTGCTTGTTGGTGATGTGGTGTGGAGCAGACACCTGCTAAGGTTGATGGTTACTTTTATGTACACTTACTCAACACAATCACAAAATAAAAATTAAGAAATAGGGATTTATCTTTCTTTTTCTGTGTCCTTCTTTAATCCCAGTCCACAAAAATGACACTTTTAGCTATCAATGACTACCATAGTACTCCATACCAGTTTGGGACATGGTGTTAACTGTAACTAACTCTATTTGATGTTTCCTGCATGAAAATGTGCCATTGGTCACTTCAACGCAAGATGTTCGCACTATGCAACATTCTTAAGCTTCTTTCTCTTTTTAGGTCGAACTTAGAGACCTGTTGGATTCACTTTGTGCGCTTAGACCCCGCCCACTGCTTTTCATTTGTTTGTTTCAGAGCCCTTTAAAAATCCTTGCTTTCAAGTCTGTATTTGTTCCCGTTTTCCCTTCTTCTCGTTTTGTTCATTCCCATGGAGCAGGCCCCCATGACTTGTAGCCTTCCACTTGTGTGCATGTAGGCTTGTTCCTGGCACTACTTTTTTCTTTTGTATCTGCTGCGGCATCGGAAGGCTGTTTGGTCACACAGCTGCTTCCCCCTGCCTTTCGATTTCCAGCATGATTGAAAACAAGCCTGTGAATCTTGTCACAGCGCCCGCTTTCATGCTTCATTTAATTAGTTCCCTGTTGCTGATTTATTTGCGAAGCAATTAATGCTCTTTCAACATTTTAACCTTCCACGTTTAAAGCACACTGAAAGCTACCCAAAAACAAACTGTGGTTATCAAACTCCACACACTAAACAAACAGTTACTTAAATTACTGCTCCTCTTTTTGTTATTCCCCAAAACTGCATGAGAAACAAATTGTCACCAAATAAAACATAAAAAACTACAATTCTTTGAGGGAAACCAAGAAACAGTTACTTAAAAAAAATGAGTGCCTGTGATTAGCACTGCTCTGCTGGGAAGTTATTATGCATTTTGCTTTCCTTGTATACTCAGAAGCTGCTTTGGGTCACTTTCTATCTGTGTTTTCATCTTCTATTGCAGCTGGGTGAGAAGCATAAATTCAGGAGTCGATTTTCATTGCTCTTGTGCACATGCTATACATAGGCAGGCTGCTGTTTCAGTAGAGACTCGCCCCCTCCCCGAGTCACTTCTTGCCAGTTGGCAAGTAGGTGAGTTCTAGCCCAGCCATCTGGTATGCATTAACGCTCAGAACAGCCCCCTCCTCCCCTGTCTTTAAAAGAGTTTCCTTTCACCTTGAAAGAAGGGTCTTCGGGGAACAAATGTATCTTCTGGCATTGCATCACTTATAAAGCATTATTTAATTCTGCAGCAGTCTTCTATCTTGTTTAACTGCGGTTACAAGGCATTGTGGCCTGACTCGGAGCATGCTTTTGAAGATGAGCACAATTAAGTTTCATGTTACCAAAAATAGTTTTCAGTCTGTGGTTCATTGTCTGCCTCCAGCTCCTCTTATTGTATATGTAAAAAGGCATCGCCACAATTCGGAGTTGCAAGGCAAAGTGGAAACCCATCTAGTTTTGCATAATTGTAGGTCTTAATCTGAGCAGTCTGAAATGGGCCACACCCAATGAAAATTATCTTCAGGCAAAGCCTATTTATAGTTGCCACTTTTGGATCTTACATCCAAGAGCATGGCTGTATTCTCAGTGTTACAGTGCAGAGCCAGCACCGGAGTCAGTTACTACGTAGCATACGTGGCAGAGCTGCTCAGTTATTGGCCATGTTTCAGGCCTGTCTTGCCCCTGAGAGGGACAACAGTGCCTTTAAAGCATAAACGTAATGCCACTTAGGAGTGTTTGGAGACAACCAGTGCAAGTGAAGGAGTGCTGAGACCTATGCTGAGCTGACCAAGTAGAGGAGCAAAGGGGTGGAGGGAATTGCATGTTTATTGCTTCTCGGTGCAACGAGAGGAGCACGTGTTTATGGATGTCACTATAATACATTCAGTGCATATGTTTGTGTGTGATGATATGTAAGTGTGAGAGAGTATAATTAGGGCTGACAGCTGTCTGTATCCCTGCCTGGTGACTACCTGGCCCTTATTCTCATTTCAGAACCCAGTATCCTGCCAGCGTACCGTGTCATCCGCGACATTACTGGGACCATTCCAAGCATCATAGTAGCCATAGTGGTTATATTTTATGTACCATTTTCTTACTACTACCAAAACGTAGCGTAATGCTAGCCCTAATAAACGCATGCTCTTCCAATTAAGCATGCTATGGGTACCACGAGTGCACCACCACCAGCGCAGCACAAACTCAGCACCAGCGCAGCCCCACCACAGCATCAGCGCAACACCAACTCTGCACCAATGCAGCACCATTTCAGAATTGGAGCAGCACCAGTGCAGTCTCACCTCAGCATCAGCACAGCACCACCTCAGCATCACTCAGCACCATCTCTGCCCACCACCTTAGCACCAGTACAACACCACCTTAGCTCCAGCACATCAGACCAGCACCGCATCCGCGCAGTACCACCTCAGCATCACCACAGTGCCACCACCTCAGCATCAGCACAGCACCATCTCAACATCAGCCTACCACCAGTGCAGCACAAACTCATCGCAGCAACACCACCACCTCAACACCAGCACAACACCATCTCAGTGTCAGCACAGCCCCACCGCTGCATCAGTGCACCACCACCAGTACAGCCCCAGCTCAGCACCAGTGCAGCCTCAATGCAGCGCCAGCACAACACCTCCTCAGCAGCAATTCAGCACCACATCAGCACAGCACCAACTCTGCATCACTCAGCACCACCTGAGCACCAGCACATCACCATCCCAGCATGAATCAGCACCACCAGAGCACCATCTCAGTATTAGCACAGCATCATCTCAGCATCAGCACTGCACCACTTCCTCATCTGTGCAGCATCACCAGTGCAGCACCACCTCAGCATCCTCGCATCACCATCTCCGCACCAGCCCACCCCACCTCAGCACCACCTCAACACCAGCACAGCACCATCACAGTATCAACACCGCACCACCTCCACATCAGTGCAGCCCCACCACAGCACGACTCATCCACACGCAGCACCACTCAGCCCCACCTCTGCATCAGTGCACCATTGCAGCACATGGTCACCAGGCAGGTCGCTCCCCCCATCTGCCACGCAGCCCCCTGTGGGTTGAACCTCTGTTTCCGCTTTTGCCACCTGACTACTCGCTCCCTTTTTTCTGTACCCCTGCGCTTGGCTTCTGTGCCACTTCGTTTTTTTCATTCTGTACCCCTGTGCTCTGTTGTCCCTCTCCCGCCGTCTTTTCCCACCGTTTTTTCCCCGGGTTTTCCCCTGGATTTTTCCCCGGGTTTTTCCCTTGCTGCTGAGCCCCTGCTGCCCCGCCCCCTTCACTCCCATTGGCAGCCCGGCTCCCACCTCCCAGCTGCTCCTCCCTCCCTCTGCCCTCACATGGAGGCTGCGAAGTGGGCGCGCAGCGGACGCGCGCAGCGGGTGCACCGCTAACGCGCCGAAGTTGCGCCTAAGGCAAGCCTGTCTGCGCCCGTCCGCGCCTGGACCGCACCCAGCACCAGAACCCCTGGAACCCCCAGCCCCCGCAATGCCAGACTGCACTACGACGCAAGCACCCTCCACGCACTCAACACCAGACGAGACCACCCCTGCTACCGGGCCACCCCGAAACGCACCCAGGGGCCTTTCACCTGCCGGAACTGCAGATTCACCAGCATCCAACCCTCCACACCACCAGCCAGAGAACCCAACCACCTCCGCTGCATCCTCCTCAACACCCGCTCCGCTTGCAAGCACGCCATCGAACTTTGGGACCTCCTAGACTCCACTGCTCCCGACCTCGCCTTCCTGACAGAGACCTGGCTGAACGCCACCTCAGCACCAGACATCGCCATAGCCATCCCACAGGGCTACAAGATCTCCCGCAGAGACCGCACAAATGGAGTGGGAGGAGGAATCGCCATCATCCACAAAGACTCCATCAAAATCTCAATGAACACCGATGACACCCTCACCACCGCCGAGCACATGCACTTCCAGATCCACACCGACGCCAACACCACCCTCAGAGGAACTCTCATCTACAGACCTCCCGGACCCCGCCCACAGTTCAGTGACACCATTGGCGACCTCATCAGCACCCACACCCTCGCTTCCACGGACTACATCCTCCTCGGGGACCTGAACTTCCACCTCGAGAACAACAACGACGCCAACTCCACCGCCCTGATCGACAACCTCGCCAACCTTGGACTCAAACAGCTCGTAACAACACCCACTCACGCCGCTGGACACACGCTCAACCCCATCTTCTCCGCAAGCCCCCATGTCTCCTTCAACCACACCACCAAACCACACTGGACCGACCACAGATGCGTCCACTTCACCTTCAGAAAACCCACCGCACCCAACAGCTACCACGCCACTGCTGGGGCAAGGTCACCGAGGACCAACTGAGTACTGCCCTCGCCCTGAGACCACCCACCGACCCCACCGACCCAGACACTGCCGCAACCAACCTTACACAGTGGATCAACGACTGCGCCAACACCCTCGCTCCTCTCAAGACCTCTCAACCAACCACACCAACAAGAAAGCCACCTGGTTCACCGAGGACCTCCGGATCTCCAAGCACACCTGTCGGAAGCTGGAGAAGAAATGGCTCCACGACCGAACACCAGACATCCACACAGCCCTCAAGAGCGCCACCCGCAGACATCACCAACTCATCAGGACCGCCAAGAAGACCGCCTTCAAGGACCGCCTAGACAACAACGCACACAACACCAAAGAGCTCTTCAGCATCGTGAAAGAACTCTCCAACCCCAGCTCCATCACCAACGCCATCCCGCCATCTCAAGACCTGTGCGACTCCCTGGCCACCTTCTTCCACCGCAAGATCACCGACCTCCACGACAGCTTCAACCCCGACCCCCCAGCACCCACCACCGAGTCCACCACCCCTGCGACTACCACTCGCACCAGTCGCCTGACCGTCTGGTCCAGCGTCCGCGACGGAGACACCATCAAAACCATGAACTCCATCCACTCCGGATCCCCATCGGACCCCTGCCCTCACCATGTCTTCAACAAAGCCAGCGCAGCCATCGCGCCCCACCTCTGGAAAACAATCAACTGTTCCTTCGAGACAGCAACCTTCCCAGAAAGCTGGAAGCACGCCGAGATCAACGCCCTTCTGAAGAAGCCCAAGGCGGACCCCAAGGACCTCAAGAACTTCCGTCCCATCTCCCTGCTCCCTTTCCCGGCAAAGGTGACCGAGAAGATTGTCAACAAACAGCTGACCCGCTACCTCGATGTGAACAACATCCTGGACCAGTCCCAATCTGGTTTTCGCAGTAACCACAGCACCGAGACCGCCCTCATCGCCGCCACTGACGACATCCGGACCCTGATGGACAAAGGAGAAACAGCCGCCCTCATCCTCCTGGACCTATCAGCAGCCTTTGACACGGTCTGCCACCGCACCCTATCAGCACG
The DNA here is from genome assembly GCF_031143425.1 of Pleurodeles waltl. Classification (NCBI taxonomy): domain Eukaryota; kingdom Metazoa; phylum Chordata; class Amphibia; order Caudata; family Salamandridae; genus Pleurodeles; species Pleurodeles waltl. The sequence continues at coordinate 1,388,846,560 of NC_090447.1, read as the reverse complement.
CCTCCATGACGCCGGTATCCAAGAGAAGGCCCTGGCCTGGACCACATCCTTTCTCTCCGGCAGAACCCAGAGCGTCCGCCTCCCACCCTTCCGCTCCAAAACCACCGAGATCATCTGCGGCGTCCCACAGGGATCCTCCCTCAGCCCGACACTGTTCAATATCTACATGGCCCCCCTCGCCCACGTCGCGCGACAACACAACCTCAACATCATCTCCTACGCCAACGACACCCAGCTGATCATATCCCTCACCGAAGATCCCCCCACCGCCAAAGCTAACCTCCACCGAGAAATGAAGGCCGTAGCCGACTGGATGAAGGACAGCAGCCTGAAGCTGAACTCAGACAAGACGGAGGTCCTCATTCTCGGACCCACCCCATCAGCCTGGGACGACTCTTGGTGGCCCACGTCACTAGGCACAGCCCCAGAACCCACGGACCACGCACGCAACCTGGGGGTCATCCTCGACTCCACTCTCTCCATGACCAGACAAGTCAACGCCGTCTCCGCGTCCTGCTTCAACACCCTCTGTATGCTCCGCAGGATCTTCAAATGGATCCCCTTCGACACGAGAAAAACTGTTACCCAGGCCCTCATCACCAACAGACTCGACTACGGGAACGCCCTCTACTCAGGAACTACAAACAAGCTCTTGAGACGACTCCAACACATCCAGAACGCCTCGGCCCGACTCATACTCGATGTCCCCCGCCGCAGCCACATCACACTCCACCTGAGAGGCCTGCACTGGCTCCCCGTCAACAAAAGTATCACCTTCAAGCTCCTGATCCACGCACACAAAGCACTGCACAACACCGGACCCACCTACCTCAACAACCGACTCAGCTTCCACACCCCCACCCGAAGCCTCCGCTCAGCCAACCTCGCCCTCACCACAGTCCTCCGCATCCGAAAAACCACTGCCGGTGGCAGATCCTTCTCCTACCTCGCCGCCAAGACCTGGAACACTCTCCCCACCATCCTACGACAGACCCAGGACCTGCTGGCCTTCAGAAGACTCCTCAAGACCTGGCTCTTTGACCAGTAGTACCCCCCCTCCCCAGCGCCTTGAGACCCTCGCAGGTATGTAGCGCGCTTTACAAATGCAGTGATTGATTGATTGATTGATTGGTCAGCAGCTACACAGCACATCCTCAGCAGCAACACAGCGCCACTTCAGCATCAGCGCAGCACCACCTCAAGACCGCACCATCAGCACAGCACCACCTCAGCATCAGCGCAGCACCACCTCAACACAGCGCCACCTCCTCATAAATGCACCACCACCAGTACAGCACCACCTCTGCATCATCCCACCTCAACACCATCTAAGCATCAGCATAGTACTACCTCATCCCCACCTCAGCACCAGTGGAGCACACCACAGCACCAGTGGAGCCCCAATTCAGCAATTCTGCACCAATACAGCAGCAATTCAGCACCAATACACCACCTCTTTATCATCAGCGCAGCATCACCTCAGCACCGCACCAACTCAGTATCATTCAGCACCACCTGAGCACCAGTGCAGCAGCACCACCTCAGCATGACTCAGCACCACCTCAGTATCACTCAGCATCATCTCGGCATCACTCAGCACCACCTTAGTATCAGCACAGAACCACCTCAGCACTACACCATCTCAGCATCACTCAGCACCACCTTAGCATCAGCACAGAACCATCTCAGTGCACCATTACTAGTGCAGGACCAACTAAGCATCAACGCAGCACCACCTCAGGACCAGCACAGCACCACCTCAACATCAACATCAGCACAGCTCCACCTCTGCATCAGTGCACCACCACCAGTGCAGTCCCACCTCAGCACCAGCACAGTCCCACCTCAGCAGGAACTCTGCACCAGTGCAGGACCACTTCAGCACCAACTCGGCACCACCCTGAGCACCAGCGCAGCACAACCACCACAGCATTACTCAGCACCAGCACATCATCACTCAGCGCCACCACATCACTCAAAATCAGCACAGCACCACCTCTGCATCAGTGCACCACCACCAGTGCAGCACCAACTCAGCACCAGTGGGACCCCACCACACCTCACCAGCAGTTATTCCGCACCAACTCAGCACCACTTTAGCATAACACAGCACCACCTGAGCCCCATCACAGCACCACATGAGCACCACCTCAGTATCACTCAGCATCACCTCTGTACAAGCACACCACCACCTCAGAATCATCTCCGCATCAGCGCAGCACCACCTGAGCACCATCTCAGCCACAGCACCACCTCCTCATCAGTGCACCACCTCAGCACCAGCAGAGCACACCTCAACATCAGCACAGCACCACCTCTGCATAAATGCACTATTGCCAGTGCAGCCTTACCTCACCACCAGCACAGCCTCACCTCATCAGCAATTCAGCACCAACGCAGCACCAGCATAGCACCACCTCAACATAAGCGCTGCTTCACTTCAGCACAGCACCATCTCAGTATGACTCAGCACCATCTCAGCATCACTCAGCACCACCCCGACATCACCTGAGCAGCACCACCTCAGCATCAGCACAGCACCAGCCCCTTATCAGTGCAGCTGCAACTTAGGATCAGCGCAGCACCATCTCAACATCAGCATAGCACCACCGCCACATCAGCATAGCACCACCTCCACATCAGTAAACCACCACCAGTGCAGCCCCACCTCAGCAGCAATTCAGCACCAATGAAGCACCACCTCGGCATCAGCTCTGCACCACCTCAGCATCACCTCAGCACAGCACCAACTTGGAATCACTCAGCACCACCTGGGCACCAGCCCAGCACCACCTGAGCACCAGTGCAGCACCACCACCTCAGCATGACTCAGCACCACAACATGACTCAGCACCACCTCAGCATCACTCAGCACCAACTCAGTATCACTCAGCATCACTTGCACACCACCACCTCAGCACCATCTCAGCATCACTCAGAACCACCTCAGTCTGCCCTAGAAATCTGGCATCTTTGGTTCTCCCCCAGTGTCCGTCTGCTGCTTGTGTGGTAATTCAGGTACTATTTCCCACCCTGTCGTTGTTCATGCCCCTTAACAAAAATTTGTATAACAAACTAGCACTAGAGCAGGCAGGAAGAAGTTGCCAGCATTGCAAGGACAAACAAAAAAAACAGAAGACTTTTTTTGTTAATTCTGTTTTTTAATAGGGTCGTTCAGTTGTACATAATCTCTTCTTGGTTATATACAAAGAAACAAAAATGCTTAACACTTTTTATTATAACTTTTAAACATTCTGCAAAGGAGCCACAATGCTCTACAACATCGCTTAAAGACATTGACAAAGACAATAGCTCAGGCTAAACGTTTATAAGGTCCTAAGTCGAGACCTACTGGCTATTCCAGTCCTTGTTTTGGATTTGGCAGTCTACACAGCCACCTCATTATTGGCAATTTTTGTCAAGTACGGTGGCATGGGAGGCAAGGGGACCGAGATCTCTAGGCTGTAAGAAAAAAGTAGCACAGGTTATGTTTTTTTTGTTTTGTTTTTTCAACGAGGGAGTCTGTGTCACTCCAGCTTAATGAGTTACTTCTAGATGGATTTCACGTTGTTTTCGGAACCATATTTGATTCACTTCCCCTAGTGAAATACTATTCCTGCGTTGGAAAGTATTCTGCACACTCGCAACTCTTTTACATTCCACAGTTAAAGGGTGATGCCACTAAACGTGATTTTAAGAACAAAGAAGGGAAGCATTGTACCGCCACTATCAATGGACTTTCATTGCAGGATTGAGCCTCCAGGTTAGGAGGGGCGATACGCTTTATAAATTAAAATGACAGAAGCCAGTAAATATACCTTTTATTTAACAAGCACTGGAAAAGCCAAAAGGTCTGGCATTAGCTAGCTGCCAGCCTTTTTACTTTGATGCCTATTTTGTTTTATTATGGTTTTTGCAGAATTGTCAGAACATCTGATGAGCCATGTCAAATTAAAAAAGAAATTGTGGCTAAAAGCAAAAGTTATTTTTGGTCTCAAAAAGTACCCTTTGCTCTACTAGTACTAGTAGTACTGAAGAGAACTACTTTGCAGGTGGATGTCTTAATTTTGAAGGTGTTGAATGCCGTCGGTCGCAGTGAAGTTAGCCAGTGGCCAAAGTGGGCTGACCCATTGCCCATGTTGTCCCCTGTATGCTGTACTGGGCAGAAGAAAATGTGATTGACAGAGTAGCACGTTGTCGGTGGTTAGAGGGGTAAATAAGTGAATACATGATTAGATAAACGTGTACGTCTGCATGACTCAACCGGGGCTGACCCATTCCCATCTATGTGACTTTGCGGTTGCAGAGACACCTCGAGTCAGAATTTGAGATGTGTGGCAGTGACCACCTGCAAAGAAAGTTGAAACCGGACAGTACCAGCACAACCCTCTCAGGAGGCTGATTGAACAACACAGTGAAGTGAGGATAGCAGGCCCAGACAAAGATGTGTGATTTAGCAGAGGGAGATTAACATGTAGCCTGGTGCCTTCACCCTAAGGCTCTTGCTGCACACTGTAGCCCACAGAGCTCTCTGGATATGGGAGCAAAGTAAATCCCGTCTATAGCCTGAGAGTGCTGTCTCACTGTATCCCTTGAGAAAGTTGCGTAGGACTGATCTACTGCTGCAATAGTCCTAAATTACTGGTTTCCAAGATCCAAGCATCTGTGGGGGGTAGGGGGGGCTTTATAAGTCCTGCATCTCTGCCTGGAAAGAGACCATTGTAGGACGCTGGCTCTGTATATACTCATATAAATGAGATATAGGGGGTCATTCTGACCCCGGTCGGCGGTAGCACCGCCAACAGGCTGGCGGTGCTCCGCCGGGCATTCTGACCGTGGCGGTACAGCCGCGGCCAGAAGCGGAAAGTCAGCGGTGTACCGCCGACTTTCCGCTGCCCATGGCCGCCATGGGGATTCCGACCCCCTCACCGCCATCCTGTTCCTGGCGGTTCCGCCCGCCAGGAACAGGATGGCGGTGAGGGGTGTCGTGGGGCCCCTGGGGGCCCCTGCAGTGCCCATGCCAATGGCATGGGCACTGCAGGGGCCCCCGTAAGAGGGCCCCACTTTGAATTTCAGTGTCTGCTCAGCAGACACTGAAATTCGCGACGGGTGCTACTGCACCCGTCGCACATCCTCCACTCCGCCGGCTCCATTCGGAGCCGGCATCCTCATGGAGGGGTGTTTCCCACTGGGCTGGCGGGCGGCCTTTTGGCGGTCGCCCGCCAGCCCAGTGGGAAACCCAGAATACCCGCGGCGGTCTTTTGACCGCGCAGCGGTATCCTGGCGGTTCCCTCCAGGCGGGCGGCTCCGCCGCCCGCCGGGGTCAGAATGACCCCCATAGTGTGCAGAGTCCAGGGGTTCCCCAGAGGCTTGACAGAGGCTAAAGTAGATAATACTAATGCTCTCTTTTGTAGTAGTGTGGTCGAGCAGTTAGGCTTATCAGAAGGTAGTGCAAAGCAAAATATATTTTCTTAATTTATTTTTAGAACCACAAGATTCAATTTGCAAGTAAGAACCTTAAACGATTCATATTTCACATAGGTATCAACAGTACTTTGTTTGAAATTGATAAGTAATACAGTTCTTGAAATATTGGCAATAATCAGTTTTAAAAATGGACACACTGCAATTTTCAGGAACTGTTCCTGGGGGGAAGAAAAGTTAGATCGATTTACAGGTAAGTACAATACTTACAGTTTCAGTCTCCGGGTTTTAGGAAGTCCACTGGTTAGGGATTAAGTTAACCCCAAATGCCCACCACCAGCAACACTGGCCCGGACGGGTGCAGAGGTCAAAGATGATACATTTTAATGTGGCCTCCTATAGAGACCGGGGTACTCTGAATCAGGCCTGCCTGCAGGTAAGTACCCCTGGCTCGGAGGGCAGACCAGGGGGGTTTGAAGGAGCACTGGAGGGGCCACAAGTAGGCACCAAATACACACCTTCAGCGGCACAGGGGCAGCCGGGTGCAGGGTCAGGACTCACGCATCTGGAGTGAGGTGGCAGGCCTTTTGAGGTTGTTGTTTTCTCTTAGACAGGGCCGCGGTCCTTGAAAGTTCTTGGTCATTTTGGGTGCATGGCAATCCTCTGGAGTTGGGCAGAGGTCGCTGGTCCCGCTGGACGCATTGCTGTTCTTTGAAGCAGGATGCATGCTGGTAGGGCTGGGGCCAAAGCAATTGTTGTCATCCTTCTCTGCTGGGGTTTTCAGCTAAGCAGTCCTTCTTCTTCTCGTCAGGTCACCAGGAGTCTGGTGACCTGGGTTCAGGGAGGCCCTTAAATCCTTGATTTTGGGGTGTTTTAGGGGTCAAAGGGCAGTAGCCAATGTCTACTGTCCCTGAGGATGGCTACACCCTCCTTGTGCCCACTCCCTTTGGGGAGTGGGGCGCAAACCTAATCCTATTGGTCCCTGTCCTCCAAACCAAGAAGAAGGATTCTGCAGGGAGGGGGTCACCTCTGCTCTGGACACCTTAGGAGTGGTCCTGGCTGGGGTGGTCACTCCTCCCTGTTTTCCCTAATGTTCCCGCCAGACTTGCTACCAAAAGTGGGGCTTTGTTCGGGGGGGGGGGGTAAGGGCATCTCCGCTAGCTGGAGTGCCCAGGGGCACTGTAATCCAAGGCTTCAGCCTTTTCAGGCTCACTGCAAGGTGTTACAGTTCCTGTAGGGGGAGGTGTGAAGGAGGTGTGAAGCACCTCCACCCAGGACAGGCTTTGTTTCTGACCACAGAGTGCACAAATGCACTCACCCCATGTGGTCAAACTTGTCTGAAAGTGGCAGGGTGGCACAGACTCGTCAGTCCTACACTAGCAGTTTGGCTAACATACAGGGGGAATATCTAAGATGCCCTCTGTGAGCATTTTTCAATAAATCCCACACTGGCATCACTGTGGGTTTGGCATCACTGTGGGTTTATTGTGCTGAGAAGTTTGGTACCAAACTTCCCAGTATTGAGTGAAGCCATGATGGAGCTGTGGGGTTTGTAATGACAAACTCCCAGACCATATACTAAATATGGCCACACTGCACTAACAATGTCTAAGAATGGACTTAGACACTGTAGGGGCATATTTCTCATGCAGCTATGCCCTCACCTGTGGTATAGTGCATCCTGCCTTAGGGCTGTAAGGTCTGCTAGAGGGGTGACTTACCTATGCCACAGGCAGTGATTTGTGGGCATGGCACCCTGAGAGGGGTGCCATGTTGACTTTGTCTTTTTCTCCTCACCTGCACACACAAGCTGCTTGATGAGGGGTCCTAGGGTGGCATAGTACATGATGCAGCCCTTAGAGACCTTCTCTGGCCATAGGTCCGTTTGTACCATGGGTACCTTTTACAAGTGACTTAACTGTGTGCCAGGGTTGTGCCAATTGTGGAAACAAAGGTACAGTTTGTGGGAAAGAACACTGGTGCTGGGGCCTGGTTAGCAGGGTCCCAGCACACTTTCAATCAAAGTTGGCGTGAACACTAGGCAAAACGTGGGGGTAACCATGCCAACAGTGACACTTTACTACACAGCCCCCTTTCCTTCCCCAAAACAAGAGGATGAGACTAACCTTTCCCAAGAGAGTCTTCATTTTCTAAGTAGAAGAACCTGGAAAGGCCACCTGCATTGGCAGCTCCATGTCTGTGTTCCACTACAAAGTCCATTCCCTGTAGAAATATGGACCACCTCAAACGCATAGGGTTCTCTCCTTTCGTTTGCATCAGCCATCTGAGAGGTCTGTGGTCAGTTTGAACAATAAAGTGAGTACCAAACAAGTATGGTCTCAGCTTTTCCAGGGACCAAAGCACAGCAAAGGTCTCCCTCAATGGTACTCGAAAGCTGCTCCCTGGGGAGTAACCTCCTGCAAATGAAAGCAACAGGCTGGTCAAGGCCATCATCATTGGTTTGGGACATGACTGCTCCTATCCCATGTTCAGAGGGATCTGTCTGCACAATGAAGTGCCTAGAATTATCTGGATCTTTAAGAACTGGTGCTCAGCACATTGCTTCTTTCAGGGTGTCAAAGGGCTTTTGACAGTGAAGAGTCCAGTTGACCTTATTTGGCATCTTCTTTGAGGTCAGTTCAGTGAAGGGTGTCACAATGGATCCATGCACCTTCACAAACCTCCTGTAGTACCCAGTCGAGCCAAGGAATGCCCTGACTTGAGTCTGGGTTTTTGGAGCTTCCCAGTCCAGAATTGTCTGGATCTTGGGTTGTAAAGGTTGCGCTTGGCCTCCACCTACAAGGTGGCCCACGTATACAACTGTGCCCTGCCCTATTTGGCACTTAGATGCTTCAATAGAGAGGCCTGCTGATTGCAAGGCCTGCAAAACCTTCCCCAGGTGGACCAGATGATCCTGCCAGCTGGAGCTAAAAACAGCAATATCATCTAGATATACTGCACTAAAGGACTCCAAGACTTGATTCACCAACCCTTGGAAGGTGGCAGGGGCATTTTTTAAGCCAAAGGGCATAACAGTAAACCGATATTGCCCATCAGGTGTAAAGAATGCTGAATGCTGTCTTTTTCTTTTGCTCCAGGTGCCATCCTAATTTGCCAGTACCCTGCAGTTAAGTCAAAGGTTCTTTGAAGTTTGGCTGCACCTAATTTGTCAATCAATGTATCTGCTCTGATTATGGGGTGATCATCTGTCTTGGTGACAGATTTGAGCCCTCTGTAGTCCACACAGAACCTAATTTCCTTCTTGCCATCCTTGATATGAGGTTTGGGGACTAAGACCACTGGGCTAGCCCAAGGACTGTCAGAGTTCTGTATTACCCCTAACTCCAGCATCTTGTGGACTTCCACTTTGATGCTCTCTTTGACTTGATCAGACCGTCTATACATTTTGTTTTTGACATGTAAACTGTCTCCTGTGTCCACATCATGGGTACACATGTGTGTCTAACCAGAGGTCAAAGAGAGGAGCTCAGCATACTGCTATAGGACTTGCATGCAGTCGTCTTGCTGTTGGGCAGAGATGGTGTCTGAATAGACAACTCCTCCTACTGACCCATTCTTAGGGTCAGTTGAGAGGAGGTCAGGGAGAGGTTCATTCTCTGCTTCCTGGTCCTCATCAGTAACCATCAGCATGGCTATGTCTGCCCTGTCATCGTACAGTTTCAGGCAGTTAACACGGATCACCCTCTTGGGTGTCCTGCTAGTGCTTAGGTCCACTAAGTAAGTGACCTGACTCTTCTTTTCCAGGACTGGGTAAGGGCCACTCCATCTGTCCTGAAGTTCCCTGGGAGCCACAGGCTCCAGAACCTAGACTTTCTACCCTGGCTGGAATTCTACCAGTGCAACCGTTTGGTCATACCACAACTTCTGGAGTTGTTGCCTGGCCTCAAGGTTTTTGGATGCCTTTTCCATGTTTTCAGCCATCCTAGAATAGAGGCCAAGCACATAGTCCATTACATCTTGCTTGGGCTCATAGAGTGGTCTCTCCCAGCCTTCTTTAGCGAGTGCCAGTGTTACAGGATGGCCAAACAGAAGCTCAAAGGGGAAAACCCTTCTGAGGCACCTCTCTGTAGGCGAAAAGCAGGCATGGCAGGAGGACATCCCATCTCCTTTTGAGTTTTTCAGGGCTCTCCATGATCATGCCCTTCAATGTCTTGACACTCAACAAGTTCATTGGTTTGTGGATGGTATGGTGTGGTGAATTTGTAAGTCACCCCACACTCATTCCAAATGTGTTTTAGGTAAGCTGACATGAAGTTTATACCTCTGTCACAAACCACCTACTTAGGGAAACCCACTCTGGTAAAAATACCAATTAGGGCTTTGGCTACTGCAGGGGCAGTAGTAGACTTAAGGGGAATAACTTCAGGGTATCTGGTAGCATGATCCACTACTACCAGTATGTACTGGTTCCCTGAGGCTGTGGGTGGTTCACGTTGGACACACAATGTCCACAATAACCCTCTCAAAGGGTACCCCCCCCCCCACGACTGGGAGTGCAATGGGGGGCCTTTGGGTGGCCACCTGTCTTGCCACTGGCTTGACAGGTGACACAGGAGCTACAAAACACCTTTACTTTCTGGGACATATTGGGCCAATAAAAGTGGTTTACACATCTGGTCCATGTTTTGGTTTGTCCCAAATGCCCAGCTAGAGGGATGTCATGGGCCAAAGCGAGGATAAACTCTCTAAACACTGAGGTGCTACCACTCTCCTAGTGGCACCAGTTTTGGGGTCTCTGGCCTCAGTGTAAAGGAGTCCATCTTACCCAATAGACCCTGTGGGAGCCACCCTTTTCCTGGGCAGCAGCTTGCTGCCTCAGGCCTTAAAGAGTGGGACTAGTCTTTTGTCTCTGGCACAGCTGTTCCCTTGAGGGCCCCCGTGGGCCCAAGAGCTCTACCTGATAAGGCTCAAGCTCCATGGACTTGGTTTCCTCAGGGGATAAGACATCTTCCTGGGAAGAGAGGTCTTGTTTCTTTTGCTGTTCAGAGGCTGGTCCTCCAGTCCTCTTACCTTTTCTCTTGGAAGGTTGGGCCATTATTCCAGGCTCCAGTACTTCTTTTTCACCCTGTGATCTGCTTAGTGCTCTTCACACACACACACCAGTTCAGGGATTCCCAGCATGGCTGCATGGATTTTGAGCTCTACCTCAGCCCAAGTTGTGGACTCCAGATCATTCCCTAGCAAACATTCCACTGGGATTGCAGAAAAGACCACTACCTGTTTCAGGCCAGTAACCCCGCCCCATTCCAAAGTCACCATAGCCATGGGATGTACTTTAGTCACATTATCAGTATTGGTAACTAGATATGTTTGTGCAGCCAAATACTGTCCCAGGAAACCAGGGGCCAGATGTAGCAAAAAAACATTTTGCGACTTGCAAATTGTGAGTCATAGCGACTCGCAAAATGTTATGCAGAAAGGTCTCGCAGACACCTTCTGCGACTCGCTATGGGGTCGCAAAGACCCACCTCATGAATATTAATGAGGTGGGTCGCAGTTTGCGACCCCATAGTGAGTTTAGGCACTCACAGGGATGGTGGCCTGCTGGAGACCGCAGACCACCATGTCCGTGACTGCTTTTTGAATAAAGCAGTTTTTTTTTTCTTTTTGCAGCCCGTTTTCCTTAAAGGAAAACGAGCTGCAAAAAGAAAAAATTCCGAAACCATTTGGTTTCGTTTTTTTCAGAGCAGGCAGTGGTCCATTGGACCACTGCCTGCTCTGAAAAAATATTTTTATTGGCATTCACAAAGGGGAAGGGGTCCCATGGGGACCCCTTCCCTTTTGCGAATGAGTTACCATCCACTTCAAGTGGATGGTAACTGCGAGTTGGTTTGCGACCGCATTCGCGGTCACAAACCAACTCTGCATGGCGATGCGGTCGCAAATAGGAAGAGAACACCCCTTCCTATTTGCGAGTCGCAGCCTCAAATTGCGAGTCGGTACCGACTCGCAATTTGCGGTTGTGCATCACGTTTGGCCTTTTGCGCCTCGCAAACTGCGTTTTTCGCAGTCTGCGAGGCGCAAAAGGCTTGCTACATCTGGCCCCAGGTTCTCTGTCACCATGGTGACACTGGCACGGGGAACATCCAGAGAAACAACTCTGGAACCACACTTGCGTTAACGACGACTCCCTTTTTATATGCCTTAACCACGCATGTGTTGAACAACACACATGCGTGGTTAAGGCAGATAAAAAGGGAGTCGCCATCGGGAGAGGACACGATCAGGTAAGTGGGGCTGGGGCAGGGCTTGGGGGTAGTTTTTAGGGGTGGGTAGGATTAAGAGCGTGTGGTGGGGGAGGTCAGTAGTTTAAAAAAATATATATATATTATTTTTTATGGGTGGGGATATCAGGGTAGTTTTGTTTTTTAGGGGCAGGTGGGATTAGGGCAGTTCTGTTTTTAGGGGTGGGGGTTGGGGTAGTTTTTGTTTTGGGGTGAGGTGGTCGGGGTATTTTTGTTTTTGGGGTGATGGGTGGGGGATCGGGATAGTTTTTTTTGGGGTGGGGGATGGGGTAGTTTGGTTTTTGGGGGTGGGGGCCATTGGTTTTTGGAGTTGGGGGTGGGTGGTTGAGGTAGTTTGTTTTTTTGGGTGTGGGGGGTCAGAAGATTAGTATAGTTTGGTTTTTTGGGGGTGGAGTAGTTTGGTTTTTGGGGGTGGGGGTCGAGGTAATATTGTTTTTAGGAGCAGGGTAGTTTTATTTTTGGGGGTGGGTCAGTTGTTTTTAGGGCGGGTGGGGGCTTGAAGTAGGATTTAGGGCTCAGGGTGGGTGGAGGGTATCTGGGTAGTTTTGCGGGGCAGGGTTTTTTTATTTTTGGAGGGGGTGGGGGATTGGGGAGTTTTATTTTTAAGGCAGGTGGGGGTAGTTTTCATTTGTGGATGGGGTCGATGTAGTTTTATTTTTAAGGTGGCTGGGGGGTCAGGGTAATTTTGTTTTTTAGGGGTGGGGTAGTTTTATTTTTGGGGTGGGGTCAGTTTGTAGGGTTAGGGGGTCAGTTTTAGGGCTCAGGGTGGGTGAGGGGGTCTGGGTCCATTTTAGGGACGGGTGGGGGGTCAGGGTAGTTTTATTTTTAGGGCAAGTTGGGGGGAGTCAGGGTAGTTGTATTTTTAGGGCAGGTATGCCTTTACTAGGCATACATGTGCAATGAAAAATCATTGTAAAGGCATGCGTGCTAAAGGCATGCGTGGAAACAACACAGTTGTTGTTCTGACACATTGTTCAGGCATGTGTGGTTGGCATATGCATTGTTCCATCATCCATTCGACTGGCACCTGTATCCCTATGGGCTTCTACCTTTGTCCCATTGATTAAGAGCTGCTGCCTGTATTTGTGCATGTTAAGCGGCCAAGCAGCCAGTGTGGCTATATCCACCCCACCCTCCGAGACTAGAGTAGCTTCAGTGTGAACCCTGATTTGCTCTGGGAACACTGTTGATCCCACCTGGAGATTGGCTATTCCAGTTCTAACTGGAATAGTGCTAGTGGGATTTTTATTGGGACATGCCATGTCTTCAGTTTGGTGTCCATGCTTTTTACAGTTGTGACACCAGCCCTTCTTGGGATCAAAGATTTTTTACCCTTTATACCCATTCATGGACTCTTCACTGAGGCTGCCTTCAATATTCCTAGAGGAGCTGGACTCCCCTGTGGAAGATCCAGATCCAGTGAGCACTATCCTTTGAGACAGGGTCTGGGGATCCTGATCTCCCGGGTTAGGTGGGGGGGGGGAGTCATCCACCTCATATCTAACATCTTCCCTGAATGAGGGGAGTTCTTCCTCCTCAGCAGGGTGGTCCCTGGTGTACTCTGCCAAGAGCTCCTGGATCTTAACCTTGGTAGGGTTGGAACCTGTTCTAATATTTTTCAGCTTCCAGAGGGACCTTAACTCTTCCATCCCTAGATGGAGGTAAGGGGTGAGGTTGAGTTCCACAGCCATTTCCTCTGAGCTGCTCATTATGTTACTAAAAGTTGGGATTACTTTTTAGAAACTAAAAACTACTTCTAGTAAGTAAATCCTAACTTAAACCTCTCTTTTAAATCTAAAAAAAGAGATGCAAAGGGGACTTAACTAAGGCCTTAGCAGGACTTAAATTATTTTAGAAAAATATGCCAAATTAAAAATCTGTTTCTAAAGGCAGTTTTGGAATTGTCATGTGATCAGGTATTGGCTGAGTTGTCCAGCAAAAGCAAAGTCGTAGACCTCACTGCTGATCCACCAATGTAGGAAGGTGGCTCTGTGCACACTATATCTCATTTTGATATAGTATATAAAGAGTCCAAAGGCTTAACAGAGGCTAAAGTAGGTAATATGAATGCTCTCTTTTGTGGTAGTTTGATCGAGCAGTTAGGCTTATCAGAGGGTAGTGCAAAGCATTTGTTGTACACATACAGACAATAGAAGAAGCACACACTCAATGACTTAACTCCAGACCAATGGTTTTTATATATTAAAAATATATTTTCTTAATTTATTTTTAGAACCACAAGATTCAAGTTGCAGGTAAGTACCTTAAAAGATTCAAATTTCACACAGATATCAACAGTACTTTGTTTGAAATTGATAGGTAATACAGTTCTTGAAATATTGGCAATTATCTGTTTTAAAAATGGACACTGCAATTTTCAGAAACAGTTCCTTGGGGGGAGAAAAGTTGAATCGGTTTACATGTAAGTACAACACTGACAGTTTCAGTCTCTGGGTTTTCAGAAGTCAACCGGTTGGGGTTCAAGTTAACCCCAAACACCCACAACTAGCAGTACGGGGCCGGCTGGGTGCAGAGGTCAAAGATGATCAATTTTAACATGGGCTACTATGGAGACAGGGTACTAGGAATCAGGCCTGCCTGCAGGTAAGTACCCCTGGCTCGGAGGGCAGACCAGGAGAGGTTTGAAAGGCGCATTGGAGGGGCCACAAGTAGGCACCAAACACACACCCTCAGCGGCACAGGGGCGGCCGAGTGCAGGGTGCAAACAGGATGTTGGGTTTCCAATGCTGGTTTATGAGGAGACCCTGGGGGGCACTCAAAGGCTGCAGGCGAGGTCCAGGGAGGGTTTCTCTGACAGGGAGGAGGGCCGCATGCTGAACGTGGCTGTCCCGGGTGCCGGTTTCTCCAAGGCTTGGGGCTGCGGGTGCAGTGTGTCTTTAGGCATCGGATATCTTCGTCCAGAGCTTCGCTGTCAAAGGGGTCCTCGGGATTCTCTCTGCAGGCGTAGTAGTGGAGGGGTCAACACAGAGTGGGCACTTGCTCACAATTGCCTGGGGGCCCTCTCTTGCTGGGTGGACCACCTGGACACAGGCCGTGGGCGTCTTGTGCACAGGGGTCAGGACTCGCGCATCCGGAGTGAGGCGAGAGTCCTTGGTTGTTGATTTCTCTTTGACAGGGCCACTGTCCTCTGGAGTTCTTGGTCCTTTTGGGTGCAGGGCAGTCTTCTGGAGTTGGGCAGAGATCACTGGTCCCGCTGGACGTGTTGCTGTTCTTTTGCAGGTTCTTTGAAGCAGGAGACAGGCCGGTAGGGCTTGGGCCAAAGCAGTTGTCGCTGTCCTTCTTCTCTGCTGTGGTTTTCAGCTAAGCAGTCCTTGTCAGGTCGCCAGAAATCTGGTGGGCTGGGTTCAGGGATGCCCTTAAATTCTAGATTTAAGGGCATTTTAGGGGTCAGAGGGCAGTAGCCAATGGCTACTGTCCCTGAGAGAGGCTACACCCTGCTTGTGCCCACTCCCTTTGGAGGGGGGTACAAACCTAATCCTATCGGTCCCTGTCCTCCAAACCAGGGAGCGGCGGGTCACCTCCTCTGTGGACACCTTAGGGGTGGTCCTGGCTGGGGTGGTCACTCCTCCCTATTTTCCCTAATTTTCCAGACGGACTTGCCGCCAAAAGTGGGTCTTTGTCGGAGGGTTTGCAGGGTGGTGGCAGGCATCTCCACTAGCTAGAGTGCCCAGGGGCACTGTAATCCATGGCTTGAGCCTTTGAGGCTCACTGCCAGGTGTTACAGTTCCTGTAGAGGGGAGGTGTGAAGCACCTCCAGCCAGGACAGGCTTTGTTTCTGACCACGGAGTGCACAAAAGGACTCGCCCCATGTGGTCAGAAACTTGCCTGAAAGTGGCAGGCTTGCACAGAATGGTCAGTCCTACACTAGCAGGTTTATTGTGCTGGGAAGTTGTGTACCAAACTTCCTAGTGTTCAGTGAAGCCATTATGGAGCTGTGGAGTTTGTAATGACAAACTCCTAGACCATATACTCAATTTGACTACACTGCACTTACAATGCCTAAGAATGGACTTAGCTGCATGAGCAGTATACCCCTACCGTGTCTATGCCCTCACCTGTGGAATAGTGCACTCTGCCTTAAGGCTGTAAGGTCTGCTAGAGGGGTGACTTACCTATGCCACAGGCAGTGGTTTGTGGGCATGGCACCCTGAGAGGGGTGCCATGTCGACTTTGTCTTTTTCTTCTCATAAGCACACACAAGCTGCAAGGCAGTGTGTATGTGCTTGGTGAGGGATCCTCTAGGGTGGCATAGTAAATGCTGCAGCCCTTAGAGACATTTCCTGGCCACAGGGCCCCTGGAACTCTGGATACCTTTTACAAGGGACTTAACTGTGTGCCAAGGTTGTGCCAATTGTGGAAACAAAGGTACAGTTTTTGGGAAAGAACGCTGGTGCTGGTGCTGGGGCCTGGTTAGCAGGGACCCAGCACACTTTCAATCAAAGTTGGAGTCAACACTAGGCAAAAAAGTGGGGGGTAACCATGCCAACAGTGGCATTTTCCTCCAACCAGGAAGTGCTAAAAGAAGAAATTATAGATATTCTGCTTTGCCAAGAGACATCCCCGAGCTTGCTCCCTCCTCTGCTTCAGAAAACCTGCTTGTTAAGCAACACTTGTTGCTCCCTGACCCTCCAGTAGCTGACAACATAAGGAACACCACCACAATGCATTCACCTAACATACTTCTTTGTCTTGCAACTGCGCACCTCTCGCACCAATCTCCAATTTGAACACCCTCACCATTCTCGTCTTACCCTTTACCACGGTCTTTCCCATTTGTCCCTACATACCTGCCCCACCGCTCCTCTGTGTCCTGTCCCCCTTTTATGTTCAGAATGCTGTTGCTTTGTAGATATGGTTTTGCTGTAATAATTGGGAAACACGAAAATAAATAACTGGTTTGCTTTTAGCTACCTTCAGGGTGATTGTTTGCCTTCATTACTGGCGAACTCAAAGCGCTCCTCCTGTGTTATCTCTCTTTGGGCTTCAAACCACGCTCATGTCACTTCAGCATCTTTCATTGGTTCGTGGGCTTGCCTTTTAAAATCTGCTTGCTTCCATTAATGGAAGGCATGCATACGTCATGCCTTTTCCGGTGGTTAGCCCTCCTCGAGCGCAGCGACCAAGTACCAAGTACTGGAGACCTACGAGGCTCCTTCCGTTGGGCTTCTGAACTACTTTTTCTCTTTTTTCACAGCGCGATCTCGCTGGGTAGAAGTCGAGCGCTTTGCATGACCTCGACCTTGTTACATAGTTAATTGCACTTTTGCCGGTTACGTAGATAATTGCACTTTTGCCGGTTACATGGATAATTGCACTTTTGCCGATAAATTTCACTACGAGTGAACTTTTATTTCCGTTTGTGTGTCTGCTTTGCACTGATGGCGGACGTCAGCTCACTTATGTGAAACTAACTTTTATTTTATTTCAGTTTATATGGCAAGAAAATTCCAGTTAGTTATGTGAAACTGTTTTATTTTAATTTTCAATTTATGTGGAAAGAAAAATCCGGTTAGGAGTTTACAATGCTAATTGCTCAAGCAAACGCGATACCGGTTGCATTGCAAATGCTTGTTTTTAATGATAGTTACGCAGCAGTCCTTTCAAGCTTACGGGTTCAGTTACCTGACAGCTGACTATAAATTACAACAAACAAGTACATGTGTGTATTCAGGTGTGCTCAAAACATGCTTAATTTTTGTGCAGCGACTCAGAGACTACCTTTATTAAAAGTGCCGATACCATTGGAGGAGCCTACATGAAAGTTCACTACGTTGAATATACTGATGAAACCTTCACTAAGAGGAAGGAAAGATCTGAAGCTGAAAGACATCTTGGAATACTTGGTATGGAAAACCTCTGTAGTCTGAAAATTAATTATTGGTTATGTTTTCTGAATGGTGTTAAATGCGTAGAGATGATAAATATATTTTTGTTTGATTAAAATGCAAAACATTCTTGTTAACACATTATTTAAGGCTTAATATTATGAGGAACGATGCCTATGAAACATCATTAATCAATAATCATTGGTACTACCAACGTTTTTATGAGCATGCCGACACCGACCTATATCTGTATAAATCAATGACACTTGGATGTCTCGTACAAAAACTTGGTCTACTTAAACTATCCATTGGCCCACAACAGACTATGAAAAATGACTTAACTCAGTTTAAATCTTGAATCAAAAATAGATATCTAGTCATTGTGTTGAAGTACTTCAAGTGTCTTATAAAATTTTATTTTTCATTGAATATTAAAACAAAATACTGAGTAGAGGTTAGTTCACCGCAACTAATTGCAGATGACACAGATTATCAATGAGTCCACCTTTTAAAAGCAAAATAAGTACATGAAAACAGAAAACCATTAGCCACTTACTCCGTCCTCAAGGCGTACCCTCTTGTCCCCACTGCGCATTCATAAATCATGTAATTAACCATCATCCAACCCAATGCGAAGGTCTTTGTCAAAACCACTCTGTTTACATAGACAATACCCTGTACAAAGAAATGTTGAGCAAATAGGTCCAACGCACTGATGTAAGGTGTTGAAGCTAGGGAGTAATAGTGTTGTAATTATGTTGACCAATTGTAAGACTATGCCAGTTTCTTTCCCATTTTCTCCTGTTTCCCTTTTCCCCCTTGAAAGTTGGAGAATCCTTGATAGTCTGTCAAAATTCTAACTGGCACTCGAGCCCTGACTGGAGATGTGATAGTGATAACAAACCTTCCTGGAAACTACGTTGGTCTTGTAGTCTTTTTATAACACTGGCTACAATTATGTGATGAGGGTACTTTGATTGGCTGGGTATCATTTTAGAGTACAGTAACTACCTGTATCACAAAACAATGTGGCTGATTACCTCTCCTGTAATCCTCTGTAAGGACAGGCAGAAGAAATGGAAGGAATTCTGAAAGACAGTTATAAAGTACTTTATCCAGCCTTTGTTCTGGGGAATGGGAACGAAGTATGGAAGAAGATGAAATGAAAACACTTCTTCCTTACGTCCGTGAAGGGCAGCCTGTGAGTTAGATTAAATTGCCCGATCATGCAACCAAATATTAGGAAGTAACACTGGAGGTAAGTGACTTGGGGAAATATATTTGCAGAGGAGATAACATTTTTCCTCCTCAAGCAATGAGGAAAAAAATTATAGAACCAGCCCACGAAGGACATCTGGGGCATAGTCTTACAAAAAACAAGATCTGGGCTGTCTACTGGTGTCCTCATATGGACACCATGTTCAAACATGTGGTTTAAAAATGGTACTGGCTGTGGTAAGAGCAACAAGATATTAAGCACGCGTAAACCTCTATTTTGTTCTGTCAAGGTTCCAGATAAACCTCAGGCCCAATTAGCACTGGACATTATTGGGCCACTCAACTAAAAATCCCTAAAAGAGCAATCTATACTTGCTAGTTGACTGTCGCACACAGTAGATAATAACCAAGGATGTTCACAACATCACTACTAACCTATACTGATAAGATTTTTGGAAAATGGCCCTCTCTGAAGGGTTACCACAAACATTTTGCCTTCCTCCTCGATTTCTGACCGCATGTTTGTTGGCTTTAGGACTTTGGGCGCTTTACCACTGCTAACCAATGCTAAAGTGTGTAGGAAAGTAGCATCTTTCTGACATAGTTACCCCCACATTTTGCCTGATGTCAGTGTGTTTAGACTATAGCACACTGGGGTTCTGCTAACCAGGACCCCAGTGCCTGTGCTGTCTCCTCTAAATTTGGTTGCTGGTAACATTTTACACTCCACAATTGGCAGACTGGTGCCCCCATGTAAGACCCTGGTATATGGTACTTAGGTACCCAGGGCACTGGTAGACCAGGGGCCTCCCATGGGCTGCAGCATGTATTATGTCACCCATGGGAGCCCATACAAACTGTGTCTGCAGCCCTGCCACTGCAGCCTGCATGAAATGGTGCTTCACCTTTCACTTCGGATCTAAGGCTTGCCTTATATCAAGGTCACTCCACTTGGACATTGTAAGTCACCTCTCTGGTAGACTCTTCAGCCCAAGGGCAGGGTGCATGGTTCTAAGTGTGAGGGCACCCCTGAATGAGCATAGGTGTCCCTACAAACCCCAGACTCAATTTACTGGGCGTTGTAAGTGCAGGGAGGCCATCTTAAGGAATGTAGTGGACACTGGTCAACACGAGTGGTCCAACTACATAATGGCTTCCCCGAATCTAGGCACGTTTGGTATCAAACATGTTGGAATCCTACAACTAAACCGGCTCTAGTGTTAGTTGCATGATACCATGTACTCTGGGGGTTCCTTAGAGGATCCCCTAGTTCTGCCTGTACAGCCTTCAGGGGTCTGGCTGCCAGCCTGCGCTGCTGCCTACCCCAGACACTGTTCAGCTCTCATGCTGATGAGCCTAACTCAAGCAGGGATAGGCAGAACAACAGATTTCCTGCAAGAGAGAGGAGTAACCACCTCTAACTTTGAAACTAGTGTCTGTGGGCTGGGGTTGGGTGGCCTCCGAGCGCCACCAGACTGCTTTGAAGGGCACATTTGGTACCCTCCTTGCATAATCCAGTTTGCAGCAGTTCAGTAACCCCCAGTTCCCACTCTGGTGCACCACCACACAAAGGACAGGGGAGTGACCACCATCCCCAGCTCCTCCCATAGGGAGGTGCACAGGACTCTGCCAGGTGGCCGGTTGATTCTGCCAACTTGAAAACAAGATGTGCAGAGGCCCCTGGGAGCATCTGACTGGTTAAGGCCAGGTAGATGATATCCCTGACCCCCTCTGATAGGTGGGTCACTGCAGAGGGTGACCAACCCCCTTTTAGGGATACTTAAGGGCTCCCCCAAGGGTGGGTCCTCAGATTCATCGAGCAATACCCTACAACAGGAACTCTCTGCAAGACTCTTCTGCTCTTGGCCTCCGTAACCGCTGCTGGTCTGCTTTGGAAATGGAACAAGACTGTATCCATTTGGGAGGGCTGACACTGCAGCATTGTTTCTCCAGCTCCTGCAAGATTTCTGCAACATCCATGGCTGTGCATTCTCTAGGGTCACAAGGACTTGGTATGCATCCAGGAAGCAGGAATGAATCTCCCTGGGAGTGAAGGAGTCACTCACCTACGTCTGCAGGCACCCCAAGATGACAATTACCGACTGGTGGATCCTGCTGTCCCTCGGACATCGAAAGAATGTGCAACAGAGGTGGTGATTCTGTGGTCCTCTCCGGGTCCCCTCTGACTTCTGAACAAATTGGGAGACGGTGGGCCCTTGCTGCAACCACTGGAACAGAACCCCTGTGTACCACGACTGTCGCTCTTGCCAAGGCTTGTTGACGCTTCCTCCAGGAGATCTTCAGGCTCCTAGAAGCCCCAGCCTCCAGCACTCTGCAACTCAAAGATCAGCTTCCACTCTGCAGCTACTGCGACGTGAGACTCCTGTTTTGTCATGCTGCTGAGGCCTTCCTGCAACTCCCTGTGTCTGCTGCCAGTGGGTCACTCGTGGGGACTCCAATGACTCTGTCTGGCTCTCCTTCCTGCTGAAGCCTGCCCTGACTCCCCTCCAAGGGTCAAGTCATTAGGACCTTGCTGGTCCTCAATCCTACAATCTACCTTGCAAATAAATGCAGGTTTGTTGATGGTCCTGCTGGCTACTGACTCTCCTGCAATCCGGCATCCTCTGGACTCCGCAGCTGGACTTCTTTCTTCACTTCTCTTACTTACACTTCAAAGGCTAGTGGCCTTACCTAACACAAAGGACTGATAACCCCCCCCCCCCCCCCCCCACAGAGCTGGGTTACAAGAGGAACTGGTCCATTTCAAAACAATTTTTTGAAGTCTCTTCCACTTCAAAGGCACATTTGGGTACATCTATTGGGTCTGTGACCCCTTAAAATCGAGCACTTCTGTACTTACAACTGGACTCTGTTAGAGGGACTGCCGTGCTGCCCAAAGGACTCATCTGGACTGCTTTTCTGGAAGGACTGATCTTCTGCTTGTTGCCCTACTGTTTCCTGACTATGCTGGAAGGACTTTGTCTTCCCTCACAAGTGATGTCCAAGGGCTTGGACTGAGCTTGCCTAAAGTTGAGAAGTCTCAGGGCCAATAAGGACTTCATCAGAGAGAGAAAAACCACTGCATTGGAAAATGGACTCAACGTCTGCAAAAATTGACACATTGCCTGCAGAATCAATGCAGTGCCTGCCTCCTTGGAAAATCGCCACGGCGCCTACCAGATCGACACAGCGCCTGTTTCATCCTCACAGCACGTTTTGGACTTTCAACACATCGTTCATGAGCGTCAAAATATCACTGCATCTTAGTAAGGAGCCAAGGCTGCACACCCGGAAATCATCACATCCCTTGCCCACTAAAAAAAAATCAGTGCATCACCTCCACCACACCGGAAAAATCAACGCATCCGTTTACTTTGATGCATCACCTCCTCTGCGTCTTTATTTTGACGCATCCTTGGTGCTTTGTGTTAAAAAGATACATCCTTTGATTCCTATGGACTAAGACTTGTTAAACCTCTAAAGTGATATCTTGACTTGTGCATATTGGATTCTTGTTCTTTGTGGCTTATTTTAATTAGATAAATATTATCTATTTTTCTAAACTGGTGTGGAGTACTTTTTGTGGCGTTTTCCTTGTGTAACTGTATGAGTTATTGCACAAATACTTTACACATTGCCTTCTTAGTTAAGCCGGCCTGCTCTGTGTCAAGCTACCTGAGGGTGAGTACAGGATAACTGAGGTTGTGTTGTGACTTACCCTGCCAGAGCCATCCTAGAATCCCTTGTTGGCCTCAACACCAACAACACTGCCCGGTTCCTCCACTTTGGGGTACCTAAGCATCTTCCTAGTGCCTTTAGTATTTCTTTGCAGGAGGCCACAATCACACTTCTCTCCATTAATAAAAGGGGCCCTATCAAAGAGCCGGAGAAAAAGCTGCCTTGAAATGTAGCAGAGTGTACAGAGAAGTAAAGGAAGTGAATTTCAGTTTTAAGAAAGTCTCACCTCATTTTAGTAATCTGGTTCACACTGGAATGATAGGATGTGCACTGTCAGGTCACTATTCCTTTCGCAGGTAGACCACATCTCAACAGGACCTTTTTTTATCAGTGCTGTCTTCATTTGGGGCCCTAATTTATCAATTTCAAAGTGGACCTTTCAATTAGTATTCTCACTAGGCTGTCTGGTGATAGGGGGGAAAAGTACAGTATGGCAAGGATTTCCAGTTTTCAGTTTCTTTTGTAAATTTCGGTGTTTTTTTTCAGTGTTTTCCACAGTTTTCAAAGACTGTAAAAATCATTGATTATCAGTGCTTAGAGTTTTATGCTTTGCAAACAATCAAGGATATAGTGTTTTTCAAGTGCCTAAAATAATGTGGCTATTTCTTACCTTACTATGTATGTACCCTGTATCTTTTTCTTGAGTTTGTTCTAACAAGTAGCATATTTCCCTCACCTTCCTGCCTTTCTAATTTTCCAGCACTCAACTTCTCTTTCCAGTGGTCAAGTCCTACTGCATTTCTAAGATGTACCATAGATGGGGATGAGTTTGCACCTCATTATGATTTGATTTCAGCAGATAAAAGCTGAATTATGAACACTCAATATACCTTCCTGCAGCTCTATTCTTTAGACAAATGACAAAGATTGTCTGAATTAAGATTTTTCTATTTGTGGTATAATACATCTTGTGAGGTGCTTAGTGCTCTGTTTTTAGAAGTCAGTGTTGCGATGGCCTGTCCATCTTCTTGTGTCGAGATAACAAGCAGTAACCGGGAATTAACCCAATTATTGTGACATTAGAGTCTTATCTATGTCTAATCTTGCTCAGCCTCATCATAGGGGAGAAGTCATCTAAGGAATGAATATGCATATTGATAGTTATGGATCTTTGGTGACAGGAAGCAATGATGCTGTATAAAAAACTACCTGAGATAGTAAAGACATTTCATGACCTGCAGGATGCTCTGGACCAACGCCAGTGTGGGGACTGCAAATAATTGATTTTAATCATGCCTGTGGTCTTTGTTTGAATGCAGTGCAGGAACTTTGCTCCCGCCTGGCATATGTGAGTGTTGCCAAAAGCACTTTAATGTTGTGTCCTGTGCATCATTCACTGTTATTGCATTTTCTGTCTTCTGTGAAAGAAAGAAGAGCACTGCTTATTATGTTTCCATCTAATACGGTCAGCAGAGTTTGAGCAGGTAAGTTTGCCAAGTGTCGGGCATTGTTTCTGCTTCATCATTTTCAGTGCTTATTTTGATACAGAGGAAGTAGGAATGGAAATTGAACTTGTTGATGCTAGGGCTCTATCAGGGACATGGTCTATTTCGGTATGTAGGCTCAAAACTGGTCCATGCACCTGTTTTTGTTAAAACTGTGTTGACTACATCATACGCAGAGCAGTGACTGCTTCTTTATGTTTCTTAGCTGCACTGTCTGGAGCTCATAGAGTAATAGATATTCTGAATTCATGTTTGTGCTGTACACCATGCATCTGGGTCTGTGCCTGGTGGCTGAAGATGTTTGTGATATGGTCCTTACCCTTCTTTGTGAGAGTATGTCTTCTTTAGGAAGGCTATGGAGACAATCACTAAGATCAGATCTCAGGCACATTGCTTTATAGGAGGGCATTGAGTCCACAGGCACTCTTATGGACAGTGATTTTGTTTGCCATAATCTGGATACTTCAGCTTTCTGAAAATAAAGCTCCATGCTGCTGTCAGTGAAGGAAGATGATATCCAGGTGATGCATCCTGCCCAGAACAGAAATTCCACTCCTAGTCCAACTGGGAACCTGTTGGCCACTATCCAGCAATGTGCAGTGGACTGTGAGCTGAAGCAATATGAGGTGAGCCTTACTTTGAGCAGCTGCCCCGCCTTAATTATGCCGGCAACTCAGCTAGGTTCCATTACACAGTGGACCATTCCAGCTCTTTTGGCATGGCTGATACGTCAGGCACAGCCACAACAGCCCATCATTACACTGCACTCCAGTACAGGTAGTCTGAAATATACCCAGCATGATATACATGACAAATTAGTGTGACATTACACTGCCCTGTACGGCTCCAGCTTACGTGCACCCCCCACATGAAATCACCTCCTTTCTTTCACACATGCTCCTGGCCCGCCTCACTCCTGGCCAACATACGGAAATTGAGGACCCCATAACCTTACTCGAAATTCAAGACATTATCAGGGCATTGGCCAACCACAAGTCTTCAGGTCCTGATGGCCTACCTGCCAAATTTTACAAGGCTTATGGTGTTCTGCTGGTGCCCTGGCTACAGGAGTTTTAAAACGAGGCTTTACAATCAGCCTACCTTCCCATCTCCCTTTAAAAGGTGCGACTTGTTTCCCTCCCTAAACCCAGTATGAACCTTGTGGAATTGAGTACCTACTTACAGACCCCTTGCCCTCTAAAACACTGACCATAAGATACTGGCTAATGTCCATGCAAATCGCCTAGCACTTATGACCCTCACCCTGATCCACTTTGACCAGAACAGGTTTGTGCCAGCCTGCAACAGTTCCCTGAACCTCCAACACTTCTTCTGCATCATGAACTATGCTCGGCCCGGTGGTCAAACGTGGGAAGTCTGATACTGGACTTACAAAAGGCCATCGACTAGAGTGGTCCTTCCTGTTTGTGACATTACTTCGCTATGGCATTGGGCCCCCATTTCCTATGACTAGTTTGCATACTATATACATCGCTGGTAGCCAGGGTCAAAACAGGCTCCTCTATATCGGACCGCGTACCAATCCACAGAAGTTCCCGCTAGTGCTGCCCGCTATCCCTGCTGCTCTTTGCTTTGGCAATACAACCACTGGCTCTAACTCTCTGTGATTGATTGTAATTGGGGAATCCCCTAAGGAGATGGCACCCACATAGTCTTGCTTTATGCAGCTGACCTTCTCCTCTATGTTCAAGATCTTAGATAATTCCCATCCTGAATTGCCCATGCACTT
This sequence comes from Pleurodeles waltl, assembly GCF_031143425.1. Classification (NCBI taxonomy): domain Eukaryota; kingdom Metazoa; phylum Chordata; class Amphibia; order Caudata; family Salamandridae; genus Pleurodeles; species Pleurodeles waltl. The sequence goes on along the minus strand of NC_090447.1, from coordinate 1,388,820,873 downwards.
AATCATTTCACTGCCTTATCTGGCCCATCAGTAAACTGGTCCAAAACTGGCCTGTTCCCTTTAAGGCCCCAATGCCCAACCCGGACCTCGTCCACAGCAGCGCTCGGGTACCTTGGCTACCCACCATGTTCAGATAACTAGGGATCAGCATGTATCATCCATCCTTGGATCTTTTTGATGGCAATCTCACCTGCGCTTGGGAGGGCAAGAGCCTTCATATTTTCGCTCAGGCAATTAATGAAACCAAGTAAGGCTCAGCTGTGTACAACTTTGTATAAAATGTCTTAAATTCATCAGGTTTCCCTCATGTGAGAGAATCTCTCACAGAATATCTGTAAATATTTCTTGAACATAACCTTTTACCACTTTTCCCCTAAGCTGGAATGCAAGTGAGTTCCTACTTTACTGATCTCATATGATTGTTTCTTAAGTTGCCGGAGGGACAATTCCCAGTCTATTCCTAGCATCTTCTTGAGTTGGCCCTTAATATACACTAGAGTTTTATAAACGGGGATTTCTGTATTGCTGTTTGATTTTCTTAACTTCAGATACCAAATTTCATATTTCTATAAATAGGGCCATGCCCATAACTTGTTCTGCCTAATGCTGGGTCTCCGACCAAGTTAAAGTCTCACAGAATGATGATGACTCTTGCTGCGCTCTTAGAGGGGTGATGCAAGAAGTCCAGAAGAAGACATTTTGCCCTTTGTGGTAACGCATTAGTTTCAAACGTATCCTTTTGAGGCCGACAAACCTGTCAACTTTAAGAACCTCTCTTTCTAGTATTTGTTACCATCTAATAATATAAAGTTGAGAGAGGCATGCCAGGGAAGTGGCAACCCCATTATCTTTAGGGTGAGCAGAAGAATCGTATGGCTATTGATGAGTGTAGTTTATGCTTCATTCTATTTTGATCAAGTCAATACAGTTGTACTACTACTAATATTACTACTACTACTTTTACTGTTTGCCTTTATAGCAACTGCTCTTTCCATAACAAAAGCTTTTTTTGTGGTACAAGGTTGTTAGCCTTGTGCCCAACCCGCACTTTGTCTGGTCTATCTACCATTTGACCCGTTCAGCTTGGGTAACCCTTCTAGGAGCCTAAACTCCTGGCATAGATTTTCAGGTCTCTGAGACACAAAAGCTCCTCAACCACTTTAAGGTGGCCATCCTCCAAGGGGGGGTACAGTTGGTGTTTACTGTAAAAACACAATAACATGTTGTTCAATAATAAGGAACACAACAGATCTTTTATAAAGACTGTTGAGACCCTTAACATTTAAAGATGTAAATTTCACCTTGTAAATTTACCCTTGTTTTGCCCTCCTAAAAAAAAGCATGTTTTTTTTATTAGAGATACCCAATCTCTATGGAAGCTTATCCATGACAAACTTCCCTGGTGAATGTGGTGTGTAGTAATTAGACCTCACCATGCAGGGGAACCCTATTTGCTCCCTCAAAAGAAACCCTACTCCAACTGACTTTAAAAAAGCATGAATATTCTAACAAACTCCAAGATGAGGTGCTCTTTATAGGCTCTGCCTTAGTGGGTGCAGGTAGCGGAAGCAAAACAAGACTCACCCCACCTAGTACTACACATGAACACCAATAATTGAGGGTGCATGGCCTCTCGTTTATGCGTGTTGCCTTTAAGCCAAAGTTTCTCATTCTCACAGCCTCCTCTCATGCCGTTAGACAATTACACTGGTCGAACAGAATGGAGGCCCAGTCTAACAATGTGATATCCAGACATGTAGCAGCCTCTATCTTGTTGGTGAAGTAAAATGCTTCATTGTCCTTCTCAAAAACAAGACATAATGTAAAAGTACATTTGTAGTGGATATTATTCAGTGGTAGCTTTTCTATGATTGTTTTAAAGGCAATCCTCCTCTGCAAGGTGGCTGTCAAGCAACTGTGGAAGAGATGACATGGGCCCCTTCATGGAAATTTCTTCTTTAATCCCCGCTTTCTTGAGGATTTCTTCCTTCTCCATGATGTAGAGTAATTTTCCTAGGACATCTGTGGGTAGCTGGTCATGAATCACCCTTCTTGGATCCACCTAGTGGACTCTGTCATGTCTGATGTATGCATGGCTGTCTCACGGTAACTGAGAGGACAGATCTGTGATGAAGACCTGGAAAGTGACCCTCTGCTTCTTCTAAAAGGGATCTATTTTCATGGCCCTTGCATCTCATGAGGCCTACTTCTGCCATATGCTTTAGCACTGAAAGTTTCCCCATCACTGAGGTTGCCAATAAGCGTTGTGGGTGCACTTCATTTTCAAGATTTGTCAATCTTTCAACTATAGAGCCCACATCCTTTGTCAGGGTCTCCATTCTAGGTGCCGCCAAATTATTGTAATCCTCCTGTCTCCCTATTCTAAGGTCATTCTTCAGCTTTCCCTAACTCATTTTGAAAACAGGCTACTCCCTCTACCTCTCACTGCTGCCCCTGATACATAGCTATCAAGTATCGACACTTGTAGTACGTCAACATCTCTTTGAAGCCTTTGTGTTTTTTTCAGGCCATATAAGTAATTGCTGAATTTTATTGAAAATCCCTGAATGCACAGCGCTGTTGGCTAAATAACCAGGACATGGTCAGGATGTTACCTATGACAGGACCTCTTAGCAATTATGCAACTATTATTAATTAGAAGGGAGGTTCCTGACTGACAACAGCATCAATTTTGTTTTTTTGTTATCCTTTGCTGTTCTAACCTAAAATATCAAGCATCATATTTCAAATCAGTGGGAAAATATAAATCTCCCTTGTGGGTTTTTACACAATGATGATGACACTTATGTTACGTAATACACAACACCAAGGGATATTGTAAGGAAACTAGCCTTTTGAGGTAATTTACAACAGCTGCTTGCATAAGTGTTTACTGTGTCCTTTAGCAGTACCATATAGTGCCTGTCCTTATGCATTTTCCCCTCCCACTCCCTGAGCTTCAGCCCTAGTTCTGCCTTTTATGGGCAATTCTTACTTTGGTACCTGTAGCTTAACACCTCGGATGCAGGAGCAGGGATAGCACAACCAGTCAACATGTTGCTGCGGACAGTTGAGGATCAACTAGAATAGCAGTTCTTAAACTTTGTAGTTTTGTGGACACCCTAAAAATAACTACTGAAATACAGGGACCCCCACCTGAGCAATTTCTACATTTTGAAATGAAAACCAATGCACAAAAATACAGAAATGAGTATGCATCAAACACATGTACAAATTAGGAAATATTTAATTTAATTCACAAGCAAAAAATACCAAAAATTAGAACTTCAATTTTAACTAGAAAGTTGTAGCTTTCCATCATTGGGCGTTATTCCTAAAAGATGAAGCAGTATGTCAAACTACAGCATATCAAGTTGTCTTTCTTGTTTTCAATGCTTCTTTTGTTTGTCGGAACATATCAGTGCTTCGTTTGAGCCCACCAGTTCTCCCTAATAAATTATGTTTGTTCTACCTATGCTGCTTCCATCAGGAAAGTTAAGGATACCTACTTAATTTCTTGCCTCCAATTTCAAATTCCTGAGCATTTTAAAAGGTTCAAGAATACATTTTGCTCTTCATGCTTATGTACTTTATTAGTCTGAAAATTATATTTTCTAAACAGTTAAGGACCTCCTGCGTAGATGACAAGTAAACTTATCGGTCGGACCTCGGGTTAACAACGTCTGGAGTAGAGCACTTGTTACATCTATAACAGTACAGATGTACTTTTACATTCCCATGGAATCCCTGTACAGCACAATGTATGTAAGGAGGATTGAGGGCAGCAAGGGCACCAATACCCTCACTTATGGTAGAATTTACTGGAGCCCCCTTTGTGCCAGCTCTTCTACTTTTTCTGCAGCTGGTCCTTAAGCACAGCATCTGACACTCTCATCTTATTTTAATCCACATCTCATCCTGTACCCCTCCTGTATTCATCTTATCCTAGAGCCCCCATCTGCACCTCAGCCATCCTTTTGCCACCCTCAACACCACGTCTCTTTGCAACTCATTCCGCAGCTTACTTCCATTTCCTGTGGCTTCACTCTTGCAGCTCTTACTATTGTATTCCCGCTTGTGACTTTCCTTATGCATCTCATCATCCTGCACCTTTTTGCGTGGCTCTTGCTTTGCGGAGGTTCATCCGTGGGGGAACACTAATAGTGAGAAGCAAGAGAAGGAAGTAGTTGTCCTGCTGCCACCCACCTCTCCCTCGAAAGCTGCTAGTTCTGCCTGGGTGTCTGCTTCCATGGTTTACATCAGTGGGAAGGCAGGAGTATGAAGTAGCCAGGTTAGTCTGCTCCTCAGTCCCTTCAGACCTTAGCAGTAGTGCAGGGGGAGAGCAGGCTGGCTTGTGAGCTTGTAACATCGGTTCCCTTATGGCTCCTTCGAAATACTGGCTAGTACTTGCCTGCTTTATCACCCCTAATCTGTCAAGCTATCAACCTCTAGAAGGCTACCTAACTGTTGTGGAGCGGGTAGTTCTACCACCTGTCCAATCGCAGAGCATTTTAAACTTGAAGCTAGATAACAGACAAGTTGAGTCCTTAATGGACAAGCACTGGGTTGTGCCTTGTGTTGCACTGGACAAGTCCTATGTTCCCATTACTTGGTGGAGCCCATCTAATTAACCAAGTGCAAGAGACCTAATAAGGGTGATGCTAGTATACCTCCCTTGTTCCTGGGCTTCAAACATATAACATGTGGAAAACGAGGGGATAAATTAAACAATTACTTTTCAACAGTGACCCCTTCAATTGTCACTGGACACTTTTTGCTTCAACCCAACCATTGTAAATTTATTTTGCAATCTTCATTCATTGTGCTGCAACACCATCAGCAACCAATAATGCATACAAAACTTGAGTTTGTTCCAGTATTTTATATGCTTTATCGTGTGGTGATGGTGTTGCAGCACAATGAATGAAGATTGCAAAACAAATTTACAATATATCCCCTTGTTTTCAAAATTTTCTATGTTTGACATCTTATTAACCAGGCACATGGGCATAGAGGTACAGCGGGAGGGGATAAGACCCGGCTACAAACAAAATGGATGGACTCGGACAGTTCCTGGCTCAGGCAGATAGGATCTTTTGCTACTACGAATCCTGCATCATTGATGGATTACTGGCATCTCTCTAGTATCCCTTTGCAGTGCACATCCGTAGCGGTTTCCTCAAATCGGCAAATAGGTGTGAAAGAAAAAAAAAAAAGGAAATCTAAAAAAGTGCGTTCCATCCTATGTGGTATCATCTTACTCCTACACCAGTAAAATAACTATATGCATAAACAATAACTAAACCATACATCTTCAATGGCTGTTACATGCAACCAATGGCTAATGAAAGGGGGCTGATCAGTATGTAAATAAGACCTAAAAGACCGCTAAGCTTAAATCTCAGTGTATACAAACAAAATTGCTTTTCGGATTGTTTTGTTGTAGTTTATTATATAATTTCTGCTTCTCTTATGCTATTTAAAAGTGTGGAAAGATGATTTTCATTTTTAATGTGGTAGCCTAAATGTTGACGGATGGCCAGTTTGGCCCAACAGTTATTGTTATGTTATGTTTAATGGTATGTGTTCACTTGAGCACACTGGAAAGAAACTATTAAAACCTAAACTTTTTCTTAAGGCCCAGTCATCAAAATGGAAGTGGGGGATACAGCGTTGGTGACTTTTTCAAACCAAGCTGAAAGAAATTACAGCATCGTACCCCATGGGGTAGCCTACAGCAAGTCCTCTGAAGGGGCAGAGTATGGTGATGGTGAGTAGACCTGTGGCCTCCAATTGAGACGTGTTTTGCACGCCTTGTGTAACTATATAACATGCCCAGGCGGAAGAAGGGAACTGTGGATTTTGCCAAAACCTACATTTAGGATTTGGAACCTTACATATGTTGACAACACACATGTTGTGGAAGATGTTTCCATTCTGTAAATCCTTCTACTTGATCCTTCCCATTAGGAGGATTTTGAAAGGTACAATAGGAAAAGTCTGAAAAATCACACAAGCCATCATGCTTGTGAGTTTGTCACATTACTTGGTGTAATAGCTTCATCCCTCTCATGAATAGGAGCATAAGTTAAAAAAAAAAAAAAAAAATTGCTTGTGTGTTGTCAAAGGACAGGCATGCTTTAGTTATATCTTTGCAAATCCGCCTGAGGCTGTCACTCTTTCGTATTAATGTACCTAGACTTATCAGGTATATATTATGTTAATGGCCCAACTCAGGTTAAATAAACTGGAACAAACTTGAGGATGATTATAGATTATAATGTCCTTTAGAGTCTGATTTAGTGAGTGTATTTCTTCATATTGTACTTATTTTTTAGTGTCCATGAATCCATATGATATTGACTAGCTCAAACAAAGTATATGTAATTTCCTTGTATTGAGCCTCCTGCATTTTTATTTTTTTTGAGTTCAGTTAATAATCTGAAGGTAAAAATTAATTAACAAACTAGTGCTGCTGAAATTAATAGTTCACTATTAATTTTTATTAATTGAGTGCTGGGACGCATATGCGAAGCAGCCGAGTGCTTTACAAATGTCATTGACTTGCAATAGTCTGTTGAGGGATACTGTTTGATAGATGAGTAATGATACTGGCATTATCCCACGGATCGTGAAATAGGCTACCACAGAAACTTGAGCCCCCCTCCCTGCAAAATGCATGGAGGGGCCCCCCTCCCGGGCCCACCACCTTACTACTTTTTCTGAGGGGGACCCTGGAGCCCAGGGCTGCGCGCAATAACAGGGGCTTCTGTTATGCCACTAGGATACCACCCTTTTTGCGCATAAAATGAGTGTAAGAATCCTACGCTTGAGGCACATTCCTTGAGGACCAAATCTGGAGGGCTAATTTTATATGGAGTATATTTTGTCTCTGTTGCCAGACACTCGCTGTGCACAGTAGGCTTCCCAGAAGAACAAATCCCCAGGGTTGAAACTTGTCCACAACTTCCCAGTCAAGCAACATATTCCATAAAGCGCATGGCTAGTAAACCCCCGGGCATATTAATTAATCAAAAATGGAACTTGTGATGATTGCCCTTGCAACGCATAGAATATGACCCACATGTTTCATTGACAGGGCACATAAAGATCTTCATTTCCAGTCCCTGGTGCTTTGTTAAATAGACTAGGTGCCTAAAAATTTAGAACTGCAATTGTTTGATTCAATTTCATATCCAGAATCACCAAACTGTGTTTTAACACTACACCACATTAAGCATTTTAAATGGGTGGTGGATATCTCTCACAAAGCGCATTGAACATCATGCTGTTACGTTTTACTGACCCTGAATTCATATAGTGTTGATTAAACTCAAAGGATTTGTTATTCACTTATTGAGCATCCTGCATTTTCATTTATTTTTTAAATTGGTGAACTTTCTGCAGTTAGGAATTTATAAAACAAGACACATCCATAATTAATAAACTAGAACTACTGAAAAATGAATTGTTTGCATACAACAGAGCCTTGAGGTATCTAATTTTGTTAGTGGCCTAACCTCATGGGTCTTTAAATAGGCGTAGCACCTCTTGCTTGTGTATTGTTTAAAAGGATCACATGCGGTTGAGTCTGTTCAGCAGGTTACTGCCACAGTAAAGGTATAATGTAAAGAGCAAAGAATTAGGAGTGAGCTGCAAAAAGATGGATTTGCTTGCACTGGCTGTATCATGTTTTTGTTGTTTATGAAGGACTTCAAAAGACTGGCTCACAAGTTGAACATGGAGCAACCTTCCAATACACATGGACTGTACCGGAAAATGCAGGTCCAACAAACAGTGATCCACCTTGCCTTACCTACTTGTACTACTCTGCAGTGGATGGAGTTATGGACACAAACTCTGGTCTTGTTGGTCCATTACTTGTCTGTAAGAAGAACACATTAAATGATGATGGAACACAGGTGAGACCAATTACCATTTGTATATTTTCTTATTCATGAAATGGAACTGTGCATATCTACCTTTCAAACCTATTTCTGCCTTAAGAGTCTGTGTCCTAATTGCTTATAGTTTAAAAAAAATGCCATGCAGTGATTGGACAGTGCAGTTTTCTTCATGGGTGCTGGGCCACTTGTCACTAGGGCTGTTAACTCTTGTGTTCCATAACTGATGTAAAAAAAAAAATCTGTGGTAAACTGATACAAATTTTAGGAAGATTAATCAGCAAATTTTAGGAAGATTAATCAGTGTTGTTTAGTTTCTCATACATATTGCTGTTGCATTCTGAACTAATATCAAATCAGTAAGTTTTTCCCGTCTATAGCTGGGAGCAAATAATCTGAGTCAAGACTAGTAGCTTTGATTTTTGGTTTGTGGCAGGGTTTTCTTAAGCTGCACATACAGGAAAAGTGTAGCATGGGGAGCTACAAAATTGCAAAATTAACTTACGTACCAAAACCTTTCACTAATGTCATTTAGTGTGATTTAGAAAGCGTATTTCTTCATATTTCACTTATTTTTTAGCGTCCCTGATTTCATATGATATTGACTAACTCAAAGTATTTGTAATTTCCTTGTACTCAAAACGTATACTGCACTGACAACAACAGAGCACGCATTCCTCATGGACGGTAGCTATGAGATTAGTGCAGGAGTCTCTAACCTTTTCTGTAAAAGAAGCTACTTGTGCTCCCTGAAAATCACCCCGAGCTACTAATATTAGTGATGTAATAGAGACCACCGATCCAAGATTGTCAGCAGTGATCCCATCAATGCATTAGGCAGATAATCCAGCAATAAAGTGTAAAAACATTATAAATTTGGAAATGCCTCTACATGGGCAATACATAACAATCAAGGCTGCATTTACCCTGGCACCACGGTAATAATTTGAGTAATACATCTCCCCAACTCAAATAAAAGCTTTAAATAATTTTTTTTTTTTTTTTCATTTTACGCCTAACATCCACTTATCAGTTATGAAAACACATTTTTATCTTCAGTACATGCTTTTAATATTGTTGTATTTATAACAATTCAATCAAGGAAAAGCTTCTATATTAGTAAACTGTGTTGCACACAGGAGAGCTACCCACAGGAATGCTAGAGATCTACTGGTAGCTCACGAATTGCTGGTTGGAGACTCCTGGATAAGAGAATCTGCTGCTGTACTATGAGGAATCATTGGGTGTGTGCTTACGATGCTGCTGTACTGTGAAAAATCAATGGCCCAGTGCCTACAATGACACTATACTGTGAGAAAGCATTAGATCACTGTTTGTGATGCTGTTAGACTGCGAAATCGTTGGGTCTGTGCTTAATGTGTATAAAAAAGGCAATCATTTACTGGGGTAAGTGACCCATTTTGGTTTTCATTCTGAAAACTATTCAAAGTTGGCCGCAATGTTTTGGATGCTGCTGCAAACACTTTTCTGAGCCAGAAAATTAAGACAGAAAAATGTGCAGCTGAGATGACAGAGAATGGCTTTATAGACCTCTAAAGTTTATGAACACTGGTCTTAATAGCCCTATTCTGCTGGTCAAGCTTGAACAGTGACTATAATGGTTAAATGAAAATATCAAGCTAATATTTGTGAACCACACAATTTTAATAAAACTCTGAAATGGTGCTATGAACAAAATGTAAGAAGAACCAAAAACTTTAATTTCACATTTGAAGGTATATGTGATTGTAGTGGTGTGTGTGTGTAACTGTATGTGATGATGGATGTGTAGTATGTGTTTTAGTATGAGAGACTAGGTTGCACTTAGTGTAAGTCTTATTGAATAGTGTATAATGTTTGGGGTACAGGCGGTGATATCAGGGGACCCGCAGCATTTAAAGGCTTGCTTCAAGTACAAAACTTGCTTCTTACATTGAAGTGAAGTGAGCTGCACAAATCAAGACTGCAGTGCTTGGTAGAGCCCAGCGATGGGGGATCGCTGAAAATCCGTTGTTACACTTTTGACTCGAGATGTGCCGCGGGGGTGCCTGTAATTGGCGGTAAGGCTTTGTGTGGGACCTGGCATGGGCTAGAGCCACCAAATGGTCTGGGGAAGGGAGCTGAGGTAGGATTAAGATGCATTAGAGACCGGCTCTGGAAGTAAAAGTACAGGGAATATTGCAGCACCCCCAAAATAAACATGCTAGAGTCCTGAAGGGAAATGAGCAATAAATATGCCTTTCAATTTTGTTTAAACCTAGTCACATTTGCTGTGCATTCAGAGACAGAAGTCAAATGGCAGGTTATGTCTCCTGATACATTGCTGCTAGTATTTTAAAATGGAGATTAGTTGTTACTTTGCCTTCTCAAACTGCAAAGTGAGAGGATTTAGTAAAGTGAACTATTGGCCTGATTTAGAGTTTGGTGACAGGTTACTCCATCACAAATATGATAAGTATCCAGTCCGCCTTATTACAAGTGTATTATATTGTTTGGCACTTGTGATAAGATGGATAGGATATTAGTCATGTTTGTGATGGAGAACCCTTCCAACAAACTCTAAATCAGGCCAAAAGTGGCATTACTATATGGGGTTAGAAGTGTGAAAGAAAGGCCGTAGGATATCATTTTGATTCTAACACACAACACACTTTAAATACCTGTAAATGAACTGTACAGATTTTTCTGAATGTATCCGCAATTAGGAAAGCACAAATGAAGAATATTTTTTAAAATAGTTAGGTGTGAGTAGAAAAAAGATTTAAAAGGATCAATACAAATCAATAGACTTGGTGATGCACAAATTAAATATTCTTTATACCCGATTTCCACACATATCCTATGTGTGCTATATAGTTTATCAGTTAAACTCTATCTGTGTAAATGTAGTGCTCATTTTAATATTAAATGTGTTTTATGTAATTCACAGTGCACTACCACATCATGCGTTAGTAATACATTTGCAACAGTGTGCTAAAAAAAAGCACCACTACCTACATAGTACACCCTTATCACTCGCCCGGTGAATTCATTTGCTACACTTGATTTTTGTATGATGCTTGGATTTTTCACAATCCTTATGACTTCGTTGATGTAACACTGATTGCTGCACCTCCACTCTGAACATTGTTCCAGCAACCCTGTAAGAAACTTGTGGCCCAACTCGCTGATTTGGCCCACAAGAAGTGGCAGATGGCTAGGTGAGGTGCACCCTTAATATCCTACAATGCTATAGGTGACAATTAGTGAAGAACATCTATAGAAAATTACACATATCCCAATTTACACATTGTAAATACCAAATATGCTGGCCCTGCTCAACAATATGAATCTCTGAGAATTTTAATTGTACTTATATAGCACTTACTACCCCTGACGAGGCATTGAAGTGCTTTTTGCATGGTAGCACACTACGCCCAAACCCAAAAAGGATTAGTGGTAAATTAGTGTAGGGAAATAGGAGTTCATTTGAGTGGTATCTGTTAGTTGTATTGGAAAGGGCAGGGAGGGATAGAAGAGGGAAGAGTCTAGAAAGCGTTATTTAGGAGATCATAGTGGTAAGATGTTTGGGATGAGTAAAAGGAGAGATGGAGAAGGGTAGAGTCTCTAGAAATGGATTAGGGAGATCATACTAGTAAAATGAGGTTTGGGATGAGTCAAGGGAGGGATACGTGAGGGAGGAATTTAGAAAGGGTTATTTGGGAGGTCATAGTAGTAAAATTAGGTTTGGGGTGATCAAAGGAGGGATAGAGGACGGACAGGTCTAGAGAGGGTTATTTTGGAGATTATAGTTGTAGAATAAGGTTTGGGGTGAGTCAGAGTGAGGAGGCAGAAGCTATATTGAGAGAGGTATACGGTGAGACATAGAGTAGTGCATTGGATAGAGTCAACGTTTTTTTTTCTTTCTTCTACAGTAGGAGTAAAGTAGCAAATATATAGATAAATAAGTACATACTCACGTACGGCATCCCCAATCTTTCTTGTATTTGTTTTATCCAGCTCTGCCAACACACTGAACTCAAAAGTCAGTGATGCTACCTGAAAGAACAAATTGTTCACATACTCTCCTGCATTTGCTAAGGTAGAATCCTGGCCTCCAGTAGTGATTCAGTGGAGTCCACAAACGTCTTAACATTCCATTGTTGTAAGGTCTTCCACAGAGGTCCCATAGTTCTGTGTTTAATGGTGCTCAGTCACTGCATGCCTCGATTCTGTGCATCTAAGAAGTTAGCCCTTTACTGAACAATCTATTTGGGGATAATCTATTTGGGGATAGCATAGTGTTGGGGTCTCCTGTAACCATACATAGCATCTAAGCAGTGCAGGGACTCTGGCTTACTTGATAGATATTCATAGGAGTCCACTGCATTCAGACCAGTGTTTCAACAGCAAACTTCAAGTGGTATCACACCTATAAGACTGTATTTACTGTAATACAGAATGGCGAACAAAAACTCCCCAAACTCCATTGGTAATTGATGCTTTTGCTCTGAGCATCCTTGGACAAGGAATCTAATGTCCCTTTTAGATTCTCCCTCTGTTCAGACAATAACTGTGTGTGATTTGCAATTTCCTGCCACCAAGACCAACATTCAGCTATCCTAGAACTACATGAGGATATTACATCACTGCACCAAGATGTTTCTAATCCCTTTTGAACTTTGACCGCCACTTAAAAAGCATCAAAACTAAAGTGAATATATTTTAATCAACTTCGATGGAGCGCAATCGCAACCAGGTCAAGATGCATGAAAGGGTCATGGGAGGAACCTCACTGGGCTTTACAAGAAGAATAAATTACGATGGAGAAAATTGCTCATGTTGCAACAACATACTGATCAGTGGAATTGCCATGTCCATAATCTGACGCAAACCTATCAGATCATGTTTCAGGAACTGTTCTAGTCCATACTCACCATGTAGGAAGGCACTGAAATATTAATTGGATCTAGACCCATAGGGCTTATTTGGTGTTCCAACAACAGAGAAACCTTCCCTCAGATGTCATGACTGACCTTCATTTTTACAGGATAAGAGGATATAGCTACAGTGGCAAGACGCCTGGATAACATCCACTGTCAAGGGAACACTATCTTGCAGGATGTCTCTTCCTACATGTTGAGTAGAAAACAAAAATTCGAAAAATTACCACATTTCTACTCTTGGCAAATGTCCCCTGCAGGTGGGGGTTTCCCTTTCACCTTTTATACACATTTAGGCAAACTGCACACTGTCATTACTAAACAAGAAGCTCAACAAGTACTGAGATTACTGGGTGATGAGAACACACGGCCAGCCACCTGCAGACCTGGCCAAGGTCATTAGCAGAGACCACAAACAAATACAGGGAGTGCAGAATTATTAGGCAAGTTGTATTTTTGAGGATTAATTTTATTATTGAACAACAACCATGTTCTCAATGAACCCAAAAAACTCATTAATATCAAAACTGAATATTTTTGGAAGTAGTTTTTAGTTTGTTTTTAGTTTTAGCTATGTTAGGGGGATATCTGTGTGTGCAGGTGACTATCACTGTGCATAATTATTAGGCAACTTAACAAAAAAATATATATACCCATTTCAATTATTTTTCATTACCAGTGAAACCAATATAACATCTCAACATTCACAAATATATTTCTGACATTCAAAAACAAAACAAAAACAAATCAGTGACCAATATAGCCACCTTTCTTTGCAAGGACACTCAAAAGCCTGCCATCCATGGATTCTGTCAGTGTTTTGATCTGTTCACCATCAACATTGCGTGCAGCAGCAACCACAGCCTCCCAGACACTGTTCAGAGAGGTGTACTGTTTTCCCTCCTTGTAAATCTCACATTTGATGATGGACCACAGGTTCTCAATGGGGTTCAGATCAGGTGAACAAGGAGGCCATGTCATTAGATTTCCTTCTTTTATACCCTTTCTTGCCAGCCACGCTGTGGAGTACTTGGACGCGTGTGATGGAGCATTGTCCTGCATGAAAATCATGTTTTTCTTGAAGGATGCAGACTTCTTCCTGTACCACTGCTTGAAGAAGGTGTCTTCCAGGAACTGGCAGTAGGACTGGGAGTTGAGCTTGACTCCATCCTCAACCCGAAAAGGCCCCACAAGCTCATCTTTGATGATACCAGCCCAAACCAGTACTCCACCTCCACCTTGCTGGCGTCTGAGTCGGACTGGAGCTCTCTGCCCTTTACCAATCCAGCCACGGGCCCATCCATCTGGCCCATCAAGACTCACTCTCATTTCATCAGTCCATAAAACCTTATAAAAATCAGTCTTGAGATATTTCTTGGCCCAGTCTTGACGTTTCAGCTTGTGTGTCTTGTTCAGTGGTGGTCGTCTTTCAGCCTTTCTTACCTTGGCCATGTCTCTGAGTATTGCACACCTTGTGCTTTTGGGCACTCCAGTGATGTTGCAGCTCTGAAATATGGCCAAACTGGTGGCAAGTGGCATCGTGGCAGCTGCACGCTTGACTTTTCTCAGTTCATGGGCAGTTATTTTGCGCCTTGGTTTTTCCACACGCTTCTTGCGACCCTGTTGACTATTTTGAATGAAACGCTTGATTGTTCGATGATCACGCTTCAGAAGCTTTGCAATTTTAAGAGTGCCTCATCCCTCTGCAAGATATCTCACTATTTTTGACTTTTCTGAGCCTGTCAAGTCCTTCTTTTGACCCATTTTGCCAAAGGAAAGGAAGTTGCCTAATAATTATGCACACCTGATATAGGGTGTTGATGTCATTAGACCACACCCCTTCTCATTACAGAGATGCACATCACCTAATATGCTTAATTGGTAGTAGGCTTTCGAGCCTATACAGCTTGGAGTAAGACAACATGCATAAAGAGGATGATGTGGTCAAAATACTCATTTGCCTAATAATTCTGCACTCCCTGTAAAGCTAAAACAAATGCATGTCATCTTCACTGGATTCAGGACAAGGAGCATCGGGGGCGACCTCAAAAGAGGACTGACCATAGTAACATATGGGTGTACCCCCCGTGTAGATGCTATCTTGTTATGTTATTTTGGTGTTGGTAAATTGACTCTGGCACATTGTTATGACGGGCCATTTTTCTAACACTTGTCTTCATTTGTAGCACCATTATTCGTGTTCTGAACTAACTATGGATCTGGGGTACAGTAGTTATGAGTATTACTACATACACTTAAATAATTTGCTGTTTGCGTTTTGACCATTTTATGAGAAACTGCCCTTTACTCAGCACACTGGAACTGGAGTTCCACCCCTGAGTAGTCTGGGGTTTGTCTCTGGCCTCTTTTATTCCCTTTTCTAACACATCTATTATTTTTCTTTTCTATCCCAAGGTTAGTATTACTTTAGGAATGTTTCTCTTTTTACATGATCACCCCCAATTTTTGCCTGATGATGAGTTTGTTTCAAACCAGGCCCCAGTGCATGTGTTCTGATCCCTAAACATGTTGAAATTGGCTTTACTCCTAATCAGCATATTTAACTTATCTGTATGTCTCTAGTATATTGTACAAAGTATACCCAGGGCCTATACATTAAATGTTAGTAGTAGACTGCAGCACCTATTGTGCCACCACTTGAGTGATGTTGTAAACATGACTGAATGCCTACTACAGTAGCCTGGCTGTTCAGATTTTAAAATGCAAATTCAACCTGTCAAAATAACCTATTTTGATGGGCCTTAAACACTTCCTTTAAAGTTGACCTTAAGTGCCCATAAGGCAGGGTGCCTGGTACTTCAAAGTAGAATATTTGATTGTTTAAAGTTAAACGTGTTCTTGGAGTCAAACAGTACTCTATTCTCAATATAGCAAGGTTAGCTGTTCCATTGGAAAGCATTGGGAGATTATAACATTATTTAATTTTATTATCTCTGCTTAGGAAACAGTTACAAATTGAATTCTAGGACTTTTTAAAATATTTATTAAACGGCCAGTTCGGTAGTAAAGTCGGATTTGTATTAAACATTTTGTAAAGGGTTCTTTTGAAAAGTCCCCTTTTACCGGACTAAAGCCTCTAGAAAAACATTTTGCATGAGCTTCCAACTGTCACCCAGGACCTGAATAGAACATTGAGGTCTGAGCTTGTTTCTAGAGCCGAGACAGCCTTTGGGTGTGGGTCCTTAGGTGTGGGGAGGTGTTCTGTACCTCTGACGAGATGTTCATCTGGGCTTTGCCCAGGCACTTAAATATCATCGAAAGGCCTACCCTGACTCAGGCAGATATAGCTAACACCTGGGCCTGACCCCTTCTTTGCCCTCTAGACAGCCAGGGAGCATTCCTAGTGGGAGAGAAACTGCCCCCAGAACTGGTTTTGAGTGACCACAGAGGAGGGGTTGCTCATTTCTCTGGACTCACTTCTGGCGTGTCCACAGGAGCTCTGCACAGAGGAAGAACGTTTCTGCCATGCTGGATTTGTGCAGAGAGGGTCACTGTGAAATTGTTTGCAGCAAGGCACACAGAAACTGCTGCAAAAGTGGACAGGGTTACCCAGGGATCAATAGAACATTACTTTCAAGAAAATACTGAGGGCAAGGTATCGTGGAACATGTGGAATAATGCCAAGGCAGTAACATGAGGTGCCCTTATTTTCCACTTTTCTCCATTTTTATTGACCCATTGGGTCAAAAAAGGCAGAACTGCAACAGAAGAATGGGGAGCTTAAGTCCAAAAATTAACACACACTCACGATATACATTTGGAAAACTCTGAGCAAGACGCCAGGAGTCACTCTACCCACAGGCAGTGCCAGGCATAAATTTGGCACTCCTGGGCACCCTTTTCAGAGAACTACTGAACCTGTGGAAGACAGAAACACCCTGGACCTGCTGTTAAGACCTGTGAGGAGACCTGAAATGCTGGGCGTACTTATGGAGACCTCAGAGAGGAGCCAGGAGTCACCCCAAAAACATGCTAGTGCCAGTCATAAATGTGGCACCCCTGGGTGCCTTCTTCAGAAAACTACTGGACCTGTGGATGACAGAAATGGAACTACACCTACTGTTGAGTCCTGTGAGGAGACCTGAAATCCTGGGCTGGCTCCCACTTTTACCCAGGACAAAGAAGTAGACTCAGGGTCGGTTGGCTGACCTCCTGTAGGGACACAACAAGCTGCTAGAAGCCCTTTTCCTGAAGAGCCTAGCTGACCAGTTCCAACTGGACTTGCCCTGGACCATGCTAATAGGTTCTGCTGGAGTGAATCTTGAACCCCAAGTGCTATTCCTGAGGTCTTGGGACCATTGGTTAGGTCAAATTGTACTCTTCCTAAACATCCTGAAAAAGCTAGGGCTATAAGCGTTTTGGCTCCAAAGACCTCTGTTGGACCAGGATAAACCTGCCGAGCCGGTCCGATTAAAGTGTATGCTGCTGGGCCAAAGATTCGGTTGCCTCCGCTCAGAGCTTTTCCGCAGCAGCAAATCAATTTCAGCTGGATCCCCCGGAGAACGTGCCCAGCCTTAGGAAGCCCTTGGCTACAGCTTGCACCCTGGCCTCGCCTTTGAAATCTGAGCTCCAGAATAGTGACTAAGTCTAAATGTAGAAATCTTCATTGCGCAAAGGCGCCAAAAGTATCTGGTTGGCAAAGAACCTTCCTTGGGCGTGAATTTTGAATTTGTCACACTCTGAGCTTTTCTGCCAAGAATAAAGAGCATCACCAGGACTTTGTCGGACGGCGATCCAGTGTTGTGGAGTCATTCTTGGCCACAGCCTGCTGCCTTGCCGCTCTGAGGATTTTTGACTTCCATTTCAGCGACTACATTGGAAGGTAGAACGTCTGATTGGAATGTGCCTGGGTGCTGTATCCGACCTGCAATCCATCACAGATGGCTTTAATTTGCACCTAGGTACCAGCCAAGCGCAAGCTGATGCCCAAGGTTGGCACCTAATTCTTTTCCATGCTATTTTAATTTAAAACGTTAAAAATGTATATTTCTAGTTCCCCAGTTCCTTGTTTTGGTGTCATTTTTTCATTAAATTATTCTCTATTTATATTCTTTAGAGTGGGATTTCTTTTGGGTTGTGTTTCCACTTGTTAATCTGCTGTGGTGCTTTTAGATTCTTTGCACATTTTCTTAAATTAAGCATGTCTGTTCGATGCCATAGCTATAAGGACTTGAGCTCCAAATCCAGGAAACACCCAGTGGTAGGCCTGTTAAGTATTCAGGGCCTGAATTCCCTACTCAAGCAAAATTGGAGCGCTCTTGAAGTAGTTAGATGCCCAGGAAATAAGAATAACTTTCCTTCAAGAACCCCATCTTCTGCAATGAGGGACATATAGTTTACCTCCACCCTTATAGCCTGTCCAATTCCATTCCTCAGCCAACGCCAAAACAAAAAGGGGTTTTGATTCAATGCAAAGGGGGATTATTTTATGGCAACTAATGTAATACAGGTGGGTAATGGGCAATCCCTTATTGCTACGTGCACATCGGCACATATACAGATCACACAGATTAACGCAAATGCATCAAACAAACACAAAGAGGCTTTCTTCTCTGAGTTGTTCCTCTGTCTATTGCTCTCTGCTCAGGGGTTCTTGCAATGGTGAGAGATTTGGAAATTACACTATTTGTTGAACAGGAACATACCCTCCTGATTCAGGAATGAGACATATGTGAATGGGTGCTAGACGGAACTTCGTACAGGGAATATGGGTGCATTTGAACAACTAAATCCATTACATGAGCTTCCCTTGAACTAGCCTGGGGAAGCATGTTCAAATGGCAGCAGAAGCAGGAGATGCACCGAGAGAGACTAAAGCAGTTTTTGCCCTATCTTCAGGGGAGTCTTCTTCTCCGGCTGCGCTCCCTAAGTTATCCAGAGCCTGCCCTTAAGCTAGGGCTGTTGCTGGTGGGTTGGGATGTGGCCCCCAGGGACATCTGCACACTGGAGGAACTCTGGATGGACTTGGAGCTGGCAGCCTCAGAATGCTTCCCTGTTGTCCTGTAGGGGTAGCTATAGCTGGAAAGGGGAGCGTTCTTTTTGGATGTCCAGCTTCCAGTTTTTTTCCTTCCGGTAGTAATTATATCTATTCCCTATTTTGTACCTAGGAGACCTCAAGAACAACAGGTTTTCCAGACATTTGTGAAGAAACAGTAAACACAAGCTTCAATCTTTCTTTTTCGTTTCCAGAGAGGGATCAACAAAGAATTTTACCTGCTGTTTACTATTTTTGATGAGAATTTGAGCTGGTTACTTGAGAAAAATATTCAGTTGTTCATTGAAGATCCACTAAACATCAACAGAGAAGATGAACATTTCCAGGAATCAAACAAAATGCATGGTAAGTTATGTTTTGAAAGCCTCTGCAGCCTTTTTTTTCAAACGGATTTTATTGAGTTTTATCAAAGTGTTCCGGTCTCTTTGGCTGGGAAAATACATAAACCATAACGTAATAATAAAGGTGTAAACATGAACATAAAATTGGCACGTGGAGCAGCCCTCCTCCTCGCCCTTCGCCTCCCACCCCCTCCCCCACTTCCCCTTCAGTATCCAAGACTGAGCCCTGGAAGGCCCTACATCGATAGATTCATAATTGCTTATTACTGCGCTGTCAGGTGGCTCAGTAGTTTCTGACTTCTTCCTCCACCTAGGAGTCGAAGGTACAAACAGGTGCCAAGATGATGTCCCACCCCTTGCCAAATTCTATTGTGCTGCTGGGAACAGCCCCTCGCCTGGTACATCACAATCTCAAGCCGCCATGCAGTGATGCAAGCCATCTCCATGCTGTCAAAGAGGGTGCGCGATCTGATTTCCACCCCATTGCTATGTCCCGCTTTGCTATAGTTAGGCCCAGGCTCCAGCCTCTGCAGAGATATTTATAGATCGTACTTTTCCCATAGAGCTCTGGTAACATTTCCAAGAAAAAACACTTGGCTTTCAGGAAATAAACCTTAAGTCAAATTTCCATTAAATGTGTTTGTGATCCATGTTTTTACTTATACATTGAATTGTCCCAGTCAAACTTCTCAACATGCACCTAGAAATCATTGTGTAGTGTTCAGGGTTCCCTACTTGCATATACATTTTGGTAAATATTCTGAAGCAATCTGTGGATTTTTTTTTTCTTTTTTATGAGACAATATTTGCAATGCTCTACTGTGTTGCAGGAAAGCGTGTCCTTGTCGAACACGTTGACTCCTTATGCTGATCACTTCGTATGATGCAAGCGCGCTCTGATTTTCTCTGTGCAAGGGTTGTGCACGTTACAGAAGCGACCAAAGATAATTTTTGAAAGGCCAAGTATTTGCTTGTTAGAGTGGGCATACTTTCTTCACTTGCTGAAATAAGATTTATTTATACATTTAATTTAAATCAATATATGAAATCAAATTTTGCATGATGTTTATATGCAAGTGCCATATACTTACATACATATGCAAATCCTAAAATTCTTATCGGAAGAATGAGCACTGGCAATCTTTTCTCAGTGTACTTTATGTGTAGGTTCACACTTTCCTTCTTAAGGTGGATGTTGAAAAGTGGGACCTTAAGTTCCTGTGGCAGCCAGTGTCACCCCTGGTATTATAATCACGTGGTGTGATAAAGTTTTTATTCGGAACATTTCTAATCCCTTTTCTGCTTTAGGAGTAGTGTCGCACCGACCACATACGTGGACCATGATGTATGTGTTATCCTCCTTTTTAATTTATTTGATACCATCTTTTGGAATCAGTGTTTTACCAGATATTTCAGTGAAGCATGTAAAGCACTGTGGCATCCCAGAGGTGGGAGGGTGCGGTAACATGCGCTACATGAAAAAACATGTGTAAGACGTCTGTGGAGGACTGCTGCCACAGGTAACAGTTGACATTCTGTCAGGGAGACCAGATCCTCGGGCCTGTGCATGTTCCCAACATGTCCACCACTAGACAGCTCCAAAGCTCCGATAGATATATCACAGAGCCTGAGAGAGTCCAAGTGGGGGGAAAGGGGATTAGGTAGTGAACAGCTGGGAAGGAGACCTGTAGGAAGCAAGAGGTTAAATAACACAATGTCAAGATTGAACCATAGTCTATTGAAAGCCAATGTGATTATGAGTTCTTATGCTGTAATCATGGATAACCTAAGAAATGACTATAACTAGACCTCAAGAAATCCAGGTACCTGGAAAAAGCAAGAATGGGTTAATACAATGTTTCATATGAGCTTTTCAGGAAATATCACATACTGTCTAGAATACAAGAACCTTCATCAATAATGTTTCAGAATAAACATTGCATTTTTACATGAGGACAAAGGCTATCTGAACATTCCCTGGAAACAACAGGAACTATATTAGGAACTTAATATGCACAAAGAATGTCGCACTTTGAATTAAGCGTTTCAAAGAAATCCAAAAGCTCCGGATAAATGTGTGCACCTCAACAAACACGGTACACCAAAGTTTTCAATGTCATGAAATGATCGCGCACACTGCCGATTTAAAAGCCAAGCGTTTTATGCCAGGGTTGAATCGCGCACTCTGCCGATTCGAACAAGAAAATGCAAATGCCATGAAATGATTGTGCACACTGTTGCCGATCTTAATGCCAAGGTTTACATGTTAGAAATGAATTGCGCACTCTGCTGATTCGAACAAGAATATTCGAATGCCATGAAATCACACTCACGCACACAGAGAGTTTCACAACTAGGCCCAAAACTCGAATGTCTTTGAGAACGAGGGTCGGGGGCCCAGCCCGACCTCCGCCTTACCGCCCTACTCAAGGATCACCAATATAATGAGGGCAGGCATTGAATATCAAGGTAGGCCTCCGGAACAGGAGCTCAGGAAGTTGCTGCTGCTCTGCACCGGGACCTCTGAATAGTGAGCACGTGGAGCTGGGCTGGCTCCCTTATATAGAGTCAAGCCCAGCCGACAAACCACACCCAGCCATGCTGCAGGTAAAGCTTCTAGAAGGCCCTAGAAAGGGACCACACCCTAACACACTCAGTAAGCCTGCAGCAATACCTTGCAAATTAACAGTTATTGCAAACATCGTTAATAGTGCTTTTCAAGGTTAAACTCTGCAATGCAAAAGGTTAACATACTGCATATACAGGGAGTGCAGAATTATTAGGCAAATGAGTATTTGGACCACATCATCCTCTTTATGCATGTTGTCTTACTCCAAGCTGTATAGGCTCGAAAGCCTACTACCAATTAAGCATATTAGGTGATGTGCATCTCTGTAATGAGAAGGGGTGTGGTCTAATGACATCAACACCCTATATCAGGTGTGCATAATTATTAGGCAACTTCCTTTCCTTTGGCAAAATGGGTCAAAAGAAGGACTTGACAGGCTCAGAAAAGTCAAAAATAGTGAGATATCTTGCAGAGGGATGCAGCACTCTTAAAATTGCAAAGCTTCTGAAGCGTGATCATCGAACAATCAAGCGTTTCATTCAAAATAGTCAACAGGGTCGCAAGAAGCGTGTGGAAAAACCAAGGCGCAAAATAACTGCCCATGAACTGAGAAAAGTCAAGCGTGCAGCTGCCACGATGCCACTTGCCACCAGTTTGGCCATATTTCAGAGCTGCAACATCACTGGAGTGCCCAAAAGCACAAGGTGTGCAATACTCAGAGACATAATCAAGGTAAGAAAGGCTGAAAGACGACCACCACTTAACAAGACACACAAGCTGAAACGTCAAGACTGGGCCAAGAAATATCTCAAGACTGATTTTTCTAAGGTTTTATGGACTGATGAAATGAGAGTGAGTCTTGATGGGCCAGATGGATGGGCCCGTGGCTGGAATGGTAAAGGGCAGAGAGCTCCAGTCCGACTCAGACGCCAGCAAGGTGGAGGTGGAGTACTGGTTTGGGCTGGTATCATCAAAGATCAGCTTGTGGGGCCTTTTCGGGTTGAGGATGGAGTCAAGCTCAACTCCCAGTCCTACTGCCAGTTCCTGGAAGACACCTTCTTCAAGCAGTGGTACAGGAAGAAGTCTGCATCCTTCAAGAAAAACATGATTTTCATGCAGGACAATGCTCCATCACACGCGTCCAAGTACTCCACAGTGTGGCTGGCAAGAAAGGGTATAAAAGAAGGAAATCTAATGACATGGCCTCCTTGTTCACCTGATCTGAACCCCTTTGAGAACCTGTGGTCCATCATCAAATGTGAGATTTACAAGGAGGGAAAACAGTACACCTCTCTGAACAGTGTCTGGGAGGCTGTGGTTGCTGCTGCACGCAATGTTGATGGTGAACAGATCAAAACACTGACAGAATCCATGGATGGCAGGCTTTTGAGTGTCCTTGCAAAGAAAGGTGGCTATATTGGTCACTGATTTGTTTTTGTTTTGTTTTTGAATGTCAGAAATGTATATTTGTGAATGTTGAGATGTTATATTGGTTTCACTGGTAATAATAAATAATTTAAATGGGTATATATTTGTTTTTTGTTAAGTTGCCTAATAATTATGCACAGTAAGAGTCACCTGCACACACAGATATCCCCCTAACATAGCTAAAAATAAAAACAAACTAAAAACTACTTCCAAAAATATTCAGCTTTGATATTAATGAGTTTTTTGGGTTCATTTAGAACATGGTTGTTGTTCAATAATAAAATTAATCCTCAAAAATACAACTTGCCTAATAATTCTGCACTCCCTGTAAACACAATCCATGAATTATGCTCTTGCATAAAGACTGGGTTTTTGCATTTTTGTCGCCCGTAGAGCACGCACTGTCCTGATGTTGACACATTCTCCCTGTGTTTACCTTTATCAAACATTCAGCTATGCAAGGGGTGATTCTTTTGATGTCACCTGTATTACTTCATATTGAGTATAATTTTGTTAGTGAAATATTGAGTATATAATATTGATCATCATGTGTTATGTACTAAGAAACCTTGTACGTACTTAGAAAATCCTTGCCTACGTGATTGGGTCAGTCCCAAGGTGGTGCAGATGTAAGATTGTTGTTGATTCAGGTACCAAGGCCCCCAGAAAATAAACTGCCTAATTAATTCTGCGCTACGGAGGATCTCAGAAAATTTAGAATGCTAATGAAGGATGGATGGTTGCATAGGGTTAGACTTCTGATTGATTTTTACTTGCATGTTTAACTTCCGCTTTGTATTGTTTTAATTGTTGTCCACAAGAGGACAGTCCAAAAACCCCCAAATAATCTATAACACTATTATTTATATATATATATATATATATATATATAACGTGGAAGTGCTTTCAAAGGAGAGTATTGTACAGACCTTTTGGAATCAAATAAATATACAGTATATATATGGTGTGTGTGTGTGTGTGTGTGTAATATATATATATATATATATATATATATATATATATATCTCCTTTGAACATAACCAAAATAATGAATATTTGTAGATGCAGATGATATGAGATACTGGAGAGCTCAAGATAGCAAAGAGTATATACATTTTATTTCAGTGTATAAGAGCTAACGAAAAGACCAGCAAGGCATACATATATAAAATTTTTTTATATATTTACACTATCATTTATACAAATTTGAAAACAATGTTTTTTTTTTTGTTTGTTTTTTTTTTTACTTAGCCCGCTATCTAGACAAACATTTGCTATTCAGACTTCACAGTACAGTTGAATGGATGGTGGTCATGT
Organism: Pleurodeles waltl; assembly: GCF_031143425.1. Lineage (NCBI taxonomy): Eukaryota > Metazoa > Chordata > Amphibia > Caudata > Salamandridae > Pleurodeles > Pleurodeles waltl. The sequence goes on along the minus strand of NC_090447.1, from coordinate 1,388,796,376 downwards.
GCTACATTTGAAATAACAAGGATTATTTTTGATGTTTCCACCTCATACAGTCAGTTCTGAGACAATCCCTAGGGATTGCATCCGGCATTAGCAGATAAAAAACAGAAGAGTGCTGAATTCACCGTCCGTATTGGTACGGCAGCATGAGCAGGACTGATTGGAGTGCGCTTTCTTTAGAATTTGTCTACTGCTTCACAGGTTGTTTGACGGGATACTAATGCATTGTGAATGCCAGCATGTCCTTGAGATGGTCTTGCAATGGGTCGACTCCTTATTCCTGTATGTATGCACACTCTGCCTGAGCCAAGGGTGCATTTTTTAAGAAATATGCCCAATCGGAGATCACAATAAGACTATGGCATGGACTATATGACCTTTTTGAATTTCGCACTTGATGCTCCCTCTTTGGGCAGTTCACACTTCGGCCAAGAAGCGCTAAGTGATATATTTTCCTAGTGGATACAGTTTGGAGGATCCTAGACGTAGGAGTGGGATAACTAGTTACATGCAAAGGCTTCTTTACTATATTATTAAGTTTAACCACACAGAACATTGATGATCTTTTGGTGCTCATTACACTGTCCTCATTTGTGGACACCAAGTTTTATATAATTTTGTTAAAATCACTTAGGGGCACTTTTGTAAATTGACTTCAAAGTTGCCCCATCAGAATAAATGTTACATTTAGCAAGAACTTAAAGAACTGTAAGCTGATAAACTATGTCATCCTGTGGCGCCCCTTAATGACATTTGTGTCCAACAGTTCTCCCTGTTCATTTTGTCTACTTTTATTCCAATTCCAACTTAATTTCTCCAGTATTATTCTGTGATGTTTGACATCCCTTGCATTTGTTTTCATTTGTGCAGCTGAATTGAGATTAATATTTGAAAAGATTAACGTATTTTAAGGTCATCTTCAGGTGGTCCTAAAGCCAGCAATATGAACCAAACAATCGTCTTGGCCATGAGCCAACACCAGACTACTTTTGTCACCCCCACCCCTCCTACCGCACTGTACATGTAGCTAGGTTGGAATTGGTCCAGTTGACTTTTTTAGGGTAAAAATGTTCAGGTATCTTGTTATATTCACTTTTTAAATTATTATTATTATTACAGTGGAACAATATCACATATGTAGTTATGGTTGGGTTGAGAGTTACACCAGCAGTGCCAGTTTTTTGAGCCCCTAGAGGAATTCACACAAAATATGGCATCCCTTTCACATGTCTAATCTTCGCCCATTACAGTGGAATTTCCCTGAGGGTTTGCATGCAAAAACCCTCTATCAGTTTTTGCTCTCATCTAAAGCCCAAACCTCTTAACTTATTCACTCTACTAGAAATTTGTGTACTGGTATTGTTAGTGTTGTAAATACACCTTTTGGTACTAGCTTTGTAGAGTCGAGCCTGTGAGTGCATGCGCTAGCGCATGTGTCTCTTTTGCGAGACTTTGTTGTGTGCAGTAAAGAGCTTGGAGCCCGCCTGTCGCTCACCATTTGTTGGCCTGTGTGACACTCTTCTTTTCAGCTTCGTAATTCGTCACTGCAGGCCTGGCACCATTTCTGTTCCTCTCTGTGGAGCAGGGACCAAGCACTGATTGAGTCAAGTTAATCAGTGCCTGTCCACTGCTCCCGACATGATCAAGGTACTGGTTGGTTCATTTTAACTTCAAATGCCCTGCAAACAGAAGGCTTGTGACTGGCAAACGTGCCCAGCAGGACAAACTATATTGCAAAGTTTTATTTTTATAGCTAACTTTCTTTTATTTTACCAAGTTGTCTTTTCTCACATTGTACTCATGTTTTCTTTTGTTTTTGCTCATGAGCGCTCTTCTCAAAAGATGACTATTATCTTGTTTGAAATATTGCAAAGCGCCATTGTTTCTTTATTTTGTGTAATTTCTGAAATTATGCACTAACACATAATCATGCAGCACACCTCAATTCACCCCAGTCCAATACTCCCCACTACAATCCACCCACTTTACCCCACACCAATTCATCCCACTCTACCCTAATCTAATCTGCCCCACTCCAATTCGCACCACTCTAATCCAAAACAAAAAGTCTTCACCACTCTAAAAACAATCTGCCCTAGTCCAATCCAAAACAATCTACTTCATTCCAATCTGCCCCACTCGAATCTGAAACAATCTGCACCACTCCAATCCTAAACAATCTGCACCACTCCAATCTGCCCCAATCTCTAACAATCTGCCCCATTGCAATTTGATGCACTCCAGTCAAACAACCTGCCCCACTCCAATCTGCCCCAATGTAATCCAAAACAATCTGCCCCACTCCAGTCCACCTCTCTCTAACCTGCCCTGCTTTAATCCAGAACATTCTGCCCCACTCCAGTCGGCCCCACTCCTATCTGCCCCACTCCAATCCAAAACAATCTGCCCCACTCCAATCCACCCCACTCCAGTCCAAAACATTCTGCTCCTTCCCAATCTGCCTCACTCCAATTCAAAATGATCTACCCCACTCCAATCTGCCCTACTTCAATCTAAAACAATTTGCCCCACTCCAATCCTTTTCAATCTGCCTCACTTTAATCCTAAAATAACTTAACCCCACTTCAACCAGCCCCACTCCAATCCCAGAAAACCTACTCCAATCCACCTCACTTCACACCAATCAATTCACCTCACCCCAATCCAGTCCTCCCCAGTCCATCACAGAACTCCACTTAATCCACCCAACTCCAATCCACACCACCCCACTCCAGTCCACACCACCCAATCCCCCACTCTAATCTAATCCACCCACTCCAGTGCAATTCAACCCAGTCCAGTACACCCCACTTCAGTTTTGTCCACCCCATTTCAACCCAATCCGCTCCAATCCAACCCACCTCTCTCCACTCCAGTTCACCCCACTCCAATCAAATCCACCTCTCTCCAATCCACCCACACCACCCCATCATCTCACTCCAATTCAGTGCACTTTAATGCACCCCACCCCACTCCTGTCCAATCCAGCCTACATTAATCCACCCTACTCCAGTCCAATCCACCCCACTCCAAAAGACCTTAAACTACCCCACTTCAGTCCAGTCCACCCCACACCACTCCAATCTAATCCACCCACTCCTATGCAATTCAACCACTCCAATCCATCCTGCTCCAGTCCTGTCTGCCACAATCAACTCTACTCCAATCCACCCCTATCCACTCCAGTTCAACCCAACCCAATCCACCCCACCCCAGTCTAATTCTCCCTACCAGTCCAATCCACTCCTATCCAATCCACTGCAATCCACCACACTCAGTCCACTACACCCCACCCACCCTAATCCACCTCACCCTTATCCACCCCACTCAATCCAATCCATCTCATTCTGTCCAATCCACCTGTCTCCAGTCCACACCACCCAGTCTGATACACCTACACCCCATTTCAATCCACCCCACCCCATTACATCCACCCCAATCTAATCCACCTCATTTTAGTGTAGTACAGCCCACTCCAATCCAATCTACTCCCTCCAGCCCAGCCCACCCCATCCCATTTCAGTCCACTCTACCCCACTCCACTCCAATCCACCCCACTGTATCCCAATCCACCCTGATCGCATCCCAGTTCAGTCTACACCACCCAATCCAGCCAACCCGCCCCACTCCAGTCCAGCCAACCTGCCCCACTCCAATCCAACCGACTCTAGTCCTGTCCACCCCACTCTAGTCTTGTCCACCCTACTCCAATCCACCCAACCCCATCCCTATCACTCCAATTAAAACCACCCACCCCAACCCAGTCTAATCCACCCCACTCTACGACACTCTCTACCGCTCTCTGCCATTGAATTCTACTCCCCTCGACAACACTCTAATCATCCTACTCTACATTCCAACAGATCCACAACTGCAACACTCTTTTCCCCACTCCACTCTGACACTCCACACAACTAACTTTGAGCTATACTGAACAGATGCCACACTGGTGTACAACATGGCAAAACACATTGCCAAAGCCAATAGTTTGTGTACAGGCGAGACCTATTGGCTTTGCCAGTGCTTGTTAAGTAAAGCAGGCATCCTAATTAGTTTGCGTCATATGGTGTCTGTAAATTTAGAAAGGAAATTACAGATCCCTGTTGTAGAACAAAAAATCTCAGGTACACTGAGAGACAGGCCCCCTCTACACACACACACCACCCACCCATACTCTACACACATCCCCTAAGAACCCATGTGAAGTGCACGGATACTGCCTGTGGACTAGGTCGGAGAATTGTAACAAATGTTCATTGTTATTGGGCTTATGATCACTAACACTCCATAGGCTGTTGGTTAATTCACATCCCCTTCAAAATATGTATATACAACTAAAGAAATTGACAGAAATATGTTACGTTTAAGCCAATATGCACATCAAAATAAATTGGCCAATTGTGAATAACAACACAACAGGGACCAAAGGTCAACCTTAAGCACAGAGAACCATTTAGTTTTCAGAGCTGTCATAGGTCTTATGCTCCATCAGATTTATAAAATGTCTCTTATCAGAACTATACAGAGCAAAAACAAAGATGATGGAAGGAGTGCTTAAATTAATCACAGCCACTGGCAAGTGTTCGGGCCTCAATCCAGACCATTGTTTTTCACACACTGTTATTCTAGACAAAGACCTGCCCTCTACAAATCAATCTTGGTTCTGCTCCAACAGAACAGTCCAGCTGAAACTGCCAGGCTGATCCTCAAGTAGGCCAAAACTAGTTTTGAGTTGCATATGTTCTGGTTCAGAGAGAACCTGACGTGGCAGTTTGAGCTAGGCCGTTCCAATTAGAGCAAGACCAAGGCGTATTTGCTTATGTCTGGATCTAATCTGAGGTGGCATGGTGGGCAAAACAAATGATGGACTGGGATGCAGCCCTAGTATTACCTGTGGCTGAGATTAATTCAAGCATTACATCCTTCACGTTTTGTATTCTTCACTGTGACTCCCTCAGCGCAACAAGTCTCGCTAGGAATTGGTATCCTGCTTACTGTGAGACTGGGAACCAAGTTGCCCCCAACTGAAGAGGCTCAAATAGGCCAGAACTAGTATTGGGTTGCTTGTGTTCCGGGTCAGAAAGATCCCAGCTTGGCAATTTGGATTGGACTGTGCCTATTGCAGCAGGGTCTAATCTGAGGTGGCATGGTGAGCAAAAAAACGAATGGGCTGGAATGCAGCCCTCCGTAATTACCAATGGCTGAGGTTAACTCAAGCATCATCTATCACCTTTTTGTATTCCATTACTACTTACAGGGCATATAGCCCTATTTTATTGCTTCCTTCTTCCTTCTTTCTTTTTCTTGTTCTTTTTTTTTTCTCTTTCTTTCTCTTCATTTTTTTTCATTCTCTCTTTCCCCTTTACTTTACTCCGATTGGTCTACATCCACACATGAATTGTAATCAGTAGTGCTCCATACGTGGACTGGAATCAATAGAGCTCCTGTTCCCTGTTGTAAGATGACCTTGTCTGTGAAACTCCTGGTTGGTCTGTTTCTTTCTGCAGTCTTCACTCAATACGATGCCCATATGTGACTAATCCAATTTCAGTTTTCCAACATTTAATATTTTATCTCTTAGAACATATGTAATCTTCAAATAATCGCCATTCAGGTATTAATGTGAAGAAACTAGTAACATAATTGACCTCTCCAGTGAATAGTGATCTCGCATGTAAAGATCACACTGTGACTGGGATCCTCCACATATGCAGGGCAGCAAAACAAAGAACTCTGCCTCAGAGATGGGCCTCTCTCAGCTGGGACTACCATCTGAACAGTAGGATTTAAGGTCTCTCCTGAGCCTAGCTCCGCAGATTCCTCACGGCCTCCCAGGAAGAAAGAGGGACTGCTAAGCTGACCCCAGCAGGGAAGACTGAAGATGCAAACTGACTTGGCCCCAGCCCTACCAGCCTGTCCCCAGCTTCTAAATCCCTGCTAAAAGAAAACACATCCTGCAGGACCAGCAACCTCTGAAAAGCCTCCAGAGGACCAAAAACTCCTGTGGACAGCAGGCTCTGTCCAAGAAGAATCTCCATTCAAGGACTCTAGAAACGCCCGGATCCGTGAGTCCTGCCCACTCTGCACCAGACACCCACTGCCTTTTTCCAGGTGGCCCAACTGACTAGAGTTGGTCCCCAGGTGATTGAGTAAGTGCCCACCCTGGGTAGACCCCTCCTGTCCAACACGACCACGCCTGCAGCCTGAATTTGGAGAACCCTCCATGACTTCGACAGAACCGGATGAAGATTCCTGATGCGAAAAGGTACCCCTGCACCCACAGCCCCCTGGCCTTGTGGAATCCAACCTTCGGTGCAGTAACATCCAGCAGGTGGCCCTCCTCCTTGTCTAGTCTTTAGTTTCCTGGAACCGACCCTCTGGACTTCACCTGCAGCATCTTTGTGACCCCCGGGATTCCCCTGTAGGAAAGCATTGGGAGCCTGATGTTGTTTGCACCCTGCACCCGGCCGCCCCTGTGCCGCTGAGGGTGTGTGCTTGGTGCTGACCTCTGGCTCCTCTGGTGCCCCTCTTAAACCCCTCAGGTCTGCCTCCCAAAGAAACGGGTGCTGACCTGAAGGCAGGCCTAATTCCGAGTGCCCCCAGTCTCCATAGGAGCCCACGTTAAATCAACCTCAACTTTGACCTCGGCACCCAGCTGGCCCCGTGTTGCTGATGGTGGATGTTTGGGGTTATCTTGAACCCCAACCTGTGGACATCCTAACTCCCAGAGACTAGAACTGTAAGTCTTGTTCTTACCTCGAAACTGTGATAACTTTTTTTCCACACCCCCCCGAACTGTTGTGAAAAAATCACACTGTCAACTTTTAAAACAGATTAGTTCTATTTATTCAAAGCCCGTATGATTTGCCAAATTGAAACAAAGTGGTATTGATACAGATGTTGGATACTTACTTGCAAATGTACTTACCTGCAACTTGAATCTTGTGGTTCTAGAAATAAAGTAACAAAATATATTTTTTGCTATATAAAAACAATTGGCTTGGAGTTAGTCATTGAGTGTGTGCTTCGTTTTATTGCCTGTGTGTGTACAACAAATGCTTTGCACTACCCTCTGATAAGCCTACCTGCTCAACCACACTACCACAAAAGAGAGCTTTAGTATTATCTACTTTAGCCTCTGATAAGCCTCTGGGGAACACCTGGACTCTGTGCACACGATATCTCATTTTGATTGGTATATACAGAGCCAGCTTCCTACATACAACCCCTATCCTTAGCCTTCATATTCCACTGAGTCGTAGGATTGTTACCTGGAACTGATTACAGATGTTGTGACCACTAACGAGGAGAGAGGGCCATGGAAAAGTAAGGTTTTTGACAATGACAAAGCACATCCTGACATTCTGTGCCACCCAAGCAAAATAGCTTTCTCCAATAGGTAGCAATTCCTACCTCTTGACACTTCAGTGAGCCAACAATAACTGTACACAAAGCAGATGGGCTCTGAACTCCTTTGTGAGCCTTTTTAGATGGAGGAAAGTGCCACACGTAGCTTTTCCCAGAGGTTCTTTTCAAGCACTTTCTTTACAGCATTATTTTGGTTTAAATCAAGAGCCCTTCTTAGTTTCTTACCTACCAGTTGAATGCATTGCTGGTTGGGTGATTTGCCAGCTTTGCCACATAATTACAACTTTTTACTTTTCATACAATTACACTTGACGAAATATTAGATAGATATTTTATATAGAAATAAAAACTGGCCTAGTTTTCTGAGAAATTCGTCTTTTTGTTTTTTTCTACTTTAAAGTTTATTGATGAAAGAAGTATCAATGATCACATGTGGAGTCAATGGAAATGTGAGAGTATAGTGCAGGGTGCTATTGGTGAAGTTTGACGCACTGCACTGCAAGGGGTAATTACTGTAGGAACTGAAGCTAGACAGATATCTGTTCCTTGTTGGGTAGAACAAAAAGATTATATGATGGACAATGTCATTCACCCCCAGTGACAGAGCTGGGCCGAAATCCATTTTTTTGTTTGCTCGCCACGCCATTCCAGTTTCGAACCAGTCATATGCAAGTCAATCTTGACCCTGGGCCCCATGGGAAGAGTCCAGCCCGAACTGCCAGGCCAGGTCCTAATTGGACCAGAAACAAGCATCCTGGGACCAGTTTCACGGTATCGCCCCTCATCAGCCATGCTAGATTGAATCCAATAGCATAGCAAAACCAATCTACAGAAGCAGTGATAAGTAGGTAATTTCCTTTTTTTGTTGTTGCTTTTTGTTTGGCAGCATTATTTACACCCGTACTAGGGACATATCCTGTAAAGTAGGCTTATGAATTTTTATCAACCAGTGCACAGCCTAACATTATGAGCCCAATGCATACATATTGATAGCATTGCATTACGTACTGCGTGTTGGAACATCACTAGCAAAAGCAGAGTACTGCCAGATGAGCTCTGACAAGTGTTATCGGTGGGTGCACGCTGACAGACAGTGCACTGTCTTGCGGGCTGTGCATTCCCCCGTGGCTTTATCAGGAAGCATGAAGCCCCTGAGCTAGTATATGCAGAAGTGTACAGCGCATATTAATAGGACTACGACATTTTTGATACAAAGTGTACTAGGGAGTCCATGCTCACATACGTTGGTATTGTGACACACATTGCACTACCAGAGTTGTATTCACTAAAGGCCATTAAGTTCAGCTTAGTCTCCATAACATTATGATTTTGTTTCACAAGGTTTGCAGCATTTATTTACGTTGTTTTCCAGATATATCTATGACCTTTTCCAAGATCTTGAGCTTCATCCCATTTGCATCACTTTTCCCTTGAGGTTATGCACACATACTGATTTCCTAACATGATGTCATCTTGGCAATCTTGTCAGTAAAGCATCAGTGAGTTATTTTGCAGTTGCTAAAAATGTTGTGTATTTTTTTTTTTCCCCTTTTTCTAGCTGTGAACGGGTATATGCACAACAATATGCCCGGCCTAGAGATGTGCAAGAATGACAATGTATCATGGCATGTCATTGGACTGGGCACGGAAGTTGACATACATGGAATTTACTTTGAAGGGAACACCATTCATATGGGTGGAATGACTAGGGATACCGTAAACGTGTTTCCTCATTCATCAGTAACTGCCCTGATGGTGCCTGATGAAGTGGGTAAGTACCTATGTACAAACAAGTTGTTTTAGCCATCACACTTATCATGTAACATGGTCGTATTGTGATAACTATCTATTAGTTGTAGATGGGCAACAAATATCTGATTATTGCAACATCTATGTTCACACAAGTGTCCATTTAAAGTACAGTTCTGTAAATTATAATACAAAAAAAGTATTGTAAATAATCTGAAAACATCATTTTAGCTCTGTATTCTTCATCCAGATTTTTTTTTCTTTAAATTATGGTCATGTGCAGCAAAATACACAGAATTTCACCAGTTTCGTGGCATATGATCAGATATTTTCTCAGACAAGGTCTTTATAAATTGAGGTTTGAAAAGGTATTAGCACTCTCCGCCTTTACTTCAAGACATCAAACTTGGGAATGAAATGTAAATGGAACAAGATCTCCTCCCCCCAACTTGATCCCAAACACACGTGTGTGCCAGTACATGGATGGCACAGTATTTGTAGATTGTACTAAAGTTCGTTTGCACATATCTTTAATGACGACAAAAGCTTGTAATACTGAGAACAAGACAGTAACGTAGCATAAACAGAAATCTTAATTGTTTCCCCTTAGGGGGTGTTAAGTTGATTTCTGTGTTTATAGGTGATATCCCACTTGAAAGATCAATTTCTGGGGTAGTGGTTTGGTGAATTTGAATGACTTCTTTCTGATTTAAAAAGAAGAAAAAAACTTTAAAGATCGTTTTTTGCTCTAAGGAAGTTAAGATCGATTTTGCCGTTCCAGCATTTGGTCCCATTCTTTTAGTAATTTGAGCAAACCGGTTTCCCTTATTAGCTTACGGTTTAATGATTTTCACTGGCAAATTTACGAAGTGACTGGTTCTTGCCGAGTGATCTGCCTTTAAGCTGCTGCAGACAACTGTGTAAGCATAGACTTTTGTCAAATCTAAACGAAGGAGGCAACCTCTTGCTGGTGAAGCCCATTATTTAAAGCTGTGCTTTAGAACCCGCTCAGCAGCCCTCGATTGAGTAAAACATTGTATTTGGCAAGATGTATAGGCACGAGGAAGCAACTTGCATAACCCCTGGCTAAGCTATTTAACAACACCACTGAAGGTTTGTGGAGGGTAGATAGGAGTAATATTTAATGCCTGTAATTTAAAGGGGAACTCAAGCTAAAGTACCAGAGAAGTGGTATGATATTAACTTCCTTGATCTTTTAGTTAATAAATATGTGGCTTTTCTTCGATTTCTACATATTATGACTTTGTAAAATCTATCTCTATGAAGGAATAACTCCACTGCCCAGAAGCAGGTTGATCCACCTCTGGTTTTTACAAATACCTGTATTTGAATTTAGAAAGTATCAGAAAGTAAAGTGTTACTGAAAATGTGGCTTGTGTCTTATATAATGAATTCATTACTTACTGGGAATTCTCAGTACTCTGAATACTCGATTTGTCATACGAATACTTACTTCAGTGAGGTGATTCGCCTCTACCAAGGCCGACATGTCCTAGCCAGATCCAATCAAAAAGTTCCCCTCCAAGTACCCTGTACCAATATAAGGGCAAGGAGCCCAGAAAACGACCTGAACATCCCAAAGCAAAAGAACTGAGCAGGAGCCAGGTTGTAAACCGGGAAGGAAAAGGGAGAGGGTATTGGTACGAGAAACAGAGTATTCGGAGTAATGAACATTACCGGTAAGTAATGAATTAATTACCTCCTCAACCCTATTTCTCGTCCAAAACGTACTTCAGTGAGGATATACCAGAGCCAAAAACAGAACAACCTGACTCCAAAAAAGAAACAACCCAAACTATTCGATAATGCAGAACATCTTTAATGCGCACCAGAAGGATAGTAAACTGGAGACCAGATTATTCATCGAACAACAGCAGCCAACACCCAAGAGTCGAAGGAGACAGGATCAAGGACATCCAACCTATAATGGGACACAAAAGTAAAGGGAGTGGCCCAAGTGACTGCTTGACAGATGTTCAGAATGAAAACACCCTGAGCTTCCGTCCAGGAAGCCACCATGCCTCTCGTAGAAACCCACTGTATACCACCTGGCAGAGGGGCATGTTGAGAAGCATAAGCCAGGGAAATCAAAAAGGCTTTCAGTCCATGACGGAAGATCCCAGAATTCACAAAAAGATTCTCACACTGGCGAAAATCCTGAGTACAAGAAAGATAAACAGACACAGCCCTGACCACATCTAAAGTGTGGAGTGATTCCTCCTCAGGAGTAGCAGGCTTTGGAAAAAAAGAAGGCTGAGTGATATCCTGGCCATGGTGGAAGAAGGAAACAACCTTGAGAACAAAGCCTGGACCTGAAAGCAAAACCAACCTATCAAAAAACAATTGCAAATATGGGGGCCTGATAGACAGAGGCCAGTTCACCCAAGCGACGAGCTGAGGTGATGGCCACCAGGAAGAACACCTTCAAAGAAAGATATTTTAAATCCACACCATCCAGAGGCTCAAAAGGAGCAGACTGAAGGGCCCAAAGAACCAAATGCCGATCCTATGCAGTAGTCACAGAATGAACCAGAGGTTTCAACAAGGAAAAGCCCTTAAAAATGCGGAAACCAAAGACAGCATTTCAGGCATACCAAAGGGGGAACGAAGGACCCTAATAGCAGCCCACTGGACCTTCAAAGTAGCCACTGCCAGACCCTTCTGAAACCCATCCTGCAGAAATTGAAAAACCCTTGAAGTGGGACAAGAGACAGGATCCAAAGATTTAGTTGCACACCACTGAACAAAAGAAGACCAATGATGAGCATAGGCCTTCCTTGTAGACCCCTTACAAGAGTGCTGAATGGAAGCTACTACGAGGCGAGGAGAGGCTTTGCAACCTCAAACCCCTCCCTTCTAGAGCCATACTGTCAGACGCATCCGTTGACAAGTGGCAGGTGGAAGAATTGCTGTCCGGAGGGGACACAGGTGGAATGGCAGATCCCACTCTGGTGCTATCGACATCAAATGCAACAGAGGACACCACCCCATCAGAGGTAAAAGCGGGACCACCAAAATGAGGCATACCAGCTCCCTCAGAAGTCTGGCCAAGAATTTGGGCAGAAGGGGGGATCAGAGGGAAGGCATACAGGAGAACAGAAGGTCAGGGAAGAGACAGGGTATCATTTCCCCCTCTGCCCCCTCCCCCCCCACCCCAACGCCCTGGCCTGGTGAAAAAGCAGGGAAGGAGAGAATTCTCAGCCAAAGCAAACAGGTCCACTAGAGGAGTGCCAAACCTGTGGCACAGTTGAGAGAAAATACCTAGATCCAGACAGAAGTCTAGGGAAGAAGGAAAATCCCTGCTGAGTCTATTGGCCAGTGCAATGTCTTTCCCACAAATATATGTTGCTGACAGGGAGAGAAAGTGCGACTCCACCTAACACCTCACCTGAAAAGCCAGAGAGGCCTGGGAGTGGGACTCCGTGCCTGACTGCCTGTTGACGTAGGACTAGCTACAGTGTTGTCCGTCTGCACGATCACCACCTGGCCTCTTATCAAGGGGGAACATGCAACATGGCCAGATAAATTGCCTTCAGCTACTTCCAATTCGAAGAAAGCCTGCTCTCCTAATGATACCATCTCCCCTGGACTGACAGAGTGTCCAAAGTGGCTCCCCATCCCCGACTGCTGGTATCCGTAGTAATCCCTGTCGAAGGAGGGACAGCCAGAGGAAAACCCCTGGTTAACATGTAGGGATCGAGCCACCACTAGAGCAAGCGCCAAACGCGGAGAGACATTGGGATCAGGGAGTCCAATTACTGAAGATGTGGAGTCCAGTGAGAGAGCTGATGGTGAACCAGAGGACTCTGTTGCAGACGAGCCCATGGGACGACCAAAACACAGGATGCCTGAAAGAAAAGAAAACAACATGAACCAGGACAACCAACCCAGACAGGAAACAGATAAAAAACGCAGCAGATTCAAAGACAACATACCATGTGCCCTTGAACTTGCATATGAGGAACATATTCAGGGGCACAAATTTCTCTTCTGGGAATGACCTCAGTGATAGATAAAAGCATCACTGCACCAAGCAGGAAATATAAGCTCTATTTTCTAGATTTATCTTATGTGCTGCATACCAAAGTCATGATTTCCTTTAAGTTAAGGATTCTGCAGTAAAACAAGTCCAATGGTTGTGTATGATCTTCTTTTTTGTCAAAAACATTACAACAAAATTACAGATCAATCCCTACATAGAAGTTTACCCCCTCACTGATGTGCTTCAGTTATTGTTTATATTTCCAGTGATTGACCAATTTTAATTATCTATTGGTACAACAGCATAATCAAACTCCTTTGTCCACATTGTGTTTGTAAATAAAGGGTTGTCATCACTTGGGCCATGCCCCTTAAAACATTTATTCCTGGCTACAGCCCTGCATGGCCCCCAGGGACTGTATTATAGAAGTGCCTCAGGGGTGCAACAGGTATGTGCACTCACTTTGTGCACCACCGGGGCACTTTGGTACTACACGAAGGGCAACAGACACTTGTGTGGCCCTTTCTATAATAGACCGCGCTGGCCCACATATAGCGCCAGTGCTATCACCAGAGGGCATTCCCTCATTTGCATGGCGGCATGGCCCTATGTAAATGAGGGATTCCTTTTTACCTTTGCACCCGTGTCATATCAAAATAGCTGTCAGGAGGCGCACTGACCGTGCGCCATCTTAACGGTGGGACAGAGGGTCAAATGGAGCCCCCAGACATCCCCTTGCAGGCAGGTGCAGACCGGTGATGTCAGGAGGCGCACTCAGTGTGCCACCTAAAAGGTGGGAAGGAGGTCCCATGGCCAATGTCCATATTAGCATGAATGCACTGACCCCAGGTCAGCTGCAAGCTTGTGCTGTTCTGGGGCCAGAGCATTCATGTGAAAAATGGAGCTTTTGCTTTAAAGCTGCTCTGTGTTTCACTGTGCAGATAGCAACCTGCCTACAATTTTAGGGGGGATTAGCGATCCCCTTGCAGGTGGGTGCAATGAGTGACTGCACCCACCTGCACGAGGATGTCGGAGTCCATGGGACCCCATTTCCCCCTCCAGATAGCTGCCATCAGGGAGCGCACTGATAGTGCGCCACCTAAAAGGTGGTGCAGTGTCAGAGCGCCTCCTGACTGCCTCTGCGCCCGCATCTATACTATGGGAAGCAGAACCAAAGGGATTCCCTCATTTGCTTGGGGCTATGCCACCATGCAAATGAGGGAACACCCTGTGGTGATAGCCTAGCCCTGTATGTGCGTCAGCACTATCTGTATTACAGAAGGGGCCACACAAACTTTACAAAAACTTTGATTTTTCATTTGATTTTTATCAGTGTATTATATTGGGTCAGGTTAGACCTACATCATGAATGCTGTTTGAATATTTCAATTTGGGATACTTACTCATAGGATGCATAATATGTACACAAGGATGGTGTCTCTAGTTTTTGGACAGCACTGGGCCAATCTTCCATGGTTTTAGAGGGCAAATGCACTCTTTTTTTAAAATTGGTTATAGGAAGCAGAGCTAAAGCTTGGACAGAATTAATTGTTCCTAAGGCATGAGTTCCAGATTACCGAGCCCAGTACAGAAAATAACACTTCCACTTGTTTGATTAAGTTATTCATAAGCACATGAAGCTCTTTTAGCCAGTCCTGGAGTGGAGTACAAAATGCACTCAAGTTGAGAGGATCCTAAGGCAGTCATGGCAGATCCCAAATTGATGGTCTGCATTGGGGCAACCAGCACTCCTAAAAGGGCCAATACAGCTTAGTGTTGTCACCTTTCTTTAAGGGCAGGGATACTGTCCCCTGCACACACCATGAGTGAGGAAAGGAGTAAAAAAGGAAACAAGATTGGCAACCTGAGCAGAAGGAGGGCAAATGTTCTGAAATGCTATTTGCACCACAAGCCCATCTCATACTCAGTAAAGCTCCTAAATGCAGACAACAGCAGTCAGATGGGCCTTAGTCAGCTTGAAGCTTAGATCCTAGGCACACTTGTCCCCTGCACATGTGAAGGTCAGAGATGAAGCGCTTGGTAGATTGCTGCCCTGGCAGCACAGGAAAGAAACAACCTCCCCTGTGTTAGCTACCCTTGTGCCTTCACCCCAGCAGGCGAGCCCAATATTTTATTTTGGACCCCAGACACTCTTCATCTTTCTAGTTTTACATTACGACTCGTACCCCTTCCTCTCTTGATTTGCCTCCCAGGAACCTTTCATCAGTAGGGAATGGTGGGTCACGGGAAAAGAGGCACAGTGGTGAAAGACTTACTCTGCTTCTCTTATTTCAGCAAGGACAGCAGCATGACCCGTATCGGGTCAGGAGAGGCTCCCATAAGTTGTCTGAGTGAGTATCTAGGCCCACACTGTAGATGAGAATAAATGACCGTGCAGGGAGGAGCAGCAGAGGCGTTGAGACACAGTCGAGCCTGAAGTGAGGGAAAGGTGGGGTCAAATGATCCTGGTGGACCTTTGCACACAA
This sequence comes from Pleurodeles waltl, assembly GCF_031143425.1. Taxonomy (NCBI): domain Eukaryota; kingdom Metazoa; phylum Chordata; class Amphibia; order Caudata; family Salamandridae; genus Pleurodeles; species Pleurodeles waltl. The sequence goes on along the minus strand of NC_090447.1, from coordinate 1,388,780,773 downwards.
CCTATGATTAAACAAGCATTGGCAAAGCCAATAGGTCTTGCCTATACAAGAGCTATTGGATTTGCCAATGTGTTTTAACCATGTTGTACACCAGCATGGCTGCTGTTCAACGAGGCATAGAGGAGAGTTATGTGGAGTGTCAGAGTGGAATGGTGAAGAGTGAGGTAGAGTGTTGTGGAGTACCAGAGAGTTGTGTATTGGAGTGGCATCGTGTGGAGACGCATAAAGTGGCATACACTACAGTGGTGTAGAGTGGACTGGTGTAGAGAACATTGCTGTAGAGTGTTTTGCTGAGTATAGTGACGTAGAGTATTAAGTGCAGTGGAACTGAAATCTGATAGAGACTTCTAGTTGCAGATACCTTACCTTAGAATTTCTCCTAGGTGTCACCCTAGATCCAGAGTTTTTTTTTCTAGCAGTACCCCTGCGTGCCACCAGGTGGCATCGGTCGACTCCACGTCCGACATCAGCATTGTGTGCGCCGGATATGATGTTGCAGGACCTATATAGGTGCCACCCAAGCATGCTGACGTCTGTTCTTTTCTTTCTGCGCCACCCCGGTGTGCTGATGTCAGTTCTTTTCTTTCCGTGCCAGCGTACACGCAGATCCAAAGAAGAGCTAACCCTACAGTAATTTTTTTTACTAGACTTTCCGACTTTTTTCAAAGCCTTTTTTGGCACTTCTGGTGCATCGAGATGTCATCACAGAAGACTGGGTTCAAGCCTGAGACTTTTGTCATGAGATGTCAATGACTGATCCGTACCTTGTGTGTCTTGTGCTCCGAGTGGCAGGCCATGAATCCAAAAGCTTTGAGGGAGCAGTCCCTAAAGCTACTTGCGGGCCGGTGCTCGACTCTGCGTCGCTCCCAGTCTCAGTTAAGAGGAAGGTCCCTAAACCAGTCGTGGAGCTCACACTCTTCATCATCCCACTCCAAGTCCTCGGCACGTTAAGGTAAGCATAAGAAGAAGAAGAGCAAGCAAACTTCATCTTCGTCCCGTCAGTCTCTTGACGTGATGTGGGAAAAGGAGCATTGTTGTTCTAGTCCTCCATCCTGCTTCTGGGTTGGCTCCATGACTTCCCGAGTTTCCGGGAGCCAGAATCACCCCTGCCCAACTACGTGAGTTTTACGAGGCCAAGCCCCTCATATTTTGGCAGTCATACCTACTGGAGTGCCTCTGGGCCCCATGGGATCGGCAAGGGCCCCCTCCGGTTCTGTGCTAGCTGCTGCAGCCTAGGCTCCAGTGGGCACCCAAGGATCCTAACCGGCATCGGTCGTGCCATCTCCACCTTCCCCGGCGATGGTTCCTGACACCACCCATGCCGACGGTCAGAGTCAACCCCATCATCATTGCCGACTCCGATATGGAGCCGGACTGGCGTCGCCCTATGCTGATTCTGACTTCAGCAGGGACCTTGCTCCATAGGTCGGATCCTGACCCTTATTCTTATGGGTTGGAGTACGGTGAGGATTGGGAGGGATCGCTGGACCCTTTAGAATACCAGCTTGAAGACTCTATGGACTGGAATGCGGGCTTGGGTGAACCAGTGGACTGGTAACTTCTACTGATGCTGGCATGCTGTCTCCCCCTACTGTGGCTACAGAGGAGGGAGCATCCTATTCCATGGTGGTGAGAAGAGCAGCTGAGGTTTTGTGCCTCAAGCTGCCTGCGGTGACAGTCAGGACTAATCTCCTGACTGAGGTACTTCAGCCCAGGGCTTCCTTTTCTGAACCCCTTTTGCCCTTTAATGAAACCCTCACTGACGTGCTGCTGGGGACTTGGTCCAAACCCAGCACAGGGGCTACTGTTAATAGGACGATCGCCCATCGCCATAGATTAGATTTAATCACCCAGTGTTCCTGATGCAACACCCAACCCCTGAGAGCTTGGTTATCCAAGCCTCCACATCCCGAGGCACTTTCCCTTCCATACCTCTAGATAGGAAATCCAAGAGACTGGATCAGCTTAAGAAGACAATGTTTTCTTCCTCCAGTATGGCACTGCAGTCTGTGAGCACTGCCTGCCTTTTTGGGCCGTTATTCCCATACTTTATGGGACAGAGTTGCGCAGATGCTGCCACAAGTCCTGGAGGAGGCCAGGGCCATTCTCTCCCAGGTCGATGCTGATAGGAGAGATGCAGAGAAGTTCATGGTACGATGTGGACTGGATACGACCCACTCACTGGGTAGATAGGTTGCATCGATGTTGGCCTTGAGGTGCCATGCTTGGTTGAGGAATTCTGGCTTTTTGGGGGATGTCCAATCCACGCTTATGGACATGCCCTTTGATGGCACGCGTCTCTTCGGAGACAAAGTAGACTCTGCACTTGAGCACTTTAAGGAGTCCCAGGCTGTGGCCCGGTCCTCACAGCTGCACATCGCCCACCCTCAATCTGCTTTTTATCCCTTTTGTGGCTATGGCAGGGCACCCAACCACGTCCCTTTCCCTCTAACTGCCAGGGATGCTACCCAGCCTCTGCATGGCCAGGGATGTGGAATCCAACGTTCTTGTGGATCAGGGGGCCAGTGGTCTGCCCAGTTCACCACCCCTCCCGCTGCAGCCTCCAAACCTTCCTAGTCTGATGCTTCCCATCAGGGACTAGTCAGAGGCAGGATTCACCATTCCCTGCCCCACCGGCAATCTATCACGCCTCCCCCAGCCTCGATGACTGGCTGTTGAAGGCTGGCCCGCCACAGGCTGTCATCTCCCACGTCAGACTACGGCAGACCTCCTGCATTTGCTGGGGTTCACTATAAATGTCCTGAAGTCACACCTGATTCCATCTCAGATGCTCCCCTTCATCGGAGCTGTTCTGGACACAGTGCAGTTTCTGGCCTATGTTCCAGAGCTGCGAGTCCAGGATATTCAGGTTATGATATCGATGTTTCAACCTCCATCCTGGATTTCGGTGAAAATGATTCTGAGGGTACTAGGCCTTATTGCTTCCTACATCCTGCTGCTAACACATGCCAGTTGGCATATGCGGGCTCTGAAGTGGGACCTGAAGTTCCAGTGTATGCAGCATCATGGGAATCTCTCCGACATGGTCCGGCTCTCAGAGGGAACTGTGCAAGATCTGCAGTTGTGGCTCTTGAACCGCGATTTGGTCAGAGGCAGATCCCTCCCCTTTCCCCAACCAGAGCTGATAGTAGTGACAGATGCACCACTCCTGGGATGGGGTGACCACCTGGGAGAAGCAGAGATCGGAGGCGTCAGGTCTCCAGCAGAGTTCAGACTCCACATCAATCTTTTGGTGCGCAGGGCGATCAGGCTAGCATTGAAAGCATTCCTTCCTTGTGTCAAAGGGAAAGTAGAGCAGGTGTTCACGGACAACCCCACCACCATGTGGTTCTGCAACAAGCAGGGCGGGGTGGGGGTCATGGACTTTTTGTCAGGAGGCTCTGCACCTCTGGACATGGCTGGAATATCAGGGCTTTTCCCTGGTGGTTCAACACCTGGCGGGCTCTCTAAATATCAGCAACTCAGCCGTCAATGCCTGGTCGATCACAAATGGCATTTCCATCTGGAGGTGGCACAAGGTCTCTTTCAGCAGTGGGGAGAGCATTGGTTAGATCTGTTCACCTCCCTAGAGAACGCGCAATGTCAGCTGTTTTACACGTTGGAGTTTACAAAGTGCCACTCACTCAGCGATGCTTTTTGTCTGGAGTGGAACTCAGTTCTCCTCTAAGCCTTTCCGCCCCTACCACTTCTGCCCAGAGTTCTCAAGAAGATCAAGAATGACTGGGTCCAAGTAATTCTTGTGGCTCCGGACTGGGCACGAAGAGACGGGTATCCCGAGCTCTTGAACATGGCCATCAGTCCTCCAATCAGACTGCCCCTTTCTTCTGTCCCAGCAGCAGGGAATGGTTCTCCACCCAAATCTGTCCAGTCTCTACTTTCTTCCATGGAGATTGAGCAGCAGCAGTTGACTGCTTTTGACCTTCTGCCAGAAGTCTAACATCATCTTGGCAGCCAGGCGTCCCTCCATCAAACTGGTATACACCTGTCAATGGAATACATTTGTGGCATTTTACACAAACAAGTCTGTTGACCCCTCTCTCTGCCCCTCTATCTGAGCTCCTCTTGTTTCTACTTTCTTTAGCCCAGCAAGGCTCTGCTTTGGACACCCTCAAAGGTTATTTATCTGCTGTCCCTGCTTTTCAGAGATTACCTGACCAACCCTCCTTGTTTAATCTCCTATTGTTGGTAGATACCTAAAGGGTCTTATCCATATGTTTCCTCCTTCCCCCTTCATAATGCCCCAATGGGATTTGAATCTGGTTCTTACTTTTCTGAGGTGCTCCTTTTGAGCCACTTCATAACTGTCCACTCAGGCTTTTAATTGTAAAAACAGTCTTCTTGTGACTATCACTTCTGCCTGCCCGGTGAGTGAGCTGAAGGCCCTTTCTTTGAAGCCCCTGGATCTAGAAAGAGCATTTGCTTTCTACCTTGATCATACCAAAGAGTTCCGCGTGGATGGTCCACTCTTTGTGGGGTATGTGGGTGTGAAGAAAGGTCAGGCAGTGCAGAAGAGGACCATCTCAAGATGGGTCATTCTCTGCATTAAAGAAGCAACCCCAGGAGGGTTTGCATGCTCACTTTTTACAGAGCACAGCTGCAACTACTGCATTAGCACACAGAGTTCCAGTCTTGGACATCTGTCAGGCAGCAACCTGGGCGTCATTGCACACGTTCACCAAACACTACTGCCTGGTTAGTCAGGTCTGAAGGGTTGGGTATTTTGCCCGTTTGGTCCTGCAGGACATCATAGTATGGTTTTTCATAAAGTGCTGTGATGTAGAATGCAGTGTTGCAGAGTGACGTAGAGTACAGTGGTGTAGAGTGGAGTTGTGCAGAGTAGATTTGTGTGGCCTAGACTAGTGGTATAGAGTGCAGCGGTGTAAAGTAGAGTGACAAAGAGTGCATTGGCATAGTGTAGAGTGGTACAGGGTAGAGTAGAGAGGTGTAGGAGAAGTGGCTTAGAGTGGAGTGGTGTAAAGTGGAGTGGTGCGGAGTGTCATAGAGTGGAGTATTCATGGTGTGGTAGCCATTACAGACAACACATTTTCAATTGCAATAACCATTACATTTGTACAGACATACAATTTTACTAATACAACTATACAGTTTATAGACAAAGATGTGTGGACATTGCATCACTTAGTGTAATGATTTGTTTGATCAGATTAAAGTATTTGTTTTCAACACACTTCAGAAATAACAATAAAGGTGCTTCATTTGTGTTCTAATATATTTTGACTTACACAGTTCATTTAAATGTTGTCCTGTGCAAGGAAAAACAACTTTCCTACCTCCAGTATCCAGCAAGATTGTCACATAAATCCTCTCACTTTGAAGTCAGAGAAAGAAAAGTAAACGAGCACCTTCAGAAGACTGCACCTAACGTTTGACCTCAGTCTCTGAATGCACAGCAAATGTGTCAAGATGAGAACAAGATTTACAGGCATGTTTACAGAAAGGGAGCACTTGAAAGCATATTGTAAATAAAGTTTTGGCATGGAAGGTACCAACTTGAGCTAGACAGCCTAAAATAAATAAATAAAGCCAGCAAATAGAAAGCAAGACACCAACACCACGCTAAGGAACCAACAACTCCTTGGTTTACTGAAAGGTTAAGGCTACTGAGGCAGGGGTGTTGGCAGCAAGAGCGTTGATGGAGGAAGCTGTATGAGGATCATGACAAAATTGTTTACAAGAACCTCATTAAAGAATACAAATTGGCTATTAGAGACAAAAGGTCTCTTCTGCACAAACAAAATTAAGTCTGTAAGTTCCTCAAAATAACTTTTTAAGTTGATTCAGCAACTTGCATCCCCTAATACATCCTCGGAAGTCGTGGGCTCAACTGAGTTTTGTAACATGTTGGCAGGATTCGGTCAGTCTAAAGTGGTTAACATCTACAAAGAATTTACTTCAGATAAGCAAGAGGAGCTTCCTGACTGCCACAGTTATGCCTCGCAATAGCCAAGTGGGGAAGCTGTTGGTGAGGCAGAGAAGGCACAGCCTACATCTCTGTCAGAATTTCTCCCCATAACTTTGGAGCAAACTAAGGCTTATCTCCAGAAGCTGAAGTCAGGATCACTTTTAGAGCCATGCCCCCTTAAGGTTCTCCGATTGTCTGGGAGTACTATAGCTGTACCTTAGGCTGCCATTATGAATAAAGCAATCGAATCTGGGTGTTATCCACAGTTGTGGAAGGAGGCGATGGTCAGGCTGCTCCTCAAAAAACCCAATCTCGATCCCAGGGAACTGAAGAACTATTGCCCAATCTTGTTGCTTCCAGTCTCTGCTGAGATCTTGAAGAAGCATCTCAATCAGCATCTAGTGATGCATGTTGGAGCAACAGGGAATGCTGGATAGTTTGCAGTTAGTGTTTAGAAGCCAACATGGCACAGAAACCGCCCTGATTTCTGCAACTGACCGCATTAGGCGGCTTGTGGACACTGGCCAGGCTGCAGTTCTACTCCTTTTGGATCTGTCCGCAGCCTTTGATACCATCCCTCCACCCTACAGATAGGGCATTTACAGGCACTGTGAATAAATGGTGTGGCTTCAAAACTTCTGCCATCCTTTTTGACTGACGGAGCCCAGTTGGTAACCGTAGGGGAATTTAGATCTGACCCCTTTTCTCTGCCGTGTGGGGTTCCGCAGAGTTCCTCCTTGAGCTTGATGCTTTTCAATTTATACATTTCTCATTTGGTCAGACTGATTCGGTCATTCAGGCTCCAAGCAGTGTCATATGCTGATGATACACAGATCATTGTATCTATCTCAGAGGACTTGGAAGCCACAGCGACCACTTTTAAGACCTGCATGAAGGAGGTGGCCTCATGGATGAGTATAAACTTCCTAAAATTGAATGGCGAAAAAACTGAGGTGCTGATGTTTGGTAGTCATTCATCAATATGGAATTGAGTTAGTGGCCAGAACAGTTAGGGACATTACCTGTCCCTACGAACACAGAAAAAAATTAGGACTCTCGATGGATACTGAACTCACTTTTGAGTGACAGGTCACCTACATGGTAGCAACCTGCTTCTGGATGATCAGAACACTACAGATTTTTCCTTATATTCCCTTTCCGGTTCAGAAACGGGTGGCCCTTGCACCTGGTTCATCCTGAACTGATTACTGCAACACTGTCTTACTAGAAGCTAACAAGACTACCCTAGCCAAACTCCAACTTATACAAAATGTCACAGTAATCCCAAAAAGTGGAAATTTAAAACAGACTGCGCAAACTTCACTGGCTTCCATTCAGAAGTGAGTGATATTCAAGGCCATGTGTATTGTACATAAGACACTGTATGGTGCTGTGGCAATGGGGATTAAAGCCATGTTTCAGTGGTACTCCCCGCACAGATCTTAGATCCACAACTCAGAACCTGGTTGTCATTCCTAAGGTGCACAGGAAGAGATGGGGCAAGGGCATTTTTGTTGCAGCTGCCAAAATCTAGAGTTCTCTCCCCTATCACCTATACGGAATTAAATTATACCTGCCTTTTAGAAAAAGACTTAAAAACCTGACTTTTCTCTTTGTAGCATCCCAGTTTTTTTACTAGGATAGGAAGCTGTGTTTCATCTGCATGTCATGGTGGTTAGTCGTTATTCTAACTTCTGTAAAGGGTGCGGGTTCTAGGACAGATTATCTCAGGGTCTGCATTCAGTGCCTAAATGCTTAGGGCATTGTTCCGCTCTATAAATTTATCAGCCATTCAGTTATTTAAGACTATGTGAGTTACAAACCACAAAGCCAATGGCAATCAATCGGCATAATGCATTCCTAGGTTAGCTTTCTAAATGTCCCCAAGATGTCTTTAGCAAACCAGACAGCTGCACTGTCTGATAGGCTTCAACCTAAAAAGAGAATGTGAAAAGAAGGGAGCAAACCCTGGACGCGATAATGAGTAGTGACTGGGAAAAAAGCAGGGATCTACCTACAAACCGCAAATACACAAACAAGTCTGTAATTCCAACAAAATGAATGCTCATTTTCACGCAAACTACTACTAATCAACAAAGTCTCAAAGCAATGTAGCACAGATCCCTCAGGCCACTTTGGAAGAAAATAGCCATACCTCGGCCGGCTTGTCCCAATTTGGTTGGGCCTGTGGTCAGGTGACCGCAGTGATAAATAAATGGGTGGGGCTACGCGTAGGCAGTCCCGCACCAAGATACAATCTGTATAGATGTGTTATGTCCCCGCTCAGTGCAGCCCAGCAGCGTGTCCTAGGCACCGATATCCAGCAACGCAGAGGACCAACAACTGGTGTTGAAGGATAGGATGGGATCCGAATCCTGCCACGCCACACTGGGCAGGATCTGGTTTGCCAACACCATGTTGTACGAGGATGCAGCGTCCCCCTTGTCAGCGCAACTCCACACACAGGACACACCCAATCACAGTGAGTCAGATAGCATGCCGCGACCTCGCAGCTCATAACACACTGTCCACAATACATCCTAAGTCACATTGAAGGCACATGCTCGGCGAGCACACTTCTTGGAGACACACAATGCCCAGAGTGCAGCAAAAGCCCATGCTGCTACCCTCCACAAGCTGGGCGTCCACAAAACCATACACAAGACCCAACCTACGCCTAGAGCAAGAGTAGGGAGGAACGCCAGCCACACCCATCAATCTGGTCAACGCACCGCATCCAGGACAGGTTCCGGAGAAACATAAGAAATCCCTGCCAGCGCCAAGGCCTAAAGCAATCAAGGAAAGGCAGAGGGAGGCAAAATAGGTCAGTGCCGCCAACATCTTCACCCTTTTTCTGCCCCTAGAGCCACAACAAATGTGAAACATCCACACATGACGTCCATACCCACCAATGAACCTTTTGTCATCTCAAGCGCTCAGTACTCTCTAGCCACCAAGTGGGCCACATGGGTAGACCACTTAGAGATATACTATGCAGCAGTTGGACTAGAGGAAGGCCGGGAACGGTCAATGCTACTTCACGTGGGGAAGGGTGGGCACTGCAATTCACAAACTGTCCAAACAAGTGCAAGAAGCTGGACCTCCACACACCTACGCCTGTCCTCACGGCTCACTTCACACATTTAGCCAATCCTGATTACGAATGATTCTTACTCAGGCTGGCCCAGCAGGTCCCCGAAGAATCAGTGAATTAATTTTACGCCAGGCTGTGTGAGCTGGCAACAGTGTGCACGTCCCCAGATGAGCAGGGTGAACTCTGCACCCAAATCATTTCGGCTGTGCATCAAGAAAACTACTTGAACACATCTTACAAGTGCCTGCATGACAATGGACGAAAGCCACACCGTGGGCAGGTCAAAGGAGCTATCGAAATTGTGAGCCGCCCACATGGAGCTCCAGCGGCCCACTAAAGCTGAACCCATCAACCAAACAGGTGCAACCCCATCAACTCAACTCAAGAAAGGCCACCCCAAAATGCCACAAGTGACCAGACCATGCCGGTGGGGCGGAGACCCCACTCTGCATGTGGGAGATTGCCCAGCAAAAGGATGTAAGTGCTCAGCCTGCAGAAAAATTAATCATTTCACCGAGGTCTGCAGATCAATGCCGGCAGTAAGAGCCCAAAGAAGAAGATGGCCAACCGCGTGGTCACGGAGTCTGTACTAGTGGATGACGACAACATGGATGACGACGAGTCAGAGGGCACAGTCCACATCATTCACATTGTGGAACCAAACCAGGTCGCGTTCGTCGAGCCTCCTCGATCAATATCTTACCCCTGTCACTACAGAAAAAGATGACAGCACCACCAGCATTGCACCCTACCACCATCGAAATGTACGCCTACGGCACTTCCACATGCCTCCCCTTGGCAGGAGTCTTCTCTACCACTATTAGTCACCAAGGTCAGATCACCACGGCAAGAGTCTGTTGCGAAATAAAGATCTTGGTGACTGAGAAAACGGGATGAGATCTGATGTACCACAATTCCCTGGGGAGTCTATCTTACCATGGGCTTAGTTGCCACAATCATCTCGGTTACAAATGGGGCGTTGCTAGCTAGCCGGAAACCCCGGATTAGGTTGACAGGTGTGGAATTGTCCTTGGTACCCACTACCTAGGTGATCCTATCACCCAAATCCAGTAGCCTCATTACCCTAATGAGAACCTATGCAACAAGACCACATTCTTCTACTGCCACTATTTAAAGGGTCGGCATTCAAGCCTCCTCCGAGGATGGAGAAATGGGTACTCCAGCTTCAAGAATATCCGTTCTCAGTAGAGTTCCGCCCTGGAGCCCACAACCCAGCATACTATCTCTCCAGGCAAGCTAGGCCGCCGCCTCTCAAGAAGAACAGGAGGCCGAAGATGCAGAAGAATGTGAGTCATAGTAGAGAGGTCGTGCCCTCGCCCCATCTCAATGGCCGACATCATAAAAAAAAACAGGAAGATAACTGCCTCCAACAAGCGATGGCTGACACCCGATCTGGAAGATGAGACACCGTCATGGCGACCTTGCCCAGAAAACGGCAGAAGCACAGAACACGCTCAAGTCACTGTGTAATGTCAAAGTTAAAGTCATGTTCCCTGCAGACAAGTGCCTACTCATGGGGCATGACTCGTGGTACCAGCTAGCCTGACCCAACAAATGGTGGATATTGTGGCTGGATCGCACCAAGGTGTCGTTAAGTCTAAGAACCGACTTCGGAACAACTTGTGGTTTCGCAGCCTGGACAAGATGGTCGAAAGAACAGTGCAGCCTCTGCCAGGCCACCAGTGGAAGTGACTTCGCCCATCACCGAGCCATCATCTGGTGTCCCTTGGCTCTGCACAAGTGCCGATTTTGGTAATCTGCCAGATGGCAACATCTTGTTGTCATCGACTATTCCTGTTACCCGGAGATGGAAGTGCTGAGGACCATTACAGCGCGAATAGCTCTAACTCAGTGGTTCCCAATCTGTGCGCCGAGGCTCCCTGGTGCGCCATCAAAACTAGCCAGGGGCACCGCACACAGTTTTGGAACCACTCGTAGGTGCTTTGAATTGGTAGCTATCATCATGGTATTGTAAACAGAACACCCTGCATTAATTACTGTGACCACCGGAGGGCGCCAAAGTACCACTAATAATATCCCTATAACAAAAGAACAAAAATAGTTTCCAATAAAGGTTTTACAGCAACCTGAACGAGAGAATAAAGAAGACAAACTGTAAATAGTGTAGGAACAGGTAAATAGAGACAGACATGAGACTCCAGAGCACCCAGCCTCTGTGGCAAATCTGAATGTGGGAACAATGAAACCAGAGTTCATTTCTCTGGCGCTGACAAAGCAAGATGGATACCAGAAAGACATAATGTATAAAGGTGTCTGAGAAGAAAAGAGAATATCCAAGAAAAACTGAAAAATAATAACTGACCCATTCTAGCACAGGAAGGAGATGTCAGAAGCAGCCGCCAGATGGGTTACATCCTTTCACCAGTTTTGTCAAAGGAGGAGATGTGGCCTAGCAGTTAGAGCTGTTGACTTTAGAACTGGGGAACCAGGCTGTAGTCCTGGCGTCGGCTACCATCCTTTGATTCTGTGCAAGTTACTTAATCTCATCAGTGCCTATTTAAAAATAAAGCCTGACCCTATGTAGTGTCATCTGGTTCTCTTCTAAAGCTCTCTAATGCTCTCATCAGTTTCATCCCAATTATTTTCCAGGCTAAAAATGGTAGTACTCCGGAGGCTGGGAATACGTTCCCCCACCCGCCAAAAAAAAGTAACATAATGGGGACCCGTGGCCAACACGGCCAATAGGTCAAAGGAGCCGGGGATCGAAAAAGTTTGGGAACCACTGGTCTAACTGGAAGAAACGCGAGACCTAGTCCATTACAAATGATTGCTATTTATTGCAAAACATTTTCTCTGGGAAACGGAGTGTTCAATAAATAGCCACTAGAGGGCAGTTATGGATTAAAAACGGGTTATTAAAAAATATTTCACGTGAAAGCCAGCAGGTTTCTTTAGTTACAGCTGTATGATTACATTTGAGTTTGTTTTATGCTTTTATGACTTGGAATTTTCCGAGTCTCAACTACTCTTGTACGTATGGGATTACCTTTTCTCTGTTATTACCAGCAACCACACCTCTCTGCAGTTCATATTTTAAAAATATTTCAAAAATGAAATTACATTGTTTGTTTGTTTTTTTTAAAATAAAATGCCAGCTTTCTTTTTTGTATCCGGTTTTGACTTTGTAAGTCCGAAAACTCCTAGTAAACATTTTTCAAACGTGGGGTTGAACATTTTATAGATACGTTAGTAATGAACGTTAATAGGATGGACCACCGTCGCCCATGTGTATTGTGATTGGACGCTACAGCATACACCTAGAGAGCACACTTCCTTTAACAGCAAGCTAGTTCACAAACAGACGAGAAAACACTGAGCACTCTAGCACCATACCATCTACAACACGTCATATGTGCTTTCTGCACCACATCGGCCAACGCATGCTATCTAGTTTATGCAAGAAGCACTTGAACCGGGCGGCAGACAGCAACTGTATGTGTACCGAAATTCATCTAAAACACTGGGCCGTCAACAATACATTTAATGGAGGTTCTTGGCAACATTCTGTCTATTTCTAGTACGTAAGCGGGCCAACGTTTTGGCTATATCTTGCTTAATAATGGCTCATCTTTGAAATGTTGTGTGCATCCTTGATGTGATAATGGTTTTCCTTGGCAGTGTAACGGGAATCAGTGCCATGTGATGACATCCTTTGTATTTGGTGAGGATAAATGGGAATAAAGGCAAGAATATGTCCAGGTGTAGGAGCGGTACATGAGGGTACTTATTGAACACGACAACCTGATGTTTCGGGAACAAACAAATGTACTAAAAATGAAAAGCTGGTAGTTTGGGAGGGAAAAAAGTTGTATTATGTTATTACATAATTTTGTTTGGTCATAATTAGTCGTATCTATGTAAATTTGAAATCCTATATTCAAAAGCTACAATTTTTCAGAAACCGATTTTTGGGTCCAAATTATTATTGATGAGCTTAGTTGGCTTAGATCAGAGAACATGTACTCTATTGTAATTTTGACTTGTGTGGAGACATTTCATCTTCTGGACTGCTTTTTGGTAATATCACCCCATGGCTGTCTGCGGTCTGAGAATGTACGACTGGTGTAAAGGATCTTCTATGTGATCATGTATGGTCTCTGTAAATGTAGCAGTAGCACAGACTCAGCCTGTAAGATTTGTCTAGCTCGGTCTGTATTTTTTGATGGTGAGACTTATCTAAGCTTTGATATTCCACCTTGTCACTCCTACGTAGATTCTCAAATGTAAACATAGAACTGCGAGTCTACTTCCAAAGGCATGGTGGAAAAGGAAAGGACGTGAAAGGAAGAACTGATGAAAGATGCTATATACATTTTCAAAAACATAGGCCATGTAACATGTCGCGGCCAGGCTTTCTCAGTTGCCAGTTCTATCTGTGGTAGCTGCACGAAGATGTGGTTTACGCTAGAGCTGCTGACTTGGAACCTGGGGACTCTAGTTTGAATCTTTGCCCCAGCGCTTGGCTGAACGTCGTGTGAATCTGATGAAATCACTTAAAACCCCTGTTCCTAAAAATGTCAATTGTAATGTCTGTAAAATGTATTTGTGTAATCCACACTTGATGTACACAATTGTCTATTACCCTCTTCCCCCCAACCCATGTACTGTATAGCAACCTGTTGCTTCGTAGCTAAGTTTACACAATATATATACTAACAATTATCTGTAACTTTGCAGCCAATGTTTTGGGAAACTGTGCTGAACAATACAGATTTGCTACACTTATTAAAAGGTTTTCTTCAGGAGATTGAATACCCACCTGGGTGTGGGGGGTTTAGACTTGGCCTCAGGGGCGGCTGCTGTCGGGCGAAGGGCAACAAAACAAAGACAACAAAAATAGAAATTTAAAAAAAAGTACCAGGCTGCCAGCCTGCCCTGTGGCCAATCCTAATGCTGCTCTCATGCTGCTGAGAGCAGCGTTAGGATTGGCTTGAGCGCCCTGGCTTTGTGCTCCCAGGCAGACTGGGGAGCCTGTGCCTGCTGTCTCCAACCCAGCAACACAGTTCGGGTTGGGGAGAGCTCAGTGCGCATGTGGGTTTGGCCGTCCTGAGACAGCCAGCCAAACACACATGCGCACTGAGGGGAGTGCACACCACTCCCCCTCCCTGGCATAGCAGAGGAGCCGCCGCAGCTTTCCAGAACACCATGAAAGTTTTGAAATGTATCATTAGGTCCCTGATAGAATCTCTGGCTTTGTGGCCGATCATTTTATGTGGTAAGTGTGAAATAAAGTACATACTTTTTACCTGCTATCCCCTAACTGAAGGTGGACTTACCGATGTTGATCGCTCAGTGTATTCATTTGATGTATTTCTGCACTACTGCGTACAGGGTTCACCATTTGTCGCTGCCTTTTAGGATGGTTCTGTTCTGGAGCCCCTCTGCCCAATACTTATTTTGGTCGTCAACTAGTTTCAGCTATTGGGTTGCATCAGCTTTGCAAGACAGACCATATGTAGTTTCTGGTGACTAGGTGAATGCTTCAGTTAGCTTTCTGCAATGAGAGACTGGAAAGAAAGACTTCTTAGTGTCCTGTGTATCAGTGTGCTTACTTCATGCTTGTGTGAATGAGGGATGTTTGATGCTTAAGTCCAAGTATTAATGTATGGTTCCCCTTACCTGAAGGGCATTCAAATGGCAACTGTCTAAATATTAAGATGTTTCCAGTGGCCAGAAAGAACAGTTACTGTATTGGGTGCCATGAAATGATCGCTCACACACACTCAATTTGTTCAAAGTCCCTTTGCAAGCAACTCTGAGTCTTTTCTTTTTTTTAGGCCGGGGGGTGGAAGGAGGTAGGGGCATGGCCTGCCTGGAGTCAAGATGGCCCCATGAGCGGTAAGCTACAGTAAATGGGGCCTCTGCCTCCTATTTTTCCCTGGCCTAGGTTGAGTTCCCTTGATTGGCACCTATGTTTTTTTTGGGGGGTGGGGAGCTGTGACCTGACCTGGGCTGGTTATCGGCTGAGTAGGAACAGTATAGTGTCAGCTGTATGGCCGCTGACTTAGCAGGGACTGAGCGGTGACCTGAGGCATGGTGTTCAAAATGGCAGCCATGATTTGATTAAAGCGTCTCACAAATACCGTCAGCAGTTGCGTGGTGCAATGGCATCCTGAGATTATTTGACTCCTGCGGTGGCACTTGGAAGCTGAGAGGCGGATTACTTGCATTGTGGTGGGGGCCTGAATATTGACGCTCCGGCTGAGGTTATAAAGACTGGAACGACCCCAACTGCAGCCCTGAACAACGCGCATCATATTTGATCTGCCCAGAGAATAGCTGATGATGGAGTTGACTGTCGGTTCTGAGGAGCGACTAGCAGCGACTGCCTTTGCTTGGTAGTGATTTGGGTGCCCTTTCTGCGGTCCTGTGCTGCCAGAACAGAGACATTTGTTTTAAGACTTCTGCGCTTCTTGAATTTTCCCTTCTGTTGGGCAGAGTAAATGTGGTACATATGCCTCACAGCCTAAAGGGTATGCAGAGGACCTGGACCTTGGGGCCTGGAAGCATGAAAAACAGCATTGGCATCTGATCGCCGTGGGAAAAGAATGGCTAATGTGCATTTACTGTACATTATTAGACTGGGCAGCACCGCTGCAGCTTTATAAATCATGGGGAAAACCACTGACTCTAGGCAATCTAAACTGCAGTTTAAGGATCTTAAGGCACACAAGTAGATAGAGGCTGATGACCTCTCTTTGGAGAAGACCCCTGACTGACTCAATGGAAGTCAAACAACTACTATCAAGTCTGCAGTCAAGCCTCACAGCCATTTACCATAAAATAGACAAGTTGAATTTTAGGATGGACACCATTGCTGCCAAACTGTAGAAGGGGATCAATGGACACACATTCCTCCCTGTGGCAGGCCTTTAAAGTAGTGCTCGGGGTGGGGAATGCTTCTCCAAACAACATGGGGTCACATTGCCAGGCTCGAAGCTGACATCAAACAGCTGGAATGTAAATTGTGCAATGACCCCCTTCCTGCCCTTTGGGAGGTCTTGATTTACAAGATTTCAGAATACAATGACTGCAGAAAGGGAGACTCGATACTTAAAAAAATAAATGCATAGTCCTACAATTATTGTGAGGGCGGTAGGCCAGGAAAGGCCTTCGCCCAAGCAATTAGAAGACCATGGATAGCAGCTGCAGTGACACAAATTCGCAACTCCGCAGGAGAGCTGCAGTATGCATTAGATGACATTGGACAGGTGTTTGTAGACTACTTTATGGCATTCTGTGCTTCATGTTCAAAACATGACACCAGTAGTATCGCAGGGTATCTTGACACAGTGGCTTTAGGCCATTACAATCGTGCTCTTTAAACCCAACAAGAATGACACTGACTGTGAATCTTGTTGGCCACTATCATTAATGAACAGTGACAGTAAAATCCTAGAAATAATCTGGCCAATTGACTTGAGTTACTTTTGCCCAGTTTGGTGTTGCCTGCCCTGGCAGGTTTTGTACCGGGAAGGTCGACAACACATAATCTCTGTAAACTTTTTGCCCTATTGAGTTAAGTAAATCTGGATACAGAGGCCGCTGAGATCTTTCTAGGTGGCACAAAGGCATTTGATTCCTTGACTGGGGCTTTTTATTTGCTACGCCCACTCGAATGGGTTTCCCTCGCTTTATGCGATTAGTTCAATTTACCCTGTACCAAACCAACTGGCAGATTTATTTGAATGGACAGGTATTGGCGCCTATTGCGGTCAGCATGGGAACCTGGCATGGGTATCCCCTATCTCCTATTTTTTTCGCAATCACGATGAAGCCCTTTGCGGCTACATTATATGTCAGCAATACAGAGACTACTTGCAGTTCGGGGGTAGACCCCTTTTAATTTCTCTTTGCACTGGTGGCATCACACTGTACGTCTGTAAGTCATGTAGTGGGCTTCACCCTATTATTTGGGGCTTTATTCACTTTGGGTAGTGGTCTGGACTCTCCAGAAACTGGGCAAAATCGTATATCTTTCCCCTCACACCCCGTACTCGTTAGTTTGAGATGGACTACCATTGAGGGCAGACTTTCCTGTCAAGTACTTAGGGGCTTGCATAAATTTAGATAAGGAGGAAGTCCTGTTTTTAAACTATGGCAGAGCTGTTTCTAAGCTGGAGGACAAAACTGTAGCTTGGCTTAAACTACCTCTGTCTATGGGAGGGCGTATTGACCTGAAAAAATGGTGGGTCTGGTATGGTTCCCTTATTATTTTGTGAATATACCTATTCCCTTGACTAAACATTAGTACCATCACTACTTTAATAGCGAGACTGGTATGGGCCAGAAAGTAGCCGAGGATAGCCTGGTCTACATGGAGACTGCCGTACAGTTGTGCAGGGTCTGCCATTCCAGATATGTAATTATATTATCTCAACTCTCGGACACATTTTTCCTACGATTGGTTTCATTCTTCTAAATATTTACCTCATCTCGCAAGTGAAGCTGATGTGGCACACCCGCGCCCTCAAAATGTAGCACTCTGGGCCAGGGTGGTTTGCAGGTTAACTGAGATCAATACTGTAGAATGCACAGTGCATGCATGGGACATGTTACGTCATAGATTATCCCTGCCACGCTGTTTGGTGCAGCCGCTGAGCTCAAGGCGTGTGCCCATCTTTGCAAATTACAGTTAGTAAAATGGGGTGACCTTTACAACAACAGGATATTTTATTGAGCAGGATGCGCTTGCACTCCACCATACACCCACACCATTAGACTATTATTTGATGTATAGGCTTAAAATGATCAGTAAACAGCTGACCCGACTTTTTATCTGCCAACCCCCGCAAACCCCCTGCTTTTGAAATTTTACTTAAGAGTTCCAAAAAACAAATTTCCCTTATATTCAGTGCTGTGTAGAAGTCGATCTTTAGGACTACTCCCCCGGCAGGATTGGCATGGGAAGTGGATCCTAATTAACTCCTAACAGGGGGAATATGGTTCTAATGTTGTGCGCAAATTGGAAAATTGCTCCCAAGCTGTAGATTACGACTTATACACTTCTGCTTTTTTCACCGTCTATATAATACTCCATGGAAGTTGTGCCAGTGGAGTTTGAGAAACAATTTGTAGTAACTCCTCTTAATGAAACTCTGACAGACATGACGGTAGTAAGGAGCTTTATTATTGTCAACCACAACCCCCAGCAGCATCAGGACAACTGTTCCCCATAGAACATTAGTACTCCCCGAACATTTGAAGGGCCTGATTATGAGTTTGGCGGTCCCACAACGGGACAACCAAACTCACGGGGAGGACACCACCTCCATGCCAGTGACGTCCCCCCATGCATATTACGATGTTCCCACCTGGCTGTCCAGCGGGAACATTGCAATACCCTTTCCCGCCGGGCTGACTGACAGGAAGAGTGTTAGGATATTGGCATTGGCTCTCTTAATGGACCTGAGGCCAATATCCCAACACACTAGCACCCTCGAAATGCACAGTCTGCAAAGCAGACAGTGCACATTCCGGCGATGCTGGGAAGGGGGGGCCCTGCACTTCCCCCCTTCCCAGCATCTGCACTGCCAATGTGCAGGGGTCCCACTTTAGCCCTTGGTACTGGCTTTCCGCCAGCCTTTTCAATACAGGGTCCCGCCATGAAAAGGCTGGCGGAAAGTGGGGTTATAATCAGCCAGGCCGCACTGAGTTCAGCACCGCCATGGCTGGTTACAAGCCCCATCGCCTTCATCCCATCTAGATCTTGGATCCTGGCGGGAACGGCGGTCTTCTGGCCGGTCTACCCACCAAACTTGTAATGTAGCGGTCGGACTGCCACAGACGCGGCAGTCCACCCGCCACCGCTGGGCTGGCAGTCCTAGGACCGCCAGCCTTGTAATCGGGCGCCAAGTTATTTATACAAATGCAGATGATCCCAGAGGCATTGATGACATGACCACAACACCTCTTTCCTTCCTACTGAACACAAAACAAAGTATTCAGTAAATCCAGAACCCCATGTTACTCACAACTAAATAAAACTTTTACATCACTTGACATCATTACACAGTTCTAATTGTGCATGTTGTGGTGGTGGTGGGGGGGGGGGCAGACTTTAATAACCTGGTATTGCATTGCAAACTGATTCAGCGCTTCTGGTTACATATTACACCCACTCTGCATTACCTAATTGCCTG
Source organism: Pleurodeles waltl (assembly GCF_031143425.1). Lineage (NCBI taxonomy): Eukaryota > Metazoa > Chordata > Amphibia > Caudata > Salamandridae > Pleurodeles > Pleurodeles waltl. The sequence goes on along the minus strand of NC_090447.1, from coordinate 1,388,761,551 downwards.
CGCCAATTACCCCACTAGTTGCTCTGCCGGGATGGTCCAAAAGATTCCTCAGGCTGATTGTAAATTTGTTGCCCTTGCTCTGCTATTAGCTAAGAGGTTGGTGGTGCATCACTGGGGACGTGGTAAGGCCCGTACAAAAGTTAAGTGGCTCCAGGAACTCACATACTATAGCAAACAAATCAATCAATCATTTCTTAAGCACAGCTAATCACCCGTAGGGTCTCAAGGTGCTGTTTGTGCTGCTCATTCGAAGAGTCCGGTCTTGAGGTCCTTCCTGAACTGCTTGAGTGATGCAGTCTGCCTGAGTTTGAGCGGTAGCGTGTTACATGTCCAGGCTGCGAGGTAGGAGAAGGATCTTCCTCCTGCTGTGCTTTTCTGGATCTTGGGAACTGCTGGGAGGGTGAGCTGGGACGAACGGAGTTGAATGTTGGGTACTTAGAAGGTGAGGCTGTGGTTGAGGTATGCCGCGCCTATGTTGTGTAGTGCTTTGTAGGTGTGGATCAGGAGTTTGTATGTGATGCGCTTGTTGACTGGGAGCCAGTGTAGGTCTCTAAAGTGGGAGGAGATGTGGCTGTGTCGGGGATGTACAAGATATACAAGATGAGTCTGGCTGCTGCATTCTGGATTCGTTGTAGAATGGAACTGTTTAGTGCCTGCATCCTCCTGCCCAAGGGATATCTGGACACTGTTTCTTAACTTTTTGCTCACCTCATGTGCTTATTGGCTGTTCAACTATGATTGGTATTGTTTTATTTACTTCTTCTGTGGGAGAAGCGGTCAGAGACTAGTGGAGGATGGAGTGAAGATATTACTATATTGCTGAGTAATAGCCAACATATTTGGCTCCCCTGGAGCTGTTGCACTATTCTCTTACTGATGTATTGTGCTATACTTTTTTGTTTTGGATTTCAAAAATAACTTAAATTATTAAACAAATAAACTTTTATTCTTTTTAAGGAAACATTCAGGGAGCAGGGCATGAGGCAGTTTTACTGTGTCCAGAGTTGGTTCATTTTGTCAATTTCCTGGCCTTACTGGTTTACTTGTGTATGTATATGTATATTTTTTTTCATTGTTCCATATTGACTTTTAGCTTGTTCTTGCATGCCGGGAACTTTAGAAAACGGTGGACTTTGACACATTTTGCAAGGATAACACTTTTTGTTCAAGGGTGGCAGTGGAATTAAAACAAAGGTCTTTTGGCTTGAGAGCTGTCAACTTGTTCCTAGGCCGCATCTTCCCAAAGATGTGTTAACCATCAAGTAGCATCTCTTTGTGGCACAAGATTGTGCTCCATTTGTATGATTGCATGTGAATGTTTAGCTGAGTTTAATGACCGCCTAGCTGCGGTTACAGTTTTCTTGTGTCAAGAATGAATATTTCATCCTTAGTCAAAAGCATTCTGAAATATGTTTACACACCAGTCCTCAAATCTTGTGTAAAAAAAAACTTTTCTTGTCGCTTTCAGGTATCTTTCAGGTATCGTGTCGAACAACCAATCACTTCACTGAGGGCATGAAACAGATGTATGTGGTGCAAAGCTGCAACAATAGATCCACCTTTGAGCGGGAGTACAGTGCTATGAGAACATACTTCATCGCAGCCGAAGAGGTAACCTGGGACTATTCTCCTGATCGGAGTTGGGAACTTGAGAGACACAATGCTACAGAACAAGACAGGTACAGTGCGCTAGAAACTTCAGATAAAAGCTATATGCACTTTCCTCTGTGGCCCATATCATTCTTTATGTGTATACTGTTAGGCAAGAACATCGCTTTTTAACTGGTGACTGATACATTTTATAGGTGAAATTCTTAACCTGTGGTCTAGAGGTCCACGAGCCCTACCTACTCAGGGGGTCCACAACAGTTTTATAAATTATATTAATTAAAGTATTTACAAGTAAAGAAGCAAACTTAAAAATGTGTAAACTTTTTCTAAATTTCATAGTAAATTAAACAAAATATTTCCACATCTAAGCATTTAATTTGGCGTCTATATGTATATATTTGTGTATTGTTTTGGGGTTCAAATCACGGATATTTCTTAGGACGGCGCTTCCAATAATGACTCAATGGGGGTCTGAGTACGGATTCAGTGAGGGTATATAGAAGTCAAAAGGTTAAGAATCGCTAATTTAGAGAACTCTTGAAAACTTTTTAAAGAAAATATATATTCTAAGTTCATGGGAACTGAGAAACCAGCCGAATGGAAGGAAATATTCAACTTTATTTTGTGGAGTGTGCAAGCAATGAAAGGAATGTACACACTAGTCTCACACACTCTGGCCAGCATGACTGGTGACTGTGTAATTGTCCTATGATGGTGCACAAAATACACACATTTGAGTGAACTATGGAGAACACAGTATGATTTGCCAAATAAATTCTTGTTGGCCAGTACCTGAATGGCCGTTCTATGGGGAAAAAAAATCACTTTATCAACTGGGTGTAGTTCCCTAGAATAACATATAAATGATGGGATCAGACCTGGATAGAAAATAGGCCCAGGCACCAAATAAAAGTGGCCCCATTAGCAAATCAGATAATTATAATAGTAACCCACATTTGGTAACGAGGGCCGTTTGAACTTGTAAAGACACGTTATATAGGTATTTTGCATGGTATGGGGGACTGCATGCATTTGTGTTTGCTGTAGGCAAAGTTTATAGTAATATCCAAGAAATTTGCGGTAGAACCAGTCCAGGAGACCATAGAGCAGCCATAAAACAGGCCCATACACTGACCTGTAAGACCAGCCCTTCCAGCACTGCCACACTGCCCTATAGTCCAGTCCGACCCTGGCGGATGAGGGGACCAGGCACAAAGCAAAAAAATAAATTTCAGCAGGTAAACCAGGAAGGTTTGTAAGATCACCCTGACTCTCAGCAGGACGTGCAGCCGACATCTGCCTCTTTTTGTGCACATCTTATGCTCGAGCATGAGGCCCATATTGGATATGAGCTGGCGTCCGTGTCTAAACTATGATTGACTTTCTGCCTTTCTGTGGTGCTTCTCTGTATTAGAACAGACCATTGGTAGCTTTTGATTTTAAATTGTAGGCCATGCTGAGTAAGGAAATCATGCTGAACGTGGCGGGTCTCCTCCTGGTGTCCAGACAGTGAATGTCTGGCAGCCAGGTGCATGCTGTGTTGTTCTTGTCAGTCAGGGAGATGTCAGCAAAACAAATGTGATGCTCTGTTGTCTTCCTTGCCCCGTGCACTGTTTAGACAATTAGGGAGGGATACCAGTAAAGGTAAATGTACTAGTTTGTAACTCATTTTTCTGAGGTGCTTTTGGTAAGGAAGTGCTTACTAATCAGACAATTGATTATTGAACCTGGCCATAGAGAGGTGCTCTACTTCTGCACAAGTTAGTCTGTATGGCACCACATGTCTTATGTAATGACTTATGTGATCAACGAACGATCTTTGTATCGGATGGAGAAGCAAAGTACAAGCGAGATAGTCACAGAGAAGCAGTGCTACATGCATACTTTAAATAAATTCATCTTACCAGTGCCTTTTGTGATCTTTTGTAAACAGTGTGTAATGATGTAATGCCATTCTGTTATAGAATGACATTACTGTGGGTGGAATGTAGAGTGTTGGAATGTGTAGTTTTGAAAAAGGCAGTTCCAAATAGTCATGATAAGACGCAGGGACTTGGATATGTTCAAAAAATAAATAAATGTGTTATTTAAAGGCATTGTGGAGCCTGTTTATATCTCTGAAGGTGTTTGTTACATATTTGCAGCGAGGATCGGCTGAGAGTTAAGAGCGCTCAATTGCCTGCTGCATCGCCGCTGTACAATAATTACTTGCATCTCTCAGACAACATCATTATCAGTGTTTATTAAGGGGAAGATGCTGGCCATTGCAGGCATGCATGCACACATTGTAACATAAGGTGAGGAACAGGTTCCTGTTTCCAGTATCCTTACACCGGCCATTTTTAAATCAGGTAAGGCAACACAAGATAGCTGTAGACTCTAGGCGGCCATCTTAAAATAATGCAAGATTAAACAAAATCGTGGCAGGCAAAATTCCATTCACTAACAGTGAAACAGCCATTTTATATTGGGCAAAAGCTAAAAATCTATTTTTCCCCCAAAACAGCTATTTTGAAATAAATAAAAAAAGCTGTAGCAAATTGACAAATACATATGAATTGTAGAAATAGCAAAAGAAAACATGTTGGCTAAGGAATCAAATAGCAGAATGGCTACGTACATGGATACAGATTCATATAATGATGAGGAAAACATAAGAAATGTTTCAAGTATAACTTTTCGACGTCCATTAGCATTTGAAATATCAGATCTACAGACCATTGTACAAACATGGGAAAATGGAGACAAATATTTCAATATTGTTTAAAAGCTGCTTGTAAGAGATACCCTGATGAGCAGGCAAAAGACCTGCTAATTAATTTAATAGGTGATGATTTGGAAGATTCAATAACTTTTCCAGAAGAAGAAACGCATACAAAGGAAATGTCTAAATAAAGGATTTGACCCACAGCAAAATCTGGATTTTGAAAGATACAATTTTAATATTGCCAACCAAGACGAAGATGAGTTTATTGATGAATGTGTAACAAGGTTAAGAAAACTGGTGACTTTGTGAATTGGAAAAATGCAGCAATGAGGAAGCAGTAAGGTTAAGGATAATTCAAGGATGTTATTCCATGGAATTCAGAAAGAAATTGTTGGAGAAAATGTATGATCTTCAAACAATATTACGATTGGCTCGAACTGAAGCACAAGTGAAAAAACATGCCACAAATATGGAGCAAGGCAGAATGAAAACAATTGAACAAGTTCATTCATTATACATCTTGATTCTGTTAATATTAATAACCATAAATGCAAAAGATACACATATGAATAACTAAAATACAAAACGGATTAAGAATATAGAATTAAAAACAGTTAAAAACAGCAGTAACCGGCTCAACAGAGCACTTAATCTGCATTTGCTGATTGCAGCATGGGCAGATTCTAAAATCAAAACTTGGCTGATAGTCAAGAGGGAAACAAAGTGAATACTTCACTATACAGGCGTGAAACCTAAACAATAATCTTCTACGGCAGTTCACATTGTTATCCCACAAATAATTTGTGGAAAAGCCCCCCTCATTTAGACATAAATATTTCTTCACAATTGGTTTGTGCCTTTCTGCTCCCAGTCTTTCCACTTTATCCCAGTCCTGCAACAGCTCCCTTGCTTTTCCTCGACTGTCAGTCTTTGCCTGACTTCCATCTGGGAAACTATGACTTAACCCAGATCCCTCCAAAGCACATTTAACATAAGACAGCCACAATATGACATGGCCCCTTTTGCATGCCAATAAATCTGAGATTATATCCTTGCTCAGCATTGTTTTCTCAGACCTCCAGATTGATATCCATAACAATGCCGGCTTGCTACGAATGAGATCACCCATATGATCTACTCCCAATTCACTGAGGCATATGGAGCTGGGAGTTGATGGGACAGCTGAAAGGATTCTCCGGAAGAACCTATTCTCTTCCCTTTGTGAATTTAACGAGCCTACCTGTCCCCATATATTGCCCCACAGGTTGCTATCAGAGCATACTGTGTGGAATATATTTTAATAAGGGATCCCAGGGGCCTTCCACCCTTAGGTGTGGGAAAAGACAACAGAGAGCCAAGCACCCTAAAAAACGTAGCCCTGCTGTGTGCAATATGCTGAGCCCAGGAGCCTGAAGAACTAAAAATCACACCCAGATATGAAAAGGTGCCACTGCTTGAGAATACACTGTTACCCACACTGAAGGCCAGGGGCTTCTTATAATCACGTCCACATGTCATTAAAAAAGTCTTAGTAAAATTAGTGTGCAAGTCAAGTTTACCCATAAAATCAACATTTTGTACTAAAAGGCTCCGGGCATCCGGGGTGCGGGCAATGAAGACCGCATCGTCGGCGTACAGTAGTACAGGGAGGGGGATGCCCTTTACTTTGGGTACGTCAGGAGTTCATTGATTAAGAACTGTGCTTAAATCATTAATATACAAAAAAAGAAGCAGAGCAAGGATGCACCCCCTGTCTAATTCTAAAGTCATCTGTGAGTTCACCATTCCTCCCGAACCTCACCTTAGCCCTAGTGCCTGTGTGCAGAGAGATCAACAAGTGAATAAGAGCAGGATCCAATTTCAAGTTCATCAATATTTGCCACAGTTTGCCACTATTCATACAAGTGCCATGGATTGCTAAATAGAGGCTGGATTTCATGGCCACTGCATACTTACCAATAATCAAATTTAAATTGAGGCATTGCTCGATGGTTCCAAGGCGACTTCTAAATCATAATGGCACTTATTAATCACTCCTTTATCAGTGGCCCATTCAGCTATCCTATTATATGAGACTGCCCAAGAGTTTTGCGGAAATATCAATTATCAAAATTGGTCTGTAGCACTTGGGGACCAGCTCTATTACCCTTCTTAAATATCGGCACACTTGTACTTAACCAGGAGCCCGGGATTATCTGCAAATCTAAAGAATTATAAACATTGGTCAACAACAGGGCCCTAATATTAGTATTACATTTGATAACATCTATAGGGACACCATCAGGATGAGGGGCTTTCCCACTAGTAGACTCCTGGATGGCCGATACCACCTCCTGTAAAGAAAATAACAGCACGGTAGTGATAACTCCCATCCCTACTCGTACACAGCTCTCATTTTCTGCATAATATATTTGTGTAAATTGTGCCACTCACTCCTCCTCTTTTATATGGCTATTGGTGGGTCATTCACTAATATCCAGGGTACGCTAATGGGAAACCCACCTCCATAATGCATTACTATCCTTTGTACTGGCTACAATTGATAATGAATCCCACTGATTAGTGATAACTTTCCTTCTCCTTCTGGCAATAACAGTTTTGTCTAATTTGCGCTGAGTAGTCCCTACAGAATGTTCACGCGGCCTAGATAGAGCTCGGCGCAGAGTGCGGTTGGCTCGTAAACACTCCTGGTTGAACCAATGGGGCATCCAGAAACAGTTTTTTAACAGGCCTGGACAGCAAAAGTCGTATCTTCACACACAGACTAACAAATGCCCCAACAATTGCTCAACTGTCACTCATGCATGATTGGAGGCACTCCATGACCATTTCAAGATTCCCTTTAACTATAACTTTGAGGAACTTTGGATCTTGCAGCTTCCAGCACAACCTAAGATTATCCGGTGAAGGGTACAAATTCACCAGGCCAGTGGGCTCCTGTTGTGATTTCCTCATTGGCACCCTCAAAATGATCTCAGTAGCATTGTGGTCCCCATACTCAGTGGCAACAATTTTCCCATGAGATAACAGACTCTTCAAATTACGTGATATAAAAAATATAATCGATAATTGAACAGTCCCTGCTGCCTCTATAAAGTGGACGAACCTGCTTGTAAGCCCCCGCTACTTTCAGTTCATTATGCAAATCAGCTGCAACTACAAAGGCCTCCAATTCTTTTCCCCACACACTGCTTCTTCTAGTCACTAATCCAACCCCCACACCAACTAAATGCGAGAGACTCGCATTTAAGTCTCCCCCAACACACAAATAATTTTGTTGGCCTTGCTGACTCCTATTATCCACTACGGTAGAAATATAAGAAAAAAGGGCAGGAAACTTCTGATTGGGGGCGTTCACAAAATCATCATTTTAAAAATTATTAATAAAAATAATTGTAACCCCCTCTAAGCATAACAGCCAGGAAATCAGATCCCAGTGTACTTACAGCCTTCATGTGTTTCCCCAATGAGAGACTGACCCAAATAGATAAACCTCCAATAGCTCTACCAGCCCGAGAAGGTAGTGGTGGAACACTGAAACATTTATACCCATCAAACAGAATTTGGTAAACTTCCCAAATTTCCCATAGCATCACGACATATATGATCTGATAAATGGTATCCAGTTTGCCAATGCGATCTTAGAATGCAGACCTGCAATGGTCCATCATAATAATCTCAATCCACAAAGTCCCAGAGTGCAACCACCACTTGAGAGCCCTTTCCCAATACCCACAGATGTCACAATATCCGAGCAAAGGGTTACCGTGGATGCTCCACTACCAAAGTGCATACTTGCTCCACTTACTTGAATGCAAGCCTCTTTGTATCACTTCTGGCTGAAGATGCCACAGTCAATTCACACCTTCCCTCCCCATTAATGGGGAGAACCTGTTATAGCATTCCACATCCCGCTCAACAAAATTCGGCATCCTCCAGGCCACTCTTTGACTCTGTAAGAGGAGCGGTTTATAAAAATAGCCCAAAGGCACTGCGACAATCTTAGACTACCTCTCTGGGTGTGAACTGAATATGCTCTTAAGAGATTCCCCACAAGTGATGGATACTTAATCACTTACAGTCACCATCTGTGTCTTTTTGTGCTGGCCCAATCCACCCTACTCTACGCACCATGAAATGTGTTTGCTATCTGACCAGTTAAAATGCATGTGTGTACTTAGCCAGTTCAAAACCTTATTGCGTAGGCAGCGCCGTGATTCCTCCTGATCGGCTTGCAGCTGTGGAACCCCTGCCAAACCAACACATAGGGGCAAGAAGCTGGTGGCAAGTTCAATATATGTAGACCATTGCCCCTCTGCACGGCTGAAATTTGGTCCCGGCAACGCGAGATTCCCCAAGCTGCTAAGGTGGAAGAACCTAATTTTGGCAATGCATGAGTTACTGAATGCATAACAGCGGCAACATTGGTTATATTCCTTTCAATAGAAACAGCAGAAGAAACCTCCGATGGACCAGCGGCTACTGCATGGGCATCTTGAGTATCGTGGGCCTTTGAATGAACAAGAGTAGCCAAATGGGACTCATTCTTTTCAAGGGGCTCTTTAAATGGGCGTAAATGGGAGTTGAGAATGTTTACAATATTGTTATACAGGTCCTCCTTGGAAACGCTAACCGCATTTGATGTCACTGTGCAGGATGGCCTTCTTGACGCCTTGCATAACCCCGTGCTCTTTGCTTGCAAAACTCCCTTGGCCTGTGCAGGCGAGTTAGATTGAGTAGCTGTCTCCTCTAGCGCAAGCCTTGTATCAATCTCCCCAGGCAAGCATTGGTCAATGTTTACAACACTCCACTTCCTGGGATGCTAAAGAAGATACAGTAACCTTCCTAACACTTCTCATGGGTTCCACCTCATGCTCTGCTAGGGAAGCCACCACCATGTTATTTACTTCCGTCTGGGTGATTCTAATGCCCCCCCCCCCCCACCATACCCCTGCTCCCAGTGACAGTTGTCGCTCTATCAGTGCGATTTCATTGCTCACAACTGCCATTGCGCGCTCCAACATTAAATTAATAGGGGTTGTCTTTATTTTTATGAGGGGGCCCAGCCCCTGGGCAGCCAACCCTCTTGTGCTTTCCCATTGCCCGAATTACATGCACAAAGTCAAACAAAAGAAACTCCTGACCTTGAAGTCCGCAAATACTCTTATATTACTTGCTGTGGAAGATTGAAGAGGAGGGGCTGGCCCAGCCTCTATCGGGTGCTGGTGGGCGCAGACGGGCCCAGTCTTTGCCCGGGCACACACCTGGGCATGTCCCATGTGCGTCCCTCGCATCCGGATCCCTGACTGCTAATAAGTGTTTCTGGGCACAGATGGCAAAGGGCAGGCCTCCTGGTGCGCCGCAGTGAAGTCTGGGGCTTGGAGTCAGGCTCCCCGGGTCCCAAACCGAAGCTTGTCCTGCGCAGGGGGGATCTCCGACTGCTATTAAGAGCCTCCGGTTAGTTTGACAAATGTCAAGAAAAAAATAATAAAAAAGAAAAGGTGGATCCACAGAACAAAGAAAAGGGATAGTTATAGATGTAGGTTGCAATATACACATTCAAAAATGCGCCCAGGTTTAGGACAATTCTGTGGAGCATGTGGAACACCGATTCATTTTGCAAATGTGTGCAGACTTCAACATGACAAAAAGAAAAATAACAAAAGTTGGTATAAGCAAAATAAAGGGAATATCAAATATGCAAGGCAGATGGAAAGTGTTGAAGATGAGTACATCGATGAATCAGAACAACCTGAAAGAAAATACATGATGTGTAATGAGGTTAATCAAATTAATGTGATAAGAAAAGAAAATATTAGAAAAACATAATCTGTGGACATAACGGTTGACTCTCAGAAGGTTCCTGTTGTCCTTGGTAGTAGGACAACATGTGATATTATGTGTCTCACTGAGTACAGGAAAATGCAAACAAACCCAGTATTGAGTTCCTACAATATGGGAACGTATCCAGCAAAGAAGTATGTGTTTTAAAAGGTGAAGTTCGTGGTCCATGAGATTAAGCAGTGTCACTGCTCAAGTTGTGGGTTTGTTAGCAATTCCTTGCAATGTCATGACAGACCATCCTATTTAAAGCCCAATCGAGAATTTTTGGAAGGATTAGGAAAGTTAGAACAAAAGAATCACATTGCATATCATTGAATCAGTAAAACCTGTGGTGCAGATAAACAGAGGGGTTCCAATACACTTAGAAGCAAAAGTAGAAAAGAAAATAAACGTATTACTTAAACAAGATATCATTCAGCCTGCTACTGATCCAACACCATGGGTATCTCCTATTGTAGTGGTTGCGAAAAGAAATACAGAGGAAATCAGAATTTATGTTGACATGCGAGTGCCCAATACAGCGTTTTAGAGAGCAAGATCGTTGCTCATGAGTCTTATTGATAATTTTTTTGCAGTGGCGCACCAATACAGCTCACCATTCTCAAATATCAATTTGTCCCTGACACTCCAAAAACTTCTGGGTTCCTCCCTAACTTCTTTGATATTTTGCCATCCTGTCACCACACAATTCTCCACTGTTTTCCTCACCCATCCTTAAATAAGTTGGTGCGAGAGGGGGAACACAGTGGTGAATTATGTGATGACAGGATGGCCAAATATCAGCATGTATAAAAGAATACGAAGTATGGCCCATGGACAGAGAAATACATAAGCGAAGGACTGGCAGAGTGCAAAGATTAAATAAACACCACATCATAGACCTTGCATTCAGGTCCCTAAGCCACCTTCCTACAGACATTCTCACCAAACAGCATTATGGTGTGTTTTGTTGAAACAAGTAACCGGCAAAAGTGGAGTGAGCAGTTCTGCTGTTATATATCTCTGCTAATACTTTCTGTGCCCCAATGGGACTTGCTGCAATCTGCTGGCAAGTTCTCTTGTTTGGGCATTAGTTGGTCTTGCCAAGAATTCAGGCAGTCTCTGCATCCCACCTGCTACATCTTTATTTACAGATCCACACCAATGAGGCAAGTCATTTGCATGTGCAAGCTCAGAAAACCCTTTGCTATTCAGCCATCTGGCCTGAATAGGAAGGCCTGGAAATGCTTTCTAAATCTCTCCAATCATTGCAGTGGACACAGTCAAAGAAAGGTAAGGGGTGCTTCTGACATTACAAACTACACACATAATCCTCGGTGAGAGGCTGTGCATTCCGAGGGCTGGAAAATAGTGCCGGAGATCCAAGACCCTAAGCTTAAATTCCAAGAAATCCTAAAAAAAACTTTCTGGAGTTTATGTAAGTGTCTCCTATGTGTCAGATGTAGGATTAAACATTTCTCCCCAGCTAGGTTGCACCTTGAGTCAATCCTTCAGTGCATCTGTGACTAGATTTTTCAGGCTCCCCAAAGGAAAATGTCTGCATTTCTTTTTTTCAACTGGATCTTCTAGGACTAATCTTAATCACACTGTTTAAAAGCCCACAACTACTTCATGCGAAGGCTGCAGTCTTGGGGGCCACTGAGATTCCCAGTCATACACTCACAATCCCTTAATAGTTGCCAATGATGAAGCCTCTTCTGCACAGCGCTGCATCTTCCTATCAATAGGAGTCTTCAGGAGGTGCAAAATAGCATGCCTTTTGAGGACAATTGCAGTTAAAAACAAGTGCACCAATGATGTAGTTTTGTCAATAAGCCTTTCCAGTTTGAACTGAAAAATATTTATGGGTCTGTCAAGCAGTAAAGATAATATTAACGCTGTTTGTCAGTGCCCCATGACTCTCTTTACACAGACACTACCAATCTCCTAGTATGTCTATTGATCTTTTTTGATTGCCTTAGATGTCTTACACCTTATGTTTACCTTGTTTGTTAATCTCTCGAGTATGTTTACTGTAGGCGTAAGTTCGGAAGTATTCACCAGTTCAACTGGTGGACAACCCATCAGTGGAACATTTGTAAGCAGTTTTGATCAAATCTATATTGCTTCAGGGTTTAGTTGTTGATTTCTTTATGGCTTGTTCACTATTTGCTCGGCGAGTTGCCAGTGTCCTCTTAATTTGGATGGGACCCGTAACAGTGGTTACTGGCCCATCAGCATTATAAGGTTTTTCCTTTCACCTAAAGGTTTTGGCTGCTGCAAGCATCTGTAAACTTTGGTGAAAACTTGTCCCAAATGAGATTACTGGGGGAATAGGACCCGTGATTACTGGTTTACTCTGCAATTCGTCTTGTCTGAGTGCATCTTCAGGAACCACCTCAAAGGGTAGGATTTTCCACATCCTTGGAGTAACCAGTACCCCCGTTTATCAAGAAATCACAGAGTGGGGTAACTTTGGCCCATTTCCTGAGCCACTTGTAAGGAGGGCTGTAGCGCATACAAGGCAAATCTAATATTTACGACAAACTCAGATTGTTCTTGGGAGATTTACTCCGCCCAAGAATTCCAAATGTTTTTACGGTATCTGGTCTTGCTTTCCCAACATTTGAATATTGACTTGTAAACCACTTATATTGTATTGCATAAGTCATATATTTAAGGGAGCCAGAGCATGCATGCCTACATGTGTGTGCTGCTATGATGAGACATAACAGATGTGAAATATGTGCAAAATAATGTTCATTAATCATTACAAATGTTTTTTCTTTCTTTTTCTTTTTCTTTTTGCAGCTATGGCCATGTGTTTGTCAATAGTGATGAAACACATATAGGATCAAGATACAAGAAAGTTGTTTACAGAGAATACACCAATGGAGAATTTACAACAAGCAAAAAAAGAACCCGTGATGAGGAGCACTTGGGCATCTTAGGTAAATTATTTAGTGAATATCATACAGTGTTTTGTGAAATCAAATCCTTTATCACATCTTTGAGTGGGCCTGTCAAGTGCAGATATATTTACATCAGTTCAAGTGTTCAGTTGTTTAACTCACAAATGGTAACCCGACCAGTCTTCAACTCCACAGCACACACATTTACCAGAGACCCCATCAATAAACCACTCATACTGAGGAAATGTGCCATGTTAAAAACGGTATGCTATTGTAACTTTATTGTTCAATGGCATATGGGGCTGTAGATGCACAACTCCAGAACCAACACTAGATGGCAGGAGTATGCAGAGCATGTGTAAGTTGTTTTTCTTCAAAGTAGTTTTGAATCACAATGACGAGTGACTCCTCCTCTCGTGGTATTGCACATGATCACCGACTCCTTTATTAGATTGTTTTATCTCTGCCATCGGGTTCGGACATGTGTGCCTCTGCTCTGTGTTTTTGACTCCATTTGGTATGATCCTTCGGTTTTGTTACTGTCCTCGACTGCATTATCGATTGTGCTTTTCCACTTCTGTGCTTCTCTTGAATTTCGTTGGTTCGGGCTCCTTTGACCATCCACCCCTCTGGGTGCTGCCCATTTCGGGCCTACTTTCCAGCATGCCACAGGCTCCAACAAGGATGCCTTTTTGATGGAATGTACACCCCTCAGATTTTGCCCACGTTGCCTTGCAATGTATCCGCACACTGATCAACACCTCGTTTGCAACCTTTGCCTTTCACCCGGCCATAAAGAGATCAATTGTGATGCCTGCATATCATTCCAGTCCAAAAACACCCTTTAGACCTGAGGTCTAAATGGCTCAAAATGTTGAAAAAGCCTTGGAAGACACTTCCAATGCAAGATATCATCTGCCCAGCGCATGAGTGCTTTGGCCTCTAATCCAACACCCAAACCCTCTAACAAATCTGAGGCTCCCCCACTTCCACTACCTGTGGTCGCCAGACCATCACTGCCACCTGGCCATGGTGGGATTTGAAAGACTGTCTTGGCCTCCCAGCGCTCGGGCCTAGTGCTGAAGATCCCCTCAAAGGCCAAGCCTTCGGCATCGACAGCCACCTCATGGGACCAAGAGCATACCTCAACGTTGACCTGGCCACCGACGCCATCAACCTCTGCGCCGACAATACTTCATCCGGCCAAGAACAAACTTTTGATGCCGAAAGACTCCAGACCGCATTTGGCCTCTACTTCCCCTGTCAAGCCTATCCTTAAAAAAAAAATGAACATTTGACAGAGAAAGATTCAGATTCAAGTGGGGACTGGCCGCATCATCGCTACTCCTTCCTCTCCTCAACCTCTAAAAGGAAGTTTAATTTCGAGGAGGCATTGGACCTCCCACTTCCTGCCAGGAAGAAGATTAAAGACAAGGTTACCAGGTCCTCCTCCCACACCACTTCCTCCTCCACTTTCATTAATATTACCTCCATCCCTCTCCTCATTCTCCTTCACCATTGTCTCCTACACTCGACCTACTTGATGTCTCCCCACAAGAGTCACCACAGTTCGACACCTTGGAGCTAGATGGCCTTTAGGTGATTCTGACCCTCGGCATATGTCGACTCTGATGCCACTACATCAAACGATCCTGACCTATACCCAGCTCGTCCCTCCCCTTCTGAGAATACCACTTCCTTCCAGCAGGTTATTGCTAGGGGGTAGCCTTGCTAGGGGGTAGCCTTTAATCATGTTGAGCTGAACAAAGAATCACTAGAACAGGACTTTCTTTTTGACACCCTTGCTTCTACACACAGGGATACTTAGTTTTTGCCCATGCCGCCTGGCCAGGACATTTTCATGGAGCCAATCAGAGCTGGGCTCATCACCCCCTCTGGTAGAAAAAAATATAAAGCATGCCTTTTGACCCCTTATTCATATAGGGTCACGTACCACATGACTACATTGTTGCAACCACTGCATGTAAGAGGGCAAACAGTCAGGCTACTACGGATACCCCCCTCCTGAAAAGGAATGCAAACGTATAGATGCTGCTGGGAAGAGGGTTTCTGCACAAGCCGTCAACCATTGGCGTATCACCAATTCTCAGGCCTTGTTAGCCCATTGGGATGAGATGGAGGAACTCTGGCAGTACCTCCTGGAATAGCAAGGAGGGGGGCAGCAAATTGTCACTGAGGAGCAGGCCATCACAAATAACTCCATCCACTGCACCCTTGATGCAGCAGATACTGCAGCTAGAGGGATTAATATCAGTGTCCATCTTAGGAGACATGCATTTCTAAGGTGTTCTAGGTTCAAACCAGACGTCCAGCAGGCAGGAGCACGTTCTCCTATTACTCATCCTGTCCATGGTGAGAGCTTCTGCTTCTCCCCTTTTTATCTATATAGATCTCTCAGTAGTTTCTCACGAGAAGCTCCCCCAACAGGCGAAACCTTCTCACTCAGAATCAAGGGCAAGTCGAAAACTCTGACCCTAAAATGCTCAACCAGGCAGATTGGCTCCTGAGGTTATAGAGTTTGGCTACCTTGGCTTGCCACCAGAATGTACGGACATTCTAAAGGAAACACGCAGACCCACCACTAGAGCCTGTTACACAGCAAAATGAAAACGTTTTGTTTGCTCCTGTCAGTCCAAACAAATCTGATCTTTTGACAGCCACGGTGCAAGACATCTGCTACCTGCTTCATTTGCAGAAGGCAAATTTAACTTACACTTTTATATGGTTGCACCTCGCTGCAATGGTTGCCTTTCTCCAGCATAGACAACATCTCTTGTTGTCCAAAGTTCCAGTCATCAAGGTTTTCATGGAGGGACTTAAATGAGTTATTCTGCCTCAGGTTCCTCCAGAACCCTCCTGGAACCCAAACATTGTTCTCACTAGACTCATGGGTCCCCCAATTGAGCCTTTTCAGTCATTCCCACTTCTATTTCTTTCATGGAAAGTGGCCTTCTTAGTCGCCATTACCTTACTCAGGCGTGTAAGTGAGCTCCAGCCTTTAACATTAGAAGAACCTTTCTTCCCAATATATAAAGACAGAGAAGTTCTTCGTAGTAATTCTAAATTCCTACCTAAGGTAGTCTATCTATTTCGCCTCAGTCAGTCCATTGAGCTCCCATTTTTTTTCCTACAACCAAATTCCATTATGGAAAGAGCTCTTCATACCTTAGATTTCAAAAGAGCACTCCTGTTCTACATAGATAGAACTAAAACTTTCAGGAAAACTAAACAACTCTTTGAAGCCTTTTCTCCACCTCAAACAGGCAACCCAATATCCAAATCAGGCATAGCCAGATGGATAGTCAAATGTATTCCCACTTGTTACATTAAGACGAAAAGACCTTTATCTGTTCCTCCAAGAGCACACTTCACTCATAGAAAAGAAGCCACTATGGCCTTTCTTGGAAACATTCCCATAGCTGACATTGGTAAGGCAGCTACATGGTCTACACCACACACCTTCACAAAGCACTACTGTGTGGATGTTTTAGCACGCAAACAAGCCAGTGTAGGTCAGACATTGCTATGTACCCTTTTCCAGAATGCTGCATTTCCCACAGGCTAGCCACCGCTTCTAAGGAGGGACTGCTTTACAGTCTATGCAGAGCATGTGTATCTACAGCCACAAATGCCATTGAAAGGATTGTTACTTACCCTGTAAGCACCTGTTCTTGGCATGTAGTGCTATATATTCACATGCTCCCTGGACTCCTGTGGCTATTGTAGTTCCATTATATGTTTACATTTACCATGTACATCTCTTTTCTTACACATACCTTACACTCCTTTCTCACCCGCCTGCAGGAAAACAATCTAACAATGGAGTTAATGCCCATGTGCAATATCACAGAAAGGAGGAGTCTCTCAACCCTGTGACTTGAATTACTTAAAAGAAATACAACTTGCACAACTTCAGACCCAACACTAGATAGCAGA
The DNA here is from genome assembly GCF_031143425.1 of Pleurodeles waltl. NCBI lineage: Eukaryota > Metazoa > Chordata > Amphibia > Caudata > Salamandridae > Pleurodeles > Pleurodeles waltl. The sequence continues at coordinate 1,388,744,541 of NC_090447.1, read as the reverse complement.
AATATGCAGAGTATGTGAATCTATAGCACTACATGCCATAAACAGATGCATACTGGATAAGTAACATAATACATACTTAACGTATTAGATTTGTGTGAATTACACACCTACCTTAGGGTTTAATTATATATTCCACAATAGAAGAAAAACAAACATTGAAGCATTCTAAACCACCAACGCCACAAAACTCACAATGAAGGAATGTCATCTTGAAGGATTTGATCTTGTACCTGTTATAGGGTTGGCAGCGGGTCTGAAGGGGAAGTTAAACTGCACACTGAGAGCCACATTTGAGAAAAGCAGACGTCACAAAGTGTTTTTTTCTGAACACTCCCTGAAAATTTCAAGTGCTACCCTTCTATTGCAACCAGATAGCTGCATTGTCCTGTCTGCCATAGTAGCTAAACTGAATGTGGCTATGGAGAGAGAGCTGTTGCAGATAGCAGTGATTTGGAATGATCTAATCCAAAGGGTGAAGCTTGTGTACACATTTCAGCTGCTTTCATCTGCTCAAGCCTTCTCGTCAAAGACAAAGGTGCTCTGCACATCACATGTGTTCACACCCCAAATGTATCAGTGGGAAGAATCCTGTCAAGAAGTCCAGTTTCCAAGCTGATATACATTTTCTTGGTAAAAGCCTGATCTGTCTACAGAATTTACACAGGCTCTTGTGTTAATGCTGCAGTGCAAGAGAACTTTGAAGTTCTGATATTTAGTCAGAGATTTGGTAATAACAACAGCTTATACGGCCAGATGTACATGGGGAATGGTTTTGTGATTCAGTATTTGCTTATCGCAAACACAAATGTACTAAAGTGTGTTTAACACTATATGTGATTCCTAGTGGCTCGCAAATAGACCCACCTCATTACTGTTCATAAGTCAGGGCTCAGTCTGTGACCCGTTGGTAATGGCTAAAAATCCCAGGGAGAGTGTCCTGCTGCCGTCAGCAGACCACAATGTCTTTGATTGCTTTCAATAAACCAATGTTTTTTTGTTTTTTGTTTTTTTAATGCAGCCTGTTTTCCTTAAAAGAAAATGGGATGTGTTTCAAAAAGAAAAATGAAAACGTTTTCTTTTCATTTTTTAAGAGTAGGCAATGGGTCCATGGGACCACTGCCTGCTCTTAAAAATATTTTTACAAACATTCTCAAAGGAGAAGGGATCCCTCAGGGGCCCCTTCCCATTGTAAATGGGTTACCACCAACTTGAAGTAGGTAAAATGTGAATGCTTTGCGACCGCATTTCTGTCGCAAAAGATTCATGCATACCACTGCAATTCGGTATTAGGAAGGGATTCCCTAAACACACCCTTTCCTAATAGCGAATCGCAAATCCAATTTGCTATTCAGTAGTAGATTACCAAATCGCAAATAGGGCTCAGTACTCACCAAAAGGTGTTTTTCTGGCTGGCATATGGCCTTATTTTATGAATCGGGCTGTTTGCGACCAGAAAAATCCTTTGTACATCTGGAGTCACTTTGCTCCATTCTCAGTTGCCCTCAGATTCTGCTGCTATCACCAGCTCTGTTTAGTCTGACTTGATCTTCATATTCTTCACCTCCACTCAGCTTTCCACGCTCAAGCAGTCTGAGTACTATTTTGGATTGCTTTGAAGTGGAACAGTTATTTGTGGGTCATCGCTATACTGAAGGCATGACAGGCAATTTCTTCTCATGACACCCCGGAGTTTCCGCAAAAAAACAACAAACAGATAATATAAAACCCACAGGAGAACAAAAAAGGTCAAGCCCACAAGCCACATATGAATGTACATATATGCCCATTATAATTTTGTTTCTTCCTTGAAGATGTAGCTAACATATTTCTGCATTGCTTTGCTTAATGTAGAAAAATGCATACTAGAATTAATTTACGGCTGTCTCTGTACCCCGTATAGGAAGAAGTTACCTTTCTTTGTGTTGTTTTCTTGCTACTTTGAGCACATTTCATTTTTAGAACTTTGTTGATACTTGTACTGAATACATTTCTAATGCCACCCTGGTTGGGTTTAGGGCCTTAGTACCCAAGGTGGGTTGGACTATACTTTCTTTGCATTTATTTGCTTACTGTTTCGCAGTCAGATTAACCTATAGAGATCTTGGGCCTTGTGGGTGCCTATCTACTTCCAGTCTCTACGCCCTCTACAACCGTGTGGAAGATTTGTGTGTCAAGTCTCCCTAGTATACACACAACTCTGTTAACCTGTGAGCTTCTCCAGGAAGCCTCATTAGCTCACTGTACCTCTTGTGGCATAGAGTTTCGTAGGACAGCAGAGGCCTCTCCTTCTCTTGCAGATTCTGGAGCAACACACATGCATGACACCTGTGGGTGGAAATACAATTCTTCCCAGCGATGTGCTGGTGCTAGAGGTACACGGGACTCTTACTAGGCATTCATCATTAACCCATCCTACATGCAGACAGTCATCTCTCAGTGGCCAGTAGTCCTGTGAAACAGTAGTGCATATTTGGATCTTTTGGGTCCACCCATCAGCTTAGGAGTCTAGGATGCCTCTTTTCATCATTTAGTCACTGTCACAAAGGATTGGCTAACCTGAGTCAGTCCTGAACCCACAAGTCTAGGACTCCAATGAGGTGATCCATGAGAGGCTCCTAGAAAGCACTTCATATTTAAGATCAAACTTGAAAATTAGTCAGGGCAACATCCATTTAACCCTTCGACCACCAGCCCTTAACATCAACTCCTCCCTGGCTTCCTGTTAGGGAGAGAGCTCAATCTGTCCTCACCATTTAGTTTGACAGGGAGATTACAGCGCCAATGTGATAACACAGTCATACACAGTGAAAAATGATAAATGGACCCCGACCTGTTGTAGCACATTTAAAGAAAGCACAAACACCCAACTGGGGTTAGAAAAAAATCCTGGTTACTCCCCTTCCAGGCACATGCAACCTAATATAAGGCAGTAAATTCTCAAATGCATGTCATATATTGAAAGCTTGGTTTATACTTTTTTTTTTTGTGGCTGAGCCAAAGTCATCAACTTCCTCTACTCACGAGAGTAGGTTTCAGGTTTTCATGTATTTGGTGTCATGTTCTCTGGCAAGAACAAGCTTTGAGGCTTTAGTACGAGAACAAGTTCAACAAGGTTGCTTTTATAATAGTGAACACTGTGAGATCTCTGCAATTCTACAGGAGTACCTCGTTTCTGGTTATCTTGACAATGGTCTGATGGAAAAAAGTAAAGGATAAAACAAGTGCAAATGTCCTATTGGATAAAAGAGAATCTTAGTAATGCTTATTCGACAGAGGAGAAAGTCCATGAAGAACTTAGGAAGAAAAGCTTCTCAATGACCCTGAGAAAATATCAGTTAAACTTATCAAATGCTATTAAACATTATTGGTTTCAGGATGAATCGCAGTTTTTTGACAAAAAGTGTGCGTCCGAGTTCACTTCGGATGTGGGTAGAAGTCCTGTTCTTATCTAAAACCCCTCCAGACAGCCCATTACCGCAATGATACACAACAGTTCATAATTTGTTGGAAACTTTTTGGCCGCAGTTTATTGAGGGATTGTTTACAGCATGTCCGCCCTTCTTTTATGAGGGCCATAAATCATTAATACGTGTTGTTGTTAAGGGCAATAAGTTTGTTTACCTTTGATACATTTGTGTCATAATTGCTTTGCATTTAACAACTTTCTCATTGACGATAATTATCTTGTTACATGCAACTTGCTCTTTGCTTTCAATCAATCTCCCGTGTTGTTCTTCTGCCGTTATTCCTTTTTTCCGTAGGAGGGTACTCTTTTTCCCTTTAGGCTTAGCTCGCTACCTTGTTTTAGTCCTTGTGTCCCGCTCTCCAGCGGACCCGGGCTGCGAGTGCCGTGTTTCCGAGTACCTCCCCTGACTGCCTTACCCTGCCGTGAGGCATCCCAAGGTAAGTAGCCTTGCCACCCGCTGCGCTGGGTGTGGCCTTTGTAGTTCTTTTATCCTTTCTTTCCGCCACGCCGCGCTTTGGGTTACCGCTCAAGGGTGGCTCCCCCATTTCTGTCTGAGTTATTCGCAGCCGGCGAGCCGTAAGGCGGCCCACAGGTTATTCCAAAAAACCTCTGTCCCCTGGCGGGACAGGTGCACCCCGTCTGATGCAAAGTATTCTGGCCTCTGCAGGTTGATGAGCCCATGTCTGACGCTCTCCCAGACGTTTTGGATGCAGAATTTTTTGGCTGCAACGTTTAGTTTCTTCCGTGATCTGTCCAATGCGCCTGTTGATATGGCCCCCCTCCACATCTGCCTGGGAATGATTTCTGACCAAATCAATGTAGCCTTGCCCATTCGTCTAGCTGCTGCTGTGAGATTTGCCCTCATGGTTTCCATCAAAACTTTTCTGCCCAGTTGTGCCAGCTCATTTCCCCCCAGGTGGATTACCAGGATGTCGGGGTCAGGGTGCTGGGAGGCCCGGAGCTCCTCGAGTCTGTCCATGAAATGCTCTCATCTCATGCCTGGGAAGCCGAACCATTTTATGTTTGTCCATCGGGGCGTTGCATGCTTGTGGGGGCTGACGATTCCCACCAAGCCTGGGTTCTATGGATGAAAGAATGTCCGACCACCCATACCGTTCTATGTTTACCTGTGGGTGGAAGAGGACATTGGGGGATGACCGTTGTGTTTAAGGAAGGTCTCCTATATGTTGCTCCCTGATGTAGCCTTTGTAGGCATTGGAGCTCCATCTCCCAATTGCTTTAATGCCTGGTTCTAGCATTCCGTGGCGTTCTGCTGTAGTTGCTGCCCCTATCCTGAAGGAGTGGGTACCGAAGTTACTGGCTTGGAGCCCCACCCTGGCCAGTGCCCTTCTGAGTATTGATTTGAATTTAAATAAACTCAAGCAATCCCCATTCTCGTGTTTTCGGAGCGCTCCCTGTGTTTTAGGACTGAGCTGTAAGAGCTCTTGTGTGTTGCAGACTGGGCATACTTCGCGGTCGTCCAGGCACTTCAGCTCTATTTTTGCCCCTTTGCCCAGTTGGTCCGTCTTGGACTTTCTTAGTATAATTAGCATGTTTCCTTGGCCTATCTACACTTCCTGTCTCTGTATCCCTGCGTTCGTGTGCCCTGTCTTTGCCGGGGCCACTAGCTCGCTTATCCTGAAGGCCCCGAAGAACACCAGCGTGAAAGCTGTCTTGAAAAGGGTGCGCTCAAACTTGTTGCAGCATATGTCCCCGAGTGCTCCCACCAGTTGCCTCAGTGTGCTGAAATCTATTGGGTGCCTTTGGTCCACTGCTGGGCCCTCCAACCTGCGCCACCCTTTCATTGCTGCTTTTATGTAGTGTGAGTTTGTGGGGTCCCTGCCAGTTGCCAGTTTGCTGAAATGAGCTATCGCTGTCAGGTGTGCTTGAGCCCAGGATTTGTTTTTCTTTTGCGTAAAGGCCCATTGCATGAAACGCTCGACTGCTTTTTGAGATTCCTCGTGGTCTTGAAAGGACTGTAAACCTGTCACTGCTAGCACTTTGTTCGCGTATGACGCGTAGCGCCTAGCTGTTTTGGGTTCCAGGGCGTGTGCTATTAGGGCGGTTAAGTCCCCTCTACCAGCCCCCACAGCCGTCTTCTCCTTGGCTGCCCGGTCACCTGTGTCAGCCTTTGGGCCGGGCAGCCCCCTTTTAAGCCCAGATGTTGCCCTCGGGGTGCCCCCCCCCCCCTGGTTTTCAAAAAATGCGATTCCCCCCCCATTGGCCCATTGCCCTGTTGTCACCCCCCTTCCTTCCGTTTCCGCCTAACGTTGTCCTTACGATGCAGCTGGAAGGAGGGGGTGTTAGTTTGTCTGGGGGCACTTCGGCCCCCCCCATGACCCTTTGTTTTAGGCGCGCCCAACCCGGCGCGGATTTTTTGCTCAGGGCCGCGGTGTGGTTTCCGCTCCGGCCTCCTCGAGCTCCCGGTGGTTGCGGGCTTTCGCCCCTTGCCTTTGTAGAAGGCATGTCTTTTCTTGGGCCAATGGTTGTTAATATGATGGGAGTATCATCACTGAAAGGCTCTATCTGCAGAATTATTCCGCCAGGGACCACCCACTGAATCTTCTCCCATAATCTCTCAGTGAATCGGTGTGCCTTTTTTATTAGGGCCGAGTGCGCAAGACCTCTGGCCTGTTGTAATCTCTCTGTGGGCTTTTAACCATGCCCACTACTGCTATTCATTCTTTGTGGTACTTGGGTTAAATGCTTCATTTTAATTGGTGGATTCTGTGAAATGTCCCTCCTTTGTGTGCTGATTTCACTCCCAAGCGATTTCACTAAGTGAACATTTTTGTTGGTCATCACACTGTCAGCCTGTGATGGACCCTCCTCCGGTTTTGGTTTGCCTTTCATCCCAACCGGGATCCTTTCTAGACATTCACAGAGGAAGCCAATAACTCTCGCGCTCACGCGCAGGGCGGCAGTGGCCCTTTGAATTGACTTGCTTATGTCAACTGTTTTACTTTGCATTTTCAATTTGTGGCAAGAAAAGTCCAGTTAGGGTTTTACAATGCTAATAGCTCTAACTTGAGCAAACGCGAGACCCATTGCTTTGCAAATGCTTGTTAACTTTTGTATCGTATGGCAATTGCTCAGTTATGTAGCGCTTACTGGCCCTGGCGACGTTCAGAAGCGCTTTACAGCGAGTAGCGCGGTACTCGTATCTGATTAGCCTGTTTTATCCTGTGCATTGCCTCGCCACGCGGTATCCAGGCCGCAGTGAGCTTTTCATTAGAGACATTAGACAGAGTGAGTCAGGCGTCAATGGCTGCTTCCGGAAGGAGGAATATGTGCTTTTAGTTCGGAGTGATGTAATGTGCAGTCAGATGGTTTAGCAAACAAGCTGCGGGATGTCAGCTAGAATTAATTCCGCAATTAGCCCTGGCAGCACAGGGGTACCTTTCCAGCAGCATTGAAAAGATGGTCTAATGGTGTCTCCGAAGTCCATTAGCACTGGGCTTGTAGTGCGGATCCTGTTTTGGCGGCGTTTGGTCTCTTTCTTATCTGGCATCCTCAAATGATTACGCACCTACCTGTGATATTTACGTGTATTTATTTGTATTGTGCTCGTTGATCATGGACCACAATGTTGGTTTATGTGCCATTTATTATTATTGTTGTTGCTGTCGTTATTGGTATTATTATAAATATTAGTTATTTTATATATATTGTATATTAGCCTCTCAAAAATGAAGTGAAACAATTGGAAAATATTTCTCAGAGCTCGTCAGTTTGCTTGTTTAATTTTTAAGTGTTCTATCCAGTACATTATTTTTTGATATTTTTTATTACTTTTAAAGCACACAGAGACAAAATAGCAAAGCAGCGGCAGCAGTCGCCTATGTTTTGTATTCTGGTGCTTGTAGTCCTGAATATATAATTTCGTATACAGGTTACAAGCGGCAGTAGTATGCTAATGCATGCACGCATAGGTTGTGATTGCATCTGTTACCATCAATGTTCCCTATATTTTTTTCCTCCGGATATGGCAAAGCCGTGCCTCTCAGCACTTCACCCATGGCTTTGTGCACTAAGGACTAATTAAAATGCACTAGGCAAGTGAGCATGTTGTATGAGCTCCCAGAATCAGTGGAGATCACTCCGATGAAAGCTTGTTTTGACTATCCGGGCAAAATAGTTATTGATTCAGTTTATCCTCATGTAAAGGTCACTTTCGAGGCAACTTTATATGCAGATAAGTTATGGCATAGCAAACCAAAATGGTTAAATCAGCACCCCAATGGCAACGTTCATTATTTACTCCCACAGGAATGTTGGCCGCACAGATGCAAAAATGATAGGCTAAGAAGCTTGTACTTTGTGCTCACTTATGCAAAGGTCCTTAGGTCAATGTTGTCTAGCAAAGTTCCAGGACTGCCACACTGATACATACTCTTTCAGGATATCCACATGACGTACATTTACACATACTGTTGCTAGGAGAAAATAATTTGCCTTGTAAGTGCTTATCTGGAAAATCTGCCATGGATCAATGTTTTTCTGACTGATATTGGGCCCCATCGAAGTATAGTTTTGAAATCTACAGGCCCTTTCGACTGAAGCTTATACTAATAGGCTCAACCAGTGCCTGCCTTTGAGCCTCTGTCCCACTAAACCACCTACCAACTGGTACTTTGTCATGAAGGTGATTTCCAGCTCAGTTTCCAGGTCCCATCGTGTTTGCCCCTATCGAGTTAAAAAACAGTACTGACTGAACGCCCCCCTCATCACATGGGTCACTCGAAAGACACGCACAAGTTTTTACCACACCTTTTTCCCAATCCCACCTATAACAGAACTTTGAGGCAAGACATTACTTTGTAATCTTTCAACTAAAAAAAAATGGAGAAACCTGGAAAAATTCTCGAGGAAGATGAGTGCAAACAAAACACGCGAAGTACCTGAGTAATGGTCATTTTGACTCTATTACCTCATGCCTTCTAATTCACAATTTGCATGCCTCTGTTATATTAAGCAGGGTTCGTTTCCTGTCATTCATTACTCATAAACACTAATCACACTTATAAGGCTCAGAGCATAGAGAAATTCAACTTCTGGTGGTCCGTAGCTATCAGTCACCTCTCACATCCAGCCACAAGTGGGGTTCCAACACAGCTGTGTGGAGCCTGCCCCAAGGCCAGTGCTTTAAGTGGAATTCAAATGTAGGGCAGTCTTTAAAAGGGGCATGGCAAAATACGTGTATCTAGGAATCCTTTCCAAGAGTCATTAAGGGTTTGCCTTTAAACATGAAAACTAACATCCTGTCTTTCACACAGCGTGTCAGCTCTCCATTACTGGGGTGCCCTTCTGTGTGTTTACGTCCAGAAAATATAACACAACAGACATAGGCCTAAAACAAGCTAGACCTATTAGCTTTCCCAGTGTTTGTTAGCAGTATCAATTAAATGGGAAACAGTCATTTTGATCACAATTGGATGTGAAGATGAGCTTTGCATGTCTCCTAGATAAGCCTTGGCTACTCATCTACAGCTACCTCTAGAGAGCCTGGGTTCTAGACACTGCCTCCATAACAATAATAGGGGAGTCTAGGATGCCTCTTTTCATCATTTAGTCACTGTCACAAAGGATTGGCTAACCTGAGTCAGTCCTGAACCCACAAGTCTAGGACTCCAATGAGGTGATCCATGAGAGGCTCCTAGAAAGCACTTCATATTTAAGATCAAACTTGAAAATTAGTCAGGGCAACATCCATTTAACCCTTCGACCACCAGCCCTTAACATCAACTCCTCCCTGGCTTCCTGTTAGGGAGAGAGCTCAATCTGTCCTCACCATTTAGTTTGACAGGGAGATTACAGCGCCAATGTGATAACACAGTCATACACAGTGAAAAATGATAAATGGACCCCGACCTGTTGTAGCACATTTAAAGAAAGCACAAACACCCAACTGGGGTTAGAAAAAAATCCTGGTTACTCCCCTTCCAGGCACATGCAACCTAATATAAGGCAGTAAATTCTCAAATGCATGTCATATATTGAAAGCTTGGTTTATACTTTTTTTTTTTGTGGCTGAGCCAAAGTCATCAACTTCCTCTACTCACGAGAGTAGGTTTCAGGTTTTCATGTATTTGGTGTCATGTTCTCTGGCAAGAACAAGCTTTGAGGCTTTAGTACGAGAACAAGTTCAACAAGGTTGCTTTTATAATAGTGAACACTGTGAGATCTCTGCAATTCTACAGGAGTACCTCGTTTCTGGTTATCTTGACAATGGTCTGATGGAAAAAAGTAAAGGATAAAACAAGTGCAAATGTCCTATTGGATAAAAGAGAATCTTAGTAATGCTTATTCGACAGAGGAGAAAGTCCATGAAGAACTTAGGAAGAAAAGCTTCTCAATGACCCTGAGAAAATATCAGTTAAACTTATCAAATGCTATTAAACATTATTGGTTTCAGGATGAATCGCAGTTTTTTGACAAAAAGTGTGCGTCCGAGTTCACTTCGGATGTGGGTAGAAGTCCTGTTCTTATCTAAAACCCCTCCAGACAGCCCATTACCGCAATGATACACAACAGTTCATAATTTGTTGGAAACTTTTTGGCCGCAGTTTATTGAGGGATTGTTTACAGCATGTCCGCCCTTCTTTTATGAGGGCCATAAATCATTAATACGTGTTGTTGTTAAGGGCAATAAGTTTGTTTACCTTTGATACATTTGTGTCATAATTGCTTTGCATTTAACAACTTTCTCATTGACGATAATTATCTTGTTACATGCAACTTGCTCTTTGCTTTCAATCAATCTCCCGTGTTGTTCTTCTGCCGTTATTCCTTTTTTCCGTAGGAGGGTACTCTTTTTCCCTTTAGGCTTAGCTCGCTACCTTGTTTTAGTCCTTGTGTCCCGCTCTCCAGCGGACCCGGGCTGCGAGTGCCGTGTTTCCGAGTACCTCCCCTGACTGCCTTACCCTGCCGTGAGGCATCCCAAGGTAAGTAGCCTTGCCACCCGCTGCGCTGGGTGTGGCCTTTGTAGTTCTTTTATCCTTTCTTTCCGCCACGCCGCGCTTTGGGTTACCGCTCAAGGGTGGCTCCCCCATTTCTGTCTGAGTTATTCGCAGCCGGCGAGCCGTAAGGCGGCCCACAGGTTATTCCAAAAAACCTCTGTCCCCTGGCGGGACAGGTGCACCCCGTCTGATGCAAAGTATTCTGGCCTCTGCAGGTTGATGAGCCCATGTCTGACGCTCTCCCAGACGTTTTGGATGCAGAATTTTTTGGCTGCAACGTTTAGTTTCTTCCGTGATCTGTCCAATGCGCCTGTTGATATGGCCCCCCTCCACATCTGCCTGGGAATGATTTCTGACCAAATCAATGTAGCCTTGCCCATTCGTCTAGCTGCTGCTGTGAGATTTGCCCTCATGGTTTCCATCAAAACTTTTCTGCCCAGTTGTGCCAGCTCATTTCCCCCCAGGTGGATTACCAGGATGTTGGGGTCAGGGTGCTGGGAGGCCCGGAGCTCCTCGAGTCTGTCCATGAAATGCTCTCATCTCATGCCTGGGAAGCCGAACCATTTTATGTTTGTCCATCGGGGCGTTGCATGCTTGTGGGGGCTGACGATTCCCACCAAGCCTGGGTTCTATGGATGAAAGAATGTCCGACCACCCATACCGTTCTATGTTTACCTGTGGGTGGAAGAGGACATTGGGGGATGACCGTTGTGTTTAAGGAAGGTCTCCTATATGTTGCTCCCTGATGTAGCCTTTGTAGGCATTGGAGCTCCATCTCCCAATTGCTTTAATGCCTGGTTCTAGCATTCCGTGGCGTTCTGCTGTAGTTGCTGCCCCTATCCTGAAGGAGTGGGTACCGAAGTTACTGGCTTGGAGCCCCACCCTGGCCAGTGCCCTTCTGAGTATTGATTTGAATTTAAATAAACTCAAGCAATCCCCATTCTCGTGTTTTCGGAGCGCTCCCTGTGTTTTAGGACTGAGCTGTAAGAGCTCTTGTGTGTTGCAGACTGGGCATACTTCGCGGTCGTCCAGGCACTTCAGCTCTATTTTTGCCCCTTTGCCCAGTTGGTCCGTCTTGGACTTTCTTAGTATAATTAGCATGTTTCCTTGGCCTATCTACACTTCCTGTCTCTGTATCCCTGCGTTCGTGTGCCCTGTCTTTGCCGGGGCCACTAGCTCGCTTATCCTGAAGGCCCCGAAGAACACCAGCGTGAAAGCTGTCTTGAAAAGGGTGCGCTCAAACTTGTTGCAGCATATGTCCCCGAGTGCTCCCACCAGTTGCCTCAGTGTGCTGAAATCTATTGGGTGCCTTTGGTCCACTGCTGGGCCCTCCAACCTGCGCCACCCTTTCATTGCTGCTTTTATGTAGTGTGAGTTTGTGGGGTCCCTGCCAGTTGCCAGTTTGCTGAAATGAGCTATCGCTGTCAGGTGTGCTTGAGCCCAGGATTTGTTTTTCTTTTGCGTAAAGGCCCATTGCATGAAACGCTCGACTGCTTTTTGAGATTCCTCGTGGTCTTGAAAGGACTGTAAACCTGTCACTGCTAGCACTTTGTTCGCGTATGACGCGTAGCGCCTAGCTGTTTTGGGTTCCAGGGCGTGTGCTATTAGGGCGGTTAAGTCCCCTCTACCAGCCCCCACAGCCGTCTTCTCCTTGGCTGCCCGGTCACCTGTGTCAGCCTTTGGGCCGGGCAGCCCCCTTTTAAGCCCAGATGTTGCCCTCGGGGTGCCCCCCCCCCCCTGGTTTTCAAAAAATGCGATTCCCCCCCCATTGGCCCATTGCCCTGTTGTCACCCCCCTTCCTTCCGTTTCCGCCTAACGTTGTCCTTACGATGCAGCTGGAAGGAGGGGGTGTTAGTTTGTCTGGGGGCACTTCGGCCCCCCCCATGACCCTTTGTTTTAGGCGCGCCCAACCCGGCGCGGATTTTTTGCTCAGGGCCGCGGTGTGGTTTCCGCTCCGGCCTCCTCGAGCTCCCGGTGGTTGCGGGCTTTCGCCCCTTGCCTTTGTAGAAGGCATGTCTTTTCTTGGGCCAATGGTTGTTAATATGATGGGAGTATCATCACTGAAAGGCTCTATCTGCAGAATTATTCCGCCAGGGACCACCCACTGAATCTTCTCCCATAATCTCTCAGTGAATCGGTGTGCCTTTTTTATTAGGGCCGAGTGCGCAAGACCTCTGGCCTGTTGTAATCTCTCTGTGGGCTTTTAACCATGCCCACTACTGCTATTCATTCTTTGTGGTACTTGGGTTAAATGCTTCATTTTAATTGGTGGATTCTGTGAAATGTCCCTCCTTTGTGTGCTGATTTCACTCCCAAGCGATTTCACTAAGTGAACATTTTTGTTGGTCATCACACTGTCAGCCTGTGATGGACCCTCCTCCGGTTTTGGTTTGCCTTTCATCCCAACCGGGATCCTTTCTAGACATTCACAGAGGAAGCCAATAACTCTCGCGCTCACGCGCAGGGCGGCAGTGGCCCTTTGAATTGACTTGCTTATGTCAACTGTTTTACTTTGCATTTTCAATTTGTGGCAAGAAAAGTCCAGTTAGGGTTTTACAATGCTAATAGCTCTAACTTGAGCAAACGCGAGACCCATTGCTTTGCAAATGCTTGTTAACTTTTGTATCGTATGGCAATTGCTCAGTTATGTAGCGCTTACTGGCCCTGGCGACGTTCAGAAGCGCTTTACAGCGAGTAGCGCGGTACTCGTATCTGATTAGCCTGTTTTATCCTGTGCATTGCCTCGCCACGCGGTATCCAGGCCGCAGTGAGCTTTTCATTAGAGACATTAGACAGAGTGAGTCAGGCGTCAATGGCTGCTTCCGGAAGGAGGAATATGTGCTTTTAGTTCGGAGTGATGTAATGTGCAGTCAGATGGTTTAGCAAACAAGCTGCGGGATGTCAGCTAGAATTAATTCCGCAATTAGCCCTGGCAGCACAGGGGTACCTTTCCAGCAGCATTGAAAAGATGGTCTAATGGTGTCTCCGAAGTCCATTAGCACTGGGCTTGTAGTGCGGATCCTGTTTTGGCGGCGTTTGGTCTCTTTCTTATCTGGCATCCTCAAATGATTACGCACCTACCTGTGATATTTACGTGTATTTATTTGTATTGTGCTCGTTGATCATGGACCACAATGTTGGTTTATGTGCCATTTATTATTATTGTTGTTGCTGTCGTTATTGGTATTATTATAAATATTAGTTATTTTATATATATTGTATATTAGCCTCTCAAAAATGAAGTGAAACAATTGGAAAATATTTCTCAGAGCTCGTCAGTTTGCTTGTTTAATTTTTAAGTGTTCTATCCAGTACATTATTTTTTGATATTTTTTATTACTTTTAAAGCACACAGAGACAAAATAGCAAAGCAGCGGCAGCAGTCGCCTATGTTTTGTATTCTGGTGCTTGTAGTCCTGAATATATAATTTCGTATACAGGTTACAAGCGGCAGTAGTATGCTAATGCATGCACGCATAGGTTGTGATTGCATCTGTTACCATCAATGTTCCCTATATTTTTTTCCTCCGGATATGGCAAAGCCGTGCCTCTCAGCACTTCACCCATGGCTTTGTGCACTAAGGACTAATTAAAATGCACTAGGCAAGTGAGCATGTTGTATGAGCTCCCAGAATCAGTGGAGATCACTCCGATGAAAGCTTGTTTTGACTATCCGGGCAAAATAGTTATTGATTCAGTTTATCCTCATGTAAAGGTCACTTTCGAGGCAACTTTATATGCAGATAAGTTATGGCATAGCAAACCAAAATGGTTAAATCAGCACCCCAATGGCAACGTTCATTATTTACTCCGACAGGAATGTTGGCCGCACAGATGCAAAAATGATAGGCTAAGAAGCTTGTACTTTGTGCTCACTTATGCAAAGGTCCTTAGGTCAATGTTGTCTAGCAAAGTTCCAGGACTGCCACACTGATACATACTCTTTCAGGATATCCACATGACGTACATTTACACATACTGTTGCTAGGAGAAAATAATTTGCCTTGTAAGTGCTTATCTGGAAAATCTGCCATGGATCAATGTTTTTCTGACTGATATTGGGCCCCATCGAAGTATAGTTTTGAAATCTACAGGCCCTTTCGACTGAAGCTTATACTAATAGGCTCAACCAGTGCCTGCCTTTGAGCCTCTGTCCCACTAAACCACCTACCAACTGGTACTTTGTCATGAAGGTGATTTCCAGCTCAGTTTCCAGGTCCCATCGTGTTTGCCCCTATCGAGTTAAAAAACAGTACTGACTGAACGCCCCCCTCATCACATGGGTCACTCGAAAGACACGCACAAGTTTTTACCACACCTTTTTCCCAATCCCACCTATAACAGAACTTTGAGGCAAGACATTACTTTGTAATCTTTCAACTAAAAAAAAATGGAGAAACCTGGAAAAATTCTCGAGGAAGATGAGTGCAAACAAAACACGCGAAGTACCTGAGTAATGGTCATTTTGACTCTATTACCTCATGCCTTCTAATTCACAATTTGCATGCCTCTGTTATATTAAGCAGGGTTCGTTTCCTGTCATTCATTACTCATAAACACTAATCACACTTATAAGGCTCAGAGCATAGAGAAATTCAACTTCTGGTGGTCCGTAGCTATCAGTCACCTCTCACATCCAGCCACAAGTGGGGTTCCAACACAGCTGTGTGGAGCCTGCCCCAAGGCCAGTGCTTTAAGTGGAATTCAAATGTAGGGCAGTCTTTAAAAGGGGCATGGCAAAATACGTGTATCTAGGAATCCTTTCCAAGAGTCATTAAGGGTTTGCCTTTAAACATGAAAACTAACATCCTGTCTTTCACACAGCGTGTCAGCTCTCCATTACTGGGGTGCCCTTCTGTGTGTTTACGTCCAGAAAATATAACACAACAGACATAGGCCTAAAACAAGCTAGACCTATTAGCTTTCCCAGTGTTTGTTAGCAGTATCAATTAAATGGGAAACAGTCATTTTGATCACAATTGGATGTGAAGATGAGCTTTGCATGTCTCCTAGATAAGCCTTGGCTACTCATCTACAGCTACCTCTAGAGAGCCTGGGTTCTAGACACTGCCTCCATAACAATAATAGGGGATACCTGGACCTGGTATAAGTACCTAAGGTACCCAACACACGCCAGGCCAGCTTCCTACAGAACATGTGGAAAAAACAAATATTATTAGGGAATACCAGATAGGAAGTAAAAGGTGAAATGTAAACTGGAACTGCATCACTGATATAGATTACCTTTAAAGGTTCTTAGTCATTGTTGACAAATCAATGTGTTTTGCCTGTACAGTTAAGGACAGTTCTGTGAGGTCTGACAGAGACCAGTTTCAAAGTCAGTTTTAAATTACTGCCAGGTCCATGACGTAGCCCCTTAAAGCCATGCTTATGACACTATAATCTTCTGGCAATATATGTAAAGAGAAAAATAAGCAGGCATGGTGTTGTGAATGCATTTTTCATCCTTTGTAGGAATCAAATGATCATCAAGGTCGACAAACCTTTTGACCCAATAAGATGTGTGGTAAACAATCAACAATTACTTAAGCATCATCCCAATAATTTAGACGCCGTGACCAATGTGGCCACGGAAGGAAAACTCCAACCAGGAATATAGTTTAAAGCTTTATTACAAGCACAAGCTCAGTCATGTAGACTGTGCTCAATACCAATTTATAAAGATACATAATTACCAAGGGTTGCTCAAGGCGACAAAATAGATTCAGGCGTATTAACATCAATAAAGCTAAGCATTCAAGAAGTGGAATACAGAAAGCTACCAAAAATATCTGAGACACAGAAATCACACAGTGCTCAGATTTCCCAATCATTTAGTCAATTTATTAAATCAGTAACCAATGCCTGGGCATAGGTCGACCATACAGCTAACCAAAGTAGGGAATTACATGTGTGGTGAGTAACACATGCGGGCTAAATAGAAAAATTAGAAAAGGATAAAAATAATTTGGGAAAGATTTTACTCTGGTTACAGGGCACTAACTGAAAAGAAAAATAGGATAAGCAATGTCAGCATAGTGGAGAGTCTTACCTAAAAGGGCATTTCAAGGGGAAAGGGCAAAAGGCAAAGGCAGAGAGGAAGATACCTCTTTAAGGGTTAACAGCATTGAGGGAATTTTCATCAGCCAAGCATCTGGTCAACAAGGCATCTGCAAGATTCAGGAAAGTGTCTGTCTCTGTCTCAGTTCAGCCCTTGTTCTGTCTTGGTCAAACTTCCAATGTCCATCGTTATTTTATTTCACAAAAAGTGTTACAATTGGTTACCAGTGTCAATTCACTTTACAAAGAATGGGCATCATCCAATCATAGATTGTTAGCAAACTTCAGGTTGCAACAATTCAATATTTTCCTATGTCTGTCATGAGAACATCTCCTTTTCCGTGTGACTGCAAACAGATCGAAACTAATGTATATGATTTCAGTGCATTGCAATGTTATTTTGTTCAAGGACAAACTCATCTTTCAATGGTTAAACAATAGACTTTTTACAAATGGGACTTTGCTTCTTACGGGAGAAAAATCTGAAAGAAGACTTCATGTTTTAAAAAAAAAAAAAAAATCAGGAAGTTTACATGACTGCGAAATGCAAGCTCTGTAGGCCTCATTTGTGCTAACACAAAATATAAAATCCATTTGAATAATGTGAAACACACATAATATGCAAACCTATAAACTCATCATTAATAATATTTCATCAGTATGAGTAAAAATGTAATTTAAATTTGAAAAGCTTTGTTATTGCATTACATTAGGTGTCAGAGAGAGCTGCTTTTTCTCACTTGCACATATTTTCAGTCATTAATTTGTCACTAAACTTTAGAAAACAAATTTGTTTCAACATAAGCTATTAGGTTAGAGTCTAAATTGCATTTTAACATCAACTTTAACCTTCTAGCATATGATTTAATTAGAAAGGCACCTGTATCAAACTGTGAAATACAAGCTATATGGACATTTTAAATGTGTGTCAGTGCAGCTTTCTATGTTAGTTTTTCTCTCGTACGTTTATAAGCTTAAACTTGACAGTCTGATGACTTAAGTGACACGAGGGGCACACTGCATCATAAAGCCATGTCCAAGAATTCTAGATCAAGAAGTTTCCTGCATAACTGCAGTGGGCCCCAAGACGATGATCATGAGATGATAATTGAAAGCCCACTTTAGGTCAAAGTTTGTCTTTTTTTAAGATGTTAATCATAGGAGATAATCTCGGAGTTCAGACATAAAGAAGAGGAGCCTTGGTAAATCTAATAGTTCTCACCTTTGTGACCTTTTCCTTGCTAAAGATTTGCTAACGTCTTTTATCCCGATACTGTGCAGTGTGACTAAAGTTTATAAAAAAGCATTTGATGCCAGCACCCGGTCATGTGGTGGTGTGCACCTATAAAATGACGCAAGTGCTTTTTTATTCTTTTTAGTTACCAATTTTTCTAGCTAAAAAATAAATAAAAAGAGTTTTTGTTTTTCTTCATTATCTTAACGCAAAGGGGGTTGGGAATGAAAGCAAGGGAGAGAAAGTCAAAGCAAAACAGGGCAGGGCGAAATGGACAGAATAGCAACTCTGAGGGTGTTGGGGGAAGCAGCACAGAGGGTTCGGGTGCAATGGGGGAAGCACATGGGCGGAGGTAAGAGGGAAGGCAGCACGGAGAAGCCCTCTGGGGATAGAGAGCAGTGCTAAGGGCAAGGGGAGAGAAGTAAGCAAGTTTGACAGTTTGAAAATATAAGCACTCTCATGGAGTGCTTAACTGAAAACAAAAAAGTAGTGCTTGAAAAGCAAGCTGTGTAAGCAGAAATGCCAGCAAATCAAAGCAACAGTAAAGAGGCAGTGCTCCATGGGATGGATAACCACATGATTGCCAAGCTGAAAGAAAATAAGAAGTAGGCAAATGAGAGTGAAAGGAAAGCCAACCAGTGGTACTGTACCCTGTAGCAGTTCTACTAGTCTTGCTGTTGAAATACTCACCAGGGGTAGCATTTTGGAACTGAATGTGAAACCTCCTTCTCTTTTATTAAAAAAAAAAAAAAAACATGTCAGTGCCCTATATGACATCTCAACTTATATGAACTCAAATAAAGGTTTTATGCTTGCAAACCTACAAGAGCAAGTAATCATCTTTTATTTATATGCCAAGATTCTTATTTTTGTTGAGATTGTTGACAAGCTGTACAAAGATAACCAACGTTGTCCTACGCATGAAGCAAAGCTTACATTGAGCAATGGAAATGATGATTACGTCATGTTTTATTTCAGGACCAATCATTAGAGCAGAGGTCGGAGAGTCAATACTGATTGTTTTTAAAAACAAGGCCAAACTGCTATATTCAATCCATGCACACGGTGTGGAAGAAGTTGGTGCGGGAAAACAAACCAAAGTGCCAGTAACACGGCCCGGTGAGTATTGTAGAATCACAATACAAATAAAGCTGTAAGCCGATAAGGAAAAGCTTCACATTTTCATGACCAATATAAATTTAGCATTTGGGATCTAATAGTGCCACAATATAAACTTTAAGAGTTACCAAGCTGTTGTACATGTGTGTAAAAGGTTATGACTGGTGTGAATTTTGCAAATCCTGAGTGATTTTGCACTGATCAGTAGAACTTTGTAACGTATGGCCTTTGACCTTACGCTTAAAGCTGATTATAGGGATCTAGCACACTTTTCCTTTGTCTGCTTTAAGTTAAACCTTTAAGTTAAAAGAAAGTCACATCCCTTTTGGCTCTTTACTATTATGTTTTGAAAAACGAATGCCAATGGGTTACAAACAAAGGGTTATGTGAATTTTGGATTTTAAAATAAGTGATGAGAGTTGATAAATTGAACCAGGGTTTTAATATGTCCTGAACAAATTCAGGACAATTTTGATCTGGTGCTTTGAAGCAGAGGTTCTTAATCTGTTGTCCGGGGACCCCTGGGGGTCCGCAAAGCCTACTCAGGGGGTCCACAACTGCTTAAAAAATTAAATAACATGAACAGACTAAAAGTCTATACAAAAAAGAAGCAAAATGTAATGTTGATCATTTTAAAATGTTGTGTAAATGTGAAGGAATTTGAAATTGGAGTCTAAAAGCTAGTGTATTCAGATTCAGGGCGTAGTGCAAGTGCATCAAACTTAATGTAGTATGGATGAAGAGTGGCTTAAATTGAATTTATAAAAGCTAAATTTTTCCCATTTAAATTACTATTTTGTTTTTTAAAATATTTGGGAATTAAATAAAATATTTTATCACTTGTGTATTTGTTTGATGAATGCTTGTTTCTGTATTTTTTGTGTATTGTTTTGCAGTTAACATCTTCAAAACTGCTTAGGCCGGGGACGCTGGCTTTGAGTAGTGACTCAGTGGGGTCTGGGCTCCAGTAATGAATAAATGGGGGTTCCCAGAAGTAAAGATGTTAAGAACCACTGATCTAAGGGAAGCATCAGCTTCATTTTGAGATACATCTATGTTGATGAAAAATAGACAACATGGCCATGTGTGAAATAAAATAAGAGGCTGTTCAGATTGCAGAAATTGTTTTTTTTTTATTATGTTTTGAAACATTTCCAAGCCTATATGCTTTCTTCCCATTTTAAGCTCGAGCATGTTATCACATTGGCTTTTCATTCCTGTTTAAGGTGAAGTAAACCTCTATAGATGGAATGTGCCTGAAAGATCGGGTCCAGGCAGCGACGATCCCAACTGTATAACCTGGGTTTATTATTCCACAGTGGAGTTTGTTAAGGTAATTTAGATATGCCTTATTCATCTTATTTACCCAATGCTGGGGATACATAGTAAATTGTCAGCTGCATGACTGGGCGACCATAGTCACCACTAAGCCCCTGTGACTGCCAGTTGAGACCTTCGGCATTTTATCTACTCAACCTGAGCTCCCAAGCTTCAGACCCTTTTTGTTTTCTTGACATCAGAGTTGAGTCAGGCTATTTTCATTGATGTAGTGATTTGACTGTTTAATTTCAATTTCAGGAACATTTGTTGTGTGTGTTGTCTAGTCTAGGCATGGCAGATTTTGTATTATAACACTTTCTTTGCTTTCAAACCTTTGTTGTAATGTCATTGTTTACATAGTGGTTTATGAGCAGCTTCTTCCATCATTAAATTCTCTAATTCATCTAAAACATTTCTGAGCTCACTATGTCTCATGTAAACAGCCAATGTTATGCTTTGTCTAACTCTAGCACCTGTTTCTCTGGGCCTTATTTGTTTGCATTATTCTGACAAAGTGAGTGATCGGAGCATGTGTTCTCCTCTAAGTAGTGCTTGCATAGCATCCCACTGTATATCCCACACCACATATACCTCTGAATGTTCATCAAAATAATGCTGGATACCATGTGTAATGGACCCTCTCAGGCCACTGCCTCAATGCTATTTTATATAATCTCCAACCCATAAGCCTGCGCTGGGGTGCTGCTGTGCAACCAATTTCCAATATGGTCAGACAGAATTTGGGTATTAATATCTACAGTCTTAACCCTTGGATCAGTCACTCTGAGTTTAAAAAGTTGATTGTCGGGGTTTAGGGAAGTTTATCAGCAGTGATTCTCTCTTGGCATTCCTTGCTCTTTTTCTAGCTGAATTGATCACATGTGGTGGATAATGTCAGTTACGCAGCTTCAGACTCAGGTTGTGTGCATGTGTGTTAAAATCAGTGGTCTCACTGCAGTTGCGTCTGAGACTCAAAAACTGCCTGTACGGTAGATTCATCCAGAGAGCACGAGAATGATGACTATCAAACAGGAGTAAACTATTCCTGTCCGAAGTCTTCTGAAAGACAGATGAATAGAGCGTTCCTTTTCTTAAGGTGATCCGGAGGTCTAAAAAAGAGACCCCTATGTTGGACATTTTGGCAGTAAAGTGAAGATGTTGATCAAGACCAATAATCCAAGCAATTAAATCAGGTACTTTCTCCTCATTGCCTCTCCAGATTTTCACTATAGCGTCAATATATCTATGCCACAACTTGATGTTGTGGGGAGACTACCAGGGTCTAGAATGTGGAGCTTCTCAAAGGCATGCGTGTACAAACAGGCCAAACGTTGAGCAAAAGTACTGCCCATCAATGTCCCTTGTATTTGGTGGTATAATTGGTTCTCAAATTCAAAGAAGTTTTCTTTGAGGGCTATTGTCACACAGTCCACCACAAAATTTGTGGGGGTATTATAATTTCAAGTGTCTAGGAGAAGCATATCTTCCCCCACAGACAGCGTAGCATCCTGAGGTATAGTGGTGTATAGAGCTTCAACATCTAGACAAATCAATACATCAGTCAATCCCTGTGAATTAATTTGGTCCAAAAGGATTAACACATCCTTAATGTCTTTCAAGAAGGTTGGATTGTGTTGTGCAATTGGTTGCAGAAAGTGATCACAAAATTTAGATAGAAGACAGATCCAATCCCTAACACTATAGGCTGGCCCGGTAGAGGTTTCTTTCCTTTGTGGATCTAAGATAAGCAGTAGAAATAGGGTGTTCGGGGTTCCTTACTATTCAGGAATTCAGCCTCTTGATGTGAAATCTACCCTGCCAATTCAGCTTCTACTGTCAATGTCCAGATAAGCTGTTGGAGAAGCTGAGTAGGATCCTTTTGGATCAGTTCATAGTAAGATGCATCACTCAAAAGTCTTAGACATTATTTTCTGTATGTCTCTGTGCCTTGGACCACTATAGTGTTATCTGCTAGTGATGTCAGTGCCATCCTTTCTGTGTTAGATAGATTCTTGAATGGATGTTTAGGTTGGAGATTCTGGATGTCATTCCTGACTGCCTTCTCAAATGTGAGGATCTCAGTAGGTACCATGCTTGAAGCATGTGTAAAGGTTGAGGGATTCTGTAGTCCAGTCTTCCCTGTCCTTGAAGTAGTTGGTTGGTCTTAGAAAAAGTAGTGTAATCGGATCTTCTTAAACGGAGCTGCCACCTCACAATTCAGCTCGAAATGGTCCTATTTGGGTGTAGGGCCAAACCCAAACCTTCATTTAGCACCTTTGGTTCAGTGGGGGTTAAAGGTCTCTTTGAAAGATTCACTATTAGATCTTCTGTGATGCTCTGCCTCAGCCCCTCGTCACCCTCTGTGGTTTCTGTGGTTCCCATTGCACATGTTGGCCTCTTCCTCTGTTTCTGCATCCATGCGATTCCCAAGGGGCCCATGTACCTGACCTAGGAGTGTAAGAATAACTCATGGGGGGACGCTCTCCTCTGCTTCAGCACAAATACATGGTCACTTTACCCCACGTCATGCATGAGTGTGACTTGTCATTTTTACATACACCTGAAACGTGTGTTTTTTGAGGGTGGAAAATGTGGCTACTAGTATTTTTTTTAAAATCTTCTCTCGTTTTAATGTGTTTGCTTAGGTCTGCATTCAGAAGTTTATTATTCTAACGTGAGATTTCAGTGATTTCTTACTTAGGCAATTGGAGTAGAGTTTTTTTTTTTTCTTTTTTCTTTTACTCTTAGTGAGGGTTAGGCACAACAACAGGTCCTGAAGAATCGCCACCTGATCCATTTGAGTGTATTAGGCGAGAAACATGTTGACCATGACTAGTAGTTCTGTAGTGTGGGGAATACCCACACACATTTCCATAATATCTAAATCTCTAATTAGAGTGGTAGACATACATTTAGTTGTTGGTAGAGAACCAGATCATTGTTTTCTGTACATCCCCCTTTTTTTGTTTTTAAACGTGGCAGGGGTGCCAGGTTGTATTAAAGGTAGTTTTCTTGGGCACCTTTAGCCAATTTTAGCAATTTTTCCAGCCCCTCGCACATCCACTCACTTCCAATATTCTTTTTTAAAAAGAACTCTGCAGAGAGCCCTCAAGTAGGGCAGGTCAGGCATTGCAGTGTCGGCCTGAGTAGGAGCGTGGCCCGATGATCATGCATGTCACTCAATGGTGAGTGAGGGCTACTCTTCCTTTAAGACTAACACATGTAGTGACTGAAAAGACCCCTACCATAATTGGTGGAATGGAGTCTGTTCTTTTGGAACAGTGCATCTTAATTCAGTTATGTATAATTCTCCCTAGGTTTATATCCCTAAAATGTCTTTGGGTATACCAGGTGATAGTTCAGGTGGCAACTTTACTATGTGACGATGTGGCATTTTGGGGTAGATGTATCAAAGAATTTTGCATTCGCAAACGGTGCGAATTGCAAAATTCGGCCGTTTGCGAATGCAAAATCACCTTTCTGTATGTAAGAAAGGCATTTGCAGTGCTATTTTAAGGAATCGCTAAAATAGCGATTCCTTAAAATTGCGACCCCATTTAGAGAATCGCAAATTGCGATTCTCTAAATAAGAAATCGCAAATAAGGAATCCTTATTTGCGATTTCTTAAGCACATGTATGAAGCAATTCCTTAATGCGAATTGGGCATTAAGGAATCGCTAATTACCACCAAGTTGAACTTGGTGGTAACCATGTGCAAAATATAAAAATGAATTAAAAATGCATTTTTAAATTGTACATGTAAAGCACACATGCCCTTTTGGCATGTGTGCACCTTACATGTCCTCAAAACATTTTTTGGGGTGCAGGAGAGAGGGGGCCTTAGGCCCCCAGCACCCTGGGGTTTTGCATTTCCAAAATTGCGATTTCTGGTTCAGAAATCGCAATTTTGGAAATGCAAAAAATTTGCAGATATTGGCCCACAGACCCATAGCTGCGAATGGGGCCGGTATCGCAATTTGCTATTCGGTAATAGCATTTGCGATTTTTAAGAAATCGCTATTACCGAATCATAAATGTGATACATGGCACTTTGCGAGTCGGAAATAGCGATTTCTTAAAAATCGCTATTTCCGAATCGCAAAGGGCTGTGATGATACATCTGGCCCTTACTGACTTAAAGTCATTTATACATGTGCTGTGTAATGGGACTATAAGAGCATAATTTGTGGCAATGGTCTGTGTTGTCTGCTGTTGAAAACTCAAATAAAAACAATTTTGGGAAAAAAAGGGCAGACGCCAAAATACTTCTCAGTTGAGAGGGCACATCTTGTGCCAGCGAAGCCACCGTTACCGGACGGACACACACCCAGTAATAATGCGCCTTAGAAACTTCTGAGACAGGAATGTAATTCTGCAGAATGCTAGGAAACATATCCCCTGCGTCCTGGGAGGCAGAGAAGTCACTCTTTACCCAGAATACACTACAGTGGTCCAGCGACAGAGGCACATTTGTGCTGCTCAAAAAAGTCCTCTGACAATTGAATGTGAAATACTCACTCATATTCTGTGCAAAGTTGAGGGTTGTCCATGGGGACAAGACACATTTGTTTTATTATGGGTTCAGGAGGCATGGACAGGGCTGGAACAGATGGGGTTATGGTCGAGCCCAACACGGTCAAAAAAACCTTGAGTGGCAACCAGCGCCCTCCAGAGGAGGGAAGAAAAGGAAGGCAGAGTAACTTCTGATTAAGGAACAAGCAAGAGAGGAATAGGAAAAAAACTTCTGGAGCTCAAAAAAAGTAAATCTGCCCTGGCTAATAACAAGTGGAGAGCGCCGGCTTCGGAAGAAGACAGTAGCAGCTCTGAGCGCACCGAAGCCGACCCCAATACAGAGGAAGAAATTTTGCCAAAGCTCACTCCGATGTCTGCTTAGATCTCAGATAGCAAATTCTAACAAGACTGAAAGATGGAACATAGTGGAGCTCAGTCCCGGCCAGACTGACCAAGACCTAACCTGAAGAGGGACAGATGTTTGCGTATTATGGTGAGGTCATAGACAGACCCTGAGGTCCCCGGATGGCGGGGTTTTTGTGCAAGTAAGTGGGAGACACTTATTGACTGGAACATTGAGATATCTTGACTATAATCTGTAGCTCATGCGAGAGCCACTGTTGCGCCCCAGCCAAATGGTGACAGGAAGTTCACATGTTATTTATAGTTTGGGGCTTAAAAGCCATGAATTGGTGGGGGGGATGGTCAGTTGTAAGATCATGGCATGGTAAGGCAGGGAGGAGTGTATTTCAGGGGGTAGTTTATAGAGCATCGGAGTGTCAGTCAGGGCAAGCAATGGGTGGGATCAATTCACACATGCATGATATGCAATCTAGATTGGACTATTTCTGCACCACAGGGGACACATTATATATCTTTTCTAAAGGGAAAAAACTGAGCACAGGGTTAAGCTATCACTCTCCAATAAGTACCACTGAGGGTCCAAATGGACCTTGGGAATGGAGGATGGAGGCATGGGGTCTTGCCAACAAGCAGGAACTCCGAAGATTAGACAACGCTACCAAGTTTTATAAAGGAACTGTCCAAAGCCAAATTACATTATGGGAGGCATACAAGGCCACGATAAGGGGAGGTATTGCGGGAGAAGTAAGAGACAAAAGGTAACGCCTTAGTTGATTGACAGACCTGGAAGGACAGCTAATGCAGCTCGAAAGGGAATATGCAATCACACCCATGCCCCAGTTGAAAAGGGATTTAGACATCACTATGGAGAATTCTGACTGTTTGCCCGGAACAAGGTAAAAGCTGAATACCTTGCTAGGGAAAAGCGCATTTATGAGACAGGGGACAAGGCAGGCAAACAATTGGCATGGATAGGGAGTAAGGAGAGGGAGGCTCCTTTGCATGAGGGAGGTCATGCTGGATTCGGGGGAAAGAGTGATGGGTAGCAAGCGAGTGGCCGAAGCATTTGCAGATTATATGGAATAATTGCTAAATCCCAGACCCCAGATGAAGTGCTGGATTTTGTTAATGATTGGACAATGAGTTGCCTAAGGTCAAAACAGAGAAGAGATGAGGAAGGCGATAGAACAGTGGAGGAGATGGCAATGGGACACATGCAAACAGGGAGGCCCGGGATCTAATGGGTTACCTATGGAGCTCCATAAACTGTCCAGGAGGATTGTGACCCCTCTACACGCTGCTTACGTAGAGATGTTTAAAGTGCAGGAACTATCTGAGGCTCAGGGAACAGCAATTGTGGTCCTGATACCCGAGGCAGGAAAACCCAGAAATAGATGGGAGTTGTACAGACCCATATCATTTCTGAATGCTGACACTAAGATGTTGTACATTTCTGCTACTAGGTTGCAAGAGGTGATCAATGACCTAGTGCATCCAGACCAAAATGGATTTCTATCTGGTCAATTGAATAAACGGATTCTATGGAGACTGCATAATAACATTGCAGAGGTGGAAAGATTGGGTGATCCGTGGGTGATTGTGTCGATGGATGTCAATAAGGCATTTAACTCAGAGTGGCCCTACCTGTTTGGACTTTTACCAATAATGGGGTTTGGACCCACCTGCATTCGATGGTTAAAACTGGAATACTAAAAACCCAGAGCTAGAGTGAAACTTAATGGACCAATATCCAGGGATTTCCGGTGAAGAGGGGCACTAGATATGGTTGTCCATTGTCGCCCATGTTATTCATGCAGGCAGTATAGAGGTGCTGACGGTGTGGGTGCGCTTAGATGCCCAGGTGTGGGGATAGAGAGGCAATACAGGTTGGGAGGCACATATTTCTTTATACGCAGATGATATCTTGCTATACCTGATGCATCTGGAACAATCACTGGCTTAATATCGATTGGGAGACAGCTTTAAGACATTTGGTAGATATTCTGGCTTCCAGGTTAACTGAGATAAACCCCTGTTGGATCCAGTGGGCAGCTGGGATCAGAGGAGGATAATGCCTCTTCCGCTGCAAGTGGAGCTCCAAAAATTTGAATTCTTAGGGATTTGGATTACCAAGACTGGGGCTGCCACTTTGAGGATAACCTGATGCATATGATACAGAGACTGGTGGGGGATGTATGACACTGGCATACACTGCCAGTGTCCATTACGGGCCAGGCGGCCATGTTTATAATGATAGCACTACCCCGGCTTGTCTGTGTACTTCAGAATTGCCCACATAAGATGCCAGATGCTTTCTTCACTGGGGTGGACGCACTGGTCAGGACGCTGTTGCAGGCAGGGGGACAACATAGGATAACCATGAAAGTCCTTCAGCGCAGTAAATATGAGGGCAGCATACTGCCCTACTGAATAAACAGAGTATTGCGAGGTGGCACAGGTTGGAGTAGTTAATGATTGTGCCTGCTTGGAGTGGGAAGACCTGGCGTTCCATCTGGACAGGAAGGGGATGGGAGACAAAAGTTTCCTGCATGCTTTATATGGGGGGGGAGAACTGACACAGGCAGGACCAGTAAGAAGGATGGTGACAGTCTCTTGGTGTAAATTACACAGAGAAATGAAGTGGGAGAAAAGGCTGACCCCTAGATCACCACTGTGGGAAGGCACTAGGTTTCACACGGTGTCCGTGAGGGGGTTCTATGGGATGGGATGACATCAGGCTTTTCACACTGGTGGATGTCTGGGACGTGAATTGCATAGTACTGTTTCAATATCTACAGAAGGAATATGAGAGGCCAGGAACACAGTGGTTGAGATATAAGCATCTGAGACTTGCCCTTCTGGAAAATGCATTCCTAAGGAAGAGGAAATATAGGAAGACTCCCCTTTGAGGGCAGATTGCTAGATTGCCGCATAGAGAAAAAACTAGTCTTTCTCACACATGGCACAATTATGAGAAACACTCAGACATACATGGCACAGGGATGCTGGGAGCAAGACATGGGGGAAAGAAACATAGGACTGGCAGACGGCACTTGGCTTACCCGCGGCAGTTGGGATAAAGATGAGTTACCATCTAATACAACTTAAACTTGTTCAAAGGACATACTACATAAGGGTTTCTCTCTATAAGATATGGAGAGCGGAGCTGTTAGAAATGGTGTCTCTAGTTGGCAGTCGGTATGCACCCTGTCCATGTAGGGACCCTCACTCTAGTCAGGATAAGGGAGCTAGTCACTCAGATAACCCCTGCTCACCCCCTTGGTAGCTTGGCACGAGCAGTCAGACTTATCTCAGAAGCAATGTGTAACATAACACACAGTAATACAGTGAAAACACTACAAAAGGACACCACACCAGTTTTAGAAAAATAGGCAATATTTATCTATATAAAACAAGACCAAATACGGCAAACATCCAACATACAATAAATAAGATAAAAACTTTGTAAGAATTACTTAAAAAGACAGTTCCTTGAAGTCAATAGCTCGGCGTGGGGCCATCCCGGCATCGTGAACAACAGATCCAACAGTTCAGGCCGGCTGTGGTGTCGTGGGCCAGCTACGGTGTCAGAAAGACCCGCAAACAGTACCTTGCAAATGTAGGGCGTCTTGATCCTCACAATGAGGTCTGGAGAGCGGCGTTGCTGGTGTCAGTTCCGCAGATCGGTACGGGGGTCGTCGGGCCCTTGAAGTCACACTCATAGATCGAACTCCAGGCTGATGAAGTCAGGAGCGCTGGCGTGGATGGCGTCGGGGCTGCGGTGGGAAGCGGGAAAATGCGATGTGGAGTGCCCACAGGTCACAGTGCAGGCAGCGGCTCAGTGATGATGTCCTGTGGCATCAGTGAGACCAGGGCTGCGGTGTGAAGCGGGGTGGTGCGATGTGCGATGTCCCCAGGTCATGGTGCAGGCAGCTGCATCGCCGCTGCTGAAGAGTTGTCATCGGTAGGCCCAAGTCGGCGGTGCAGCACAGGGATGGGCTCTGTGCACCGTCCACAGGTCACAGTACAGACAAGAATGCCTGGTGATGAAACTCGAGTCCATGGCTGCTGGTGTCAATGGACCGGGGCTGCGGTGCGGGACGAGACAGTGCTTAGTGTACCTCATGAGTGGTGTCCATAGGCCACAGTGCAGGTAGCGATGCCGCTGTCAGCAGGAGCGGCTGCATCAGGGATGCCCAGGCTGCGGTGTGAGCAAGGCGATGCCGGAGTGCGGGGCCCACAGGTCACGGTGCAAGCAGCGGCTCGGTGGCAGTGTCAGATGGCAGCATCGGTGAGACCAGGGTTGCGGTGGGAAGTGGGCAGTGCAGCTCCGTGCGGCATTGGCAGGTCACGGTGCAGGCCAGCGCCATTGTTGGCGGTGACACTGTGGTTTTTCTTTTTAAACAGCATAAAACACAGTTACCAGTGCTGTAGGCAGATGAAACTGAAGTCTTTGATATCCCTGAGGCTTCCAACAGGAGGCAAGCTCTACTTCAAGCCCTTGGAGAACTTTTTCAAGCAGGATACAAAGCAAAGTTCACTCTTTGCTCTCTTAAGGCAGAAGCAGCAACTGCAGGCCAACCCAGCAAAGCACACGCAGCAAAGGGGCAGTGCTTCTCCTCCAGCTCTTCAGCTCTTCTCATTGGCAGAGGTTACTCTTGATCCAGAAAGATTGTAAAAGTCTGGGGTTTTGGGTCCGCTAATTATACCCAGTTCTGCCTTTAAAGCAGACAAACGTCAAAGGAAAGCCTTGCTTGTTGACACGATCCTGCCTTACCCAGGCCTGGCCCCAGACACACACCAGGGGGTCAGAGGATGCATTGTGTGAGGGCAGGCACAGCCAGGAGACATGGGTATGGGGAGACATGCCAAAAAGCTGCCAGGTATAATAGGCGCACTCCGTGTTTTCAAGGTTGTGGCTTGGAGGGCACTCTATTACACACCTTGTGGACCTGTCCTAAACTGAGTCCCGTCTGGGAGGAAGTGTGCAAGTTGCTGGAGGATGCAACTGGGATCCCCCTGGAACTGCAGTCCTGGTGTGCTTTGTTAGCTCTATGAGATACCTTGGACTTCATGAGAAGTCAGAAAACATGGTTAACATGGGATCCATGGTTCCCAAGCAGGACATAGCTAAAACATGGGGTGATGGGTTTCCTCCCCAATATAGGAACTGGGACGTTGGCATGGAGCACTGCAGGTTTTTGGAAAAAGAGATATACAAAGGGAGGGAATGCATGCAGAAATTTAGAAAATGTGGGATGCATCAGAAGCATTCTGCATGTAGCAGAGGGATGGTACAAATGGATGAGGAAAGTTCTGCAGGTATAAAATCAGAAAATATACAAAGTGTTGTATTAAGGGGATCAAGGGGGATGAACATGGTGCAGGATGTCCCCAAGGCTCAGCAGTCTGGGACTCGGTCGTGCCAAGGGATTGTACATAACTGGGTAGTAGTCCCGAAGAAAAGAGCCACTGCATGACTTGGATTTGGACTATTGCCATACCCTAAAATAGAGGTTGATACTATTGGAGATTATGCCATCTATTTGCCAGGTGTTTTCATGACCGGTGTAACAATAGCAGTTGTATTGCCTTGTTACTTATTGATACTCTGTAGTGGATGCCAAATTATTCAATAAAATAATAAAATGTATTTTTTTAAAAACTATTGCACTTTTCAACAACTGCTCCCCTGTGAAATAAACTTTCCACGCCTGAAAAAAAAGTTAATCTTGGAGCAGACTCTGTGTAAAATAAATAAAAAGTTCATTATGTTCAACTCATGTTTAATTTTCCATATATCTATTTAGGTGTGTATTCCTTGAGACCGAGCAGAAGAAGGGTTTTCATTTCCAAACTCAATATCAGAGCTATCTCAGCACGTCTGTAGAGTAACATTATATCGACATTACATGATCGAAGCTGCATTAGATGGAAATATATATTGGTATTAAATGTTTCTCAGTTATCATTTGTTTCATTGATGGAAAACTGCATTAAACACTGGTCACCAAGGTTTCCTTCATCTCCAAGTACCCTCCCGTCTCTGCCACTGTGCATTGCTTCTAGTATTAATGGTAAGTCACATCTAATCATAATAGATGTCCCTTTGGTATTTCTCAGGACATTAAGATGCAACTGAGTACAGAACTAAGGGCCAGATGTAGCAAGGTCCGAATTTGCGATTCGGAAATTGCAAGTCGGTGCGACTCGCAATTTCCGAATCGCAAATTCGGATGCAGAACGGTGTCTCAGACACAGTCTGCGACTCGCTATGGGGTCGCAAAGACCCACCTCATAAATATTAATGAGGTGGGTCGCATTTTGCGACCCCATAGCGAGCCCCTGCACTCACAGGGATGGTGGCCTGCTGAAGTCAGCAGACCTCCATGTCTGTGACTGCTTTTTCAATAAAGCAGTTTTTTTTATTTATTTTGCAGCCCGTTTTCCTTAAAGGAAAACGAGTTGCAAAATAAAAAAAATTACGAAACCATTTGGTTTCGTTTTTTCAGTGTAGGCAGTGGTCCATTGGACCACTGCCAGCTCTGAAAAAACCTTTTTGCCCACATTCACAAAGGGGAAGGGGTCCCATGGGGACCCCTTCCCTTTTGCGAATGAGTTACCACCAGTGTGACACTGGTGGTAACAGCGAATTGCTTTGCGACTGCATTCGCGGACACAAAGCAATTCTGCATTGCGATGCGAGTCGCAAATAGTAAGGGAACACCCCTTCCTATTTGCGAGTCGCATTCACAATTTGCGAGTCGGTACCGACTCGCAAATTGTGAATGTGCATCGCAGAAGGCTGTTTGCATGGCGCAAACTGCGATTTTCGCAGTTTGCACCATGCAAACGGCTTCCTACATCTGGCCCTAAAAGTATTTCATCCATGGTCTGTCCGCACTCTCGAAGGGAGTTTTCTGGAGCTTGACTCAGGTGTATACTTGAGAGTGAGGCCAATGTGCACATTGAAGAATACCACAGTAACTACTACAATCGCTATTCATCTCAACACAGTCTTCTTTTTTTTTAAACTTTATTTGATTTCTGACATGAATAGGAATAGCAATGTTGCTACAGAAAAGCAGCATTTTTCAGTTTTCAAACCTCATTATCGGACATTATCTTTTATGTTTTCTCGTTTGTGCCTTCAGCACTGCACACAGTTACAGAGGCTAAGCATTTCCAAACCATTAGTGCCAGTGAATGTGCATCATCATCATCATCTTCCAACAGCATCACCCTTATCACAAGAGTAATACCTCCTGAGTTTCCTTTTTGTTACCATGTGGTTGCATAGTGGCTTCCAAATGCTCCTAGATCATGCTGTCATTGGAACCAGTGCTAATTCTCCTTCTGATCTTTGCAGTATACACAGTACCCTAGCCACACTGCAATCATTAGGAATGGGCCCACTCCTTTTGACTAGCAGCAGAGACAATGATGCATTGTGTTTTCATCCAATAACATCAGGAGTGGTGATGGTGGTATCCTCTTCACCATCATTTCTGGCAACATATAAAAGATTACGTGGTAGTCCTTAGAAAAAGAAGACGAAACAGGATCCAGAAGATGAGTTTGTTCATATGGAGAGAGCCCTCCTCACACAGCTTCATCCACAGCAGCTCCAGCAGAAACAAGCATTTGCAACGCAATGGGTCTCATGTTTACTCGAGTTAAAGCTATTAGTGTTGTAAACTCCTAACCAGACTTTTCTTGCCACATAAACTGAAAAGTAAATCAGTTTCACATAAGCGAGCCGATGGCCGCCATGGGCACAAAGCAAACACACAAAAGGAAACAGAAGTTCTCCTCGCAGTGAAATTGAACTGGCAAAAGTGCAAATATCTATGTAACAGGGTCGATGTCATGCAAAGTGCTTGACTACTGCCCAGCAAGATCACGCTGCCTGTGAAATAAAGAGGAAAAAATAGTGCAGAAACCATACAGAAAATATGGAGCCTGGTATGTTTTCAGTAATTGGCCAGTGAGTTAGAGGCAGGCTGAACACCATAAAAGGCATGACATATGCATGCCTTTCACTAATTAAATCAAGCTATTTTTAAAAGGCAAGTCCACGAACCAACCAAACTGATGGGCTTGACATGGGCGTGGTTAACAGCCCACAGAGAGATTAGACCAGGGACAGCACGCTTTGTGCATTTATGGATTCATGATGTACATATTGAGGGGCCCAGGTCCATTCTGCATCCTTCAGCTGTTCCCGAGCTCCGTCTCTCACTTAGATCTCAGTGGGGTCAGTGGCTTGATTTTGGCCTCTCTAAATATGCAATTGTGATGAAGTGAGTGCATCTGTCTGTGGCTCTCTTCTGTCTTCCCCCCCAACACAGACGCTATAGCTCCTGTCAGAGCAGCGTGAGTCAGGAACTGATCTTTGAGAAGGTCATATGTTTGGAGCAAAGCTTGAAAGAACAAGAGGACTCAGATCACCTACTGTGGTGATTCCCTCTGTAGGTCTAGGGAGTCGTGTTCACTCATCTTGCACCCACCGCATGCAGTGTTGATAGTGCATAATGGTTTCAATAATATACAAAATGTGCCTGTGCTGCCACAAAACAGTTAATTGTTCAGTACCACAAATCCGCCATGGTCACTGTGGAGGGACATTATCTCCCAGTGTAACCTTGGCTGTTTACCCACCCAGATATGTTTTATTGGTAGTGTGTGGACAGTCAAAAAAGCCTTGGTCGAAAGAACTGGAACACTTATAAATACATATCATCTAGGTAAGCCCACCCCCTTGAAAACACAGATCCTACTAGCCAAAGGCAAGGGGAGCTGTAGCCATCTTTCTGAGTTTTCAGCTTTGTCGGCATCTGGTCATAGTTTTCACAGAGGGTCTCCTCCATTTCCTGGTGAACATGCACCCCCAAATATTGAATTTGTGTTACGTGCCACCTTCCAGAATATGCAGACAACCTCAAAAGTGGCTTTTGTCAACAACATTAGCTTGGATCTGCTCCAGTTTATCCGTAGCTCAGACTTCTCCCCAAATTCATTATCCTCTTAGAAGCTAGATTTTTGCTCTTTTTGTCCTACATATAGCAATGTGTCATCAGCATACGGTAACACCAAAATCCTCTGAATACCAAACTGCATATCGCTGCTTACATAGCATTCCCTCAGGATACACGCAAGGGGCTCCAAGCCAATTGTGAAGAGCAACAGCGACTGAGGATATCCCTTCAGGTTCCCCTGGAAATAGATATTTCAGCTCACAGCTGCCCATTTACCTTCGCTCGGGGCAGGGGCTTAGTGTATAGTAATTCAACCCACCAAAAAATGCTCTCCCATAATACTGTCATCTCAGGTACCTTAATCAGGTCTGCCTGCTCCAAAGAATCAAATGTTTTTCCGCTTTCCATACAAAGCAGTATATCCATCTTATGCATCCACGCATCCTATGTCACCTACCAATAGTCAATCCAGGATGCATCATTAGGCCCTATAGAGAAACATTTTTTCCCTATGCAACCTCGTGTCTACTCAAAAAAAAAAAGAAATGCATTTCTGGCTTTTCTTCCATCATTGACATACCAAATCATCATCATAGCTTTATTTTCATCACAAAGACCATAAAAGTACAAACAAACATAAAATCATTGCAATAGTGTACACATAAAGAAACATAGTTCAAAGGCCAGTAAAACATATTTCATATATCTAACTTGAATAATACTTCAACAAAGTTGCTTGGAACTATAAATAGAGACTCTGAGATTAAAATCAATTATAAAAATCCAGTCATGCATACGCTGATCTAATTAACAAGTCAGTTGCTGCACTTAATGACTATTGTTGTTTCAGAAGACACTACTAATCTTGCCTTGATACGTTTAGATTAAATTATGAGGTGGGGGGGGACTCAAGTGCTTGTGCCACTCTCCTTTTAGACTGTGAAGGCCCAATTTCATGTCTACACTGCAAACGCAGGCTACACCCTTGAACAGTAAAGCTAGGAGCATGCCGTATTTGGTTTATAACCTGTGTAAATTTAAAGCCGCCTTGATTAATGTACGCTCATTACATAAACATGTACTACACATCCATAACCTGTTAGAAATTAGTAGATTAGACACCTTATTTCTCACAGAAACCTGGAGGCAGGAGGGCTTTTGCCCCGATTTGCATTAGCACTCCCTGAAAACTGCACGGGTGTTCTCGCGGATAGGGTGGGCAAGAAGAGGGTGTGGGGGGGAGGGGTATAGCCATTGTGTGCAGCAAAGTTTTTAAATACCATACGTTTGTGATAGATGAGCTGAAGGGAGCAGAAGCTCTCGGCTTTAGTGCCGCACCTTGTGCCAAATGTTTCTTCTCTGGTGTTTTATTATGTCGCCCCTCAGGGCACACAGGAGACTTTGGGGGTCATTCTGACCCCGGCGGTCTCAGACCGCCGGGGCCAGGGTCGGCGGGAGCACCGCCGACAGACCAGCGGTGCCCCGCAGGGCATTCTGACCGCGGCGCTTTGGCCGCGGTCAGTGCAGGAAAACCGGCGGGAGACCGCTGCCCGTCAGAATCCTCCAAGGCGGCGCAGCATGCTGCGCCGCCTTGGGGATTCTGACACCCCCTACCGCCATCCTGTTCCTGGCGGTTCGCCCGCCAGGAACAGGATGGCGGTAGGGGGTGTCGCGGGGCCCCTGGGGGCCCCTGCAGTGCCCATGCCAATGGCATGGGCACTGCAGGGGCCCCCGTAAGAGGGCCCCGCTTGTATTTCACTGTCTGCATAGCAGACAGTGAAATACGCGACGGGTGCAGTAGCACCCGTCGCACCTTCCCACTCCGCCGGCTCGATTACGAGCCGGCTTCATGGTGGGAAGGTCGTTTTCCCCTGGGCTGGCGGGCGGCCTTTTGAAGGCCGCCCGCCAGCCCAGGGGAAAACTCAAAATACCCGCCGCGGTCTTCCGACCGCGGTACGGTATTTTGGCGGCTCCCGCCGGGCGCGCGGTGACCGCGCCCGGCGGGAGTCAGAATGACCCCCTTTATCTCATCTCTAGGTCGGGCCATTGACTGTAAATGCATTAGCTATGCTAACTTTAGAGTACTGGGCGAATTTCACATATATTTGGACAAGGTGAAAGATCCACTGTCCAGTCACTTTTATAAAGCACTAGCAAAACTTAACCATACACGGTCACACAGGCCCTACGCACAAGGCAGGGCATGCCAGGACATGCCATAGATGGTATCCTGTCTAACATTTCTGTACAGTGGGAGAGCCCAGACCAGGTGGTATGGTCTGATCATATTAAACCCCCTTTTTCCTGGCCTCTCCCAGTATCTACGGAAAGCAGAGTAAATCTTCAGGATCTAAAGAAAAGACCATGGAATGGAATAATCTATCAATCCCGATCTTCAGAGAATCCTGAGGGCTTCTGAACCAGAGCCCTCAGGCACTGTTGCTTTGGATGACAGGACTATTAACAAATGGCTGATGAAGGCAGCCAACACAGTGGCTCCCATTATGACCTCTTGTATGGGCTCTACGGCCCATTCCACTCGCTGGTTTTCTCAGGAACTTGCCCTTGCAAGAATAGTGTGTGTACAAAAAAACTAGAGCGCTGGGCTACACCACTGTAGGGAGGTCGACAAGGAGCGTTACAAACAGACCCTCAAATCTTATCACAAAAACATAGTGAACCCACAGCGCTTTCTATTCACAATTCATCAAAGAGGACGACAATAATGGGAAAGACATTTTTAAGATCATAACAAGATTCGTGGATCCATAGGCAATGGCCCCACCTCTTGAGACCAATCAGAAACTCTGCACAAGACCTAGTGACTTTTTTGATGGCAAGACCATCAAAATGCAGGCCAACGTGTTGTCCCTGAAAAATTTGGACCCAGACACAAGGTCTAAAGATATATTGGGACCAACAGCAAAAAGTAATTTGGTGCTATTTCAACATTCCACTGTAGAGGAACTGAAGGCCCAATTCTCAAACTCTAGTTTTGGGTCCCCCTATGGCTCATTTCCCCTGTATATTTTGAAAGTAATTGCAGACGCTATTGCCCCATCTTACCACAGGCAATTTTCAGCTTCTCGTTAATCTGGTGTAGTATTAGACTCATGAAAGAGGGCAAATGTAATCCTTCTACTTAAGAAGACCAATGCTGAGCTTTAAGTTCTAGCTAACTTCTGACTGGTTTCACTTTTACCAGCCTCTGCCAAGATTCTGGAAACGATGGAGACTGCTTATGTTTTTTTTTTTTTTTTTTTTTCAGCAGAAGGCAGTCTCTTCCACCCTCCTCAGCCTGGGTTTAGGGCACAACATAGCACCCAGACGGCACTACTGGAGATCTCAGAATTCATCAAAGCAGTTCTGGATTCAGGATTCAATGTAGCGTTGGTGCTGTTAGTTTGACATGGTGGACCACAATATCATGCTATACAGGTTAGAGTCCTTGAGGGTGAATAGATCAGCCTTGGGCTGCCTGGGCTCCTTTTTGAGAAAAAGAGATCAGGTAGTTTGGATGAATTACTGTCCTCTAGAGCAAAACCTTTGAAATGAGGGGTCCCTCAGGTCTTCTCCCTGAGCCACAATCTTTATAATATTTATATGACCCCACTGCTTTTTTGGTTGTGTCTTTCAGTATTAAGTATTAATATTACAGTTATTGCTCACATACAAAGGAGAAACAGTTAGGGCCAAACATATTTTCACTCTGCATGAAGGGACTACTGGGCTGGTTTAGAACCAACCAGGTGCAATGCAACCCTGAAAAAACACAGATCTTGTTGTTTGGGACCTTCCAGGGCGGGCAGGAGCCTGGCCCAGTAGTAACTCCCCTCCGCCTCCCCTGACGGAGGTAACAAGAACTCTGGGCATTTTGTGTGATACACGACTTTCCTTAAAGTCCAGATTGCAGTGGTATACACAACTTTCTTTTAAAGCCCAGATTGCCGTGGTCGTAAAATCCTGCATCTGGATCCTATGAATGCTCGGGAAATTGCTGAACTGTATTCCACATGAACTGCAGATTACAATGGTCAGGGCTCTGATTCTATCAAGGCTGGACTACGTCAATGTTCTGTACCTGGGAATCCTAGATTATCTAATGCAACAACTGCAAGTTGTACAGAACATGGCAGTCTGTGTTCTCTATAAGCTACACAAACAGTGCCATGACTTTCATTTTTGAGAGGACCTCTATTGGTTACCAGTCTGTAAGCGTACTATGTTTAAAGGGCCTACAGTGACTCATTAAGCCCTTCACAATACCAGGCCCAGTTACTTGAAGGAGAGGGTTAGGGAGTACATACCTGCGAAGACATTTAGCTCCAGTAGTGCTTACCTGTTATCAGTCCCCCATTTGAGGAAAAAACACGGGGGGATGAGGGGGTGCTCCTTCTTCATGGTTCTGGCAGCAATGGTGCGGAACCAGATGCCAATCCGTCTGACATCCATTACAGATGAAGTAACTTTTCAAAAACCTTTGAACTTACTTATTTAAACTTTAATAGAATGGCTTTTACCTGATTGTTCATTCACTCTTCCGTCTGTTCTTTTATGTCAAGCGTCGGGACACTTACCAAGTAGCCATGTGCTATATAAAAGCTAATTATTCATTCAATGCATCATATCTCCTGAAAAAGACCAATGTCGTGGGCTTATATACACCCACCCAGTCTGGTTCAGCTAGCATTTTACTAATCCTGGCTACATTCCATGAGTATATTATTTTAGCTTGAGGGACCTTCAGTATGCTCACCTAAATAACCTAAAATGAGCGTTTCATCCGGCTTGGTTCTAGTGGGGACTTCAGGTTTATTCCCCCAATTGCTTTCATACTGTTTACTTCTTAAAAGGGGGGGTGTCACCCTTACTGCCTTCCATTGAGCCAGGGAACCTTTGTCTATGTCAGAAGAGGGCATATTGCGGCCATATACTTGGAAACCTCCAATTCCCCCTTACAAGTGTTCCTTCCCTCTGTAGTTTTGGGTGAGCACAATCTTCCCAGTCATTTAGGGTCATTGGATTCCCTTTTGTCAGGGCTGACTCCATTTGCTAATTTAGGTTAGACTTCTGAATCGACATACGATCTATACCTGATCGAAATTTCAGAGTTCGTAATAAATATTGAACGTACATCAATTGCCATCAGGCCTGCCACCAGGTCATTGTGTACAAGGAATATCTTCACCCCATCAATGAGTGAGTTCAGTCCTCTTGGCACTTGTTATATCCCTCACGATTATACAATAGCAATGCCAAGCCTCCCAAAACCAGAATATAGCTTTATTTATTAGAGTCCTGATCTAAAGTGGCAGTGGCCAACTTTGGGACCTGCTACAGTTTGTTTAGGTATGACCCACACTCCACCTATCTGGTGGGGTTGTTTTTTGAGTGCCCTTTCACATGATTTCTAGAGACAATTCCCTCACTTCAATTGGATTTTGAGCAGAAAGTGTTAAAATAGAAGGTTTTCAGGATATGTTCTTGGGTTGCTATGAAGTAGGGTGCTGTAGGCCCAATGTACTTAATCCTGCCATTTTTCTCCACGTTTTCTCCACGTTTTAC
This sequence comes from Pleurodeles waltl, assembly GCF_031143425.1. NCBI lineage: Eukaryota > Metazoa > Chordata > Amphibia > Caudata > Salamandridae > Pleurodeles > Pleurodeles waltl. The sequence goes on along the minus strand of NC_090447.1, from coordinate 1,388,704,964 downwards.
TCTGTAACTTTTTCCTGCGATGTCAGATCTTTTAAGGCTATATACCATTACGTCTGCTGGACTCTTCTGGTTGCGGTAATATATAGGGCTTGCAGGTTCATCAAGAACCCTAGGTACCCAGATCCAATAAATGAGCTGCACCTTGCAGTGGGTTTTCATTCTATACCAGGTATACAGCAATTCATTTGCTGAAATATAAAGAGTAAAAATAGGTATCAAGAAAACCTTTTGTATGTCCAAAATGGACACAAGATAAGGTGTTGAGAAGCAGCGGTTATTTGCACATCTCTGAATTCCGGGGTGCCCATACTAGCATGTGAATTACAGGGCATTTCTCAAATAGACGTCTTTTTTACACACTGTCTTATGTTTGGGAGGAAAATAAGTAGGGAAAGACAAGGGGCAATAACACTTGTTTTGCTATTCTGTGTTCCTCCAAGTCTCCCGATAAAAATATTACCTCACTTGCATGGGTAGGCCTAGCACCCGCGACAGGAAATGCCCCAAAACACAAATGGACACATCACAAATTTCCCAAACAAAACAGAGCTGTTTTTTGCAAAGTGCCTAGCTGTGGATTTTGGCCTCTAGCTCAGCCAGCACCTATGGAAACCTAGCAAACCTGCACACTTTTGAAACCTAGATACCTAGGGGAATCCAAGATGGGGTGACTTGTGGGGCTCTCTCCAGGTTCTGTTACCCAGAATCCTTTGCAAACCTCAAAATGTGGCCAAAAAAAAACACTTTTTCCTCTCATTTCGACAAAAAGTTCTGGAATCTGAGAGGAACCACAAACTTCTTTCTACCCCGCATTCCCCCAAGTCTCCCCATAAAAATGGTACCTCACTTGTGTGGTTAGGCCTAGTGCTTGCGAAAGGAAATGCCAAAAAACACTATCTGGACACATCAAAATTATCAAATACAAACTACTTGTTTTTGCGGGGGCACCTGCATTTTTGGTCCTGGGCTCAGCTGCCATCTAGGGAAACCTACCAAACCCAGACATTTCTGAAAACTAGACACCCGAGGGAGTTCTGGGAGGTCTAACTTGCGTGGATCCCCCAATGTTTTCTTACTCAGAATCCTCAGCAAACCTCAAATTTAGCTAAACAAAATCACTTTTTTTCCCACATTTCTGTGTGGGATCACCGCACCGGGACAAATTTCCTACCACCCAACGTTCTCCTCAGTCTCTTGGTAAAAATGATACCTCACTTGTGTAGGTGGGCCAAGTGCCTGTGACACGGAAGAGCCAAAAACATGTTGAAATTGGGGGGGAATCAAACCGGGTCCAAAAGGGCAGTTTGGAAAAAATAAATTTTTAGGCTGACAAGTGCAGCAGAATTGTTATCGGTATAGATGAGACAATGTTGGGTTGGTGGAATTTTGTGGATTCCTACAGATTCCGGAAGGTTCCATCACAAAAATGTGTGACAAAATGTGTGATTTTCAGCAAAGTTGGAGGTTTGCAGGGCATTGTGGGTAAGAAAATGGTGCGGGGTGAATGTGAAGCACACCACCCTGGAATCAACCAGATGTTTAGTTTTCAGATGTGTCTAGGTCTTGTGGATTTTTCTACATGGTATCGTCCCAAAGCCAAAAAAGTTCAGCCTTCACCATTCCAAGTGGGACGATTTTGAGAGTTGCCAAGCTCTCATGGACCGTCTGTGAAACCAAAACCCAAAATAATCAAATATCCTCTTGCTTGCCATGGGATAAGATGTTTTAGTGTGCAGGGGGAGAGCTGAAAGACTGTTATCCCCTTCAGTTGGGGTGGGGGCATAATCAGGCCCATACTGGTTGGTATCCACCAACCCACTGTTTTTTTTGTTTTTGTTTTTTAATTCCATGTCATCTAGTAGACTTTCTGTCCCTGGGGTGTGGATCGGGGGTAATTGCCCCATCTGCCCACTGGTGGGCAGAACAACTTTGGCCCCATTTATTTAGGGTGGGAGTATGGCCATACCCCCACTTTCTTATTTTGAAAAACAAATCTTCCCTGGTCTCTGGTGAGCTTTCTGCCCCCCCCTGGGGGGCAGATATGGTCAGCAGTAATGTGCCCCCATGGGGAGCGACCCTTACCCAAGGGGCTGCCCCCCCCCAAACAAAACTCACACATACACACACACACACCAATCCCTGGTGTCTAGTTGTTTCTGCCCCCCCTTGGGGGCAGATTGGCCTAACAAAAATAGGCCGATCTGCCCCAAGTGGGGAGCAGAAATGGCCTAAATACAATTTGTCCCCCAGGGGAGGACCCTTGCCTAAGGGGTCGCTCCACATACATAAAAACATAAAGTAAATAAAAATATTTATATATCCCGCCAGGGAAATATTTATATGCCTCTAGGGGAGGCAGAAAAGGCCTAAAAATATTTTGCCCTCCCCCCGGGGAGCCACCCTTGCCCAAGGGGCCGCTCCCCTACTATGTTAAAAAATAAAAAAATAAATACCTGGTGTCTAGTGGCCCCCAGCCCAAAAATAATTTGCCCCTCCTGGGTTGCTCCCCACATATAAGAAAACAAAATATATATATTTTTTTAGCCCTGGTGTCTAGGGGTTTTCTGCCCTGAGGGGGGGGGGGGCAGAAATGGCCTAAAAATAATATGGTCCCCTAGTGAGCGACCCTTTGCCAAGGGGGCGCTCCCTTTATTGAAAATCCCTAGTTTTGCTTGACTGGATTGGATTTTTCATATTTTTCAAGACGTTTTAGTCCCCAGGTGTTTGTAACTTCAGATATGGATTTCCCCTGTGTTCTTTGCCTTTAAGTGTGACCAGTAATCTCAAAGGGAAGCACCATACTTCACTGCAGGTAGGCAGTGGTTTCTTTTATTTTCCTCCTTTTAGAAAGAGTCGCTGCTTACAAATCTACATGTATGCCATTTAAGGGTAGCAGCTGTGAACTCTGGATTTCCCCCTGTGACCCCTACCACTGCTTTTGCGACCCCTGTTCTCAGAGGTGGCAAGACGCACAGAAAGTAAACAGTGTTATAATAAACACAGTTTACCTTCTGCAGATCACACTGGGACATTACACTTTAAGTTAAATAAATTCAGAAGTGGAACGGCACTTTCGTGGTACAAAATAAAATTAAACAAATTTAAAAATACACATCTTTTTCAATTATTGCCATGGCCCATCACTGTTAATACATGAAAAAATGTTTTTGAATAAGCTGTCACCTTTGTGTTCCACATTTGTATATAGGTGTTAATAAATTAAAACCTGTTAGCAATGAAAAGGGCTAAATCAAGCCAACCCAATGAAACCTATGGTTCCTACGAATTAGTACTAGTGGGCCTGATCTGTATTTTTTTTTTTCTAACTCTCCTCCCCTATTTAGGGTATATTATGGGCTTCATTTATATCATTTATTACGATGTAATCAGAAATAAGATCTGGAATTCAACTACAACGGTCATATGATGTCACGTCCTGTGATGAAATTGAAGTGTGAGGTCACTTCCGCAACCCCTTGCATTTTAGTGCCTTGAGTTTCATGCAACTCTTGAGAAATATAACTTTTATCTGCTTTGAAATGAATCGCTGCTGATACTAAAATGTTGTCTTTCATTTGAAACTACTGAACTCCCGTTAGTGGTCAGACTTTTGTAGATCTGGAAGACAGTTAAACGCGACTGATCATTCGGTTGACACGATGATTTCACAATAGTTGGACTATTGAGGAGCTAACAAAACCGGGCTTGCTCATGGCATTCTACTTTATTATTGGATATTTCTTTATTGATTCCATGGATCTGTTGGTTATTTTCTGTGAGTGATTTTCTCTGTCATTAGTTGTGTCCAATATTTCCAAATGCTGTGGCTTTATGCATTCGCCCGAGTCGATAATTCATCTTGTTCACGTGACCACGATCTGGGGGAGCGCGGGCGGGGGGCTGGCCCAGCTCACAAGCAAAAACAGGATCATCATATTTTGGTCTATATTCATTGTCAGCATGTGCATAGGCTCTAGTAGGTTGCCACGTGGCCTCTGCTGCACATCATGCTTCCCTATGAATGAAATTCACAACATCTGATGCAGGGCTCCTAGTGCCCACCACATTCAACAACACATAACCAGTGCTCCTCTGCTGCACCCCATCCTGATGACCATGATCACATTCTTTGTATGCCCTGCTGCACGTTCATTAGTTTGCTTATTTGCATCTATTTGTCATTTTTTTTTTTGTGCATTTTTTTATGAGTGCAAAAGATTTACAATTAATTCTACTTTGTTGGCTTATTGTTTCTCTAAATCTAGCGTTGGAAATTAAACTGAAAATGCTCAAATTATACTTTTCCTAAATGCATGGCCTGCTCTTAGCAAGTGATGCTATGTGAGGCTTGTGCTTTGAAGAGGAAACAGTGTAATAAATATAATTGTAGAAATGAAAATGCCAGTAAATTTCAATTGGTTTTAATTCATTTGGCCCAACCTAGATGGAAAGCAGCAGAGCGCGCCTTACTGAAAATTAAGGAACGGTTGTAGATTGTGTACAATCACACTCAATGGGTGTCTTTATGTACTTCCAGGACACATACAGCGGTCTCGTTGGACCTCTGATAACTTGCCGGAAAGGAATATTGAACAGCCAGGGTTTCAGGAAAGATGTTGATCGTGAATTTGCTCTCCTCTTTTTGGTGTTTGATGAAAATAAGTCTTGGTATATCCAGGACAACATTGTAAAATACCTTCAGAAGAATCCTGAGGACTCCGAGGACTTTGAGGAAAGCAACAAAATCCACGGTGGGTGATATTTTGTTGAAAAACAGCTCTAGGGAGAAAGAAACCAGCAAATGATAGAAGTAATGTACAGACTTTATGGGGGAAACAGGCTGTATAGTCATCTGATATATCCTGCAGTATCATTTTCGATAAAATAACCACTACAAGACTGATTCACAAACATTTTTTGCACACATGATTTGTCTTGGGTAAGTTAAAAATCTTGAGTGAATGTAATTTGACAGAAAATGATTTGCAGATTCAAACCATTCCGAAATTTACATCTCACTTGGAAGAATACGTGACTGACCAATATGCCAATAAACGTGGACTTACTAGTCAGTAGTTGAAGCTTATTATGAAAAGAGGAATGTTTGTGAGTGCTCCTTGTATTTTACATGGCCTCTATCCCAACTCCACAAAGTCAGACCTTAATGGGCCTTCATAAACATTCTGTATAGCTGTTACTCTTTCTGCTTCTGTGTATATAGGACGTTGGGCTCATTGATTCTACACCTTGCATAGATTTCTATGAGTATGTTATTTGTTTGTTTAGTGCACATTCTCACTGAGGCACCTCGGTGCTAGTAGTGCTAAAAGGCAAAACAAGAAAGTAGTTGGAGCTAACAGAAGATGTTGAGCATGAGACTCCTTTCCAAATGTTAATAATCCACAGTGTGACTCTGCTCGATTGTCAAAGTATTCCAGAGCTAGGGGTCCGACATCTGCTGAGATAATGAAGCCATTCTTGTATGACTGCTAGTACAATAGGGGACTCCAAGGTCTGATAGAAACGTCATAGTTATCTCAAGTAACTATAACTTGTGGCCTAAAGTAACTAAGCCTCACTCCCCCACTGTGCACATTGTTCACTAATGATACAATTTCAGATGCCATTAGGCATGTTATCGATCCAGTTATTGAAAATGTCATAAGTGATTTAATATGCAAAGGTAGTTATCAAGTCATTTTATTGTATGATTACTTAAAATCTTTACAATACTTTCTCAGTACCCAAACACGACATTTGTACATAAGAACACATTAAAACCCAGCAATATGTACACTGTCAAGGTTTGCAATGATAGCTTAAAATCTTCAAAAAACATTCACTATACCTGCATGTAAAATATATATATATATATATATATATATATATATATATATATATATATATATATATATATATATATATATGTGTGTATGTATATGTATGTATGTGTGTATGTATATGTATGTATATGTGTATGTATATGTATGTATATATATATGTATATGTATGTATATATATATATGTATATGTATGGATATACATATATATATTTTATATATATTAAACACAGTATTACAACGAAGCAGCAAATGCACTTTAACACTAATGCAAGATTACAACAGCCAAGTAACTGTACAGCACAGTAGAAATGCAATGGCCCTCCATTACATTTAGGCTAGGGGGTGCTTCCCCGAAGGTTTGGGTCTGCAGGCAAGATTTTCAAAACAAACAAGTGCGAATACCATTGTTGCCCCGTGGGCTAGGGGCTGCTTCCCCCGTGGATGAGTCTGCAGGCTTGATTTTCAAAAGTGCAAGTGTGAATGCAGTAACAGCCTTTAGAAAAAACAGCTCAAATCCACCAGTTTGCAGCAGACAAAATGAAGCAATCACTGAATTTAAGTCTAATGGACAGGCATAAGAGAGTCCATCGCCACCCCCCCACCCCCTTTCCCGGCTCAGTAGTTCGGAGAAGCTGCTTAAACCCACTGGTACGCAGATATCAAAACAATATGCCCTCCAGACTGCTAAAGAGTGGGCATGGCAGCAATAAAGGGATGCCTACGACCCAAGCTAATGTACGCAGGGATACTTTTCAAGAGGCTAGCATCTCTATGGTTGAGTTTTAATATGTTACCCTTTGCTGCGGATCATAGTCTGGTCCCAAAGGCGGGACGGTGTCTCGTAGTAGCCTTCCAGCAGTGGCCAAGAACTTGCCAAACCGTGCCAACTCCATCAGAATCATAGTGGAAAAAATATACGTGAGTGCCTCGCTGCAAGTTTTTACCTGTGGCGGAGTAAGATTGGCCTTAGAGAAACCCGCCTCTGGAGGAACAATTCAGGGGCAGCAGCATACTATGTGTGCAACAGATTCTGAGAGGTATGAGCACATGTTTTGTCATTTGTTTTTTTCAGTGGGCTCTGTACTTCCATTCAGGCAGAGTCAAGAGCTTCATTGGCAAAATATTCCTTTAAGCTTGTCTTCCCAAGGCTGCTTATAAACATGGCTGACATCTAGTGGTTTCATGAGAGTTGTCTGTGCCCATTGCTTCTAGAATGTATTCGATTCTCTGATGTCCTGTTTTATTGAAGTGCTCTAAGCCTGTTCTTTTAGGGTCCTCTTTAGATGGTCTTTTCCTACGGCTGGCTTGGGTCAGGTCTAGTGTGACCATCGCCCTGCCAAGATACCGGGACCAATTACTCTTTGGATACTGGAATATAGCACGCAGGACACAGTTCATTAAGACCGCTTCCACTGAGGCCACTTGGTGGTAGTAGTTTAGTAGATCCTGCTTAACCTCAATAACCAATTGGCTAGGTCGAATTATAAGTGAATCAGTGAGTGCCTGGTGATTTTGGGGAGTCTCAATATTTTCCTCTTTGTGGCTATATGGCAGCATTCTAATGTCTCTGCAAGCATACCAAGGAATACAAGGTGACTGTAGCATACAGCGGGTAGCAATTTGGCCCTTGCAACATTTGGATCCCTTTAGCCACAGGACTCCATAAATTGTGATGGAGTTTGGGTAAGGCGAATGCAATTTTAGATGCCCTTTCTTCCATCGCCCTTATGTGCAGAAAGGATTTGCCAGTGTCTGAGAACTAGGCACAAAGATATATTTTCAGGTGGTACTACTACTAAGGGGGGGCCAGCTGCCATTTTAGCTAGTGTGTCTTGGATTTCTGCCCAAGGACCATAACTTTTGTTTTTGAAGCATTTGCAGTGCCGTCTTCATACAGATGCTCGTCTGATCCAGTACCATCAGATTGTCTGCATACTGCATGATTGGTAGTTTCGTGTGGCCTAGCTTTGGTGGGAATGTATTTCCTTTCAGCAGTTTTACACCTAACGCAGCTGTATGTAAGTTGAAAAGAGTAGGTGCAGTGACGCATCCCTGTTTCAGACCTTTGTGTTTACTTTGGCGATGGCATGGGTATGCATTATCTTGATGTGCACCTAGGTGTCCTTGTCTAATGCTGTGATTGCTGCCAGGACCTTAATTAATATTCCCTAATCAGCCAGCTTTGACCAAAGGATGTTCCGATCAATTCAGTCAAAAGCTGCACTGTAGTCAAAGCAGGTGTAGAGTGGGGTAGTAGATTTTTCAGTGGTCTTAGCTCAGAGATAAGAGAGGGCTATCACATTGTCCATTGTGGAAGCTATCGGCCTAAACCCACATCTGGTACAGCGGGATGATATTATTTTCATTGATCCGGGTCTCCATCTCCTGCTGGAGCACCTTTGCAAAGGCTTTTTCGTCCATGTCTAATAGGGCAATTAACCTATAGTTTTCAGGCAAGTTGTTTGCCCCTTTTTTATGTATTTGTATGTATTTGATAGAGCCTTTCCATGAGTCCGGGATGGCGGAAAGCAGAAAACAATCATTGACTATGCAGACTGTGCATGTAAGGTGCCCAGAACTCCAAGCCTTCCTTGAAAATACTCCCAGGCAGGCCATTTGGTCCTGGGGTCCCATCCTTTCAGCCTGCTTTCAGGATACCTACAACCTTCTTTTCAGTGACTGACTGGGCTCTCCTCCAGACCTTCCAGGGCATTCACAAGGCAATCAGTAATTTTGTCCTCGTTTTGGTGGGGTCTACATACAGGTTAGAGAAATGCTCAACCAGTTTTTCATCTGAGACCACATTCACCTTACCCATGTTCTTACTTGCAAGGTGATTGATATGCTCTGAAAATTCCCTGGATTTGTTTGGGCAACAAAGAGAATATATACTTCCACACCTCCTTGAGACGTTTATGATCCAGTGCCCAAACTAACTTTTTATGCTTTTTCCTTGCATCTTTGAGCATATTTCCTGTGTGGGTATCATTCAATCTTCTGTGAAGGATCTCTGCGAAGCGACGCGCCCTTTTACTGTCTTTAATTTCTTTATCGCTAGTCGAAGGAAGGGTCTTCCTCTTGTGGGTGCACAAGTCTGGGTTTTGGGTGTGTTAACTGTTAAAGCGGCATGTAGCTCTGTTAATATTGTCCCCGACCACTTCTCTGCAAGGCATATGTTTGGCCCCAGTGCAGGCAGAGAAAGTGGATTTCCATCTTGAATCTTGAACTTTGAGAACGGCACCCCATTTGATTGTTTTGATCTGAGGTTCAACATTGGAGGGTAGCGAAAATCCAGCTGGCATAATATTACTGTCGATCATCAAGCTGATGTGGACCACAATTGAAAGTAGATAGTGGTCACTTAGTTCTGGCTTGAACATGGTAGTTTTTGCATCTATATAGTAAGGTTTTACTTAAGATGTAGTCCAGAGTTGATACAATTTTAAAGTTGGCCTTGGTTTATCCTCCCCTGCATCCCTATGGTCGGCCAAACTCGGTCCTAATTTTCTGATGCAGGCCTCTAATGCTTTACAAGGGCGGTCATTGTGTTTACCTCCTGGTTGACCCAGATTTTGCATGTTGAAGTCACCTGCCACTATACACTCTTAGCAAGGGTGGTTGTACAATATAGAGTTAAATCTGTTCAATTCTGCTCCTGATGAACTCACTTTTCGTGTCTCTGCGTGGATTGACATACACATTTACCACCAAGATGGACGTAATTTTGCCATCCATGGCCAGGCCCTTTAGTTCAAGGGCTTGGAGATGGCCCACAGAGTTCCTCAGTTCTTTCATTTGTACTCATAGGTCAAGTTTCATGTAAGTGGAAAGGCCACCCATTGGTCTCCCAAACAACTTTATTTTCTGAGCTACTGAATACATTGCCTTTCTTGCAGGCAAAGGATGTTACCTGTTTGCACTCTCTGTATTCCCAGGAGCTTTTATTTTCTAGTAGGGGATTGAATCCAGATACTTTCCAGTTAAATAATGTGATAATTGTTCAGAGCATCTTGTCTTTGTTTCTTCTACTTTAGGGATTTGGCTTGTCCTTGGTTGTAAGTGCTGCTGATAGCCAGGCCAAATCAGACTGTTCAATGTAACAGATGTTGCTGTGTACTGTTGATGCGCCATTGCTAGTACTATCCCTAATGTCATTTGCCAGGTGGGCTATGATATTTTTGTCCTCCAACTGAGGAGTGGATTCTTTCGTTCCTCTCAATACACTCCTTGCCGCCTTATGTTGTGCTGAAAAAGTTTGCTTTTTTGACCAAATGTGGGGGCATGTTTCCCTCACTGGCCCATTGATCAGAATGCCCTACTCTTCCAATTGCTCACTTTCTGCCATGATGCTCAAGATAGCCACAATGTCGATCCACTGGATCAGAGTAGATTCTCTATGATAGATCTAGGACTAGTGTTTAAATTAACATGCCTTAGAGGCGCATATGTGAGGTAAGCAAGAGAAGGTATACTGTTTAGGATCAGTAAGAAATTGGTCCTATTTGAGGCATCCCAAGGCCCCCTCTATTTAAAATCCGAGGTGAAGATCAATGCTGCCGGTGTTGAAGCTGTTGTCTGGTCATCTTTATCTCTGTCAATACTAGATCATCAAGGGCGATAACCCAGTACAACTCTTGTACTTTGGTGCTAGATCCGGCCATCCAAGTTGGATTGCTCCATTGTGTCATATCTTGATGTTCTATCCCTGCCACTCTGAGTTGGTAGGTCTTTTGCTAGATCCCTACCTGTTTTTATTTGTACTACATTTGGGCAGGGGATCTCATGCTGTTGCAGAATCTGAATGACTCGATTCGACCGAAGCACAACCTCTATTGTTAGAGTCCACAACCTGTGAAAAAGGCTTTGAGTGTGCATTAAGGCCCATATTGTTGGCTTGATCCCTACTCTTTTTCATTTGTACTTCATTTGGGCTAAGGACCTCGTGCTGGCATGCAAAGGTAGAATCGGTGCATTGTGAAGGCGTGAGTCATAGTTACTTTAGGGCTAGAGTTATAGTTACTTGAAAAAACTATAATTAGTCAATTGCAGTGATTTTTAAAGTGTATAATGTTATGTTTCACCTAACTGTATTGTCACTTTAATCTGTGATATTTTCATTGAAAGTTTTTAAAAAAATTGTATTTTTATTTTTTATTATAAAGTAAGATATTATTATGATTCATAACTATAACCTCACTTTAGCTGTTGTTTTTTTCAGTGAATGTGTGGGTGTTTTTTAACCTAAAATAACGTGACGTGGGGCCCTGCACTGAACCACCTCAAGAGCCACACCCCAGGTTGCACATGGGGCACGGGGCCCGTATCCAAATTCCCTAGGACGCGGTGCCCCCGCAGCGCATAGCGTCCTACTGTGTACAGCGTGGGGTCGCAGGCAGGGCCTAGCCTGTTGCCAGGTCCTGCCCCCAATCTCCAGCAGCCATCCATCCTATTTTACATTTTTTGGGCATTCTGTGGTACTGCAGATCTACCGTGACACTCAACCCAACACCCTTGGTGAATCGTTCTGGCTCTGCTGCAAAGCCCCAAGGGTGTAGTGGTAAGCATCACAGTGAATCCACTGAACCCAGCAGGAACACATTATTTTAATAATTTGACCCCCAGGATGCCCCCCCACAAGGCCCAGGGAGATGGGGTACCTCTACCCTGCTACTTTATATCTTATTTTGTTCCTGTATCCTAAGATGGCTGCTGAAACTTTTTCTTCGGATTGCGGCCAGCCAATCACACCATTTTGGTTGGACTTGTGGATCCTCCACAGCATGAAATATATAAAGTTTCTGAGCCTTAATTTCTCAAAAACCACTGAACGGATTTACACCACATCACAAAAAGCATGTTTTTTGGACCAAGATCTAGCTTTCTGCCTAATTTGGTGTAATTCTGTTCAATCTTCCTATGGAAAAATGAATGAGGAAAATGCATTTTGGGACCTCTTACCTCTTTTTCTCACCCCTTCCTTGAAGGATCACCCCAAAACTTTTCAGGAAGGAGCTGAGGTCGATGAAACTTTTTTGTTGTTGGAAACTTTTGTGCAGATTTGTCAAATGGTGCCAAAGTTATTAGTAAACCAAAAATGTTTTTACTGTGGAAACCCGGTCCTAAGTATAACTACCCAGTGGCAACCTGTGTGTGTGTGTGTGTGTGTGGTAAAGGGAGATGAGGCTAATTTTAGGCTTTAAGGATGGGTATGGATAAAGGGATTAATTGTTAATTTTAAGGATTATGGATGGGTAGTGGTAAATGACCAGAAACTTTACTTTAGGGTTTGGGGGTGAGTAGTGGTAGAGGTAAATTTAGGGTTACAGGGTAGGCAGCGGTAAAGAAAGGTAAGGTTAACTTTAGGGTTCAGGGGAGGGTAGTGGTAAAGAGAGGTAGGGGTGATTTTAGCCCCTCACCCCAAAATGAAATAAATGTGAAATTAAAATTGTGTAGGTGTGTGTGTGTGTATATACATATATATTTATATATCAATTCCTCACCACAAGAGCTGCTTCATACTGCAATTCCAGGCTCAATCTGGGGAAAAATGTCACAATCCTATATTTCGCCAAAAGCATGATTTATTTTGTTTATAATTATTAAATCGACAACTGCCAAAAGTGAATGGTGTGACTAAATCAATAGCCATTTCAGTTCCAACTGTAATGATCAATCTTGATTCAGCTCTCCTTAGCGCTAATTCTTGATCTCCTCCTCTTGGTTTAGTGCTCACATGCTGAATTCCAAAATAGCACCAAACATCCTGCTCTCCCCAGACGAGTTTGGCCATGGCATAACTGTAATCTTTGTTGGAAATCGCCTTCAAATGTTGAAGTATCCATAATTTCAATTTGTTCACTGTGATGCCAATGTATCTTTTGACAGATTCACATTCCAACATGTAAACTGTATGTTGTCTCACATACAATCCTTTCTTTTATCTTTTTGATTCTGCCTTCTGATGTTCTAAACAAGGTAACATTGAGACCATGCTGGCATGCTTCACATCTTGGGCATTTGAAGAAGCGTGGCCTCTTCAGCCAGATTATAGTTTTGTTGCTTTCACCTGGAGATAGCTATGTTCTAGTTTGTCCCCCAAGGAGATGTTTTTTCTATACGTAATCCTTGGATGTTCCGAGACCCATTCCTTTAAATGTTCATCCATGGTAGTGATCTTCCAGTTTCGCTGCAACAGTTTTCTAATTTCTTTGTCTGAGATGTTGAAGTCCATGATATACCTCATAGTTGTATCCTTCATTGATTTGCTTGTTAAGTTTGGGATCAAAAGTTCATCTGTTTCTCAATCTCGCTCTTTCCAGTGCATCCTCTAACACTGACATCGGATATCCCTGTTTCCTAAATCTTAAGCATCTCTTGTCCTCGGTTTTCAAAATCTGCTACTTCAGAACAATTACATTTCACTCTCAAGAACTAGCCATATGGCACGCTCCACTTGATGGTATGCACTGTTTGCAAATAAGATACTATTGCAGCTAGTGGGTTTCCTGTGCATTCTTTTACATAACTTGTTTCTTCCATAGATTTCGATATCCAGGTAGTTGATTCTGGTATGACTTATTTCAAAGGTGAATTTAATTTTTGAGCATTGTTATTTGATGATTGTAAGAATTACACTAGCTCCTCCTTTTCCCCTTCCCAAATTAGGAACAGGTCCTCTATGAAGCAAACCGTCTCACCAAGTATTTTTAATTGTTATGTTCCGTCCATATTGTTTCTGCTTCCCAATGTCCAATGGTTTTAATTTGGTGTATGCTGTCACAAAGGAAGTGCCCAATGATGCACCCTGCTTTTGAATGTAATATTTACTTTAAAAAAGAAGCACATTGTTTGTTAGGCAGAATTTCATGATGTTCATCAACATCTCTGTGTGATCTAATAAACTCAATGATCTCAAGTGTAAGAAGTATCTACAGGCCATTAAGCCATCATCATGTGCTATACAGGTGTACAAAGGCACTACATCAACTGTTGCCATGATGTATTCCTTTTTCCAAGGTATATTGTTAAACCAATTTAGGAAGTCCATGGAATCCCTGATGTAAGTTGGGGGGCAGGTTATGTATGGGAATAGAAAAATTTCCCCAAATATTGAAGCCTTTTTCAAATAGCGAGTCACAGGAACTTACTGTTGGGTGGCCCTGCAGATCCTTTATACTCTTATGGATTTTGTGCAGCACATAGATGGTTGGCATTGTGAGGTGACTTTTCCTGAAGTATGATAGTTAATCATCATCTGAAAGCCCCTCTGCGTGCCATATGTTAAATTGTTCATGGAAAGCTCTCATGACTCCTTCCATCGAATTGTCATCTAATCTTTCATAATGATGTTGGTAACTTAATTGTCTTATAATTTCTTGCTGATATTCCTTACGATCCATCATAATCACAATGTTTTCTCCTTTATCAGAGGGGTTATTGACAATGCTATTTTGCAAACTTTTAATGCCCACCAATCATCCATGATCTTATTCTTTCTCATTTGAGTTGAATCTCTTCTTCCTCTTGTCGCTATAGTCCTTAGACATTCCACCGCCAAATTCTGAAAGATGTCCCCTTTATATCCTAGTGGCAATTGTGGATAAAACTTAGACTTAATTTCATATCCACTCCCTAGGAATTGGTTAGTTTTAATGCCAATTGTTGCACAAAATTTAAAATGACAGTTCCTGCTCAGTGCCCATTTCTCGTATCCTCCTGGATTACATCTCCAGGCTGTTCGAGTCTTTAGTTGGACCAATATCCTCTTGTTGGAATAGAAATCTCCTGGGGTGTGGAGGATTTACTTTTATGGAAAGGTTTCATTGCAAAATATTTTTTTTAGTTTTAACTTTCTACTAGACTTGAACAGATCGATTCTTGCTGTTGCCAAGTCCATTCCGGTGCTGGGACAAAAAGTCAGTCCTTTATTCAACAGAGTCTTATGCCTTATAGCCAATTGTTTAGATGTAAGATTTATTATTAAATCCTTTTGGAATGTCCCTTCTATTGCCCTTTTGTCCCTCTTAATCCTGCTCTCTTTGCGGCTCCTCCTGGTTCTTTTTAATTGCTTGCATTTTGGGCTCCCCTGCCCTTCCTACTGGTTGTCACCTGAAAAAGGCTAATCTTCCCCATAAAAATCCAACTTCGGTAAGGTCCATTGTTTGTCTACTATGTATGGCACCAAAGTGTCACACAAATATATACACCCTTTCTGCCCCATAGTCTGCTTTGTATCTGTTAAAATCTTGATTTTCTTTATTTGTACCTCTTCATGTTTTTCTAGCTCTTTCTTTTTCATCCATAGCCTTTACGCCTTCATCCGTACTCTTGAAACTCTCCAATGCTCTCTCCAATTCCTTTATTCTTTCTGCTGCGGTTATCAATCTCCGTTCGGCATGTGTTATAAACGTTTTAATCAATTTGATGGAACAATCTGTAATGTATGTCTGCCACTGTTTGAGTAATTCTATTGTGCTCAGGGTATTTTTTTCAAGGTGGCACTCTCCCACCATTTGTTGATCTCCATGGCTCGTGCTTCTTCAAGTAGTTTCAACAGCTTTTTTTGGATTACTGCAGTGGCTGATTCCTTGTGTATGGTTAATGTTGTCCCCTCATCACCCATACCCTCAAGCAGTTCCTTTGCCAATTGTTCATGTTTGCTCCATCTGTCAGCCATTTTTCCACAGTTAGCTTTCTCCTATCTTGATCATGAATAAGTGCCAAAAGAGTTCAGAGTCACTTGTCTGCCGCTTTCCGCTCGGTCAAGCAGGTCATTAAAGCTGCATGCATTGCATGCATCACATGCACAGAAGGCAGCCTTAAATATATGTATATAAATATATCTTTATAGATATATAAATACATCTATATATCTATATAGATATATGTTCGATGGCATGTGTAGCTGCAGATACACATGCTGTGCACATCCCGCCATCTTGTGTTGGGCTCGGAGTGTTCCAAGTTGTTTTTCTTCGAAGAAGTCTTTTTGAGTCACAAGACCGAGGGACTCCTCCCATTTCGGCTCCATTGCGTATGGGCGTCGACTCCATCATAGATGGGTTTTTTTCCGCCATCGGGTTCGGACGTGTTCCTTTTCGCTCCGTGTTTCGGGTCGGAAAGTTAGTTAGAATCTCGGAAAAATTGTCGGCATTGTTTGCGTTCGGTATCGGGTTAGTTACAACAGATCGACACCGACTTTTGAAGAGCTCCGGTGGCCCTTCGGGGTTTTTTCGATCCCCCGTCGGGGCCTGGTCGGCCCGGCCACGTGTCTCTTCAAGGCTGATGGAACGGACCCCATTCCGCTTCTGCCCAAAATGCCATAACAAGTATCCATATACAGATCAGCATCTGGTCTGTAACTTGTGTTTGTTGCCGGAACACAAGGAAGATACTTGTGAAGCCTGCCGAGCGTTTCGGTCCAGGAAGACACTAAGAGACCGAAGAGCAAGGAGACTGCAAATGGCGTCGGCGCCGACAGGACAAGAGCGTTTCAAGGAGGAGGAAGAAACATTCTCCATCCATGAATCGGACTCGGATGAGATCGATCCCGAAGAAACGCCGAAAACCGTGAGTAAGACGTCGAAACACAAAACTCACGAAAAAACCACTAAAGCCCAGGGGACGCCACCGCCAACAGGCCATGGCTTAACCCGAAAAATAGGTGACCGATCATCTGCACCGAAAAAGGGCACGCTGGGGGCGAAGTCATCCGACTCCGGTCGAGATACTGCCACACAGCAATCTCGGGCTCGAGATAGTGGCTCCGAGCAGGTTCGGCACCGAGATAGCGGCACCGAAATGGGTCGGCACAGAGAGACCACGACGCCGAAAGTAAAGAAGGTTTCTTCGGAACCGAAAAAAGCAGCCGATAAGGTTTCGATACCGAAACATCCGGCCTCGGAACCGAAAACGAGTTCCTACACTGAGGAACAAGGACTGTCCACACAAATGAAAACACATAGATTTGTACAGGAATTGGAAACAATAGAGCCAGACTATACACAAAGAAGGCTCCATATCCAAAAAGAAACAGGGAAGATCAGTACTCTCCCTCCGAATAAAATGAAACGCAAACTTGCCTTTCAGGACAAAGATAAGCAGCCACAGGCAAAGGTGGCTAAACAAGTAACCCAGCCACCATCTCCACAATGCTCTCCGCAACCATCACCGGTAGCCACTCCACCAATGATGCAATCCCCAACTCATACAGGAATGAGTCAAGATGACCCTGACGCATGGGACCTTTATGACGCACCAGTGTCAGATAATAGTCCTGAATGTTATCCAGCTAGACCGTCGCCACCAGAGGATAGTACAGCCTACGCACAGGTGGTGTCGAGAGCAGCGGCATTTCATAATGTCAGCCTGCATGCTGAGCCCATTGAAGACGACTTTCTTTTTAACACACTGTCGTCCACACACAGCCAGTATCAAAGTCTTCCTATGCTACCAGGAATGCTAAAACACTCCAAACAAGTGTTTGAAGAGCCTGTAAAAGGAAGGGCCATTACTCCAAGAGTGGAGAAAAAATATAAACCGCCACCAACAGACCCCGTGTACATCACACAACAGCTAACACCGGACTCAGTTGTAGTAGGGGCTGCGCACAAAAGAGCGAACTCACATACTTCAGGAGATGCACCACCTCCAGATAAAGAAAGTCGAAAATTCGACGCAGCAGGCAAAAGGGTGGCGGCACAGGCAGCAAACCAGTGGCTTATTGCCAATTCACAGGCTTTGTTGGCCAGATACGATAGGGCCCATTGGGACGAAATGCAACACTTTATAGAACATTTGCCCAAGGAGTTCCAAAAGAGAGCGCAGCAAGTAGTAGAAGAAGGACAGAGTATCTCCAACAATCAGATACGGTCAGCAATGGATGCTGCATACACAGCTGCTAGAACTGTCAACACAGCAGTAACAATAAGGAGACATGCATGGCTGCGTACATCAGGATTTAAACCAGAAATACAGCAAGCTGTGCTGAATATGCCATTCAACGGACAGCAGTTGTTTGGGCCGGAGGTGGACACTGCGATCGAACAACTTAAAAAAGACACTGACACGGCCAAAGCCATGGGCGCACTCCACTCCCCACAGGGCAGAGGCACATTTCGAAAAACACAGTTTAGAGGGGGGTTTCGAGGACAAAGCACAGAACCCACAATCTCACAGACAAGACCCACTTACCAGAGCCAGTATCAGCGGGGAAGTTTTCGGGGACAATATAGAGGGGGACAATTCCAAAAGAATAGAGGAAAGTTCCAAAGTCCCAAAACTCCTCAAAACAAACAGTGACTTCCAAGTCACACATCCCCAACACATAACATCTGTGGGGGGGAGACTAACCAAATTTTAAAAACATTGGGAGGAAATAACAACAGACACTTGGGTCCTAGCAATTATCCAGCATGGTTATTGCATAGAAGTTCTCAAATTCCCTCCAAACGTCCCACCGAAAACACACAATATGTCAAAACAACATATAGATCTTCTAGGACTAGAGGTTCAGGCATTGCTACTAAAAGAAGCAATAGAATTAGTACCAAAACACCAGAAAGGAACAGGAGTTTACTCTCTGTACTTTCTCATACCCAAAAAAGACAAGAGTCTGAGACCTATATTAGATCTCCGAACATTAAATACCTACATCAAATCAGATCACTTTCACATGGTGACATTACAAGACGTAATTCCACTACTAAAACAACAAGACTACATGACAACACTAGACCTAAAGGATGCATATTTCCATATACCGATACATCCTTCACACAGAAAGTACTTAAGGTTTGTATTCCAGGGGATACATTACCAATTCAAGGTGTTGCCATTCGGAATAACAACTGCGCCAAGAGTTTTTACAAAGTGCCTGGCAGTCGTAGCTGCACATATCAGAAGGCAGCAAATACATGTGTTCCTGTACCTAGACGATTGATTAATCAAAACCAACACGCAAAAAAAATGTTCACAACACACAAAGTATGTCATAGAAACCCTCCACAAACTAGGTTTCTCAATCAACTACACAAAGTCACACCTTATACCGTGTCAAACACAGCAATACTTAGGGGTGACAATCAACACAGCAAAAGGGATTGCCACTCCAAGTCCACAAAGGGTTCAGGCATTTCACAATGTAATACAGGCCATGTATCCAAAACAAAAAATACAAGTCAAAATGGTGATGAAACTCCTAGGCATGATGTCCTCATGCATAGCCATTGTCCCAAACGCAAGGTTGCACATGCGGCCCTTACAACAGTGCCTAGCATCACAGTGGTCACAGGCACAGGGTCAACTTCTAGATCTGGTGTTGGTAGACCGCCAAACATACACCTCGCTTCAATGGTGGAACAATATAAATTTAAACAAAGGGCAGCCTTTCCAAGACCCAGTGCCACAATATGTAATAACGACAGATGCCTCCATGATAGGGTGGGGAGCACACCTCGATCAATACAGCATCCAAGGACAATGGGACACTCACCAAAAACAGTTTCACATAAATCACTTAGAACTATTGGCAGTATTTCTAGCGCTGAAAGCATTTCAACCCATAATAAGTCACAAACACATTCTTGTCAAAACAGACAACATGACAACGATGTATTACCTAAACAAACAGGGAGGGACACACTCAACACAGTTGTGTCTCCTGGCACAAAGAATATGGCATTGGGCGAGTCACAACCACATTCGCCTAATAGCACAATTTATTCCAGGAATTCAGAATCAGTTAGCAGACAATCTCTCTCGGGATCACCAACAGATCCACGAATGGGAGATTCACCCCCAAATACTGAATACTTACTTCCAGAGTTGGGGAACACCACAAATAGATCTATTTGCAACAAAGGAAAATGCAAAATGCCAAAACTTTGCATCCAGGTACCCACAAGATCAGTCTCCGGGCATGCATTATGGATGAGTTGGTCAGGGATATTTGCTTACGCTTTTCCCCCTCTCCCACTCCTTCCATATCTAGTAAACAAGTTGAGTCAAAACAAACTCAAACTCATACTAATAGCACCAACATGGGCAAGACAACCCTGGTACACAACACTACTAGACCTTTCAGTAGTGCCCCATGTCAAACTACCAAACATACCAGATCTGTTAACGCAACACAAACAACAGATCAGACACCCAAATCCAGCATCGCTGAATCTAGCAATGTGGCTCCTGAAGTCCTAGAGTTCGGACACTTAGACCTTACACATGAATGTATGGAGGTCATAAAACAAGCTAGGAAACCTACCACTAGACATTGCTATGCAAATAAGTGGAAAAGATTTGTTTATTACTGCCATAATAATCAAATTCAACCCTTACACGCATCTGCCAAAGACATCGTAGGATACTTACTACATTTGCAAAAGTCAAAGCTAGCTTTTTCTTCCATTAACATACATCTTACAGCAATTTCAGCTTACCTGCAAATTACGCACTCAACTTCTCTATTTAGGATACCAGTCATAAAAGCATTTATGGAAGGTCTAAAGAGAATTATACCACCAAGAACACCACCAGTTCCTTCATGGAACCTCAACATTGTCTTAACACGACTCATGGGTCCACCTTTTGAGCCCATGCACTCTTGTGAAATGCAATACTTAACATGGAAAGTTGCATTTTTAATTGCCATCACATCTTTAAGAAGAGTAAGTGAGATGCAAGCATTTACCATACAAGAACCATTTATTCAAATACACAAGCATAAAGTAGTTCTACGGACAAATCCTAAATTGTTACCAAAAGTCATATCACCGTTCCACTTAAATCAAACAGTAGAATTACCAGTGTTCTTCCCACAGCCAGACTCTGTAGCTGAAAGAGCACAACATACATTAGACATCAAAAGAGCGTTAATGTACTACATTGACAGAACAAAACTAATTCGAAAAACAAAACAATTATTTATTGCTTTCCAAAAACCTCATACAGGAAATCCAATTTCTAAACCAGGCATTGCTAGATGGATAGTTAAGTGCATCCAAACCTGTTATCTTAAAGCAAAAAGAGATCTGCCTATTACACCAAAGGCACACTCAACTAGAAAGAAAGGTGCTACCATGGCCTCTCTAGGAAATATTCCAATGACCGAAATATGTAAGGCAGCTACATGGTCTACGCCTCATACATTTACCAAACACTACTGTGTAGATGTGCTAACGGCACAACAAGCCACAGTAGGCCAAGCAGTACTACGAACATTGTTTCAAACAACTTCAACTCCTACAGGCTGAACCACCGCTTTTGGGGAGATAACTGCTTACTAGTCTATGCACAGCATGTGTATCTGCAGCTACACATGCCATCGAACTGAAAATGTCACTTACCCAGTGTACATCTGTTCGTGGCATTAGTTGCTGCAGATTCACATGCGCCCACCCGCCTCCCCGGGAGCCTGTAGCCGTTTAGAAGTTGATCTTGAACATCTGTATATTTGTAAATATATTACTTTAAACTACATTATGTACATTACTCCATTGCATGGGCACTATTACTAGCATATACAACTCCTACCTCACCCTCTGCGGGGGAAAACAATCTAAGATGGAGTCGACGCCCATGCGCAATGGAGCCGAAATGGGAGGACTCCCTCGGTCTCGTGACTCGAAAAGACTTCTTCGAAGAAAAACAACTTGTAACACTCCGAGCCCAACACCAGATGGCGGGATGTGCACAGCATGTGAATCTGCAGCGACTAATGCCACGAACAGATGTACACTGGGTAAGTGACATTTTCCATATATCTATATAGATATATAAATAAATCTATATTTATAGATATATATATTCAATGGCATGTGTAGCTGTAGATACATATGCTTTGCATAAGTCCGCCATCTAGTGTTGGGCTCAGAGTGTTACAAGTTGTTTTTCTTCTGAGAAGTTTTTCCCTGAGTCACGGGATCGAGTGACTCCTCCTCTCGGTGATACTGCGCATGGGCATCAAGTCCTTTGTTTTTCTTTCTGCTGTCTGGTTCAGACATGTTTCCTCTCGCTCTGGTAGATCTCGGTTCTGTATCTTCTGAACTTTGTTGCTAGCTTTCTATAGCAACGGTATAGTTTAGATCGCGTTTAGTACTCTTGTAATTGATCCGATTCCCAAAGTCGGGGTCGAGTAAATGCCCTTAGGGGTAAGTTTGCCCTTTATGAGCCTACTTCGACACGTGGGAATCGAACAATGTTAGGCTGATGTAATGGGCTCCATTTCAATTTTGCCCTCTGTGTCACGCCAAATTTCCCTACATAGATCTCCATCAGGTGTGTAATCTCTGCCTGTCTCCAGATCACAGAGAAGAAAATTGTGAGGCTTGCAGGTCGCTTAGTCCAAAACGACGCCTAGGTATCGAATAGCGGGTGGAATGGAGAGGGCGTCTAAATCATCAGAGCACACACCGTATATCTTCAGGGAAAACACTCACAAGAAGAGGTAACACAGCGTGCAACTATTCCATCGCAGGCTCTGATTCGGATCAAGATTCTGATGTCATCAGCCAATCTATCCCACTGGCACAGTACGTGAGTATACCATCCCCGTCCTACCACCAAAAGACAATTAACAAGACTTCTGCATTGGTCTTCGGTCCTCCACTGCCTTCCAGCCATGGTCAGACCCGAAAGATACATTTGGTTGACCAACCCTCAGGTTTGCCACCGAAACAAAAGACCAAAGTGCACTCTGCACCGAGCAAACGGCTTGCCACATCTGTTTTGGTACAGAGCTGAAAATCAGACTTCACTTACGAACCGAAAAAAGTTACGCTGATTTTGGAGCAGACATTTTCGGCTCGACTCAAGCACTCGGTATCCAAGTTTTCGGAGCTGAAACATGTCGGTGGTAATTATGCTCCAGCAACTCAGGAGTAATCAGAGATACAGCCCATATTGGAGGTTATGGACGTTAAGCAGTGAAAAATCCATATATACATAAGGACACAGGAAGGATCATAGCCTCTCCTCCTCCAACAATGAAAAGAAAATTAACTTTTCAAGAAACTTTAGACGCTGGGCCTCCACCTACTAAAATCTTTAAACAAAAGGCACCACAGCAGCCTTCACCACCACATTCTCCTACCCTTCCTGCTACTCCACCATCTGCTACTCCACCACCACATTCGCCTACACAGTTCTCTCTACAAGAATCCCCTGTTTCACCACATAGGGATGATTTATCCAATCCTCAAGAGGATATAGATCCATGGGATATATATGACCCAGATCTCATTTTTCCCAATGATCATGAATTATACCTAGCAAGGCCATCTCCCCTTGAAGATACCGCTGCTTAAAATCAGGTTATAGCCAGGACAGCTGCGTATCATAATGTGCAATTACATACAGATCCCATTGAGGATGATTTTTTATTTAGCACCTTAACATCTACTCACAAAGAGTATCACTGTCTCCCCATTCTTCCAGGCTTGCTTAGACATGCCAAAGATATTTTTAAACAACCCAGAAAATCAAGAGTAATTACACCTGGGGTTGATTAAAAAAGTATAAACCTGCACCTTCTGATCCAGTTTTTATTTACAGCACAACTACCACCTGACTTCATAGTAGTTTGCGCAGCATGAAAGCGAGGCAATAGCCAATCTACAGGGGATGCTCCTCCTCCAGACAAAGACAGTCGCAAATTTGATGCAGAAGGTAAGAGTGGCTACCCAAGCTGCTAACCATTGGAGGACTGCAAACTCTCAAGCACTCCTAGAAAGGTATGACAGAGCTCATTGGGATCAGATAGAAGACTTGGTGCAATATCTTCCACCAGAGCATCAAAAAAGGGCACAACAAATAGTAGCTGAGGATCAGGCTATTTTTAATGACCAAATCAGATCCACTATAGATTCAGCTGATACAGCAGCAAGGGGAGTGAACACCAGTGTCATGAGAAGACATACATGGCTTAGGGCTTTAGGTTTTAAGCCAGAGATACAACAGGCTGTATTAAATTTGCTCTTTGATAAACAACATTTATTTGGGCCAGAAGTTGATACTACAATAGAGAAGCTCAAAAAGGAATCTGAGACCGCTAAAGCTATGGATGCGTTATACACTACATCCTCTCGAGGAATATTTTGTAGCCCACAGTATAGGGGTGGTCTCAAACCCTCAAACACAGACCCATCCACATCCCAACAAAAACAAGGGCCACACTTCTATAGCAAAGGTACATTTAGAGGCTCCTATAGAGGAAGAAGTAAATCAGCTGCCCCCAGGGTTTCCTCTACCCCCACAAAGCAGTGACTTATTACAAATCCCCACACAGCATACTTCTCCTGTGGGAGGTAGACTGGTAAACCTTTACCCACAATGGCACAACATTACTACAAATCAATGGGTTCAATCAATTATCCAACATGGCTATTGCCTAGAACCCACCTCTATTCCACCAAACATTCCCCCTCGTTCACACAGATGTACTCGGGAACATCTCACTTTATTAAAACCAGGGGGTGCAATCACTAGTACTCAAAGAAGCCATAGAGATAGCGCCTATATCCCAACAAGGATCCAGCTTATATTCACTATTCTTCCTCATACCAAAGATAGATGGTACTCTAAGACCAATTTTAGATCTCAGACCCCTCAATCTATACATCCTTTCCAAACACTTTCATATGGTCACTCTACAAGACACCATTCCCCTACTACAAAAACAGGATTACATGACAGCATTAGACCTCAAGGATGCTTATTTCCCCATTCCCATCTATCCAGCACATCAGAAGTATCTAAGATTTGTTATAGCAGGCAAGCACTACCAATTCAGGTACTACTATTCGGAGTAACAACAGCACCAAGGGTATTCACCAAATCCCTAGTGGTGGTTCCCAAGAAAACAACATATACATGTTTTCCAATACCTGGACGACTGGCTTATAAAGGCCAGTACAATTCAAACTTTTCAAAAGCATACTCAATATACCATAAACATCCTATACAATCTAGGATTCACAATCAATTGCCACAAGTCTGACCTGCAACCATCACAAATACAACCGTATCGGGGAGCAATTCTCAACACTCAATCAGGATTAGCATACCCAAACCCAGTCAGGGTTCAAGCATTTCACCATCTCAATTCTCAACTACAATACAATTACAGTTAAACAGTAAAGTTAGTATAGGAACTATTGGGAATGATGGTGTCATGCATAGTAATAGTATCCAGTGCAAGACTGCACATGAGACCACTACAACAGTTTATTTCTCAACAATGGTCTCAGGCACAGGGTCAAATTCAGGATCTAGTGTTGTTGGACTGCCAGACTCACGCTCTCTGCAATGGTAGAATTACACCAACCTAATAAAGGGGTGGCCCTTTCAGGATCCTGTACCTCAGATCACAATCACAACATATGCATCAATGATAGGTTGGGGGAGCTCATCTCAACAGCCTCACTATACAAGGGGAATGGGACTCAATTCAACAGACTTACCATATAAACCACTTGGAATTCCTAGCAGTATTCCTAGCACTCAACGCCTTTCAAACCCAAATCACACACAAGATAGTGTTAATAAGGACAGGAAATATGAGCACAGTGTATTATCTGCAAAAATGGGGGGAGCACATTCACATCAGTTGTCCATCTTAGAACAGACAATTTGGAATCGGGCAATTCACTATCGGATTCAATTACTGGCAGAGTATATTCCAGGGGTACACAATCAATTAGCCAACCTCTTAAGCAGGACGCAGCAACAAGTACATGAATGGAAGTGTGACAGGGAGCCGCCAGACGAAGGAGATGGAAGTGGGTGAAAAAGCCCTGAGATGCCTCTCCAGTGCCCCAGGGGTATAAACCAAGGAAGATATCGACAAGCCTAGGGGGGCATGTCGATTTTGCCGGAATAAGAGAGGACATGGCTGGGATAAGATATCAAGATGCCCTTGGGGTGGGGGTGGTGGCGGCATGCAGAGGTTGCTGAAAGAAGAGAGTATGTTGCTAGGGACATATGTGGGTACTCGCAAATTCTAACACGGAGAGAGAGAAGGACGTGAACACAGAGGTAGAAGAAAAAGACGGGGAAAAGCAGGCTGGAGAGGAGATTCAGGCGAGACACGGACGAGAGCTAAATACAACATTGGTGAAGGAAAGCTACCCAGAGACCAAAGGAAGAGTCGAGAAAAAGCAGGCCGACACAAAGACATCCATGAAACAGAGGGGCCTGCCGCGTCCCAGGAGGGAAGGGGCTCCCCCAGGTACATGAATGCTTGCGCAGCCATCTGGGGCTAATACTAAGGAGGGTGGAGAAGAAGGGAGTGACGAAAGGCCAAAATCACCTGGGGCTAGGTCTGAGGGGGTAAACCCAACAGATTACGGCACAGCACAACAAGCCATATCACTGCTGTGTATCGTGGGACACTATTGTGAAACATCCGCACAAATCGAACGACACCAAAACATTGTTAATAAAATGTAGAGAACCTCACAACCCTCCCCTTTGTTTCTCTAGTGCATGGAAATAGTAATAAATAAGATAGCGGTAAAGATAGGAACCAAATACCTGACCATGTTCTTTTTTCCTTTGCTCCTGGAGCCCGCAAATTGGTGGCAGTGGTGAAAAGCCAAGAACGCATGGGAAAGAAAGCACCACGAGAGGCAATACCATGGAAGAAGAAGAGGAGAACAACAGGCAAACTGTACTGTTAGACCTGACAGCCTTAGGGTAGTCACCCCTAACTTTTTGCCTGCCTCCCTCCACTTTTTGGACACTGTTTTTGCTGGTTTATAGATTCTGCGCACTTTACCCCTGCTAACCAGGGCTAAAGTACATATGCTCTCTCCCCTAAAACATGGTAACCTGGAATCATACCTGATTGGACTATTAATTTACTTATAAGTCCCCAGTAAGGAGCACTTTATGTGCATAGGGCTGGTGAATTAAATGCCACTAGTGGGCCCGCAGCACTGGTTGTGCCACCCACTTAAGTAGCCCCTTTTCCTTGTCTCAGGCCTGCCATTGCAAGGCCTGTGTGTGCAGTTTCACTGCCACCTCGACTTGCCATTTAAAAGTACTTGCCAAGCCTAGAACTCCCCTTTTTCTACATATAAGTCACCCTTAATGTATGCCCTAGGTAACCCCTAGAGCAGGGTGCTGTGTGGGTAAAAGGCAGGACATGTACTTGTGTAGTTATATGTCCTGGTAGTGTAAAACTCCTAAATTCGTTTTTACACTACTGTGAGGCCTGCTCCCTTCATAGGCTAACATTGGGGCTGTCCTCATACACTGTTGAAGTGGCAGCTGCTGATCTGACAGGAGCAGTAAGGTCATATTTAGTATGGCCAGAATGGTAATACAAAATCCTGCTGACTGGTGAAGTCGGATTTAATATTACTATTCTAGAAATGCCACTTTTAGAAAGTGAGCATTTCTTTGCACTTAAATCCTTCTGTGCCTTACAATCCACGTCTGGCTGGGCTTGGTTGACAGCTCCTTGTGCATTCACTCAGACACACCCCAAACACAGGGTACTCAGCCTCACTTGCATACATCTGCATTTTGAATGGGTCTTTCTGGGCTGGGAGGGTGGAGGGCCTGCTCTCACACAAAGGACTGCCACACCCCCTACTGGGACCCTGGCAGACAGGATTGAACTGAAAGGGGACCTGGTGCACTTCTTAGCCACTCTTTGAAGTCTCCCCCACTTCAAAGGCACATTTGGGTATAAAACAGGGCCTACCCTACCTCATCAGACACTTGCTGGAGAAGAAACCTGAACCAGAAACTACATCCTGCCAAGAAGAACTGCCTGGCTGCTCAAAGGTCTCACCTGCCTGCTTTCTACAAAGGACTGCTGCCTTGCTGTTGCCCTGCTGCCTTGCTGAACTCTTGTCTGGCTGTGAAAGTGCTCTCCAAGGGCTTGGATAGAGCTTGCCTCCTGTTCCTTGAAGTCTCAGGACCAAAAAGACTTCTCTCTTTTACTTGGACGCTCCGTGCGCCGAAAAGTTCGACGCACAGCTTGTTTAGCGGCGAGAAAAAAGCTGCACTCCGACGCTGATCGACGCAACGCTCTTGGGACGATCGAAGATCCGACGCACGGCCTCGCAAGGACAACGCCGCCCGACCTCTAGAGGAGAAATCGACGCGACACCTGCCATGAGATCGTAATTTCAACGCGCAGCCCCGCAGATCGAAGTCTAGAGGAGAAATCGACGCGACGCCTGCCGTGAGATCGTAATTTCGACGCGCAGCCCCGCAGACCGACGCGCAGCCGGAGAACAACCAGGAAAATCCACGCACAGACCCGGGACATCTGGTAATCCCCGCGATCCACAGAAAGAGACTGTCCGCGCGCCGGAAAACGACGCCCGACTTCCCCGCGTGGAAGATAACGACGCAAGTCCGTGTGTGCTGGGGAGAAATCGACGCACACACCCTTTTTCCACGCACCTCTTCTCTTGTGGCCCTCTGAGGAGATTTTTCCACGCTAAACCAGGTACTTGTGCTTGATGAGACTTTGTTTATATTCTAAAGACTTAAGACACTTTATATCACTTTTCAGTGATATCTCTACAATTTCCCATTGCAACTTTATTCTTTTTTGACCTACAATTATCCTGATAAATATTATATATTTTTCTAAACCCTGTGTGGTGTATTTTTGTGGTGCTATATGGTGGTATTGTATGATTTATTGCACAAATACTTTACACATTGCCTTCTAAGTTAAGCCTGACTGCTCGTGCCAAGCTACCAGAGGGTGGGCACAGGATAATCTTGGATTGTGTGTGACTTACCCTGACTAGAGTGAGGGCTTTTGCTTGGACAGGGGGTAACCTGACTGCCAACCAAAAAACCCATTTCTAACATTGGTGATCAGCGGTGAGGATAGGACTTGTATTTGTGCAGTGACATACAGTAGCTAAGTATTTCACTACCTACCCACAGTTGAAGGTCAACTTGGTTTTTATCTCTTTTTGAAAACCCAATTTTTTTTCCTGACAATTTTCAAAAACTAAATCCTCACTCAACATGTCTCTGACTGGGTCTCAGACAGGGGACTTTGACCTAGTCCAGTTGGATGCATATACGGTCAAACAACTAAGAGGATTCTGCAGGGCATTGAGGGTACCCACCCAAGGGGCCTCCAAAAAGGAGGACTTTCAAGTGGCGCTGAGGGCCTGGGCAGAAGCCCATTTAGAGGATGATGAGGAAGAGGAGCCAGAACATGGCCCCTCAGAGGAATTTTCACTATCTGTGGATGGTGTTACCACTGCAATTGTGCCCCCTTCCAGACCAGGGAACAGTGTCTCTATGCAAAGCCTGACCGCAGAGGAAAGGAGAGAGGAAAGGGAGTTCCAATTGCAAATGGCAAAACTGAAAATTGAGGCTCAACAGGAGGAGAGGAGGGCAGAGAGAGAAGCCAAACAAGCTGAGGCTGAAAGAGCAGCCAAACAGATTGAAGCTGAAAGAACAGCCAAACAGATTCAAGCAGAAGCTGAAAGGGCAGCCAAACAAGCGGAAGCTGAAAGAGCAGCCAAACAGGTGGAAGCTGAAAGAGCTTTGGCTGAAAAGAAACTATTGTTGGCTCATGAACTGAGTCTCAAGGAGCTGGAGATCAAGGCGAGACAGTCTGAATCCAGCAATAATGGTGGCAGCATACAGACAGGACCTGCTGGAGAAAAGAAGGTTCGTATACCCAACAATGTGGTGCCCAGTTTTGTGGTGGGAGATGACATAGATAAATGGTTAGCTGCTTATGAAGTTGCACTAAGGGCTCATGAGGTTCCTGAAGGGCAATGGGGGGTAGCTATGTGGGGTTATGTGCCGCCATTGGGGAGGGACACACTTCTCACATTGGATCAACCTGATCAAAACACATACCCACTTCAGAAAGCCACTTTACTTGCCAAGTTTGGGCTGACCCCTGAGGGATACCGTCAGAGGTTCAGGGACAGCACCAAACAAACCACACAAACATGGGTAGATTTCTTTGATTTCTCCAGTAAGGCAATGAATGGATGGGTGCGGGGCAACAAAGTAGCAGATTATAAAGGTTTATATGACTTGATTCTGAGAGAGCATATGCTTAATGCTACTTATACAGATTTGCGCCAGCACCTAGTGGATAGTAAGCTGACTGATCCCAGGAAGCTTGCTGAGGAGGCGGACCTCTGGGTTAGCACCAGAGTGTCCAAGAAGGTACCTGGGGGGGACTCCCACAAAGGTGGTCAGGGTTCCCAACAGAAGAAAGAGGGGGGAGATAAACTTGCAGATAAGGAACTCTCCAAAGGCCCCCGAAAGAATTCCCAGGGAGGGGGTGGCAACCCTTCCTTTTCCAAATTTGGGAAAAAGCCAGGGACATATGACAGGTCAGGGAAATCTAGCCCCAAATGCATGGAGTGTTACCAGTATGGTCACTACAAAGGCGATCCACAGTGCCCCAAGAGGGCACCGTCCACTACCGGACAGGCACCTGGGTTGACTAGTGTAGCGCTCGGGGGGGAGATGGACCCAAGTAGCTTTGGGGAGCAGGTAGAGATTTCCCTAGTGTCCCTGGGAGAAGGAGAAATGGTGCCCAAGGCCCACATGCCCAAAAATACTTCCAAGTACCGGCAGTGGGTCACCATTGATGGGCAGAAGGTGGAGGCTCTGCGTGACACAGGAGCCAGTATGACTACTATCAAGAGTCAGCTGGTGTCAACAGAGCAGATAGTACCTAATACATTCCACCAGGTCAGAGTCGCTGACAATCGCGAGAGTCACCTACCGGTGGCTCTGGTTCCCTTTGAGTGGGGGGGGGTCTCTGGTACTCTGAAAGTAGCTGTGAGTCCTGCCATGCCTGTAGATTGTCTGTTAGGCAATGATCTTGAGCACACTGCTTGGAAAGAAGTGGAGCTCAGGTCTCACCTGGAGATGTTAGGGTTACCTGAGTGGGTCTGCATGACCACACGGTCCATGGCTGACCGAGAGGGAAGTCAAGGGCATCTGGAGCCTGGAACGATGGCCCAGAGAGCTGCCAGGAGGAGGGACCAGGGGCACGGGAAACTGGCCCCAGAAGTTCCCACAGTGGCTGACGGGGCTCCTGAGGAGGAGGCTCCCGAGCCAACTGGGGAAGACATTGCCGCCCTAGGTGACTTACCTGAGCTTGCTGGCTGGCAAGTGGAGGGTGGACCCACCAGGGAGGAATTCTGCAAGGCTCAGAAAGAATGTCCCACTCTGGAAGGTTTGAGGAAACAAGCCTCAAACCAGGCAGCCGGCGACGCCTCTGGCACTCACCACCTATATTGGGAGAATGATCTCCTCTACAGTGAGCCTAAGGTTCCGGCCTTTGGGGCAGCACGCATGCTGGTGGTCCCCCAATGTTACAGAACCTTCCTACTGGGTCTGGCTCACGACATTCCCCTGGCAGGACATTTGGGGCAGGACAAGACCTTTAACAGACTTGTCACCCACTTTTATTGGCCCAAAATGAGGACACACTCAGATAAGTTCTGCAGATCTTGTCCTACCTGCCAGGCCAGTGGTAAAGCAGGCAAAAGGGTTAAAACCCCCCTGATTCCACTTCCTGTCGTTGGCACCCCCTTTGAAAGGGTGGGCATCGACATTGTTGGTCCCTTGGACCCCAAAACTGCCTCAGGCAACAGGTTCATCCTGGTTTTGGTGGACCATGCCACCCGTTACCCAGAGGCAATCCCTCTGAGGATCGTTACTGCACCGGTGGTGGCCAGAGCCCTGATGGGGATATTTACCCGTGTGGGATTCCCCAAGGAAATAGTGTCTGACAGAGGCACTAACTTCATGTCTGCATACATGAAGTCTCTGTGGGATGCGTGTGGTGTAACTTACAAGTTCACCACCCCGTATCACCCCCAGTCTAATGGTCTTGTGGAGAGATTCAACAAGACCCTGAAGGGCATGATTGGTGGCCTCCCTGAGGCCATGAGGCGTAAGTGGGACGTCCTCTTACCATGCCTTCTCTTTGCTTACAGAGAGGTCCCCCAGAAGGGGGTAGGGTTCAGTCCCTTTGAGCTTCTCTACGGGTACCCTGTCAGGGGACCCTTAAGCATTGTCCAGGAGGGATTGGAGAAACCTCCAAAGACACCCCCTCAGGATGTGGTCAGCTATATGTTGGCCCTCCGCAACCAGATGACCCGCTTCTGGAAAGAGGCCCAAAGTAACCTTGAGGCCAGTCAAGAGGTAATGAAACACTGGTATGACCAGAAGGCCACCCTGGTAGAGTTTCAACCTGGAGACAAAGTGTGGGTAATGGAGCCAGTAGAGCCCAGAGCTCTCCAGGACCGCTGGTCTGGCCCATTTGAAATAAAGGAGCGGAAAGGGGAGGCCACTTACCTAGTGGACCTCCAAACCCCTAGGAATCCCCTAAGGGTGCTCCATGTGAACCGACTAAAAGCTCATCTTGAGAGGTCGGAGATCAACATGCTTCTGGTCACAGATGAAGGAACGGAAGAGGAGAGTGAACCTCTCCCCGACCTCCTCTCTGCCCAAGAAGGTGATGGGTCAGTAAGCGGGGTCATTCTGTCTGACTCCCTGACTCTAAACAAAAGGAGACTGCTATGAGCTGTTGGAGCAGTTCTCCCCCCTGTTCTCCCTTACTCCTGGACTGACCCACCTCTGTGTTCATGATATTGACACTGGTGACAGTCTCCCTGTGAAGAGCAAAATTTACAGGTTATCGGATAAGGTGAAGGCCAGCATCAAGGAGGAGGTCTCCAAGATGTTGACTCTAGGGGTTATAGAGAAATCCAGTAGTCCCTGGGCCAGCCCAGTGGTGTTGGTCCCTAAGGCTACTGCCCCAGGTGCGAAGCCAGAACTCCGGTTCTGTGTGGACTACCGGGGTCTCAACTCAGTCACACGGACTGATGCTCACCCCATCCCCCGAGCTGATGAGCTCGTGGACAGGCTAGGCGCTGCCAAGTTCCTGAGTACGTTTGATCTTACTTCAGGGTACTGGCAGATCGCCCTGACTGAGGGGGCCAAGGAAAGATCCGCATTCTCAACCCCTGATGGCCATTACCAGGTCCGGGTGATGCCATTTGGGTTGAAAAATGCCCCCGCTACCTTCCAACGGTTGGTTAACGGGGTCCTAGCTGGCAAGGATGCCTTCTGTGCAGCCTACCTGGATGACATAGCTGTCTACAGTTCCAGCTGGGAGGAACACCTGCTTCAGCTCAAGGAGGTGCTTCAGGCCCTGCAACAGGCAGGCCTGACCATCAAGGCCAGTAAGTGCCAGATTGGGCAGGGTTCCGTGGTGTACTTGGGACACCTAGTGGGTGGTGGCAAGGTGCAGCCACTCCAGGCCAAGATTGAAACTATCAAGGCCTGGCAACCACCGCGAACGCAGACTGAGGTGAGAGCCTTTCTAGGCCTCACAGGATACTACCGCAGATTTGTCAAGGGCTATGGTACCATTGTAACACCCTTGACAGAACTCACTTCCAAGAAACAACCTAGGTTGGTGAATTGGACAGAGGCTTGTCAGAAAGCCTTTGACGCCCTGAAGGAAGCCATGTGCACAGCCCCCGTACTCATGGCCCCTGACTACTCCCAGGAATTTATCGTGCAGACAGACGCTTCAGAGCATGGCATAGGGGCAGTCCTAGCACAGCTGAATGAGGAGGGCAGAGATCAACCGGTAGTCTTTATTAGCAGAAGGCTATTACCACGGGAACAGAGGTGGAGTGCTATTGAGAGAGAAGCTTTTGCTGTGGTCTGGGCACTGAAGAAGCTAAGACCCTACCTGTTTGGGACTCACTTCCGGGTTCAGACAGACCACAGGCCCCTCAGATGGCTCATGCAGATGAGGGGTGAGAATCCAAAACTCTTGAGGTGGTCCATTTCCCTACAGGTGATGGACTTTACGGTGGAACATCGCCCAGGGGTTGACCACGCCAATGCTGATGGTCTCTCCAGGTACTTCCTTCCGCCTTAGCGATGAGAGCTCCCAGGAGGTCGGGTAGCTCTCCCCACTTTCAGCTGGGGGGGACACATGTTAGACCTGACAGCCTTAGGGTAGTCACCCCTAACTTTTTGCCTGCCTCCCTCCACTTTTTGGACACTGTTTTTGCTGGTTTATAGATTCTGCGCACTTTACCCCTGCTAACCAGGGCTAAAGTGCATATGCTCTCTCCCCTAAAACATGGTAACCTGGAATCATACCTGATTGGACTATTAATTTACTTATAAGTCCCTAGTAAGGTGCACTTTATGTGCATAGGGCTGGTGAATTAAATGCTACTAGTGGGCCCGCAGCACTGGTTGTGCCACCCACTTAAGTAGCCCCTTTTCCTTGTCTCAGGCCTGCCATTGCAAGGCCTGTGTGTGCAGTTTCACTGCCACCTTGACTTGGCATTTAAAAGTACTTGCCAAGCCTAGAACTCCCCTTTTTCTACATATAAGTCACCCTTAATGTATGCCCTAGGTAACCCCTAGAGCAGGGTGCTGTGTGGGTAAAAGGCAGGACATGTACCTGTGTAGTTATATGTCCTGGTAGTGTAAAACTCCTAAATTCGTTTTTACACTACTGTGAGGCCTGCTCCCTTCATAGGCTAACATTGGGGCTGCCCTCATACACTGTTGAAGTGGCAGCTGCTGATCTGACAGGAGCAGTAAGGTCATATTTAGTATGGCCAGAATGGTAATACAAAATCCTGCTGACTGGTGAAGTCGGATTTAATATTACTATTCTAGAAATGCCACTTTTAGAAAGTGAGCATTTCTTTGCACTTAAATCCTTCTGTGCCTTACAATCCACGTCTGGCTGGGCTTGGTTGACAGCTCCTTGTGCATTCACTCAGACACACCCCAAACACAGGGTACTCAGACTCACTTGCATACATCTGCATTTTGAATGGGTCTTCCTGGGCTGGGAGGGTGGAGGGCCTGCTCTCACACAAAGGACTCCCACACCCCCTACTGGGACCCTGGCAGACAGGGGACCTGGTGCACTTCTTAGCCACTCTTTGAAGTCTCCCCCACTTCAAAGGCACATTTGGGTATAAAACAGGGCCTCTGCCCTACCTCATCAGACACTTGCTGGAGAAGAAACCTGAACCAGAAACTACATCCTGCCAAGAAGAACTGCCTGGCTGCTCAAAGGACTCACCTGCCTGCTTTCTACAAAGGACTGCTGCCTTGCTGTTGCCCTGCTGCCTTGCTGAACTCTTGTCTGGCTGTGAAAGTGCTCTCCAAGGGCTTGGATAGAGCTTGCCTCCTGTTCCTTGAAGTCTCAGGACCAAAAAGACTTCTCTCTTTTACTTGGACGCTCCGTGCGCCGAAAATTTCGACGTACAGCTTGTTTCGCGGTGAGAAAAACGCCGCACTCCGACGCTGATCGACGCGACGCTCTTGGGACGATCGAAGATCCGACGCACGGCCTCGCAAGGACAACGCCGCCCAACCTCTAGAGGAGAAATCGACGCGACGCCTGCCGTGAGATCGTAATTTCAACGCGCAGCCCCGCAGATCGAAGTCTAGAGGAGAAATCGACGCGACGCCTGCCGTGAGATCGTAATTTCGACGCGCAGCCCCGCAGACCGACGCGCAGCCGGAGAACAAGCAGGAAAATCCACGCACAGACCCGGGACATCTGGTAATCCCCGCGATCCACAGAAAGAGACTGTCCGCGCGCCAGAAAACGACGGCCGACTTCCCCGCGTGGAAGATAACGACGCAAGTCCGTGTGTGCTGGGGAGAAATCGACGCACACACCCTTTTTCCACGCACCTCTTCTCTTGTGGCCCTCTGAGGAGATTTTTCCATGCTAAACCAGGTACTTGTGCTTGAAAGAGACTTTGTTTATATTCTAAAGACTTAAGACACTTTATATCACTTTTCAGTGATATCTCTACAATTTCCCATTGCAACTTTATTCTTTTTGACCTACAATTATCCTGATAAATATTATATATTTTTCTAAACACTGTGTGGTGTATTTTTGTGGTGCTATATGGTGGTATTGTATGATATATTGCACAAATACTTTACACATTGCCTTCTAAGTTAAGCCTGACTGCTTGTGCCAAGCTACCAGAGGGTGGGCACAGGATAATCTTGGATTGTGTGTGACTTACCCTGACTAGAGTGAGGGCTTTTGCTTGGACAGGGGGTAACCTGACTGCCAACCAAAAACCCCATTTCTAACATGTACCCATTCAAAATACTAATAAAGAACTCACTGCTTCAAGAATACTTCCCTGATTGGTCTAATACTGTTATATTTGAGGTGAACAGCGTTCCTCCCCCTTTTCTCACGGGAGGACCCATTGACCAAGTGATTCAACAATACTTCCAAATGTGGGGAAACCCAGAGATAGTCCTTTTTGCCACAGGAGAAAACACAAAATGCCAAAACTTCGCATCCAGGTACTGTCAATCCAAGGGCAATGCCCTATGGATCAGTTGGTCAGGGATATTTGCTTATGCTATTCCACCTCTCCCACTAATTTCATTTCTGATCAAAAAGATGAAACAGACCTTCCTCACCATGATATTCATTGCTGCCATGTAGGCACCTCAAGATTGGTACACAACACTGTTGGATCTGTCTGTAGTACCACATCACAAACTACCAAACAAACCAGACCTATTGACTCAAAAGAAACGTCAAATCACACATCCACATCCCAGCATACTCAACCTGGCGATTTGGCTTCTGAAGTCGTAGTTTGGCTTCTTACAGCTTCCATCTGAATGTATGGATATTCTAAAGGAAGCACACAAACCTACAACTAGACAGTGTTATGCGGCTAAATGGAAGCATTTTGTCCACTACTGTCAGCCTAAATACATTGACCTACTTAAAGTTTCAATACAGGATATTGTTTGCTATTTGCTACACTTACAAAAAGCAAACCTCGCATACTCCTCTACCAGGATACATTTAACAGCAATAACTTCTTATCTCCAAAACAGACAACATACTTCCCTGTTTAGAATTCCTGTTATACAGGCTTTTATGGAGGGTCTTAAAAGGGTTATTCCACCCTAGAGCCCCACCAGCTACTGTGTGGAATCTTATTATTGTACTCACACGACTTATGGGGCCATAATCTTAACCCATGCACTCTTGCCCTCTTTTGTTTTTATCATGGAAGGTTGCCTTTTTAGTAGCAATCACTTCATGTATTTACTTTAGAAGAACCTTTCTTCCAAAGTCACAAAAACAAAATAGTTCTTAGGAAAAATCCAAAATTACTACCAAAAGTGGTTTCACCTTTTCATATCAATCAGTCAGTGGAATTGCCAGTCTTCTTTCCACAGCCAGATTCAATTGCTGAAAGAGCTCTTTACAAACTTGATGTTAAAAGAGCTCTCGTACTTTATAGTCAGAACAAAAGATTTTAGAAAATCCAAGCAACTTTGTGGCCTTCCAACAACCTCACAAAGGTAATCCTATTTCTAAACATGGATTAGCTAGATAGATAGTAAAGTGTGTTCAAACTTGATATCTTAAAGCTAAGACAGTTACTAATACCTTCTAATATCTCATAAAGCACATTCCAATAGGAAACAATGAACTTTCATGGCATTCTTAGGGAATATACCAATCACAGACCTATGTAAAGCAGCCACATGGTATACACCACACACGCTACAGCTACAGATGCCATTGAACGGAAAATGTTACTTTCTCAGTAGACATTGGTTCGTGGCATGTAGTGCTGTAGATTCACACGTGCCCTCCGTCCTCCCCGGAAGCCTGTGGCCGCTGTAGTACTGTATATTGTAAATATGTATATACATTGCATGGACATATCTTTTCTTTACTAAATATCTACATATACATCTGTACACTTTGTACTTTACCCTCCTGAGGGAAAACAATCTAACAAAGGACTCAATGCCCATGCGCAGTATCACCGAGAGGAGGAGTCACTCAATCCTG
Organism: Pleurodeles waltl; assembly: GCF_031143425.1. Lineage (NCBI taxonomy): Eukaryota > Metazoa > Chordata > Amphibia > Caudata > Salamandridae > Pleurodeles > Pleurodeles waltl. The sequence continues at coordinate 1,388,667,248 of NC_090447.1, read as the reverse complement.
TGACTCGGGGAAAAACGTCCTTGAAGAAAAACAACTTGTAAGACTCCGAGCCCAACACTAGATTGCGGACTTATACTTATGCAAAGCATGTGAACCTATAGCACTACATGCCATGAACGGATGTCTACTGGGTAAGTAAAATGTTTCACACATATATGTGTGTGTATATATATATATATATATATATATATATATATATATAATGAAGCACATTCCAAAAAGGAACTCCTGCCTCTCCAGGTGCAATCTGTGTCCTTCCTACAGATGACTTTATGTGCAGGCGTAAAGTGTAACTTGTTCAAAATGCAGGAATCAGCCAAGCTAATCCTGTCTAATAATTAGCAACAACCCAACTGTGTAACTCAAAAGAGTAGTTTGGATTTTTGTGAAATCACAAAAAGTAATAAATCTTCTCAAATTCAGAGTGTATGTTTTTATGATTCGGCAGGGGTATAACTTAGTCAGTGGGATTCAGGTGTGGGCGTTGAAAGGGAGTGGGCTCAAATTTCCAAATTAAAAAAACAGTGGACTTCAGGGGGAATGGATGAGGTAAATATTCGGCATGGGTTATTCTCATGAGGAACAGGGTCAGTACTAATTTGCACTAGGTGGGTTTTTGGGGCTGATTTAGAGTTTGGTGGGCAGATGCTTCATTGTAACACTGACAGAGTACCATGTCCACCAAACTCAAGATCCACCACCTAGTTTTGAGGCAGGCGGACTCCAAGTTTTATGCCAATTGAGTAAAATTTACTTCCTCCTATGGCCTGACAAAGTTGCTGCCGTGGAAGATAAGCCACCCGACCGTTTACCCAATTTGGAGTGGACAGTCAGATTGCATTCATTTTACTGTCCCTCACAGCCAGATATAGTCTGGCGATGAGGGACAGTTAAAAACATAATTTACCCTCACACCAGGAAAGAAAGCTCCCCTAGTGTGGGTGGTCATTAGTTTTTTTATTTATTTTGCAAAAACAAACTCCTACTTCAGCGAGTTTGTTTTTGAAAAATAACTCTTTGAAAAAGTTTGACGGCCATCCTTCATGTTTGACACAGCCTTTCGGCACACTTTTCCTATATAGACAGGAACTGCCATGATGGCTGTTCCTGCCAATGGATAAAGATGTTTGTGGTGCTAGTGGACATCTCTGTATTTGGTGGGCGGAGTAAAGGCAGTAAAGTCCTCCTCTATCCTTTCTACCTTTACTGCATCTGTAAGGCCCTAAGTAAAGGCCTCTGACTAAAGTGGGTGAAAAACACTGGATGGAGTGCTACCCCAAGGAATTGCCAATGGTTAGACTATTTGCAAGCATTCGTCCCATCACCTTTTGCCTATTTGATTCACAGCAGTATACCTGGAAACCTACGTATGACATAGATTTCCCAGCCTACTGCTGCCGATGTTTGTGAATTCTAAAAAGAAGTACATTTGCATCCATTCAAGGAGTACTTCTCTGGATGCAAATTTGCTACTTTTATTGGTAATCAGCATGCACCAAACCACTGCTGGTGCCGAAAACAGCGTGACTGCCTGCACACCTACAAATCCTCTGATTTCCCCCTGCTCCTTAAGGAAATACAGCGCTCCCAGCTCAGCATATTAATCTTTTATTTTATTACAATTCATTCTCAGGCATAACGCATCAACGTGTTTCGGTCCCTCTCGGACCTTGATCATAACAGGTGCCATAATTACTCGCAGTGTTAAACATATCACAACAACAAATACAAAATAACAACATAAAAAATGACCATTTCTCTTTCTCGAACATCTTTCAACATCCTGTCATCCCAGTGTATGTTTTAGCACATAATTTCCACAATATTAATTTCAAATCCATTAACTCCATGAAATAGAATTAAGAATGGAAAGACAGAACAATACCCACAAAAATACATATGATGTATTCCCCCCAGAATTTCTTGTGACAGCATTAATATCAACTTATACCACATCCACATGAGCTTCAGAACTGTAAGAAAAAAATATATATATTATAGCTATATCTCATTCTCACTAAACCAAATTATTTTTCAATCGGTTAACTGAAAATCCCACTCAAATGGACTACAGCATGTTTTCCTCTAACAAGTCATGAATAGCTTTTTTTTTTTTTCTTTTTTTTTTTTCTGTATCGACTGACAGTTCCTCATCTTCTGAAAAATGGCATCCTAAAATACACAAAACAAATATTAGTGAAAAGTCCCCTTATTTATTCTGGCTCCCTATGTGAGGAGAATAAAACTAAATAAACACATGCAATTCAGAGTCCACATTCAATCCATTAGGTTCCTGTGCATCCAATTTCAAAATGTATCTGGCTTCTATTCTACGGAGAGGTTTCTCTCTGTTACCCCCTGCCCCTAATATTTTCGGGGACCGTGTCAATCACTGAAAATTGCAAAGAATATGTGTTACCATCATGTATTTTCCAAAAATGCCTAGCAAGTGCCTAGCTATTATCTATATTCTTTATAGCTCCTAAATGTTGTCAAATCGTTTTTGTGCTGGCAATATTGTGCTTCCAATGTAAATGTTATTAGAGCCACATTTTAACATGTACACTACAAATTCACTCTTGCATGTCAGATGCTTCTTAATTTTAAATTCTTGGCCAAATAGTATAGAAATTGAAGTGATGTTTGCACCAAATTTGCACACCTTACATTTATTACATTTGTAAAACCCCGGTAAGGGTGTTGGGCTCGGAATGTTACAAGTTGTTTTTCTTCGAAGATGCTTTTTCGAGTCACGAGATCGAGTGACTTCTCCTCTCAGTGATAGTGCACATGGGCATCAAGTCCTTTGTTAGATTGTTTTCTTTTCACCGTCTGGTTCGGACGCGTTTCCTCTTGATCAGGTGAATCTTGATTCGGTAATTCAGAACTTATTCTATTCTTCCTATAATGTCGTCGGTATTGTTTCCATCTATACTCAATCCGATTTAGACGGTTGCGATTGAATTTATCACCCTTACAACGGCAATGCCCTTTAAGGGCCTACTTCAATGTGAATCTCATGGAACAAACTCAGTTTCGATTCTGTCCTCGGTGTCCCGCTAAATTTCCTTACACCGATCAGCATTCTGTGTGCAATCTTTGTCTATCTCCAGACCATCAGGAGGACAATTGTGACACCTGTAGATCTTTTCGATCGAAAAAGACTCTTCGGGACCGTAGAGCTTGTCGTCTCGAAATGGCGTCCAGATCCACAGAAGACACACTGGATATCTTCAATGAAGAACATGCTCAGGAAGAAGTTTGGCAAGGGTCACTCAGACTCCGATGAACACTCTGATGATGACAGCCACTACGTGCCTCCGGCGAAGTACATGAGTACAACTGCCCCATCGCACCCCACAAAAAATATTAAAAAGACTCCAGCACTAGTCGTCAATCTACCACTGCTTTCGGGCCATGGTCGGGTTCGACAAATTCCAGATGATCAACCTTCGGGTTTGGCACCGAGATTTAAGACTAAGGTGCACTCAGCATCAACCAAACAGACTCCTACACCAGCCTCTGAGTCGAGCCAATAATGTGAAAGCACATCTTTGGAGCTGAAAAAGATCTGCAACATCTTTGGAGCTGAAAAAGATCTGCAACATCTTTGGAGCTGAAAAAGATCATAACATCTTTGGAGCCCAAAAAGATTATAATATCTTTGGAGCTGATACTTTCGGTTCGACCAAAACAAATTTTCTGAGTCGAAAGCCACGGGTAGTAAACTACTTCCACCCAGGATCCCATAGACATTCAATCTATTTTAGAGGTGATGGACACCAAACAAAGAAACATACTTATTCAAAAGGACACAGGAAGAATAATTGCCTCCCCTCTAATGTCCTTTAAAAGGAAATTTACTTTTAAAGACACTTTAAAAGATGCACCTCCATCAAAGAAGGTCTTCCAGGACAAACAACAGGGAGAGGCTTCAAAGCAGAAACAGCCTTCAAAACCACATTCTCCTATTCTTCCTTCCAAACCACCTTCACCACCATCCCCTACATATGAGGCACAATTATCACCACATACATCCTCAATTTCACCCCATAGAGATGATCTTAGTGATGACCAGCAGGATACAGATCCAAGGGATACATTGAACTCTGATCCCATTTTATCAAATGACCCTCAGTTATATCCTCCCAGACCCTCACAAGCAGACACTACAGCATACAATCAAGTAGTGGCTAAAGCTGCAGCCTACCATAATGTGCAAATACACACTGATCACATAGAGCAGGATTTTCTGTTTGACACACTAATATCAACACATAAGCAATACGAATGTCTTCCTATGCTCCCAGGCATGCTCAGACATGCTTCTGATATCTTTCAAGAGCCTGTTAAATCTAGAATTATCATTCCTAGAGTGGACAAAAAAAAATAAACTAGCATCCCAGTTGTCCCTTCTTGCACAAACAATTTGGAAATGGGCAATTCACAATTACATTCAACTACTAGCAGAGTATATCCCAGGGATACACAACCAACTAGCGGACCTCTTAAGCAGGACGCAGCAGTAAATACACAAATGGGAAATTCACCCACAAGTGATTCAACAATACTTTCATATGTGGGGAACCCCAGACATAGACCTCTTCGCAACAAGCGAAAATGCAAAATACCCAAACTTCACATCCAGATACCCAACCCTTGATCCAAGGGCAATGCTCTATGGATCAACTGGTCAGGGATATTTGCTTACGCTTTCCCCCCTCTTCTACTAATTCCATTTCTGGTCAACAAGATCCATCATAACCCCCTCTTTATGATACTCATAGCTCCCACGTGGGAACGACAACACTTGTACACAACACTATTGGATCTATCTGTAGTACCACATCACAAGCTCGCAAACAGATCAGACCTATTAACTCAAAACAAATGTCAGCTCAGGCATCCCAATCCCAGTGTTCTCAACCTGGCGATTTGGCTCCTGAGGTCATAGAGTTTGGATATCTACAGCTTCCATCACAATGTAAAAGAAGCGCGGAAACCTACAACCAGACAGTGCTATGCAGCTAAATGGAAACGTTTTGTATATTATTGTCAATCCAAAAATATTGATCCACTTAAAGCATCAGCACAGGATATTGTCTGCTATTTGCTTTATTTACAAAAGCAAATCTTGAATATTCATCTATTAAAATTAATTTAACAGCAATATCAACCTACTTCCAAAACAGACAACATACTTCTCCGTTTAGAATTCCTGTCATAAAAGCTTTTATGGAAGGCCTCAAGAGTTATTACACCTAGAGCTCCATCAGCTCCTACCTGGGATCTTAACACTGCGCTCACAAGGCTAGTGGGTCCACCATTTGAACCCATGCATCTTGTGCCCTTCAGTTTCTATCATGGAAGGATGCTTTTCTAGAAAGAATTACTTCCTTAAGGAGAGTTAGTGAAATTCAAGCATTCACTTTAGAAGAACCTTTCTTCCAAATTCACAAAAATAAAATAGTACTTAGAACAAATCCAAAATTCCTACCCAAAGTGGTTTCACCATTTCACATCAATCAGACAGTGGAATTGCCAGTCTTCTTTCAAAAGCCAGATTCAGTTGCTGAAAGTGCTCTTCACACTTTTGATGTCAAAAGAGCTCTCATACATTATATAGATAGAACAAAAGATTTTAGAAAAACTAAACAGCTTTTTGTAGCTTTTCAGCAACCTCATAAAGGTAATCCTATTTCAAAATAGGGATTAGCCAGATTGGTAGTGAAGTATATTCAAACTTGCTATCTTAATGCAAAAAGACAGCGATTTAATAACTCCTGAGGCACATTTTACTAGAAAGAAAGGAGCTTCAATGGCATTTTTAGGAAATCTACCAATGGCAGACATAAGCAAAGCAGCACATGGTCCACACCACACATATTTACTAAACATTACTGTGTGGATGTGTTATCTCGCCAACAAGGAAATGTTGCTCAAGCAGTGCTTAAAACATTATTTCAAACTATTCCAACTCCTACAGGCTAGCCACTGCTTATTTTAGGATAGGACTGCTTTTCAGTCTATACAAAGCATGTGTACCTACAGCTACACATGCCATTGAACTGAAAATGTCACTTACCCAGTAGACATCTGTTCGTGGCGTGTAGTACTCCAGATTCATTCCCCCCCCCCTCTCCTCCCTCGAAGCCTGTAGCTGTTGTAGTACTTTCTTTATGTAAATATTTATATGCACTGCATGGACATCTTTTCTTACTATATATACAGCCTTAGGGTGGTCACCCCTAACTTTATACCTGCCTCCCTCCACTTTTTGGACACTGTTTTTAGGACTCTGCGCATTTTACCACTGCTAACCAGTGCTAAAGTGCAAATGCTCTCTCTCTTTAAACATGATGACATTGGATCATACCCAATTGGATTATTTAATTTACTTAAGTCCCTAGTAAAGTACACTTTATGTGCAGAGGGCCTGTAGATTAAATGCTACTAGTGGGCCTGCAGCACTGATTGTGCCACCCACTTAAGTAGCCCCCTAACCATGTCTCAGGCCTGCTGTTGCAAGGCCTGTGTGTGCAGTTTCACTGCCAATTCGACTTGGCATTTAAAAGTACTTGCCAAGTCTAAAACTCTCCTTTTTCTACATATAAGTCACCCCTAAGGTAGGTCCTAGGTAACCCATAGGGCAGGGTGCTGTGTAGACAAAAGGCAGTACATGTACCTGTGTACTTTACATGTCCTGGTAGTGTAAAACTCCTAAATTTGTTTTACACTGCTGTGAGGCCTGCTCTTTTCATAGGCTAACGTTAGGGCTGCCCTCATTTACCGTTTGAGTGGTAGCTTCTAATCTGAAAGGAGTAACAAGGTCATATTTAGATGGCCAGATTGGTAATACAAAATCCTGCTGACTGGTGAAGTTGGATTTAATATTACTATTTTAGAGATGGCCTTTTTAGAAAGTGAACATTTCACATAAATCCTTCTGTACCTTACAATCCACGTCTGACTAGGTTTAGTTGACAGCTCCCCTGTGCATTCACTCAGAGAAACCCCAAACACAGGATGCTCAGTCACACTTGCATCCGCTGCATATTAAATGAGTCTTCCTGGGCTGGGAGGGTTGAAGGCCTGACACTTACATGTCAAAGGACAGTAGCCTGCCCTCACACAAAGGACTGCCACACCCCCTACTGGGACCCTGGCAGACAGGATGGAACTGAAAGGGGACCTTGTGCACTTCTAAGCCACTCTTTGAAGTCTCCCCCACTTCAAAGGCACATCTGGGTATTTAAACAGGCCCTCTGTCCCTACCAACTCAGACACTTCCTGGAGAGGAGAACCTGAACCAGAACCTGCAACCTGCCAAGGACAACTGCCTGGCTGCCCAAATGACTCACCTGACTGATTTTCTGAGAAGGACTGCTGCCTTGCTGCTCTCTGGCTGTGCTGAGAAGTGCTCTGCCAGGGCTTGGATAGAGCTTGCCTCCTGTTCCCTGAAGTCTCAGGACCAAAAAGACATAATTCCTGCAAGAACTCCCTGTGTGACGAAAATCAACGCACAGCCTACATTGTGGCGAGAAAATCACTGCACGCCGAACCAGAATGATGCAGCCTGACTTCGCAAGGAGAAGATCGGCACAGCGCCAGCGTTGCGACTGGAAATTCAACACAGGGCCCACTGGATCGATGCAAAGCCAAGCTAGTACGACGCAGCCAGACTTCCTGAGAGGAATAGACGCAGCGCCTGCGGTGCAGTAGAAATTTCCACGCAACGCCCAACGGATCGACGCAGCCCCTGTGACTTTGTCCTGCAAGCGCTGGATTTCAACGATTCGTCCCCGGGGCGTCCGAAAACCCCGCAACCCAATGAAGATCCCAGTTTACGTGCCGGAAATCGACGCAAAGCCTGCCCTATGTGAAAATTCAATGACTCATCATCTGTGTGCGCCGTAAAAATCGACGCACACCTACCCGTTTTCAGCGCGTCTCCTCTGCGGTCCCTTGCTGAGAATTTTAATGCATACCAGGTACTTTGTGCTTGCAAGAGACACTTGTTGCTTTTTAAGAGACTAAAGACACTTTATATCATTTTTACAGTGATATTTCAACATATACTTATTGCATCTTAATCGTTTTGACCTGCATCTTATCAGATAAATATTATATATTTTCCTAAACACTGTGTGGTGTATGTTTGTGGTGTTCTACTGTGTTATTGCATGATTTATTGCACAAATACTTTACACATTGCCTTCTGAGTTAAGCCTGACTGCTCAGTGCCAAGCTACCAGAGGGTGGGCACAGGATAATCTGGACTGTGTGTAACTTACCCTGACTAGAGTGAGGGTCTTTGCTTGGACAGGGGGTAACCTGACTGCCAACCAAAGACCCCATTTCTAACAACATGTATCTACGCGTGGCATCTCCGCACCGGACCAGCGGTGGTGCCCGACATCGGACGCATGCCACTGCATCTTAGTAGCCCCACTCTCTTCCTTCTTGGTGGAAGACAGGCACTCCACAAGCGAATAAAAGATGATTGTTTATTAACTGTTGCATTTGGTTAATAAACTACTATCCTGTCTGTGGGGCATGTGGAATGTCCATGTGGAAACTAAACTCTATTGGCGACATTTCTGATAAGACATTACAATTCCCAACTTGTGTTCTCAGCCCCCTTTTAAGGGAAACACCTTCTTATTCTAGTTGACTGTTAAAACCGTCAAACATTGCTAAAACAAAACTTTCTTTGGTAATCCCATTTGTTTCAGGGCTCAGAATTGGTTTAGCCCCTAACCCTGTGTAGCGTATGTAAAACATTAAAGGGGACCCTATAGTGTTGAGAAAACACAGTTCTCTTCTAGTTCTGCATTTCTATCAAGCACCAACAATAGGTGTTCTAGAATGATGCATTGTTTGATGTTGTCAGCTGGGGTTATGAGCTGATGTGATTGCATTTAAGAGAAGGAGTGGCCTTGCTTTAAAGGGAGTGGAGCTGAATCATGGCGGATCATTTGGCCTCTGCCTTCCCAGGGATTCTTGAAGGTTACACCCACTTCACCTGCACATAAAGCCCTCCACATGGTTTTGTAGTAACTGAAAGAAACCTGAGTTCTTAGCTTGACTTCCCCATTTGTCCTAAGTTATGTGTCCCTGGGTTTTCTCTTGCACTATATATGCAGACGGCACTGAGTTCGGTGTGGTCAGTGTTCATTTTCCCACTACAAATCTGAAAAGTAGAGTCCAACCAAGGCACAGTATTTGGGCCAACCTCATAGACCAGTAGAGGCAGCCTGGCCTTCAGCCATTCTGTGTGTCATGTTTCAGCTAATGATAGTGTACTGCCTAGGATTGCCAGCTCATGCCATTTGATCACTACCATATCCTTTAGTGCTGGGCTTTATTGGACATACTCGTGTGTTCTGGGAACTGTAGCCTTCGGTTTTTCATTGAACCAGCTATACTTCTCCTCCAGATGATGATTTGTGGTAAGAAATTATAGGAGTGATAACCTGTTGCAGTGGACCTGGGAGACAGATAGGAATGGGGAAACAGAAGCGAATCAGGCTCAGATCTGTTTGTCTACCATGGAGGAAACATATCTGATATAGTGCTACCAACTAAGGTTGCAACCAAAGTTATTCGACCGAAGAATTCTCCCTGGTTTTCCCCTCATCTGCTATTTGTAAAAAAGGAATGTAAAAAGATGGAGAGAAGATGGAGGAAATCCTATGATCCTGAGCTAAAAAAAGCTTATAGAAGCCAAACCCGTTCCTTCCTTCGAGAACTTACAGCGGCCCAGGCCGCTTACTATACAGTGAAGATTGAACAGTCCTCCGGCTTCCCTAAAGAGATCTTATCTATTGTTAGGGAAATGACTCAGCTTCCATCAGGGATAGCCTCTAATGTAGGCTCAAAGAAGCACAGCAATGAGCTAGCCCATTTTTTCTTGTAAAAGATACCGAACATTGAAGCCTCCCTTTCGGTCAGTTAGTCTAATTTGGCCCATAGGGATAATGGAATCCTGAGTTCGGAGGGATCAACCCCTGGGGCATATTTTTCAGTATTTCAGCCTATTGAGGAAGAGGAGGTACATCAATACCTCGTCTCAATTAAATCAGGTTCCCTTCTAGACCCATCTCTTCCAGCTACGCTGGCCATGGGCTCAGAAGCCGTAACACCTGTTTTAACCAAGATTATCAATGACACTTTGTCTTCAGGTTGTATTCCCCATCATTGGAAACATGCTGTGATTAAGCAATTGCTGAAAAAACCTACTCTTGACCCGGCTCTATTTGAGAATCTGAGACCCATTACCCGTCTTCCCATTGCCTCTAAAATTATGGAGAAACATGTGAATTCCCAGGTGTCAGGTTTCCTGGAGAAGTACAACGGCCTTCATGATATGGATTTTAGACCCTTTCATAGTACGGAATCGGCCCTCCTAGCTGTTACTGAAGATGCTAGACGCCGTCTAGATGGAGGCGGCTATGCAGCTATCATTCTTCTAGATTTAAGTGCAGCATTTGACTCAGTGGATCACGAGATTCTGCTACATAGAGCTGCTAAAATGGGCTTTGAGGTCAAAGCCCTTAAATGGCTGACAAGTTTCCTCTCGCATAGGATGTTTTAAGTTGTAAATCAGTCACATTATTCAGACACTTTCTCCTTAATATGTGGTGTTCCACAGGGCTCCTCGCTAAGTCCTATGTTATTCAATATCTATATGGCCTCTTTGGCAAAGACTGTTGAACCTCATGGATTATCTCTTATCTCCTATGCGGATGATACTCAGTTGGTCTTCTCCTTCTACACTAACAGCAATTCACAATCGGCCGTCCTTTCCTCCTGTCTCTCGGATATCGCGGGTTGGATGCTGGATATCAAATTATAACTAAATGATGGAAAAACTAGGTGTTGCTCTTTCCTCCCAACCCGCCTTACTTGCGTCAGTAGGATTAAATACTCTTCCCCATCAAAAGATAGTATTAAGAGTTGGGGTTTCTGGCTGGATACTCAACTCACTATGGAATGCCATGTAAAGAAACTAGCCTCTTTTTGCTTTTGTGCACTGAGAATCTGTAGGAAAATTTCCCTTTCCTCCCGTTTTTGGCTAAAAGGCTTATTGCTCAGGCCCTAATTCTTTCTCGGTTGGATTATGGTAATGTTTTGTTTATGAGCACCCCGAAATATATGTCCTGATGAGGTTACAGGTAATTCAGAATGCTGCTGCCCGCATTCTGCTGGGTACCCCGATTCATATCTCAGCAAAACCTGCCTTGGCCACCCTTCATTGGTTACCTGTAGAACAGCGTATACAGTTTAAAGCAGCCTGTTTGGTTCATCGTTCTCTTCACGACAAAGGTCCTGCTTTTTTTAAACAGATTATCACTCCCTATATCCCTCAACCTTTGCTCAGATCTTCCTCTGCATCCCTGATTAGCGTACCCTGCTATAAAAGAGCGAGATTGAGAGGTAGATCCTTAGCTATTAGGGTTGCCCAACTGTGGAATTATGTCCCGGACGAAGTTCGGTCAGTAGATTCAGAATTCTCTTTTGGGAAAATTCTGAAAACTGCTCTCTTCCCTCTATAGGTCTCTTGATGGTTGTTTCTTTTCTGTTTGGTCCTGCAGTAGCGCTGGGAAGCCTTTGGCAGCCATGCACTTTTTAAAATCTAAAAAAAAAAAAAATTCTATCATTGTTTATTTATGTTCTTAAAACAAGAAACTCTTGATTTATATATGTCGTTTTCTGATACTTGTAAATAAAACTCACAGTTTCTATAACACATTTGTTTCTGGTGCTGTAAATGGGTGCCTCTTGTCTAGGTGTTAAAAAAGGTCCATGATCATTGGGGCAGGGAAGATATGTAGAAGGATGGTTTTGTTAACAAAATATTCTGTTCTGTACTTCAAAAGCAAATCATTCTTGAACATAAAATGTTTTTTCTTGTAAGCAATAAATGGAAAGATCTATGGAAACCTTCATGGCTTGACAATGATAGAAGGAGAAAAGACAAACTGGTACTTGATGGGGCTTGGAAATGAAATTGACATGCACACAGTCCACTTTCATGCTCAGAGTTTCCTTTTCAAGGTTAGTACAGATTTTATGTATTTTGCAATCAAAAAGATGTGTATCCAATTGTAATGATTGTGAATGGTGAAGTTGTTTTTGTAACATACTAATGTAGATTCACTGTGTGAAAGAAAGGCACCTAAATTTGTGACTTGTACCTCAAGTTCACTACAGACCAACATATTGTTCTAACTGAGCCCTGACGCCACACTGTCTTAGTATGTGAAGAGGATTGTTTTAGCTCCAGTGTGCCAACCATTTAGACCTAACCTTGGTAACTACTTGTGTGCCATGTGTTTCCCTAACCTTGTTATTCACTATGACTAGTAAAACATCACTAAGTGGAATGTAGAAGGTTGGAACACTGGGGGAAGTAAATTGTAGTGGAACTGCTGGACGTACCTATCCATTTATCTTGTTCTGCTAAATAAACTGCACAAGCCACAATATCAGTGAGGTGGACAGCAGTGTCTTCGTTTCTAGTTTAAAACTGCTCACCTCACCTTAACAAAATAATAAACTAAATTTGATTTAAATGAATAATAACTGTCAATTGAAAAGTACAAGTGCAATACTAGAATACATTATATTACATATTCCTTGAATTTTGAAGGCTTCTTGTGACAACGTGCAGTTTTCATACATTTTACTATTAGGATCTGCTCCACTAGTTACTAAACATGCAACATTTTTTGCTGCAATCCTAGTGTTAGCCCTAATAGATCCTTCCAAATCAATTGACCTGCGAGGCCCATCTGTATGCGACAGACCCATAAGCATATTACTATCAACTATGCAGCAATCAACTTTTTGTTACAATCTGCTACATTATTTTAGATCATGCTGCCCTTTAACCCCATCACCACACAAGGACACTTCATTGAAATTCCACAGCGCCACCCTTTACTCTAACTGCATTCTTGACAACCTCAATTAATTGCGTGGGATTAGACCTTGTGCAGTACTTTTACCAGAATCCCTTTTTTTCTTCGATCTAACCCAATCACCTTTTCATGCATAAAATGTATTGTTTTGTTCCTTTTCTTATTGTCTATTAAAGTCTTCGTTTTGCATTTGTGATTTTCCGCAGCATTTTTGATTTTGTGGTAATCAATTTCAGAATCCTTACCACACTTATTTTTTTAACCTACCAAGGTGTAGCGCCGCGCAGCGCGTTCTCAGGACGCGGCGCGCCCCGAGTCTTCTTTGTACAGCGCGAGGCCCCAGATATTATTTTGGGCCTCGCTCTGCCTTCTGTGGTGTCCCTGTTCTCCCCTGACCCCTCCTTACCTGTTTCTTTTTCTTTCTTCTTCTTCTTTTTCTTCTTTAATTTTTCGAGGCATTTTTTGTCCTTTCTTTATGTCTTTCCCCCTTCCCATGTTACCTTTTTCTTCCCAGCATTCCTTGGTCCCTATTTTCTATGGTTCCTGTTCTATTCTATCATATGTACTTTTTCCCTATCTAAAATGGTGTCTTTTTACTTCCTGTTGGTCACTTCCTGTTTCTTGGTATATAAGGGCTCTGTTTTCTCCCTTTCCTTGCGCTGCATCACTTTCTGCTCAGATTGTGTCTTCGCTCCTGATTCTTAGCCTTCGGTTCTGAATCTTTTCAATTTTGCATTTACCTGCATTTTGTTCCTGTTTGATTCCTGGTTTTGTTTTCGTTTCAGGAATCCATTTTTTGGAGGTTTTTTCCCCTTTATTGGGGTTTTTTCCCTCTGGCACTAATTCTAAAGGGCACGGTCTGTTCTTGGCGTTTCCACTGCCTGCAGCACCGTGGCTACTAGAAAGAGTCGCCCCTTTCTGGGCCAAAGCCGAACCCTCAAGACCTACGCCACTAGATCTGCGGTTTCCAGGCGCCAGCAGCACGTGAGTCGTGACAGAATGCAGCGCCAAACCATTCCGACATCTTCTGATAATGGATGACACAGTGGCGGCGGCTGCAGATCATGATTCATCTTTTTTGACTACTATTCAACAACAAGCTCAGGAATTGCAACAATTGCGCAACGAGAATGCGGTCTTACGACAGGCTTTGGCCTTCCGCAGTGGCGATGTTCCGACTATCTCCGCCTCAACGCCTCGCTTCTCTGGTGAACCAACTAAACTGCGTGAATTCCTGGATGCATTAACGGTTTACTTCGCCTTCAGACCTAGCCAATTCTCTCATGACAGGACAAAGGTGGGATATCTTATTAGTGCATTATCCGGTCCTGCCTTGGCCTGGGCAACCCCGATGGTGTCATCCAACGATCCAGTATTGTCGGACTATTCTGCCTTCGTGACCCGCTTCAAACAAATGTTTAGTCGCCCAGGATTGGAAGCCTCGGCAGAGGAAGCATTATGTGATATCCAGCAAGGTTCCCAGGATGTCCTCCGATATATTACACGTTTCTGTCAATTAGCGGCAGAGACCACTTGGGTGGAGCGTACCCTGGTAACTTTGTTTCGCAGAGGACTTAAGGAAGAAATTAAGGATGAATTAGTACATTCCACCAGAGTTGAAGATCTTCGTGGCCTCATGGATCAAGCACTTTCCATCGAGTATCGTCTTCAAGAACGACGAATGGAGAAGAGAAGGAGTAGAGGAGCGTCTCAGCCAAGCTCTTCACAGATGTATCCACCTCATCCTGAGGAATCTCGTCCTCCTGCTAAAGCTTTAGAAGGGGAACCCATGCAAGTGGATACTGCTCGAGGGCCACTCTCTGCTAGTGAGAAGGAAGACAGACGGAAGAAGGGATTGTGCCTCTACTGTGGTTCTGCTGGTCACCTGCTTCGTACATGTCCTGTACGTCCACCTAGACCCTTGGGAAACGCCACCTCCCGTCCTCTGTAAGAAGGGAGGGGACGGGATCATCGGCTATACCTTCTATCAGCTCATTCAACGACAATACAACTTACTTGTTCGTGTTACCAGTCATATTACAACTACCTGATGGCCGCCAAGAAAGAACTATGGCATTATTGGATTGTGGTGCTAGTGGTATATACATGGATAAGACATGGGCCACTAATCTGCAAATTCCCACTCAACCCAAAGACATTCCTGAACAAGTACACACCGTGGATGGATCTTTAATATCCTCAGGTCCAGTCGATACTACGACCTTGATGTTAAATTTACAGTTTGGTAATCATCAAGAACACCTCTCTTTTGATCTCATTTCATCTCCCAACCATACCATTATTCTCGGAATTCCATGGTTTACTAGACATAACCCATATGTGAACTGGGTAACCCGGACAATTTCTTTATCCTCACAGTTTTGTCAAGAAAATTGCTTTGCTTCCGATAAATATTGGTCACCAAACAGATTAACACCTATGAAGAGTACTACGGAGTATTCCATCAACACTGTCCAAGGGGTTCCTGAACATTATTTAGAGTTCCAAGACGTGTTTCAAAAACCATCCAGACCTGTATTACCTCCACATCGAGAGTACGATTGTGCTATTCCTTTGGAACCTGGAACAGTCGTTCCCTTTGGGAGGATGTATTCTCTCACGGAACCTGAAAAGGAAGTTCTTAAGGAGTATCTGGAGGAAAATGTACAGGGTGGTCTCATTGTTCCATCATCTTCTCCAGCAGGGGCTCCTCTCTTTTTTGTACCTAAGAAGACCAAAGATCTTCGTCCTTGCATAGACTTTCGAGGCCTAAACAAGATAACTATAAAGGATCGTTATCCTTTGCCCCTCATTAAGGATATTTTAGAGGCAGTCAGAGGGGCTCAACGTTTTACCAAGTTGGATCTTCGGGGAGCTTACCACCTTTTACGTATAAAAGAAGGAGACGAGTGGAAAACAGCATTCAGGACACCGTTCGGTCATTTTGAATATAAAGTCATGCCCTTTGGTCTTACGAACGCTCCTGCTATATTTCAAAGGTTTATGGACTCAATATTTTCCGATCTCTTGAACCAGACACTCGTAATCTACTTGGACGACATCCTTATTTTTTCCAGACACCCCGAACTCCATTCTTCTCATGTGAAACAAGTCCTTCACAAACTCCGAGCACATCAACTATTCTGTAAACCCGAAAAGTGTGAGTTCGATAAGACGGAAGTCAAATATCTGGGTTATCATTTAAGTTCCACCGGCATAGCTATGGACCTAGAAAAGGTACAAGCAATTCTAGAGTGGCCTTCTCCCTCTTCTATCAAAGAAACACAATGTTTCCTAGGATTAGCAAATTTTTACCGACAGTTCATTCAAGACTTTGCTAAACAGACCAGCCATATAACCCATACCTTAAAGAAGGAAAATCTAAAACAGGGGTTTGTCTGGACCAAGGCAGCTGAAACAGCTTTTCAAGAATTAAAGAAGGCATTCACTCAAGCTCCCATCTTGAGACATCCAGATACCAATAAACAGTTTATCGTAGTTACCGATGCTTCCGAAAAAGCTATTGGAGCAGTCTTGCTTCAACTTCAAGAAGATGATGGTCTTGAACATCCTGTTTTCTATTTGTCCCATATTCTCTCTTCAGCTGAACAACATTACTCTGTACTAGAAAGAGAGTTGTTAGCTCTGAAGACAGCCTGCATCGAATGGAGACAGTTTCTGATGGGATCCAAGGAGCCTTTCGAGGCGAGAACAGATCACCGTAATCTGCAATGTCTACGTAATTTTGTATGCCAAAATAGTCGCCAGGCGCGTTGGGCCTTTTTCTTTAGTCAGTATGACTTTTACATCACCTATATTCCTGGATCTCAAAACATTCTGGCTGATGCTCTGTCTCGACGCTATCCAGATTGTACTCCTTCCCCATCTCAGTTTCTACTGGAGCCTAGTAAGATCATTGGAGTTGCTCAATCTTTTCTGGATGAGGTACAACTGGAGTATTCCAGCCTGTCTAATAGCGAA
Source organism: Pleurodeles waltl (assembly GCF_031143425.1). Lineage (NCBI taxonomy): Eukaryota > Metazoa > Chordata > Amphibia > Caudata > Salamandridae > Pleurodeles > Pleurodeles waltl. Next base: position 1,388,650,341 of record NC_090447.1, on the reverse strand, counting down.
ATAGAGAAATTAAGAACCTTTTTATGCAAGAAAGAAGGATTCTTTTTTCATCAGAAGCTGTTATTCCTCCCTACTAACAGAGTGCGAGACAAAGCATTACAGATGTGCCATGATTCACCGGTTGCTGGACATAGAGGTATTAAGGCCACACAAGAACTTCTTTCGCGATCTTTCTGGTGGCCTACCTGGAAATCAGATGTCGAAAGATATGTTCAGGCTTGTCCCATATGTGCCCAAGTCAAGATTCCCCGTAGCAGACCTGCAGGATTACTACAGCCTTTGCCAGTTCCACCAACGCCATGGCATACTATTTCCACTGACTTTATGTGTTCACTTCCGCCATCAGCTGGAAACCAGGTTATCATGGTCACTGTTGATTCTTTCACTAAGATGGCCCACTTTACTGCTCTAAAGAAATTACCAACATCCCAAGAATTGAGCCAGATATTTATCGACCATATTTTCCGTCTCCATGGACTTCCACATACCATTGTGTCTGACAGGGGTCCCCAGTATATTTCCCGGTTTTGGAAACATTTTTGCAAGACACTGAATATCAATATAGCACTATCATCCGGTTTCCATCCTCAGACCAATGGACAAACTGAGCGTTTGAATCAAGGACTAGAACAATACCTTCGTTGTTTTTGTAATTCCACCCAAAGCAACTGGAACACTTATCTTCCTATTGCGGAATATTCCTACAACAATTCTGTCCATAGTGCCTCCAAGGTCACTCCCTTTTTCTGTTCCTATGGCTATCATCCGACCTCTTTTCCTACTGCTCCTCAATCTACCTCTCCTCTGCCTGCCATTACATCTTTTTCCAAACGTCTCCTGCAACTCCATAAGCTCATTAGATCTAATTTATTGCACACTAAGAGGTATATGAAGAAGATCGCTGATAAGAAACGTGGACCCACTCCTGATTATCACCCTCAGGATAAAGTCTGGCTTTCTTCCAAATTCTTGCCCTCTCGTCTTTCTCTGAATAAGTTCACGCCTCGCTATTATGGGCCTTTTCGTATTCTTCAGTTGCTCAATCCTGTCACTGTTCGTCTTCGCTTGCCTCATACTTGGAAAATTCATCCGGTCTTTCATGTATCCCAACTCAAACCTTATGTCCCTGATCCTTTCTCTCGTCAGTTTCCTTGTCCTCCTCCTGTGTTGGTGAATGATGTCCCTGAATATGAGGTTCAAGAAATTTGTGACTCTCGCCTTTTTCACCGGCGTCTTCAGTATTTGATTCACTGGAAGGGTTATCCTCTTAGTGAATGCTCTTGGGAAGATGCTTCTTCTGTTCACGCCCCTCTTTTGATTTCTCGTTTTCATCGTTTGTTTCCCTTCAAACCTGGACCTTCGGGGGGGGGACCTACTGTTGCGCCGCGTGGTGCGGCGCGAGCCGAGCATTCGGCTCGCGCCGCGCAGCGCGTTCTCAGGACGCGGCGCGCCCCGAGTCTTCTTTGTACAGCGCGAGGCCCCAGATATTATTTTGGGCCTCGCTCTGCCTTCTGTGGTGTCCCTGTTCTCCCCTGACCCCTCCTTACCTGTTTCTTTTTCTTTCTTCTTCTTCTTTTTCTTCTTTAATTTTTCGAGGCATTTTTTGTCCTTTCTTTATGTCTTTCCCCCTTCCCATGTTACCTTTTTCTTCCCAGCATTCCTTGGTCCATATTTTCTATGGTTCCTGTTCTATTCTATCCTATGTACTTTTTCCCTATCTAAAATGGTGTCTTTTTACTTCCTGTTGGTCACTTCCTGTTTCTTGGTATATAAGGGCTCTGTTTTCTCCCTTTCCTTGCGCTGCATCACTTTCTGCTCAGATTGTGTCTTCGCTCCTGATTCTTAGCCTTCGGTTCTGAATCTTTTCAATTTTGCATTTACCTGCATTTTGTTCCTGTTTGATTCCTGGTTTTGTTTTCGTTTCAGGAATCCATTTTTTGGAGGTTTTTTCCCCTTTATTGGGGTTTTTTCCCTCTGGCACTAATTCTAAAGGGCACGGTCTGTTCTTGGCGTTTCCACTGCCTGCAGCACCGTGGCTACTAGAAAGAGTCGCCCCTTTCTGGGCCAAAGCCGAACCCTCAAGACCTACGCCACTAGATCTGCGGTTTCCAGGCGCCAGCAGCACGTGAGTCGTGACACAAGGTACAAATTTGGAACCTGCTTTACATCCTCGTAACAACTTAATGGATGAGCTTTAGTCCTGTAAGCTAAGTGAAGTGACACAATTTCCTCCAAATAATTCAGCCGTTGATAGCTAACGGAATAGATTTATTTCTTACTCTGCAGAATCTCTCAACTTGACCATTTACCTCAGGGAGAGATACAGAAATTATCCCTGGCTGGCCAAGAATTGCTCAGTTTGATTACTTGTAAATTGGTGTAATTGTTTGATACAATTTCTTCAGGCAGCTCCTCCCTGCACAGTGACACATCTATTAATTCTACAATAACCTCTGATGTAACCTCTTCAGGCATCTTTACTTCAGGGCATTTGGAGTAGTAATCTACAAGTACTATCCCAGAAGCTTCTTGGGAAGAAAGGAAGTTGCCCAATTTTATTTTTACAAGAGATATCAATGGTTTCACCTTGGCGGCATAGTCTTGTGTGAATTTAGAGTAAAACTGACTTAACCAGCAGAAAGCCAGTAATTGTTCCTTGGATATAGACATTGGTGCTTTAATTATACCTTCAACTTGGCAGACTGTTGGTTTTATACCAATATTAAAGATTTGAATTCTGTATCAAACCTCTTATCTTCAAACTTTTATGGATTCTGTATTGACTTCTTGTCTTCAAAGTGTACACTTTGAAAACGTAAGAGTGAGACCTTTTTCCTGAAGAAGAGTTAGCACATTGTGTGTGTTTCGGTCATGTTTCCAGCATGTCTTTGCCATCAGGTAGACTATCTTCCTGGAATGCCATTGGTCCACCATCAATCTTTGAAAAACGTAGGCTGCATTTGCCAGGCTAAAAGGCATCTTATGATAGCACAACATACCTTCTGTTGTAACAAATGTCATTTAGATACCTAAATTCTTTAGCCAAGACTACTTGATGGTGTGCACTTGCCAGATGTAATGTTGAAAAATTGACTCTCCAGCCAAAGCAGATAGCATCTCATGCATACTGAGTAATGGTTGTGAGCCAACTCAGATTTCCTCATTGAGGCTTTGGGGATCTTTACACAGTCTTAATTCCCCTGACCCTTTGATTGCTATCACTATAAGTGATGCCCATGGAAAAGCTTCTACAGGTTTAATCATCTCTTTTCTTACTGCATCAGTAATTAATTCTTTCAGCCTACTTCTGACCATAGGAGGAACATATAACCGCCCAGCATTATCTTTCAGAATTCTCTTAAGTTCGAATCCTTTGTATTACCCTAATTTGTCATTGTACACCCAGCCAAATGTTTCCTCTAAGTTGCCTATAAACTCATTTGATTCCAGGGTAAAATGTGATTTCTGATTCAACCTATCCATATACATAGAATTCAAAATAAAAGCTGAACGATTGGCCTACCTTTTTTTTTTTTCTTTTTTTTTTACATTTAAAGCAAATTTTATCTAAAGCTGGTCAATTTTTTAAAGTGCCTAAATGCGATGGCTACCACTTCTATAGCAAGCTAAATTACCTTTAATTTTCCCTTACAAAGTATTATTTTACCTTTTATGCTTGTCAATACAATTTTTCTTGGGAATAGCATTTACCTGAAATGTAGAGTCGCCGCTAATTTCTTTAACAAATCGTTCAGAGTGTTCTACCCCTTTAGCTGTTTCCATGTCATGTCTATATTTACCCATAATCTTTCCTGTACTTTTCTGTTATTGAGTGTTGTTAAAATTTGATCTTGCAAAACCTGCTTGTAGTTAATATGTTCAAAATCACACGCGGATGCCAGAGACCGAGTGCTGGCACATATTCTTATTCAGCATTACCTTGCTTACCTTAATAGAATCTGTAATGTTCAAATACCACATTTATTTTTTTCCTTACCATAGATGCAATTTTTTAATTATTTTAATCCCCCCCCAAGCAAGCAATGTTTTCATAAAGATAATTTTCTTTCAGGTGGGAAGAATCACTTTATATAACTTCTACATAAGCAATTTAATCACTTCTCCTTTCTTAATCTTAGAAAGATTATCCGGAGTAATATAGGCTCTATGTAGGGTGTAAAGATGATTCTTCCTCAATGAGGCTGGCTTCACTACTTCGTAAAGAACCGGCAGACTTCTTCCACCATCCACAGACCGTGTCCCTGGGCATAAAATGACCCCAAAGATCAATAGGCAGTATAAGGTTCCCGTCTAATATTTCTACCATTTCCCAATACCAAACCGCCAATTTCTTAGAAGAGACAGAGAACTCTAGAAAATAAATGTTTAAAATGTGGTTGTGTTGGAGCAACGGATGTTCATATGTTTTGGGATTACCCTAGTATTTGTTTATTTTGGGAGGAAGTTTGTGATACAGCATCAGTTATGTTGGGTTGGGAAATTACTGCATCTTTACCGTTGATAATATTTGGGCAGTTACAGGAGGAGGGTGTAAGGAGCAACGTGAGTAATGTTAACCTTACATTTTTGTTTTATGTAATTTTGTTGGGTAGAAATGAAATTTGTAAAAACTGGATGAAAGACTACCCTCTGGTGTATATGGATTGGCTCAACGCAGCTTTTCGCGTGTCTAATTTGGACTTGAACACGCGGAGCACTAGGACAAATGTGGAATTATGGACGCCCCTATTAAATTGGGGGGGAGCTATCTGAAATATGTTGTTTAATGATGGTCCAATGATTATTTACCACTCTCCAAGCGCTCTTGTCTGATAGACCTGACCGGGAGTTAAAATGGTGCCCCCTGGCTTGGGCCTCTCTCTTATCGAGATGGTGAGAAGGGTGTACGGATAAAGAGGTGGCTCAGAATGCGGGGATGAATTAGGACAAAAAAGAAAAAGCAAAAAAAAAAACTTCTACATAAGCAAGGAAAACTGTTTCCCATGTGTCACAATCCATGGGTGGTTTACCAGGTAATGTTAAACATAATGGTGGAGGTACGATTCTTGACATTATGGAATGTGTATATATATATTGTATATACAGTATATAAAATATATAGAACCAATGAGAACTCCACACAGAACTCGAAGTAGAGAGCTGAACAGAGACACTGATGGCCCTAGATAGAGTCTGACTGAAGTTCTACCTTTTTAAAATAATTAATGACTGGTATTGGCCCCCTATGAGATTACAGATTGTGGGCCTACCACGGCATGAGGAATGCTGGCAGTGCCCCGAGACTAGGTGCGATCTGCGACTGTTCGTTGGTCGGACCCCTTTGGGATGCAGTGGACACTACTCTGGCAACTTCAATGACATTACAGACACCACTCTCCCACTCTCTTATCCTTATTCATGACATGGAACAGATCCCTAACCTATCCTGGCCGAAACAGCGGCTACTGCACACGTCCCTGGGCACAGCGTAGATCTGCATGCTCCGCCACTGGAGATCCTCTACATCCCCCATCCCGGAAGAATGGATGGTAGCAATGTTTCAGATTGCAGCTTTTGAACGTCCCATATATAAAATGCAGGATCAAGCCGCCCTATTTCAGGAAGGGTGGGCACCCTTTCACACAGATGCCTCATAGTGAGTTCACCACCTGTTTACCTGCTTGCCTATATGACCCCTATTATTACTAACACAAATCACCCGGGACTCTCCTCCTCCGCACCGCTGTTTTCAAATGTACTGCCCCGAGCAGGGTGCTGGGTGCCCTTCTCCTTTTCTCACCTCCTAACCCTCCCACCTTTTCACCCCCCAACATCTAACCTCACTTCAGACTAGCTCAGTTTAGATTTTCATAGCTCTCCTGACCTCCTACTTCTCCACCCATCTAGCCCTTATTCATTGTATCTCACCCTTTTTCTACCTTCCAGACACCACCTCTTTGACCTAGGCAACAATGTATCTGAGACCAATCACCTCTCCTTCTCGGTCTTTATAATTTATCACTTCCACTTCTACAATAGCCTTCTTTATCTTTTTACTTTCTACCTTCTAATGATACACTCCTAAATATTAAACCCTACTTGACTTTCCTCGGACCTACTGTGTACCACATTCAAATGATATACCCACAGCTGACGAGTGCGATCTTGTGTCACTGATCCTCTTCTTTGTTCAGGGGATGCGCCAACTGCACCCCCAGCCCTGTCAGGGTTTTTTCCCGTAGCCCCTTCCCCCATCAAGTTCTGTGAGTCCCGTATATGCAGCAAAATAGATTACTTTAAGACGCGGTTCATTGCCCGCCAATAAGTACACCCGCTCCTCCCTACCGTACAGCTGCAGATGGATGATCGTACGTCAGATTGCTGTCCCTACCTCCAGGGCTTAAGGGAAATGATGAGACACACCAATTGATCCGCTTAGATTCCCCTTGAGCCATCAGATGCTGAGTACATCACTGGGTTGTCCAAAGAAGAGGCGACCTTTGAAGACTGATTGTGTAGATGGCTCGGTCAAAATTGGGGCAGCATGGTGAGGAAAAAAAATGATGAATTAAACCCTGATCAGTGGCTGGGATGAATGTTTGATTTGTTCCGCATTCTGTTCGTAATCTGTTCTTTTTGTTATTATACATTGATGCCATCATGTCTGATGGGTGGAGTCACAGCTGAAACTGTGTGGCTGCACACTGCGGTGCTGGAGACAAACTGCCGGAAAAAAGATTTCCACACCAGTGTGACCCCTGGGAGGATAGTGCTAGGGTGAGAAATCTGCAGGAAAAGGTGTCTACCAGAAACACCTTTTAAAAGCACAGTTGTCCTTTTGGAAGCTATGTTGTAGAATGTTTGCTTTGTTCCACATTCTGTCCATCATCTGTTCTCTTTACCAGTGTATAATAGACACCAACCTGCACAGACGTAGGTTTGTGTTTTTTCACACATCATTCATGCAGGAAGAGCTCTCTCTGCGAAAACTTCCTCAGCTTTAACAGCGAACAAATCAGATACCAAGCTCTGGTGTAAGTGCCACAAGCAGATTGCTTTATCAGATCCATACAATATTTGCATGTGGTGTGTTACCTGTGACCATGGCTCCAAGGCATGTGACTCTTGTTCCCTGATGCACCAAAGGTCATCGGCAAACAGGAAATAAAATTATCTTTGTCTAAGACCTGAAGGGGCACGATAAAGCAAACAGCTTTCCCTGCAGGGAAGTCTCCTTCTATGGAACAGTTTCCCAAGATGTCTCCTCACAAAAAACATGAATAGCACCATGGGGAGGTGAAATCCTCTTGTTCCTTATGGACTTAATTGCTTTCCCTGGACTATTTAGAGTTATGACCCGTTCTCTGTCTTTGACCTCTCCAGACCTAATTCTGAAGCTGCAAAAGATTCAGCTGGAATTCCCTGCTTCATCTGGCAACCCCATGCAGGTTAAAGCCATTCTTCTGGCCTTGTTGGATATCTTTAGGATGTCTCTCGTACACTCTTGGGCACTCACCAAGGGCTGACCCATTCCTTTGGCCTTGACAGCTCTGGGAGCTCTGATCTCTGTTGCCGCCTCAATTCACACCTCCACAGATTTTGGCCTTCCGCTTAAAAATAAATCATAGACCACAGTGCAACACTTATCCATCTGGAGTCAGTCACTGCTCTGTGCTCGGGGTCTTTATCCACGGCACTCTTGAAGTCAGCTGAAATAATGTAGATGACTAAAGAGAAGACCAGAACTTGCCTAGATGAATTGGCTCTCCTAGGGACAATACATTTACCCAAATGAGTGAGTTATTCAGTTCTGAGGCCATAACCATTCCCAGTATGTATAATATACACACCTGAAGATAGACAAATCTTGTCCCTCCTTATTAATCATATAATGACCTTTGTCTTGGCTTACAGAATGTGAGTGGTTGAGATACAGCTCCAGAAGGGGACATCCCTGAGTCCCCCTAACCTCTTAAGAAAGGAAGTACGGTTTATGATTAGAAATATTTGTACTATCATATCACACTTTTAGTCTTGCTCCTACCAGAGCATCAGAACATATTAATGTAGTTTTATGTGTTGGTGGCGTTTACGCAAAATGACTTAATTAAAAAATATTAATGAGTGTTTGTGTCCTAATGAGTTTGTTAGAAAATGAATAACGAAGAAAAATTAATGTGCACGTTTGAAATTGTGACCTTAGAGATTGTCCACCAGGATTCACGAATGTACTAATAAATGACTAGCATACATAAAATATAGAAAAACGTATAAAAATAATGTAGTAATGTGTCATATTGAAAGATGTAACCTATGTTTTGCAATGATTGTGGGCCTTAACTTAGCTAATGTCTTGCCAGGCCTCTTGCAGAAGCGGTATTTCTTTGCTTTTAGTGGAAAATGCTGACAAGCTGAACTAACCGTGAACTGCTCATTGTTTAATAAAATGTGCTTAGCTGAAACCTCTATATGAACAGACGGACAGGAGATGAAGGAACTAGAAATGAAACGATTAGTGTGTAACGTGCACTGAGTGTACGTTCCCAGGACTTGAACAATGAAGGCACTGACTGGAGAAGAAAATGCAACATTTTCAATACCTGACGAGCCGGATGATGACATCGTAAAGCGGATCAATCAACGACATGAGAACTATGAAATATTAGAATTCATAGATTTGGAATAAAACAACTATTGGGTAGAGTCATTACTTGTGATTAATTGACCAATTGGAAATTGGGGGATAGTATGGGTAACTTCAATATAAAAACGTGACAGAGAGACAGATGGAGAGAGATGTCAGATACTAGATGCAGATGCTAGATGTTGGGGAGTGAGACTGCAAGATACTGAGGCGATTTGAGATTCTGTCTTGGGCTCATACTCTTGTGAGCCTGATGTGATGCTGACCGACTGATGACCTGGAGACGAATACTGACTCTGTTGCTGATCCATACCGAGGATAGGTAGATATGATAATGTGACTGAATATAAATTTGTGCCTTTCCTTTCTACGTACCAACTGCGCTGGCTAAATAGTTTTCTTAGCTAGATGATTTTTCCAAAATTCTTGTTCTAAATTGTTTTTGCATGAAGTCCCACATGCTGATGCTAATCTGGATTAGATGAGGTTTTCCTTATATGACGACTGACAGATTTAGAGACAAATGATTGACAGACTATTTTGCTGAATTCTATGAATGGGAAAGACTTATTACCTTTGATCTTTCTATTGACTTTTTCTAATGCATTAGAATATGTTTTGATGCAAATTTAGGTTAGACTATGTTTTTGGCGCCTTATAATGAACTAATACGGAATTCTTTTTTTTATTTGATTTGAATTGCTTTGAATTATTCTTATGAATTAGTATTGTAGCAAATAGGCAAATAAAATCACTAAAACGTATAACAAGTTGTGGTTATTCATGACTGAAAGGTCATGGGGTGTTGAGTTCTTTTGATTCATTGCTGATGATATCTAATGTTTATTAAGTTGTGTATTGATCATTAGATTGCCAACTATACCTTAGCTAGGATACTCCATGCGAATCAAAAGGTTCATCAACCTATGCGCGTCCCCTTGTAAGTTTACTTATTAAGGACCAGGCCCGCTAACAGTTTTTGGTAGCAGCTTGATGGTTAGTTTCCTTGCAGAACTATTTAGGTGGTTATGGTGGTAGTTTAAGGTTGGTTAGTTATTCATTATTGAGATTTGGATATTGTTTTTCTGAAATGGCAATTGTAGCAAAGATGATGTTCTGTTAAGCCCAGAAATGACTTTCCCAGATCCTGGATCCTGCAAGTAGAGTTGGTACGTTCTTGGCATTCTAGTGATAGAGTGAAAGGGATAGGTTGCGCTTGTACAGCTTATGCAAATTGCAGGTGAATTGTGACCTATGTGAAGGAAAATAGGGAGTCTACAACCTCCAGTTGAAGTTTAGTAGTAGTATGCATACTCCGCAGTATGAGAGTAGGGAAGTCGTTAAACTTCATATGTGTGTGGCGCTTTGTGCTGAACAATTGTCCACGTGGTTGTTGATGTACGGACCCTGTGTGGTCTAAGACTCCAGAGTATATTGACAAGTATAGGAGACACTTGGTTATATGTTGTAATTTGTCTGGTTTAGTAGGTTGATCGGGCGTGGTCAACGAGTCGGTGTGAGTTAAAGTGAACGGGAGAAATTTTTTAATGAGATTTGGCGAGTTCTATCTGCACCAGGACAGACCCATTGATCAGTTGAGAGTAAAATTTGCGGGTCAAATTTTGCTTGCGAATGTGGGAGACTGAGAAAGAGCAATAGCTGTTTGAGCAAAAGGGCCATCAGTGAAAATCCGTAAGGTCTCTGAAGCGATTCTGTTACCTTCCTGTAGTAAACCAGCAGATTTGTTTTGGTATTGGTTTGGTTAGTGCTCGCAATAATTTGCATTAGTTTCGTATGAATCAAAGTTTGGGAGGACGAGCCGCAAGACTGTCAGCCGCAGTGTGTGTGAGTGTGACGTCAGTGGAGCCGCGCTGGGGTAGGTTGGTTAGTGAGAAGGGATGCGCACGGATTGGCTGCCGTCCGTGAGAGGCAATTGGTTGAGAACGTGGGTGAAGGGAATCTTAGGAGTAAAAGTAATTTCCAGATTTGATTTGAATATCCAAAAAGTAGAGAAGATGAAGGCCCCTCATTTCAACCTCGGCGGTCTCCTGCAGAGACCGCTGAGGTTCCACCAGGCCAAAGACCGCCAGTGTTGGCAGTCTTCCACCAACCATATTATGACTGCTGGCGACCCTCCGCCCTTTTTTTGGACGGAGAGCAGCCAGCAGCCATACTCGCGGTCGGTGGTGTAGTGGAGGGTGCTTCTCCGTCACCGCCACATCATCAGAACACCGCCCACCGTAATACGACCCAGTATTCAGCGTGGCGGTGTTCTGGTGATGGGGTGCTGGCGGCGGAGTAGCCCCCATGGATCCATTCCCTCCCGGAGGATCATCAGAACAGGTAAGGTGATCATCCGTTAGGGGAGAGGGGTGTTGTGTGGTGTGTGCGTGCATGGGTGTGTGCGTATGAGTGTGTAGAGGGGTTGTATGTGTGCATGTATGTATGCAGGGGGGTGTAACGTATGTATGGGAAATGTAACGTGTATGTATGTGTGCATGTATGTCCGCGTGTATGTGTGTGAGTGGTGTGAGCGTGCGTGTAGGGGAGTGTGGGGGGTATGTTTGGGGGATTCAATGGAGTTCAGGTTGGCGAGGGTTGAGAGGGGGTCCTACTACCTTTGGGGGGTGGTAGAGGGGTCGTGGGTGTTGGTGATGGACTCCGGGGAGGGGCAGGGGGAGACCCCAATCAGTGCCAGGGAACGAATTCCCACTGATGGTGCATACCGCCATGGATTTCGTGGCGGTTGAAAACCCCACGAAATCCATGGTGGTATGCGGGGTCCTGATACCGCCGGCAGACTAGTGACGGCCGCCGGGCTGGAGACCGTTGTCTCCAGCCTGGCAGTCCTTACCGCCGTGGTGGATGGTGCAGGACATTGGCGGTTTGGAATATGCCAAAACGTCAATTTCATAATGGGGCGGTAATGACAGCCGGCCTGTTTGCGGTCTTACCGCCCTATTTGCACCGTCCACCAGGGTTGTAATGAGGGCCGAAGTTTTTCAAAGCGTTTAAGAGTGCCCTGAAGGGAGATACATACATTAAGGCGACTGTGTGTGAGCCTACCCGACCTGAAAACTCTCCAGCTTATATTGTGATGGAGGAGCAAGGTGTTGCGCTGTGTCTTTGGTTAAAGCAATGGTACAAATTGACAGAGAAACAAGGAGCTTTAGCGTTTCCTGAGCATGGAACATTTCATTTGAGAATATTAGATCAGTTACAGATGGCGTTGTGTGAAACAAGGCCCCTTCCGAGACTGGCACAGTTTGAGGAGTTAGCAGTTTGGGAGCTGGTAGCGAGGCAGCAGCAGGAAATAAAGTTTCAGAGGAGAATAAGAAAAGTAGAGTAGTCTCTAGCGGAAGCGAGATGGGATTGGGAACAGAAGAAGTGGAGGACAGTGACCTTGCAGGATGGTAAGTTGTTTCCTGCTATCACAGAGGTAGATGAGATGGACGGGAAAAAAAAGGATAGCAAAAGTGATAAGAGTTCGTCTGGGAGTAAAAAGGCAAAAAAGGCTCCCATCATAGAGGAAGACTCCGATATTGAAGATCTTATTACTCAGATGCTAAGGGACCGACCACCATGTGCGGTGCATGAGGGGGGTCCGAGTACTAGCTCAGCTCCAACTGCCCCAGCACAGGCAACAGGGACCGTGAGTCCAGTGCAGGTTGATAATGAACAAGTACAAGTACAAGGTGTGGTGCAGAGTACTCCTAATGCATCGACTGCTTCGGTAGTCCAGGCACAGATTCATCCGCCACCGATATAGAGAATTTATCCTGAAGTACCAATTCTTGAGACCACTTCAAACTTAGTGGTGCCTACAGAAGAAGTGGTTCCAAAACCATTAGTGGTCCAGACTGAGCCGACTTTGATATTGATGCCCCAGGCACAGCCACAGGGTATGCAGAGGTTTACACCATTAACAGGGACAGCGTCAGATTTGACCCCCGTAATGAATCAGAGTATGGGAGTAACTCTTCCACAGAATGCAGGAGCTAGACCAGCTCCAGATAAAATATTGTTGCTGATTACTGTTGGTCCAGCGGAACCATTGTTTGCACAGAAGAAATCATCACAGGAGAGCAAGGTGAAATGTCAGAGCCTCGTGGGGCGGGGGGTGAGAGAACATGTGCAGGTAGTTTCTTTTATGGGCCGCACTTTTGATGGATTCAGGCCACTAATGGATCTCAGTCCACTAATCACACTTCCCGATGCTGTAAATGGTCTGAGTGTAAGTCAGAGCTTGAAGCTTTTGACACAGCAACCTCCAGGTGCAGTGGTGCAACAGGTGCCAACACCGAATGCGGGCAACATTACGTTACAAGGATTGAAAGCACAGCAGTTGAATGAGTGGTTAGATAGTTTGAACTCATCACAGAGTATGTCCAAGAGTGAAGAACAGATAGATCATGTTAGGTTGAGTACAGAAAGAACTGAACTAGTTGGAGGGACAATGGGAGTGAATAGGTTGGAATTCTATACAGAAGAAGAGCTGAGATACTTATGTTTGACGATCACGAGGGAGGTGGGCAAAATACATCCGAGACTGGCAGACTTAGCAGAAAAACATGATATTGAAATTGGAAAGACAAAACATTTGAAAAGGAGTTCCAGGTTAGATTTTGAAGCAAAGGATTTTGAACACTTGAGGTCAGCCGGAATGAAAGCACACCTTAAGGAATTATTGCAAAGTGCTCAGATATGGGGAGCATTAGAAAAGTGGGAAGGCAGATGGGCAAAGAAGAAGGATAAAATGAAACGAGATTCACAAGAAGGGTCTGAAAGTAAAAAGTTTACCAATGAGGAAGATTCCGGGAGGGCAGTTTGTTCATGTTCCTTGGCACAGGAGCGATAATCTGTCATTCACAAATGATTATCCAAAATTGAGGGAGAAACCAGTTGAATGGTACCAGTAAACAGATTTGTAAAACTTTCGAAATGTTTGTGGGAAGACCTGAATACTTAACCAGAAATAGTAGTTCCAGCTGATTTGTGGGTTGAATGCAAAAGAGCTGTAGATTGGCTGACGAGCGAACCAGAAAGGGATAGGACTACATGTGCACCATCTCCTGAAGTAATGAAGCATTATTATAAGGTGATTGAATTCCTGAAGATGAGAATTTCACCTAAAAATATTGATTGGCAAAGGATTGACAGGACAGTGCAGGAGGTAAAGGAGTCAATACATGCATACTATGAAAAATTGTTAAAGGCGTTCAAGGAGTACAGTGGCAAGGAAGAGATCAAGCCAAAAGACATGTTACATTTTGTGTTCAGGTTCGTTGAGGGATTGAGACCTGAAATAGGTCAAATGATAAGAGACATTTGATTTGTTGGCAAGCAAAGCCAATTGATGATGTGTTGCAGTATGCAAAATACTGTAGTAATGAGATTGAGTTGAAGCAGAAAAAGTTGAAGGAGAAAGCGATGGTGATGCAGATTAAGGCATCTCAGACAGGAGTCCAAGGGGCTTTTGTTCAGCAGATACCACAGCAGAAGAGAACTGTCATGTTCCAGCCTCAGATGAGAGAGGTAGGGGTCGTGGAGTTAAATATAAATCGGGGTCCGGATTTGAGTACTATAGTGGTTCAGAATGATGTGCACAGGATGAAGACGATGTTACCGTGTCACATTTGTGGAGCCGTGGGACATTGGAAGCGGGAGTGTCCAACAATGGTGCAGGAAGGTGTTGTTCCGCAAAGTGATGACGTCAATACATTTCAAAATGTACAAATACCAAAGTTTCTGAATAATGTGAATCAGATGCAGAATTTTCAACCCAGGCAGCAGGTGCAATTGCATTGTGCACAAATGAGACAGTTACAACCAGTGCAGCAGCAGGTTCCCATGGTACCTAGACAGCAAATGCACATACCTCACGCCCGATGGAGCAGCAACAGGTGATGCTTACTCAACAGGTAAAGGGTCAGAGACAAGACACTAATTCCCATTACACAGTGAGAATGAAATAAACGGTGATTGGATGAGTGATAGTTTGGATGAGGAGCCATGCATGCTTGCAGCGTCCCTAGAGATAGATCAGAGGGGACTTTTTGTGAAGGGAAGAGTGATTGGTCACAAGGTATCACTTTTGGTGGACACAGGAGCTACATGCTCCACAGTGAGGGGTGTAGAAGTCCCGACTTTACCTCTCTCAGGAAGAACAGTTCAGGTTGTCGGGGTAGCGAATAAGCATTTGACAAATCCGATCACAGATCTAGTGCAAGTCGAGATTGGCAATTTCCAGGGACTGCATAGGTTTGTAGTCTGTGGTTCCAGTCCAGTATCCTTATTGGGAAGGGACTTATTGTGCAAGACTAAATGTTTGATCTCTTGCTCAACTGCTGGAATAGATAGTGATGATGAAGAGGAACTAACTCCAGAAAATGACAATACCACTGAAGAGTACTCATTGATTGAGCTTTTCCCAATGTTTACAGTAAAAGAGCTTCATTCAGATTTGCAGGGAACAGTACAGGGACATGTGTGGGATTTAACAGGCAAGGAAGTGGGTTTGATCAAGGGAGTGGAGCCAATTAAGATGACTTTGAAGCCAAATGTAGTGTTTCTGCAGCTTCCATGGTACAATATGCCACAAGAGGTCTTGATGGAAGTAACACAGATAATTGGAGACTTTGTGAAGCGGGGAGTCTTGAAAGAAGTGCTAAGCAGCCCATGTAATTCACTGATAATGGATTTGAAAAAGCTGTGTGGAAAGATGTGAATTGTGCAGGATTTGAGAAAGGTAAATGACATGGTGGTCAAATGTTGTCGTGTGGTGCCAAATCCAGCAGTAATAATGTTCCAGATTCCAAGTGATGTAGAATGGTTCACAGTGGTTGACTTGCCGCAGTCCCCCGACTTCACAGAGATGTTAGGATGTTTCTGGGAATGGTGGGTTATTGTCATCAATGGATCCCAAATTTTGCTGAGATTTCAAAGCCATTGTAGAAACTGACGCATAAGGATATTACTGATCCCATAACATTAGATCATGAACAGATGAAAGCATTCACTGAGTTGAGAGTTTGTGCAGAGCTGCAGCGTTGGGTATGCCTGATTACACAAAGCCATTCACATTGTATTGTCATGAACGTGGTGCTTGTTCTTTGTCTGTCTTGACACAGGTCCATGGAGGTGCTTCTCGCCCAGTAGCCTATTTATCAGCTACCTTGGACCTAGTTGCAGCAGCCTTACCGGGTTGTTTGCATGCAGTTGCCGCAGTTGGTCAAAGTCTTTCACAGTGTGAGGGAGTAGTGATGGGATTTCCCCTGACTATAATGGTCCCTCACTCGATTGAGATTTTAACTGACAAGGACGAAAACATAGTATTTGACTGGCGCCAGACTGCAAGGTATGAGATGAGCATTTTAGGTGCTCCAAATGTAACATTGAAAAGATGTACAGTGCTGAATTCGGCAACTTTACTTCCAAGTGATACTGTTGAAATTGAAAAAGAGAAAGACATTGAGCGTGATTCTCGAGGTAACCGAGTTATGCTCAAAACCAAAACCTGACATCAGAGATACTCGATTGGAAGAAAATGATCAGATTGTCTTTGTTGATGGTTCATGGTTCAGAGATGGTACAGGAACACTGAGAGCAGGTTACGCCGTGTGCACAATTACAGGTACTTTAGAAGCTTCTTGGCTTTGAGGGGTATATTCTGCACAAGTAGCAGAACGTTTGCTCTTACTAGAGCGTGCCATGTGTCTGCAAGACTGAGAGTCACTATCTATACAGATACCCAATACGGATTTGGAATTGTTCATGATTTTGGTTGTGTGGTCGCAAAGAGGTTTCCTGACCTCTACTGGCTCACCAGTGAGAAATAGCGAAAGAATAAAAGAATTATTGAATGTAATACAATTGCCTAAAGAAATTGCCATGGTAAAATGAAGTGCACATCCAAAATCACAGGACTACGTGTCACTGGGAAATGGATATGCGGATCAAG
The DNA here is from genome assembly GCF_031143425.1 of Pleurodeles waltl. Lineage (NCBI taxonomy): Eukaryota > Metazoa > Chordata > Amphibia > Caudata > Salamandridae > Pleurodeles > Pleurodeles waltl. The sequence continues at coordinate 1,388,633,737 of NC_090447.1, read as the reverse complement.
TCGCAAGGTTTTGTGCATTGAACTGTATATCGTTCAAAGACAAGTGGGAACTGATGTCTGAAGAAGACACCACATGTACAAGTTATGCATTAAAGGTGATTGACACAATGGAAGAGTTGAAAACTTTGCAAAGTAATGTTGACATGGAGGAGAAAAGATCGTGGCTGAAAATGAAATGCATGCAGAGACAGGATGAGCTATGGGTATCAGAAGAGGGTCAAATGGTTCTGGCAAATAGTTTGTTATCACAAATGGCAAGATACTATCATGGTCAGGCACACATTGGGAGGGATGCCATGGTTTGTTTGTTTAAAATCAATTGGTTTAATCCCAAGTTTAGATAAACCACAGAAGCAGTATGTCATTGCTGTGTTATTTGTCAGAAGTTAAATGCAGGGAAAGGGACCGTGGTAAACTTGAGCCACATTGGAAGAGCAGAGGGTCCATTCAGCAGAATGCAATTAGGTTTCATTGAGATGCCTGCATGTAAAGGTTTGAAATACGGGTTGGTGATTGTGTGCATTTTTAGTCATTGGATTGAAGTGTACCCTACAAGAAGGAATGATAGCCTCACAGTAGCGAAGCTGTTGCTTAGAGAGTTGGTAAAGTTTCGGATTTCCGATCTCTTTAGAATCAGATAGGGGAACGCACTTCAATAACGAGGTGATTAAACTTTTGTGTGCAGCACTAAACATTGAGCAGAAATTACATTGTAGCTATCGCCCTGAAGCATCAGGACTAGTGGAGCAGATGAATGGTACTTTGAAATCAAGAATTGCCAAGATGTGTGCAGCCACAAATTTGAAATGGCCAGATGCATTGCCTTTGGTGTTGATGTCAATGAGAAACACACCCGACAGGAAGACAGGACTGTCACCCCACGAGATTCTTATGGGCAGGGCAATGTGATTACCAGCAGTTCCAGCCAATGCACTTTTCAATATTACAGATGATATGGTGTTGGACTACTACAAGAGTCTGGCTGATGTGGTTCGCTCTTTCTCTCAGCAGGTGGAGGCTGCCACACTGCCACTAATTCACAATCCTGGGAACAACCTGAGAGCTGGCGATTGGGCTGGTGTCCGCAAGCATGTGCGAAAGACGTGTTTGGAGCCTCGTAGGAGGGGACCTTACCAAGTGATCTTGCCAACTACAACAGTTGTAAAGTGTGCAGGACTTCCGAACTGGATTCACGTGAGTCACACAAAGAAAGTGGCGTGTCCACTGGATCATGAAGAAGTGTTGTTGAGAGCACCAACAATCGCGAACCAAGTCCCAGCACCTAAACCAGAAAAGGAGCAAAAAGAGCCTGAAATCGAACAAGAACTTGTGGAAGATGGTTCCATTACCCCTATAAGAGACTAAGGTGAAGAATTACAGGAGGGTGCTGGAGAATCAATCTCGACGGATGCAGCACGGGAACCTACACAGGAGGGGTTCTCCCAAAAGTAGACGGTTCTGAGAAACAAACAGAGCAAGTGCCAGACCAAGGAGGGGAGGGAGTAGAGGTGGATCAAAACCAAGGTGATTTGACTCCTCCTGAGCCTGTTGCAGGTCCATCAAGAGAAAACACCATAGAAAAAGAAAAGGAGAAGAGTCCAATCCTGAGAAAAATATTGACAGAAGGTTCGAGGAAAGGAAACAATTGGCCTGAGTCACAAGTAGAGAAAAGAAAGGAAGTGGTCATTGATCAAACAATAGAGGAAGACGTAGATACTACAAGAAAAGAAGAATTAAGTGAAGGAGAGTTGAGTGGTGATCGAAAGTTGAAAAGAAAGAGAATAGCAAGTCGGAGATACACAGGTCCTGAATGGGCATACGCAGCTACAAACGAATGGCAGCACAAGTTTATGTCCTTTTTTTCTTTTGATAAGGAAGTTCCAAGGTAATATTTTGATGTAACCTGAAGATAAGAAAAGGAAATGAGCTGTTGAAAATTATCTAAGAATTACTTTGAGAAAAAGAGACTGTTGAAATCCAACTGGAAAAGACATTGATAACCTGATTTGACGTTTGAAAACCAGATGTGACAAGCTGCTGATCTATATTGACAAGGATAAGGGTTCCTTGATGTGAAACTGAACTACTGAAAGAAGAAGTGCTTATTTTTGATTTTTGCTGCATTTCCCTAAGTTACTCCTGCTTTCTGATTCTTTACAGATCATGGCCGAATGCAATAATCAGATTAGGAGTGCTAAACGCTATAAATATGTGAGCATTGGATTGGCAATTGTGTGTGGGATTTTGTTTATAGTAGGGATTGTAGGTATGACTGTTCTTGATGCGAAAGGAGCCATCCATACCACTGCTGTTGAAACTACTACACAAACAGCTTTGGAGAAGTTTAAGACAGATGAGAAATATTTGCATGAGTATACTAATGCTCAAGGAGAACTTTCTTCCAGCGTCTTCTATCGTTTGTTGAGTGAGTATCTTGAAACAATGGATGCAAAGGATTGTCTTGTGTGTACACAAATTCCTTCATCAGTAGAAGGAGTTATGTACCATAGTCTTCCATTAACCTATGTGATAAGTTGTAGTCTGCTACTAACAAGGTTCTATGATCAGGAGTATATACAGTATTTTTATTCCAATTATGATGTAGTGTTTTCGTTTGTCCCTATTATTAGTTATCTGAGTAGAGTAGCTAAGGACCATGAGGTAGTACTGGTTAGAGGATTCTTTGAACCTACACTAATGTTTGGAACGGCTTATGAGCACAAAAATAACCTAGCATGCTTGCTTACACCTTTAGAGAAAAGCTTCATAGGACATACTGACAATAGGAGAAAAGCATTAAAAGAGAAATTAGAAAAAAGGCTTAGAGAAAAGGACTTACACGAATGATGATGCTTACACTGCAATTAAGACACAAGGAACACTAGCTTTAGATGCATTACATGTAGGGAAGCTTTGTATATATAGGCCAAAATCGCACACTGACACTTTATTTGTGGGAATGAGTGAATGTAGGCATGTGTTTTTGTTTCAGAGTAAATGGACATTTATGTTGAATGGTCAGGATCCTGCGATTCCAGGAATCTACTATATTTGTGGACTAAATGCTTATTACCGTCTTCCAAGAGGATGGTATGGGACATGTTATTTGGGAATAGTGTTCCCAAAGATTTACCAGATAGAGGACTTGAAAAGGTTTACGAAATTGACTGAATTACATCATAAGGGACAGAGGAGAGAATCCTCTTCTGCGATAATGGGAGATATATTTGGTGCTGTAATTCCTTCATTGGGAGTCATCCTGAATTTGATCAAGATTCAAAAGTTGTCTACTATTGTGGATAACATGCTGACAAATTTTAGAGGGGCAATACTCCTGCTAGATACTGAATTTGCTGCAGATAGAGCTATGACACTTCAAAATCGTCTTGCTTTAGACATCCTTCTAGCGAAGGACGTCGGAGTCTGTAAAATGATTAACTCTAGGTATTGCTGCTCATACATTCCTAACAATAGTAAGGAGATAAGAGACTAACTTACTAACCTGACTAAATCAAATAGTGACTTGAAGGAATTGAAGGAACCAGGTTTTGGGAAAGGGTAGGAAAAGGATTTCGCTTCAGTGGGAAATTGGCTTAGTAACACTTGGAATGGGGTACTACTAAAAATCATACAAGGAATATTGATTGTAATTGCTTGCATATTAGGAATATGGGGATTAAGTAAATTGTGGCAAAAGATTAAATTCAAAAGGTCTAAAAATAATCAGAGGAGGGAAGAACGAGACAGGGAAAGAATCCATAGGGAAGATTTGAGGAGAAGACAAAATGCTGACGAGATAGAATTATGAATGGTAAGGAAAAAGTAGTGTGATGACATATTTAGTCATCAGAGGAGGGATTGTTAACGCAAAATCACTTAATTAAAAATTATTAATGAGTGTTTATGTGTCCTGATAATGAGTTTGTTAGAAAATGGATAACAAAGAAAAATTAATGTGCATGTTTGAAATTGTGGCCCCGGAGATTGTCCACCAGATTTCACAAATGTACTAATAAATGACTAGCATACATGAAATATAGAATAATGTATAAAAATAATGTAGTAATGTGTCATATTGAAAGATACAACCTATGTTTTGCAATGATTGTGGGCCTTAACATAGCTAATGTCTTGACCTAGTCTTTCCAGACCTCATGCAGAAGCTGTATTTCTTGGCGTTTAATGGAAAATGCTGACAAGCTGAACTAACCGTGAACTGCTCATTAGCTGAAACCTCTATGTGAACCGACGAACAGGAGATGATGGAACTAGAAATGTAACGATTAGTGTGTAAAGACACTGAGTGTACTTTCCCAGGACTTGAACAATGAAGGCACTGACTGGAGAAGAAGATGCAACATTTTCAATACCTGACGAGCCGGATGATGAGGACATCGTAAAGCAATCCCCAACAACATGAGAACTGTGAAATATTAGAGTTCATAGATTTGGAATAAAACAACTATTGTAATTAATTGACCAATTGGAAATTGGGGGATAGTCTGGGCAACTTCGATATAACAACGTCACAAAGACAACAGAGAGACGGGTGGAGAGAGATGTCAGATACTAGATGCTAGATGTTGGGGAGCGAGACTGCAAGGTACTGAGGCGATTTGAGATTCTGTCATTGGGCTCATACTCTTGTGAGCCTGATGTGATGCTGACCGACTGATGACCTGGAGACAAATACTGACTCTGTTGGTGATCCATACCGAGGATAGGTAGATATTATAATGTGACTGAATATAACTTTGTGCCTTTTCTTTCTAGGTACCAACTGCGCTGTCTAAATAGTTTTCTTAGCCAGATGATTTTCCCAAAATTCTTGTTCTAAATTGTTTTTGCATGAAGTCCCACATGCTGCTACTAATCTGGATTAGATGAGGTTTTCCTTATATGACGACCTACAGATTTAGAGACAAATGATTGACGGACTTTTTTGCTGAACTCTATGAATAGGGAAAACTTATTAACTTTGATCTTTCTATTGACTTTTGCTAATGCATAAGAATACGGTTTGATGCATGTTTTGGTTAGACTGTTTTTGGCACCTTAGAATAAACTTATACGGAATTCTTTTTTTTATTTTATTTGAATTGCAATGAATTAATCTTATGACTTTGTATTTCCCTATTTGTTACAATACTATCATTAAAATGTATAACAAGTTGTGGTTATTCATGACTGAAATGTCATGGGGTGTTGAGTTCTTTTGATTCATTGCTGATGATGACTAATGCTTATTAAGTTGTGTATTGATCATTAGAGTACCAACCATACCTTAGCTAGGATACTCCATGCAAATCAAAAGGTTAATCGACCTATGCGCGTCCCCTTGTAAGTTTACCTATTAAGGACCAGTTGTGCTAACAGTGGCATCACACACTAGGCACACTAGTAAGTACAGCTTTAGGCACTAGGCTACCAAAGTCTGAATGTCCACTACCTCAAACTGAAGGCAGCAACATCCCAATTTATAATAATTGCAAATAATACCTGACCAGCTTACTAGCCTGGCATTGGACCAGTTCCGTTCCGCACACTCAACAAATGCTTAACTACTTGCATTTATTGTTGACAGTGACCTAGTCTTAAGAGGCATCAATAATTCAAATACTAACAGCTTGGAGTCAATCTATAGGCAGGAAAAATCCTACTGCAAAGGTATAGAATTTTGACAGCTATGCCAATCTCATTTCCCACCTAGGTGGTGCCAAATCCCTACCTACTAATAGCCTACACAGTGGCTCCATTGAATGGCACCTGAAACAATGTCTCCCAAGTCTTACAAAAAGAACTGAATAAGTGCATTCAACTATACACAGTGCCTCTACAATGACTCTGTCCCATACCTACACTATCTTTAAATGCAGTACATGAAACCCCCTGGGCGTGTACTATGACAATAAGGCCAGACATGGAGTGTATATAATTGTTCTGCATTCTAACAAATATTGTGTGTATGTAATAACTTGCTTCTATTTAGCTCCTCTCACTGTAGAATTATTACTAATGACGTCCAGTCACAAAATATATGTGATCCTCTTGTATCACTGAGAAAAACGAGTGGTTTCTCTCTGCCCATCTGTCCATCAGTAAAGTAATTGGACTTAACTCTTAACTCTACCCTCTCTCTTGGCAAGCACATTGACAAATTAGCAATACACCGTCACCCTTACAGCTCACAGAGTAAACACTTTCCACCAGTATACTGAGAACTGCTGCTTGCATCTTGATCATCGGTCTGTGGGAATTTGAAAACTTTATCTTACCAAGAATACCACAATTCCCCCTTGCCATTGATTTTTTTCTCCATTCCATAGTATTATCTACAGAGCCATTACTACACATTGCCAATACTAAAAGACCCACACTATTCAACAGTTGAAGTAATACAAATTTCAAGATTTGCTGTCTTGAGTGCAAAGCCATTCACCCTAACTAACAGAATTACCATCTCAGAAGGGCAATGAGGACTGCAGAAAAAGGTTACTTCGCCTGGAAGTTCGTTCTTCCTTGGCTCAGAACCAAATTTTCTACCCTAATAAAGGAGTGCATGGTTCTTCTGAGCAGTGGTAAGCAACTCCACATGTAAATCAAATTATAGCTTACACTCCACGTTACCTGTAAATGGTGCACTCACTCTTGCCCTGAAATACACAACATAGTTCCCCACATGATGCCCCTAAAAAATGTCACCCCATCATGCCCCCTTGTTAGACGCAGCCTTGATAAATAGACCACATATAATGTCCAGATATCTCCACTTTGTGTGTGCCATTCAGTTGTATTTGCTCAATTTACACCACCAAAACCTATTTGCATCATTTGTTTTAATTATTTTCATGTACAATATGTAGTAAGGTTTTCATTTTTTGTGTGAACTAGCAGAACAAGACTAAATACTGTAAGACTGGAATTAAAACCTAGAATACCAGCTGTCAGGGTGTCAACATCCATGTGGCAGTGGGGGGAGCCACCTAGGAAAAACTTGATTATTTTTCAAATTAAGCACTGCATAATTATTTCAGATGTGCATCATGTGACATGGTGTGGAGGCAAGCATGCTAAAAGTAACAACTGTTATTGAATTAATACACAAATACAAAAAAATAATTACTCATGAACTTACTGTGTTGTTGTTTCTTTCTGCAGACTGACAAGGAGCACAGGGCGGATGTGTACGATCTTTTTCCTGGGACATTTCAGACGATAGAGCTGATAGCGGGAAACCCTGGTACCTGGTTGCTGCATTGTCATGTAACCGACCACATTCATGCTGGCATGGAAACAACATTCACGATCAGACGAAAATCAGGTGTGGATTCATGGTCTTCTTTCTGTCATGCAGGAGGCAAGGTCTAGCCCCCTTCGGAGTTCAAAGACCAGCAACTTCAGGTGCTGGTACAGACACTGTGTCTTGGTTCATGTCAGAGGGTAACTTGTAGGTCAGTGGCATTCCTAGTGGAATATTACGAGGACTCACTAGAGAGGCACCCTTGAAACCTGAGATACAATTTAGGGATAACATTGGAAAGGAGCCTTACTCGTTTCCATGTCAACAAATTCGCAAACCAGGTGAAATACATTTTTAAGACTTCTGGCATAGGTGTTTTGGCAAAAAAGAGAACGTGTCTGTAAGGATGTTTTTTTTTGCCAAAACAGAAAAATATACCCATAATGGGATTTCCTCTTTTATATTTTTGCCGAATTTAACCTTCTGGCTATATGTCTATGGTTTCAAAATGTGTGTGCAAATATTTTTGTAAAGACAGAGAGCCTGATTTAGAGTTTGGCGGACAGGTTGCTCCATCACAAACATGAGGGATGTCCTGCCTGCTGTATTATTGTCTCCATAGGATAATATGGGATCCTAATACAGCAGACGGGATATCCCCCTCTGCCAAACTCTAAGTCAGGCCCATAGTTTTTGTGATCTGAGATTCATAGGCTTGTAGATGTATTTTTTTCTTTTAAGAAAAATGAGCAAATTTGCTATGTTTAAAAGCATTCATAGCCCTTGTTTGTTTTTTAACCATAGAAGATATTTAACACAATTGTTGTAAAGGTGACAAGAGTAAATCTTGTCAAATAATATGCAAATATAAGGGCATTGTGACGACATCTTGAAATACCTTCCAGAAGGCGTGGAAAATAGTGGGATAGTCAGTCCTTGGCACAGTTCTTGAAATTCCCTCCAAAGTAACTGTGGTTGCACCACATAGCAATATGAAATTAAACCCAACATGAGTGTTACAGTTGGCTCGATATAAATAGTTCTTAAAACTGACTTAACACCATCAGGAAAATTTGAATGAAACTACTCTGTCAATCTTCAAGAACTACCCCCATCATCAGCATGAAATATCACCAGATTTAGGAATGATATTTCTGCTATACCATACAAAACCGCCTCAGACCTAGCCTGGGAATACTCCCACAAAACACAAGATTGCAGTAATGTAAGCTTTGAAAATGGTGTATGGTGATGTTGATGGCTGTGCTGTTGCCTAGCTAACAGGTGTGGTGCTGTGGAAGAGTGTGGCTGGGGAGTTGTGCTCTGGGGGTGGTTCTGCAGTTATGAAGATGACAGTGGAATAATACAATTGGTTGTATGATGGTAACAATCTCAGTGAGGTAGTAGTGCAGTGCTGTGAGTGGCTGTCCTAATAGTGAGAATGCAGTAATGATTTGATATTGCACTGTTGGTTGTAGAGTGTGGCGCATGGGTGGTAAAATTATGGTGGTAGCCTGGTGCTGTTGCATGATTGTGCAATACCTGGCTTAGTACTGCATAGCTTAGTGGGGGTAACAATCTGTACTCTACCACCACACCTTTGAATCAACAACCAAGGACCTGGACACTATGCCAGTGTCAAGAAAGATGAAATGCTTGGTTCACCCCTCCAGGCCAGTGCATTCAATAGATTACCATGGTGGCTAGGCAATTAAAAGACCAGGAAAACAATTTCACATGCATTTGGATGTATCAGGGCAGGGGTACACACCCTTATATCATGCAGGGGAGATTCCCACCCTAACAATGTTATTTCACAGACATTCACAATTTAAACTGGCCAATCATAGTGCCCAATCTTCTCCATCCTTCTCAACAACTCTGCTTCATCAGCTGACATTTTCCTGCCATTTATTTCATGGTGAAATGTGTTGGTAATCACAGTTTGCTTCAGTTTTCAGGGTTGCTCTGGGGAGAGGTAAAATTTATAATCCCTTCTCTAGGCAACCAATCCAACTTTTGCTTGTTTCAACTCTACTGTTGTGCCTTTAGCCTCTCACTTATGCTTGCTGCTCAGCAGGTTTTGAATATTATAATTGACTTGTTCACCACCAACCCTAGTGATGATTCACAAGCCTCTTGTTCTCCAATCCATACCTTGCAATGGAAGGCTTACTCTCTATTTTACAACTTAAAGACAACTTGGTGAGGTGGGTAATGACTTTTGGGCTGCCTCTCTGTCTCTTGTCTCTTGACTCTTCCGTGGCACTCATCTTTCCCTTCGCAGCTGTACTGCTGTTACAAGTCTCTATAAACACACTCCCATCACTTATATCTTAGTTTTCATAATGACTAACTTAACATCTTTCACGTTTGTTTCTTGTTAGTGGCTTGTCGATTGCTCAAATATCAAGCTCTGTTTTAGAGATTATGTTGAATATCCATTCCTTCCTTTGTTGTGCCTCTTCATCCCCGTGGCTACAAACATGATGTGAAAATCTCCATAGCAGGATTGTACCTTTTCTTATCCCATATATTGGTCATTCTACAACAACTTTTTCATGGTAAAAGCAGAGAGCCTGCCTCTGTCTGATTCATGTTCCTATGTGATCTGCTGCAATATGTTGGTCTGAAGGAGACTCATTCCTTCCCAAAGTTACTCATTTCTGAATTCTTGGCTGCTCCCAAATGCCTCTGCTTGGCTGCTGCCCCAACCATAATGCAGGTTTCCCAGTACCATTCCCAGACTTTTTGCTGATGCTGCTTCTGTTCACCTCATTCTGTCCAGCCTTTTATGTTTGAGGCTGATGTACCAGAGTGGTTTAGGACAGGAATCAGTGCTCACCTCCTGTCAGTATTGCCACTCTTGTAGGTAGTGGTAACTTTGCCTTTGGCAGCTCAGCCCACATGTTTTTCTATCCGGCAGGACATTGTGGTGGTCATTCTGACCCTGGCGGTCTTTGACCGCCAGGGCGGAGGACCGCGGGAGCACCGCCGACAGGCCGGCGGTGCTCCAATGGGGATTCCGACCGCGGCGGTAAAGCCGCGGTCGGACCGGCACCACTGGCGGGCTCCCGCCAGTGTACCGCCGCCCCATTGAATCCTCCACGGCAGCGCAGCTTGCTGCACCGCCGCGGGGATTCCGACCCCCCCTACCGCCATCCAGATCCCGGCGGTCGGACCGCCGGGATCCGGATGGCGGTAGGGGGGGTCGCGGGGCCCCTGGGGGCCCCTGCAGTGCCCATGCCACTGGCATGGGCATTGCAGGGGCCCCCGTAAGAGGGCCCCTACATGTATTTCACTGTCTGCTGCGCAGACAGTGAAATACGCGACGGGTGCAACTGCACCCGTCGCACAGCTTCCACTCCGCCGGCTCGATTCCGAGCCGGCTTCATCGTGGAAGCCTCTTTCCCGCTGGGCTGGCGGGCGGTCTGAAGGCGACCGCCCGCCAGCCCAGCGGGAAAGTCAGAATTACCGCCGCGGTCTTTCGACCGCGGAACGGTAATCTGACGGCGGGACTTTGGCGGGCGGCCTCCGCCGCCCGCCAAGGTCAGAATGAGGGCCTGTGTCTTTATAGATCTGATTCATTTGATAGGATCACTGTTTCTTGTGCCAAGTTGTGCTTATCTTTGGACATGACATATGGACAAAATGGACTGACAGCTTGAAAAAGAACAGACACAGTATGAAGCAAGTAAATTGGGCCTGTCGTGGACGCTACTGGTCAGACTCCCAAGGTATGACCCAGTCTACCCTCTTGCCCATCCTAGATTACACAGTTTGTAACATGGAAAGACTGTTGTGAAAAATTACTGAATGAGTGTTCACTGTTTGTTTGAAGGAGTCAGATCATGCCCTTTGCTTCCTCTAGCACAGGTTTTCCTGTCCTTATTCTTGAGGTACTAAAATGTCTCCAGTATAAAGGATAGAAGTTAGGAAATTGATATTGCTCTAATGTGAGGCTATAATTCTGGTTAGAGTATTATGGGAAATCTTAAATTTATCGAATGACTACATTTTGTAAAGAACAACTGCAAGCCAATGATATTCATTTATAAACCCCTTTTTTAATTTTACAATAATTTAAAAAGACAGTGCAGAGAGCACAGAAACACGTAGGCCCTCATTATGAACCTGGTGGTCCGAAGACCGCCAGGGCCATGGTGGCAGTCTTGCCGCTGAAGGGCCGTCAGTGAAGACCGCCACATCCCTGCTTGTACTGTCAGGGCGGTTGGACAGCTGGGCTGGAGATTAGCATCTCCGACCCAATGGTCCACTGAAGACCACCGGCGGTATCACGAGTCAGCTTTCCACCAGGGTTTCCGGTGGCGGAAGCACCGCTGCAAAAACCCTGGCGGAAAGGCAACTGGTGACAGGAAATTTCTTTCCTGTCACCGGCAGATGACTCCCCCCAAACCCGTCTGCAATCCCAATACCCCCCACCCCCCTTCCATACCAGAATCCCCCCATCCCCCTCCCTTCCAGTACAGCATCCCCTTACAGTACAGCACCCCCCACCCCACCCTTCCAGAACAGCACCCCCACCCCCTTCCAGTACAGCAGACCCCTCACCCACCCCTACCGGCATACATGCACACACACCACCCCCCACACACACCCCAAACACTCTTTCACCAACACTTACATACATGCATTCACTCACACGCATCCGTACTCGTATTCACTCACACACATCCGTACTCGCATTCACTCACACGCATCCGTACTCGCATTCACTCACACGCATCCGTACTCGCATTCACTCACACGCATCCGTACTCTCATTCACTCACACGCATCCGTACTCTCATTCACTCACACGCATCCGTACTCTCATTCACTCACACGCATCCGTACTCTCATTCACTCACACGCATCCGTATTCTCATTCACTCACACGCATCCGTACTCTCATTCACTCACACGCATCCGTACTCTCATTCACTCACACGCATCCGTACTCTCATTCACTCACACGCATCCGTACTCTCATTCACTCACACGCATCTGTACTCTCATTCACTCACACGCATCTGTACTCTTTCACTCACACGCATCTGTACTCATTCACTCACACGCATCTGTACTCATTCACTCACACGCATCTGTACTCTTTCATTCACACGCATCTGTACTCTCATTCATTCACACGCATCTGTACTTGCATTCACTCACCTGCATCCATACACTTTTGCACAAACATTCCATCACACACTCACTTCAGCAATCATACACGCATTCAAACACCCATACACACGCGCATATACACTAACATTCACACACACAGACAACATCCACTCACACACAACACCCCCCCACCCTCCCACCCCTGTCGGATGATCAACTTACCTTGTCCGGCGAGGAGGTCGTCCGACAGGGAACAGGCACTTCCACTGCCGGCAGCACCCCGCCATCAGGACACCACCAGGCCGTACTACAGGTCGTAATATGGCTGGTGGAGTACTTTCAGCGGGGCCGGTGGTGGAACAGCCCTTGCGTCTCCGACCTCCAGCACGATTACTGGAGGATTTCCACCCAAATTGCGGCAGAAATCCTTCAGTACTTGTAATATGGTGGTTGGAAGACCACCAGCACTGGCGGTCTTCTGACGCCCGTGCCTTCTGTGGTCTTGAGAAAAGACCACTGAAGTCATAATGGGGGCCCTGGTCAGGAAAAAGTAAGTTACATAGGTATTGGCACATCGGGGCCAGATGTCGGTCCTATCCCAGAGTGCCAATCTACAATCCAGTCCAGCAGGCCGCAACCAGATTCTAGATGTCTGGTTGCCTCCTGCACAGGTCGCTGACCCCAGGTGCTGACTGAACCATGTCCTTGTTAGTCTCCTGGAGAGCCAAAGTCTGTGTCACCTGGGCTCACCAGCAGCCCATGCCTCACAGGACAAATGAAGAAAGGCCCAGATCACTGATCCAGTGCCGTTCGCACTCCCCTATAACCGCACAGATGCAGGTAGAGGGGGGGGTGGTGTCTGATTAATCTCCTTACCTCATGATTTTGGCAGATTATCAATGTCTTGATTGGGAGCCTGGTTTCATGCGCGGTCTTGGCTCACCGGCTACACCACAACCAGTGGCTTATTTTTAAGCTACGTTTTCCTGACTATTTAAACAAACAAATGTTTTAGACACAAAAAGCAAAACATGCCTATGAAAGATGTTTTAGTTGAGGTTACAAGCGTGGATTCGGACGCAGGAGGCAGCAGTGGGTGCACGCCAGCAGCCTTCACTGCATCCTCACACCACTGCACCAGCCCACCACCTCCCCTCTGACCTCCGGTCGCCCATCCACCTCTCATAGCTACTCATGGCCTAGTACCTCTGGGAGGTTCGAGCGCAGACAGGGGTTGCAGAGAAGGAGAAGGTGGACTGGGATGGGTGCAGCACAGTGTGGCTTAGCCCGGCTCCGCACATCTGACACACTAGATGCCGCGTGGGCCTGGGGCCACACAGATGTTGCGGGGGCCTGGATGTCCATCAAAGGGGCCTGAAGGCTGTACAGACATTGTGGACATCGCAGACATTGCGGATATCGCAGCCAGCACCTAGCCAGTACACACAGCGTGCCATGAGGTAAGGAGAGCGCGATAGGCATACTCTGCAGTTGCTAAGTGCGTGTTGCAGCCCCCCTTCTGAAGCGGCCCGGTTAGGGCGCAGTCTGCGGTGGTGACTGGTGAGCACCGCTTGCTCAATCTCTCCATATTACCGACAGATGTAAGCATATCATAAAGCTTTACATCATATATATTGCTTGCCTGCTCCCAAGGCACAGGAAAGATACTTGAAAGTTGGGATTGAGACTGATTTGGACTGGATTTGAACTTGAAGCCACCGGAACCCTCTGAGGCAAGTCTTCTTATCTCCATTTGGAGAAAAAGGAAAAGGTAGCCTGTCTCAGATGAAGTAGTCATAAAAAGGAGGGGGAACAGTGCTCCACAGTCCCCCAGCCCATGTAGGGTATTGAGTACAGCTGGCATCAATTGTAGGAGCCTAACAATGCAAAATAACAGTGTGGGAATGGCGAATGCAAGAGCGATGGTCCAGATGGCAACTGACAACACCCACGAGGAGGAGGCGAAACTCTTAATCCTGACAACCACAAGATAACTGACTATTATGCTGTCCTAGGTAACTGTGGAATCAAGAGGGCCTCAATGGGTCCCAATCCCCAAACTCCAGAGGTCTGTCCTTCGCCTGTCCAGGCTCTTGGGCCCAAAAGGTTGAGGGGAGATAGACATCAGACGAGACTCTCCCCCACCAATCCCCCTATCACCAATAATTGTAACCATGGAAAATCATCCCCTATATGGTGGACCCTCGGCTGTTGCAGTTGCATCTGGGGATGCTATCTCTACCATTACTGCTACACTAACTGGGGGGTCGGGGAGCTAACCCCCTCATTAGGAGTCTACGTAACCCTTAAGTAATCGAAGACCATGAAAGGCAGTTGCCCGCATCAATAAAACGCACATACAGTCCTGACTCAGAGAAAGAAGCAATTGATGACATTGTGAAACTAGAGAACTCCTAAAATCCCCCAAAGAGACCTAGTTGTAAGTTCTACTCCTTTCTGGTTTATAGTCTAAAAAACATGGAGTTGGGATCATTGAAGACAAGATCTCCCGTCTGTACCAGGGGAGTCGGATGTAGGGGACAGACCTCAGACAGAGAGAACTAATGTGAAAGCTTCAGTGGAAGACCAAGGGACACATGTTAGGGAAACCCTACAACCATCGGCTCTAAATAGTGTGAATGATATGTGGGCCGCAATTTTGAATTCAGTGCAGGCAACAGTAATGACACTCCAGTTTCATTCTAATACAATGGATATCCAGGTAGACCTGCTGAACACATTGGCCATGTTCGTCTCTGGAATCGATGGCAAGCTAGGAGAACTAAACTCTCTGATAACAAGGGCGCAAACTAAACAGCTCAACGACGTCCCCATCTGCTCATGCAAATAGATGGTGGACAGATTGTCCCATTTGCTGATAACCTTGGAAGGAATACTAAGAGAGGTCTTTACCCCCAAGTTAAGGAGCGTACATATGTCAGTTCGCTATCTAACATGCTGACATCCGTTCCATCTGCAGAGAGCATGAAGGATAGTCAGCAAATCGACCAAGGAGACCCATCTGGAAGAATGGACCTCGTAGAGAACAGCGTTAAGAGTCCTACTGTAAAAGCCATCACTGAGACTCCTGAGTTCTCTGCCTACATACTTGTTAGATCCAAGGGAACCTGAAAAGTCTCTGCAATTGCATCTGACAAAGAGAGAGAGAAAACGTGCAAGAAAGGGCAGGAACTCTGCTCGGTCACTCCGCACAGGTGTCACAAAGACCACAGTGGCCCTCACAGAGGAACCAAGTAAGAAATATAAGACCACAAGAGGGAAGGCAAAAATCAGATGGTACTCCCTGGCTTGCCTCAAATGTACTGGCAAATAAGGTTCCTGATTTAGGAGGCACTCTCACGATGGCTCCGACATTGCAAGAACACAAACCATCTCTATTAACAAAAGCCACTATGGAGGAGAACGAAAGCCCTACTGGTGGTCATCCATATACGGCCCCGGAGAACTGTACGGCAGGAGGGATCAGTTCCACAACCCTAGATAATGTAGAGACTTCAAGAAGAGTACATACTGTATTGCAGCAGTCAAATCTGACAAATTATCAAAATCCAATCAACCAAGAGCAGTATCTCCAGCTACTCTGAATCCCTGAATTTCTTTCAAGAACCCCCTCAGATGTGCTCATTCTAAAACTCATAAAAGGACCTCTTGATCTGAATCAGGTGTCCTCAGAAGATATAGCTGCTATAAAGTTCATTCCAGCAAGAGGGAGTCAGGATATGGATCCAACACTGGTCATTTTTTCGGCCCCTGATCGCCCTAAGCAAATCTTGGAAAGGAGAGAGTACTTAGTACTTGAGAGCCTGGAGCATTAAGGTGTTATATACCAAGGAGATCAATATCAAAACCCAGTAATGAAGAAGCGTCATCTCAATATGGACGTACTAGAACCTTGGTCCGTTCTACGTGGAGTAAGTGGAACATGTGATTTCAGTGAAACCAATGAAGGAAAAATTAATTAAAAAATTAGTAATTCAGTCATCCCAACTATGGAAAGAGGAGGGGCGAAGAAAGATGCTAACAAGATGTGATCCTTTGGCTAGCTGGAGTTGGCTGCCCTCTGTGTTATCTTCAGGAAGGGTCCGTAAAAGCTCAACAACAACTCAACAGCTGTCATCCCCACAAGGAGCATTGAACATCTGTTAATGGAACATAGGAGGCCTGCTGGTAAAATTGGAAGATCCAGTAGTAATCCAACTCTTAGGCTCATTTGATATTATAATGATACAGGAATCCTGGGCCCAAGCGTCTATACCTCTAATTGGGTGTAAAGAATGTATCAGGCTGGCAGAGAAAACCAGTATGTTCGGTAGGGCAAAAGGCTGCCTTGCGATACACATCTCTACCAATATTTCAGCCTAGGCATCAGAACTCAACGTGTAAGATCTGCCATTGTTGTTAGTCCGATTAGATGGTTGGGCAAAAAACATACCTGAACCACTGGTAATAATCTACATGAATCCAAAAAAGAAAGCTGCTGAAGCCAACCATTTGATAAAACACCTACTCCAAGTAAAAAGTTCGACATACCTGGCTTTTTGGTTAATTTCAGGTGATTTCAACCTCCATTTATTCCACAGTCCAAGTGAGGAATATATACAAACAGTAGTAGCAGTGCCAAGTCAAAATATCCCCCAGCACATAAAGAAAGATAAAATTGGAGAGAAATCAAAGACCTGTGAGGTAGCTGGACTATTTACTCGAAATAAACGGAATCTAGCTGATATCCCCCCTGCTTGGACAGGAACCTCCAGAAAGGCGACTTCATATCTGGATTGAACGCTGGTCAATCCCTCACTGTACAAGCATGTGAGCGATTTCAGACTCTTGGACCGCACGGAGAGTGATCACAATCCCCAGATAATAAAGGTACGGTCAACAGTGTGCACGCCTGAGAAAGTGGCATGTATTAAGAGAGATTGGCACAGAAAACCTTAAGCGACTGAAATGGTCATCCAGTTTCATCAGAAACCAAGCAGAAGAGGCAATGTCCAATCTGGAGCTCATGGCCATGGGAAGTACAAATCAGACATATGTTTGGGAGGCCTTTCCCAGGGAACTTACAAGCCAAGGTTTCTAAAAAAAAACAAAAAAATACAAGTGAGTCCAATTGGGACATCGCAGCGGCGTACAGATGCCACAGACAGTGCGTATAAGGAAAGCAGCTGGAAGCAGGCTGCTGAGGCAACTGTACAAATCTCCAGAGACTGGAACATTATTAAGTTCCCTCTGGGAGCAAAGGAAGCTCATAAAAGAGGAAATATGGTCTTTTAAAAACCTCCAGCAAGAAGCACTATGGGCTAAACTGCACTATGCGTCAGGACTATCAGATTCAAAACGTTTCTGGAAGCTGATTAATTCCCTTTAAAAAGGTCTAAAAGCTGCCCACAATGCAAACATAAGCGAGGAAGCTTGGGTTGATCACTTGAAATTTCACTTCAAGAAAAGTCCCACTGGAAGAGTTGTGCCAGTTCAGTGGAAGAAGAACACCCAGGAATCTGATGATTTGAATTCTTTGGTAATCCCAGCGTCCGAGATAATGAAGATCATTGGGAAATTACGATCTGACTGTGCACCTGGCCCTAACAGACTACCCCAAGCACTGTTTAAACAGTCAATGAAAAGATGGGCGGACTTTCTGAGTGCAATGTTTAATCATTTGTTGTGAACTGGACTCGTCCAGGCTAGTTGGAAGGGTTCAATAATTCGCCCTATTTATAAGGGAGGGAGGGCTGCCTTGCCCTTTTAAATGAGGACCTTAAATACTTTTCTGCATGCTTACTGCTGCATTTAGAGTCTTGGGCTGTAGATAATGGCAGACTTCCCATAAACCAAACCGGTGTAATGAACCTTATGACGCTGGGTATCATTATTAATAGAGCAAAGGGAACAGGGACCCCATTATATTTGTGTTTTGTTGATTTTTAAAGCAGCTTTTGTCTGTATCCCTCGTGGTAACTTGTGGGCAAAACTACAGCAATGGGGGCTGCCCCTAACCATTCTCTGACGCCATAAGATTACTTTATTCCGATACATAGGTGAAAGTTAAGGCTGTGTTCTAGCACCAATCCTTTTTAATTTTTACATTGCAGACCTCCCTTTAGTGTTCAGCAGCCAGTCTGCCCATTCACCCACACTTGGTGACCACCAACTATCTAATCTGCTATATGCAGACGACCTGCTATTGCTTAGCAATAGCATAATTCCAGAATAGGTATGCAAAAATTGATGCATAGCTTAGGAGGGTATACAAAAATAAATGAGTTATAAATAAACAAAAATGATTGTCCTCAACCACAGACACTCCAATCAGCATAAGTGGCATTTAAATGGAAAGATAAGTGACCACCTACACATACCTAGAGGTCACAATAGATTCAAGAGGAACCTATGTATGCCACAGGGAAGTGATACGAAATAAAGCACAAGCTTTAAACTATGCCTTTGGAATATTAGCAAAGACCATCCGTGGACATGCCCTTAACCCGCTAACAGCAGTAATGAGAGTGAAATTATTAACAATGCTCTCTTATTGCACAGAAATAATGAGAGGTGTGGAGAAAGCTCTCCTGGATAAACTTATGGTGAAATACTACAAACAAGGTTTCCAGTTACCTAGGTCGGCATCCCCAGCCCACGATAGTAAGGAAGTCATTGGCTAGACCTGCAGTTTTTATTAAATGTTGCCTCAAATTTCGGCACGCACCAGAAGGGATGCTAGCCAATTTAGTATGGCAGGAAATTAACCTTGAAAGGAGCAATAGTAATTATAAAGAGTATTTGGAAAGAAGTATAAAGCAGCTAAATTTGGAAGACTTCTGGGATCAGACACTGCCTAGTCTGGTATTTAAGAAAGTAAAGCAATCAAGCTACACGCTGGCTAGAAGATAGGAAGGAACTAGCTAAAAGATACCATGGATGGTTTGTTCGTAAATCATATAAAACACACAAAGAATCACTGATGATGGCTGAATCCTATGCTTTGAAAATTAAACGTTTCTTAAGGCTAAGGCTAGGAGATATGCCAACGTTAGATCGCATGCCTAAATGGAAGAATGAGTCTGAAAGAGCCAATCAGGAATGCCGCTTATGCCACCTCATGGTGGAAACATTTGGGCATGTGGTCTGCATTTGTCCAGCCTTGGCTATTCAAAGAAGAAAATTGCTGAAAAAAGAATTCAATGCCTTAGGGATCAGATCATGCCGACTGGCCCTAATCGAAACACTCGATCCAAGAAATGAAATCCTGAACATTAGTCCGATTTTTGGACATGGTTACTTCCCTTACTCCTCCCTCGAGAATCCAGCGATCCCGGCAACTGGGATGCCAATAGAGCAGAGTCTCTCTATAGATTTTAGGATGGGATGTGTATAGAGTTGTCAAGGATCAATTGTTTAACCTCTAATCAGTATTTAGTTACCATGCTGAAGGAATATATTGCACATTTTTTGCCAGTTTTGCAAAGTAACTAAGTTAGTAACTTTAAATACCAAATGCTTTTTATATCCTGCCCCCAGGAACTTATGGCTACAGACCAAATAAATGCCTAAAAATATGATTTAAGGAATGGTTTCCCCTATAATCTTAGTAGCAATGAATGACATCGGGTGTTACCCTATGTTTTACCGTGATCATAACTATTTTTATACGCTTGGTAAAGGCTCTATGGGAAGTTAAAAGATCCAAAGGACGCAGGGGCAAATTTGTGTTTTACTATGATTTATAAACCATGTTTTATATTTAGAAATGGACTCATGGAGGGGGTCATCATATTTATTGCACTGATGGTCTTTTTGCACTAATTATGCCTTGTGCTATTGGAGATGGAATGTTTTATGGTTTTTATTAACTAATAAAATTTGCTGAAAGGAGCAATAAAAAAAATAATCCACCAATTGCAGTACCAGTCCTTCTCCTCGCATGAAAAATATGCAGTTATCAGACTCAAAGTGCATAGCCAAGTAAAGAGATTGGACAAGAAGCCACAAGTAAAAAAAAAAATAAGGTGGAGCCATGCATGACACAAAACTAAAGGCTTTTTTCGAAATTCAGTTTTTCTACCCCATTTCCATTGTAGAAGGCCTAGTGAGTTTCACCAATGCAGTGGGACTTCAGCTCATGTTGGAGAAAATGTTTGGAGTTTCCCTTAATGAAGAAAAAATAATTTATTTTACTCATTTAGCGTTTTAAGCTAAAGGAAAGCGTATTAATTATTTTATTAGTAAAAAGCTGCACTTCCTTGAAGCCATAATCTGCAGCCAAGCTTCATTCCCCTGCCATCTTCCAAAGTCAAGCTTCTTTCCAATGCTGCAGTGAGCCGTGCGGTGAACAATATGTTTTAGTTGGGCAGAAGGGCTGTCTGCCTTTTGCAAATGCTGTTCCTTGAAGGTAGCTGGTCTCCCACGCTTCGCCATTATACTGTCATCTAGGCTTCATTAATGTGACTTAAACAGAGGAGGCCCTAGCCTAGCTGCCAGCAACTAGCTCCTTTTGTAGTTGGCAATCCCACTTTTACCCTGAGTTTAATTTAATTAAATTGGATTGTTTCCTCTAATTAGTGTCTCTCCTTAATTTACCATTAGGCACTGTTTTTCCCCCTGTAAGGAGAGGCTTGCACTGGACGTGAAAAACAAATCTGGGGATTCTGCACATTGATGTAGTGAAGTACTCTGGGGAATAGGGCATTAAAATTGATAAAATAGTCTAGTTATCTGGATATTTGTCTTTTGTATTTTCATAAAAGACCTTGTTTAATTTTCATTTTGTGCATCCTCAGTTTGTAGTATTGATTGGAGAATGAGACTGTACTGTGGGGTTCAAAGGCGATCTAAATGGTGTTTATAATTTAAACTGTATAATTTTTATTATTTTGTTTTGGTGCTCATGAAATCATGCCAGTTGCAGGCCACTCCCCACCCTAGCCCTCCCACTCCTTTGTCTGATTCCCCTCCCCCATCGCGCTTGCTACTGAACATTTAATTCACTCCAAGAATTCTCCTACTATTTGATTTCTTTCTTTCCCCAAATATACAGTGTGTGTGAGAGAGCGTTTATTTCTGTGGTCTTTTCTGGACTGCTTTATGGCAATTAAAAAAATTTAAAAAGTGGCCCGGGCTAAAAGTTCAGGCAATGGGAAATAACGTCGACATGCTGTATTCAGTGTTACTTTGAGTCCCTTTTTTGACTTTTTTACACTATTCAATGATATTTTGTTCTTTTAGTAAATCTGCATTATTGAAAATAATAAATAAAAATAGTGTCTCCTGGGTACACACAGACAACACAATTTACAATAATAATACAACAGGAGCATTTTTGTGATAGCTAAGAAACTTGTCTTCCTGGGCTAAGCGCAAGATATTAAGGCATCTAAAATTGTACCTTTGCCATATTTGAGCCTTCATCTATTAATTAATGAATAATCTAATGCCAGCCCTTTGTCTTTTTTTTCTATTATCAAACACCATAGATCCTCTTTACCCACGCGAAGAAGATGGTATTACAAAAGGTATGAATATTTTCAGAAATTAAAACTATTTTGAGCAGTGTTCATTAAACAAAGAATTTACCTGAGATTTTTCTGTTTTTCAGGCAGCAGCCAAGCAGGTGTAGAGCTTTTTGGAAGCAGCCTGGATGCGAGGCAGGCTAAGACCGCCCTCATAGCCTTGCTTATCATTGGAATCACGCTTCTGTCGATACTATTGACTGTGCTCATCATTCTCAGTGTCCTCCGGAAAAGGATGTTGCGCTGGTCGTACCGTAGCCCTGAGCTCCCAGGCGATACGCTGTGAAAGCTGTTTTTATATAGGAATGTGCAGTATTACTGGTGGCAGGGGTGCCACTGTAAAGTATTGTGTCACTTGAACACTGGATGTTAGAGGAGCAAGACATTTGACCATATAGAAAAACATGGCTCCAAAGTTAGTTTTTTTAATAAGTGAATTATCATCTGCCAAACAATTTGAATTTATATTCTCTGGAATGTAGGCTTCTGAGGTGTGTGGAGGACAGTAAAGAGTGCTCCTAACGAACGGAATCTTTCAGTATGATGGCGCCTGTGCGAACACTAATGGAACAGAAAATTTGTGAAAACCATGCATTTCAATTGTCGCAAAAGTTTGGCCTTATTTGATCTCATTGAGAGGTTGCACAGATGAAAGCCTTAACCAGCTTCATTAGCTGCAGTCAATCTCCATGTGCTGTTGGTGCATGCCCTTTATTGGGCACAATAAAAAGGTATTTATATATATAACAGATGTGGGCTGCAACAATAGGAAGATAATTGGCCTGATGGTCAGAATTCCTATGGCAGTAACTCCAAGGAATGATTGTTAGCCAGATCACTGACCTAGGAGCCCTGAATACCTGAGAAGCATCAGACCATTTGAGTCACACTGATTATCCCACCAGCCTCTCCAATTTCTGTTTATTACACAGGCAGCCAAGGTAGAGGAATATGATTCTGTCCGCTCCAGTGCAATTCTTACTGAATCTTGAACCTTATTTTGCTGCAGATGGCTCCCCAAACCTCCTTACTTGTCGTCGGCATGTAGTTGAGGGTGCTAAAACAGAGAGCAGAACATGTTTTCCAGGGGGTAAAAGTCATTGAAGCTCAAAGCATAACCCTGCTTCTGCTTCAGAGATCTCAGGCCACAAGAGAGGAAGCAGAATCCTAGAGTCCCATTGCATAGTCCATTAAACACAAAAACACATCTCCCACACCTAGAATTTCTTCCTTGCAATTAATGTGAATAAATGAAAGCAGCTCCTTTTAAACCAAGTACTGTGTAGTTGTAGATCACTGTAGACTGTGGCATTCAGTGCTTTAAGAGGGATGAAAAAGATGGAGGGGTTTCTAGGAACACCATGATCTAAGTAACGCATATTGGAGGTGGTCTTTTACAAGACCATGAGCAATATGTATCGATAGAACCCTATGGCTCACAAATTCAAAAATGCCTTTCTTTTCATTTGGCAAGCAAGAAGCCTCATCTACCCCATCTCTAAATAAGCTTGGTTCATATCGTGCTTTACAAAGCTCTTTATCAAAAAATCTTGCAGTATCCTCTGTAAAGTTCCACTCAGAGTCTGGGACTGATTCACAAGAATAAGTTACACTTATGAGTAAGTTTACACTTTGTAGTACATTTACTATGTTCAGTAGTTTCAAGTTCTGAGTGTAAAGTTACTACAGAATTGTAAATTACATGTCTCTAACCCCAGGGTAAATCAGTTGCCTTACTTGCGTGGGTGGTTGACCTCCCTCCTTAAACCTCTCTCTGACCCTTCCTTAACCCCTCTTACTCCTCCCTAATCCTATCCCCTCTGGTAGTAAGACAGTCCCTGCCACCGACCCCCATGTGTCCCTCCCACATTTACTATTAAAATCTATACTTACATGTGTGGAGACTCCATAGTTGAGGTGGAGAACTTCACACATAGAAGTATACACTTAAACCTTTTACTATGTTTTGTACCACATTTTATTTATTTATTTATTTTTAAAACAAAGTTTTATTAGTTTCCGTTCTCAACTGTGCAACATACAGTGTAGTGTTCAAGTGACATCGCAGACATATCATAATTGGACATGCAGTATGCATAATAAATCTACAGGTGCATTCCAGCGGTACTATGTTGTGTAACATTGATGTTGACCAACAATCCCCTGTCCCAGCCACTCTCCATCCTGTCACACTTCCGTCTGTTGATGATAAGGGTTAAGACATAAGGGTCGCAGTTAATATTGAGTTTTTCAGGGGTACCACTCCTTGCATGGGAGGACAACACATAAAATTGCTTTCAGCACCATCTCATTTGCAGCCATTCCCATATGATGAAGGAGCGTATATGAACCCCTTAGGTCAAAGTATGTGGAAGCTTCAGGTTTTCTACTCAGGCTCACTTCCAGCATCTCACAAGAGATGCTATTTGCCCACTCATAATCAGCCCTGCGACTCAACCTGTGCCCTAAACGTTTCTACTAGTGTGTCCCACTCTAGAGATATTGTTTTTCCCCACAGGCCTCTATATTCTTCTCTTCTGAGGGCTGCACTTTCTGCCTGGCTCCAGCATAATACCGCCTCCATCCATGAGCGGAGAGAAGGGGCGTGTGAGGGGACTTCCAGTGCCTCGTCATTTGACGTTTTGCTAAAAGCATAGCCAAGTCCATGAAGCGCGTAAGTACCTTAGAGGCATTTTTCCTATGGTGTAGTCCGAGGAGGAAGCAAGCGGGGGAAAAGTCCACTGGTTACTCTGCAACATCTGTCAGCATGGTACATATTGCAGTCCACTACTGTGTGAGGGATGGACATGCCCACATCATATGGAGGAGATTGGCATCAGTGGTGCGACACCGAGGGCAGTGCATCGTTGTAGTGTGATAGACCCTATTAAGTCTATGCGGAGTCAAACACGGCCAGTGAAAAAGGTAAAACTGAATCAGTTTAAACCTAGTGTTACGAGACTCTTTTTTTTTTTTTTTTTTGCTTTTTTTTTTTTGCTTTTTTTTTTTTAACATATTGTAATATGAATGTCCATTCCTCTACCATAATGTCTCTGCCTATATTAGTTGCCCACGTGACCTTCAATGTGTCCAGGGATGTGTGGAGCTGTGCCCGGATCCCCCGATATATCCACCTAACAGGATGCCTACCGTGTCCCATTGTATGCAGAGCTTGGAGGGTTTCATGCGTTACCGGTTCTGTACCCTGTGGTGCCCAGTAAGTGCGTACATATGATAGTATTTTAGCATGAGTTTAAAAGAGTCTATGATAAACCATGTATTTGCACAAAGTCTGAGAGTAGCATTCCATCCGCGAACAAGTCTCCGCGAACGAGTGGACCCTGCTGTTCCCATACCCTGAGCGTAGCTGCCATGATCGTTCCCGAGAGGGTAGAGAGCCCGCTTAGTGGTATGCTAGGCACATAGGGGGTTGCTGAAGATTTGTAACATATAGTTAGTTACCAATAGGCCAATGCCATGCGTAATTGCAAAGTAGACCCGTGGGGTAATTCAGGTGACTTAGGACAAAGCAACTGGTGATTAAAGCCCCTATTCCACATCGCATCTGTTCAATTTATCTCGCCCAGATTATGGCCGGCTAGCCAGTAGGACAGCCATTGCAGTTGGCCTGCAATACAGTAGGCCTTGAAATATGGAGCGCTAAAGCCCTCTAAGTCTGGGGGTAACTATAGTTTTGTCATGCCGACCACCTTTTCCCCCACATGAGGTCTATCAATAAGGAATTCAGTGTCCGAAATACACATGGTGATGCTGTAAACGGCAAGTTCATAAAATAGTATAAGACCAGTGGTAGAATTACCATCTTCACCAGGGTCACCCTCCCCTCCACTGAAAGGGGTAGTGTGTCCAAAAGTCAGTTTGGGATCGGAGCGATGTAATCGCCTGGTTTAGATTCCCATCCAGCAAATCCGCTTGGTCCCGGTAAATGCGAATACCGGATGGAGACAGGAGCCGTTGCAATGGTCTTGGGCCCAAATTGGGATCACAAGCTCCGACCAGGTGTCCCGAAAGGAATATGCATATGACTTATCAGGATTAATTCGGAGCCCTGAAAGGAGTGCAAATCGTGAAAAAGTCTGCGCCATCCTCTCCGTGCCCTGCTGCAAATCTCTGTAGTAAAGTATCATATCATCCGCATACAAGGCGAAAGCATGCCTAGTGGGGTTGAGTGCAATTCCCCAATCCTTTGCGCTGCGGCGAAGGTGCTGCGCCAGGAGCTCCAATTCCAGTACAAAGAACAGGAGGGGCACAGGACAACCCTCTCTAGGTCCACAGTATATGGGATAAGAGGTGTGGATATATGAACTCCTGTCTTGGCCCTGGCAGTCGGGCCGTGTACCCACCGTATAAATTCTGGAGGTATTCCATAGGCTTCTAGAGATGCCAACACATATTGCCAGCTGAGAGTATCAAGTGCTTGCCATATACCTAGGAAGATGCAGCCAGCGTATGGGTATTTGTGCTTTGACTCATCCATCAACTGAAATAGTCGGCGGATATTCATCAATGTACCACAGAGTGGAACAAATCCACATTGGTCCGTGTGTAGCAGGCGTGGGAGTAGTCTGCGCGCCAATACTTTACTGAGGAGTTTACATTCCGTATTTCAAATAGACAGGGGTCTATAGGAAGTCATTTGTGTGAGAGGTCTACATGGTTTTAGAAGCAAGGTCACTACCGCTTCTCGAGTTGTAGCTGGAATCATTCCTTCTTCGAGGGACCTCTTATATAACTTTTCTAGGTGGGGAAGCAAGCGCTTAGGGTATGTGGCATAAAATTCCACTGGCAATCCGTCACAGCCCGGGGTTTATTACATGCCATCTCTTTTAATGCCTCGCCTATCTCGATAGACGTGATTGAGGCTTGCAGCGCCTCTTTCTAGTGATGTCACCTGTGGGAGCAGATGTCAGTGCAGAAACATATGTATGGAGTGTTGGTCTACTGGTGGCGGCGCTGCCTACAAATCCACATAGTCTAGATGGAAGGCATTGGTAATGCTGGTTTGGCTAGTTACTGAACCCAGCTGTGGGGACTGTATCATTGATCTATGCGTGGGAGACTGTTGTGGTCTGATTAGTTTAGAAAGCAGGGCACCTGGTTTGTCCGCCTCCACATGCGTCCTCTGGGAGTATGATCTGCAATCTATTACACGCAAGTGCTCTAGGAGTTCCGCATGCCGGATCCGTGCCTCTTGTAATTGCTTTCTTTTGGTGTTGTCTAGTATCACCTCTCGTTCTAGAGACCCCAACTCATCTTCTAGCTGTGTGAGGTCTGACAGTATTTCAGACTGGGCTCCTACTCTCATAGAAATGGAGGTCTCCTGTATAATTACTTTGAAGGCCTCCCATTCAATGAGTGGGGATGTGGCTTTGTCCGTATTTTCTGGAAAATGTATCTATGGTAGTAGCTAATGTCTCTCTATAAACCTTGTCTTCTAAGAGTGTAGGCTGCAGATGCCTCGTTGGTATCTGGGTGGGTACCCTTCCCCAGTTCAGATGGATCTTGAGCGTGTTATGGTCAGTTAGTGTCTTAGCCAAATATCTGGCATGAGTTATGTGGGGTTGCAAGCTAGTAGTACATAAAAATCGGTCTAAGCAGGAATGGAGCATATGTGGGTAGGAGTAGAAGGAATATTCCCTCGCATCTGCATTATGGTGCCACAAGACATCCACCATGTCCCACCCCTCAACCCATTGTCGCAATATTCTGGCCTGGCGAACTGGTGCGGCACTCTGAAGAGGCGGGTGCGAGTGGTCGAGGAACACATCCAGTACAGCATTCGAGTCGCCCCCTAGTGCCCAAGGGAAATGAGCCTATTCTGCTAGCAAGTTAGACAAGCGTGCAAAAAAAGCATCTTGTTCCTGTTGTGGGGAATAAAAACAGCCCAGTACTATCTGCTCTCCATCCAGGAAAGCCTTGAGTAGGACATATGTACCTTGTGAGTCAATTTTAGTATATTAGGCTGAAAATGGAATTCCCCATCCTTATGCATATGGCTACTCCCCTGGCATACACTGAGAAGGAGGTGTGAAACAATTGTCCCCGCCACTTGCGCTGTAATTTTAGGGCTTCTGGTGTAGTGAGGTGGGTTTCTTGCAAGAAGGCAAGATGAGTGTGGCATCTGTGCGATTGTGCTAACATCCTGTGCTGTTTATGAAGTGTCCCCAGTCATCTAATATTCCAAGTAATTATATTGTACGATTTAGTAGCCAAGGTCATTGTCCTTAATGTAGAAAGTGTCAATTTCAGCCCCATGAACCTACTCTAAAATAAATGTCCCATCATGCCCTCCCACTTTAAAGCCCCACCAAGTCCCTCCTTTTTCATGCTGATTCCATGCCCCTTGCTAAAAAGTTTTTTATCCAGTCCCTCCTTATCTAGATTTCCTACCAAGTCAGAACCCCTCCCTCTTCCATCCAAACCTAACGCATTATTTAGCTCTTTTATTATAGTACCAAACATTGAATTGGAGCGGTTACCTTGAGGGATGCTCTAAAAAACATCGAGCTTTGTGAAGCAGCTGTGCGACAACATGCTAAGTGCTGTCCAAAACACTTAAATGAATCAGTGATTGACTAAAATGTATTCAACATTGGGGGACAACTGAAGCAGATGTTTTGAATAGTATCCTCCAGACCTTTAGATCTAGTTTACTGCTCTGACATAGCCACAGTTATTTTGCCCCAACTACCACTGTACGTAAATATCAGTGGTCAGTGACTGCAATTGGCTATCATGTGAAGTACTCATTCTAAGCCCCCTTCTACAAATGTCAGTGGCTGGCACATTGACTTGTGCTTTCAGAATGCAATAAAATCCTAAGGATCTAAATACAGTAGCACAGTTTACTGCAATCTTCATTCCTCCAATGTAACTTAGGCAACGTTTCTTAGCTTTTTTAAATGTTACCAAAACTTGTATTTCCATTTCAAACGGGCTGCATGGCATAAAAAGGTGTGCTTGGTCATTGTTAATAATGGACCCATTAGTCAAACCAATACATTAGACATGTTTGGGTTTTTAGGTAACAGGCTCCATTCATTCTTTTGTGTCCCCTGCTTATAAAGGTTATCTTTCTTGAACTACTGGCAGCTGAGATGATCCTGCACCACAAGAACACTTTGCCTTTGTTTTTCAATATATTAACTTGCTTGTTGAACCTCTTTTTGTTTCTGCTCCTTTTTTTTGTCATTTCGTTCTGTTTTTGAGGCTGGGAAAGTTTTGTTCCTGGCCCATGGTGGATTATTTTCAGAGATGTGGGGTTTATTTGGATCAATGATTGTCTGAATATGGCTTTGAGGGTGGTATGATGCTCCAGTGATCCGAACACCTAAACCCAAGTATCCTACACCTTGGCCCTCTTAGGAATTATTTAGACGTGTGACTCACAAGTGGATGACTGGAGTGAATAGTCCAGTGATGTTAGAGCTAAGAGTGGTGATGATGCCCTGCTCTGGCTGCGAGTGGAGGAGTACACCCAGATTTCCCACCCTTTCAAAAGTGAGAAATAAGTAGAGTCCTGCCATTCAATATTAGATAGATGACAGGACAGAATGAACGCCATCAAGTACTGCTCTATCCAAAGAGGCATGATGTCCATGTTGCCTTCCTACAAGAAGCCCCCTGCCTAGAGTGTAGAGCGAACAACCAAACAAGGTATAGAGGGGGCAGTTTTTTTTAACAATAATTTCCTCCTACACTAAGGGGGTTCTTTATATGGATCATAGCAGGGAAAACATTTGAATCAAATGAGACACTGATTAAGGCTGCGGGTAGATATGTGATTGTGTCTGTAACATTGGACGAGTTCCTGCTATGTCATGTGAATAATTGTGTCTACCATGTTCATCCATGCAAGTATGAGCTATAGCTATTGCATGTCTGTCACTGTACTCTCTAGAGTAGATATAAGTGTGAATATATATATATATATATATATATTTATATATATGTGTGTATATATATTCACTGAAAAGAACCAAGGTTTCAGGGACATTTTACTTATATATAACTGCTGAATTTCGGTGGTTTTGTGCATGTAAATTCAAAGACTAACTATAATGTCCCCGTAACCTTTGTCTTTTTCAGTGAATGTCTAAGGTTTTAAAGTGCTAATTTCGAACTATAACATCCCTGTAATCTTTTTTTTTTCTTCTGTGAATTTCTTTGGTTTTGTTTAACCCAACGGGGGAGTTAGCTGCAGGACCTGGAACCAACCTCCTGCATGCATCCAGCCCCACGCCATGCACTGCTTTGGGCCGTGCTCTGTGTGGGTTTGTAATAGGGCTTGGCCTGTGACCAGGACCCCCCCTCCTCACGGCCTTTGGCTGTGCCCAGCAGGTGTTGGCCGCGGGGCCTCTGACCAACCCCCTGTAAGTATCCAATCCCCATGTCACAAGCATAGCAAGGATTGGCTGCAGGGCCTGGCCTGCATCTAAACTCTGTAGCCAACCCCCCGTAGGCATCAACCCACGTGCCATGCAGGGCCTTTGGCCAAACAGACAGGACTTCTATGTCATTTTCCATACTCATAGTAGCTGAAAGAGAGTCTGACGTGCTCTGTTCTAAACAGGACATGACGAGAAAAAACCCACTCCTCACCATCACTACAAAAGATATTGCACCTCAAAAGAGAAATGGTGCATTTACCTCCATCATCATTTTTCGAAGGGGGAACTGCAGAGAAAACACATTTGTTTTGCCCTGGCTTAGACAAGAAGTTAGGATGATTTGTGCTTTACAAAAGTGGATCCTCAACTGGGGCACCTGTTTTGTTTATGTTTGAAAGTGCTTCTTGATGAGATTTAACTTCTGTGTAATAAGCATTGGTGTCAGAATGCATCCTGACCTGCTTATTTATCCCAGAAGAAGCCACAGATTTGCGCAAAATGTCTACCCAACTGGAGTAGTTTTTACTGTGTAGCTAGTAAGTGCTGTCTCATTGGGAAAATGTATAGTACATCTCCTACAATACAGCTGTGTAAAGGAACACGAGGTAATGTCTCCAGTGACCTTGTGTGTCTGTAACTGTGCCAATGTGATTGTTCCTTGCGCATCTGCATACAGAAATATGCAGTAACATTAATCCTTGTGTAGAGAAGACAATGAGACTAGAGAGTTGATTCTCCACCAAACAACTGTCTTTCCTCTTAATTATATGTAGTAATTGTTTCTTTGTTTGGTGGAGACATGCTCATATTCCTCTGCATCTGATAGAATATTCTAGCTGCAGATTCCTTACCTTTGAATTTCCCAGGTGGCAGACTAGATCCGGAAACTGATGCGTGAGCAATACCCCTGCGCACCATCCAGTGGCTTCATTCTGTTCCACGCGGCATTGTCGGAGTCATTGGCACCGGAAGTGACGTCACTTCACCTACATAGGCGACACCCAGGCGCGAGGACATCAGTTCTTTTCTTTCCACACCAGATATCGCTGTTCCGTAGAAGAGCTACCCCTCTGTCTCTTTTTGACAGACTTTTTTCAACATTTTGTCAAATATTTTTTCTTGTGTGTCTTCTAGGAAGATGGAGTTTAAGCCTTGTGGTGCCTGCCACTGTGCCGTGTCAGTAACGGACTCGCACCTTGTGGGCTTTTGGTGTTTCAAGCGCGACCACGACTCATAGTTGTGCTCAGACTGCCGGGCCGTGGCGCTGAAGGCTTTGAGGAAGCTGAACCTAAAGCTGCTTGTGGCCCAGCAGTTGAAGCCACGGAGCAAAAACTCCTAGAAGGTTTCGGTCCTGAGCCATGGCTGGCTGAAAACATCTGGCTTTTTGGGTGATGTCCAGGCCTATCTCATGGACATGCCCTTTGATGGGACTCATCTCTTCGGAGAAAAGGCAGACTGCGCTGAAACACTTCAGGGACCTACGGCCAGGTCTTTGGGCCGCTCAGTGACACCTTGCCCCCAGTTTTCCTTTCGCCCCTTTTCTGGCTATGGAAGGGGCATGCCACTGTGCCAACCATACCCCAGCCACCATCCTGCGCAAGCTTCCCAAACTGTGCATGGGCACGGATGCTATGCTTTCTGACCCCGTGGGTCTATTAGCCAGAAGTTGTCTGCCACCAACCCATTGGCAGCTCCAGCCTTTAAGTCCCCCTAGGTTGGTACTGCAAGACCACGGGTGCCCAGCTGGACGGAGAATCTAACATCATCTCTTCCACTAGCAGCCCATAACATCAGACAAATGGGTCTTGCAGATCACTCGGAGGGGCTACTCCCTCCCTTTGAAATCTTTCCCTCCCCCTATACCGCCAACTGAAGAACGACTGGCTGAGGACTAAGAGGAAGTTACAGCTCTCATGGCCAAGGCAGCTATAGAAAGGGTTCCAATATCAGAAGTAGGCAGTGGTTGTTACTCATGCTGCTTTCTGATTCCCAAAAAGAAAAAGGGTCTTTGCCCTAATCTAGACCTGCGAACCGTCAACCTCATCCTCAAAAAGGAGAAATTCCAGATGCTCACTTTACTCAGGTCTTATCTGCCCATCAACCTAAGACCAAGGAGACTGACTGGTAGCATTAGACTTGCAGGATGCGTATTTTCACATCCCCTTTCTGCCTGGCCACAGGCGGTTTAAGGTAGGCCACAAGCACTTTCAGTTAACTGTGCTCCTTTTTGGCCTTACCAGTGGCCCTCAGATGTTCACCAAGGTAATGGCGGTGATCACAGCTCATCTGCGCAGGATAGGACTTTGTCTTCCCCTACCTTAACAGCTGGCTGTTGAAGGCGGGCCCACCCCAGACTGTTGTCTCCCACCTCCAGAGTACGGCGGACCTCCTACATTCACTGGGGTTCTCTATAAATGTGTCAAAGTCACACCTGACTCCTTCTCAGACACTCCTTTTCAATGGAGCTGTTCTAGACACTGTGCAGTTTCAGGCTATGCTCCCGACCAGGGAGTCCAGAATATTCAGTTTATAAAACTGATGTTTAAGCCTCTATCGATTTTGGTGAGACTGGCTGAGACTGCTGAGCCTAATGGCCTCCTGCATATTGCTGATGAATCATGCCAGATGGCATATGTGTGCTTTGCATTGGGACCTGATATTCCAGTGGGCGCAGCATCATGGGAATCTTTCCAACATGGTCCAGATCTCGGAGGGAACTCCAAAAGACCTTCAGTGGTGGCTTACAAACTGCAATTGAGTCAAACGCGGACTCCTTCCCTTTTCCCATCCATATCTGACAGTAATGACGGATGCATCACTCCTGCAATAGGGCGGCTATCTGGGAGAGGTGGAGATCAGGGGACTCTGGTATCTGGCGAAATCCAGACTTCACATTAACCTGCTAGAGCTCTGGGCAATTCGGGTGGCATGGAAAGCATTTCTTCCCTCTGTCAAAGGGAAGTTAGTGCAAGTGTTCACAGACAACACCTCCACCATGTGGTACTGCAACAAGCAGGGCGGGGTGGGGCCAGGACCCTTTGTCAAGAGGCCCTGCATCTCTGGACATGGCTGGAACAGCATCACATAACCTTGGTGGTTCAACATCTGGCAGGTTCACTGAAAGTCAGGGCGCACAAACTCAGCTGTTGATCCCTAGTGGATCACGAGTGCCGTCTCCATTTGGAGGTGGCACAAGGACTCTTAAAGGATTTAGGATAGCCTTGGTTAGACGTTTTCACCTCCAAACAATGCGCAATGTCAGCAGTATTGCGCGTTGGAGTTTCCAAGGCTGCTATCACTTGTAGATGCTTTTCATCTTGAGTGGAGCTCAGGTCTCCTGTACGCCTCTCCATCTATACTACTTCTGCCCATAGTTCTCAAGAAGATCAGGAACATCCGGTCCCCAAGTAATCCTTGTGGTTCCGGACTGGGCACAGAGACTGTGATATTCTGAGCTTCTAAAAATGAGCATCGATCCTCCTATCAGGCTGCCCTCTTGGGAGGATCTTATGTCACAGCAGCAGGGGAGGGTCCTCTACCCGAACCCATCAACTCTCTGCCTCCTTGTGTGAAAATTTAGCAGCACCAGTTGATAGCTTTTGACCTTCCGCCCAAAGTCTGTAAAGTTATCTTTGCAGCCAGTCGGCCCTCCACCAAAATGGTATATGCCTGCCGTTGGCAATTTTTTTTTAAGTATTGTGCAGAAAAGCCTATCAACCTTCTTTCTGCCTCATTTTGATATTCTCTGCATTCTTACACTTGCCCAGCATGGCTCTGCTCTGGGAACTCTTAAGGGTTCTCTGCTCTGTCTGCCTTCCTGCGGTTGCCTGACCGGCCCTCTTTATTTAAGTCCCCTGTTGTAAATAGGTTTTGAAAGGGCTTCTACATATGGTTTTCCCCTCCCTTCACCCTTCATCTTGCCTCAGTGGGACCTGAACCTGATTCTCACGTACCGCGTGTATACTCCTTTTGAGCCACTACACAGTTGTACCCTCTCATTCCATTCCATGAATACAGTCTTTTTAGTGGCAATAACATCTGCCCATAGGGTGAGTGAGCTGCAGGCTTTATCATCCAAGCCTCCCTATCTTACATTGTTCCTGGCAAGGTGGTGGTTCACACCTGGGCCTCTTTCTTCCCAAAAGTGGTGACCCCATTCCATTCGAGACAGTGTGCTGCCCTGTCCACCTTTTTATCCTACTCCACATCCCTCTAAAGATGAAGAATGACTCCGCGGTCAAGACCCAAAAAGCGCATTGTTGTTCTACCCCAACTCTTCGTGGGCTATATAGGAGCTAAAAAAGGTCAGGCAGTACAGAAAAGATCCATTCCACACTGGGTCATTCTCTGTATCAAGGTCTGCTACACCCTGGCTAAAAAGCAGCCTCTGGAGGGCCAAAGGGAAAAACTGCAACCACAGCATTGGCTCATGTAGTTCCAGTCCTGGATATCTGCCAGGCTGCAAAGTGGGCATCCCTGCACATCTTTGCCAAACACTACTGCCTGGACAGTCAGGTCCACAGGGGCAGGCATTTCGCCCTTTCAGTTCTTCAGGACTTCTTAGTATATTCAGTTTGTCTGCAGTCCACGGCCAGGATGGTATGGCTTGGGTATCTATTCAAAGGAAAGGAATCTGCAGTTAGAATTCTCTATCAGATGAACAAGTTACTTCCCTTTGGTAACACATTATCTGGTAGAGGGCATGTCTAGGTGCAGATTCCTTACAGATCCACCCATGCCTCCCCGCTCTGTAGACAGATTTCTAGGGATTGGGTTTTTCCCCTTTCAGGGCCAAGTTTGGACACACACTCATCGGTTCATTTGATGGCTCTGCACTTCTGGCGTGGAAAGTTGTGAAAAGTAACAGGCGTCTGTGCACCTGGATGCACCTACATATAGGTGACCACAACATCACTTCCGGTGCCAATGACGCCGCTGCTGATGCGCGGAGCCGAACAAAGCCACCCAACAGCGCACAGGGGTACTGTTCACACAAGTTTCCAAATCCAGTCTGACGCCTGGGAAATTCAAAGGTAAAGAATCTTCGATTTTTTAAAAAAAAATTTGGCCTCAGGGACATGGTGGTCTCAGGCCCTACAGGGGTAAGTGGGGATGGGGAGTCTGCGCCCCCTCCTCCATTTACAAGTAAAGCGCCCTGAGGTGTGGTCTCTGGTGCTCTTTAGAGCCTCAGAGGGCTCGCACCCCCTCCAATTTTTATCCCCAGGCCTTAAAGGAGCCTTGGGAAGGTGGCCACGTGGCCTCCCCCCCTTCATACTTCTTAATAACCCACATGCTCCCTGGACCTGGCCCACCCAGGGACTAAAATGTAAACAAGTGCTGGAAAGCGCACTTGTTTTTTTGGGGGGATTTTGCCTCGGATTCAAGAATCCTCCGTGATTTGGCAGCAAAATGTAAAAACCCCAGTACATTACATACTGGCAGTTGCCAGTAGATAGTTATAGTTAGGACCTGGTTTCCATAGAAAAAGCATTTTTTGACTTACCTATATCTTTGGCACCGTTTGACTAATCATCACAAAATGTTCCAAAAAGGTGTCCCATAAGATCTTGTCGCACATGGAAAGTTTGGGGACGATCCGTCAAGTGGGGGCTGAAAAAAGGGATGGTTCCAAAAAAAGTGTGTTTCCTATGTTTAGACATGCCTGCAGCCCAAACCACTGAACAGAATTAGACCAAAATTGGCAGGAAGCTAGATGCTGATGCACAGATCATGCTTTTTATAATCTGGTATAAATCCATTCAGTAGTTTTAGAGAAATTAAAGGTTAGAAATTATAGATATCTAGGGCCGCAGATCCTACGTGGATCCAACTGTCTCTCTGCTGATATCTGATTGGCTCACAACACTTCAGCCAAGTCCAAAAAAAAGAAACTCAAAAAGGCAGGAAGCCTTTCTAGGGACGTGGATCCAACTACCCCCTTGCTGATATCTGATTGGCTGCCAACACTTCAACAATGAAGTTCTGGCAGGGAACTTAGGACTCATCCAAGTCCCAAACAAAAAAAAACACAAAAAAGAAGAAAACGGGCCAGAGTAGGAATACACCAGGGCTAAAAAGTATTTTTTTTAAATGACTGAAAAATCCACAGAGGGATCTGCAGATTTTTTCATGATTTAAAAACAACAAAAAAAAGCACTGGCTCCGATGCTGTAAATTCATTTGGCCACTGGGTGTGCCCCAGAGATCGCCACCTACCTGTGGCAATATGCAAAGAACATGCAGGGGTGCTCGCAGCCCCCCTTGCACCAGGTACCACCACCTCCCTGGGGGCTACATATAACATAATAAAATAGAGGGTTCCTGCGGGTCCAGGGGACAACCACCTCCCCGGGGCTATATTAAAACAGTATGCGGCAGCGTGTGGCCCCCCACACCTAGGGGTCCACCACTTCCCTGGGGCTATATTAAAACAGTATTGGGGGGGACGTGGCCCACCGCGCCCTGGGGACCTCCACCTCCCGGGCTTAATCAATAATAAAGTAACAAGCATTTGCAATGCAATAGGTCTCACATTTGCTTAAGTTAGAGCTTTTGGCACTGTAAATGCATAATGGACTTGTCTTCCCATATAAATTGGTCAACCCTGCTGCATAATTTGGTCCTCTCTGCAAAAATATTCTGGTGGCCCTGCGTACAACTAAAACACTTCCATTTACCTTCCTCCTCTATCTTCAGCAAAAAATGAAAACATTGCCATTATTTATTTTATTGTTTTTTATTATTTATTTTGGAGTTCTCCCCAATCTAGTGTGGGGACACATAGATGACTAGGCAGAAAGAGCACATTGTGCATGGGAGAGCATTATGTGGTGAGTTTCCGAGTGCAGCGAATATTTTAATAAGTTGACAGTAATGCTCAGAAGAGCCTCTAGAACACACAATAATAAAAATAGCATTTGTAAGAAACATGGTCATGTAACCATATAGCCAGCCCCTAGAGGGCCTAACGATATGAAAACAGATTGTCAAAAAAATAATACAGCATAATTATATATGTAGCCCCTAGAGGGCGTAACGCCTTACACATTTTGAGGCCTAGCAGGCCTACTGCAATACTATTACAAAGAAGGACTTTAAAATATAAACTACTCCCAGCTGTAAAACAAAAGTTCTAGCCGTGAGATCTTTAAAAGACATTAAATGGTGGGAGAGGTTACTCACCCCCAACTTAGTGTGGGTAACCAGAGATGACCTAGACAGAGTGTGTGTTAGGCTGAATGTTTTGATGGTGGTCCTATTGTCCTAGGACCATCTCAGGTTGAGTTATGGCCTAAATGTTTTGAAAAGGAATTATGGGGCGGGTTTTCACCAGTGCAGCAAATACTGTAGTATTGGTCTCCCGCTGAGCTGGAAGAGACGCTTTGAGGATTTCAAATTTTTACTGTTGTAACTGCTCGAGTTTGTATATTAGCAACTGCTAAACTAGTAAGTGGTAGTCAAGTAAAGCGTGCCTCCAATCGTGTTTGCGGTATATGAAACTTCACATACTCATGTAAAGCGCTTCTTCAATTAAGTTTGTGCTTTATGAATCTTTAAAAATAATATGAAATAAGAATGAAATAAACAGCAGCATGCCCAAAACAAGAAAGAGGACTAAACAACATACAGCCATGTAGCTCGAAGCAGCGAGACAAACGAAAAAATAGTGTGCCGTTCTTAGGTATATGAGTGATTGCCCAATAATCTGTGTAATAGGGTCAGTCTCCTAGCAGTAACAAAGCAGCCTTAAGGCAGGAAAAATGTAAAGCATTTCCCTACCAAATCAAGGGAAATTTTAAAGGTAGGCCCAGGAACTGATCAAAGTGATCGGCCTGAGATGGGCGTGGTTTAAGCCCACATGATAAATTACAATGGGTTGAATATGCGCAACCTAAAAAGGGAGTCCTGTGCACCTCCCACCCCTGCACCCCCTCCCCCGCACTCCAGGGACCACTACTTCCCCGGGGCACTATATTTAGTCATTATTGGGGGTTCCTGTGGACTGCCATCTCCCTCAGGCTACAAAGCTATTTTAGGAGAGTCTCCATCGTGGTCCCATCGCCCCAGGGACCAACACCTCCCAGGGGCAAATAGCATATAAGAAGGGGGCCGTGTGGCCATGCTCTTGAAGTCATACATGGCCCTGGGGACTGCTGGCCCACATGGCCAGGTCCTGTCACCTCCAAAAGTGCCCACCCTCGGGAGGTAGCTGTTTGCTTTTGCTTGGCAGGAGAAAGGCAAACAGTCCGCTTTCAGCGAGCGGGGTCTTTAAAAATGATCCTACTTACTGAAAGCTGAGTTTTCATCTCTTTCCCTTACCGCTAACATGCAGGCAGAGGAAGAGATGAAAACATTGCTCTCACCTGCATGGAGCTGCTATTTAAAGCCGTGAGCCGGTGGGGGCCTTGAGGCCCTAGACACCCAGTAACATGTGGCCCGGCTTGGAGGATGGTGTCCCCATTCTCCACGCCCGCTTTAAATAGCAGCTCCCTGCGTGTGAGAGCACACCTGAAGCCATCTTGATTGTACCAAATTGGTAAAACTTAAAAGATTTCTTTTAGAAAGGAACAAAATAAAGGGATTAATTTTATCATGGATAGTGTTGTAGAATGCTAAATTAGGACACATATTAAATGAGTTCTCAAAACTCTTCCTCTTCTATTCCATTAAAACATTCTGACATGCAGACTTAAACATCCACTTTCAACACCAGCAGCAGAATGTCAGTTAACTCCCTGGTGATCAGCAGCTTTACCACAGTGTTCTAATGAGCAACTAGAGTGCTAACATTCTGAATTTCTTATAAAAAGTCTGGCATATCTGAACCCCAACTTGATGGCATCGAAGTGGAAAACTGAAAGCATTTTCTACTGAGGACTACTACAGTAAATGAGGAAATATGGGAGTTTAATATCAAAACAATCTCCCAAGATGGCCACCAAGAGGAAAATTGCCCAGATGTAGCCCAAATGTTACACCCCCCAAACATAGCCCAAGTGTAGCCCAGTGACCAAAGTGTGCAAAACGCCTAATATTTATTTATTACATTTTGCAGCTTTATATAGTAGCAACTTGACCCAACGATTTTGCAGTGAGCATCAGTTACATCACACAAGGGCACATTCATTTTGGCTTAAGGGAGATTAAGTGATTTGCCCAGAATGGCAGGTTGATTAGCTGATGCCAAAACTCCAACCTGGTTCCCCATTTGGAAAGTCGGCAACTCTAGCCATAACCTCACATCATCTCTCCTAAGTGCAACAAATAATCAAATGATTAACTGGAGAAAAACCATAAAGATAGCAAATAATTTAAAACAAGACTACCGAGGTTTTAAGCCCCAAAGTTTTTTTTATTTTTAGATATGTTTTGAGGAAAATCATTTCTCCCTTTTTTTCCTCCGAAATCTCCCTCTTTACCAAGTTCAAAATGTTGGCATGTATGATGGATTGGACCACAGAGGGCAGGAGGAATGGGGGTAGGGACATGGACTCGGACAATAGAGGGCAGGGGCATCAAATTGATCTTACAGGGGAGGTGCCATGGGTTGCAGCAGCACAATATACCACACAGGGCAACCAGGAGGGCAGAGCGGGAGAGGGGGAGAGACAAAGGCAGCAATCTGACCATTCTGGACAGACAGAAGGGGCAGTTGGAGCACAACACATCATGAAGGGCAGGAGGTAGGGGGCAGAGGCATGCCAACGGACCATGGAAGACAAGACGGATAGGATGTGACCCGCACATGGACAACGAAAGGCAAGGGCCAGGGCAGTAGCTGCAAGCTGACCATGTAGCACAGGCGGGATGGCCACTGAAAGCACAACACACCATGGAGGGCAATAGGAAGACTATAATGGCATACACATGGACAGCGGAGATAAGGTAGGAGGGGCAGTGGCGCACAAAGGACCATGCATGGCAGATGGGATGGTTCGTGGTAGCACAATGGCCATGGTGGACAAGAGAGAATTGGCAAGGTCATGCACAAAGGACTATGGAGGGCAGAAGGGAGTGGTAGGGGCTGTACACAGACAAGGAAGGGCAGGAGCTTCACAACAGACCACATAGGGCAGGCAGGAGTAGCCGGGCCTGCTTAAGTGTTGGTGGCATCCGGTGCAACAATTTTTTTGGTGTTCCTACCCATGACCTCCTCCTTGGATTCCCTCACTACCTTCTGCCAAAGGTGCCACTCATCTCTCCATAGCCCCTCTTTCACATACATTTCATTTGTTTTAAAGTGCTAGTAAAAGCTGGCTTTACTAATCCACTCAGATATTCACATAAAATACAGATATGTTCTTTGCAGCAGGCATATTAACCCTCTGCACTACTTTATGGTGAGTCAAAACTGCCACTAGACAAAACTCAGATCTCTCTAGCAGGAACATTAACCACAACAATTATCTTGCCATTTGTATTGCTGCCTGAAAGCTGGATGCACAAGTAACTCTACAGGAGCTGCTTTTAAATCGTATGTTATTGCGAAACACAGTGCCTCCCCCTAGGTTAGACCCCCCCTCCAGATCAGTGCCCAGTGCAGCCGCACCAGATGCACTGCCCTAAAGGCAGCCCTAGGAGTAGAAATTGCAGCACAACAGAGCATGTCAGGTAAAAGGGAGTGGCAGCAAACATAGACCATGGAGGACAGGAAGGAGGGTACAGAGGCATCACCTCGGACAATGGAAGGCAGGGTGGAGGAGCTGGAACAGGTTGTAGTCATCTGACCATGCTGGACAGGGGGAAGTGGCAGTGGCAGCTCAACAGAACACTCAGTAGAGAAAAGGACCAGTGGCAGCTTCAAGGAGCATGGTGGGCAAAAGGGAGGAAACGGGCATGCACACGAGAGCAGGGGGAAGGAGGTTAGGTGCAGGAAGCTACGCACTGAGGCTAAGGAGGAATGCAGTGACAGAGGCATAGACTTGGGCAACGGAGGGCAGGAGAAGTGGACAGGGACATCAACCACACTGGAAGACAGTGACAGCATATCAGATAATGCAGGAACGAGGGGAAAGGTGCATGGACTCAGAAACAGAGGGCAGTGAGAAGGTGAGTAGGGGCAGCTAGCAGTGCAAGGGAGGTGAGAAGGTTGGTGGCAGAAAAATGGCCACACATGGCTGGAATGAGGTGGCTGTTATGGACTTGGACAGTGGTGGCAAAGAGGGAGAGTGGGGGCAGCAATCTTGGACCAGTGCAGCATAACAGAAAATGCCAGCCTAGGCCATGCATCCAGTGTGCTCACCATGCACTACAATGGACATCTAACTTTACGATCAAAAAAAATTAGAAATTCTCTAAAAAAATCTTAGAAACTCACTGAAAAAC
This sequence comes from Pleurodeles waltl, assembly GCF_031143425.1. NCBI lineage: Eukaryota > Metazoa > Chordata > Amphibia > Caudata > Salamandridae > Pleurodeles > Pleurodeles waltl. The sequence goes on along the minus strand of NC_090447.1, from coordinate 1,388,592,107 downwards.
GTTAAGGGGATGTTATTGTAAGGTGAAAATGTTATGTAAAACATACCATTTGAAACCAACAAAACCATTGAAATTCCTTATAGTTACCTCAAGTAACTATAACTCGTGCCCTAAAGTAACTATGACTTGAACCCTCACCATGCACTGCTTTTGCCCTCGCATATGCAATCACTCATGACATTCATTCTCTAACTTCATACCATCCCCAATCACATCTGAAATGCTGTCATTGCTGATAATACTGCGCGTGGTGGATGCTAATTGGCTGGCTGGCCTGATCAGAGCCTCAGGGACAGAAAAGGCTCCAGCACTTTGAACCGTGCATCTGCTGCTCTGTCTGCTGTGAGTCTTGGCCCACAAGCGGCGCTATCTCAGTTGTGGAACCGGACCATTGGATGTGGGCCTGAAGATGCTCTGCCAGCACATCTGTGGTCTTCTGGACAGAAAGAACAGAGGGAAATGCATCTCCTTGCACCTCCAATTCAGAACTGCAGCTGTGCGACACATCCCCAACGCAAGCCCCACAACTCTTCAGAACCGCAATGTGCAAAGTCCTTTAGACCCAGGACCTCCCTTCCCAGCTCCACAACTCCTCAGAACTACCGCCCTGCAATGCATCCTTGTTGTAGGACCTAATGTTGCAGCCCCACAGCTCCCCGGAATCGCCACTGCCAACACAGTAACTCAAATTGGAGCCTGCAGCTTATCTGAACCACTGCTGTGCAAAGCATCGTCAATCTGGGATCCTGCAAAGCCATGCAGTCAGGTTTTAAGGTACATTGTTCAGCAAATCTAACTTGGTCACTGCATCCAGCCCGCACTCCATTGTGGTCAACCTAAACTTGTGACTTTGTCCCAGTCTGGCACAACCAAATAACCATAGTTAGCACTTTGTGCTTTTAAGCACTATTTCTATCCAAATCTTTAAAATTGCATATTTCTAGCTATACTGATTGGATTTTTGTTGGTTTAGTGTCAAATAATTTATTAAATGTTACTCTGTTTTTCTAAGTTGGCGTGGGATTTTTCTTCTGTTGTGTTTTCACTTTATTACTGTTTAAACTGCTGCATAAATACCTTGCATATTCAATCAATCAATCAATAATTTATAAAGCGCGCTATGTACCCGTTAGGGTTTCGAGGCGCTAGGGGGGGGGGGGTGGTGCTGCTATCGTTCGAAGAGCCATGTCTTGAGGAGTCTCCTGAAGGTGAGGAGGTCCTGGGTCTGGCGTAGTGAGGTAGGGAGTGCGTTCCAGGTCTTGGCGGCGAGGTAGGAGAAGGATCTGCCACCAGAGGTCTTGCGCTGGATTCGGGGGACGATGGCGAGGGCAAGGTTGGCAGAGCGTAGTTGACGTGAGGGAACGTAGAAGTTGAGTCTAGTGTTCAGGTAGGTGGGTCCGGTGTCGTGTAGAGCCTTGTGTGCGAGGGTGAGGAGTTTAAAGGTGATCCTCTTGTCCACGGGGAGCCAGTGGAGGTCCCTCAGGTGAGGGGAGATGTGACATCGGCGGGGTATGTCGAGGATCAGACGGGCGGATGCGTTTTGGATGCGTTGGAGTCGTTTGATGTCTTTTGTTGGGATGCCTGTGTAGAGTGCGTTGCCGTAGTCGAGTCTGCTACTGACGAGGGCTTGGGTTACCGTCTTTCTGGTTCCTGTTGGAATCCACTTGAAGATCCTGCGGAGCATGCGGAGGGTGTTAAAACAGGAGGATGAGACTGCGTTGACCTGTTTGGACATGGTGAGGGCGGAGTCGAGGATGAAGCTGAGATTTTGTGCGTGGTTGGCTGGGGTGGGAGGAGGGCCTAGGGTGGAGGGCCACCACGAGTCGTTCCAGGCCGAGGGGGTGCGTCCGAGGATGAGGACTTCCGTCTTGTCGGAGTTAAGTTTTAGGCGGCTGTTGCTCATCCATTCGGCGATGGATTTCAGTCCCTCGTGAAGGTTGGCTTTGTCGGTGAGAGGATCTTTGGTCAGGGAGAGGACGAGCTGGGTGTCGTCGGCGTAGGAGATGATGCTGAGGTTGTGATGGCGGGCCAGTTGTGCGAGGGGGGCCATGTAGACGTTGAATAGCGTTGGGCTTAGTGAGGAGCCTTAGGGGACGCCGCAGATGAGGTTGGTGGCTTTGGAGTGGAAAGGTGAGAGTCGGACCCTCTGGGTTCTGTCGGAGAGAAAGGAGGAGATCCAGTTGAGGGCTTTGTCTTGGATGCCGGCTTCGTGTAGACGGGTTAGTAGGGTGTGGTGGCAGACTGTATCGAAGGCGGATGATAGGTCTAAGAGGATCAGGGCTGAGGTTTTGCCGTTGTCCATTTGTAGTCTGATGTCATCTGTGGCGGCGAGGAGTGCAGTCTCTGTGCTGTGGTTTCGTCTGAACCCGGATTGGGAGGGGTCTAGGATGGAGTTGTCTTCTAGGTAGTGGGCGAGCTGTGTGTTGACGATCTTCTCGATGACTTTTGCTGGAAAAGGGAGGAGGGAGATTGGACGGAAGTTTTTGAGATCGTTGAGGTCAGCCTTAGGTTTCTTGAGGAGAGGTTGGATTTCTGCGTGCTTCCAGCTGTCCGGGAAGGTAGCTGTGTTGAAGGAAAGGTTGATGATCTTGCGGAGTATGGGGGCGATGGCGACGTCGGCTTTGTTGAAAACGTGATGTGGGCAGGGGTCAGATGGAGATCCTGAGTGGATGGAGTTCATGGTTTTAAGGGTTTCGGCGTCGTCTACTTGGGTCCAGGTGGTGATGTGGTCGGCGTGGGAGGAGTTGTTGGGGGTGGGGTCTGGCGGAGGTGAGGTGTTGAAGCTGTCGTGGATGGCTGCGATTTTCTGGTAGAAGAAGGTGGAGAGATCGTCGCAGAGTTTCTGGGATGGAGGGATGTCGTTGACGTTGGCGTTGGGGTTGGAGAGTTCCTTCACGATGCTGAAGAGTTCCTTGCAGTCGTGAGCGTTGTTGTTAAGGCGTTCTGTGAAGTGGGAGCACTTGGCGAGTCGGATCAGTTGGTGGTGTTTCCGGTTGGCTTCCTTGAGTGTAGCAAGGTTCTCGGGTGTACGCTCGAGGATCAATTTTTTCTTGAGTTTCTGGCAGGTGCGTTTGGAGGTGGTTAGTTCGTCTGTGAACCAGGCTGTTTTTTTCTTTTCTTGGTTGGCGGTGGGTCTCTTGAGTGGGGCTAGGATGTTGGCGCAGTTGAGGATCCATTGTTGGAGGTTGATGGCGGCGGAGTCCGGGTCGGTGGGGTCGGGTGGAGGGTTTTTGGCGAGGTTGTTGGTGAGTTGGTCTTTGGTGACTTTTCCCCAGCGGCGGTGAGGCGGAAGAGGGGTGCGGTGGTGTTCGGCGTTTTTCTTGAAGGAGAAATGGACGCAGTGATGGTCAGTCCAGTGGAGTTCGGAGGTGTGGCTGAAAGAGATGTGGTTGCTTGAAGTGAAGAGTGGGTCAAGGGTGTGGCCGGCGGTGTGGGTGGGAGTGTTGACCAGTTGACGGAGTCCGAGGTTGGAGAGGTTGGTGGTCAGTGATGCGCTGTTGACGTCATTGTTGTTCTCCAGGTGGAAGTTTAGGTCTCCCAGGAGGATGTAGTCTGAAGAGGCGAGGGCGTGGGTGCTTGCGAGGTCGGAGACGGTGTCACTGAAGAGGACTCTTGGTCCTGGAGGACGGTATATGAGGGTTCCTCTGAGGGTAGTGTTTGGGTCCGTGTGAATCTGGAAGTGGAGGTGTTCGGCTGTTTTGAGGGTGTCGTCCGTGTGGGTATTGATCTTGAGGGTAGCTTTGTGGGTGATGGCTATTCCTCCGCCGATTCCGTTGGTGCGATCTCTTCTGGTGATCTTGTAGCCGTCAGGGATGGCGATGTCAGGGGCCGAGGAGTCGTTCCACCAGGTTTCGGTCAGGAAGGCTACGTCTGGGGCGTTGCTGTTGAGCAGGTCCCAGAGTTCTATGGCGTGCTTTCGTGCAGTGCGTGTGTTGAGGAGGATGCAGTGCAGATGGTTAGTGTTGGTTGTTGCTGGCTTCGTTGTTCTGTTGCAGGTGAAGTTGCAGGTACAGCAGGAAAAAGGTCCTTTGGTGTGCTTCGGGCTGGCCTGGAAGCACTCTGTGGAGGGGCCAGGCTTGAGGGCGAGGAGTTTGCTGGCCGAGTAACGAAGGCATGGGGCGCGAGGGCCAGGGGGGGTGGCGCTGGGCGCGGTCCAGGCGCGGACGGGCGCAGACGGGCTTGCCTCTGGCGCGCCGCAGTGCCAGCCATTAAGAAGGGAGGGGGGAGGGGGAGGGAGGAGCAGCTGGGAGGCGGGAGGGAGCGGCGAATGGGGGCACGAGGGGGGCGGGGCCGCAGGGAGGCAGCGGCAGGGAGAGAACTGCAAGGGGGAGCGCCCAAGGGGCGAAAACAACAAAAACAAGGCACAAAAAAGTCGGCCACAAATTAGAAAAACAGTCCCAAAAATACACTAATGGCACAAAATACAATCGGGGCACAGCAATCAGAGGGGCACAACGGGGGCAGACGCGCAGGAAGCAAGGCGCTTGAAAACAATAGAAAAGCACTTACAGGACGGCGAAAAGTGGCACAATCAGAAGGGGCACGACGGGGGCAGAAGCGCAAGGAGGCAAGGTGCAGAAAATATAGAAAACACTTACAGGACGGCGGAAAGCAACACACGGGTCAAGTGAAGCTTACTAGAGCCCACTAGACACCAGGGATGAGGCGCAGGAGGATGCCTGCGGGTGGAGGAGGGCCTCGAACACGCTAGCAGCAGCGTGGGTGGGGGTCAGAGGCAGGAGACAGCAGGTTGGTGCTGCGGACGTGGGGGGCGAGCTCTAGACCTAAGGCAGGTCAGAGGTCGCTCACTCGCGACGCGCAGCGCCAGCCATTAGGAAGGGAGGGGGGAGGGAGGAGCAGCTGGGAGGCGGGAGGGAGCGGCGAATGGGGGCGCGAGGGGGGCGGGGCCGCAGGGAGGCAGCGGCAGGGAGAGAACTGAAAGGGGGAGCGCCCAAGGGGCGAAAACAACAAAAACAAGGCACAAAAAAGTCGGGCACAAATTAGAAAAACAGTCACAAAAATACACTAATGGCACAAAATACAATCGGGGCACAGCAATCAGAGGGGCACAACGGGGGCAGACGCGCAGTAGGCAAGGCGCTTGAAAACAATAGAAAAGCACTTACAGAACGGCGAAAAGTGGCACAATCAGAAGGGGCACGACGGGGGCAGAAGCGCAAGGAGGCAAGGCGCAGAAAATATAGCAAACACTTACAGGACGGCGGAAAGCGGCACACGGGTCAAGTGAAGCTTACTAGAGCCCACTAGACACCAGGGATGAGGCGCAGGAGGATGCCTGCGGGTGGAGGAGGGCCTCGAACACGCTAGCAGCAGCGTGGGCAGGGGTCAGAGGCAGGAGACAGCAGGTTGGTGCTGCGGACGTGGGGGGCGAGCTCTAGACCTAAGGCAGGTCAGAGGTCGCTCACTCGCGACGCGCAGCGCCAGCCATTAAGAAGGGAGGGGGGAGGGAGGAGCAGCTGGGAGGCGGGAAGGAGCGGCGAATGGGGGTGCGAGGGGGGCGGGCCGCAGGGAGACAGCGGCAGGGAGAGAACTGCAAGGGGGAGCGCCCAAGGGGCGAAAACAACAAAAACAAGGCACAAAAAAGTCGGGCACAAATTAGAAAAACAGTCACAAAAATACACTAATGGCACAAAATACAATCGGGGCACAGCAATCAGAGGGGCACAACGGGGGCAGACGCGCAGGAGGCAAGGCGCTTGAAAACAATAGAAAAGCACTTACAGGACGGCGAAAAGTGGCACAATCAGAAGGGGCACGACGGGGGCAGAAGCGCAAGGAGGCAAGGCGCAGAAAATATAGAAAACACTTACAGGACGGCGGAAAGCGGCACACGGGTCAAGTGAAGCTTACTAGAGCCCACTAGACACCAGGGATGAGGCGCAGGAGGATGCCTGCGGGTGGAGGAGGGCCTCGAACACGCTAGCAGCAGCGTGGGCGGGGGTCAGAGGCAGGAGACAGCAGGTTGGTGCTGCGGACGTAGGGGGCGAGCTCTAGACCTAAGGCAGGTCAGAGGTCGCTCACTCGCGACGCGCAGCGCCAGCCATTAGGAAGGGAGCGGGAGGGAGGAGCAGCTGGGAGGCGGGAGGGAGCGGCGAATGGGGGCGCGAGGGGGGCGGGGCCGCAGGGAGGCAGCGGCAGGGAGAGAACTGCAAGGGGGAGCGCCCAAGGGGCGAAACAACAAAAACAAGGCACAAAAAACTCGGGCACAAATTAGAAAAACAGTCACAAAAATACACTAATGGCACAAATTACAATCGGGGCACAGCAATCAGAGGGGCACAACGGGGGCAGACGCGCAGGAGGCAAGGCGCTTGAAAACAATAGAAAAGCACTTACAGGACGCCGAAAAGTGGCACAATCAGAAGGGGCACGACAGGGGCAGAAGCGCAAGGAGGCAAGGTGCAGAAAATATAGAAAACACTTACAGGACGGCAGAAAGCGGCACACGGGTCAAGTGAAGCTTACTAAAGCCCACTAGACACCAGGGATGAGGCGCAGGAGGATGCCTGCGGGTGGAGGAGGGCCTCGAACACGCTAGCAGCAGCGTGGGCGGGGGTCAGAGGCAGGAGACAGCAGGTTGGTGCTGCGGACGTGGGGGGCGAGCTCTAGACCTAAGGCAGGACAGAGGTCTTGCCTCTTAGTTAAACCAAGCTGCCAGAGGGTTGAGCACTGGTTAATTTGAGGTTTGCTTGTGTTTGACCCTGACAAGAATTGTGGTTGCTACTTGAGTAGGGTTTCACACCCCACCTCAACCAGTAACCCAAATTCCTACAGCTGGGAACTGCAAAGAGGTTGTGGTGTTAAACTTGATCCTTATGCAGAACCTTGCATGTAGTCTCCGAGCAATAAGAGTGTGGACAATGCATTGCATGATCCTGTCATGACGTATAATTTATGAAGTGTGCCTTGTCTAATACATGTTTTTCTGTGCATCTCCTGGCCTTCCTTCCTTTCTGTGCAAATCTTTGGTGCCAAACCCAGTGTTGAGCAGTGTGTCCATATTTTCTTTATTTTTTATTATCACTATTTTGGCCCCAAAGGGTACATGTTCTGTTTTTCAAGAGTTACTGCAATCTCCTATGGCATATCAGGGGCTGGTGGAGACTATATTTTTAAGTGTTTTTGCACACATATATGCATGCTGATTTGCCGTACGCATACATTTATCATGTGATATTCATGTTAAGTTGACCATAGTTAATGTAGGGCTCAATTTAAAATGTCTCATGTCATTTCCAATGCTTTTCTGTCTGCCCTGTATTTTTCCTCTTTCTCATTTCAGAAGCCAAGCTATGCTAGCCAACATTCATTAACGTGTATTGTCTTAGTTTTCTGTGACTGTTTATATGTGTTTGTTCCTTGGAGAGCTAAATAATGAGCTCAGCAGCTGCAAGAGAATGTTCTGACCGAATTATTTCATCCCAAAGTTATGCTGGTAGTCCTACAGCAAAGACTCCATTGTGTGGCAGTTGGGTAGATTACCGAAACCTTACTATCGCAACATGTTTGATCCTGATTGGTTTTCTGCATGGGACTCGTAGGGAGTGAGGCTTACCCTAGAAGATATGATTTAAGCTATACATTGCTGAGTTAGTTAGATCAAATGCCTTTCCACTCTCCTTTATAGGACATGCATACCTTACTCCCTTTACAGCTAGTGTCTTTACTTCCACCCTAAAGAGTTGGCACCTGTGCAAATACATTCTCGCTTTCCTGACTGACTGACTGATCCTCATTTACCCAGCCTTTAGAGGCTTTGCCTGCTGACACCTTCTGCCTGACTTCTCCCTAATTTACCTGATTTCTCTAGTTTAGTGGATTAGGGAACTTCCTTTCATGGGGAAACTGAGCCAGCTTCTTCTTCACAGAGAATTTGATCACCCCCACCCCTGCCCCAGACATCGCCATGGCCATCCCGGACAACTACAAAGTCATCCATAAGGACAGAGCCAACTGGCCTGGAGGAGGCATTGCCATAATCTACAAGAACAACCTTGGCCTGAATACCACCATCGAGTCACAGTCTGTCAAAACATAGGCACCTACATTTCCAGATCCAGACCAACCCAAACACCTCCCTATGTGGCACCCTCATCTACAGCCCACCCGACCCCAGTTCCGCGAAGACATTGCCGACTTCGTAGCACCCAAGCGCTCACCTCCTCCAACTACATCCCACTCTACGACCTCAACTTCCACCTTGATACCCACGATGACCCCAACACCTCAAATCTCCGTGACAACCTCACAACTCCCGGCCTCAAACAACTCGTCAACATTCCCACCCACAGAGCCGGACACATTTTCAACCCTGTTTTCTCAGCAGGGGACAACATCACCATCTCCCACACCTCTGAACACCACTGGGCCGACCACCAGTGAATCCACTTTACCTACACAAAGAAGACCGCACACCACTACACCCCATATCCCCCTGCAGACACTGGGACAAAGTCACAGAAGCACAACTCGCCAAGGCTCTCAACCACTCCCTCCCACTGGATGCAGCGGACACAAGTTAAGCCACAAGCAACCTACACCGCTGTATATCGAACTGCGCCGACAAGGAAAACAGCAGGGAATCGACAGCAAAACACCCAAATGGTTTACGACGGACCTACAGGAATCCAAGCACTCCTGCAGACGACTGAAATGTAAATGGAGGATCAGCAAATCAACTGAAGACTGCACAGCCTACAAAAATGCAGTCACCACACACCACCAGAACATCAGAGCCACCAAAAAAGCCACCTTTCAAGCACGCCTCAACACCAGTGCTTACAACAGCAAAGAGCTCTTTGCCATTGTTAAAGATTTCATGAACCCCATGACATCCACCTTATCCATCCATCCATCCCTCCCAAGACCTCTGCAATGACATTGACACCTTTTTTCACCGTAAAATCCAGGACATCTACAAAGGCTTCAGGAACCAAATCCCGCCAGCACCGCTCACCAGCACAGACCTAGCACCTCACCAGAGGACCCCTATCACCATAGAGGACACCCAAAGACTGATGAACTCCATCCACTCAGGAGCACCCTCGGATCCAGAGCTACCATAGCACCGGAACTCTGCCGAACCATCAACCGATCCTTTGAGACCGCCACATTTCCCTCACACTGGAAGCATGCCGAAATCTGCCCACTACTCAAGAAACCCACTGCCGACCCCAGGGAGCTGAACTACAGACCCATCTCTCTGCTCCCTTTCCCAGCCAAGGTAACAAAGAAGGCGGTCAACCAGCAACTTACCAAATTCCTCGAGACACACCGTATCCTAGACCCATCCCAGTCCAGATTCAGAAGCAACCACAGCACTGAAACCGCACTCTTAGCAGCCACCGATGACATACGCATTATACTGGACCGCAGAGGCACGGCTGCAATCATTCTTCTTGAACTCTCTGCTGCATTTGACACCATCTCCCACTCCACCCTCTGTGATAGAGTGCACAATGCCGGCATCTGAGCTAAAGCCCTGGATTGGGTCAGGTCCTTCCTCACTGGAAGAACACTGTGTCAGACTACCTCTATTCACGTCAGAACCTAAAGACACTTGCTGCGGAGTGCTCCAAGGATCTTCACTCAGCCCAACGCTTTCCAACATCTGCATGGCCCCACTTGCCAAGATCACCAGACAACATGGGCTAAACATAGTCTCCTACGCCGATGACGCCCAACTGATCCTTTCCCTGTCCAAGGACTCTGCTCAAGTTTCCACAACGGGATGAGACCTGTCACCGCCTGGATTGAGGCTATCTGCCTCAAGCTCAACTCGGACAAGCTAGAGATCCTTGTGATTGGCTCCACCTCTTCTGCCTGGAACGACTCCTGGTGGCCCACCGCTCTGGGTAACACCCCCACAAACCATGCGCGCAACCTGGACATCATCCTGGACTCCTCTCTATCCATGACCTGCCAAGTCAACAACATCGTCATGCTTTCACACCCTCCGACTCCTGCGGAAGATTTTCAAGTGGATTTCCCCCAACACTAGGAAGACAGTCACCCACGCACTTTATCACTAGCAAACTGGACTACGAAAATGCACTCTATGCCGGCATCAGCAAGAAACTTCAATCAAGACTACAAAGAGTCCAGAATGCAGCAGCCAAATTCATCCTGGACATCCCCCAACACACTGCATCTCCTCCCACCTCAGAGGCCTACACTGGCTCCCAGTCAACAAGCGCATCACATACAAACTCCTGATCCACACCTACAAGGCACTGCACAACACAGAACCGGCATACCTCAACCACTGCCTCGCCTTCTACGTACCCAACAGACGTTTCCATTCCTTCTAGCTCGCCCTTGCAGCCGTCCCCATGATCCTGAAAAGTACAGCAGGAGGAAGATCCTTCTCCTACCTAGCAGCCCCGACATGGAACACGCTAGCTCTCAAGCTCAGGCAGTCCACATCATTGAAGCAGTTCAGGAAGGACCTCAAGACCTGGCTCTTCGACTGAGCAGCCCACATACAGCACTTTGAGACCTTATGGGTGATTAGCCATGCTCTACAAATCCTTGATTAATTGAGCTTTGATTCCCTTCGATAACTTTAAATAGTTTACCTTTGTATTTGCTGAACTGAATTACTGTGAATCATATTCGCTAATGCAGTTATGTATTGATGACATATTTACAACTAATTTGAGTGATTGAGTTTGTAGCTTTGCTAATCTGTTAGTAAACATTTATGGTTTGCAAACTATCGCTCTCCATCATTCTTGTGGGGCCAAATGTGCTTCATGATTTATTATCATTTGCTGAGTCAGGCCTGAGACTCGGATTAAAGGTCCATCTGCTTTAGTGCAGCTTGTACTCGAGTTTGCACCAAATATCTGCATGGTACAAATCTGCTGCAACAAGCTGTTGCTGGGACTTGAGCTTTCTTGCCAGAGTTTCCCACAGTATGTGGCAGGTGGGCAGAAAGCATGTGGCGAAAGCAATGGCCATGCCCTAAATGACTAGTACGGAAAGGCATGTATTATCTAATATAGTATACAACCCTCATGTTGTCACATCTACCTGCTGCTAATGGAAATTGTTTCACCTCCTACCTATTGGCATTTTTTCTGAAAGATATTTGTGCCTCATAATTGTTAAGAATAATCTGCAGGAGTCGCTAGTAGGTTTCTTTAAGTGTTATTCCCAATTCCAAATGTAGAAATCGCACAATTCCTCTGCACATATACTTAATGGTCAACTGACTGTTCCGGGCACATCGCTGGCATGGCAATAGCATACATTTCGCTACTTGGATGTGCACATCCACTGAGCTCCTGATGGAAATATCAAGCAAACAGTATCCTCTACTAAGGCGCAGATGGCCTTCTGGAACACACTGCCTCTGTCAGTAACCGGGAGGGTAGCACTGATAAAAATGGTGGTACTTCCTAGACTACTATACTTTTTCACCAACGTGCCCCATTATATACCAGCTGCTTTCTGCAAAGACTTCGACCAGCAGATGCAGGATTTTATCTGACGTGATTCGAGACGCAGGGTCGGGCTCGCTAAACTTCTCCTCCCCAAAGACACAGGACGGGGTTATCTCTCACTTTGAGCAATAATATCTGGCAACTCAAATTCAATGGACCGACAATTGTTTTGCGGGTTTGCACTTGGCGGACACAGCCTCATTGTCGCCAAGCTGGACTTTACCATCTTTACTGCACTTGTTTCATCCTTGTACACACACACACGAGCTCCTGCGTCATTGTTGTTGCACACTGCCCATCAATGCTATTGACAATGGCTCATCATCCCCAAACAAATCTCTACATATGCACCGGGACTGCCACTGCTGGGAACAACCAGACCAACAAGACCCATGTCGACAATGGAATTACTCACATGGCACGATGCAGGACTGCACACGTTGGGAGACTTGCTCAGGGACGGTGTCTTACTTATTTTTTGATGCGCTGAGAATGGAAGAAAACATACCCCTGATCAATTTCTATTGTATAACTCTTTTATCGCCACACTAGAAGGACATTAGGAAGACCTTTCGGTGGAACCCACAACGCACCTCACGATACAATACTTGCATGTCACGGGATGTGGGAGGCGACTTATAAGTTGGTTTGCTGTCTCCCTACAGAACCATACTGCTCCGTCCCTGGCGCAGCTGCGCACCCGCTGGGAAACTGACTCTACACTGACCCTACGTGCAGAGGACGGCATACCTGGAGGGTCCGAAGCACGTACCTTGCTATGCCTGGTTTAAACTTATCCAGCTATATATTGTTCATTGGACATACCTCACTTCTGCTAATATAAACTGGTTCTATCATAGAACTGATGCTGCTTGCTCACGATGCGACGAGGTAGACGCTGACCTGCTGCATATGTTATAGGCCTTTCCCAATCTTGATGGCTACTAGCTTACTATAGCGACCACCTGGTCGGTGTTCACGGGATGCGTGAATCTCCAAAGTTGGACACATGCTCACTGGGACTCTACAGTCAAAAAAAGATGCAGAAAGCGACCTACTGCTTTCTGGACTTAGGGTTTATAGTGGCCAAACGGTTCATTACGCGCAGGTGGAAATCACCTAACCCTCTAAGCTTCATAGCTTTGAAAGAGTCTATGCTCAAGTGGGCACAGGCAGAGGGTATAGCGTTGCGCAGAGAAGACACTTTGGGACTCCATAAATACCCACTAGCCACATACTGGGATACCATACTTGTGACAATTGCAAAATGAACCCACACATGTTCCAGAGGATTATGAGAATTAAAGGGCCTCCACACCATGCAATTAATGCGATGCACTAGCAGAACAGATTAGACCACAGTTACCACTGCCTTTCAGCCACCTGAAGGTGCAAACAGTGAAGGAAGTCATGCCTCCAGCCTCGGACGACTGACCTCTGGGGATGGTAGCCATGTCAGCGGTGGTGCCACTGTCCGAGTACGTCGCAAGGCTGGTGGCGGTGCTTGCGGCGGTGTCTGTGGCGGCAGTGCTGGCGGTGGTGCATGTGTCAGCACCTGTTGAGGGACACAGCAGGACGTCTCCTGCAGCCTCGGACGGCTGCCCACTGGGGAAGATGCTGGGGACTGTTGCTGAGGCTGCAGACGTGCCAGTGCAGGTGGCTGTGCAGGTGGCGCTGCAGGTGGCGGGGCAGGTTGCGGTGTTCGCCGCTGTACAGGTTGGTGTAGTTGTGGACAGAAGGGGTGACACTAGTCCCTCAGTCGGTGCCAACGCGCCCTGTCCTGACCTGCTCTTCTGCTTTTGTCCCTTCCCCACCTTTGACGGTGCCGCAGGTGCCCTCGCTACATGGCACACTGGCAGCCCTGATGGGTGGTGCACTCGATGACCCCGCAGTTGCTGGATTGGTGGCTGAGGTGCTGGGCTGGGACCTGGAAAGCCTGGCCCTAGGGGAAGGACGGGGGGGGAGGTGAAGGGAAGAGGTCAAAGTTTGCCAGGAAAGGTTTTTTAGACACACTGGGACGGGAAGATGGAGGGGGTTTGGGAGTGGAAGAAGAGGAAGTGGTTGTAGGAGATGTATGTTTGCTGAATTTGGGTGAAGGTGCATGGGCCGTAGGCTGTTGTGAGGTGGATGGCTGTTGGGTGGGTGTGTGCCTGCGTTTGTGTACTTTAGAAGGAGGGCTCACAGACACACTGGGAGAGGACACTGGGGATGTGTGCATGGTAGTGGGGGTGGTGGTTGCACGTGAGCGGTGTGTGGTGATATGCGTGCTGGTGATGGAGGTAGTGGCTGAGGATGCAGTGCATGCAGGTGTGAGTGGAGACGAGACAGGGAGGGAGGAGGAGGACGTGGAGGAGGGGATGACACAGTGGAGGCAGTGGATGTTGCTGTGTCTGCATGGGTATGGTGCTTGTGTGAGTGCTTGTGGGATGTGTGGTGCTTATGTTTGCCATGTCCACTCTTGTGTGTTGATGAGTGTGCATGCTGGTCTGATGCTGTGCTTGGGATAGGCTGAGGTACAGGGGATTGGGTCGGGGTGGAAGAAGTTGGAGGGGGAGGCTGGACAGGGACAATGGCTGCCATCAGTGCTGAGGCCAGAGCATGAAATGCTCACTGCTGGGCCGCCTGCCCAGAATAAATGCCCTCCAAGTATGCATTTGTTTGTTGCAAATGCCTCTCAACACCCTGGATGGCATTCAAAATGGTAGATTGCCCAACAGTGAGGGATCTCAGGAGGTCAATAGCCTCCTCACTGAGGGCAGCGGGGCTGACTGGGGCAGGGGCTGAGGTGCCTGGGGCGAAAGAGATGCCCACCCTCCTGGGTGAGCGGGCACAGGACACGCTGAGGGGCTGCTGGGAGGGTGGTGCTGGTAGGGGGGGTGGCTGCTGTACCTGTTTGTGCGGTGGGCACAGAGGTGCCCGCCACCGCAAGGGAGCTCCCATAAGAGGATGAGTCGCAGTCACTGGTGTGTGCTCCTGTCCCCGTCGTGGAGGTTCCCTCGCCCTCCGTCCCACTGGTGGCTTCAGACTCCGTTTCTTCACCCTCCAGGGCCAAGTGGGTTGCAGCTCCCACCTGCTCCAGTGCCACTGCTCCTCCGCCAGATGATGCTATTGCACACAAGAACAGGGAGACAAAAGAAAAGGGGGGGAGACAGAAGAAAAACATGTTCAGTGCATGCAACACCACTACAGTTGGCGGACACAACACACAGGGAGCAGCCCTCTGCACTAAGCTATGCACTAACAGTTCCTAGCAAATTCACACGTCCATGGGGTACGAGGCCTAAGCCCAATTGCTGCACACCTGGAAGTCACAGGAGCCTGACTAGGTGTAGATAGCTATTACCACTAGTGGGGTAGGGGTGCCACAGAGCCTGCCTAACAAGGGACCTTGCCTACCAAGTTCGCCCTGGCCTAGGGGAACCAACACCTCCCCCACCCAGACACCTTATAATGCGTGCAGAGTCAGCTGAATGAGAGTGTACTCACTCCCTTGTGGCTGCTGTGGTGCCCTCAAGCGCCCATCCAACTCCGGATAGGCCACCGCCAGGATCCAGTACATCAGGGGAGTCATGGTGCGACTGGCACCCCTTCCACGTTGGGAGGCCATCCCCAGCTGGGCCTCCGCCGTCTTCTTGCTCCAGCGGCGCAGGTCCTCCCATCTTTTACGGCAGTGGGTGCTCTGTCTATGGTAGACCCCCAGGGTCCGGACGTCATTGGCGATGGCATGCTAAATACCTTTCTTCTGGTGGGCGCTGACCTAGAGGAAAGGTACAGGAGGAAAGGAAATTGCTCACCCGTCCGGACCGTCATACTCATTGTCCACCAGTTCCCACCCATGCCCTGACGCACATACACTCACCATCCTCACATGCAGGCCTCAGCCCCCCCATGTATCTTCCATCCACACCACTCAAAACAGGCATTGCCCATGCAGCATGCTCACAGTATACTCACCTGTTTGCCTGGAGGACCGTACAGTTGCGTGTACTGGGGGAGGACCCCATCCACCAGTTTCTCCAACTCCTCCGAAGTGAAGGCAGGGGCCCTTTCCCCAGACACTGTAGCCATCGTCGCTTCCAGACACAGATCACAGCAGCACTTGCATTGTAGGTCCTCTCCTGTTGAAGGTCAGGTATCAAGTGAGTGAACAGATAGAAAATGGCGGTCACGTCCGCAGTGGTGTGTACCATCACCGCCGGGGTACAACGTCATTGGCTCCTGGGACCCATAGGGCCCAATGTTAACCAATGCTGAATTGCGCCGCAGTCTTCGACCACCCACCGCAACGGTGTACAACGCCAGCACAGTTACCTCATTTCCCCTTGTCCCACCTTACAGGTCAGGCAGCCGCCATTTCAGGGGGCCACATGGGATGGATAAAAACTGCATCACACCTATCTAGGCCGGGAATACAGACAGATACCGGCACATTGCGAATTACCAATGTTTCAGCAAATAACACATTGTGATACCTCAGTGTTGGATGACCCTCTGCTCGTTGTTCTCCTCCATAGGGTATGTCTGCTGGGGCAGGTGATGAGATGGCGGCATCCTCGGGTGTACAGACCCCTAGTGGACCTGTCGACAATGGAAGAGAGACACATCCTGGTCACATACAGACTTGATTGTGCAACAATCCAGGAACTGTGCGCCCAGTTGGATCCGGACCTGATGTCAGCTATCCGCCATCCCACAGGAATCCCCCCTCTAGTGCAGGTACTGTCTGTACTCCATTTCCTGGCCAGTGGGTCTTTTCAAACAACAGTGGCCATGGCATCAGGGATGTCCCAGCCAATGTTCTCTAACGTGTTGTCCAGAGTGTTGTCTGCCCTGCTGAAACACTTGCGCAGCTACATCGTTTTCCCTCAGGTGGAGGATTTGCCCACAGTGAAAGGTGAATTCTATGCCCTGGGACATATCCCCAACATCATTGGTACCATTGATGGTACACATGTTGCATTTGTACCCCCTCCCCCGCAGGAATGAACAGGTGTACAGAAACCGGAAAAGCTACTATTCGATGAATGTGCAGATGGTGTGTTTGGCAGACCAGTACATCTCCCATGTGAATTCCAAGTATCCTGGCTCAGTGCATGACGCTTACATTTTGAGGAATAGCAGCATCCCTTATGTGATGGGGCAACTCCTGAGGCACCGTGTGTGGCTCATAGGTGAGGCCAAGGTCCCAACACAGTTGACATAGGTGTCTGGGTATGTGGTTGTCCCTAAGGGTTAGTGTGTGTCTAACAGTTGTTTCTCGACATTTGCAGGTGACTTTGGTTACCCCAACCTGTCATGGTTACTGACCCCAGTGAGGAATCCCAGGACAAGGGCAGAGGAACGCTACAATGAGGCACATGGGCGAACTAGGAGGATTATAGAACGCACCTTCGGCCTCCTGAAGGCCAGATTCAGGTGCCTCCATCTGACAGGTGGCTCCCTATACTACTCACCGAAGAAGGTGTGCCAGATAATCGTGGCCTGCTGTATGCTGCACAACCTGGCTTTGCGACGCCAGGTGCCTTTTCTGCAGGAGGATGGGCCAGATGGTGGTCTTGTGGCAGTTGTGGAGCCTGTGGACAGTGAAGAAGAGGAGGCAGAAGAAGATGTCGACAACCGAAACAACATCATCATGCAATACTTCCAGTGAGACACAGGAAAGAAGATGTAACTGCTTCCCACATCTCATACTTTTGTTGGAGCTAGCATAAGTCTGTCATTTTCACTCAGTGTATGGACCCTGACTTGTTACTTTGCCTTTCCATTTCACAGATCTGGGTCCCACTTTGTACCCTCTGCTATGTTTACTGCTGGCCTACAGCTGTGTTACATTGGTATGCGAACAAGTACATTGACATTGCTTTGTTCCAGAGATTTTGCAATTACACATTTGCGAAAGCACAGACTGTCTCCAGATTGTTTTGTGATTCAAGTGTGTTTATTTCTGTGCAAATAAGTGGAGGGTGTTGTAATATGGGCTGAGGTGATGGTGGAGGAATGTCCATGGCAGAGTCCAGTCCATTTGTTTCACAGGTGCATTGTCCAATGGGGCATAGGAAGTGGAGCAATGGAAGTTTAAGGTGGACAGGGTGTCAAAGTGGGACAGAAGGGTGACATTCGGGGGGGGGGGTCTTATTTCCTGGCAGGGGTCTTGGCAATGTTCTCTGTCTTGTTCCTGGATCTCAGGGACCGTTTGCGGGGTGGTTCTCCATTTGCAGGGGGTGGGGTGCTGGTGGCCTGTTGTTCCTGTGGCGGTGCCTCCTGTCCACTAGCGCCTGTGGAGGTGGAAGGCTGTTCATCGTCCAGGCTAGTGTCAGGGGCCCGTTGGTGCACCACTGTGTCCCTCCTGGTGTTGAGAAGGTCTGCCAGCACCCCTGCAATGGTGACCAGGGTGGTGTTGATGGACTTCAAGTCTTCCCTGATCCTCAGGCAGTGTTCCTCCTGCAGCCGCTGGGTCTCCTGAAACTTGGCCAGTACCATGCCCATGGTCTCCTGGGAATGGTGGTTAGCTCCCATGATATTGGAGAGTGCCTCGTAAAGAGTGGGTTCCCTGGGCCTGTCCTCCCCCTATCGCACAGCAGTCCTCCCAGCTTCCCTGTTATCCTGTGCCTCTGTCCCCTGAATCGTGTGCCCACTGCCACAGCCCCCAGCTCCCTGATCATCCTGTGTTAGTGGGGTTGCCTGGGTTCCCTGTAGTGGTGGACACACTGCTGATTGACGTGTCCTGGGGACAGAGGGATGGACCCACTGGGTGGGTGCTGTGGCTGTGTTTCCTGAGGGGGGAGGTTCAGTGGTGGTTTGCGACTGTGTCAGGGGAACCGACTGTCCCGAGGTCCCTGATGGGCCGGGCTGGTCCTTTTGATCCAGGCATGCAGAGCTGCTGTCGTCACTGTGGGCCTCTTCTGTGGGGAGACTGGATATGTCTGGCACCTCCTGTCCGATGACGGTGGGTAGGGGTCCTGTTGGGGTGTAAATGCATAGTTATTGTATCTGTTTGTGCCATCTTGTGCAATGGGTGAGTTACCCTCTACTCCTGTGCTTGCATTATTGCCGTGGCCCTTGTGTGGTTGGTGATTTTGGGGCATGGGTGAGTCTCTCTACTGGACATGCTTTGGTGATGGGTGTCCATGCATTGGTGTTACATGCAGGGCTTGATTTCGGGATGTGTGGATTGTGTTAGTGGGGTATCTGTGGGTTGTTGGGGTGATGGGTGTGAGGGTGAGGGTGGGAGTATGTGATGGCATGCAGGTGGGGCGGGGGGATAAAGTAGTAAAGATTTGCCTTACTAGAGTCCAGTCCTCCTGCTACTCCTGCGCGGCCCTCAGGATGCAGGATCAGCAAGACTTGCTCTTCCCATGTTGTTAGTTGTGGGTGAGGAGGCGGGGGTCCACTGCCAGTCCTCTGTACAGCAATCTGGTGTCTGGATACCACGGAACGTACCTTCCTCCGTAGGTCATTCCACCTCTCCCTGATGTCATCCCGTGTTCTTGGATGCTGTCCCACTGCGTTAACCATGTCGACAATTCTGCGCCATAGCGCCATCTTCCTTGCAATGGATGTCTTCTGCACCTGTGATCCGAATAGCTGTGGCTCTACCCGGACGATTTCCTCCACCATGACCCTGAGCTCCTCCTCAGAGAACCTGGGGTGTCTTTGAGGTGGTGTGGGTGATGTGCTGCCTGTTGTGATGTGTGAGGGGATGTGTTGGTCTGTGTTGTTTGAGGTGCGTGGATGTTGTATGAGTGATGGTGTTGTGTGTCTGTGGATGCTGGTGTTGTGTTAGGTAGTCTCTCTCTCTGTCCTTCTTTCAGAATTTTGGTTGTAAGGGTTTGTGGGTGTGTGTTTTATATTGGATTGGGTGTGTGGATGTGGTGTGTGTATGTGTATCAGGTGTGTGTATTTAGAATTGTCCAATGTGATTGTGTTTTGTAAATGTGTGTGTATTTTGAGCGCAGCGATGTGTACCGCCAATGGTTTACCGCGGTTGAAAGACCGCCGCGTTGATTCGTGGGTCGTGATACTGTGGGCGTATTCCTGTTGGCGTGACGGTGTAGGTTTTGGTATCACCAGTTTATCACTGACCCTTGGTGTGACGGACTTGTATGGGTGTCTGTATTGTGGCGGATTCCGAGCTGTGAGTCGTAATACCTGTAGCGGAATTCCGCTGCTGCAAAGGTATGTTGGCAGTCTTCTGCATGGTGGAAAGCGGGATTTACCCCCAGGGTTGTAATGAGGGCCTATGTCTTGTCTGTTGCTTAATGCTCCATCATGTATCTATAATTAACACAGACATAGGCGGTGATTCTAACCGCGGCGGGCGGCGGTCGCCGCCCGCCATGCGGTTACCGCCAAATGACCGCAACGCGGTCACAAGACCGCGGCGGCCATTCTGGCTTTCCCGCTGTGCTGGCGGGCGACCGCCAAAAGGCCGCCCGCCAGCACAGCGGGAAAGACCCAGCAACGATGAAGCCGGCTCCGAATGGAGCCGGCGGAGTTGCTGGAGTGCGACGGGTGCAGTAGCACCCGTCGTGAATTTCAGTGTCTGCTAGGCAGACACTGAAATTCTTTTTGGGGCCCCCAGGGGCCCCGCGGCACCCCCTACCGCCATCCTGTTCCTGGCGGGAGACCCGCCAGGAACAGGATGGCGGTAGGGGGTGTCAGAATCCCCATGGCGGCGGAGCGCGCTCCGCCGCCATGGAGGATTCTCAAGGGCAGCGGAAAGTCGGCGGTACACCGCCGACTTTCCGTTTCTGGCCGCGGCTGAACCGCCGCGGTCAGAATGCCCAGCGGTGCACCGCCAGCCTGTTGGCGGTGCTACCGCGGTCATTCGCCCTGGCGGTTTTTACCGCCAGGGTTAGAATGACCCCCATAATGTGTTGTAGATCAACATATGCTGCAAACAGATAGCATAACTGTAAGGTATATTTTCACTGCGTATGTGAACTACTAATAAAAAGATTCAAACAAAAAAAGGGTCAACTGACTGTTTAAAGTCTACTGCATTCTATTACATCTACTACATTTCACTTTCTACATGACATAACTACAATTTAGCTAAATTATAATTCAAAGATAAACAAAACACATCCCCCATTAAATAACAATAAAACACTATACTTGATACTTACAAGATGAAGCTACACAGGAGAATACATTACCCCCCCCCAACACAAACACAATAAAAAAACTTCTTGTCTTGTAAATACTGAGGCCTCTCAATTTTCCCATTCTCATCTATTACAAGAATGCACAATTCTATGTGTTCTATGAAGAACATCGTGTGTAAATTAACCACTTGCACTTTCCTGAATCTCAGCACCATTTTCTTTAACACCATCCTAAATCTCAGCACCGTTTTCTTCATTATTCTCTTCCCCTCTGTTCACTGGAAACTCCTCATCCAGTCACCTAAGATCACTAATCTCCCCTTCCCTCTTATGACCATCACTACACTTCACTCCCTTATTGCACTTTAAAAACCGATTTAAGTGCAAAATTTTACCATCACTCAGTCTTCCAGAGTTCTTCAATGACTCAATGACTTGTAAGGGCTCAGAAAATTTACTCTCCCCCTTCTTGACCTCTGTGGTCAACCTTACACGCACCACATCTTCTTTACTAAAATGAAAAACCTTTAGCTTCCTTTCGCTTATTTTGATAATCCTTGTAGACTTCTGGTGCCTTTACAATATTTCTTTTGCAGAACTTCAGGAGACCAGTGCATTAGCCTTGCTGTCACCATCCCACTCCGATTATGTTTCATAAACGAAACTCTACCCCTCATGATAGTGAAAGGACTATAACCGGTACAGTGGCAGTGGTTTGATACATGTATACCATTTTCTTTACACTAACTATCTAGTTTAACTTCCTGTCCTTTGCCACTTTATCACACAGTTAAACCTTTCCAATTCACCATTACCACTGGGGTAGTAAAGTGATGTAAATTTCATTTTCACACCATTAGGCTTGTGAAAACCTTCCAAATCAGTACTCTTAAACTGCACATCATTATCTGAGACAATTTTCTTGGGTAATCCCTCTCTTTGGAAAAATATCATCCAAAAATGTAATCATATTCTCCGTATCACTTAGATCCACGCACAAACAAATTTTCCCATTAGCTCGTCTAGCGACTGCCAATGGAGCAATCCATTTGGCTGATTCCACCTGCTTGATGAGTAATTTCTCTATCTCTGTTAACTTTCCTGTATCCTAACACGGTGATGCCTACCCCTGTAAATCTTCCTGGCAATACAGCAGAAGATTTAATTGTTGTCCAAGTACAGTACCACATTTCTCTTCCCACACACTCTTGTCAGTAATAATGTAAGGGGAACCTGACTCTGCTACTACGAAAATTTCAACACCTCCCAACATGATATCGCATATAAATTTGTTCCTAGATTACTTCGTGAAAACATTCACACTCGTGTTAACTTTCCTTTCTATTATTCCCAGGACACAATCATTATAAAGAATACTGCTATCGTCACCAGAACCATTCGAATCTGTTTGATGTTCAGAATCAGCCGTAACAATATTAACTCTTACTAGTTTTACTTTTTTTTGCCTACTTTAGCAAAGTGCCCCTTAATCCCACATAAAGCACATTTTTGAATAAAAGCAGGACAGTTCTTACTGTATGCCATGTGATCTTTACTCCCACATCTATGAAGTATTTCCTGAGACTTAAAATAACCCTTTTTGGTTTCCTTATGCAAATGTTACATTTTATTCTTTTACTTAACCAACAACTTCTTTTGGCTATCATCAGGCTTACACACAAATGCCTTAGTACCCATTTAGTTATCTCAACTTTTTTAACAAAAGCAACTACATCAGTGAGTGTTGACTCTCCACAGACCCAGAACTGATCTTGAATGTGCTCTGTGTTTGTATGCATAATTGTCTAGTCTGGAGCTAACTCATCATGAAGAGTACCAAATCTGTACATAAGAGGTAGCTTTTTAAAAGTTAAAACATATTCTTCAATAGATTCAGACTTGTCTTGTTTCCTTTGGAAGAAATTAAATACACCAAGTGGTGATACAGAATGATGTGGAACAATAAGTATCCAGATCTTGCAAAGCATTTAAGAAAACATCAGTTTCCTCTGGGGATCATGGCTTCTTTTCCATCGCATTAAACACCTTTAACTCCCGAGGAGCTAAGGAATGGAGAAGACATTTATTTTGATTAAGCTAAGAAAGATCCTCATCCTTAATTTTGTCTAAGTAGTTAAAAAAAATCCTTCCATTCATGCCATTTTATAAGTTCTTCCAGAGTCGCCATGAATAATAGTGGTAGGGTTAAAGAAAATGTCAGTGAGACGCATGATAATAAAGTGAATTACTGAAGATGTGCTTCGTAAGCATAAGTATAATGCTTCAAAAATACCAGTTTAAAGTCAAATGTACACCAACCAGACACCACACGCACCTTAACATACGTTTAACGATTGAGGCTTGTATTCAGAATCTTTTGTGGCACGTTTTTCACACAAACTGGCTGATCTGCCTATTCTTGTAACAGAAAGCTATGCCCAAACAACTATGGCCTCCAGATCTGTATCCACAATCCTTTGCTGTATGTATTTTACACACACTGTTGCACTGTCCATGCTTGTAACAGAACAATATGCCCCCAAAATATGTCTGCCACGTTGTTCATCTGATGTCAACACGCCTGAGCCCACAATCATTTGTGGGATCCACTACACCTTGCGGAAACAATGCGGCAACCAGATGAGGTTTGTAAGATGCACACAGTAGAAGCGCTTGGGACAATGCACAAAATGAGTTCATGATTCTGCATGAATCACTCCCCAGTGAAGCGCACATGACAGGGCAGCTTTGCACAAGCAGGCACTGGTGTTGGTCCGCGCACCAGTCTTGCTTTGGTAAAGCTACAAATCCTTGGAACAATCAAGAGCAGTTGCGCATTGCATTGGCCTAAGGGCACCCAGATAACTAAATGGAAGAGCTCGTCACTCTGAGATGCATCCACAGAATTGGTGGGTATCTCATCCAAACCTGAAGACAAATCATCGTCAAAATTGTTGAGAATAATCTGCAGGAGTCACTAGTATGTTTCTTCAAGTTTTATTCCCAATTGTTGTGGACTGTAGAAAAAGCACAACTCCTCTGTAAATACACTAAGGGTCAACTGAGTAGTTTCCATCTACTACATTCCATATTTTACATGACATCACTACAGTTCTCCACTGAAGAAAATATATAATTCAAAGATTAACACAACAATAATGTACTGAAAAGGGGGGTTTCAGTGCCCTGCTTGGGTATCTGCTGGCGAATAATTCAAACCACTTTTGGCTCTTGTCAAGCTGAGGTCTATGGAAGAAAGAAGTACAATGAAGCTAAGCATGACAGAAGTCGTCAATGTTCACTGAAGTCGCTAGCCCCAGTTTGATAGTAGGTTGAGTTTGCTTGGGGTGTGGGATTGTTCATTAGCACTAAATGTTTCCCTTCCATTTTGGACTTGAGCTCATAAAGCACCCTTAGACAATTTTGGTGCGCCTACCCAGGAACTGCATCGCTTAGGAATAAAAGTGGAATTGGTGGTATGTGTCATATATTTATACATTGTTTTAAGATCCTTCAGCCATGGTGTGCTGGTTTCTCTTTGAAAAAAAAATCATTGTTTGTCCCCCCCTGGAATTTCATGACGTGTTCGGAACATGGAAGACAAAGAAGCCTCCCAGTCTGTGGCAGGATTCTCTTATATTATCTGCCAGGCTGACCTAGGGAGCCAGTTTGTTGACCTTTTACAAAGAGATGGATTTGTTCTTCTGAGTCTAGCTGTGATCTTGCTGGTGGTAGCTGCTCTTGGAACAGTTTTCTCAGATCTAAGTCATCCTTTGAATCCTTAGATTATTTTTACTTTGCCTGAAGAACTCCCTGATAACGTGTGAGGTGTTAGGAAGGACAGAGCAGATCTGTGCCATTGTGCTCCTCCACTCCACTCACCTTCTCTCACTCAGAACCATTTCACCAGCTGGGATAGATGCCCTACAGATTGCTACAGCTCTCTAAACGGTTTTATTTCAAACTCTTTCATTGGCATCCACTTAAAAGTAGGAAGATCACTATTCAAGCCTTGTACGCAGGTTTGATTATTGTGACGAGCCGACCCGAGGCAGCCTGTACACAAAACCGACTGGTGCTGACACTGCCCCTGGTGCTCCGGAACTTCCTGGGGCAGGAAACAATCAGCTGTTCCTGACGACCATGACGGAGGGACCAGGAAGAGGAAAAACTGAACCCCGAGGGAGAGAAAAGCTGGCGTTCGTGAAACGAGAGGCGCGCAACAGGGAGGCAGAGGAGAGCGGCACTGACGAAGAGAAGAAACATCCCGAACGAAGTAAGAAGACAAGGAGGAGGCAGGCGGTGGAACGAACATCGCGGTGGCCCAGGTGGCGTAACAAGGACCCCCCAAGCCACGCTTCTGGAGAAGCGTGGCACACTCAGGTGCATTTCACGAACCAACTGATGGGCACCAGAGTGTTGGGAGGACGGGAGGAGCAGGGAATAAAGAGCAAGGGGGAGTGGGTGGTTGGGATAAGAAGGGAGAAGGGACTAAGGTCAATAGGAAAGTCTGACACTCAACAAAAAGAACACCCAGGAGTACAATAAGGCTACAGAAAGAAGCACCTCAGTAGTTTCACCACCCGGACGAAGGTTTTCAGAGGAAATACAACATAGGCAACAGCATAGCAAGGAAAAGAAGGAGAAGGAGCTATACGAATAAGGAATCCATAAAGAAAGAGAGGTCCAGTAAAGAGACAGTGGAGGCTAAGAGGGCTAAGAAAAAGACTGTATAGCAGAAGATCTTATCAGAGGAAAAGAGACACAGAACTCTATAGAGAGAAGAGACAACAGAAAGAGAGAAAGAGAGATTAAACGTTTAAAACAGGATCAGAGAGAGAGAGAAATACATACGATATGACAGAGAAGGAAGGAAAAGAAGGTGTAGAAAAGAAAAAGGGACACAAAGAAACAAGAAACTTACCAATACTTCTCTTGTTCTTCCCCACACATGCGCTTCCTGGGAGCCCTGAAAGAGAGGAAAAGACCACGGAAGAGGTGAAAATCCAGGGAAAAGGACAAAGAAGCTATAAAGGTATAAACAGTACAAGAAAGACGAAAAAGACACATTATTCACTCCAACATATTATTCAATAAATCACATCTGAAATCAAACCTAGAGCTTCGTGTCGTCCTTGAACCCGGCCAACCACAAATGGTGTCAGAAGTGGGATTTGAAGAAGGACCACTGACGACATGGATGAGAAACCCACCTTGAAGGCCATGATTGCCCAGTTGGCCGAAGGGCAACACCATCTACAAATAGTCTGGGAGAAACAACTTAAAGAGGCTTAGGAGGAACGAGGGGCCTTACAAACGGCTCTAAAAAGTCAAGCCACCATAATAGCCAACAACCAGTTGGTTCATGAAACAGCCGTGGGAAAACTGACTGATACAATTGCCCACACAAAAGTCCATCCTAACGTACCTAGCAGCGTGCTTCAAAGATATCAGGAACAGGAGGATCCAGATTCCTTTTTTTACTAATTTCAAAAGGGTAGCCAGTACTGCTAACTGGCCTGAAGACAAATTGGGTCAATATATAGCCCCGTTACTTACTGGACAGCTGCAAGCCGCCTATCAGGCAATCAACCCAGGAGGAACCCTTTCCTATACTGAGGTGAAGAAGGCTATCCTGGAACGCATCGGATTGGATAGCAAGAGCTATAGAACAAAGTTTAGACAAAGTGGCAACACCAAGAAAACCCCCACACCTTATATTACCGGGTGCACCATGCAGCGGGGGAAATGGTTACATCCCACAGAAACCACTAGGGAGGAGATGTTCAATACTATTGTCCTCAAACAATATCTGGACGCCCTACCACCCAGCACACGGAACTGGGTTAGACAACACCTGGGGTTAACTAACCAGACTGCCGTAGACCTAGACTGTGCTTACCACTGAGCACCTGATTTTTGTAATGTCCCTGGTAGACATCCCCCTCCTGCTCCTGCCCGACCAGCCCTAGCCAAGAGTATAACTTATCGACCTACAACCATGCATGGCCCTGATCGGTCTCTCCCTGCGGCTTCTGCAGTGCCAAGTTATCCAACCACAGGGCCCCAATGTTATCATTGTTCTGAATGGGGCCATATTGCTCGACACTGTCCATTAAAAAAGGATCCAGAAGAGCCGATGGAAATAGGGCTGATGAAAGGACGAGTATTATGGTCCGGAGGTAAGAGACCAACCTATACTCTAACAGTCCTACTCAATGATATAGAAAGAACGGCTCTTGTGGATTCGGGGTGCAGTCAAAGCGTGTTGAGACAGAATTTGGTCATACCCGGACAAGGGAACCCACAGTTAGGTGTTGATAGCATGTGTACATGGAGCTCAACTACCCTATCCCGTGGCTACGGTACGCCTTAATTGGAAAGGAGAGGATGAGACAATAATGGTGGGGGTGATTTCCTAATCTGGGAGAGGATCTCATCCTCGGTACAGATTACTTGGACTTTACCTCTCTCCTGGAAAGAGCAGGACAAGAACAGGTCAATAATGCCTGGTGGGAGGAGGCCCCTTTTGGAGTCAGCGAGGAAGAGAACAGAAAACCACGGATCAAACTCAGTAGAAAGCAGAAGAGAGAGCAACGGTGGAAGTATCAACATTCCCGGGACCCCAGAAATTCAGACCCCAAACCCCCCCCAGCCATCATCCGCACAATCACGGGAGATTTTCGACAGTGTCAACATGAAGATCTCACACTGAAACATGCATGGCACCAAGCCTTACACCCGGACGAACATGTGGTAGGTCCCAAATTCCTGGTAAAAAACAATTTATTGTATAGAAATTCCTCCACCTTAGGGGAAAGAGCATTACAGTTAGTGGTACCGCGAAGCCATAGACAACAGGTCCTACAATTAGCCCATGGCGATAATGGGGAAGGACATATGGGGAGAGAGAAAACGGAAGAAGCAGTATTGCGGCGGTTTTATTGGCCTGACGTGTTTGGAGATATTAGGAAACATTGTTCTGAGTGCCCAAAATGTCAACTCCTGAATCCCTCTCCACACCGTCCAGCTCCCCTCCAACCTCTTCCCATTATAGAGACCCCTTTTACTAGAGTCGGGATGGACATTGTAGGGCCCCTAACTCCTTCGGTAAGAGGATGCAAATATAGCCTTGTGTTAGTTGATTACACGACTCGTTATCCTGAAGCCATACAAACCCCAGTATGCACACAAAAACCCTTGCCCAGGCAATGATAGAATTTTTTTCCCGAGTTGGGTTTCCTAAAGAAATTCTCACAGATCAAGGGACTCCATTTATGTCAAGACTTATGGCAGAAGTATGCCGTTCCCTAGGGGTTAAACAAATAAGAACTTCAGTTTACCATCCCCAGACAGACGGTCTAGTGGAAAGATATAATAAGACTATTAAATCCCTACTTCGTAAAAGTATTTCCGAAGCAGGAAAAGATTGGGAAAATAAACTACCCCTAGTGCTCTATGCCATACGCACCCATGTTCAGACATCCACAGGACATAGCCCCTTAAAGCTGTTATTTGGGAGACAGCCCGTACCCTTTTAGAAATGTTGGCCGAGCAATGGGAAGAATCAGAAGAAGAGGTTAAAGACCTCTTAACGTATACCCGAGAACTAAGAGAAAACCTCCACACGGTATGGGAAGAGGCCCATACTACATTAAGAGAGGCCCAAAACAAACAAAAACAGCTGTACAATGCTAAAAGTGCATATCGAAGTCTGAAGGTAGGAGACAAGGCATTAGTACTACTGCCCAGTTGTGAAAATAAGCTATTAGCCCGGTGGCAGGGCTCATATGAGGTCTTAGAACAGATCAGTCCCACCACCTATAGACTCGCCATGCCCCAGGGCTCGGGAAGGGAACAAATATATCACATCAATCTGTTAAAAAAATGGCAGGAACCCACAAATGAACATCCCGTCTTGTATATCGTACAGGAGACAAACTATGAGATTCCCCTTCCTTCCCTTCCCGCTGGCCCACCACATGAGGACCATACCCCTCAAATAAACCCCACACTTACAGACCTGTATCTTATGCAACTCAATAAACTGGTCAATAACAACCGAGACGTGTACTCAAAGTCTCCGGGAAGAACATCTTTAGTACAGCATGCTATTCGTATTAAGTCCGACAGTATAGCCAGACAGCGGCCCTATTGTATCCCTGAGGCGAAAAAGAAAATTATAGAGCAAGAAGTGCAAACTATGCTAGAAGCAGGCATCACTGAACCGTCCACTAGTCCATGGTGTTCCCCTGTGGTATTCGTACCAAAGCCCGATGGAAGCACTCGCTTTTGTGTTGAATTCAGACGCGTCAACGCTCTATCACAGTTTGACGCATATCCCATGCCCTGCATAGACGAACTTCTCGATAGGCTGGGTCAAGCTCGTTATATGTCCACATTAGATCTAACGAAAGGGTACTGGCAAATACCATTACGACCGGAAGATAAAGAAAAGACCGCATTTGCTACTCCATCCGGTCTTTATCACTTCACAGTCCTTCCGTTTGGTCTTCATGGGGCCCCAGCTACCTTTCAGAGACTTAGACAGGATATTGCGACCTTACCATAAGTATGCTGCAGCATATCTTGATGATATCGTAGTATACAGCATGACCTCGGAAGACCACCTGAAACAATTAAACACCAGCCTACCGGCCCTGAGAGAAGCCACCCTTACAGCTAATCCTGAAAAATGCAGGTTGGGACACACAATGATTAAATATTTGGGATATATACTTGGAGAAGGACAGGTTAGACCCCAGGTTGAGAAAATACAGGCCATCACTAAGATCACCCTTCCCCGCACAAAGAAAGATGTACGAGCTTTCCTGGGACTCGTAGGATACTATAGACGGTTCATACCACAATTCTCCACCATAGCTGGACCTCTTACCGACCTCTTACGGAAATCATGTCCAAACACTTTACCCCCTCTCTCAGATATAGAACAACAGAGCTTTGAAACGCTAAAGACCGCTTTGACATCCGGACCGGTGTTGTGTTGTCCGGATTTCCAGAAACCCTTTATTGTACAAACCGATGCCTCAGATGTAGGTCTCGGGCTGTCCTTTCACAAGAACAAGATGATGGGACCCTACACCCCATCATATACATAAGTCGGAAACTCCTTCCACTGGAACTCCATTACCCCACATTAGAAAAGGAATGTTTGGCTATCAAATGGGCGGTGGAGTCCCTGCGATATTATTTAGCGGGCAGAACTTTTACTTTAGTGACTGATCATGCTCCCCTTACCTGGCTTGCCCAAAATAAGGATACCAACTCCCATGTACTCCGATGGTTCCTCTCACTCCAGCCTTTCTCCTTCCAGATACGTCATTCCCCGTGTTCCCTCATGGTGAACGCTGACTTTTAATTGCGCTATCCAACTTCGGAGCGTCTCTATCAGCCGCTCGCTAGGGGGAGTGTATGTGACGGGCCGACCCGAGGCAGCCCGTACACAAAACCGATTGGTGCTGACACTGCCCCAAGTGCTCCGGAACTTCCTGGGGCAGGAAACAATCAGCTGTCCCTGATGACCGTGACGGAGGGACCAGGAAGAGGAACCACAGAACCCCGAGGGAGAGAAAAGCCGGCGTTTGTGAAACGAGAGGCGCGCAACAGGGAGGCAGATGAGAGCGGCACTGACGGAGAGAAGAAACATCCCCGAACGAAGCAAGAAGACGAGGAGGAGGCAGGCAGTGAAACAAACATCGCGGCGGCCTGGCAGGCGTAACGAGGACCCCCCAGCCACGCTTCTGGAGAAGCGTGGTACACTCAGGTGCGTTTCACGAACCAACTGATGGGCCCCAGAGGGTTGGGAGGACGGGAGGAGCAGGGAACAAAGAGCAAGGGGGAGTGGGTGGTTGGGATAAGAAGGGAGAAGGGACTAAGGTCAATAGGAAAGTCTGACACTCAACAAAAAGAACACACAGGAGTACAATAAGGCTACAGAAAGAAGCACCTCAGTAGTTTCACCACCCAGACGAAGGTTTTCAGAGGAAAAACAACATAGGCAACAGCATAGCAAGGAAAAGAAGGAGAAGGAGCTATACGAATTAGGAATCCATAAAGAAAGAGAGGTCCAGTAAAGAGACAGTGGAGGCTAAGAGGCCTAAGAAAAAGACTGTATAGCAGAAGATCTTATCAGAGGTAAAGAGACACAGAACTCTATAGAGAGGAGAGACAACAGAAAGAGAGAAAGAGAGATTAAACGTTTAAAACTGGTTCAGAGAGAGAGAGAGAGAAATACATACGATACGACAGAGAAGGAAGGAAAAGAAGGTGTAGAAAATAAAAAGGGACACAAAGAGACAAGAAACTTACCGATACTTCTCTTGTTCTTCCCCACACATGCGCTTCCTGGGAGCCCTGAAAGAGAGGAAAAGACCACGGAAGAGGTGAAAATCCAGGGAAAAGGACAAAGAAGCTATAAAGGAAACAGTACAAGAAAGACGAAAAAGACACATTATTCACTCCAAAATATTATTCAATAAATCACATCTGAAATCAAACCTAGAGCTTCGTGTCGTCCTTGAACCCGGCCAACCACAATTATGTTAATGTCCTTTACTGGGTATAGCAGACTAATTATCCACCCTTCTCCAAACCATTAAAAAATTTGATGGATATGTCGTTAATTCCCATTATCTGTGAACTACTTATGGCCACATTCTTAAGATCCTTCATCGGCTACCTGTCCGTAGGCAAGCATTTTTTAAATTGCTCTACCACACTCACAGGACTATTTACTCCGCTGGCCTAAACTCTTGCAGGAAAACCTTTCCTTAAACAGACCAGCTTTGAAGCAAATAAAAAGAAACTCTTGAAAAGCTGGATATTCTGATGTCTCTCTCTCTGAGCCTCTGTGTTACTTCTTCTTTACCTTCCACAGATAACTGTGCATTAATACCCCTTGAGGGGTGAATCTAGCTCAGTACAAAACCCGATAATGTAACATATAACATAGCATATCATAACAGCAACTTTACCAACTGCCAGGTCCTCTTGCACTCTGCAATCGCCTGCCTACTCCCACCAACATTTCTCTACTTTGTTGAAAGTCTATTCGGTGTCAAAGGCATTCCCTTCCCCAGCTCTCTTGCTGTCCTTCTGCAATCCTTCTCTGTGCTGCTTAAGTGTTACAGGACTCCCTTGGTTAAGGCCTTGCTGGGGAGCAACCATAATCCCTCCCCATAAGCCGGCACATAGTTCTCAAGTTCCTGTTTTGTTTGATCACTGCTGGCCCCCAAATGTCTATCTCTCCCACCTTTCTACATGCTGGCACTGCTATGCCTCCAAAAGGCCATCTCACTAACCATGTGGCATTTGCTATATTCCGAAGTGGGTAGGACTGTTGGGGGTTCCCTTTAGTATGTGGGTTTGACACCCTGATTTTAGCTATAGGCCAGTAGCCTGTGCCTTTAAGCACGTTGACGCATTTTATTCATTTTATTTCTCTCGTATGTTTTAGTTCAACCAGCTTTTAGCTCATTGTTTTTTATATTTTATTGCCTGCCTTCTCCGAGAAGGTGTAGTTAATCACGTTGCACATTTTATCAGCTCATCGCATGCATTTCACTTTGTGCCCTGCTAAAGACTGTCATGTTCGGTACATGATATTCTAACTAATATTGCCGCTCCAGGAGTTAGAGAACAAGTCCTCATTTGTAGGTTGAACCTAGGCAGTGCGCATGCACTGTCTGGAACATTTTGTAATCTACTTCTGTGGGCTTTCACAATGCCCATTTTACGCACATCTCTTTCATTCCTTGGCCTGCCATTCAAAAATCCCTTGATTTCCCAGCTAAATGGTTTAAGTTCGTTCCGCTTTGAGGCTGCTTTGTTACTGCCTTGGAGACTGACCCCGTTACATGGATTATTGCAGGATCAGCCCTATACCTTAGTGTGGCGCACTACTTTTTTCTTTTGCCTCTCCGCTTCGCACTCCTTCACCTTATGTTTCTTCCTCTTCCTTGTTTTTGGGCATGCCACAGTTTCTTTGTGGTGTGTGCGCCCAAAGGCTGAAAGCTGGAAGGGAGTTCTTTTTTTATTTAATTTATTTTTTAAGTTTCATATAACGCTAACTCGAGCGGAGGAGTGCTTTACATGAGTACCACTTATGTGCGTGAAGTTTCATACAGCGCAAACTCAATCGGAGGAACGCTTTACATGAGTACCACTTACGTACAAGTTTAGCAGTTTAAAAAATATACAAATTGGCGCATTTAAAACAGAGCAAACACAGAAATCCTCAATGCGGCTCTTCCACTACAGCAAGAGAGTGGATACTTCAATATTCACTGCACTGTGGAAACCAGCCCCATAATGCTTTGCAGGGCATTTATTTTTCAAAACATTTTGGCCCATAACTTAGCCTGTGGTGGTCCTATGACAATGGAACCACCACCAAATCTTCAGCATGACACACTCTTTCTGTCTAGGTCATCTCTGGGTCCCCATACTAGGTTGGGGGGGCCCATGATAGTAACCTCTCCCACTATTCAGGCTGTTTTTTAAGCTATCATGACTGAAACTTTTGTTTTACGTCTGGGAGTAGTTTGTGTTTTTAAAGCCCTTGTTTGTAATATTATTACAGTAGGCCTGCTAGGCCTGAAAATGTGTAAGGCACTACGCCCTCCAAGGGCTAAGTATATGGTTATACTGCATTACTTTCTGCCATTCTCTTTTCATGTGGTTATGCCCTCTAGATGCTGACTATATGGTTGCATGACCATGTTTCTTACAAATGCAATTTTTATTGTGGTGTCCTCAAGGGGTTGTTCTGAGCATTACAGACAAGATACTACAATATTTGCTTCACTTGGAAACTCAGCCCATAATGCTTTGCAGGGCATTCCTTTTGCATAGCATTTTGGCCCATAACTCACGGTGTGGTGGTCCTAGGACAATGGGACCACCATCAAAATGGTCAGCACGCCATGCTCTTTCTGTCTAGGTCCTCTCTGGGGGGGAGGGGGGGTCAAGCCGTGCGAGGACTGTCATCGTTCGGATCCTCATCGGGTTTGTCTGTGGTGTCTCGAGCGTGACCCGAAATCGAGCTCCGAGTGCCGGGCCATGCACCTGAAGGCTGTGAGTGAGCGGTCCCTAAAGCTCATGGCGGCCTGGCACTCAACTCCGTGTATGTCCCGGTCTCGATCGAGAGGAAGATCTTGAGACCGGTCGCGGAGCCATCACCACTTATCTTCTTCCAAATCCTCAGGTCAAGGTAAGAAGAAGAAGTCAAAGAGATGACATCGCTCTCCAACTTCGTCCCGTTGTTTGACTGATGCGACGTTGGAGGAGCGTCCACGCACAAGGCCTCTGTCCTCGGAGCCTGCGTCTGGGTCGGCCCTGTGCTTTCCCGAGTTTTCCGGAGTGACCCCCGCCCAGCTTAAAGAGTTTTATGAGACCATACGCCTCATCTTTGGGCGGTCCAACCATGATACGGCGCCTTCGGGCCCAATGGGTTTGGGTGAGGGGCCTTCGGGTGCTGCGCTGGCGGCTTCAGCTCCGGCCACCGAGGTCACGCGGATCCACATTGGTCACACCCTTGAGACCTTCCCCGGTGCCGGGTCCATTGTCGACGCTCCCGAAGTCGGTAGTGCCCACTATCAATGTCGGCCCAATTCTTATCCGCCGACGAGCCGGAGCGGCTTCAGACGCCGACGTCTTTGACTTCAATGGGGCCTATTCGCCCCAGCTCAGATTCTGACCCTTTTTCTCATGGGTACGAATATGGGGAGGGATTGGAGGGGTCCCTGGACCCTTATGAATACCAGGATGACCCTCCTATGGACTGGGCTCAGGAATTGGGCAACGCCGGTGGTCTGGATACTTCTCCTGACACTGGCATGCTGTCTCCTCCTACCGTGGCTACGGCAGAGGGAGTGACTTATCATATGGTGGTCAGTATAGCAGCTGAGGTCCTTGGTCTTGAGCTTTCCACTGTTGAGGTCAGGTCTAATCTCCTGACGGAGGTGCTTCAGCCTGGGGCTTCTACTTCAGAACCCCTTTTGCCATTTAATGAAGCCCTCACGATGTCCTTTTGGGTACCTCGTCCAAACCCAACACAGGGGCTCCTTTGAATAGGACTATCGCACGCCACCATCGGCCCGCTCCGAACGACCCCAAATTCCTGTCCCAACACCCCATGCCTGAGAGTCTTGTTATCCAGGCTTCCTCTTCTTCCGGCGCATTCCCTTCCGCACCCCCGGACAGGGAATCCAAAAGGCTGGAAGAGTTTGGTAAGAAGTTATTTTCTTCCTCCAGTCTCGCGCTGCTGTCTGTGAACACTGCATGCCTTTTGGGCCGTTATACCTACTCTTTGTGGGATACGGTTGCACAAGTCCTGCCGCAGATACCGGAGGAGGCCTGTGCTATCGTCTCCCAAGCTGTGAACGTTGGGAGAGATGCAGCAAAGTTCACAATCTGTTGTGGGCTGGACACGACCGACTC
Source organism: Pleurodeles waltl (assembly GCF_031143425.1). Taxonomy (NCBI): domain Eukaryota; kingdom Metazoa; phylum Chordata; class Amphibia; order Caudata; family Salamandridae; genus Pleurodeles; species Pleurodeles waltl. The sequence goes on along the minus strand of NC_090447.1, from coordinate 1,388,557,072 downwards.
TCTGGGCAGATCAGTTGCTACAACGGTGACCTTACGACGCCATGCCCTTTGATGGCTCACGCCTCTTTGGAGACAAAGCGGACTCGGCCTTGGAGAGATTCAAGGATTCCCGGGCTACAGTTCGGTCCCTGGTCTTTCCTCTGACCTTTGCCCCCCACAATCTGCTTTTCACCCCTTTTGTGGCCATGGAAGGGGCTCCCTGTTGCGTCCTCCACCCAGCCCCCATGCCACCCATGCTGTTCAGCCTCTACGTGGCCGGGGATGCGGAATCCCACATGGCCGTGGGACAGGGAACCAGAGGTCTACCCAGTCTACCTCTGCCCCCACTGCAGCCTCCAAACCCTCCTTGTCCATTCCCTCACTCCTGTCCAGTTGGCGGCAGGATTCGCCATTACCTGCCCCATTGGGAAAACATCACCACAGACAGGTGGGTTTTGCAGATAGTTCGAAAGGGCTACTCCGTCCCTTTCAAATCTGCTCCACCAACCATGCCTCCATCCTTCAGCCACCTTCCAGAGGATCATTTGGCGCTTCTCCGCCAGGAAGTCGCAGCTCTCTTGACCAAGGGAGCTATAGAAAAGGTCCCTGTGCCCGAAGTAGGTTATGGTTGTTATTCCTGCTACTTTCTGATACCAAAAAAGGACAATGGCTTACGTCCAATCCTAGACCTTCGGACCTAAACTAGTTCCTCAAGAAGGAGAAATTCAAAATACTCACCCTGGCTAAGGTTCTGTCTGCTTTGGACCCAGGAGACTGGATGGTAGTGTTGGACTTGCAGGACGCTTATTTCCACATCTCCATCCTGCCTTCCCACAGACGTTACCTACGATTCATGGTAGGTCACGAGCACTTTCAGTTTTCTGTGCTCTCCTTCGGCCTTACCAGCGCCCCTCGGGTGTTCACGAAAGTGATGGCAGTGGTTGCAGTTCATCTGCGCAGGTTAGGGGTCTCAGTCTTCCTCTCCCTCGACGACTGGCTTGTTGAAGGCGGACTCGCCCCAGAAAGTCGTCTCCCACCTTCAGACTACGGCAAACCTCCTGCACACGCTGCGGTTCACTATAAACGTGCCAAAGTCACACCTGACTCCCTCTCAGACGCTCCCTTTCATCGGATCTGTTCTGGACACAGTGCAGTTTTGGGCTTATCCTCCCAAAAAGTGAGTCCAAGACATTCAGGCTATGATTCCGATCTTTCAGCCTCGGTCTTGGGTTTCGGTGAGACTGACTCTCACCTCATGGCCTCCTGCATCCTGCTAGTAACCCATGCCAGATGGCAAATGCGGGCTCTGCAGTGGGACCTGAAGTTCCAGTGGGTGCAGCATCAGGGGAATCTCTCCGACATGGTCCAGATCTCGGAGGGGACTGTGAAAGACCTGCAGTGGTGGTTTTTGAATCTGCATTGGGTCCACAGCAGATCCCTCTCCCATCCCCAACCAAATCTCTCTATAGTGACAGATGTATCACTTCTGGGTTGGTGCGGCCACATGGGAGAGGCGGAGATCAGAGTACTCTGGTCTCCGGCGGAGTCTGGGCTCCATTTCAATCTTCTGGAGCTCCGGGCGATCAGGCTTGCATTGAAAGCATTCCTTCCCTCTCTCAAAGGGAAAGTGGTGCAGCTGTTCATGGACAATACTACAGCCATGTGGTACTGCAACAAACAGGGCGGAGTAGGTCCTGGACCCTTTGTCAGGAGGCACTACGCCTCTGGACATGGCAGGAACATCAGGGCATTTCCCTGATGGTTCAACATCTGGCGGGTTCCCTCAACGCCAGAGCAGACAAACTCAGCCGTCAATGCACAGCCGATCACGAATGGCGTCTCCATCCGAAGGTGGTGCAAGGTCTCTTTCAGCAGTGGGGAGAGCCTTGGTTAGATCTGTTCGCCCCGCAGAGAAAGCGCAATGTCAGCTGTTTTGCGTGTTGGAGTTTCCAAGGCGGCACTCGCTCGGAGACGCTTTTCGTCTCGAGTGGAACTCCGGCCTCCTCTACGCCTTTACGCCTATACCTCTTCTGCCCAGAGTTCTAAAGAAAATCAGGAACGACCGGACCCAAGTCATCTTGGTGGCTCCGGACTGGGCACGGAGAGTATGGTATCCAGAGCTATTGAGCATGTCCATCGATCCTCCACTCAGACTGCCTCTTCGGGTGAATCTTCTGTCTCAGCAACAGGGGACAGTTCTTCCCCTGAACCTGTCCAACCTTTGCCTTCATGCATGGAGATTGAGGGGCGACAGTTGATGGCTTTGGCACTTCCACCCGAAGTCTGCGATGTTATCTTGGCAGCCAGGCATCCATAAACAAAAACTGTATACGCCTGTCGTTGGATTAAACTTGTGGCATGTTGTTCCAACAAATCTGTTGATCCTCTTTCTGCCCCTCTATCCGGGGTTCTTCTGTTCATTCTTTCTTTAGCCCAGCACCTTAAAGGGTATTTATCTGCCATTTCGGCCTTTCTTAGGCTACCTGATCAGCCCTCACTCTTTAAATCTCCTATTGTGAGTAGATGCCTAAAAGGACTCACCCATTTATTTCCTCCCACTCCATTTATCATGCCTCAGTGGGACCTCAAACTTGTACTTACTTATTTAGCCAACTTACTTACTCCCTTTGAGCCAATGCATAATTTTCCCTTGTGGCTCCTCACCTTCAAAACTGTCTTTCTTGTTGCAATCACCTCTGCTTACAGGGTGAGTGAGCTTCAGGCCCTTTCCTCAAAACCTCCATACTTGTCTGTGCACCCTGACAAAGTAGTGTTGCCCACTAAGGCTTCCTTCCTTCCTAAGGTGGTTACACCCTTTCATGTAGGCCAGTCCATCACTCTGCCTACTTTCTACGCACCCCCACATCCTTCACATGAGGAGGAGAGACTCCACCGTCTGGACCCAAAAAGAGCGTTGACATTCTACCTCAATCGTACTAAAGATTTCCGGGTGGATGATCAACTCTTCTTTGGGTATGTGGGTGTGAAAAAAAGGAAGGCAGTGCAAAAGCGTACCATCTCTCGATGGGTGCTTCTTTGCATCAAAATGTGCTATGCTTTGGCCAAGAAGCAACCTCCTGAGGGCTTGCGTGCTCATTCCACCAGAGCAACTGCATGCTTCCACTGTGTTAGCACGCGGAGTTCCTGTCCTGGGTATCTGCCAGGCAGCTACGTGGGCATCCCTGCACACCTTTGCTAAGCACTACTGTCTGGACAGTCAGGTCCGTCGGGCGGATACTTTGGTCGTTCGGTCCTGCAGGACTTCCTAGTATGATCTTGGTTCGCAGCCCACCACCGAGGATGGCATTGCTTGGGTATCTATTCTAAGGTAAGGAATCTGCAACTAGAAGCCTCTGTCAGATGTAAAAGTTACTTAACTTTGGTAACAGAATATCTGGTAGAGACATATTCTAGTAGCAGATTCCTCGCTTGCAAACTGATTTCTAGGGACAGGGATTCCCCCTTTCAGGTCCTTAGCTCTGGTGCACCAATCTCAGTGTTCTTAGCGGCTCTGAGCTTTGGCATGGAAAGTCATTAAAAGCAACTGATGTCACTACGTGAGGGTGGTGTCTATACACTACTCCTGACGTCGTCATGGCAACTACGACGTCAACGATGCCCACGGAGTCGACCGACGCCACCTACCGACGCGCAAGAGTATTGCTTGAAGAAAAATCTCCAGATCCAGTCTGACACCCTAGGGAAATTCTAAGGTAAGGAATCTGCAACTAGAATATGTCTCTACAAGATATTTTGTTACCAAAGGTAAGTAACTTGTACGTCTAGGTCATCTCTGGTTTCCCACTCTAGGTTGGGGTCAGACACCAAGATAATAATATTTTAAAAAAATAATGGTAATAATTTCATTTTTTACTGCAGATAGAGGAAGAAGGTAAATGGAAGGGCCACTGGTATTATGTGGCAGAGTCGACCAATTTATGTTGCAAGAAAAGTCCAGTTATGCATTTACAACGCCAATAGTTCTAACTCAAGCAAATGTGAGACCTAATGCATTGCAAATGCTTGTTTAGCCATATTAACACACCAGGCCTGTTATTAGAACACTGTAAGACTTATTATATAAAAACCACGTAGGCCTAAAGAGGGTAGAGGGCATTCCAGCCATGGCCGTCCTGTGATGTACAACATTCCACTGACAGCTTCACTGATCCTGACACTGAGGGGGTCATTCCGACCCTGGCAGTCATGGACCGCCAGGGCCGGGGACCGCGGATGCACCGCCAACAGGCTGGCGGTGCATCCAGGCCAATTCTGACCGCGGCAGTAAAGCCGCGGTCAGAAAAGGGAAACCGGCGGTTTCCCGCCGGTTTTCCCCTGGCCTGAGGAATCCTCCATGGCGGCGCTATGGGGATTCCGACCCCCTTACCGCCAGCCTGGTTCTGCCAGAACCTGGCTGGCGGTAACGGGTGTCGTGGGGCCTCCTAACAGGGCCCCACTAAGATTTTCAGTGTCTGCCAAGCAGACACTGAAAATCGCAACGGGTGCCACTGCACCCGTCGCACGCCTTCAACTCCGCCGGCTCCGTTCGGAGCCGGCTTCCTCGTTGAAGGCGCTTTCCCACTGGGCTGGCGGGCGGCCTTCTGGTGGTCGCCCGCCAGCCCAGCGGGAAAGCCAGAATGGCCGCAGCTGTCATTTGACCGCGGTGCGGTCATTCGGCGGCTCCCGCCGGCCCTGCGGTTACCGCGGCCGGCGGGAGTCAGAATGACCCCCTGAGTCTTTAGCCAACTGGGAGGATTTTCAGCAGACAACAGGCAGACTCTTGCCCGCCTTTCAAATATGGGGTGGAGGTCCTTCCCATACACCGGGATTAGCAGAAGGATTACCACCTCTATGCTCTCTGGTTTTAGACATTAGGGTCTAGGTAGGAATCGCTAGGCTTTAGGATCATACCAAGATGGTGGGGGAGTTTCATTTCTTCACTCTGATGGTAAAAAAGATCACTGTATTATGTTTCATGTGCCTAATTATCGCAGCCCATGCTTTTTATAATTTGATGCGATTGCTTTAATAAATATATTCAAACCTATTTCACATCTACTTGTGTGCCTTGGCATGTGTGAGTCTTTGTGACAGAGAAAGGGGTATAATCTGTTCACCATCACTTCCCTGATGAGTCGGAGTGTTGTGTTTAGGTTGCCATAAATCACTTCACCTTCTATTTTGGGTGAGGTACAGTGAGCTAGCCAGAAGTCTGGCAGACATCTTCCATAGAGTGTGGGACTAACTCAGTCACCCACGATCACTGGTGCTGCCGCCATAAACTATGCAGTCCTATTCCCAAAATAGGCACTGTCCCACAGGGCAGTGGTGCTGGAACAATTTTCAGTCATGGGTTGTCAAAAATCTAAATGATACACAAAGTATTACAAAATTAGCAGAATAATGGTGGGTGAAAGGTGTGAATATAGTGGTATAGTTTTGATGATGTCTTAAATACATAGCACATTTTCCATTAAATTCCAACCCATCATACAGGTTTGCTGCTAAACCTTTGTAGAGCACGAGCAAAAACATGCTAAAATCTGGTTCCCGCGTATACTCATCATTTGCTCATTATATAAGTAAAGTGTCTTAGGGCCTGATTTAGAACTTGGCAGATGGGTTACTCTGTCATAATGGTGACGAATATCCCATCCACTAAAATCTAAATCCTATCATGTCCTGTGGGATTTAGATTTCGGCGGATGGAATATCCGTCACCACTGTGATGGAGTAACCCGTTCACCGAACCGTCTCTGAACACACAGCAAATTACTCTTAATGGTCTCTTTATTGCCCATCTCTCTTCTGACCTTAAGCACGGTAATTTTGACAATGTTGCAGCAATCCCCCCCCCCCACCTTCTGCAACTCTACTTCCAGGCCAGCGCCCCTGGGGTAGGACATAATGGAGTGGCTCACTATGTTTGGCAAATATTGCTCTGCCAATGAAACTGAATTTCAGAGTTTTAAGAGGAGTGTGGCCTGTTCATAGTTTTTCATTTATTTAATTTTTGATATAACATTTACAAAAAATCATTTCATTACAGCTGATTAAAGTTCTTTCAATTTCCAATACATACCTTTGGCAGAATACAATGCGATACACCAACAACTGTGAGCCAGTCTTCAGAAGAATGAGTGTTCGGCTCTCCAATTTACATAGATACTACGTTTCCACCAGTGCTTAATTTGAGCCGGTGGTTTCTGGTGCGGGGAACCAGCATGTATTTTTGAGGGCCGGCACTTATTTTTCTGCCTCAAGCGTTTACTGCGAGCAAAAGGCACATATGGGAAAGACAGAGTAGGAGAAAAATGAAAAAGCGCCACAAAGGGAGAAAGCAAAAAGCTGCAAGAATGAGCTGAAGGAGCAGGGAGCGGCGGTAAATGGATTAAAGAGGCCCGAGATGGCTTTAGAATTACGCTGCCTCAGCATTCAATGCTCGCACATTTAAATGTAGCAGCCAGTGTTTCAGAGGAAAGCTATGGTCACGGTATGTTTTTATTGACAAATTAAGCACTGGTTTCCACAATGTCCTCAACATGTTTTATTAGCCCCCATGCCCATTCTGCTGATTTAATACTCATAGAACACAATCTGTGCAGAACTATACAGGTCTCTCTGTCAGGACCCTTTCCTTCCTCAGCCCACCTCATTTTTAAGATAATGAACTTACCATATATCATTTGGTCTTTAAATCGCTGACAATGAACTAAAATAGGCATTGTTATTTTATTCCAGGTCAGTCACCTAATCCCTAGATTTGGAGACAGCCCTCCTCCCCAGGACGTTGCCACTCTACTCTTTGCCAACAGACAGGCCATCAGTGTGAATCTTCTAATTCACTGGTTCTTTACCTATGTTCTGTGGATCTGGGGGTCCCTGAGGCCTTCTCAGGGGGTCTGCAACTCTTACAAAATTAAACGAGCATTTGCAATGTAATGGGTCTTGCATTTACTGGACTTATAGCTAATCGGACTTTTCTTGCCAAATAAACTGAAAAGTAAAACAGTTTCACATAAGCGAGCCGACCACCGCCATCAGCGCAAAGCAAACACACAGAAGGAAACAGAAGTTCGCTCGCAGTAAAACATATCGGCAAAAGTGCAACTATCCATGTAACCGGCAAAAGTGCAAATATCTATGTAACAGCGTCGTCATGCAAAGTGATCTACTACTGCCCAGCGAGATCCCGCTGCCTACAAAATAAAGAGAACAAATAGTGGCAAAACCATACGGAAAACATGGAGCCTCGTCTGCTTTCAGTAGTTGGTCGGTGCGCTCGAGGCGGGCTAACCAACGGAAAAGGCATGATGTATGCATGCCTTTCACTAATTATATCAAGCTAATTTTAAAAGGAAAGCCGTCGAACCAACCAAACTGTTGGGTTAGACATGGTGTGGTTTAAAGCCTACAGAGAGATTACACCAGGGGCAGAGCGCTTTGCGCTCTACCCTAAAGGGATGAACATGAATAAAGTATATAAACCGAAATAAGCAATGTTGAACATTTCTAAATGTTTTCTATATTTGATTGTGAGTTAAACAAAATATTTTAATATTTCAGCATTTGATTGGTGTATACAAATTTTTGTGCTTTGTTTTGAGGTTCAAATCACAAAAACTGCTTCATCTATGGGTCCCTGGTGATTCTCCTGTAACAAATTCAGTATCGCAAGAGGTGGGTCCAGCTCAATCGCCACCATTTATGAAGTAGCCTGAAAACGTGTCTACAATACTCCACTATGGAAGGGCAAAGCCATGAGCATTATATATAATCATATTTATCATGAGAGCACTGAGAGCATTTCAACTCAATGTCTAACCCCATCCAGTTATGCCCATCCAGAGTGCAGTAGAGATAGTTGAGGAATGTAAAATGTATATTCATCTGCCTACTGCTCAAAGATATCTCATTCTTCTGAGAACAGCAGTAGTGCCAAGTCTCACTGGATACACCTTTTCCTATGCAAGGACAGGGTGTCTGGAGGCTAGGGTGTTCACTGGTTTCTGAGATGTCCTTGTACAGTCTAGATATGGCTCCCAGAGAGGCTGTATTACCAATTAATTGTTGTAGTCTCAGAAACGCAGGTGGCTCTGAGGGAAGCAAGGGGTAGTTCGCTCACATAGAATGTCAGAGCCTGAAACTTATAGAATGTCAAGTGGCTATGTCCCCGCCACCCCATTGATTTAAAATATTTTTTTTAGTTTTATAAAGAAAAAAGTTTAATAATAGTTAATACAGTAATAAAAATATATAAATACAATTGATTTGAAAACATAATACAACAGTTCAGTCACATGAGAAAATTTGCTCTTGAGAAATACAACTTGCATATTATTATCATTAATTTTAAATACATATCCACTATATATATGTATATATATATATAAGCACACACATATATATGTATATATACACAAACACTTATATATATATACAATTATTAAAATATATGTAAGTACATTAAATGTAAGAGGAAACAATTCATGGAGGTTTAGAAACCTCTTAATTTCTAGGAAAGTGAGTACGTGAAGAATAAGCCAAAGAGTTTAGGTAATTTGGAATGGGTATCCTTAGCATATATCTTTTAATAGCAATGGATAAAAGGGAGACATACGCTCCATCTAGTCTATGGTTATAGCATAAACCATACCACCAAGCTTGAAAGGATAATTTTGAAGAATCCTTCCAAGATTTAGTAATTTGTTGAAATACAACAGCTAATAATAAATCTAAAATTAAAATATGTCTTATTTGATACTGAGACCATTCTTCTGCAAGACTTCCTAAAAATAGATTTGTAAAGCTTAAAGGCCCTCATTATGACATTGGTGGCAAATGCCGCCTACCACCACGTCGACGGCTGCCAACATGCCGTCGCCGTGGCTACCAGCCACCAACCGCATTATGAGCGTAGGCAGAATTCTGCCAGAAGGCTGGCGGAATTCCGTCAACGGTCATGGTGGCGGACGGCGGTAGGGTGGCGCTTCTGCCAGCATCAGCGCCACGTCAGCAAAACACCGCCTACCGTATCATGTTCCATGATACGGCCTGGCGGTGTTCTGCTGGCGGACGCTGCTGCTGGCCGCAGCGCTGTGTCCTGCCGGAGGACCCCCTGCAAGCAGGTAAGTTGGGTTCTCCGACAGGAGAGAGGTGTGAGGGGTGGTGTTTGTGGGGGGGGGGGGGCTGTTTTTGTATGCGTGCATGTGGGTTTGAGTCACATAGAATGCGTGTGTGAATGAATGAATGTGAGTGTACGTGTATATTGTGTGTTGTGAATGCGTTTGTGCTTCAATGTATGTTAGTGTGTGTTGCGGGGTGTGGGTATGTACGTGTGCATGTGTGGATGGATGTAGGTATACATGTGTGTATGAGTGTGTATGTGTGCGTGTGTGGGTGTGTGGATGTTGGAGGGGGGGTCGGGAGAGGGAAGAGGAGGGTGGGGGGGAACTCTGGGGAGGGGAGACCCCTATCAGTGCCAGTGAATTCCTTCCCTGGCACTGATAGTGCCTACCGCCATGGTTTTGGTGGCGGTAAATTTGCCACGAAAACCATGGCAGCAGGCAGGGTCATAATCCCGAGGCTGGGATTGTGACGGCTGCCTGGCTGAAGACTGGAGTCTCCAGCCCGGCGGCTGTTACCACCCTGGCGGACGGAGTGGTACATTGGCGGTTTGGCTTGAGCCAAACCGCCAATGTCATAATTTGGAGAAAGGTACCGCCAGCATGTTGGCAGTACCTTTCCCCAAAATACTACCGTCCGCCAGTGTCGTAATGACCCCCAAAGTGTTTTGAGTATTAAATATAATTTATTTGACTCCGTACTTTTACCCAAAACTGATATGTAAAAGGACAATCAAATAACATATGTTTAAGGTCTGAGAATGGCCTATTACAGGATCAACAAGGGGGCGAAAGACTAGAATCCATTTCATGTAAAGACAATGGCGTAGTGAAAAATCTATTATATACAAAGAATAAAGTTTGAATTGCATTAGCTGCTCTTGAAGATTTTCACATTTTAATCCAAACTTTATTCCATAAAGAAGTTGAAAAGGAACAATCCAAATCTTTCTCCTACTGCAATTCTGTTGTAGATTTAGGTCTTTCTTCAGGAGGGGCAGTAATCACCTGATAAATACGAGAATCTAACGAGGACTTTAGTATGAGATTTTTAATTTGAGAAAATTGAACCGTAGATGGTTGCAGTGCTGGAAAATCTTGATATGATCTATTTACAACATTTATTAAAGCATCATATTTTCTAGCAAAAGAGGATGGAAAAGAGAGAAGATGTTGTGCATGTACCAAAGAAAGAGGAATCCCATTTTCAAATAGTTGGTGCACCCACCTTAACCCTCTAATATGCCACATTTTCCAGTAAATAGTTCTATTATTCATTTTGATATATTTGTTATACCAAATTGATGAATTGAGAAACTGCTCTTTACTATCCTTGTATGAAGCATAAATGGGATGTAAAATTCTACGGGATTTTTCAAAATAGGAAGAGAAATAGAACCAGGTTTTTGTGTTAGAGTTAAAACTTCTGGAAATGAAAAGGGGACAAAAAATGATCTTTCAACTTCCACCCATAATGGTGGAACATTAGATTAATCCTAATTTAATAAAAAAGAAGCTTGCTTAAGGGAAAAGGCCATAACGGAGATTGGTCTATAATTCTTACAGTACGTTGGATCTTTGTTATCTTTTTTCTAAGGCAAATTAAAGCATCTCAAAAAGAGCCTTCAGTCGAGTCTTCTGTGATGAAATATGAAAAAGTTGATATAATCGTGGAACTAATATTTTAGAAAAATGATAATAAAATTCTATACTAAAACCATCCGGCCCTGGAGCTTTACCTTTTTTTATAAGATTTATTGCATTGAGACTTTCTTTAATGGAAATGTTGTTATCAAGAGCAGAGAATTCTGAGTTTGGAAGTGTAGGTAGGTTAATAGATGACAAATGTTGAAGAATATGATCCTGTGAAGGGTGCAATTCTGGAGTATATAACTGTGAAAATAAATGAACAAAGTCAATTAAAATTGCATCATTTGTATGCAATAGAGAATTAGAAGTATTGTAAATAGATTCTATCTTTGTTTTATCCTTTTTAATTTTAAGATAGTTTGCTAAACGTTTTCCTGACTTATTTTGTCCTCCATAATACTTAGCACTGGATTTAAGAAGATAAGAATTAGCAATGTCTGTCAAGTTCTTATTAAAAGTAAACTTAGCCTGAAGCAACTCTTTAAGACACATTGTAGATTTGGAAGAGTAATATATATTTTTTAATTGTTTGATGCAATCCAACGATTGAAGTAATCTTTTAGTAGCAATTCTCTTTTTATTGGCAACATAGGATAATAAAATCACTCTGAAACTAGGTTATAACGAGCAACAGAGCACTAAAAATGCTCCAATCCATAAGGCAATGTTAGATACAGGATAAAAAAGAAAACAAAAACAAAATGGTGGTTGCAATTGTTTCTTCAGGCGACCACCATGACTCCGAATTAAATTATGGCATTGATACCTTGCATATGAGTCTCCTAGTGAGGAGTCACACTGTTCTACTTATATTCCCCCAACATTTCCCGCTTGAAACAAAATGGACTGTTTGCATTTGGCAACTGTACGAAATTTGGTTGTTAGTTGACTGGGGTGTGAGCCCTGGTCAAGTAGCAACCACAATCCTTGTCAGTGTGAGGCACAAGCCAACCCTAAATTAACCTGTGCTCAACCCTCTGGTGGCTTGGCACAGATTAGTCAGGCTTAATTTAGAGACAAAGTGCAAAGTATTTGTGCAACACTTTGAACAGTAACAAAGTGAAAACACCACACAAAAATGGATCGCACACCTAGTTAGAAAAGTAGATTTTTCTTTAATAAATAAAACAAGATCAAAACGACAAAAATCCATCAGTAGAACCAGAGATATCCAATTTTAAAGATTTTTGTGAGAATAGTGGCAAAAAGCACAAAAGCTCCAACTGTGGAAATTTGGTCACATCGGACTGGGCTGATGGAGCGCAGGCCTGCTTCAGGGACTCAGTTAGGCTGAACAGAGTTCCTTAAATGCTGATTTGCTTAGCCTTGCAAGGTTCTGTGTCGAAGTTGTGTCGTACAGCTGGAGTGATGCATCAGTTCCAAGATGCGGCGGTGGCTACAATGCAAGTGCTTGCAACTTGGTTGAAGATCCCATTGACAGGGCTTAAGATGGAAATCTGGTGTCGAGGATATGGTGCACAGTAAGGGCGATGCATTGGTTATGAAGAGCTCCGAGGCGGCGGTGCGGAGCCCAATATTGTTGTTGAAGCTACGATCAATGAGGGATGCATCACACAGCAGCTCTTCCGATGGGGCTGTGAAGGTGATGCTGGTCTTTGTGAAGGGTCCAATCCATGCAGCAGTGGCGATGTGTCGGTTCTGCTCAGGTTTATGCTGTGCAGCAGAGGAGATACGTCAGTTCTGCTAGATCTACAGAGGCTGGCAGAGCACTTTAAGCCCACTTCCAACTGCCCAGGACTGGGGTGGCACCACTTGCCAGTGTAGACTCACAGATGCTAGAGCCCAGGTGTAGGTTTCAAGATTGCTAGAAGCCTGTTGTGTCCATGAAGCTTTAGATCATGAAGTCAGCCAACTAGCCTTTGGAGTCAAATTGGGTTCAAGAGATGAGGTCTAGCCCTTCTCACCAAGGCAAAAAGGAAGCAGGCTGGCACAGTAGGGCGGGAGTCTTTCTGAGCAGCGGTCCAGCAGAGTGGCAGTCCTTTCAGCAGCACTGCACTCCTTCCTGGCAGAGTATTCACGGGTCCAGACGTGTACTGGAGATTTGATGTTTGAGCTACAGTGTTTGTACTCGTTTGTGCCACTGAAGTAGAAAGAAGCTTCTAGAGGCATGCCTTTGAAGTGAACAGGTGCCCTGTCTTCATGCCCCTGGCTCCAGACTAACTACAGGGGGTATGTAGCCCTTTGTGTGGAGGCAGGACATAGCCTATTCAAGTTTTAGTGGGTCTGGGTCCAGCCCCTTCCTCCCATCCTGCCAGTAATGGCCCATCCAGTCACACCATAGCTCCCCATTGTGTGTGGCTGTCTAGGAGGAATACACAAAGCCCAACTGTCTACTACACCCAGTCATATGACCCAGAAACAGCCTGCAGGCACTAAATGGCTAAGGCAAGAAAAGTACAACTGCCAAAAAAGTGGCAATTTCAAAATTGAAATTTAACATCCAGCTTTACCATAAGTAAGGATTGTTCAGCACAATTCCAGAGACATTTTTTTAGTTTTTTTAGTTTTTGCTTTTTTTTTTGTCCTCATTTCGCCACCCTCGCTTTGGCTAAGAGAAAAAAGGCAAAGGCCGAGGCCCTTAAGGTATGTTTCCAAATGTGCGGTCCACAGCACTGCTGGGCCACCCCACCTGTTCTACATACTGCAATTTTCCCCATCAACTGCCATCGACCACGTCTTACTGTTTTCTTCAAGACATGATCGTAGCCAAAGCGGTACCCAATTAGGTGAGGGGAGTTTTAATCATTGGACTTAACTTCCAGGAGGAGGAGACCAGAAAAACAAACAGCAAAACAAAAATTACACATCTGAACATACTCCAAACTTATAAGCTACTGGTAAGCATTTTCCCAATCCACCCAAAAATTGTCTCTTCTAGTATGAGGACCACATTGTTCCATTTTACACAATCGATTTACTGATAATTGCCAGTCCTGAACCAGGGGGGGAGATGGATCCACCCATTTACAACATATTTCCCGTCTAGCCAAAAGCATTAGTACAAACAACAAGTGCTCCTGTTGTACTGACATTTTCTGATAGTTTATGCCCGGTTCACAACCCTCAAACACCATCATAAGATTTATTCTTAAATTTACATCAAAAATTACCCTAAGAATACTTCCTATATCTTCCCAGTACTTACTCAAAATTGGGCATTGCCAAAACATATGAACATCATCTGCATTGGTTTCCCCACACCGTGGACAGCTTTTATTGAATTTCCCGATAGCAGTTAATCTAGCTGGTGACCAATATACCCTGTGTAATGTAAACAAATGATTTTTCTTCAACCCCGCAGGTTTAATAGTAAACCACAATTCTGAACATGACTTCTGCCACAAAGATATAACTTCTAGGGTTGGAAAAATCCTCCCTCATTTCAACAAAGGGAGGGAAGAAGCATCTTCTACTGTTTCCAACTGTGCATGATACCAAAAAGCAATTTCTTTTTTAATACATGTCTGATTTAGTTTCCCTTCCCATGAGCTCCTCCCTATTTCTCCTGCTCGTCGAGACTTAACCCAACTAGATAACTGAAGATACTTAAACTTAGAGATTGTCCCTCTAGTACACACCTGCAATGCAAACCAAGTTAACAATTTAGAACCTTCCATAATCTGCCCCCATCTTACCATCCCACTTGTTCTCAAAGGAATTGATAATTTGTCCATAAGACAGTCAGGAGTACCGGGTGAATCCCAGATGGAGGCAGAACTGCAATAATAAGGTATCCCTAGCACCTTCCGAAAATGTATCCAAACCTTACAGGCATGTCTGGGGAGCTTCAAGCGCAGCTTCTTAAAGTACTTTGGATGTCCAAATGTATATAAGAAATTGTCCGCTCCTTCCTCAAGATGCGCCGTCAAAGCTCTCCAGACCAATGAGTATTCTGACTTCTTATTCAATAACATTCTAATATTTTTTAGTTGAAAAGCCAGATAGTACCTAAAAAAATCTGGCGATGCGATACCCCCCTACTCCTTCTTTCTACTCATCTTTTTCCAGGAAATCCTTACTCCCTTGGAGGCCCAAACAAACGAGGATAGATCACCCTGTAGTTTTTTAAACCAACTCACCTCAAACTCTAAAGGGATAGTATTAAATAAGAAAGTGAACTTTGGAAGGATACACATCTTCAATATATTGGATCTTCCAATTATAGAGAGTGGAAGAGCAGCCCACGCCTTTAACAATTGTTTAGTTTCCCTATAAGCTTTATCAAAGTTTAATTTAGCTACATCATTAAGACCAGTTGTAAACCAAATTCCCAAGTATTTAGGGGGTTATTCTAACTTTGGAGGAGTGTTAATCCATCCCAAAAGTGACGGTAAAGTGACGGATATACCACCAGCCGTATTACGAGTTCCATAGGATATAATGGACTCTTAATACGGCTGGTGGTAAATCCGTCACTTTTCCGTCACTTTTGCGACGGATTAACACCTCCTCCAAAGTTAGAATAACCCCCTTAATCTTCTGTTTAACTAAGGGAGTAACATGAGCCATATTCCAACACATAATTTCCGTCTTTTCTGTATTTATGCTGTAACCTGAAAATCTACCAAATTGCTCCATCAGTGTATTGATAATGGGTAAAGTAGTCACGACATTACTAGTATATAGCATAAGATCATCCGCATACAATGCTACTTTCTTTTCCCACCCCCCATTCCGAAACGGGGGAATGTCCCTACAGGCTTGTAATGAGGTTGCCAAAGGTTCAATATATAAATTAAATAGCAAGGGAGACAAAGGACAACCCTGTCGAGTACCCCGACTAATCCTAAATTCCTGAGATAGCTGACCGTTAACCAAGATTCTCGCAGATGGGCATCTATACAGTTCCCTGACAGCCCTGATAAAAGGTATTCCCAAACCACCTATTTCCATCACTACCCCCAAAAAGAACCAGTTAACAAGATCAAAAGCTTTTGCAGCATCAAAAGTCAAAACCGCCAATGGAGCCTTTTCTTGTTCCGCCAAATCTACTGCAGCAAATAACTCGTGAGTTAACTCATGAAGTTGTCTACCCTTCATAAAGCCTTTCTGATCTGAATGAACCAAATTACCTATAACTTTCCCCAGTCTCCTAGATAAAATCCCTGTATACAATTTATAATCCGAATTCAGCAAAGAAATAGGTCTATACGATGAGCAAGACGTTGAATCCTTACCTGGTTTTAACAATAAACAGATTATAGCTTCATTCCATGAATTAGGTACCTGTGCCCCTTCTAAAAGCATAGAATTGAATAATTCCAATAAAATCGGAATAAGTTCCGCCCCCAGTACCTTATATAACTCATTAGGTAGACTATCTGGCCCAACTGCCTTCCCTTTCTTCAAGGCTTTTATAACTTCAACAAGCTCTCCCCTACTTATCTCACAACCCAATGACTGCTTTGCTGATTCATCCAAAACTGGGAGATGCGTTTTTTCCAAAAATGCTCTAATCGACTCCTCTGAATTTACCAAGCTCTCTGAATATATTTCTTGAAAAAAGGATACAAATGCTCCCTCAATCTCAGATTGGTCAACACAAATCTGGTTCGTAGGGTCTAATTTAACCGATAAAATATGCCTTTTAGCACAATCGGACTTAACCTTCCAAGCTAACAGTTTACTACAACCTTCTCCGTATTCATAATGCGCATATCGACTATTTTCCCACTTTAACCTATTGCGATTCTCTAATAAGAATTCTAAATCCATCCGAACCTTTTTCTCTTGGCGTGCCAACTCCTCTAGTAGCTCATCCTTCCCTTCTCTTTGTGCGTTTTGAATTAAAGCCCGAAAGGTATTTAAAGATGATTCCATACCCCCCAACTTCTCCTTTTCTTCGCGACGCTTGTATATTGCCAGGCTCACCAGCCACCCTCTAATATAGGCCTTATAAGCGTCCCAAACACACCATAGAGTTGCTGTTCCTCGATTTAAATAAAAATAATCTCTTGTATCTTTCTTTAACATTTCTATTATTGAGTCATCCAAAAGTAAAGAGCGATTGATTGTACTCCTGATACCCTGACTTACCACTTTAATATCCAAATGTAACTTTACAGCTGAGTGATCCGAAAGGTGTGCTGGGTTGTGGGCTGCCTTTATCACATCTGAACATAAACTTTTATGTATTAAAAAAAAATCTATCCTAGATTTATGTCCATATTTTTTATTGTGGAATGTATATCTATCTCCTTCACCCCCTTTCCAGTGCCAAATATCTATCAAACCTAAATCCCGCATGGCTTGCTTCACCTGTGCCCTAGTTTTAGGTGAATTAACCGTACCCCGAGGGGTCTATTTATCCAGAGCAAGATCCAACAATATATTAAAGTCCCCAGCTAACACCACTGGGTACCTAGCTAGAAGTAGGATATTAAATAATTCTTGAAATGGCGTTGGGTCATCTACGTTTGGACCATAATAACCTGCCACTGTGACCCAATAGCCATATACACAAACTTCTACCACTACCCATCTACCCCTGGAATCTACTTGCACCTCTCCTATCTTAAACCTTATAGAATTTTTAATCAAAATTGCTACACCTTTGATCGCACCCGACTGAGTAGAGCATGCACTAAATGATACCCATTTCAATCGTTTAAGCCAATTTTCCCATTCTTCTCGCTGTAGATGAGTTTCCTGCAGTATAATGATCTCCTCCTCAACCAATCTTAAATACTCAAAAATCTTCCTCCTCCTATGTCTTACCCTTAGGCCATTAACATTCCATGAAAGAAATTTTAATCGTAAATTACCATACTTAGTCATTTTCAAGAAAGAGAGAAAAAAAGACTTGCGCGCAATCTTCCCCCCACCTATCTAAGCAAGTTATGAGGACTCTCCTATTTTTATCTTTTTCTACCCGCCTTCCCCTACACCCAGTGCCACACCAACCCTCCACCCACCGAACCAACACCAACACACCCCCAAACCCCCCCCCATGGGAACCCTCCCTATTTCTTCTAGGATAACCATCCTGCTATCCTTTGTTCGAGCTCTCCGTCTGACGGGATTTTCCCAGTTCTACTAAGACGCCTTGATCTGTTCTAAGAAAGTGCTAACCTCTCCCGGATCTCTCATATTGTACATTTTGTTTTTCCACATAATACTTAAAGCAGCCGGAAACCTTAGCTGAACCGTAGCCCCAAGAGAACGGAGCTCCTGCATAAAATTCCCCAATTCCCACTGCCTATCTAACGTTGCTTTAGACACATCCGATCTTACACGAAAAGACCAGTCTCCTTTGGAAAAGGCTCGAACTTTAAGGGCTTCAGATAGAATTCTCTCCTTAATTGTGTATGTACTGAAGTTTATCAAAATCCTCCTGGGATTTTTCCTTCTGGGGTTCTTCCTGTACGGATCCCGATGAACTCTTTGAATATCCTCCTCCAAATTCAACGATGCTAAACTCGGTATAGCCTCCTTAATTAAAGAAATCACATAACCTTTTATATCCTCCCCTTCCATTCCCTCAGGAACTCCCAAGCCGTGCGCGTCCGCAGCGGCGTTTTTGAGGCTGCTTAGCTGCTGTTTCTTCGTGGTAAATTGGATGTTAAGCGATACCTGGAGTCCTTTTTCCCGAGACGCCCGTCAAAAAACTGCAGGTTTTTTAGCGTTGTGCGGATCGCTGCTGTCCTCGGGGTTTTTTTTCTCGTTTTTTTTTCCTTGCGCTGCGGCCCCATTGGATCGGATTCTTGCTTGGGGGCTGCGATATTGCCAAGTTGAACGCCGCGGATTGACTCGAGGGGAGGGCCTGGCTGAACCTTGTCGGGTGGGGTCGTTGTTACCTGTAAAATCTGTGCAACCTTTTAAAAGGGATGAAAAGGGGTTCACACTAAAGAGAAGTCTAACCTGTGACTTTGAAAATGCTTATAACAGAATCCTGGAAATGTACAACATGAAGTGAGGTCTTCTCTAGCATGAGTTTGGGGCAGACATTTGGAATAGTTTGTGAATCCCAAGTATAAATTACACATGGTTGCTATTGATTATGTTGGTGAAATACAGATTTGTTGAGACAAATAAGAGATTTTCTACTACTTAGTAAGAATAGTAACGAATCTTTTAGAAATTACAGGGGTACCTGCTTCTTTTTGTTGGTACGGCACGTTGTATTAGGATCAAGGAAGCTGTCTTGTGTGTCTTGAGCTCCGTTTTTTTTTTTGCGCTCAGTCACAGCCCTGATGGGCTAGGGAGGGAGCTCCAAAATCGCATGTTGCTTTGTGGCCATTTATTTGACCATTTATCTTTTTTTCCTCTGCCACATGGTCGTCCTGGCCCGTTACGGGCCATTAAGAAAAACGGCAGATAGGAGAGGGGAGACAAGCGCTCCGGCGAAAGGCGGTGAGGTGGCGAGTTGGAAGCGCGCATCGGACTCCAGCATTTGGGCTGAGGCGGTGAGGGGTGTACGACGCGGGAGGTGCTATACATCTCGCTGCTCTCTTCGTGGAGGATTGACAGAGACTCCGGGGTCTTCAATTAGGAGAAATTTAAGTGGAAGTTTGAGAAGAGGAGTACGGAACGGCGTTGGAGCTTCACATTGTATGTCGCCATCCAAGCGTCGCCCCAGAGGTGTCCGGGCAGAGGTCAGTGAGTTGGAGGGTGCGAAGAAAGGTAAGCCTGGCCCCCTGGGGGCGAGTATTAATACCCACTTACCAGTGACCATAGCAACGGCTAGTGTAAGTACAGGTTTAGAGGCCTGTTGTCAAGGTTCAGTGAGGAGGGGAATTGAGCACACAGGATCACACTTGGAAGTGCCCCAACTTTCCCTAGAGGAAGGCCGAGTCGAGCCTGCGGGGAAAAGTGAATCTTTGATTACAAGGTATTTTCGGAACACAATCCTCCCAACGCAGAGTATGGTGAATGTTCAATCTCTTTCAGGTGACTTGGGGTCATCAAAACAATCTGCGAGCTCGGATAATAATATGTCAGATCAAGTAGCAAAGGAGTTAGTAGCGCAGAGGGAGGCCTCTTCCGTTACACTAACCTTGCCGGAAGTAGAGGGTACCCCCCCAGCCGTTTTACCGACTCACAGTACAGATGTGCAGGATTTGTTAATTTCTCTTACTAAAGAGATTAAGGAGAAATTTGAGATCTCAGAAAATAATCAAGCTAGAATCCGGGAGGCCTGTGAAGTTTTGGAGAGCAAAATTAATTTGTTATCGGATCGATTGGGTAAGCTGGAGGCTGTGGTGGAGGCTCAGAAGGAGCGGTTGATGGTTCAGTCTAAGGATATTTTACAGTTAAAACGTGGAGAAAAGATGCTGCAGGATAAGCTGGAGTAATTGGAAAACAATATGAGGAAAAACAATATTAGGCTCTTGGGAGTTACAATTCCAGAGACATTAAACATGAACTGGTTACTTGTTCCATTTAGAAATTACATATATAAAATATAACAAGGTAACTCCAATGTTATCCTATGGGAGAGGTAGGCCTTGTAGTAGCGAAAAAGGAATTTGAGTTTCCCGCTACCAGGGCATGTGAAACTTAGAAGTATATGCCCTACTTTTTAAATACATTGTACTCTGCCCTCTGGGCTGTCCAGGGCCTAACCTAGGGGTGGCCTATATACATATGTTAAAAAAGAAGGTTTGGGCCCGGCAAGAGGTTTTCTCTGACAGGTCAAAATGGCAGTTTAAAACTACACACAAACAGGCTGCAATGGCAGGCCTGAGGCATGTTTAGATGCCTACAATCAGTGCAGTAGGCCCACTACTAGCATTTAATTTACAGGCTCAGGGCACAGTTAGAGCCAATTTACTAGGAGCTTACATGCAAATTAAATATGCCAATTAGGTATAAGCCAAGCTAACATGGTTTAAGGAGAGAACACATGCAATTTAGCATTGGTTAGCAGTGGTAAAGTGCACAGAGTCCTATGTTCAGCAAAAACACAGCCAGCAAAAACAGGAGGTCTGAAAGCGAAACGTTAGGGGGGAAACCATGCCAAGGACGCCAGGTCTAATAGTAACTGAACCGTCCTCTCTTCATTCCATAACAGATGATGAGGATGGGCTGCGTTTGTGTATCTTTCACCTTTCCCTAATTTTCCCAACCCTTCCATTCTTAATACCTGTAACCCGCTTCCCTTAGGTTGTATGATCAAATGAGTTGTGCATTAATTTCCACCTTCAGCAGATCTCACACATGGTGGGGGCAGATGTGGTTAACGCGAGGCCAACTGTTGCATGAGGTGGTTACCAAAATTTATATATCCCCACATCAGCCCCCATACCCAGGCACGAAAGGGGCATCACAGTGCAGAGACATAATTACAATTTGCGTCCAGGATAGGTAGTATGCATTTTTCCCCCACAATTTATTACCCTGTGTGTTCTACTGAAGTAACCTACTGAGTCCTCCTGACTCCTCCAGAGCCTTGAAAGGTTCATTTTGCTTACTTTAGTAAGTAACTCAACACTGTGTTGCTGATTGTTGTTATAGTAGTCTTACTCTTGTATTTTAAACTCATTCTGTATTTTCTTTTAGTCTAGTTGCTGGCTTGTAATGCACTAGTTCACCTCATCAGATTAATTTGGAAAAAGAATGATGTCCTGTTGCATGTACTGTGATGTCGCCCATGTTATTATTGTTGGTCCAAAACCCTGCATTAAGATATGGACCAATAACAGAAGAGGTAGCAGACATTGCTTTATCTACTCAGGTAAGAAAAGGCGCTCAGGGAAAGAAGGGATTGTTGTGTTTTCTGTAAGTTGAAAGACCCCCATTAGAGGTCCCAAGTTACAGAGGGTAGGGCAAGGCTAGTAAGTAGTATACAAATACTAATGACACTGGTGTTAGTGTGGATGCTGTTCAGCTTGATCAAGCCATTAATGGGTGGGAGGATTGCGTATGTCACTCATATTCTATTTTTCAACAATGTCTGTGGGGGTTTCTTAAATCGAAGCGGTAAGGTAAGATTCCTACTTAACAACACCTGGAAAGGGAGATCGGGTAGGAAAGTACTAAAAACTTAAACGGGGATGTACACAATGTGACAGCTGATTTGTGATGGACAGGTGCGGTGAACAGCCTCTGTTGTCACTGCATTGGTTTTGCTTCCCCTATAACTGTGTGTGATGCTACAATAACTAGTAATACAAAGATAGATATTCATAATAAGAAACAAACTCAGTTATTTAACGAACATTTATCAAACTCCCATCCTCTCCTCCCTCAACAGGCCCAACACTCACCCAAACACAAAATATACTGTCACTGATTGTCATTCCCACTTTCTCCGCCCACCCCTCACTCAAACCATATCCCCAACTGCCCTTCCCACCCTCACCTCTCCTTATAAAAAACAGGCCTCAACAGTCTCCACTAGGCACAAAAGGTCCTGCTGCCCATGCTTGATCTCTTCCAGGTCCTGCATGATTGGCTGGAAGAGGGCAAAATCTGTGTTGGTGGTGGTGGCTGGGGACCTCTGCCGCCTGTGGTGAGGTCATTGCAGTTGTCCCCCCAGATGGCAGCTTGAGGCAGGGGCAGCTACCTTCTCCTTTGCCTCTTCTTCCTCAAGCACCTCCAGCCGGCTGTATTCCACTCCCATTCCCTCCATTTTCAGGAGATGCAGCTGAGCGGCTGTGTCCCACCAGTAGCTGGCCTGTGGGGCAGGTCCTCCAGCAGGAGTAGTCAGATGATCCAAAGAAAAAAGAAAAGAAGTATATGAATTGTAGTACTCAATACAAATACTTGTTTGTTGTACAGTAGCCACAACGTTGCTGTTCCCCTAGGGCCATTGTAATTATTTTGATGTCATTCTTGGACAGAGGGCAAAGCTTTTTCCCATACATACTTATGATTATGCAGTTGCATGCACGGTGTGAATTAATCCATGATACCACCATCATCAAAAATAAATGTTATTACTAAAAAGGATGAAAAGTTAAAATGATTTCACATGGTGACTCCTACATCACACACTTATTGTGTGTTAATGAATAAGCTGCAAAATATACATTTCTATTGATGAATATTGTAATTGTATTTATACAGTGCTTAGTACACCTGACAAGGCTCTGAAGTGCTTTTCGGCGAGTAGCACGCTACTCTGGAAGGATTAGTGGTGGATTTGTATAGGGAAAATCTAAGTTGTTAATTTGAGGGGTGGACATGTGAATATGTCACTTCGAATAATGTAGAGAAGAGCCTAGATAGTGTTATCTGGGAGTTCAAATTAGATAGAGGAGGTTTGGGATGAGGCACATGATGGATAGAGGAGGGAAGAGTCTAGAAAGGGTTATGAGGGAGATCATTGTAGTAAAAAGAGGTTTGGGGTGAATCAGGAACAGGTAAAGGAAGTAAGTTCTATAAAAGGTTTTATGGGGATAATAATAATAGAATGAGGTTTGGGATGAGTCAGAGAGTGGAGGTAGAGAATATATTGGATGAGACATAGAGTAGTTTATTGGCGGGAGTTGAAGGCTTGTTTTCTTTCTATAATAGGAGTACAGTAATAAATATATAGATACATAATTGCAGAAAGTGTCTACATTTATGAGGAAAATAATAACAACATATAAAATTGTATTGCATAAAGTTCCATATGTTCAAGTAAGGATAGATAGTTAGAAATTCACACTTTCAGGTATTGATGTACGTAAAAGCTAATTTTCTGTGTATTTAATATTTTTTTATATATTTTTTTTTGTTCTCCTTTATATTTCAATAGTAAAGCTCATATAGATACAAATGATCAGATTTACAAATTGTGATAGATAAAATAAACAGAAACCCATAAGCATTTAATCAAATATGAAAACTATGCAGTGTCCTATATACATTTTAAACATAAATAATAGCAATAAGCAACAGATACATTTGTTAAGCAGACCTAAAGAATATCTCTATATTTTTAAACCATAACAGTAAGTAGTATATATATATATATATATATATATATATATATATATATATATATATATATATATATATATATATATATATATATATATATATTTGTACAAAGAACTGCACTTATTTAAATACATAGATATAATCAACCACCACCTTAGAGTGTGGTGGTCAGGTAAAAAAGATCCAACAATTGAGTAGTCTTCTGAAGATAAGATAGCATCCACAGCTCTTATGTTTGGGGGAAATGAATTCCATAGTTTGGCTGCATGAACAGAGAAAGATGTACCACCCATGTTTCTTTTCTTATATGCTGGGGTTTTGAGTGGAGGTTACAATCTTGAATGGAGGTTCCTTTGTTGTGATTTTATTACCAATAAAAAGTGGTCCTGTTCCATGTATTGCTTTGTGGGTGATACAAAGCAGCTTCAGGGCTGATCTTCAGGCAACTGGTAACCAATGTAGGGTCCGCAAGGCAGGGGAGATGTGGGCTTGTCATTTTACATGTAGGAGTAGTCTGGCAGTAGAGTTCTGAATTCTTTGTAGTTGTTTCATAGCTGATAAAGATGATCCATGGTAGAGGCCACTGGAGTAATCATGTTTAGACTGCAAAAGAGAGATAGTAGCCTGGACCTTGTGTGGAAATCCTAGGTGGGGGAAGATGCGTCACAGAGTTTTCTTAGTACTGAAGCTTGATCTTGGCAACTTGTCCACTTGGGCATTCATTGATAATTTGGAGTCCATGGTAATTCCAATGTTTTTTACTTCCTTAGATAGTTTAGGAGGTGGTCCCAGATCATCAGAACAAGCAGAAAATGGGTCATCATTTTTCTAATTAGCACATGTGAGTATTTCAGTTTTGGAAGCATCAATTTGAGGTGGTTCCATGTTATCCACTGATCAACGGCTTTGAGACAACTGTAGAGTGTTGAGTTTCAAATGTCTTTGGGGCTTTTCAGTTTAAGACGTATTTGTATTTCATCTGCATAGTTATAGCCTCTGAGCTGAAATTCCTTGATCATTGCCAGTAATTACTTTATGTAGATGTTGAAAAGAAGGGGTGAGATGGTCATGCCTAGAGGGGAACCCTTCTTTCGTGAAGCATGGTTTGGATGAGAAAGAGGGAGTGTAGATGACATTTGTCCAGTTTTGAAGGTAGGATGTGACCCAGTCGAGAGCAGTCCCCTCTCTGCCGGACTGATTAGTGTGCACTGGTCATCTGTGTTGAAGGCAGTTAAAAGGTCCATGAGAAGTATTGTAGTAACCTCGGTCTGGTCTACTGTGTTTTTAAGGTCATCCCAGTTAGTGAGGAAGACAGATTCTTTGCCTTTCCTGGATGGAATCTTATTTGGAAGTTGGAAAGTATGGAGCTATCTTCAATGATTTGTGAAATTTGGGTGAATGCTGTTCTTTCTATCACTTTGCCCACGAAAGGTCCATTTGTAATCGGTCTGTAGTTGTTTTAGTTATGTGGGTCCAGGTTTGTTTTTCTTTAATAATGGATGTATGCATGCCTTTTCTAAGTTGTCTGGAAAGATTCCTGTAGTTAAAGGATTATTGATGATTTTTCCTATTGTTGTGGCAGCAGAGGTAGTTAAAAGAATGTTCCTGAAGATTTGTGATGGACAAGAGTCAGAAGGGCAGCCGGCTGGCCTGCTTGCTTTGGCCATATCCATAAATTCATCTTGTGATAGTTGACTGAAGGAATGCGCAGGCTGGGAAGGCTACTCTTGGTGGGGATTGTTGGAAGTGGGTAGGTGCACATGTTTTTTCTTTGTTTTAAATAGGAGTCAAACATGTTTGCTTTGGTTGTGTAATGATTTGCCAGTTTTAATAAGGTACTGTAGAAGGGCAAAGAATGACACAACTGCCTGAGGTAGCGCTGAGGACTGTTTATTGGCCTCTCCTCTGTTGGAGTGTAAATATAGCAGAAAAAATATAGCTGGCAACCACAGAAATAAGGACTACTCTTGGTTCTTGGCCCCTCTCTTCTATGAGGGACTGTCACACTGTTCTTTGTCTTTGCAGATTAAGGCCCTCATTACAACCCCAGCAGTAAATGCCGCCTACCGCTGGTCTGACGGCTGCCGACATACCGTGGCCGTGGCGGTATTCCGCTACGGGTATTAAGACCCACACAGAAAAATCTGCCACTATACAGACACCCACACAAGTACGCCCGACCAAAGGTCAGTGATAAACTGGCGATAGCAGAACCCACACCGTTACGCCAACAGGAATACGCCCACAGTATCACGACCCACGAATCACCGCAGCGGTCTTTCAACCGCAGTAAACCATTGGCGTACACACCGCAGCGCTCAAAATACACACACACTTACAAAACTACACCACATTGGACAATTCAAACTACACACACCCGACACACATACACACACCACACCCACGCCACTATAAAACATACACCCACATTACCCACAACCCCTTACAGCGAAAAAAAACTATAACACACAGAGAGAGACAAGCCAGGAGCACCCACTCAATCAGCCGAACAGAACACCATCACCCATACACCATCCACGCACATCACAGCATACACCACAACACACATCCTCACACATATCACTCGCACCACATCCATGGCACCGCAAAGACACCCCAGGTTTTCAGAGGAGGCGCTAAGGGTCATGGTGGAGGAAATCACAGCTTTTCGGATCACAGGTGCAGCAGACGTCCATTGATAGGAAGATGGAGCTATGGCGGAGAATAGTGGACAGGGTCAACGCCGTGGGACAGCACCCAAGAACCAGGGATGACATCAGGAAGAGGTGGAACGACCTACGGGGGAAGGTGCTTTACATGGTAGCAAGACACCAGGTAGTAGTACAGAGGACTGGTGGTAGACCCCCGCTTTCTCCCGCACAACTAACAACATGGGAGGAGCAAGTCTTGGCGACAATGCATCCTGAGGGCCTCGCAGGAGTAGCAGGAGGACTGGACTCTGGTAAGTCAAATCTTTACTATTATATTCCCCACCCTACCTGCATGCCATCATATACCCCCAACCTTACCCTCACTCCCCTCACTCCATCACCTCACATATACCCCACCATCACAACCCACCCATCCCAATACCAAGCCCTGCATGCAACACCAATGCATGGACCCCATCACAGACCTGCATGGACACCCATCACCACAGCATGCCCAGTAAATCACCACTCACACAAGGCCAGGCTGACAGGGAAATCACAATCATAGAGGGAAACACACCCATGCACAGTATGGTCCACGCAGATACACTAACACTGAATTTGCATCCCCACAGGACCCCTACTCAACGTCATCGGAGAGGAGGTGCCAGCTACATCCAGTCCCCCCACAGAAGAGGCCCACAGTGACGACAGCAGCTCTGCACGCCTGGATCTCGATGACCATCCTGGCCCATCCGGGACCTCTGGACAGTCGGTTCCCTTGCCACAGTCCCAACCCACCACAGAGCCTCCCCCTCAGGAAACACCACCACAGCACCCACCCAGCAGGCCCATGCCACTGTCCCCAGGACACGTCAATCAGCAGTGTGTCCACCACTACAGGGACCCAGGCAACTCCACAAACCCAGGACGATCAGGGACCTGGGGTCAGTGGCAGTGGGCACACAGTTCAGGGGACAGAGGCACAGGGCAACAGGGAAGCTGGGGGGACTGCTGTGTGACAGGGGGAGGACAGGCCCAGGGAACCCACTCTCCACGAGGCACTCTCCAACATCCTGGGAGCATACCACCATTCCCAGGAGACCATGGGCCAGATACTGGCCAAGCTGCAGGAGACCCAGCGGCTGCAGGAGGGACAGTACCTAGGGATCAGGGAGGACCTAACAAAATATGCACCATCCTGGTCACCATTGCAGGGGTGCTGGCAGACATGGGCAAGACCATGAGGGAGGCAGTGGCACAACAACAGGCGCCTGACACTAGCCAAACTGAGGAACAGCCTTCCACCTCTGCCGGCGCTAGTGGACAGGAGGCCCCGCCACAGGACCAACAGGCCACCAGCACCCCACCCCCTGCAGAAGGAGAACCACCCCGCAAACGGTCCCTGCGATCCAGGAAAAAGACAGAGAACATTGCCAAGACCCCCGCCAGGAAATAAGACTCTCCTGATTGTCACCCTACTGTCCCACACTGTCACCCTGTCCACTTTGAACTGCCATTACTCCCCTCCCTATGCCCCATTGGACAATGCACCTGTGATACCAAGAGACTGGACTCTACCCTGAACTTCCTTCCACCATCAGCCCAGCCCTGTGCACCACCCCCTCTACTTACCTAAATAACCACCCTTGGAACAAATGCCAATCTGGAGTCTGTCAAATGATTCAAATATGTATTAGTACAACATTATCAAAGCATTGCAACTCAAAAGTACAGTGAAATATACTTTAGGGTGACCTCTGGTGGGCAGCAGTACACATAGCAGAAGCCAGAGTGGGGCACAGAGATCTGAAAATAGAGATGCCAAAGGGTACAGTCAGTGGCCATAGACCTAGGGAAACAGGCTGCCTTGTACAATTTTCAACTGATAACTGAAATGTTAAGTGGAGTTACAGTGTCTTACCTGTGTGTCACTGGAAGTACTGCTGTATTATATTTGTTCTGTTGTCAACATCTTCTTCCTCTGCCTCCTCTTCCTCACTGTCCACAGGCTCCACTGCTGCCACAAGACCATCTCCAGGCACATCCTCCTGCAGAAAAGGCACCTGGTGTCTCAAGGCCAGGTTGTGCAACATGCAACGATGATCTGGCACACCTTCTTGGGTGAGTAGTACAGAGATCCACCTGTCAGATGGAGGCACCGGAACCTGGCCTTCAGGGGGCAGAAGGTCCTTTCAATAATCCTCCTTGTACGCCTATGTGCCTCATTGTAACATTCCTCTGCCCTTGTCCTGGCATTCCTCACTGGGGTCAGTAGCTGTGAGAGGTTGGGGTACCCAGAGTCACCTGCAAATATCTAGGGACAACTGTTAGACACTCACTAACCCTTAGGGACAACCCCATACCCAGACACCTACTCATACTGTGTGGGGACCTTTGGCTCACCTATTAGTCACACCTGGTGCCTCAGGAGTTGGCTCATCACATATGGGATGCTGCTATTCCTCAAGATATAGGCGTCATGCACAGAGCCAGGGTATTTGGCATTCACATGGGAGATGTACTGGTACGCCAAACACACCATCTGGACATTCACTGAATGATAGCTTTTTCTATTCCTGTAAACTTGTTCATTTTTCCGGGGGAGGACAAATGCCACATGTGTACCATCAATGGCACCAAACAGTGGCCATGGCATCAGGGATGTCTCAGCCAATGTCCTCTAACGTGTTGACCAGAGTGTTGTCTGCCCTGCTGAAACACATGCACAGCTACATCGTATTCCCCCAGGAGGGGGTGAGTACAGAATCTGAAACTTGACTTTGCGCAAGTTAGGATGTACCTGGGTGGGGGATGTGGGCTGTGGGTGCCCCTAGGCCAGGGCGAACATGACAGGCTAGGTCCCTTGTTGGGCAGGCTCAGAATCACTCCTACCCCAATAGGGTTGGCAGCCATCTACTATTTGGCAGGGTCCTGTGGGTTTCAGGTGTGCAGCTAATGGCGTTAGGCATTGAACCCCATGGGCTGGTGACTGTCTTAGTAAATGGTTGGGCATGGCCTAGTGCATAGGGCTGCTCCCTGTGTGTTGTGTACGCCAACGGTAGTGGTGTTGCTGGCATTGACCAAGTGTATCCTCTGTCTCCCCCCCCCTTTTTGTTTTGTCACCCTGTCCTTGTGTGCATTAGCATCATCTGGCGGAGGAGCAGAGGCACCGGCGACAGAGGGAGCTGCATCCTACATGGCCCATGAGGCCGAATCCACCGAGGGTGAGGGCACCAGTGGGACGGAGGGCGAGGGGAGCACCACGACGGGGACAGGAGGGGAGACCACAGACAGCGCCGTCTCCTCCGATGGAAGCTCCCTGGCAGTGGCGGACACCTCTGTGCCCACCCCCAACAACAGGTACATCCGCCACCCCACCCCCCACCAGCACTGCCCTCCCAGCAGCCCCAAAGCGTGTTTCCCAGCATTCACCGAAATCAACACACAAAGGTGGCTCAGGCAAACATAAGCACCACACTTCATCTCACAGGCACTCACACAAACACCATCCCCATGCAGACACACCAACATTCACTGCCTCCACTGTGTCCTCTTCGTCCACCTTCCTTCCAGTATTGTCTCCACTCTACATCCTCATCTACTACCTCCATCACCAGCACGCCCATCACAACACACCCCTCACTGGCAGTCACCACCCCCACAACCATGCACTAATCCCCTCCCAATGTGTCTGTGACCCCTCCTCCCAAAGTACACAAACGCAAGCACCCACCCACCCAACAGCCATCCACCTCACAACAGCATCCAGCCCATGCACCTTCACCCAAACTCAGCAGACAGGCACCTCCTACAACCACTCCCTCTTCCTCCACTCCCAAACCCTCTCCATCTTTCCACCCCAGCGTGTCTAAAAAACTTTTCCTGGCAAACATTGACCTGTTCCCTACCCCTCGCCCCCCCCCCATCCTTTCCCTCGGGCAGGGGTGTCCAGAACCCAAGCCAGCACCTCAGCCACCAAGTCGGCATCTGCTGTGGTACCTGCAACTCACAGAGGCTCTAAGGGGGCACCCGTCAGGCCATCCAGTGTGCCACCAACCGCTGCAAAGGACCAAACCATTCCGCCACCTGCCAAGGTGAAGAAGGGGACAGCATGCACCAAGGGCAAGGAGCACGACCCACCCAGCAAGGCCTCCTCCAAAACTTCAGCTGCCAGAGCCAATGTCCCAACAGCAGCTGCCAAGGTGAAGAAGGGGCAGAGATGCCAAGGTAAGGAACCTCAGGCGTCGGAGCCTGCAGGTGGAGGCCTGGTGGCCACCATCAGAACCGACAGCCACGCCACCTGCACCGCGGCCAGCACCGCCAGCATCCCCGCCACAAGCACCGCCACTGCCTTCAATGCTGTCAACAGGAGCATCCCCAGTGGCCAGCCGTCCAAGGCTGCAGGAGAAGGGCTGGTTCCTCCCTCCACCACTGGCAGCACCGGCACCTGCACCACAGCCAGCACTGCCAGCACCCCTGCCACAAGCACCGCTACCTGCACCACTGACAGTAGGACCACTAACAGCAGCAGCAGCCCCAGTGTGCGTCCGTACGGGGCTGCAGGAGACAGGCAGGAGCCTCCCACCACCACTGGCAGCACTCCCACCAGCACTGCAACAACCATCAGTTTGCAGCCTTAGTTGCCGAAGGATGGAGTCTGGCCCTGCCTCCATGGACTTTCCTGCTACCTGTTCCCTGCAAATCTCGTGCCTCAGACACCCAGGTGAGGGAATGTAAACTGCCACACCCCATGTGCTGCATCACTGGGCACAAAGCCCCCTCCAGAACCAGTGGAGACAGGCATCCACTCACCCAATCCTTGGCAGGATGAAGCACACTGGGCACAAGGCCCCCTCCAGAACCAGTAGAGATATGCATCCTCTCACCCAATCCTTGGCAGGATGAAGCACACTGGGCACCAAGCCCCCTCCAGAACCTGTGGAGAAAGGCATCCACTCACCCAATCCTTGGCAGGATGAAGCAGACTGGGCACCAAGCCCCCTCCAGAACCTGTGGCGAATGGCATCCACTCACCCAATCCTTGGCAGGATGAAGCAGACTGGGCTCTAAGCCCCCTCCAGAACCTGTGGAGAAAGGCATCCACTTGAGAGACTGTGGCCTTGCACTCCCCAGGAACAAGCAGTGGGCAAACCACCCACTTGAGAGACTGTGGCTTTGCACTCCCCAGGACCAAGCAGCGGGCAACCCACCCACTTGAGAGACTGTGGCCTTGCACTCCCCACGACCATCGCTGTGGGCATGGAGCCCCCTCGAGGAGCGTTATTCCATCTTCAGGCTGAGGTACCCCCCCCATCCCCCTGAGGTGCCTGTGTGTTTTCGACCTGATGCCCCTGCAGTGTTCTCTCCGTATTGAGGCAGGAGTCAAGTGTGGGCTTGGCCCATGATTTTTGGCCCAGTGGCCCACGGACATTTGCAAAGGGCAATGTACGACCTCATGTACATATTGTATATTTTTGTAAATACTGTTTTTGAATTTGTTACGTATATCTGCCTATTTCTTAAATATCACTGTTTAACTCAATTCCTTTTGTCCTTGCGTTCTTCCAGGGGGTTACGGGGTGTATATGTAATGTTGCTGCATGTATTTGTGTGTATGGTGTTGTGGGTGAGGGTGGGGGTGGGGGTGTTGCGTGTGTGTGTCACTCTCTTTTTACACCCCTCCTCCCCTGCATGCTAGGTGCAGTACTCACCGTGGTCGTCGTCGTTGCCGCCGCCTTTGATAATTCCTGGTGTATGAGAAGGTAGACCAGCATGGGGAGGACCTGTAACTCGGGCTCCATGGCGTCCTGGTTCTTCGTTGAGTGTTGAGAGGTGAGTGGTTTCCCTTCTAAACACTGTTCCGCCGTGCTTTTGATGGCGTTCTTACCACCCCGGAAAAGCTGGCGGATTGGCGGGTTGTAATGGGGTGGGCGGTACATTGTCTTCCGCCTGTTTGTAGCAGTGACTGCCACGGTGTTGGTTGCTACTGCCGTGGTGGTCGAAGTGTTAAAGTGCCTGTCTATGTTGGCGGCTTCCGCTGTGGTCGTGATCCCATATTTTTACCGCCGGCCTGTTGGCGGTATTACCGCCGCTTTAACACCGACCGCCAGGGTTGTAATGAGGGCCTAAGTGTTCTTTCTCTCTCCGGTTTGAATAGCGTCGGAGAAAACATACAAACAAACAAAAAGAACTACTGAGGTTCAATCCTTATGAGGCTGTTTTACCGCCACCAACACCCAAAGGTGCCAGAGTGGAAGAAACAATCGTGCACAGGTGATTCCCCTTACTTTTTTGGCATGCCTCTGTCCCTCCTCTTTATCCATTGAAGTGCTCATTTTCCCCCTCCACCAGTCCCACAAACCGCAAGACGGGACTTGCCTGAAGCCACGACTCGACTTCGGAGACGTGGCATCTGTGGATGTCTGACTTGATTCCCCAGGCTGGGTTGGCGTTCTTCTGTCTGCTCCCTCAGAACCTGGATCCTAGGGTTTCCAGCTTCCTCGGTCTCCTCCTCTCTCTGGTGGCCCTTCCCTTCTCCAACTGCTCCCGATGTCTGTTTTTCTTCCTTGAAATACTTTGTCCAGATTCCCTTTCCTGGCAGCTTGTCTGGATACTCCATTTCTGCGACACCTGTGCCGCCGTGCACCTGCCGACTGTCTTTTCCGCTTCCTAGCCGTGACGTCAGCAAAGCTGGAGAAAGTGCACCACGAGCTCTTTATGCTGATCTCTGTGGAGTTCTGTCATCCGCCATATAATGGAAAAAAACATCACTCTGGTTACAATACCACCTCTCCAAAATTGGCCGATCGGGCCAAGCAGATAGGGGCTCTTGTAACAGGTAGTCTGCATTGCTTTGTGAACGGTCTGGCCATTATTCCACCTGAAACAGAAAGGGTTGTAAAGCACGAATCAAAGCAGTATTCGAGCATTTGAATCCTTGTTGTGGGCAAGCCACACCAAAGGGGCATGGTCAGTAAGTAATGGAAAGGAGCGCCCAAGTAGGTAATATTGCAATGCCTCCACCGCACACTTAATACACAACCATTCCTTTTCAATCGTCCAATAGCGTTGTTCTCTAGCAAATAACTTCCTACTAACAGAAAACAGTGGAGTGCATTGCTGCTATCAGGTTGGGATAAAACAGCCCCCAAGCCATGACCAGAGGCATCTGTCTGTAACTCGAAGGGCTGGTTGAAGTCAGGACAGCAAAACACTGGCTCCTTACATAGTATGGTTTTTAAGTTATTGAACCTTCTGAGTTAGAGTTCTGACCATATCTGTATCTTTGATGGTTGACTGTTCTTTAGGAGGTCAGTGAGAGGGCAGCTAAGTCTGAGTAATGGGGTATGAAACGTCTATAGTACCCCACCAGGCCTAGGAAGGCACTTAACCCCTTTTCATTACAGGGAGGGCTATGTCCTGAATTGCTTATACCTTTTCGACTTGTGGCCGAACAGTGCCTGCTTGAATCTGGCACCCAAGACAGTTGATAGTATTGTTAGCCGAAGTGCATTATTTTTTAATTGGCTGGTAGTCCCACGGCCTGTAGGGTTGTGAACACTTGGGACAAGTGTTCTGTGTTCCATCCTGGAAGGACTGGACACAACAATGTCAATCAAATACACTGCCACATAGTCCCTATGGGTTCATAACAGTCTGTGCGATAGCCTTTGGAACGTGGAGGGGGCCCCGTGTAAGCCAAAGGGGAAAACCCTGAACTGATATAAACCCGACGGGGTGGCAAAGGCTGTCTTTTCTTTCACTTTCTTGGTCAAAGAGACTTGCCAGTAGCCCTTGGTTAAATCTAAAGTTGATAGATGGGCTTTTCCTAGGTTTTCTATCAGTTCCTCCACCCTAGGCATGGGGCATGGGTCAAACTTAGATATACTGTTTAATTTGTGGATGCTTATGCAGAAGCATAGACTACCATCCAGTTTTGGCACAAGAACGATGGGGAAATACCATTAGCTATTTGAGAGTTCAGTTATACCGTCCTGTAGCATAACCACCATGTCTCTTTCTACCGCTTCTCTCTTTGCTTCAGGGATACAATATGGTTTTAATCTAAACACCTTATTACCTTCTGTGATTATGTCATGATGAATTAAGTTGGTGTTCCCTGGATTTCCTGAGAACAACCCAGAGAAACGTTGAAGAAGGCAGTGCAGCTGTGCCTTCTGGCTCTGGTTAATGCTAGGCCATATGGTAACGTCTTTGGGGCGCTCATGGACGGTAGTGGGACAATACTCAATTGATAATGGGTCAGATTTGTTATTAAAAGAGACTGTTCCACAGGGTGGGATGGGGTTTCTGGCTTCCTCCATGTCTTTAACATGTTAATGTGGTAAATCTGCCCCTCCCTTCCTTTATGGGGAGACATTATTCTGTAGGACACAGGGGTGACTTGCTCCATGACTGTGTAATTTCCCTGCCAATGGGCTTACAACTTATCATCGGATGAGGGCAGTAAGATGAGGACCTCCTCTCCAGGGACTAAGTGAATGTATCTTAGCTGACTTATCGTACTCTGTTTTGGGCTGTCTGAGCTTTCTCTAGGCTTTTACACACCTCCTCTCATAGTGTCTGTACTGTTGCCCTTAACCTGGATGCATATTCTAGCAGTGTATGGCCCTCCTCTTCCTTGTCTTCGGCTGCCATGTCGACCAAAAAATAGCTCAAACACTGAAAAACCGGTGGAAGCTTATTCCTGGCAGCGTATAGCAAAGAGCACTAGGGGCAACTTTTTATCCTAGTCCTTCCCATCCACTAAGATGTTTTAGGTCGAGCACGCCAGCACTCTGGCCTGTTGTAATCTGTCTGTGGGCTTTTAACCATGCCCACCACATGCCCATCACTATCACTCATTCATGGGCTTGCCTTTCAAAAATCCTTTAATATCATTGGTAAACGCTTTACGTTTGTCCCTCCTTGGAAAGTTTTGGCCATCAAATCTGTTACTTGCACTTTTGCCAATACGTTTGACTGCAAGCTAACTTTTTTTTCCTTTTATGTCTCTCCTTCTCGCTCATGGTGGCCATAGTGCTTTGAATCGGTTTGCTTATGTCCACTGTTTTAAATTAAAATTTCAATTTATGTGGCAAGAAAAGTCCAGTTAGGAATTTACAACGCTAATAGCTGTAACTTGAGCAAATGAAAGACCCATTGCATTGCAAATGCTTGTTTTCAGCATGGTTTTGATGGTACGGTTATACCTCTCTGCCAGACCATCAGTTTGGGGGTGGTAAACCAAGGTATGGATCTGCCGTACCCCAAAAACCTTACAAATCTGGGCCATAAGGCGAGACATAAAGGGAGTGCCCTGGTCAGTGAGAATTTCCCTTGGGAACCCTACCCTTGAGAAAAAGTCCACCACTGCTTGGGCAATTACGTGAGTTGTCCTACTAGTTAGGGTATCACCTGAGGGTACCCCATTGCATTGTCAACTAGAACCAAGATGTACTTGCATCCCTTTGAAGATGGTATTAGGGGTCCGACCAGATCCATACCCACTCAGGTGAAGGGAACACCTATTATTAGTAGTGGTCGTAAGGGTGCTTTACGGTCAGTTGTCTGGTTTATCAGCTGGTACCACTGGCATTCCCCACAATATTTCCGAACATCTGTGAACACCCCCGGCAAATAAAAGCGCTGGAGGAGACATTCATTTGTCTTCTCCCTACTGTAATGCCCTCCCCCTACCTTTTTGTGGGCCAGCTGGAGGACATGTCATCTAAAGAGAAGTGGGATTACTAGTTGGGAATGAGGTTTACCCCCTTTCACCACACATCTGTAAAGAGCCTCTTTTTATCAACAAAGTGGGGTCCTACCTGTTCCATGTTTCCTTCTCCTGCATAAGTCCAAGCATTTTGAAGGGTTTGGTCCTCTCATTGAGCTGCCCTGCGACTGCGGTGGTGTTCCTACACATCGTCTGTGGACAAAGAAGGGTATTGAGTATCAGTATCTTTAGTTAAAAGAGAAATCAATTTATTTTGATGTTTCTCCGATCTGGTCATCTCAACCTTCGGCTTGCCCATGGCCTGATCCTCAGGTGTACCCGATGCTTGCTCTAGCCACTGAGTGTTGTTCTCGTCAACCCCTGTGGTCAGTAGAAGGTCATTAAATGTGGGACAGTCTGTTCCAATGATAACATCTGTTACCAGATGAGGTACGGGCCCCATTACCAAGGTCACTGCCTCCCATTCCACTCAACAATTACTACCAGGTATTCTCTACTGTCCCCACGTACACATGTAATGAGCACCCTTCTCTCCCTCTGAATATGCTGAGATTCCACCTTACTACACTATACCGACACCCGAGTCCACCAAAGCTACCCTGGGTTTCCAATTCAAGTGAATGGTGGTGGAATATATTCTCGTGGCAGGCTCTCCCATGTACAATACATGTCCTTTTGTATACCCTATTTCCATGGGTTCTGGGGGAGAGTTTTTCGTGGGCCGTTTGGGCTATATGGCCTCACTCAGCGAAATCGTTACACTGGAGTCCCTGCCACGTTTCCTTTACGGGACCCCTAGAAGTGCCCTTGGAGTCTACAACTGGGCGGGGAACGTATTTAGGGGGACCTCGTGCATGGTTAGAAGGAGGCCCAGGAGCTCTAGAAGTCGGAAATCTGGTGACCTCTGATAGGCACAAGCCAGGCCTGTAGCTTCGTAAACCGGCAGGTTAGGGTGCTGTCTCACCCATAAGTGTGTGGCACTGAAAAGGGGCTTCCAGAAACTGCTGTAGAATGATTTTCTCTAATATATCATCCATCATCAAGTGGTGGGCTTTAGCCACCTATAGGCTAGGTCCTGGAGTCTACAGAAAGGGCCAGAGGGTTTTTCGTTGGCACCCCACTTTTCTTTGTGAAACCGCACTTGATAATATTTGGGGTCACAACCCAGCTGTTACAATATTGTATGCTATGTTTTCCTAAGGAGTGAGCCCTGCAGGGTTGGCAGCCTGGTATGCTTCTTGTAGTTCCTTACAGAAGAGGGGGCTATATACTGTCCCCATAGTTCCTGGGGCCAGGATGCCATGGAGGCAACCCTTTCAAAATTGGTCAAAAAATAGTCTTCTCTGTGGGAGTACAGATATAGCAGAAAACAGAGTGCAACCGCAGAAATAAGGATGTATACAGTTTGTCATTTTGCTTCCATGACGTGAGTGCTCCTCTTGGTTCTTGGACCCTGTCTTCTATGCAAGATTGTCACATTGTCCTTCGTCCTCGCAGATTGAGCGTTCTTTCTCTCTCTGGTTTGAACAGCCTTGAGGAAAACATACAAAAAAAAAAAGACCCACTGAGGTGCAATTCTTATGAGGCTGTTTTACTGCCACCAACACCGCGGGTGCCAAAGTGGAAGGAAAATCGTGCACTGATGATTCCCCTTACTGTTTTTAGCATGCCTCCGGCACCCTCCCTCTCTCCTTAGGACAATGCCTAATTTGTAAATAAAACTGTGCTGGTGCCCAAAGCTCTCCTCAGAAACACGCGACTGCTGTATTTAAATGTGCGAGTAGAGAATACTGAGGCAGCATAACCCTAAAGCCACTTTAGGCCTCTTTAATCCAATTACAGCCACTCCCTACCACTCTAGCTCCCTCTTGCGGCGCTCTGATTTCTCCCTTTGTGACACTTTTTCGTTTTTCTCTTCCTCTGTCTTTCTCATTAGTGCAGAGGTCTTCAAACGGGGGTGGGAGGGCCCGCTAGGGGGTCCTCAAGTGGTTGGGGGGGTGCCAGACTCTGGCCAAAAGTAGCATTATGCAGAAGCATGTTATTGTGTTTTTAAAAAGATAACAGTACTCAACTGGAATGTTTAAATAGATCTAGACAGATTTAAACATTGCCATCTCTATAAAATAATTGTGAAAAACTCTAAGGGGGGCCCAATGATTTTTATTTTTCAACTGGGGGGGCACAACATTAAAAAGTTTGGAGACCACTGCATTAGTGTCTTTTGCTTGCAGTAATTGTTTGGTGCACAAAACAAGTGTCCGCCCTCAAAAATAGGTGTCCCCGCACCAGAAACCCCTGGCTCAAATTAAGCACTGCCCTTGGAGGTGCTCATTTTCCCCCTCCACCACAAGGTGCTCATTTTCCCCCTCCACCAGTCCCACAAACCCCAAAATGGGACTTGCCTGAAGCCATGACTCGGCTCCAGAGTCGTGGCGTCTGTGGACGTCTGACCTTGATTTCCCTGGCAGGGTTGTCGTTCTTCTGTCCGCTCCCTCAGTGCCTGGATCCCGGGGTTTCCAGTCTTCTCGGTCTCCTCCTCTATGGCGGTCCTCCCCTTCTCCAACCGCTCCTGATGTCCGTTTTTATTCCTTGCATTACTCCGTCTAGATTCCTTTCCTGGCAGCTTGTCTGTGCTCTCCACTTCTGCAATGCCTGCGCCAACATGCACTTGACGACTGCCTTTTCTGCTTCCTAGCTGTGATGTCAACAACTCTGGAGCACCTCTAGAGCGCTCTGTGCAGATCTCTGTATGGTTCTGTAATCTGCCATATTGTGGGGAAAGCCATCTCTCTGGTTGCAGATACGTTAAATGAATATTGCACAATTTACTTGACTATAACATAAAAAATTAATAGAGATACCCTGGAGGGGGGTTTTGGGAACAGGTAGTGGCATGTCTTCATAAATTCCAATGGCCCTGTTCTTATTCTTACTACTCCCTCTTGAGCCCTACCCTGAGAACAACTCCAGACTGAACTCCACTCCAGACTGAGCTCCACTCTACACCGTCCACACAAAAAATGCTCTTCAAATTATTTTTCCCTTGGCTATGGGGCAGTTAGGTGACAGTGTAGTGTAAGGTAATTTAAACATCAGGCCTTGGGCTAGGCTTATGTTTGGCTATGGACTGGCTGGTTGTCATTTATTAGTAGGCTTAGTCTCATGGTTAATGGGAGGTAGCAGAGGGAACAGTAATGAAAGCCATGAAAGTAGCCACTTAGGCAGAAACTTTGGGAGAAATGTGGCACATGCCATGATGGGATTGTAATTTATGAACTGGGTGGGACAGGTATCACTTTGAAAGGTTTAATGGACCAGATAAATAGTCAACCATTTAACAGTATATATTTTTCTCAAAATGTAGGGGCATGACTCCGAAAAGATTGGAAAAATATAGAAGGGGTGGAAGGGAATGGGAAGGGATGTATGGTTGCATCCTGCCATGCTGTGCTGTCATGACGTCATGGAACCTTGTATGACATGAAATCCAGTTGGTGTCCATGACCTCTGTACCTGTACTATGGACTGTTTGCTCAGTAAAGCCTTCTGTCAAACTACATGTTGTGAATACTTAGGCGTTTGTTCCTCTTTAAGTTATCAATAATCTTCTGTTAACACAAGACATGTAAAAGGGGTGAAGGAAAGATTACTAAAAGGGAAGGGAAAAAAGCTACAGACAGGAGGAAATCAGCTATGGAAACTGGGGGAGTACAAAACAAAACACAAAGAGGCAAGCATGTGTGGTTAAAGCAAACAGCAAAGAAGATATGGGGAATTTGGGGAAAATGCATGGTTGTTTAAAAGCAGAAGATAATAAATTTGCCTTACCAGCAGCATCAGCAGGAATGGCAGAGATGGAGGCTGTTGGAGTTCCCTGGGGTAAGGAGGACCTGCAGTGATGGGCTGTACTGAAAAAGGAAAAATAAAGAGCAGACCAAATAGTACTTCTTAGTAGGTACACATTTTGAAAAAAGGGGACTTTAGAGGCAAACAAATCTACTGCCTGAGTATGCAATCCTTTACTTCACTTCAGTTCAACCCTAAAAATAAAATGGTTTCCCTATCATAGACACCGTTTCTTACAAATGATGTTGCTCCTCCCCTTGCTTCATACAGTTTTGTAATTTGGATACTCTTGAAAACTATGGGCAAAGTCACTCTGTTCGTGTGCTGCACTGCACAGGGATGGAGCGGAGATATGTAAAAAAAAAGGGGTGAGGTTAAGGTTTCTGGCACCATAGCAAAAAGGGGGTGAG
The DNA here is from genome assembly GCF_031143425.1 of Pleurodeles waltl. Classification (NCBI taxonomy): domain Eukaryota; kingdom Metazoa; phylum Chordata; class Amphibia; order Caudata; family Salamandridae; genus Pleurodeles; species Pleurodeles waltl. The sequence continues at coordinate 1,388,516,781 of NC_090447.1, read as the reverse complement.
GAAAAGTGCTATAAACAGGAGGACGTCAGCAATGGAAACAGTGAATATAGAAAACACAACGAAATATGTGGGTATAATGAATATTAAAGGAGGTCAAGAGAAGTTGGAAAAATTAAAAAATGCTGAATGCCTTAAAGCACTTTAAGGGAGAATAGTTAAAAGTAAGAAATGAAAAAGGAATGGTTTCTATGGCACACAATTTCCTACACGATATTGCTCACCCGAATGCTACATACTGTTTTGAAATTTTGATACTGTGAAAGTTAGGGGTAAAGTCATTCTCTCTTCATGTGCTGCACCACACAAGGATGGAGCAGAGATATGCATGAAAATGGGTGAGGTTAAGGTTTGTGGCACCATTAAAAAAAGGTGGTGGGAAAAACTGCTATAAACTGGAGGACACCAGCTGCGGAAACAGGGAATAGAGAAATCACAAGGAAATATGTGGGGATAACAAATATTAAAGAAGGCCAAGAGAAGTTGGAAAAATAAAAAATGCGACTGCCATAATACACATTGTGAAAACAGATACAAGTAAGAAATAAACAATACCAGCAGGAAAGGCTTCTATGGCCATGGCATCTTCATCCATAGCCTGCCTGGGCCACGTCCCTGCTGGTGCTGCCATTACTGGCGGTCTTCCTCGTCTTACCCTGTTTGTCCTCTTCAGTTCTTCTGAAAGTAAGAAAGATAAAGGGGGCAATGATTAGTAGTAGTCTCTACAAAGGGATATTCAAGAATTGCACTGTCTGACTAACCATACATAAATATATATAATATTATTTGAAAAAATATATGTATATTTTCACTTAAAAGAAAAGGTTACAGGGGCATTATAGGTTCTGAAGAAGTCATAACAGAGGAACCGCGACCCTAGATATACACATTTGCATTTCCTTAAATTTCTCAACAACTACTTTGTACATTTAAAATGTGAGCCTAACTATAACGTCCCTGTAGTCTTTTGTTTTTTAAGTGGATGTCTATGTTTTTTTAAATTCTATTTTCTAATTATAAGGTCCCCGGAAACTTTTTCTTTCAATTAATTTCTATGTTTTGTTTTAATGTAAAGTAATTTTAATTACTATATGTTAATCCACCCACCGCCGCACACTAAGGTTGGAGGGCGGTAGCTAGAACTATATATTTTAGGGGGCATAGCCCCAGTGATCACAACCCTTTATTTACAAACACAAAGTGGAAGGAGTCTGATTATGCGTTAATCACTGGAAATCTCAACAAGAAGCACATTGGTGAGGGGTAAACCCCTACCTGGTGACTGGGCTTTAATATAGCTGTAATGTTCCAGACAAAAACAAGATCATACACAATCAATGGACTTGTTTTATTGCAGGTCTTAAAGGAAATCATTACTTTGATTTGCAATATATAAGATAAATCCTAAGAATAGAGCTTGTATTTCCTGCTTGGTGAAGTGCTGTTTTTATCTACCACTATGGTGAGTCCCAGAGGAGATATATAGACCCTTGAATTCCTTCATTAGAGAAGTGGGTTCCACATATATGACTGTAATTGTTTTAGATGTTATTATAAAAATGTTTTCTTTCTTTTGAAGATATATGTATCTATATGTATTTTAGTCCTGAAGAAGTGAATTGTACAATTAAATCCAACCAAATTAGTGTGCCACAACCTACGAACAATCAACATTCTTATATGATCAAAAAGAAATTCATGGATGCTCAGTGATATGTATGGTAGTGGTGTATATGTTCAAAAACATATTGATTTGTCGTAAAGAAAAATGTCTTTTTGTGGTTATGTGTAGTATATATTCTTTTATTTTATGTACGTGGTATTTTAATATATTATGAATACGTTATTTATCTGATTAAAGTTCTATATATTTTCTAGGCATTTTGGTATTAACATTGGATTTCTACTGTCGTGGGGGAGTATGTCTGTGGATTGTAAAACAGAGTGCTTGCTAGTATAGGTGATTACACTTGTGTGATCCATAATGAGGGAAGCATTGACAGATTTGATCTCAGTGATGACAACAACATAAAGGTTCAGGATCATTAATGAGCAGGGACGCAGGACAGAGAAATGGTTTTGAAAACAAATCCAATGTGTCAGTAGGTTTCAAGCCACACAGTGCATTTCCTGTTATAGTTTTTAATTGTACATTATAGAATAATTCACCCCTACAAATGTTTTAAATATGGAAAATGCTGCATTTTAATGTACATTGGGCATATCTAATCGTAATATAAAAACAAATGTACAAAGGTGCAGTCAAAGTATCTTGGGGGATTTTCAATTCAACAGTTTTTTTATTTTATGTAACTTAAATTATAAATAACAGCAATTGATCAATATATAAACATGCAAATAAAAATTGCACAAGGTATAATCTAAAATATCATGTCCAACCTACAAAATTTGGGTTTCCATATTCTGGTGTCATCAAAACCACAAAAATAATACTGTTCTGGCATAGAATCTCATGCTAGAGATGCTGCTGCCACATAAAAAATGTTCTTTGCAAATTCCAGTGCTGCTTCTTGGAGCTATATATGTGCTGCATCACATATTCAAAATCAATGTGTGTGTTACTATCCTTCTATTAAAATATTACTGACAATGGAAAGTATTGTCCTCAATCTCTTACTCAAAAGTTGATCTTTAGGGTTCCAAAATGTTGCTAGCCAACCTAGCTGCTAAACGTTTGTTCATTGACCAACAGTGCCACCCCATGGGCTCTCTGTGCATAGAGGTGGTAGCTTTGCTACCATTGGATTGAATAGGGGTCCTTTAATTTTTGGGCTGTGGTGATTGAAGGGGGCAGAGGGTAGGGGAATTGTGGGAAGGCACTGTTTATTTAAAGTGAGCTTTTTCTGCTACCCCCAAACTGAAGCAAAATAGCTCGTGGGACCAGAAACAACAGCAGCCCGCAATTTCTTATGTCTCTGGGTCTTCTGTTTCTGGGTCCATAATTATCGGGTTCTGAGTTTGAGAATTTAATAACTCCAGGTCAGGAGACTCAGAAAACTTGTAGTTGAGAACGAGGATCTAAGATTCCTTGTATCATTTGTGTTATCTTCCAACAGTTCTGACTTTTAAGCAATAGTAGATGGAATGCTAAGGCTGAGGGCCTTATAAATAGTTTGGCTGATGGGTTACTCTATCACAATCAATAGGAATCATATTGCAGCGGACAGGATTTCCGTCACATTTGTGAAAAGAGTAACCCCATCCACCAAACTTCAAATCTGGCCCTATGTATTCCTTATTTTAATATGAGAAAACAAACCACAAAACACAGAATACAAAGTCCTGCTGTCTACACCTTTATCACATGCCCACCATTTCTGATCATGTTGTAATAAGGAGAACTATTGTTTATCTTCTAAGCCACCAGGCAGCTCAAGCCCCAAAGAGAACATGTTAGTGTCCCAAGGCCACTCCTCAGACCATTGTTGAATGGATGTGGCAATAGGCAACCTTTGAAATGTTCCTTCAGACCAACACTTTCTCCAGCACACCATGCAGGTAAAATGAATGAGGTGATAAACATGCACTGATACGTGATGACTCTGCAAAGGTTGATGCAGAATATGGCCACAATAAAAAACATATTTGTAAGCCTTTCTTACCTAAGAGAAGGAGTTTACTTGTTTTTGTTACTTTGATGATTAAAAAGAAAGGCAGGGAGAAGAGGTGACTAGGACCACTACCCGACCCCCCATTGCCTTCTCCTAGCACAGAGATGCCACTTACTTTGACAGTCACGCACGAAGTCACTAGGATATTCCAATGACAGTTTAAAAAAAATATTGACATTGCAAACGGTCTACTGAATAACTTTGTTGAACCTGGTTCTGAGCAGGTTTCAACTTGGCTGAATTTTTGTTTTCTCTCTTTCCTTCTTAGTTTTGCTTTAAAGTTTCTCTTCTTTGAAAGAGCAATTCTAAACTCCTACATGATTGGCTTGGTTCTTGGTTTGCCAGGAACCAAGTGACTATCTCCAACCACCAATACTACCCCTGTTTCAGGGTGTCCAGCCCAGTCACACATATGAAGGGCTGGAGGTAACTACATCTTGCTCAAGCATCTTCCATGTATGGGCCTTTCATGGTATGATGGCATATTATCTACCCCCTGTTGCTTATGGGTAGACCTGCATAAGCACTTACCATGACTGTATGTAAAGTGCTGCCCTGTTTCCTCCTTTAATACAAGTCACAGGGGGAACGCGTTACTCCAGTTGAGACCTTGGTAATTAGTGGTATCAACAAAAATATCTTGACAGGTATCAATCAAAAATTACCATAAACAATGACAAAATCATACAGAAACAAGAAAGACGGAAGCTTCAGATAGTATATTGTGAATATATTTAAAGATTAAGTAAACATAAGAAAATGATGCCATCCACATTTATCCAAAGATGTGCAGTGATTAAAAAAGTGAACATCTAGTGCTCATAAATCGGTCACCAAATTCGGTGCATGTGAAACACAAGAGAAAAGTAAAATGAGAAGCAGCTTGCATGTAGACAAAGTTTGTAAATTTTAAGATATATGAAATTGACTATGTTTTAAAGTATTGAAATTATCAAGTAACACAAAAAGCCTTGATTTTTGCTGCTTCAGTTACCGACGACGTATCAACCATATTAATTTACGGTCACCATCAGGACCAAGAGTGCACATAGAAAATGTGGTGCTGTTAAAACAAACAGAAAGGTAATCCTTTTTGGAGAAGAAAAGAAAAAGAGATACCAAGGCTGCCAAAAAAGACTAACATAGAGACTCACCAGTCTGTTAAAACAAAGTTCTGAAAGGTGACCGTCAATTGAACTGTAACAAGTAAATCAACGAAAGAGGTTGAAGGGCTGGATATTAATCCCTTAAAAAAACAGAGAAGAAAATCACTAAATACTTTCACAGGCAAAGGAGTGTATGCCAATAATGCTCCATTACAATTGTTAACCAACATGCCCAAAGCACGGTCCAGAGAAAACTTCTATACTTCACATCTCTCCTGAATGTATAAATCAATCAGAATAATTTGGAAAATAATAAATAATCAGATGAACCAGATGAACGCGATCCGTTTATTATGGGGGGCTCAATTATACACAATAAAGCCTCACCTTAGAACAAAGACAATTGTATGTACATCAAATCGTATGGCCCAAACCAAATCCCTTCATATTGGGGCAATGGTGACCCAAATGAATCTGGGGTTCCTACAAAAAGCACTAATGGGGTAACGAACGGAAAAACGGGTTTATGGTATCATAACTATGTCCCCCAAAGATTGTCTATAAGGTTAGAATAGCTTTCCTTGTAGAGAACAAGATGTCCCCTATCAAAAGACAGCGGCCAATAGTAGCTACGCGCCTAACTCGCTGCATGGACAAATGGCATAAAAAAGGGTCTCTGCTAGACCGCATTGAAAAGAGCCACATAAAAGTGCCCGGGGGGAGGGGACGGGAACGAATAATTGCCATATCCAACAAATGAGGTCAAACTGAGGGGAATAAATGTGAGGATGTCCAAAGAGGACCAGCAAATTGTTATTATATCCAGGCATATATTCTACAAAAAATTAAATTATACTTGTGAGAAGAGAACCTATTGAGGGGTGAAAAGCCTGAAGACCACATATTATAATTTAGCATGAGAACTGCAGCCTTGGTAAAGAAAAAATAATGATAAGCATCTAATAGCAATAATCAATGATACAACAATCATTAAACAGCAAAATCACATCCATTAAAGAAAATAAAGAACAGGAAAAAGCATTTAGAACAGAACATTATAAAAATATGGCAAATGATAATGTTAATCTCACTGCACTAAATAAATTTTGAGTCACAACAAAACAGCTTAAAAATGCTAATGGACAATTCTATGTCCATGAATAACAAAATAAACACTAAATATGAAATACCTAAGACAGAAGAAACAATCCACAAAAGTATATACATAGTGCAATGTTTTCAACAAAGCTGGGGTATAAAACAAGCCGAAAGGAAGGAACAGTGAAACAAAATCAATATATCAGTATTCAAGGTGAGCCATGATCAATATTCCAGTATTCAAAAGAAAAAGACAGATCACAGAAGGGATATATTATTCCAGTCATCTAACGTATTCAAGCCATTGTTAACAGAGTTACAACGAGTAATCCATCTCCATACACAACGTTGTAATAATTGTGTCAGATCACCACCGAAGTGTAGGCTGGTCAAATTTGCCAAATCATATCTGTTTCCGCATGATTATGTTCCAAGGAATGGGAAACAAATGATGCATTTTCCATCTTTCATCTAATTCTGGTCCTATGTTGTGTTATTCTGGTTTTAATCATTTGTGTACTTTGCCCTAAATAAATTAAATTACAAGGGCAGCGAATGGGATAAATTACAATTCTTGTCCGGCAGTTCCTGACATGTTTCAAGTGGTATGTTTAGTTTCTTACCCTCAATTCCTTGGTGTTCACAGCAAGGGGACATACACTACAGCTCTCAATTTGTAATGTCCCACTACTGGTGGTAGACCCCAGATAGAGGAGATGGATTGGTCAGTGTTTTGTTTGGGTGTCTACGTAACAGCGTAGGCAATGTGATCTCCTAAATTCTGAACTCTCTTTTAGGAGACGATAGGGCGTTTATAGAAGGCTGGGAAGTTACGCAGAACACCCCAATTCCTCTTAATCACCTTGGTACCCCAAAAGCATTCAGCATTGGCTGCTTAGGTACAACCTGAATGTGCTGAGGCAACAATTATAGGTTTGGAAACCACAATGAATGATATAAGAACAAAAACGCAGAAAACAAACATGCAGGTAGGCAGGCTAACAGAAGTCATTGGGTGTAGGCGAAGTTTGAGGAGGATGAGTGGGGTGATGGTGGTGGTATAAGGAAAGATTGAGGCACAGGAAAATCCCAGACACCATCCAATATTAGGATTTGGGGATATCAGACTGGTAGGTCTGTGATAGAAAAGATGGAAGGAATGTTTTCTGAGTACTTTTCCCACCCTCTGGCTGAACTCTTGATTAAGAAAGTGTACAGAGTCCCCTATTGGAAAGGGGGCTTCTCATAAGAAAGTGATGATAGTACTGCCATTGTGTTGTTATTATTATTAGAAAGGTTGTGCTGCTGATTAATGCTTTACAAGTGAAAGGTAGGAGGATCAACTTGTTCCCGTACATCAACTCGACAATGCAGGCCAATACAAAGGCGCTCAAGACTGTGCCACTACAACTGCTTGCTTAGAGGTCACTTCCTCCTTAGTGTAAATGGCAGGGTTAAAGGTGGTGAACGAGGACACGAGAGCATCAAGGAAGGTGCTGGAGTGGTAAACTCTGACTGCCATTTTGCAGTACAGGTTCTACAAATGAATTAGACAATGCCATTTGGTTCCCCTTGTAGGCATATGGGGCTATTAGGGGAGACATGTATTAATGGCACTGGTATATTGGTGGTATTTTGGTGTGGTTTCTCCCTCTCACCTGCATCATTCGTGCAAGATCCAGCCTTTTCTTCTTTTTTCTGCCTTTCCCTCATTCCCCTGGATTATCTGTTTTTCTTTTCCCCACTTTGTTTGCCTTTTGTTTCTGAACATTTGCCGGGTTACATTAGATCTGTTTTGGGACACATTTTTGAATTGTTGTCATGTTCTATTCTAAATTCAAATAAAAATTAATTGACACTAAATATATTTGCTGGAGGTGTTCACTTCTCCTTGAAGTTGGGTTTGCACTTTAAAAAATACATAACACAAAAAAATAGCTGGATTTTCTAAATACTAAAATCTATGCAGTGTGTGCATTAACCCACCAAACACTATTATTGTATTTTACACTATGTCCCATATGTTACTCACAGATTACAGCAGCAGGCACTAAACCTGCTTAACTTACTCATTAGGTCTAGTGTTTGTAATGTTAGTGTGACAGTGTCCAGGGTAATTGTTCAAGACACTGATTTATTGGAAGCATATCTTAGTTTAATTTTGTGCACAAGCGTAGGACAATATTTCTTTTTACTTTTCATGATTTCTTCCTGCTACTGATGGTGCCCCTCTGCCCCATTCCACCCTCAAAAACATGCCTTTCACCCTAAAACCAGCACCTCATTCAGGTCTACCACCACTATGTGGTACTTTTAGTTAAATATAATTTTAGATGAACAGATTTCCTCACGTTTGGCAGACTGAGATAGCAGGAGCGTCAATGCAAACTCCTCCATTAAGGATTTTAGCTGGGGATCAGAGGGGGAGCCTCAAGGCCCATGAGGTCCCTACCGGCTCCCCGCCTCCAGTGGGAGCTGGCATTGCTCCCACATGCAGGGAGTAGCTAAAAATGCTGCTCTCTGCGTGCTGGAGCAATCCTCTTATCTGGTTTCCTGAATACATATGAAAAGTCTGCTCCCAGCGAACCGGGAGCAGTTTTCCTACTCCCGCCCGCTGCGGACAGCAGACTTAAAGTTTGCTCTAGCTCGTCAGCTGTCAAAGCTCCCACCAAGCAAAAGCAAACTGCTATCTCATTAAGGGTGGGCACCTTAAAAGATAGGGAGCTAGCCCTTGTGGGTGGTGGTGCCCAAGGCCATTAATGGCTCCAGGAGAGGGGCTGCACATCCCCCCTCCTTTCAGTTTGCACTGGCTGGCACCGGGAGGTGGTGGTCCCCTGGGCCCTATATGGCCCAGGAGGGGGGACAGCCAAAACCACTTTCTCTTAATTTTGATTTTGTGCCCTGGGGAGGTGGTGGTTCCTGGGGCCCTCTAGGGCTATGGGGGGGGGGGGGGGGTCCCCACAGCCCCCCTCAATAAATTACTTAATCCCCAGGTAGGTGGTTGTCCCCAAGGTATTTCCAGACACAGAAGGGAGTCTGTGGGGGCCCCAAACCAATTTTTTAAGGTAAGCCCTGGGGAAGTGGCGGTACCTGGGGCTCTAAAGAGCCTATGGCAGAGGTCTCCGCAGCCTCCCTCCAGTATGTAAATAAAGTTTCAGGGAGGTGGTGGACCCATGGGCTCGAAAGACCCTTAAGATGGGGGCAGTGTGCGCCCACCTCCACACTTTTTAAATTCTGTATTTCCGCAGGACCTGGCCCACCCAGGTGCTAAATTGTAAACAAGCACGGAGGACCACACTTTTTTTTATTATTTTGCCACAGATCCTCCACGATTTTGCAGTAAAATTGAAAAAAAACATTCTGGCCCCCTGCAGGGTGCTAGAGGGACCCCATCACCAGGGCTAGGGGGGTCAGCGTATTTCTACCTTGCCACCTTTTTTTGTTTTTACTTATTTTGGAACTCTGCTGAGTCAGAGCCCCAAAATGGCTGCCAACACTTCCTGGTTGAAGTGTTGGCAGGCAATCGGATATCAGCACAGGGACTGTTGGATTCCTGGTGGATCTGTGTCCCTAGATATCTATATTTCTTTAGAATTTACTATCTCCAAAACTACTGAATGGATTTACACAAAATTACAAAAAGATCTAGCTTTCTGACAAATTTCGTGTGATTCCGTTCAGTGCTTCGGGTTGTAGTCCTGTCTAAAATCCCTATGGGAAATTGCATGGGAAAAACACATTTAGGACCTCCTTTTTCTCTGACCCCATTTGATGAATCACCCTGAAACTTTCAAGACAGAAGCTGAAGTGAGTGGCGTACTGGTTTTTAAAGTTTCATGAAGATTCATCAAATGTTGCAAAAGTTAAAGGCAAAACAAAAAGAAATGCTGTTCCTATGGAAACTAAGTCCTAACTATAACTATCTACTGGCGACTGGCAGTAGGTAATATGTATATATAAACCCACCTAAGCTCAACCTAACCTCACCTGTGATGTAATGCTGCCTGAAAAGTAATAAATTATGTCTGCCCATCGGTGTGTTACTTGATGTTGGGTGCAGGACACCTCGCTGTGATGGCGCATGCAGCGCTGCACTCTCCCCCACCTCAGCTGTCTCTCCGCTGGAATGAAGCCCCGGCTGGGCCTGCTGCCAAAACGAGTTAGACACTGTACTGCGCAAATAAAACAAGCAACAGCATCTCTGCATCACTAAAAATGTGGCAGGCATCATCCCTTTGCATTGCCGCTGGCCACAGGGAGTGCAGGACTCAGTGGTGCTACTTGCCTCTGCCATTATTAGGGGTTAGGTAGGGTGGATAGAAACATATACTAAGGGGGAGAAATCTGAAATGAACATACAGGGGGAGTTGAGTTAGAAAGTAATAAAAAGTAAAAATAAAGTTGAAAAAAGGTCTGAGGTGGAGCAGAATGGGGTGAATTAGGTTGGATGGGCCTTAGGCAGCAGGAAACACGAGGGGATGGCTCGGCAGGGGCAGGCCTTAGTAAACAAAATGGATAAGCGCTTGTGCACTGCAACACACTGTTGAGTGTGAACGGCATCACTGGTGTCATTTTTGTGACACAGCTTTTGCAAAACGCATCTTGTGTAATTCTGCGTAAGTGATGCCCACCCATAGTCCCCATCATAGATAGTGGGAACAGGCAAACCTTGGGTTTCCCTCCTGCCTTTCCCACTGGCTTGACCAGTGGGGTAGGAGTGACAGATCTTCTCCTTCTCAGACGTCTGTGGACAGTAAAAGTGGTTGACCAACCTGTCCAAGATTTTGGTCTGCCTGAAATGCCCAGCCAAGGGGATATCATTGGTATGTTTAAGAAGCATATCCTGTAATGCTAGAGAAGCCCCAAACTCCCAGCTGCTAAAGGTTTTTGGGTCCTAGCCTCGGCCTGCAACACCTCCTTTCCCAGTATATACCATGGTTTCCATTAGTATCCTCTTGCGTTTGGACTTCAGCCTGGTGCCAAAGACCTTAAAGAGTTGGGCACTCTCTCTGAACTTGTCAGAATTCCTCTCTAGAGGGTCCTTCTGCCTAATACTGCTCAGAGGGTTCTTGCAGGACTTTTATGCGAGGGTCTTCCCCTTCAGGCTTCAGATCCTCCTCCTGGGGATCAGGTTCCTTCTGGGTAATGGGAAGGTATGAGACTAGTTTCCAGTATCTCTTGCCCTTCCTCTTGGTTGTGGGAGACTGAGCCATTGTTCCAATCTCTGGGATCCCTTGAATTTCCTGGTGGTCTATCTTGGCCCTTATGGGCACAAATACCTAATCAGGCAGACTCAACATTTCTCGATGAGACTTTCTTTCCACCTAAGGGAAAGCAGGACATTTCTAGGTTGTTTCCTCACAAACACTCTACTGGAATGGCAGAGCTCAATGCTACCTTCTTCAGGTTTTAAACATCTCCCCACTTAAAGGTGACCATTACTATGGGATAATATTTCACCTCAATGTTAGTATGACTACCCTAAGTGGAACAACTGAGATAATCTGCTCTGTTGAAACAGACCGGTCCACCACTGTGGTCACACTGCCTCTTGTATCCCTCAGAGAATCTGCTTTGGTCCCGTTGATAATTAGCCCTTGCCTGTACTTTGCCATGCTGAGAGGTAAGGTGGTGTGGGTTTCAACAACCTCCCCACCCACAGTGACAAAGGTGGCTTCGGTCCAGCCACTGGTTTACCTTAAGCAAACCTCCACCCCAATTCCTACACTGACAGTCCCTTGGGACTGCCCATCTATTAGGGACTTCTTGGGACAGACTGAGTTCTTATTTCCTGACTTGTGACAGTACAGGCAGACCCAGGCCATCATGGAGTCAAAAGGTTTCTATGAGGAAATGCCTCTTTTTGTATTGTCACTGCCAAAGCTTTTGACTGATGCTGCTGTTTTTGTCCTGCTAAGCATACCTCCATGCCAGCTCTTTTGGCCCTTAAAACAATAATGGCATATTGACTATATCCAAGTGACATATTTTAACTTACTTATAAGGCCCTAGTATTTAGTACAGCGGTTAAAGTGTATCCCCAGGGACTGTTGCACTTGTTGTGCCACCGTGAAAGGCACAAAGTAAAACATGTCTCCCAGCCTACCAGTGCAGGCTGGTACAGCAGTTTTAAATCTGCTAACTCAACTCAACTAATTTAACTTTGCCATTTAGAGTAGCAAAGCCCAAACTCCTTTTTTAATATATAGAAAACTACCCCTACGGCAAGCCTACCGAGTCCTAACGCAGGGTGCAGCACATAAAAAAGTAAAACATGTGTTTCATATTTTCTGTCAGTAAAAACTTGCAATTGTTGTTTTTATTGTGAGAGATGCTAGTAGCCCCATTGGACAGTACAGGGTTGCACGCTGACAGCTCAGCTGTGCTAACTTCTGAATCACACCTAAAGTTGCCTGACTTGATGCCTATGTCAAAAGTAATCTAACTTCTTGCTGCAAGCAACTTTTAAAAAGATGCCACTCAGTTGCCCACGTTTTTCCAGTGGCCATCCGTAGATGCTGGGCAAGAAACAGCCTTTTGCCTGGCTCTCAGGACTGGTAAAAATAGAGGCCTTACACTGGAGGAGGTGTTACTTCCTCCTGGAAGGAAGTCACATGAAGTGTTAGCCCAAAATGTGAGCTTTAAAGGGGAAGACGCCTTTGAAAGGCAAATGAGTAACAAGTTCTTTTGTCTGGATAGACAGGTTGACATCGGAGACAGAGAGGTAGAAACACTGGCTAAACGGATTTTTTCATGGATCTGTAGCCCCTGGGAACCACCCCTCTAGGGTGAGCCACGAGCTCCACACACCAAAAGATGACTCAGATGCCTTGGGAGTGGGCAGAATGGAGCACTCTAGGATAGTTAGATGCCACAGTTCACAGGAAGCTGTTATCAGGCGGGAGGGAACCAGGTAGCCCAATGGCTAATGACCGTGCATTTCCATGAGGCTACTTTCTGGGCATAAAAGGGACACCCCTGGCAACCAGAACTCAGATCTTGCTTAAACTGGAGATGAGGACCTTAGAAGGAGTGCCATGATGATCTTGGTACTGGCAAATAAGAGGATGCACCAAAGTTGGACTACACCTGCTGCTCTTTGGGCTAGCAAAGGAAAGGGCTGTGCCTGCTGTGTCCTGCTCATGGAGACGTCATATCCTGAGCCCAGCCAGGAGCAGAGATGCCTACGGTCAGTTGGTTGACTTCCTTGTTGCAGCACATGGGCAAAAAAGCTGAGGAAGTCTGCCTGGGCGAGTTGGTAGCCCAGATCACCAGATTGTTCCTCCTCGTCACAGTGCAGGGGAAAAAGATCCAACACTTGACAGTTGCACCCAAGTCTGTTGGGCCTGGTAGAGTCGTTGGAGTGCAGTTTAGTTGCCCAGGAGGAGAGTTAGTGCCAAAAGAAGGGAACCACTGGTTTTGTTGTGCCCAGTGAAGCAAAACACAAACGATGGACGGAATGCGGAACCAATCAAACATTCACCCCCAGTCACAGATCTGGGTTTAATCCATTGTTCTTTTGCTCACCATGCCACCCCAGTTTAGACCCAGCCATATGCAAATCAATCTTGACCCTGTTCCTCATGGAAACAGTCCAGCCCGAACTGCCAGACCAGTTCCTCCCTGGACCGGAAACAAGCATCCTGGGACCGGCTTCAGGGTTTCTCCCTTCATCAGCCAGGCTAGCTTGAATCCAGTGGCATAGTGAGCCCAGGACCCATGTCTGGGCATACCCGGCGCGCTTATGGCGGCAAAAGCAAAGCAAAACACAAATTATAGACGGAATATGGAACCAATCAAACATTCACTCCCAGTCACAGATCTGGGTTTAATCCATCGTTCTTTTGCTCATCATGCCACCCCAGTTTAGACCCAGCCATAAGCAAATCAGTCCTGACCCTGTTCCTCATGGGAACAGTCCAGCCCGAACTGCCAGACCAGGTCCTCCCTGGACCGGAAACAAGCATCCTGGGACCGGTTTCAGGGTTTCACCTTTCATCAGCCAGGCTAACTTGAATCTAGTGGCATAGTGAACCTGCGACCCACGTCTGGGCATACCTCGGTGCACTTATGGCGGCAAAAGCAAAGCAAAACACAAATGATGGACGGAATACGGAACCAATCAAACATTCATCCCCAGTCACAGATCAGGGTTTAATCCATCGTTCTTTTGCTCACTATGCCATCCCAGTTTAGACCCAGCCATAAGCAAATCAGTCTTGACCCTGTTTCTCATGGGAACAGTCCAGCCCGAACTGCCAGACCAGGTCCTCCCTGGAAAGGAAACAAGCATCCTTGGGACCAGTTTCAGGGTTTCACCCTTCATCAGCCAGGCTAGCTGGAATCCAGTGGCATAGTGAGCCCGGGACCCACGTCTGGGCATACCCGGCGCACTTAAGGTGGCAAAAGCAAAGCAAAACACAAATGATGGATAGAATGCGGAATCAATCAAACATTCACCCCCAGTCACAGATCTGGGTTTAAGCCATCGTTCTTTTGCTCACCATGCCACCCCAGTTTAGACCCAGCCATAAGCAAATCAGTCTTGACCCTGTTCCTCATGGGAACAGTCCAGCCCTAACTGGCAGACCAGGTCCTCCCTGGACCGGAAACAAACATCCTGGGACCGGTTTCAGGGTTTCACCCTTCATCAGCCAGGCTAGCTTGAATCCAGTGGCATAGTGAGCCCGGGACCCACGTCTGGGCATACCCGGCGCACTTATGGCAAGAAAAGCAAAGCAAAACACAAATGATGGATGAACCAATCAAACATTCACCCCCAGTCACAGATCTGGGTTTAATCCATTGTTCTTTAGCTCACCATGCCACCCCAGTTTAGACCCAGCCATAAGCAAATCAGTCTTGACCCTGTTCCTCATGGGAACAGTTCAGCCCGAACTGCCAGACCAGGTCCTCCCTGGACCAGAAAGAAGCATCCTGGGACCAGTTTCAGGGCCTTTGTTGTGCCCAGTCTTCAAGTGGACATTGGATTTTTGCTGGACGAAAAAGGACGTCGCTAGACATCGAACCCTGTGGCCATAGTTGCCCCACTAGGACTGAGAAATAACCAAAGGAAGACCCCTGCCCTCCAGTCCACCGCACAGCACCTTCAGCATCCTGTATCCATTGCATCAGGACTACTCCATGGAGGTCAATGGCAAGGTACCACTGACACTGGGGCTGGACTGAAGACTGCTTTGTTTTGACATGGTAACTGTTTCTTTGAACCTTGGTGGGTCCCTTGACTGGCTCCCTGTTGGAGTTTGTTCCCCAAAGTTCTTCGAAGTAACCACATCCATCCTTTATGTAACTTTTTGTTGAAAAGGTTTTTAAGAGTCAAATGTGTTGAATTTGCCAATGCTTGTTTGCAGTTAAGTGAAAAGTCTTGACTTATTGTTTCTCTTAAATTCTATTGTTTTAGTTTTGGAGTCTATAAATTTAGAAAAATATAACCCATTTTTATAAATTGTGTCAAACTTAATGATAATTCTGTTTCTTTCTTCAATTGTTTTGGTACTGTTTAAATGCTTTAGACGTGTTCCTTTGTGGAAGCCTGACTGCTTGAAGTCACAGCTACCCAGGGTTGAGTTAAGGTTTGACAAACAAAACCTAACTGGTCCTACGAAGTGGTGGTAGTGACCTACATGGTCCAAAACCACAACATATAATACACCCTGTTTCCTCACAGTTTCTACCCCTTGTACTCTCCTCGCTTGGGTTTGTGAAAGGGGCAGGGACCTCTACTCTTCTGTAGACTTTAAAGCTTCTTGTAAGAAGTCATTTTCATCTTCTTTTCCTGAAGGAGCTGAACACCATTTCTTGAGATCACTCCCCAGACACTTTTTAGACACCCTAGTGTGTGCCCATACTTCTGCTGCCTTACCAAGCTTCCCGGGGTTAGACAACTTGGACTCCACTAGATGCTGTGCTCTGAATGACGGTTACTCAAGATATGCTCCTTCATACTCAGATAACATAACTCAAACGTGGTGACACTATTGGCTTCCATATAGTCTAGTGTCCTGGAATTTATTCTGCTACGCTTCATGTGTGACATCAAACTTCTGCACAAGGGAATCCTTTGTATGTGTATGGGTCATCTTCCCCCTCTTCTATAGTCAGAAGAGGTTCCCTTCACAGTGTTGGTACTAACTCCCACAGTAGTGCTCCCTAGTGCTGTTGACCCACCATGCACATTCTAAATTCTATTTCACAGGAGGCAAACTATTTGTCAGTGTTCTCCCCCCACCAAAAGCTAGGCACAATAACTATGGGCATGTGAGGCCCCCTTGTAGACACCTCACCATTGCTGCCACCATCTTCTTAGGACCTTAAGAGTCCTAAGCTGGCCACCTTCTATTCCAAGGCAACTTCTTTTCTTCAAATGCAAGTTTCTTCTCCTCCAGAGCAATAGCCGCCATTTTTGCCTGCAGCTCCCTTGCTGATTGCTTGTCACTAAGCTGCAACTGGTGGATGGGCAGTTCATAAGGGCTTATGCTGGAACAGCCTGCTTCACTCCCAGCCTTGGATGGTCTTCAGAAAATCAATTTTAGGACAAATGGCCCCCTTCATGCTCTGGGGCTGCATACTTTGCTTCATCCTCAGAGAGAATCTTTGCTTTTAGGCTTCTTCCCAGGCCTTGAGGGCCCTTTCATATTATTATGCCTTCTGGTATTCTGGTCCAACTTCAATTTCCTTTCTCCTTATAGGACCTTCATCTCCACCATTGTGAGAGTTATGATGGTAGCCAGATCCAATTCTATGTTCCCATAGACTTTTAAAAGGTGCAAAAATTGGAATAAAAATAATTTGCAAAAATTGAAAATTACCCATTTAGAGACCTGGTGACAATCAAAAATCTGGTTTTGCTTTCAGTTCAATTTAAAGATTTGTACTTTCCATCTCGATAGTTAAATGGTACAGCTAAACTCCAGCTCTGGATTCCATCGTTGACCACCAATGTGAGAAAGTGGATTATTAGTTGGGTGGATGGTACTTCACCATAAGTAATAATGTCACTATTCTTGTTAGCTCCAGTAAAGGTTTCAATAATTTAAACCTGAGCTCAACCCCTGGTAGCTTTGGCCCAGAGAAGACAGGATTCCTGTAAGAACATCTGTAAAGCATTTACAAGTGCCAAAACAGTAAAAAAAAAAGTCAAAACACAGGAAAATATAAGTCCCACTCTAATTTATAAAAAATAGGGAACAATAATAATTATGGAACAAAATGTCACCCAAATGAGAAAAATCCATTCAGGGGACCCAGAGATATGATTTTTTAAAGTTTTAAATAAAAATAGCATTGAAAAGCGTTAAGCGCTAACGATGGTACCTGGCTGCGCTTGACCAGTACTTAGGGGTGATGATTTAAGGCCAAACACATTGGAGCGTGGGCAAATATAGAGACCAGGTTCATTCCAGTTGGAGGTTTTACCTTCTTACTTAGTCTTTGAAATCCTTAGCAGGGCAAGACAGGAAGCTGAGGCCAAGAAAGGCTTCTAGAGGTCGGGTAGCTATAGAACAAGGTGCTGGTGTTGACTTTTGGCAAGAAAGCTCCAAGTGGGAAAAATTCAAAATTCATCCTTGAATAATGTCCTCTACCAGCCAGATTCTTTTGGTGCCTTCGCCCGGTGAAGATGTTTACGTTCAGAATTAGTCACTTTTTTACAGCTCTGATTCCTCTAGTTCCTGTAAGTTGTACCTGAACAGAACTCCATAGGGCCGGATACCTTCTCTGCGACATCCAGCTGAACTGTTTTGCTGCTGGCAAAAAACTCAGAGTCAGAGCAACCAGACTCTTTGGCTCAGTGGCAACGAGCCTTCGTCAGATTGACTTGGCAGGATTGTCCCGGTCCCCTAGAGGCCTTTGGAGACAAAAAGTTTCAAAGTCCCAAGTTTCTCAGGATGCTAGGAGGAGTACAGAATGACAAAGCCAGTGGTCCCAGGACCTCAGGAACAGCACTTGGAAGGAGAGGGGGCAATACTCATTCCTGAGGAAGCCACCAGCAGGATCCAGTTCAAGTTCAGTTCAAACTTGTCTGTTGGGCTCTTCGTAAAAAGGGAGTATAGTAGCTTGGTGTGTCCCTTTAGCTTAACCGGCAGTCAGTCAACTGGCCTGTGGTGTCCACTTCTTTGTCATGGTACAAGAGCCAGCAGGTCCACCCTTCAAGGTCGCCTCTTAGATCTCAACAGCAGGGGCAGACCTCCTTTTGTGTTCTCTATGTCCAGTAGTGTTGTGAAGAGGGTGCCCAAGGTTGCCACATTCATGCTTGACATTAGCCTGTGTGTGGTTGTAACATCTGGCCCCTCCCTAACCAATAGGGAAAACATTTGCAGGGGGTAAGCCTACTCACTTTTGAAGCAGTTCCTATGTGCCAACAATCTCACAGTGCCCACTTTACCTAAAACCAACATGGCAGAACCTCTCTTCCCCTGTCCAGAGGTCCTGTGCCCACACCAAAAGTGTAGCTGAGGAAATGATTAACCCCTTCCCTTTAGGCACTTCAAATCAGGTCTGGTGGCTACTCATCTCCACTGGGATTGGTATCACCCTTACTAGGTGAGGTGTCTAATAGAGGACCTTGCCCAGGTTTCAGCTAACATTTGCCTGTGACAGGGCGGGCCTCTGAAATTAATCCAGCTCCTGTGCACAGCCCAGATTGCCCTATCAGAGAAACAGAACACCTCACCACCCACCCCCAATGACTTTGTCTCAGCCAAGGTAGCACATTCATACCTCGTCAAAGGGGTTATTCAGCTCCTGGGTGACAGGTAGCTGGGTGACAGGTGGCTCATGCAAATCAGCTTATAGAGACTTTAGGCAATGAAAGGATAACTTTCTAGAAGTACCTTTTCTAAACTATTTAGTACAAATCTGACTTTACCAGGGAATTGGGCTTGTAATAAGTGTTTAAAAAGTCCAAGAATTAAATTTGTAGCTGTTTCCTAGGCAAAGATAACTTTATGAAGTTTAATATTGCATCCCAATGTTTGCTGCTGGAACAACTAAACCTGCTGCAGTGAAAATGACTTTAGGGGCCTTGTCATTGTAAGGACATGTTTAACAATACATTTTCACATGTACTAATTTGCACCCTGCATCATGGGCAGTAAGGCCTACTTGGGGTGACTAGTTAAGATTTAATAGGAGGGTTTAGGCCTATGGGTTTAGACCTATCAAGAAGGGTAATTATAGCAAGTTGAATTTGCAGTACAATTGTGCAGACAACCTATAATGGTAGACCTACTATCATGTTTGCTCTGTCACTGTTGAGGGTGGCACAATCAGTGCTACAGTCCACTTGTGACACTTAACTGACTATGCTTTGTACCGTATACTAGGGACTTGCAAATGGGTTAAAAATGCCAACTAAGAGTATAGCCAATGCTAACATATTTTTAGGGGTCATAGCACATCCACTGTGGCTTTTTAACAGAGTTCCAATGCAAAGAGTAAAAGATCAGGAGCATCAGTCCTAACTAAATGTGGATGATTATGCAAAAAGAAGCATTTTCCTTTGAAACTCTTACGAATTGCAGCTCGTGTATTTATTTTATTTTTGGATCAAGTATTTATGTTATAGAATGAAGTGTTTATTCCAAAAGTGGCATCTAAGAATGCTTTTGTACTTCCTTGCGACCTGTCTTCTTTTGTTGTTTTTTCTCATTCTACAGAAGCTTGCAATTTAGGTGAAAGTAGGAAAGAATTTACAAATTTTTTGCTATATTTTTCCTCTCCTCCTTTTTCAAACGCCAACCTCTATTTCCTCCTTTTCATCCTCTCAAGGGTTGTATGATGGAACCACGCATGCTGGAACAACTAAATGCCTTAACAATGCGGTCAAACCACGACCGCGTTGTTTCCACGCATGCTTTTACCATGCATGCATTTACAACCAATTTTGTTGTAAAAGCATGTGGAAACAACATGCAAAACGGCTTGCATGGTTCCTTTATGCAACCCACTACCTGCCCTGAGGCCCAAAACTACCCCCACCCCTAATACCTAAACTACATCGACACCACCCACCCTGAACCCTTAAAAAAAAAAAAACTACCCGGCCCCTAAAACCAAATTACCCTGATCCCACAACCTGCCCTGAATCCTAAAAAAAAAACGACCCCACCACGTCCCTAAAAACTAAACTACCCCAACCCCCACCCGCCCTGAGCTCTAACAAAAAATGCCCTGACCCCCTCTGCCCCTAAAATCTAAACTACCCCAACACCCCCAACCCTCCCTGAGTCTTAAAACCTCCCCAATGAGTACACTACCCCGATCCCCCCACCCACCCTAAGCCCTAAAAAAAAAAACTATAACACCTACCCACCCTCTAAGAAGTAAATTACTCCGGCGCCCCACCCGCCCTAAAAGAAAACCCACCACAACCCCCACAACCCTGCCTCTAAAAACTGAATTACCCCAACACCCCCACCCAACCTAAAGCCTAAACCCCCACTACTAAAAACTACCCACTAACCCTGCCCCAACCCCATTTACCACACCACGTCCTCTCCCAATCCTTCCTCTTCTCTCCTCCCTCCTTCTGCCCTCCATTAAACATTCCCCCACCCCTTTAAGAATAAACTACCCCACCCTAAACCCTAAATTAAACAATACCCAAACCCATTCCCGCCTCTAAAAAAAAAACAAGTAGCCCACCCCTCCACCCTGAGTCCTAAAAAAAAAACAGCCAGCGCCCCACCCCCACCCTGTGCCCATATTTGCTTCAGCAATACAGTAGGTGATGGAGAAGAAAGACAAAGCTGTTTGTTGGCAAGCCCCACTTCTGCTCCGGCTCAAGCCGGCTCAAGGTAGCACACAGCACTGGCTCAAGGTAACCTCTGTAGCATTCACCTCAGGGGGCGGCTCCCCTATTAGGGTGGAAGAGTGTGGCCCCCACCCCCCGCCACCATCGGCAGCTGCAAAACCTTTAAAAGAAAAGGATAATAAACTTAGTATATTATCCTTTTCTTTTATAGGGGTGGGGCCAAGTGGGTGGCAAGCAGTGAGGGGGAGTGCTCAGCACTCCCCCTCACTGTGTATGTATGTTTGGCCGACCGTCTCGGGCCAGCTAAACTAACATGCACAGTAGGCTCTCTCCAGAGAGAGCCTGCACAGGCTCCCAGTCTGCCTGGGAGCGCCCTGGCTGGGCACTCCCAGCCAATCCTGATGCAACTTTGAGCAGCGTCAGGATTGGCCGCAGAGCAGGCTGTGAGCCTGTGCCTGCAGCCTGGAGTGATGAGGGACATAGGAGCATTGCACGGCAGAGGAGACAGGTGTTTTTCTTTATATTTTTTTCTTTACATTTTTATTTACACCTCCCTGCACATGCCGCCCCTTCTCGTTGTCATGAGCCACAACTGATTCACCTACCTTGAAATGGCTTGCACTGGGATTCCAGAGTGTAGGATCTCCCTCTAGGTTGCCTACTCTTATGAAGCCCCTATGCTTTTGGCCCAGTGATGCCTGATGACAGCATGGGTTTGCATTTGAGGGTGGTTAAAGCACTTGGAGAGACATGAGGTGCAGAGCCATGCCCTTTTTGCTTCCTAGGGAGGGGGAGAGCCAAGGAGTGCACTGCAATATGTCTGGAGCAGAACAGCAAGGCAGGGTCTACCTAAAGGAGGCAGCAGTGAGCCTTGGTGCCAAATGCACTATTACAAGTTAGGAAAATGCCCCCCACCCCAGGAACCCAGTTAACCAGGGGTCTATAATAAAATATATATCCCTAGGATACAGTGACCCCGACCCCTCACTCGCCTGTGTCATTGCATATGTTGCATTAACGATAGCTACACCCCTAATTAAGGGTCTTCAAGTTGCTTATTCTACCTGTCTCTCTAACAATACCTCTCTCTCCTCCCATCCCTCTATTTCACTGTCTCCCTATCTGTCCCTCACTCACTCTTCTCTTCTACTCCTCTTCCATCCCACTTTTGCTCTCCCTTATCTCTTTTTGTCCCTTCCGTACCTTATTCTCCCATTCCTTAACTTGTTTCTCCGATTGTCACTTTTCATCTATCCTCTGCTCCGCCCATAAAGAAAATTAGAACAGAGTCTGTACTCGGACAGGCTCTGTGTTTGAGCGACCATTGGCACTTCAATGTAATGGGCTGAGCCAAAGTCCCTCTCTATGTAATTGTCTGCAAGCAAAACCATAACAAATGTCGGCAATGCTAGTAGGTTGGGCTCATGAATGCACTGCCAAGCAAAACCTAAAACTCCTTGAAGGTTATCGACTTCCCTCCTCCTGTCTGTGCTGCTGCCAGAGAAAAACACTGTTAGAAATGGGGTTTTTGGTTGGCATCAGGTTGCCCTCTGTCCAAGCAAGAACCCTCACTCTAGTCAGGGTAAGTCACACACAATCCAAAATCAGCCTGTGCTCACCCTCCGGTAGCTTGGCACGAGCAGTCAGGCTTAACTTAGAAGGCAATGTCTAAAGCATTTGTGCAATAAATCATACAACACCATAGCATAACACCCCAAAAATACACCACACAGTATTTAGAAAAATATATAATATTTATCTGGGTATCTTCAGGTCAAAATGATCAAAGTTGCAATACGAATTTGTAAAGATATCACTGAAAAGAGATATAAAGTGTCTTAAGTCTTTAGAATATTAACAAAGTCTCTTTCAAGCACAAGTACCTGGTTTAGCGTGGAAAAATCTCCTCAGAGGGCCACAAGAGAAGAGGTGCGCGGAAAAAGGGTGTGTGCGTCGATTTCTCCCCAGCACACACGGACTTGCGTCGTTATTTTCCACGCGGGGAGGCCGGCGTCGTTTTCCGGCGCGCGGACTGTCTCTTTCTGTGGATCGCGGGGATTACCAGATGTCCCGGGTCTGTGCGTGGATTTTCCTGCTTGTTTTCCGGCTGCGCGTCGGTCTGCGGGGCTGCGTGTCGAAATTACGATCTCACGGCAGGCGTCGCGTCGATTTCTCCTCTGGATGTCGATCTGCGGGGCTGCGCGTTGAAATTACGATCTCACGGCAGGCGTCGCGTCGATTTCTCCTCCGGATGTCGATCTGCGGGGCTGCGTGTTGAAATTACGATCTCACGGCAGGCATCGCGTCGATTTCTCCTCTAGAGGTCGGGCGGCGTTGTCCTTGCGAGGCCGTGCGTCGGATTTTCGATCGTCCCAAGAGCGTCGCGTCGATCAGCGTCGGTGTGCGGCGTTTTTCTCGCCGCCGAACAAGCTGTGCGTCGAAATTTTCGGCGCACGGAGCGTCCAAGTAAAAGAGAGAAGTCTTTTTGGCCCTGAGACTTCAAGGAACAGGAGGCAAGCTCTATCCAAGCCCTTGGAGAGCACTTTCACAGCCAGACAAGAGTTCAGCAAGGCAGCAGGGCAACAGCAAGGCAGCAGTCCTTTGTAGAAAGCAGACAGGTGAGTCCTTTGAGCAGCCAGGCAGTTCTTCTTGGCAGGATGTAGTTTCTGGTTCAGGTTTCTTCTCCAGCAAGTGTCTGATGAGGTAGGGCAGAGGCCCTGTTTTATACTAAGTTGTGCCTTTGAAGTGGGGGTGACTTCAAAGAGTCTCTAAGAAATGCACCAAGCCCCCTTTCAGCTCAATCCTGTCTGCCAGAGTCCCAGTAGGGGGTGTGGCAGTCCTTTGTGTGAGGGCAGGCCCTCCACCCTCCCAGCCCAGGAAGACCCATTCAAAATGCAGATGTATGCAAGTGAGGCTGAGTACTCTGTGTTTGGGGTGTGTCTGAGTGAACGCACAAGGAGCTGACAACTAAACCTAGCCAGACGTGGATTGAAGGGCACAACAAGATTTTAGTGCAAAGAAATGCTCACTTTCTAAAAGTGGCATTTCTAGAATAGTAATATTAAATCCGACTTCACCAGTCAGCAGGATTTTATATTACCATTCTGGCCATACTAAATATGACCTTCCTGCTCCTTTCAGATCAGCAGCTGCCACTTCAACAGTGTATGAGGGCAGCCCCAATGTTAGCCTATGAAGGGAGCAGGCCTCACAGTAGTGTAAAAACGAATTTAGGGGTTTTACACTACCAGGACATATAACTACACAGGTACATGTCTTGCCTTTTACCTACACAGCACCCTGCTCTAGGGGTTACCTAGGGCACACATTAGGGATGACTTATATGTAGAAAAAGGGGAGTTCTAGGCTTGGCAAGTACTTTTAAATGCCAAGTCGAAGTGGCAGTGAAACTGCACACACAGGCCTTGCAATGGCAGGCCTGAGACAGGGTTAAGGGGCTACTGAAGTGGGTGGCACAACCAGTGCTGCAAGCCCACTAGCAGCATTTAATCTACAGGCCCTAGGCACATATAGTGCATTCTACTAGGGACTTATAAGTAAATTAAATAGCCAATCATGGATAAACCAATCCATAGTACCATTTACACAGAGAGCATATGCACTTTAGCACTGGTTAGCAGTGGTAAAGTGCCCAGAGGTCAAAAGCCAACAACAACAGGTCAGAAAAAATAGGAGAAAGGAGGCAAAAAGTTTGGGGATGTCCCTGTCAAAAAGCCAGGTCCAACAAACACCATCATTTTTTTTGTTATGTAAGACAAGATAACAGCATTACAATAGCATGTGTGTGTGTCTGAAAGTTGAAGCTCGGGGAACTGTGTAATATAAAGTGATCACAAGTGTGTGGAGGGCAAGAACTTTTTTTGCGAACGCACACAACTTTTTCCCAATCACAACGTGGGCGGTACCAAAGCCCATCTCCTGATGGGTTTCACGTTATTGTCTGGCCACAGCTATGCTTTCAAGTCAGACTGTAAAAATGATGATGTGGACTCAAAAACTACTGCTGCCAGCAGAGGGCAGGCTGGGCCCCACTTCTGATGGCTAGGTACCGGGTAGAGGGAGCAAAGGAACATTATAAAGGTTCAGGGAACTAATTTTTGAGTGCAGGGCCAGCTTTAGCACTGGTGGCACCCTGTGCGACAGTTTATTTTGTCGCCCCACACCCCATGACCTCCTCCTCGGTTTCACTGACTACCACCTGGCAAATGTGCCCCTCATCTCTCTATAGCTTCCTTTCATAAACTTTCATTTGTTTTTAAGCACTTGTAAAGGCTGGCTTCACTAATCCACTGAGCTATCCACATAAAATATTGGGGCATATTTAAGAGACTTAGCGCCATTCTAACGCTACATTAGCATCATTTTTTTTTACATAAATGTGGCGTTCGAAAGCCAAAAAACGCTGTGCCATATTTACAAAGTAGAGCAATGCATGCATTGCACCACTTTGTATGCCTTTGCGCCACATTTTGCCAGCACCAGGCATAATGTATGCAACAATTGCATTCCCCAATGGGGGGGGGGGAGGGAAATGGCGCAAAGAAATCTGACATATTTGTTTGCGTCATTTTTTTCCAGCACTTTTAACGCCTGCTCAGAGCAGGCGTTAAAAGGAAGCTTGCGTTGGTTACAGTGGGCCTCTGGGTGCTTTGCAGGATTAGCATCAAAGTTTTCTACGCTAATCCTGTTAAGCACCTTATTAGCGTCCAAACTTTTGACGCTAGTCCCCTAACTACCGCCACGGTGCACCGTATTTTGAATACAGCACACGCATGGTGGTGTTAGGGGGGCACTAAGAGGAGCAAGAAAATTGGTGCAGCACTGTGTGCAGCGCCACTTAAGAGCCCCTAGTGCTATTTTAATGCCACATTAGTGTCATTTTTTTTAAGCTACTGTGGGGTTAGAAGGCCAAAAACGCTGCGCCATATTTACAAAGTGGTGAAATGCATGCATTGCTCCACTTTGTAACCCTTTGCTCTACATTATGCTTGAGCCAGGCCTAATGTATGCAAAGGCCAAAAAAAGTGGCCCAAAAAAATGGCGCAAAGAAATCTGACAGATTTCTTTGCGTGGTTTTTTCTGGCACTTTTAGCACCTGCTCAGAGCAGGCATTAAAAGAAGGCTTCCCTTGGTTACAAAGGGGCTTCTGGGTGCTTCACAGGATTAACATCAAAATTTTCAACGCTAATCCTGCTAAGCGCCTTACTAGCGTCAAAACCTTTGACGCTAGTCCCCTAGCTACCGTAACGGTGTGCCGTATTTTAAATACAGCACATACATGGTGGCATTAGGGGGGCATTAAGGCGAGCAAGAAAAGTAGTGCAGCACTGTGTGCTGCGCCACCTTTTTCAAATATTCCCCATAAGGGCATATTTAAGAGCCCTTAGTGCCATTCTAATGCCACATTAGTGTCATTTTTCACGCTAATGTGGTGTTAGAAGGCCAAAAACGCGGTGCCATATTTATAAAGTGGCGCAATGCATGCATTGCGCCACTTTGTAACTCTTGCCACTACATTATGCCTACACCAGGAATAATGTGTGCAAAGGGGGCATCACCCTTTAGGGGGGACAAAAAAATGACCCAAAGAAATCTGTCAGATTTCTTTGCATCATTTTTTTCCAGCACTTTCAACGCCTGCTCAGAGCAGGCATTAAAAGGAGGTTTCCATCGGTTACAATGGGCCTCTGGGTGCTTTGCAAGATTAGCGTCAACATTTTTGATGCTAATCCTGCAAAGCGCCAGACTAGGGTAAAATATTCTGACGCTAGACCCCTAACTACTTCCATTGTGCGCCGTATTTTAAAAATGACGCTCACATGGTGGCATTCGGGGGCGCTAAGGGTGCATTTATTTCTTAAATATGCCCCCTGGTTCTGTTTTTTGCAGCAGGCATATTAACCCTTTATGCTACTTTATGTTGAGTCAAAACTGCCACTAGGCAAAACTCCCATCTCGTTGTCTCTAGCAGGAACATTAATCACAAGAGGTATCTTGAAATGTATTTGTTTCCTGAAGGCTGGACGCACACCAGAAACTTTTCAGCAGGTGCTTTTAAATCGCAAGTTTTGGAAGTTATTGCTAAACACCACGCCCCCCTGAGATCAGCGCCCGGTGCGGTCACACCACTTGCACCGCCCAAAAGCCGGCTCTGCTTGAGTGAATAATTGAATGAATGAGTCTGTTTGTTGGGGGTTATAATAAGAAGAGGAAATTTAGGCAGGATTACCCATAGGGAAACCCAAGGACCGTTAAAAGATAAAAACTACCATCCGTATATTTACTGTCTGCCTGGCCACAACGTCAGCCTCGCCTCTGCTGCAGATTTCTATCAATGCGATATTTTATCTGGTATCACGTTTCCCTGATCTCATACAGCAGTACTACGAGTAGCGATCTCGCTTTTTTGGTCGTTGCTTATAATCCATGTATTAACTTTGGCAAACGCTGCAGTAAATTGTCATTTGAATATGTAGCGCTTGAGTGAATATTGTATTGTAATAGTATTTATATAGCGCTTACTACCCCTGACGAGGCGTCGAAGCGCTTTTCGGTGAGTAGCACGTTACTTCGGAACCCAACAAGAATTAGTGATGGATTATTATCGGGAAATAATGAGTACAGTTTTAGTATTATTATGAGTTAATTTGAGCCTCGGATATGAGAGTTTGTTAGTTAGATTGACTGGAGTAATGGAGGGGCGGAGGAGGAAAGAAATCCAGAAGTGTTCATTGGGAGTATATCCTTCATTTACTCAACCCAAAGGCTTGGGATGAGTAAAGGGGGATGGAGGAGGGAAGAGTATGTAGAAAGATTAGGGAAAGCATAGTAGCAGGGTGAGATAAATGAGGGAGAATTTAGTAGGGTTGTGTGGGAGGTCACAGTAGTAGAGTGAGGTTTGGTGAGTTAGATGTGGAAACGGAGGGAAGAGCTTAGGCAGAGTTATTTAGGAGATGAAAGTAGTATAGACCACGGAGGTGTAGAAATTGTGAAATCGCATTTAAATTCTCAATTGAGTATTTCGATTACTGGTTTTAAGTAACGTTTTCTTGTTGCTAGCGTCTGCCTGTGTGGGAAGGTGGGATGGGCGTCTTTGGGACCTGTTTTGGCAAAGCTTGGTGTTACTGACACTGACATGTGCTTGTTTGTTTGCTGTACACGACCAGCAGTGCCGCCCAGTGCGGGATAAAGGGGAAGCGGCAATGTGTGCCAGGACACGGCGGACGTGGAAGCGAGTGGGGAGAGCGGCGGGCTCTTTCGGGGAGTGTGTGCCAGGCACGTGCTCTGTTAGCGCCCCGGCGCCGGTCCAGCCCGCTCAGAGGTACCCGTCCGCTCCGGGGACAGTCAAGCGCAGCCATGGCCATCGCACGCATCGCCGCCCAGTACGTTTTCTCCGACTTTCTTCTGAAGGACTCGTCGGAGAACAAGTACAAGGGGCTGCGGCAGGAGCTGGCCGTGGACAAGATCATCAGCTGCTTGGCCGTCGGGCTACCGGTCCTGCTCATCTCGCTGGCCTTCGCGCAGGAAATCAGCACGGGTAAGAGGGGTCCAGCTAGCCAGGCGCACTCGGCTGGTGCCGTCTAACAGACCCCACTCACCCTGCAGCTACAGGCACGCACAGGACGGGCGCCGAAGGAGGGCGCTGTCCCGCACCTATTTCCATGACCCACACCCATCTCCCTGGCCAGCACCCACACAGCAAAACACACACTCCATCATTTGGGATCGGTCAAGAGGGAGGGTTTTAAAATAAATCGGGGGTGGACTTAAATTCTGCAGGTGCTTGCATTTTAAAGTAGGAAGTTTTAAGTGGAAGAAAGCAGCAACACTTGGGTTCACGTCTGCATCGGTAGTGTTGACGTACACATACGCTTCTTCACGTATAGACACGATTTTACATCCCCACTCGATGCTAACTCTATACAAACTCCAGTGCGCCCTACACAGCAAGCACCGTCTGCAGGGACAACGGCCCCTTAGTAAACAAGAGTAAATTTCCTCCCACCCATGTACAGATCGGACCACCCTGGTACCTACACAGCACACTCTCACCAGCCACTCCTGGAGTCTCTGGTGGGCCAGCCCTTAGAAGTCCGCAGCACTGCACCATCTGCAGAGATACCGCGCCAGACATGACCTCATCTCCACGGGACACTACCTGGACCGGATACTTTTATCGTAATCTTAATCGGATATTTCAGATGCAGTGAGGGGGGGTTGGATGTTTTGTGTGTTTTCTTGATTTTAATTGTATTCTTAGTAGCATAAATGTATGCCTCGTAGTTTCACGTGTGTTTCCGGAGCATACATTATGTTTTTTTTGGGGGGGGAGGCATAGCACTTAAAGGAAGGACCAGCGTTGACGTTAACCTTCTAGGAGTTTCACTGAACAGCTAAGAGCAGAGCTGTGGTCGCGGTGTTTTCCATAAGGACATTTTTAATTGAAGACAACATGTATAGGGCGATTCCTAAGTAAACAAGCATTGTAACAGGTCTTGGATGTGCCTATAACTTTTATCCTTGCTTCACAGCATCAGCAATAATGCTGATTATGTTCCGCGTGATCAAAAGGAGGAAAAAAGTGCAATGACCTTGCAGATTTATTTTGTAGGTATGCACATGCATCATTTGTTACCGCTTCTTGGTGGATGAGTAAATAAAAAAGAGTCTTAAGTAGTACAGGTGGGCCAAAAGCAACTTGCCTCCTCGCCCTCCAAAACAAAAGCTAACATTAAAAAAAGAATGACTTTTTGGGTTGAGGAGGCCAAAAAAGAAGCAGGTCGTGTAGCACATGAGGGAGGGAGCAACAAGGAGGGTGGTGTGGACTACGACCCTCGCACACACAGGCCAGCAGAGGCCGCACCAGGCTGCCAGCTTTTCCAGAGTTAATAAGATGATTCTTCCCCATCGTCGGAGCAGCTGGTGTTGCAGGTGGTTTGCTCCTCTCGCTGTTTTTACTATTGGTTCTCCCACTCATTTTTTAGAGATCCATCTGTTATTGTGTCACACGGCTCATAGGTAGCTTCTTCCTCCATGACTTGTGATGGTTACTCACAGATTTTTTTGAACCTCAATATATTCCTCAGTACTTCAGTGCTTCCTCTCTTGGCAGTGATCGTGGTACCATGGACTCTCAATACCACCCACGTTTCCTTTTTTTAGGGCGTGCAAAATTTCTACCCTGTTGCTTACCCTAAGAGTGGGTTTCCCTCCGTTCTCGGCTAGCCTCTTTGTTTTTTGCCTTCCTCGTCTCTTGGGTTGCCGACACGTCAATGACATCGGGTGCCGACTAAGGTACCATTGTCAGTATATCTCGAACCACCCTCTTCATTAACAAATCGTTTGGTACACGGCCAGTGGTGCTATGGGGAGTCTAGCGATACGCCTTCAGGAACTGATATAAACTCCACTCCGAGTCTTTGCCTTTCTCCACTCTAATTAGGAGTGCTCGGTTGAGGGTCCTCATGAGCCTTTCCATTTACCTGCGTTCACTGAGGGATTAGAAGTACATTAAAATAATGCAAGTACTCTTGGAACTCCTTGCCTTGGAAAGGTGGACCATTATCTGTTTTATTTTCCTCAGGCAGTCCTAACAATGCAAAGATTTTCTCGAGGGCTTGTTTTACACACTCAAAAGCCATAGAACTGGCAAGCTCCACTGCTGGAAATTTAGTGTGACTTTCCAGAACCACCAGCGTGAATCTTTTATCTGGAACACTCCCAAAGTCCATGCTCAGGGATGACCATGGTCTGGTAATAGCTTCTTCTATATTCACTGGCACAACAAGAGGCTTCCCACATGTGAGCACACAAGACCGACAGTTCTTCACCTTGTCCTCAACCATCCGGTTCAACTGTGCGGACCCACACTGTGAGGTATGACTATTTGATGGCCTCTGCGGACGAGCTCTTCATTTTCGTTGAACTCATTGCAGCACCGCCACAGTTGTGTCTGAGCTCCTTGCCCTATCTCCGTCAGACCTTGAAGACCGTTGAGGAAATCCTTCCCCTGCCCGTTCCCTTAGAGTGTTGTTGACATGCATCAGGCAGGCATCAGAGCTGGTCGCCCCTACAATCTCTTTCACCATCAGAGCCTTGGGACAGGCCATCTCCGTGATCACCCTTACGAATCCTTCTGCTCCAGTTTCATCTTGCCCCCGGACCTTCATTTATAGTAACACCATGCACAACCCAACTTGACTGGCATCTACAATCAACTCTTTTTGGTGCCTCGGACTGAAATACCCCATGGTGGCGTTGTGCAGAAGAGCTTTCTTTACTTTGTTGAACGCCTGCGCTGCTTTAGCTGTTCATTCCCAGGGCACATCCTTCTGGGTCAAAATTCGAAGCAGTCTAAGATGGTAGCTAAGTTGGGTATAAACCAGCCAGAATAATGGGCCATTCCCAGAAAACTACAACCTCTGACTGATTCCTCGGCACCGCAGCAGTTCTTATAGCTTCCACCTTCTGGGGGTCCACTTGTAGACCATCTTTGGAAAACCTGTATAGGAAGAATTCCCCATTGTTGGCATAGAAAATACACTTTAGGTGGTGGAGAGTTAGTCCTCTTTCTACCAACAGTTGAAGGGTAGCTGTTAGTCACACATGATGTTCCTCCAGAATGTCTGAGAAAATGAGCATGTCATTACTTACCTTGATAACTCCCACCAGTCCAGCTAGGGCCTCACGTATGACGCCCTGAAAGACTTAAGCCACTGATGAGACGCCGAAGCTGAGGAGTTTGAACCGTCTTAGAACTACATGTGTGGAGAACGACATTATGTAATGACTAGACTCCTGCAGTACTAATTGGTGATAGCCAGAGTCTCGGTTGATCTTGGAGAACCATCATGCCCCATTAATGTCTGCTACAATCTCATCAGTTGTTGGTGTGATGTGTCTTTCTCTTCGAATGGCCTGGTTGGGTAGTCTCATGTCCACACACAGTCTTATTGCGTCCTGGCTGTTTGGGGCGATGACCAGGGTTGATACCCATGGAGTGGAGACCGTTACTTTCTCGATCACCCTGGCTCGTTCCAACTGCTCTAACTCCCTCTCTATTAGAGGGCGAAGGTGAAAAGGCACCCTTCAGTGACGCAGAACCACTGGTCTCTCCATGTCGTCAACATGGAGTTTGACCTGCATACCTTTCAAACATCCCAATCCTTGTAACAGTTCTGGAAACTCAGCCAAGATGTCATCAGCATGGGGTTAGTGGATCTACTTTGCAAAAAACACTAGCCAAGGTCTTCAGTGGTGTGACAGCCAAGGAGGGTGCCGGTGTTGCCTTTAGGTACATGACATTTTGTTCTGGTTTTATTGTCCCCATGTGCAGTGCTTAATTTGTGCTTGTTGTTTCCGGTGCTATACACCAGCACTTATTTTTTAGGGCCGGCGCTGAGACTTCTGCCTCGGGCATTTACTGTGAGCAAAAGACACATATGGAAAAGACGGAGGAAGAGAAAAACAAAAAAGCGTCACAATGGGAGAAAGCAGAAAGCTGCAAGAGTGATTTGCAGGGGGCAGGGAGTGGCTGTAAATGGATTGAAGAGGCCCGAGATGGCTTCAGGATTACGATGCCTCAGTATTCCGTGCTCGCACATTTAAATGCAGCGGCCACGTGTTTAGGAGGGGGGCTTTGGGCACCAGCACCTTTTTATTTACAAATTAACCACTGCCCATGGGTGACCTCAAATTTAAACACACCCTTCAACGGAAGAAGGTACGTTTCCCCATATGTGTATATCTTTGCATTTGTTGGGAGTATTTTCAGCCCGGGTTCCAGTCTGAAAAATTGTTCTGCATCAGTGGCATTCACCGAAGCCCATATGTCGATGAGGGCTGTGATTTTCACACCCTTGATATCTACTTGACACCTAAGAGGGGATCTCCTCACCTGATTGTCTCTTCCTGTGAACAATATGGTGAATATCTCTTCGTCATCCTCCTCCTCCGGGCGGTTGGACTGAGCCTGGTCTTATTTTTCATCTTCTAGAGACAGCTGCCTGATGTTCGCAACTTCACCGCCCTTTTTAGGGCCGAGCACGTAAGCGGTCTGAAGCCTGTTGTTATATCTCTGTGGGCTTTTTACCACGCCAACTCTTGCTATTCATTTGTTGTTGTGCTTGTCTTAAATGCTTTATTTTTAATGTTGCATTTTGTGAAATGTCCCTCCTTTGTGTGCTGAGTTCCCTCCCCTGGCGTATTAACTAAGTGAACATTCCTGCACATTTCTGTTGGACATCACACTACGTTACGCTTCCTCCTGTTACAGCGTGTGATGGCCCCTCCTCCAGTTTCGGTTTGCCTTACATCCCAGCTGTGATGCTTTCTAGATATTTAGGCAGGGAGCTAATAACTCTAGCGCTCATGGTAGCGGTGGTCTCTTTGAATCTGCTTGCTTCTGTCCACTGTTTTATACTTCATTTTCAATTCATGTGGCAAGAAAAGTCCAGTTAGGAATTTACAATGCCAGTTGCTCTAACTCGTTACACTTATCGCTGTGTGATTTGAAACAGATCAACTGAAGGGAACCAGAACTTCGCCGCCAAGCGCAGTGCTGGCACACAGCATGCTTGAAGTCCTGGGGCTGCAAACTTAAAATTAAAACAGACCGTAGCACAATGTATGTGCAAATGAGATTGCCCTGTTGCCGAAGGGGTTGCTCCTGTTCTGTCTGCAAGACGTTCTTAGCCCGTGGGTGGGAGCCTGGTTGCACCTGGTCGGTGCTAGTTAAGTTTGCACTGCTGCCGTTTTGTGTAGTAGCTGTTGTGTGCCCCTGATATGCTTGCTATGCATGAAAGTGAAGCTTGTACGGTTTGGTTGGTGAATGAAAGAATTAATATTTTTAAAACGCAACATTTACCCCGTGTGGCAGGAAAGATGACTACATTTACCAGCATGCACGGGGGAGAACCAGCCTAGGCAAGGCACTGTGCTCATATTTTGAGACAACTCAGATAACCGACCTATATTGACAGGGGCGTATCTTCACGGGGTTGGGGGGAGCGGTGTTTAGGATGTTAAACCCTCCTAATAAATGCACTTTGTGATAAGTAGTGGGGACAGGTGCTTCCAGTCGATATTGTGAGATGTCTGTTGGATTGCACCAGGAACTTATACATACAGGGAGTGCAGAATTATTAGGCAAGTTGTATTTTTGAGGATTAATTTTATTATTGAACAACAACCATGTTCTCAATGAACCCAAAAAACTCATTAATATCAAAACTGAATATTTTTGGAAGTAGTTTTTAGTTTGTTTTTAGTTTTAGCTATGTTAGGGGGATATCTGTGTGTGCAGGTGACTATTACTGTGCATAATTATTAGGCAACTTAACAAAAAAAAATATATACCCATTTCAATTATTTATCATTACCAGTGAAACCAATATAACATCTCAACATTCACAAATATACATTTCTGACATTCAAAAACAAAACAAAAACAAATCAGTGACCAATATAGCCACCTTTCTTTGCAAGGACACTCAAAAGCCTGCCATCCATGGATTCTGTCAGTGTTTTGATCTGTTCACCATCAACATTGCGTGCAGCAGCAACCACAGCCTCCCAGACACTGTTCAGAGAGGTGTACTGTTTTCCCTCCTTGTAAATCTCACATTTGATGATGGACCACAGGTTCTCAATGGGGTTCAGATCAGGTGAACAAGGAGGCCATGTCATTAGATTTCCTTCTTTTATACCCTTTCTTGGCAGCCACGCTGTGGAGTACTTGGACATGTGTGATGGAGCATTGTCCTGCATGAAAATCATGTTTTTCTTGAAGGATGCAGACTTCTTCCTGTACCACTGCTTGAAGAAGGTGTCTTCCAGGAACTGGCAGTAGGACTGGGAGTTGAGCTTGACTCCATCCTCAACCCGAAAAGGCCCCACAAGCTCATCTTTGATGATACCAGCCCAAACCAGTACTCCACCTCCACCTTGCTGGCGTCTGAGTCGGACTGGAGCTCTCTGCCCTTTACCAATCCAGCCACGGGCCCATCCATCTGGCCCATCAAGACTCACTCTCATTTCATCAGTCCATAAAACCTTAGAAAAATCAGTCTTGAGATATTTCTTGGCCCAGTCTTGACGTTTCAGCTTGTGTGTCTTGTTCAGTGGTGGTCGTCTTTCAGCCTTTCTTACCTTGGCCATGTCTCTGAGTATTGCACACCTTGTGCTTTTGGGCACTCCAGTGATGTTGCAGCTCTGAAATATGGCCAAACTGGTGGCAAGTGGCATCGTGGCAGCTGCACGCTTGACTTTTCTCAGTTCATGGGCAGTTATTTTGCGCCTTGGTTTTTCCACACGCTTCTTGCGACCCTGTTGACTATTTTGAATGAAACGCTTGATTGTTCGATGATCACGCTTCAGAAGCTTTGCAATTTTAAGAGTGCTGCATCCCTCTGCAAGATATCTCACTATTTTTGACTTTTCTGAGCCTGTCAAGTCCTTATTTTGACCCATTTTGCCAAAGGAAAGGAAGTTGCCTAATAATTATGCACACCTGATATAGGGTGTTGATGTCATTAGACCACACCCCTTCTCATTACAGAGATGCACATCACCTAATATGCTTAATTCGTAGTAGGCTTTCGAGCCTATACAGCTTGGAGTAAGACAACATGCATAAAGAGGATGATGTGGTCAAAATACTAATTTGCCTAATAATTCTGCACTCCCTGTACACACAGACAAAAAAGCGCAAACACCTTCACTCTCTCCGTTTGAAAAGTCCTGAAAATGTTGGCTTTGTTTTTGTTTTTTGTTTTTTCCAAATATTGTGTTTTCTCCTAGTTAATACCCGTACCAATCCACAGTCCTCTCACTTTCTTTCTGGCGTTTTGCATTATATCTTTTACCAGGAAAGAGCAGGCAGAGAAGGACATTCGTATGTGGTGAAAACATCAGCACGCAATTGGTAAAATCCCAAAATCTGACAGTAGTTCAGAAAATGTGTGCACATAAATATATCTCTAGTTCCCAAAAGGCAGATTTGTACTTTTGCCATGGAGCACATTAGAAGGGAGCATCCGGTGTAAAAATGTCAAAACATGGATCACATTAACAGACCGCCACAAGAAAATCCGATAAACGGTCAGAAAAAATATGAAGGGGTCTGAACAAAAGCCCGCAGTTAAACCACCTGGGATACGCCGTCTACTGAGTCGATTTAAATTCAACAGGAGTTCTTGGCAGCCTAGCATGTCCAAGATGTAAAGGAGCCCCAAATGTAAAACTCAAGGAATCTGCAAATAATAAACAAATAAATTAGATTTTTATTTTTTTTATTTTTTATAAACGTAGATTCTCAGAAAACAAATATTTAGAATGTGCATACTTTGATGCACGTGTACAGGTCAATATAAACACATCTTTCTTCTGATGTAATCTGCAGACCGCAGGTCAAGAAATTACTTCAACATAACACACAGAACTGCGACTTTTCTGAGTGGGAATGGTGGAGTGTGTACACAGACAGTAAGCAGATAAGTGGTACAAAACGCTTGGCAAAAAAACGCAAGCGCCTTGCACTCTTCTCATGGCGCCTTAATCTCAGCCCATGCCCACAGTGCATAGGGGGCAAGTTGATCAGAGGTAGATTTGAAGGACACATTGGTAGAGTAACGCGGCAGTGGTTTTAGGTAAGTGTGTCTATTCTTACATGTCAATTACAGATTTAAAATTTAGCCAGGTACATTAAAAAAATGTAAAGCGTTTGATAGATAATTTGTCAGTAGAAATGCAATAAGTCGAGGCTTGAAAACATGTGCCTGTGCTC
Source organism: Pleurodeles waltl (assembly GCF_031143425.1). NCBI lineage: Eukaryota > Metazoa > Chordata > Amphibia > Caudata > Salamandridae > Pleurodeles > Pleurodeles waltl. The sequence continues at coordinate 1,388,480,370 of NC_090447.1, read as the reverse complement.
ACTTCTGAGTGCAACATGCGGAGAAGGAACACAATCCATGAATTGTGTTCACGGTCCTTCTGTGACACTGATGCTGTTGAGCTTACAGTACGATACTCTGCAAAGAGATCCTCGGCCAGGGTTCCTCATACAGAAAAATCCTGATGTGCAGCTTTCTCATGAGCACAGTGCTTAATTTGTAAATAAATAGGTGCTGGTGCCCAAGGCCCTCCTCTTAAACACGTGGCTGCTGCAATTCAATGTGTGAACATGGAATACTGAGGCGGCGTACTCCTGAAGCCTTCGCGGGCCTCTTCAATCCATATAAAGCCATCCCCTGCCCCTTCAGCTCACTCTTGCAGCTTTCTTCTTTCTCCCGTTGTGACGCTTTTTCGTTTTTCTCTTCCTCAGTCTTTCCCATATATGTTTTTTGCTCGCAGCAAATGCTTGAGGCAGAAGAATAAGCCCCGTCCCTCAAAAATAAGTGCCGGTGCTCAGCACCAGAAGCAACAAGCACAAATTAAGCACTGCATGAGCAGTGACCCAGGTCATTGACGGCCACAAGAGAAGAGAAAAGGACATACTCAAAATTGACGCATAGCACACACTACATACAGTACAGCCGTCTGTACTTGAGACAAAGGCAAGCACACGCCCACCACACACACGCATACTACAAGCAGTACAGATGCCCGTGTAGTTCATTACACAGGGGTTCACACTGCAGACTCATTAACATGTATTATGTATTCACATTCACACTACACACAAGGACAGCACAATGACGCAGTGAACACAAGTTAGAAGTAAACAGAACAGAGACTTGGGAGCATACAGGCACACTCAATAGATACATGCACAACTAAGGTGCAAACACACAACACAAACATATAAGGTGGCTACAAAGAAAAGCGGTATGGACAAAGCAGAAGTACACAGACTAGAAATTTATCAGTTTACACCACGGACACACACACACAAATACACTAGCCAGATGCATACATAACAAAGTTGCGAACACTACAAACACAGTACTGGTGCTTATTCAAGGACACATAGGGCCTCATTTTGACCCTGGCGGCCCGCGGTACATTGGCGGTAACACCGCCAACAGGCTGGCGGTGTACCGCCAGTGTAATATGACCGGGTCGCATTAGCCACGGACATACCGCGGGCACCTCCACTTGACAGGCAGGCTTTCGCCAGGTGGTCATAATCGCCAGGGCAGCGTTGCAAGCAGCGCTGCCCTGGGGATTATGAGTCACCAACCGCCAGCCTCCCCATGATGGTAAACACTGCCATGGAAAGGCTGGCGGTAAGGGGGACTCGGGGTGCCCCTGGGGGCCCCTGCTCTGCCCATGCACTCCGCATTGGCAGTGCAGGGGCTCCCAGGCACAGCCCCATCGCGCATTTCACTGCCCGAATTTCGGGCAGTGAAATGCACAATGGGTGCTGCTGCATCTGCTGCACATCAACATTGCCGCCTGCTCTGTTATGAGCCGGCGGCAATGTTGATAGCCAGCAGACGGAAACGTCCCAGAGGAAATGTCAAAATAGGGAGCCACAAATACCGCCAGCACTGGCGGTATAGTGGCGCCCGCGGCTTCGGCGGTCTTTTTGAAAGACCGCTGAAGTCGTAATGAGGGCCATAATGTTCAAGGTTATAGATAACACTGGCCATATCTGTTGGCAAACTGTCACGGTGACTTCCTTTGTAGCTCAAGAGGTAACAAAGAAAGGCAACAAAGAAAGTAAACAGTTATTTCCCACTGGGATTCGTGCTTGATTTCACAATGGAAAACTAGAGATATGACAGGCTGAATTCCTTTCTATGTACCTCAAGAATCCACTACATAATGCCTGATTTTTTTCCAGAGTGCAAGATGTAGCCTCTTTTTCATAAAACGTACAAGAACTCCTTGTTTGGCATTCATGACCATCCAGTTGCCTGAGGTATCTTTTTTTTCCTCCAGACTGGTCCGTAATTTAGCAATTTATGCACAGGTAGTTGTTCTGTGCTTCACAGCAACTCTCATATTAAAAAGTAGCGCTATGGAAGAGTAGTGCTAAGACGTTGTCAGTGCTGAATGCATCAGATTGTTTGTTCCATGATTTTCAGTCATGCTAAACAGCAGCTGTGATGCTATTCACCATGGCTAAAAGACATTGACAGTGCCAGTAGCTCTTGGATTGCCGAGACATATTGTTTTTGCCAGTGCTTGTTTTTCATTGCGGCTGCTGCAGCCAAAAGCAAGCCTGTCTGTGCCTACCTGGTTATTAAACTGAAAGTTTATATATTCAGCCAAGACGGTTACATCCGTGCAGTATACTCACAGCGCCATTGATATGGGATGGGTGTTCCAAATAATTATTCTAGGATTCATAGCACCCTCTCCTGTTTGGATACCAACCCCTAGTTTAATTTCCCCCAATGTTATGCTAAGGCAATGGACCTAAATTCTAGGAATGTCTGCTCTCTATTGAAACATGCAACAGCTGTTGGCGATTTTATACAAAAGGATGAATTAGAAGTAAACTTGGTAATTTAAGGTAGGTGTGCCAGAGCTTCTTGAGGCAGTACCAAGGGGTTTCAAACAATATAGAGCTTATGGTAAGGGGGTGGCTGCCATTGCAAAAAAAACAATCTCATGGTGTCTACAATGTCCACCCTCACCATCCGTGGGGTAGTCTGTATGATACAGTATATTACCCCTACTCCTCCAATGACATTTTTATTATTAATATATTGTCTGATGAGCCTACTAACCTTAAAGGCTTAGAAATTGAGATCTGCTTTCTTTGCTAAATCGTTGTTGTCAAGTAGTAGACGATCCAACACAAGTTAAAGGATATACTCATTGCATTTGGCCATATGACTAACAAATGGAAAGTGTGCAAATCAAACCAACTTTGTAGTCAAATCACCCTCTCATCAAATTCTCAATTGCTGCTGATCATGTTAAAGTTAAAACTTAAAAACAAATATTATGTCCCCAAAGTGGACTAAAGTTGACATAAGTACATTTCAGAAGGCATTAGATGATTCCACACCTGCTGATCATTATATGTTGGAGGAAAAATAGGTAGCAAACAATATCTGGATTACCCATGTGGCAGATGTTCTTGTTCCATTTACATCCAAAACAATTACGGAACAAAATAAACCATCTCCTTGGTATTGAGAAGAGTGAGGCAAACTGAAACTATGTTGTGTCATTCAGAGCAGAGATGACAAAGCTTCAAAGTCTCAATTTAAATAATAACCATGAAATGCAAATGCCTACAAAGTGATATTGTACTGCAGCAATTGTATAGTGTTTATTTCCCCTCTATGAGGTGCTGACTCTTTTACCTATGTGGGTATCACACTGCACCATGTAGGATGTGTTGTTGGAAGGATGTTGTCTGTGTTTTGATCCTATGTGAGAAGTGTTTCCATGTTGCTTGTGATGACCACCGACGTGCAGTTATTGTGTTACGGGACGCAGCACATAGCAGTGCAATGAATGATGAAATGTGAAAGACATGGTTTTCGATATGCTAATAGCTTTGAACAGATTTGCAGGTCGCATTATGGTATTTCTTATGATCTAGTCTGCTTAGCTGGTTACTGCACTGGGTTGTTCAATCTGAGTTTTTGTGTATAGTTGTGGTCCAGAGCTGACATAGTTGTAGGGAGAAAGAAATGGAGAGTTCTGTTCAGATGAGCATTTTCATTAGCCTGCCATATCCAAGAGTCTTTGTGAGATATAAAGAAGCACTTAGATTATATAAATATGTGGGACCTGCAGTGGTAGACAGGAATGCAATCCTTTAAATTGTCCTGCAGTGTGTGACAGATCTCTTCAGTTTTTTTTATGCCTGTTCATTTGGTGGTCTGTTTCTTTGGCAGTACAGTGCTGGTGATGGAAAGTATTAACTTATACGCTGATGACACATGGCTGTTAGTTTGGCTTGGTGGAGATCTGACAGCTAGCATGCATATCCAACAATATTGAAGATCCATATGGCAGCGAATGCCAGTAACTGGTTAAAGCTCAACGCAGACAAATGTCAGTAATGGTCATATATGGAAGAACAAACCTTTGGCTTAACTTCTACATAAATGGGCTCTCTGTCAGCCCCAGTACAGGAAGTCAAATGCCAGTAAGTCAAAATCAGTGTTGAGAAACAAGAGGACTAATGCGCAAAGGATTTTGGGGTTTGCAAACCTCTAATTCTGTAAATTAGAGGGTTTCCAAACTCTCAAAACCTTTTTGAAATGTGGTAAAGCTGTTTAACAATTTGGAAAATGTTTTACTCTTGCAATCCCATGTACATACAAGCATACTTGGTTTTTCATGTGGCAAGAAAACCTTGATGTACCTGCATTCTGACAAATCTATTAAAATAACACACCTTGAGCCACATTTACTCTTACAGCAACTTTCAACAACTCAAGTAATTTTCTGAATTGTGGCTTCCTGCCTTTGAATGACAGAAATGCTTGCTGCTAGACTTTTCATCCTTGGTGTGGTCTCCCTTAACTTTTTGCCTCTGTTTCCCAGGTTGTTGATGTGCGCTGGACTCTGTTTTTGCTGTTTTTGTTATTCTGGGCACTTTACAACTGCTAACCAGTGCTAAAGTGCAATTGCTCCTATACAAAATGTGTATGTAATTGGCTTATCCATGATTGGCATATTTGACTTACTAGTAAGTCCCTAGTAAAGTGCATTAGAGGTGCCCAGGGCCTGTAAATCAAATGCTACTAGTGGGCCTGCAGCACTAGTTGTGCCACCCACATAAGTAGCTCTGTAATCACGTCTCAGACCTGCCACTGCATTGTCTGTGTGTGCAGTTTTTAACTGTAATTTCGACTTGGCAAGTGTACCCAGTGGCCAGGCCTAAACCTTCCTTTTTCTTACATGTAAGACACCCCTAAGGTAGGCCTTAGGTAGCCCCAATGGCAGGGTGCAGTGTATGGTTAAGATAGGACATATAATAATGTGTTTTATATGTCCTGACAGTGAAATACTGCTAAATTCGTTTTCACTGTTGCAAGGCCTGTCCCTCTCATAAGTTAACATGGGGACTACCTTTAAATATGATTAAAGTATATATTCCCTTTGGGAGCCGATAGACATATGGAGTTTGGGGTCTCTGAGCTCACAATTTAAAAATACATATTTTAGTAAAGTTAATTTTAAGATTGTGTATTTGAAAATGCCACTTTTCTGTGACTCTGCCTGTTTGTTGATTCCCTGGCTGTGTCAGTTTGACAGTTGGGCTGTTTGCACCTCTCTCTGGACAGTGACACAAAAGGAGCTGGGGTGTAGTCTGCATTTCCTGAAGAACCATCTGTGCTAAGAGGGAGGGAAGGAGTGGCTGCCCTCACACAATGCAGTCTCCAAGCCTCTGGCGTGTGTCTGGGGCCCGGCCTGGGCAAGGCAAGATTTCACAAACAAGAGAGACTTTTCTTTCAAGTAAGCCTACTTCAAAGGGCAAAATGGGTAAAAATGGCACCCAAAACCACAGGCTTTAGAACACTTCTGGAAACCAAGAGGAACCTCTGCCTGGAAAAGAGCTAAAGAGCTGAGAAAGAAAAGCTGCCCTGCCTGTGACTGTGCTGTGTGGAGCCATCCTGCAGTTGCCGCTTCTGCCTGTGCTAGAAGACAAAGGCCCTCATTCTGACCTTGGCGGGCGGCCAAAGTCCCGCCGTCAGATTACCGTTCCGCGGTCGAAAGACCGCGGCGGTAATTCTGACTTTCCCGCTGGGCTGGCGGGCGGTCGCCTTCAGACCGCCCGCCAGCCCAGCGGGAAAGAGGCTTCCACGATGAAGCCGGCTCGGAATCGAGCCGGCGGAGTGGAAGCTGTGCGACGGGTGCAGTTGCACCCGTCGCGTATTTCACTGTCTGCGCAGCAGACAGTGAAATACATGTAGGGGCCCTCTTACGGGGGCCCCTGCAATGCCCATGCCAGTGGCATGGGCACTGCAGGGGCCCCCAGGGGCCCCGCGACCCCCCCTACCGCCATCCGGATCCCAGCGGTCGGACCGCCGGGATCTGGATGGCGGTAGGGGGGGTCGGAATCCCCGCGGCGGTGCAGCAAGCTGCGCCGCCGTGGAGGATTCAATGGGGCGGCGGTACACTGGCGGGAGCCCGCCAGTGGTGCCGGTCCGACCGCGGCTTTACCGCCGCGGTCGGAATCCCCATTGGAGCACCGCCGGCCTGTCGGCGGTGCTCCCGCGGTCCTCCGCCCTGGCGGTCAAAGACCGCCAGGGTCAGAATGAGGGCCAAAGACTGGACTTTCTGTGCCTTCCATCTTGTGAAGAACTCTCCAAGGGCTTGATTTAGAGCATGCCTCCTGTTATTTGAAGTCTCAGGGACAGCAAAGACTTCTCTCTGCCAACACCTGGAGCCTCTGTTGAGACTCCTACTCTGCCAAGTGGTGCCCATCCAGGTCCTGGGACCCTGAAAGGAGAAGCTGGCAGCCCAAGAGTGAGAAATCCACGCACCGACCACCGTGCAGGGAAAAGATCGACACAACTCCGATCTGCGGTTAAAAAATCGACGCCGGCTTCCCAGCAGAAAATCAACGCTCGCCTGCAGCATGGCTGGAAGATCGATGCACACTGCTGGAGAAACGACGTGCAGCATCGCTGACGGAGGCTTGTGAAATCGCAACTCATGCTGCGTGGTTTTCGGATCATCGTGCGGAAGGATTTCTGACACAAACACTGCTGGGCATGTATAAATGACTCAAGGCCTGCCCGGATCGATGCATTGCTCTCCTGTGGAGAGAAGAAACGATGCCCGCTGGCCTGACTGAAGGAGAAAGACGCAAGGTCTCGCCCGTGAGTGAAATTGACACATCGCATGCCCTTTTTGACGCACACTCGCCAGTAAGGAGTTATTTTTTACGCACCCAAGGTAAATTTTAATGTTAACAGCATTAGCGTTGTGTTTAAAACTACATGAAGACTCTTTTTGCTTTTTAATTGATAACTTGACTTGTGTATTGTGGATTTTTGTCGTTTTGGTCTTGTCTTGTTTAGATATGCATTTTCTAATTTTCTAAACCTGTGTTGTGTCATTTTGTAGTGTTTTCATTGAGTTACTCTGTGTGTTGGTACAAATTCTTTACACCTAGCACTCTGAAGTTAAGCCTACTGCACGTGCCAAGCTACCAAGGGGGTGAGCAGGGGTTAGCTGAGGGTGATTCTACTTTACCCTGACTAGATTGAGGGTCCTTGGTTGGACAGGGGGTAGCCTGACTGTCAACCAAAGACCCCATTTCTAACACTTACGAACCCATAACTTCATTTGGTGTTTTGCAGGATGACCATAACACTGCATTGCCTCTGTTCAGTGCTAGATTGTTCTCATATAATAACTTCCAAACACTCTTTGATTGCGTAGTTAGCGCTCTCCACCAACCTGTTTCTTTTGTGATTTACTCAGGCCCACGCACATAAGGTCCTGAAGCCCTCCATCTCCTCAGGTGCATTCCACCAGCCGTAATAATGAGCCTGAAAGCTGCCTTTTCCAAAAATCCCTTCTTGAAGAAATCTATGTCTACTCTTGTGGTAATAGTTACATTTGTCCCGCACCACTCATATAATCACACCTTTCTCTACTGCTCTATTTACAGGGTCAACTAAGTCTAATACCACTTTTATCCAAGATTCATCTTGAACCTCTGTTGGTGAAAGGGTAATTCTTCTGCTTTCCGAAAAAGGTGTAATCACTTCCTCATCATATTTCATTTTCCACGTGGCATCTTCTTAAGAACCGCTATGCTTATGTAGGAAAAAAATCCTGAATCAATCTTTTCCACTGAACAAACCTGTTCCGTATTACCCAGGATAATTACAAGCCATCATCTCCAGAAATCCTCCAGCTGGCTGTCTTACTTTGTGGGCTTTCAGTGCAATCTTTCCCTCATCCCTGTTCACAACACACACCTCACTTTTTGCATCTAAGGACCAACCATCTCCTCACTGTGTGCTCAATGCCCACTTCACTTTTAGGTTTTCCACGCAAAAATGTTCTTTCCACGTTAGATTTATTGGTACAGTGCACTATCTGATCCCTAATAAGAGCTTTGTTGAATTAATCAAATTCACGGGTGCATGGTAACTCCAGCAGAGTGATGCCTTACTTTCTTGTGCATTTGTTAAGATTTTTTGTCTTTCAAGAAATATGTTTATGTATATAAATTATTCACTATTCTTATGCACATGCCATGAACATCTCTCCAACTAGCAATTTCTTGGAGGTTGTCCTAGATTGTGTATGCTTCTATTTCCAGATTGTATGATAGATCTGTCAGTTACTGACATGGTGAACAACAACCAATAGCTGTTCACTGTTTTTTAGGTTGAGCATAGGCACCGCTGTCTGCAAGACGTATTCAATATGGGCTTTTAAGCACTCCCACTCTTGCCATTAGTTTTTTGTTGTGCTTGTCTTAGGTGCTTCTTTTTTATTGATCCATTTATCAAAATGCCTCTCCCTTTTGTGATTAATTCCCTCCCAGGTGATTTCACTAAAAGAAAGTTTTTGTTGGCCATCACACTATGTCATGCTTCCTCCTGTTACAGCATGTGATGGCCCCTCTTCCCTCCTCCATCTGGTACTTGGTTCTACGTCGCTTAAAACGCACCACGCCAGCCTTTTAATTTTTTAGGGTCGAGCACGCAAGCATTCTGGCCTGTTGTAATCTCTCTGTGGGCTTTTAACCACGTCCACTCTTGCTATTCATTGTTTGTTGTGCTTGTTTTAAATGCTTAATTTTTATTGGTGCATTTTGTGAAATGTCCCTCCTTCGTGTGCTGAGTTCCCTCCCCCAGGCGATTTCACTAAGTGAACATTTTTGTTGGCCATCACACTATGTCACACTTCCTCCTGTTACAGCTTGTGATGGCCCCTCTTCAAGTTTTGATTTGCCTTTCATCCAGCCGCGATTCTTTCTAGACATTCACGCAGAGAGACAATAACTCTCGCGCCCACACTCATTGCGGGTGTGGTGCTTTGAATCGCCTTGCTTCTGTTAGCTGTTTTACTTTTTATTATTAGTTTATGTGGCAAGAAAAGTCCTGATAGGAATTTACAACGCTAATAGCTGCAACTCCAGTGAACGCAAGACCCATTGCATTGCAAATGCTTGTTTTGGCTGAGGTTCCAATAACACTGGAGCTGTGGGCTTCTTTTGTGAAGTGATTCAAACGGCCGTATTTAGGTCATGGTTTGCCTTGTACTGGACATCCTCTTGGTGGGTGGCCCTCCATCTCTCAATCACCACACCCCTTCTTACTGGGCTTGGCACTGGTGGCCGTATACAGCCTTACTGGTCATCACTGAATTGCTTCTACATGCACCTCTTTTATTTTCACTGCTGGGGAACTCGCCTAAACGTTAGAGGTGCGGGTAAGCACAGACTCCATCACCCCTGCCCAACTTTCCTCCAGCTCATGGGACTGAGCCAAGATTAAGCTGTCATCTAGGGTTAGGTTATGCCAGGCTGCATCAATATCAGTTTCCGAAGGTTGGACAACCGGCATCCTTGAATCAACTGTGCTCTGATTTCGTCTTGCTTGTCGATTCCTGTGCACGTGCTGGCCAGTTTGCACAGCTGCACAAGGAACGTGTCCACTGACTCCCATTCTTGAGGTTCTTGGCGAAGTTTGAACCTTTCGTAGCCTGAGTTCAATTGGAAGTTAAAATGGCTATTCAGAGCTGCTATGGCAGTATCAAAATCATCATCAGCTCCTTTATTTGGCTGGTCCTCGTACAATTCATCTCCCACCATGTGCAGCATCATTGACCTCATAACAGCGCCATCCATTTCATGCGTGGCACAAAAGTAATGTTACAGCCTGTCAATGCACATGTGCCACCGCGGCATGGCCAGCACAGGATCATCAACTCGGCTAAATGGCAGCAGTGTTGTGACTGGCATTCACGCAATGTTGTTGTGCTGGGGTGCTACTCTGTAGTGCTTTCCTCTTATTTAGTTTCTAAGCACTAACATAACACAACAGAAATGCACTTCTGAGGTCAAAGAAGACTTTTATTGTTGTTAATTCTTCCCCAACCACAATATTTATGAATGACGAATTAGTAGCTTTCAAGTCCGCGTTAATCAAACAAAATATATCAGTTTGAAATATACACAGCAGGTTATATTTATAAGATATTGAATGCAAAGCAAAACAAATACTTCACCGTGTGGGAACTATCTACAGCTTCATCTTTCTAAGGTCTGCAAGCTGATGACCCCTGTCAGCCGCGAGAAAGAGATTCATCTACCCACACGGGATTGCTGGCAGCTGGCGCCAAGCTCCAGCACGAGGTCCGGCAGATTCGAATCTGACTCTCTGCAGCCTGTTACATTTGTTACAAAGGTGTGCCCCCTCCTCTCAGACCTGGGAAACTGAGCAAGCCTTTTGGAGACTGGCCAGGTCTCCAAGACTACTCCTGTTCCCAAGCTCAAGCGAAGAAAAAACAACACCCATGTACTCTCTCTTATCATGTCTAGTCTACTGTGAGAAAAACATCTTGGTTCTCTTGTGCAAAAACACAGCTTGGAAAAATACAGCTTGGATTCTCAACTGCAATGTCTAACTCCACGTTAAAGGCAATGGGCAGCTAACCTAGATATCAAATGCAATGTCATGTTAAAGGCAATAGGCAGCTAACCTGAATACAAAATGCAATGTCTTATATCATGTCAAAAGCCCATAGGCAGCTGAGCTGAATATAAAATGCAATGTATAATATCATGTCAAAGCCAATAGGCAGCAAAGCCAATAGGCAGCTGAGCTGATCATGTCAAAGCCAATAGGCAGTTAAGCTGAATACAAAATGTAGTGTATAATATCATGTCAAAGCCAATAGGCAGTTAAGCTGAATACAAAATGCAATATATAATATCATGTCAAAGCCCATAGGCAGAATATCTAATAGCATGTCAAAGTCAATAGGCAGCTAAATTGAATACATCATGTCAAAGCCAATAGGAATGCAATGTCAAAGCCAATAGGCGGCTAGACTGGATACAGCATGTCAAAGCCAATAGGCAGAATACAGAATGTAATGGCTAATGCAATGTCAAAGCCCATAGGCGGCTCAACTGAATACAGAAAGTAATGGCTAATGCCATGTCAAAGCCAACAGGCAGAATACAGAATGTAATGACTAATGCAATGTCAAAGCCAATTGGCAGAAAACAGAATGCAATGTCAAAACCCATAGGCGGCTAAACTGAATACAGAAAGTAATGGCTAATGCCATGTCAAAGCCCATAGGCAGAATACAGAATGTAATGACTAATGCAATGTCAAAGCCCATAGGCGGCTAAACTGAACAAAACATACCATGTGCTACTGGTGAACATTGAGCAACTAATATGCGCAGTGGTGAAACACAAAGTCATTGGTCAAAACAAACTCCATCAAATGGCAGTACATACTCCCAGAGGTGGTATCGACATGGTGCCTTCATTGTCTGCCGTGGGCATGAGGATGTTGTTTCCACTGGAGCCTGCTTCTCTCTCTGCCCCAGCCCTTGTTTTATGTTAGCATTTTCCCCTTCACTAGGGGCTCCTGAGCTGTGACTTTGATGACCTCATTCTCCAGCCCTTGAAAATTACATCCAAGGTAACGTTGCAGGGGTCTTTCCTCACACTAATGTCACTGTATGATCCCCCAGGCGGGCAACGGAACTACACTGTGCAACAATCATCCTCTGGGCATCTGCAAGCCAAACCTGCAGTCGCTGACTGCCAGCCACATTTAATATAGTCCCAAAGGGGAGGGGCCACTTCACTTTCAGGCCTTTGCTCTTCCTCCCCGCATGTTCCTAGGCACGGTCACCGGCACTCTGTCTTTTCACAGTCGGTACATTGCCAGTAGCGGATGTACATCAGGAACACAACAGCAGCCTTGCCTTCAGTCCTGGATGTGATCCTCCCTCACCCTACCTGCACGAGCCACCAGAAGGAGTCGCTCTGCTCCAGGAACACAACTGCCGGCTACACCCCAGCTCCCTTTGTGTTACTGTCTAGTGTGAGGTGCAACCAGCCCAACTGTCAAACTGATCCAGACAGGGAATCCACAAACAGGCAGAGTCACAGAAATGGTATAGGCAAGAAAATGCTCAATTTCTAAGAGTGGCATTTTCAAACACACAATCTCAAAATCAACTTTACTAAAAGATGTATTTTTTTAATTGTGAGCTCAGTGACCCCAAACTCCACATGTCCATCCACTCCCAAAGGGAATCTACACTTTAATCATATTTAAAGGTTGCCCCCATGTTAACCTATGAGAGGGACAGGCCTTGCATCAGTGAAAAACGAATTTAGTAATATTTCACTGTTAGGACATATAAAACACATTACTATATTCCTACCTAAACCATATACCGCACCCTGCCCTTGGGGCTACCTAGGGCCTACCCTAGGGGTGTCTTATATGTAAGAAAAGGAAAGGTTTAGGCCTGGCAAGTGACTACACTTGCCAAGTCGAATTTACAGTTAAAGCTGCACACACAGACACTGCAGTGGCAGGTCTGAGACATGATTACAGAGTTACTTATTTGGGTGGCACAACCAGTGCTGCAGGCCCACTAGTAACATTTGATGTACAGGCCCTGGCACCTCTAGTGCACTGTAGTAGGGACTTACTAGTAAGTCAAATATGCCAATCATGGATAAGCCTGTTACATACACATTTTGTAAAAGAGCACTTGCACTTTAGCACTGGTTAGCAGTGCCCAGAGTAAAAAAACAGGAAAATCAGAGTCCAGCACACATCAACAACCTGGGAAACAGAGGCAAAAAGTTAAGGGAGACCACACCAAGGATAAAAAGTCTAACAATGACACTGGGTAGCGAGACAGAGATAAATGCCAGCCAGAGAGAGAAAGAGTTTGAGATAGAGAATTACATTAAGCATAGGTCTACTAGAGAGAGGGTTCACTTTCCTAATGGGCCCCGTGGAAGATGGGGACCCTGGGCAATTTTCTTCTTTGCCTATGCCTTAAAACAGCTCTGCTGCTTCATCAAGCTGGGCACCAACCATGAGCAGCCACTCTTAATCTGGCACAAAAACGAATGTAAAGGGGAACTCAAGAATGCTGACTTTGAATTTACAAGCACCATTCATATTTGGGGCTAAACAGGGACTCATGTTTGATCAGCCTTGACAAAAAACAGAAAGTGAAAGAGTAAAGTATGGTAAAAGGTCCCAACTTTATTATTAAAAAAAAATAACAGTACGCGTCAAACTCCTCTACAGATCAAGTTAACACCAGATAGAGAATGGCTTGAAGCAACAGGAAGCACAATAGAGGGAAGAAAAGCACACTATGAAGACAGGCATTGAAAACAAACACATCCACTCTTGTGGATTGCTTCAAATAAAAGAAAAAAGTAGTTCCCTAAAAGCGAGCAGAGGAAGGACATATTTAAAGAGGCTGTGCTCCAGTGGAGGTACTGACACAAAATGGAGAAGACAAGCCATTGAATAGGAAGCAAACAAATGAGTGACAATAAAGCCAACCAATGGTAAACAGTGGGCGTCTACAAGCCCCTCTATGTTATTGGTAAGCCCACAATATGTCTTTCATAACCATACAGCTTGCACTGTCTGCTAGGCTCGACCAAAAAGGAAGATCTTCCTTGAGTCATTCTGAAGTTTTCTGCTCAAGGGCTATTCCTGTAATTATCTGGTGAAGTCATCCTAAACCATCCTGAAGTATTTGTATAGGCCAAAGTATTTAAATGAGATGACTCTAGAATCATCACAAAAACTATTCTAGGCTGGTGTTCTGAGAACCTCCACTGACAGTGAGTGATGAGCTTTTACTACCCCAGGAATGCCAATTGACAGCTCAAAGATGAGTGTAAATTACTACAAGATGATTTCAGAGCAACTGCCTGATGACTGTGGATTACTCATGGATGATGCCATGGCAACGTCAGGATTGTAGTAGATTACTCTTGGATGATTTCTTAACTTCAAAATGAGTACGGATTACTACAGGATGATTCCATGACAACTTCAGAATGACTGGGGGTTACTTCTAGATGATTTCATGACAATTGCAGGGCAAATAAATGTTGCTCCTGGATGATACCATGAAAAGTTCTGAATGATTCGTGGATAACCAATGAATGAATAAATATAGTTAGGTAGGACTACACCCTTAAAGCAGTTAATTCTCTGATGACTTTTTTTTCTTCATTGTCTCCGAAGTAGTGTTGGAATACTGGTTTGGTGGTAAGTTAATACTTGTAGGAGGAGCACCTCCATGCTCTTTCCCCCCCTGCAGAGCCCCTCAAGTAGTTCTGGAGTACTGGAGGACTGATTTGTAGAAATGAGTTACATGGAGATGGTTCCCCTCCAAGTATTACTTGGCAACAAAACGAAACATGCTTGACTGTAGTAAATGTACCTTCTTTATACAATACTAAGAATTTTAAATTAATCACCTTAATTTGAGATACGCAGCTTTATCTAAATATTTTTAATATGGTTGCCTGCAACAGAATACTGGAAAACAAATTGGATGAAATAAGAATCATTTAAAATGACTCACAAACATTTAGGCCCTCATTATGAGTCTGGCGGTTCTTGGTCCACCAGACTCGTGGTGGTGATGTTACCGCCTCTTGGCCGGCAGTAAAGACTGCCATATTACAACTTCATCGGTTTAGCTGAAGCCAAACCGCCGAAACGTCACCCGTACCGCCAGGGCTGTCAGGCCGGAGGTGCTCATTGCAATACTGCCATCAGTATTACACCTTGGCAGACCGCCAGCATTTTCATGGTGGTTGCACTGCCACAAAAATGCTGGCGGTCAGACACCCAGTGACAGGCATCTCCATTCCTGTCGCTGGCAGACACCCCCCAATACGACCACACACTTACATTCACGCACCCTCACTCACCACGCATTTGCTTACATACAACCCCACACACGCGCAGCCAAACACGCACTCAGATACACCCATTCACCCGCACCCAAACACGCACTCAGATACACCCATTCACTCGCACCCAAACATGCACTCAGATACACCCATTCACTTGCACCCAAACATGCATCAGATACACCCATTCACTTGCACCCAAACACGCACTCAGACATACACACACACTCGCATGCACGCACACAGACATACACATACACTCGCATGCACACACTCAAACAAACACTCGCATGCACGCACTCAGACATACACATACACTTGCATGACACACTCAGACATACACATACACTTGTATGCACACACTCAAACATACATCCTTTCCCCCCCTTGGCATACACTCTCTTATACACACACACATACATCCCCTTGCCCACGCATTCATACTCACACACAGATACCACTCACATTCACACACACACTCTTTCGGACAATCAACTTCTTTGGGGAGGGGGTTGTCTGGGAGGGGATGGGTACCAGCGCTTTACACCGCCGGCACCGCACAGGCTTGCAGGAAACCGCTGTGCAGTATTACGGATTGTAATATGGAAGGGCGGAGTCCTGTTGGCGTGGCAGTGCCGGCGGTGGAAACCACCTCTATTACGACGTCGACAAGAAAATGTAATTTTAAGGAAAAATCTAAAATTGCATTAAAATTGGGTGGAGTTTAGGAGTAGTGACAGGTTTTTGAGTTGAGAGAATATGTGATGTTTAAGGGCAATGAGGGTTTTTTATGGGTCTGGGATGAGTGGAATTCAGGTGTAGAAAGGGTTATTTAGGGCTCAGTGATGGGTGGAATTTAGACGCTGTGATGCTTTTTAAGAGATCAAAAATGGGTGGAGTGTAGGGGTGTTGAGGAGTTTTTAGGGTTCCTGGAAGGGCAGAATATAGGGTTCGTGAGTTTTTTTGTGGTTTATTGCTAGGTAAAATTTTGGGGTGGTGATGGGTTTTTAGGGTTCATAAATGGGTGGTGTTTACGGGTGGTGAATGATTTTAGGGGTCAAGGATGGGTGGATTTACAGGTGGCAAGGGTTTTAGGGTTTAGTGATTGTTAGAGCTTTAGGGGTGGTGCAGGGTTTTTAGGGTTTCATGAATGGATGGGGTTTAGGAATGATGAAGGGCATTTAGGCATCAGTGGATGTTGTTTAGGGGTGGAGAGGAGTTTGTAGGGATCTTGGACCAGTAGACTATAGGGATGATGTGATATGTTTAGGGGTTAAGGGTGGGTGGTGTTGAGGGGTGGCAATGGGTTTTATAGGTTCAGGAATGTGTGGAGTTTGGGCATAGCAAGTGTTTTTAGGGTTCAGGACTGAGTGGAGTTTAGGTATCAAGGGTGGGTGTAGTTTAGGCATGGTGAGGGATTATTGGAGTGCAATGATGGATAGTGTTTAGGCATGGTGGGGGAGTCAGCATTGATGGTGTTTAGGGGTGATGAGGAGTCAGCAAATTAAAAGCTTCTGAAGTAATTGAGAAAGCAAAAGATGTGAATCCGAAGTTATGCCCCTGAAGTTAAGCACATAAATAAATACAGAGACAAAAATGTTTCTGAAAGTAAGACTTGCATACTAGGTATTTGCATCTTAATAAATAAGCTTTGAAAAGCCAGTTAAAAAAAATCAGACACTAGAATTGTTTTTTTAGGGAATGGTAAATGCCATTCATCCTGTAAAATTCCATTATGCAGAAAAATGGCTTCATACTAATGGCTTTCCTTGAAATAATTTTTCTATGAAATCACATACAACCCTGTGTGCTATCACTGCAGTTTACAGTTTCCTCAATATGTAGTGTGCATCTTAAGATGGGAACAGAAACTGTTTACTCATTTGGAGATTTTTTTTTGTTTCTATGTATTTGTTTATTTATGTGTGTATGTGGTCTTTCTACAGAGGAACCATCGCCAAAAAGCAGCGAAGTGCTCTACGTGCTCAAAGTCAGCATAAAGTTAATGTGTGATTGGAGAGGTAGCTGGGTTGTGGACTGGTAATGCATTCTGATGTAGTGTTCCACTCTTTCCTAAATTGGAGCAGGGTTGTGGCAGTAATGATAGATAAGGGGATGTTATTCCAGATCACAAGTATATAGATGAAAAAAGTGTTGTAGGAAATGACCGTCATTTGCAAGGTGTACCCCCAGATTGTTGCCCTATCTGTTTCTGCTGGCTTAGAGCTCTGTGCACTTTACCCCTGCTAACCAGTGACAAAATGCCTGTGCTCCCTTTTTAAAAATGGTTGATTATGCAGAATCCTAACTGGCATATTTATTAATCCTACATCCCTAGTATGTCTTACAAGGTGTACCCCGGACCTGTGTGTTAAACGTCACTAGTGGACCACAGCACCTGTTGTGCAAATCGCTACAGGGTCAATGTAAACATGGCTTCAGGCCTACTATTACAGACTGATTGTACCAGTGTGAATACTGCAGTTCGCCCTGACAAAATCACCCCTTACGACAGGTCAACACCTTCCTTTTAAATATTTAGAAGTCACCCCTAAGTAGGCCTTGTAGCCTACAAGGTAGGGTGCGTGACATTTAATATTAACATGTCCTTACAGTGACTAGCACCCAAAAGCTATTTCCACTGTAGGAAGGCTGGCTAGGCCATAGAGAAACACTGGGAAGCAGTATTAAATATTCTGCTAGCTGAGGGTAGGGACCAGCTGATGCAATGATTAAAATACTATTTTTAATATTTTGAAAAGCCCGATTTAACAATGAAGGCAGGTATTTAGTAAATATTACGTAAAAGCGGCTTTTAGAAAGTTACTTTTTTCTAAAGAGTCTGGAAGCTAATTTGCATTAGCCTCCAGTTGCAGCCCTCTGTGTGCTCAAGCTCTGTTGAGGTGTGAAAACTACTCCCAGAGAAGAAACAAAGTCCTGGGTCTGGGGAGGTGTTTTTGTTCCTCGGGTAGGTTGGACAGTTGAGGTGGACCCAGGAACCTAATTTACATCACAGATATAGGTTAGCTGATCTTTCTTTGTCTCCCCAGTCAGGCAGGCACCAAACCCAGTGAGAAGAGCAGCTGCCCCCTGAAATGGTTTAGAGTGACAACAGAGGAGGGGCTGCTCATTTCCATGGCCACACTTCTTAGTGGGCACACGGGCTGTGCATAACGGGAGAAGGGGTTCCCCATCCTGGATTTAGAGAGTATGGGGCGTTTTGGGATTGTTTGTAGTAGGGCATACAGGAACTGCTGCAAAAGTGTTTAGGGTTACCCTGGGAACTTTTAACCTGTTGGTTAGGGAGGCGAACACAACAGACCGGAGGACGAACAGAAGAGCTTTGGACCTGCTGTCTGTGAACTAAGATGAGTCCTGAAGGACTAGTCCTGCTCCCCCTTGTACCCAGGACTAAGAAGTGAAGTCAAGCCACAGGGACATTAAAAGCTATGCAGCCTTTTATTTCACCTCCCAGCTGACCAGTTGCAACTGGACTTGACCTTGAACCTGCTGTTGGCCTCTGCTGATGTGAGCCCTGACCCTCAAGTGCTGTTCCAAGATCTTGGAACCCCAGGCTGTGTCTGTCTAGATATCTCCTGCTACGCCTCAAAACCTGGAACTTAAAAGCTTTTTCAACATCAACGTCTGCATAGGACCGGGACAAACCTACCAAGCTGATCCGTCCATGGTGCGTTGCCACTTGGCTGAACAATCAGATTTCCCCACTCAGAGCTTCTCTGCAGCAGCAAATCTGATTCAGCTTGACCTTGCAGAGATGGTATAAAGTCTTGTGGTGCCCTCATTGGATAGGTCCTGCAGCCTTGCCCTACTGGTGGATTCCACGCTCTGAAAAAAGACACTAATTGCAAACGTAGAACTCTTGACCGGGCGAAGGTGCTAAAAGTATCCGACCACTGGGAGAACTTCTTGGGTGTGAAATGTGGAATTTCAATCTCTGAACTGCAGCTTTTTGTCACCTGGACTGTGTCTTGTGCCTATCCGACCTAGTAGAGCCCTAGTCAATTACAGCCTGTTACCTTTCCCCACTAAAGACTTTTGACTTCCAATTTGAGACCAAGTTCCAAGGTAGAACCTTTGACCAGGTCACACCTGGCTTCTGTATCTGCCCATGCCCCAGTCTACTGTGACCAATTTGACCCACTTTGGCGCTTATTGCTTTTTTATTTTTACTTAGAACTTTAAAAAATCATGTCTCCAATCCCCTTTTTTGTTTTTTTTTATTAAAATTCACTTTATTGCTGTAAATTGGTTTGGGATTTTTATTGTCTTCTGTTTTGACTTTAGTAATGTTTTGGTACGGCATAAGTACTTTACAAATTGCCCTAAGTTAAGCCTGTTTGCTCTGAGCCATAGCTGCTGGGAGTTGAGCTCAGGTTAATTTAGTGACTTTGAGGGTCACCCTGCCAAGGTTTCTGATTATTTTTTGAGTTGGGTAGACCCCGCCACAATTAAAAATCCAATGTCTTGAAGCTGTGCTGCTTAGTTTTTGCACTTCTTGGTCTTCAGTTTCTGGTGAGATTATCTGTAATAGCAGGGTGCTGGTCATGATGGTTTTGTAAATGATGGTGCTAGTTTTGAAGATGGTGCAGGCCGTTCAGGGGATTCAATCGAGTTCCATCAGGACAGGGCTTGTGTGATCGTATTTCTTCAGACCCTGAGTTATCAGTGAAAAGGAATACAACAGCTGTAATGAAATCCTTGTGCAATAAGATGATCGGTCATTAGGCTCACCTATGCTAAAATGTTTAATATTGCATTTATATTATCATGTTGACTCCGACAGAACACAGCTTTTACCAGTCAGTAATTCTGACATTTGCGTGTCTTACTAAATAAAGCATTAACATTCTTCTCGTCAAAGAAAGTAATTTAAGCAAGAGACCTGGGTACATATTTTGCAGATTAGAGCTTTTTTGGTGAGAAAGTGGGCATGCATGTATTAGTATACACTTCACCATCATTTTCATATAATTAAGATTTCTAAATGCATGTTTTTATTAAGTCATGGTGGTGATTTGTTTTCAAAATCACAGCTGCAATGTACTGTTACAAATGTTATACATTCTATTTCTTACCATATAATTAGGGAAAAGAAACATTCCTCTTTAATCTCTGTCTTCCGTGATTACTCGCCAATATTTTCGATTAACCTTGTACAAATAATATCACCTGGATTGTTCAAAACGTGATTTGCTCCATTCTTTCTGGAAGAATGGTGGCAAGCAAAAAGTTGCTGCAGTTAAAAAGTGTGTAGTTGGATATTAGGAATGAGCTGTTTTCCTCCACGAAGTGAGCTACCGCCATTCCCAGCCCATGCCTCCTGGCATTCCTTGATGATCTAGATTGTCCTGGGTGTTCCAGATCTTTTACCTTAAAAACATTAGAGTGATCAGAGAACAGGGGCCTCTACTCCTTTGTCCTCAAAGTTCAGACCCCTGATTGGCCTTCGCGGTCCCCCACCCCTGTTACACCACATATGGATGCCACCAAAGTGCCTGGCCTTCCCCACCTTGGCAGGGCAGGTGGGCACCCAGTTTGCCCTGGGCCTGAAAAACTGCAGATGGCTGTCTGTGGTGATACATGGATGCCGACGCACATTGCCCCAGGCGCCCACTTCCTTGGCTGGGGCTGCGAAGGCCCCCTACTTGCCCCTGGTTACTGGTTTCCATGTTGGCCTCACAGGCTTCCAACTCTGATCTGGGAAAGGGTGTGTTGCTGTAACCCCCCACCCTGTGTTAATGAGGATTCCCCTCACTTCTGCAGACTTGGGTGTTGGTCCAGCTCCCCCACGCTTCAGCGTCAAGCTACTGACTACAGCCTCAGACTAGGTGTTGCGACCTGTTAAATTTAAGCACATTAGAGTAGGAAAAGGAACTAACCCCTCAGTAATGGCGAGTGAAGAGGCCCAGTGCATAATCCCCAGCTCACCACAGGTATGGGTGTTTGCCAGCTGAGGTGGGATCCCTCCATGGCGGGTCCACCATCATCCTGTCTCGCTGACTTTCTCGGGGAGGGGGAGCATGTGTGTGTGTGAAGGGAACTGAAAGATGGTCAACTATGCCTGGGCTGGACAAATCCAGAGGAAACTCTTGTGGAGGTCCGTAGTGGTCCTGATACGCGAAACAGTTGTCTTACTTGAGGATAGGGGTGCAAGACTAGTCAAACTATCTGATAGCTGGTTCCCTTTGAAGTTTCCCTCAGGATAGCTGGCAGTCTTGAGGCTGTAACAATTTCAACCTATTCTCAAGCTTTAAATGGACAAGAAGACTAGCTTGCTGGTGTGAAGCCAGGCAAAGTCCAAGTGCCTAGTGGGCCACTTTTGGTAAGCAGAACTGGCTCTGTGGGATGAAACGAACGCCGAGTTAAGGCACCAGATGCAGATGCTCATCAGACCCCAGAAAGGAAGTAAGGTGATATAGACAGCAGGAAGATGGCCATGGATGTGGGAATCTGTTAAAGCCTGCCAAAACAACTTTTGGTGAAAATGGATTGTGCTGGAACTTTGGGGCCATATCCACCCGTTGCCAGCACTGAGAGCTGTGGGGGCTAAGCCACAATGAGTAGGAGTGCCACTGAGATGCACATGTGCACATGGTAGGCCGGGTGGCGCCGCCACAGGTGCAGAAGTTGATGGTAGTAGAAAATATTAAAATGAGAACTTTGAAGGCCAAAGTGGAAAAGGGTTTTCATGCGAACATCAGTCGAATATGAGTCACTCTGTCCTAGGAGATGGGCAAGCACTGTTTGGAAGAGATGGGTGATTGCTTCCCTTGCCCTCGGCAGATCAAAAGGGAGTCTGGTTCAGATCCCCAAACCCAGAGTGGCAGTGATGGGCACCTTTGTGGTGCCTAGTGCGATAAAGCAAACAGTCCTGGAAAAGCTGATAGAAGACTTTTCTTTTTGTTTTTGAAGGACAGGGCTCTGTGGAGTTGGTTTTCTCCAAGAGAGGGGCCCAAGCCTTGGAAAGCACTGCAGCTCCCGCAGAGTCTGGTGAGCTCTTGTTCATCCTTGAAAATGGGGGGTGGGGGAGAGGAGTGGGACATGGTGTAAATCCTGCACCATGCCATACTCATATTTGCAGTAGGTCTCTAAGGTAAACAGCTTCTGGCATTTTGGAACAATATAGGCATCCAGGCCCTTCCTCTGGATATCTCTCCTTTCATGTTGTCCCTCCCTGGGGGTACAGGTCGGTATTCCCCGCCTCGACCAGTGGATAGCAGCTGACTTATTGCAGACCAGGGAAATCTGACTGTCCTATTGAAAAAAAAACATTGCAAAGGCCTGAGGTGGGTGTTGATGCAATGTGATTTCTGCCTAGTGCTCAGAATGTCAAAGTGAAAAAATTCAATGAAATGCGAGTAAATGGTGAGAGTAACTTTAACTGCGGCTGGAATAACTATGACTCTCTTAACCTCTTCTCACTTGTAGTGGCCTTTACCTCCAAGTGGCCCCCTGTTAACTTTATCTCTACCACTAATCTCTTTGTGGAGAGGTCTATACAAATAGGCTAAACAAGGTATCTATCATGGTTGTGACCACAGTAGCAAGAAATGGTGGCTCTAATGATCCCAGTTTCAGATGGGGTAGTTGTATGGGTAAAAAAAACATTAAGATGGGAAAAGGAGGTACTGTCTTTTCTGCAAAATATTAACCTACTTATGGATTTTGTGAACTTTACACCCAGGTCCAAAAACGCGATGAATTATAACAACAAATTGAAAAACACTTTGTTGCCATGTTCACCCTACATACTAGGAGATAGTGAAGAAATTATTGACCTCAGTGAAAGCATCAAATGTGTAACGTCATCAGTGAAATGTGTACCAGTCATTACAAGACTTGGAAAAACTGCCAGACATTTATGCAGTCACTGATAAACTAAATGACAAGAAAAGAGACTACACCAAGAACATCACATATTTGAAATATCCCAATCAAAAATACAGTTGCAATGTTTGTGGAGACATAATGGGAATCTTTAAAGAACTTAAAAACATGTCTCCAACAAACACAAGGAATTCTACCTAAAAATGTATTACTCAAAATATTACAAAGAAGCAGAGTTTCATTACATTGCATGTGATTATGCCAACTGCAAAGTTAAACAAGCATTTGCAATGCAACTGGTCTCGCATTACGTTGAGTTAGAGCTAGTAGCGTTTTAAACTCCTAAATGGACTTTTCTTGCCACATTAAATGAAAAAAAAACGAGCACGATTGCGCTGTTTAGAACACCGCGATTTCGCATTGCAAAATAAAGAGGAAAAGTAGTCCAGAAACCATACGGAAAACATGGAGCATTGTATGTTTCCAGTAGTTTACTGGTGCTCTCGAGGAGGTCTAAACACCGCAAAAGGCATTTTCGTATGCATGCCTTTCACAAATGAAAACAAGCAGATTTTAAAAGGCAAGCCCACAAGCCAATGAAAGTGACTGATGTAACATGGGAGTGGTTAAAATCCCTCTAAAGAGAGATTAGAAGAGGGACCGAGCGCTTTGCGCTCGCCCCTAATAAGCAATGGGAAAGTTACAGTTCTTTTGTATCTTTTGTAACTTTAGGTTTGTAGCAAAAATTGGACTGTCACATCATGCATTACCTGTATACCAAAAAACTCAAAATTATGCCAGGCACCTTCAGACCTGTGGTCAAAAGACAAAGGCCCTCATTACCACATTTGTAAACGCCGTGCGGCCGCACTCCCGCGCTGCCCATTATGACATCCCTGCCGGCCCAGCGGGGATGTGTGCCGCAACATGGGAGCCGGCTCCAAAAGGAGCCGGCGGTGTTGCGGCCGTGCAATGGGTGCTGTTGCACCGGTCGTGCTTTTCACTGTCTGCAGAGCAGACAGTGAAAAGCCGCATGGGGCCCCCAGGGGCCCCCCGACTCCCCGTACCGCCAGCCTTTTCCTGGCGGTTCAAACCGCCAGGAAAAGGCTGGCGGTAGGGGGACTCGTAATCCCCTGGGCAGCACTGCTAGCAGTGCTGCCCTGGCAGATTACTACCGCCGGGGCCATTGTGGCGGGAAAACGCCGGCCCCGGCGGTGCGACCGCGGCGTATAGACCAAGGGGGCACCGCCAGCCTGTTGGCGTGCTTCCGTCATTTCAGCGGGTTGTAATGACCCCCAAAATATTGCTACTAACTGATTTGGAAAAGGTTTATTAAAACAAAAGGAATATAAATGTAATTATGATTCCACTTTTCAATAATAAAAACAGCAAACTGATTGCAGAGAAAAGATGGGATAGAAGAGAGAAAATTAAAGACATTGAAAATGATATACATCAAGCATCCACTCATTGAAAGCAACACAAATGATGAACCAGAAATATCAGAGGTAACTATAAAAGAAAGGCATAACAACATTTTAAACATCTTCAGCACCATGAAGCAGTTATGGAATTAACAAACTAAATTATGATCTATATTTCAAAACATTATAGCAGCGTCTACACAAAACCACCAACCAAAATCAGAGTGAAGCACCTAATGAAAGTGATACTGAGCTTATGAACACTGTTCAAGACAAGAACCAAAATGTTTGTCTCAAGTAAAATAGCCCCCAAAAATAAGAACAATGAAAACCTCAAAACAGACCATTTGAAAATAAATAATATGCAAAATCAAAAGGAAGCTTTGAAGAGTATCTGGCAACATTCAAGGAAAATGAAAAGAAAATTGCTAGAATAATCACTTATGGGGCAGAAGTTGCCATTTGCCAGATTGGTGCTAATGATATTAATCAATGTTAAAAAGTAATTAACTGAAAAGGAATGCAAGGACAACTAGAAATTCATCTCTAATGACCGAATCCAAGAAGAATAGGATTATGAACATTTGGGTAAAGAAATCAATTTTTTTTAAGTAGCTGATGCATTTGATAAAGCCATCTTAAACTAAGCAGTGAAGCTTTGCAGTATTGTCTTAAATGATCTGTACAGTTTTCATAAAATAGAACCAAAGTTCCTGCCCAGAATACTGTGCAACTTGGTTAGATATGAGATTAGTCCCCAAATGTAACGATAAGAATCAACCAATTTAAATTCGCAAGAGCATACCGTAAACAAGCGGAACAAAATAAGATATTTGAGACACATTACAATTGGTTCAGCATTTGTGAAGTTAGTAACAAAGATCCTGACCAAAAGACTACTTCTTTCGTAGACTTGAATAAAAGACAGAACAGCTTCATGAAAGTGGACGGATGCCTTGAAACCCTGACACTCCTACAGATTATCATATAAGGGGTATGTAAAAATAAGCATTTGCTTGCAGTGGTGTTCACGGACACTTCAAAAGCATTGGACTCTGTCAGTCACCATCACATCATATGTAGACTTGAAAGACAAAGAGTACCCTCATAAATCCAAGAACTAATAAGTGGTCCATACACATATTCATCTACGTACTTCAAGGAAAAAACAATAAATCTACACTAGAAATAATAATTAAATCTGTGGTCAAACAAAGGGAATCAGCATTTATGCTGTTGTTTAATATTGCAATTGTCCCTCAGATATATAATCTTCAGAAAAAAGGCAAGGGCCTTACATTTGGCTCAAAAGGACTTATTGAAAAAAATCACCATTTTGGCATTTGCAGATGACGTAGCAGTACTCAAAAACACATGGTGAGGCATGAGTATTAACTTGAAGATCAGTGAAAAATTCAGCACAAAACAGGCCTAAAATTAAATGCCAAAAAGACACTTTTTATGTTATCACACAGTCAAAATATGTTGTGTTATGCAGATTGGTAGAACAGATTATCACTGGGAGGGTATCCTGGCGCTGAGCAAGTGTACATTTAGCACACGTAGAGCCTAGACGTACTACTAAAAAAAACATGTCTTCAGCTTCTTATGGAATTCAAGAAATGAGGAGGAGACTCTTATGTGTAGCGGCAGATAGTTCCACGCTCCAGGAGCGATGTAGTAGAAGGCTGGGCTGCTGGATCTGGTTTTCCATATGCGTGACATGTGTGCAAGTAGTGTCTGGAAGGTTTGTGAAAGCTGATGCGAATGTTGAGGTATGCTGGGCCAGTGTCATATAATACCTTGAAAGTGTGAGTGAGAAATTTGAATTGTGCCAATTTGTAGATGCGGAGCCGGTGGAGCTCCTTAAGGTGAGATACTGATGAATAATTGCAGGCCAAGGCAATTTGAAAAACAAAACATCGATAACATACATCCATTCGACAGTAGAGGTACCATGGATTGAACTTTGATCCTCACACAGGTCATACTAAAAATAGCAATATGTGAAATACTAATAGAATGAGATAAAAACTTGGCAGTCTACCACTCAAACCAACACAAAAGGTTGGTATACTGTCAGTACGTGGTTTCTAAGCTGTCCTTCGAACTGCAACTGGCAGATACAGAGGCAAAGACCTTCATTGAACTAGACCAGAAATAAATATGCCAAGAACTGTTCCTACCTGCTGATGGTCTGTTGCACACAAAAAATGTCAAGCGGTGGCTTTGGTATACGAAAACTGTCTACAACTATAGGAATCAACAAAGAGAACAATCTATTTTATCTCAGAGAAGCTCTTTACCTGTACTTTGCTCACTCTTACATGTGTACAGGAGACATTATAAACAATAACATGTATTACATTATCAAAACTCACAATCTAAAACTATTAGACAGCATATTCCAAAACTGCTCTTTGCTACTATTAGCATTTTATCACTGGAGTAAAGTGGAATTTAACACATGGGAAGATGTCCCTGTACAAGGAGATGGTGTAAAATACTTAGGAAATAATCCAACATGAAACCTTTTGAATTACGAAGAGCATAAAAATAAAGAAAAATCAATACAAGTTTGCGTTTATGCATAAAGTGAATGTTATGATTACTAGAGAAGCATTATCCTGACCCAGAGATTAATAATTAGCTATTTGTAGACATTGCAAAGATGTATGTGAAACAAGTGTACGTGTCATGTCCCTGCCCTTAAACAAAGGTCGTTGTAGGCTCTCCTTATTCTAACGAGACTACTGGATTCGGATCGGCAGAATCGCCCGCGGTGTGGGAGACTGAGTCCAACCCACTGTGGGTGACACCTGTCACCCCAATCCAGGTTTTGCTCCTGCTAACTAGCAGTGCCTCATCTCTACCAAAGGATAGTGATGACTGGGCAGCCGAGTGCATTACATACTAGGCTTCTCAGGGAAGTCGTGGTCACTCAGGTCGCATCCGGTTCTCTCATTTACAATTCAGTCTCATATATAAATGACAAACAGAGGCAGTATATGTTTTAGTAATGATTTTAATAAAACAACTGCATCTTAGATAGCAAAGCGTGAGCTGCAATAACCAGGACGAAACAACATGACAATATTAAAATTGTGACGAGAAGAGTGAAGCATAAAAACAACGCTATCATATTGTCACTATGATCAATGGACTATTTCCTGACTAGGTGGCAATTGAGCACAGCATGTTAAGCGCTAATTCTGCCTTTCAGGTTCCCCTGGGAAGACATCAACCCCCATACCTGAGCAAAGGCCTGTGGTCTGCATTAGCATCTGTAGCGAAGCATTCAGCAATCAGCATACAGTCGTGGTTCCCTGGCTGGAATCTCCCTCTACAGCAGAGGTCTTCAAACTGGGGGGTGATCCCAGGGGGGCACCAAACTCTGGCCAAAATAAATATTATACAGATAACATGCCTTTGTTTTGAGCAGAAGCATGTTACTGCAGTTTGAAAAAGGTAACAGTTCTTAACTGCAATGTTTAAATAGATTTAGACATATTTAAACATTGCTATCTTTCTAAAATAATTGTGAACAATTCTGAAGGGGTGCCCAATGATTTTTATTTTTCAACTGGGGGGGCGCGCCATTAAAAAGTTTGAAGACCACTGCTCTACAGTGTAAGGGACAAGGAAGTGTTTATATAATAACACAGCTGATGTTCAGAGAAAATGTTCCTATGTAAGAATGTGTATTTTCTATGAATGTTGGAGACTAAACTTCTACGACGTTCCCCGGCAATGTACCGAGCTGCAGCCTTGAATGAAGCACAGAGTGATCAAGAATGTCTTGTTTGAGAACAGAGTGCTGGCTTAGGCAAAAACAGTTAGATAGATGAAAATAAAACAAGACCGTAAAAGGGTTATTGTAATAATAATAAAGCGAAGCTGAATAAAATATATCTAGTTTAAAGTGCACAGCGGCCTAGTGTGTTAAAATAACATGCATGGAGCTATAACTAAAATGGCTACACAGCAATTGAAATTGAAAGACATAAGACTCTGGAGCTACTCATTAGTCGAGATAAAAGATGTGGTTGGCTAACATAAAGGGAATATCATTTAAAGAATAATCAAGGTAAACTACGTCAGCTGATCAAGTGTAGTGAATGATGCTTCAATCTGTTACAAAAACTCACAGATTTCCCTTGAATAAACATGTGAGATTAGAGGCAAATATTACAGTGAACAACCTTAAAAAATCAAAGCTTTTACAAACTGTTCCACTGTGAAATGTCAAGGTTTTCATTGTAGTTTGACGCAACTTTTACCTAAATTTAACAATGCAGCTATAACTGATATAGGACTGCAAATGTAATTTGCCTTACTATCATGATTGGCACTGGTTTCATGGGCAAATAATAGATTAGCAAAGTGTAGTAATTCTTTACTGAGTGGTGTATTGTGCTTCAACTTAAAATTAAAAAAAATAAACATCTGTTTAGTCTTACAAATTAGTGTAAATTTAGATACTGTGTACATTGTTAGCATTTGATAATTATATATGTATAGTATGATGTTAAAATAATATTAGTATTGAATGTTATTAAGATTTATTAATTTAGTTATATAGTGATTTGTGAATTTAGAATAGAATAGACAGTAATGAACTATGTAAAATAAGTACTAACATACGCACTCATAATCAGTAAAGGTCACATTATTAAATGCTAGTCATATGTTAACCAAACCTTACTCTACACTAGACATCCATAATTGGAAGGTCCAGAAGTGCAGATAGAAATAGGCAATAATAGATGCTAGAGTAGTACCAGAAGGTGTACTGTCTCTATGTGGTACATAGGTCTGTGATGGTAACTTTAAGTGTAGTTGCTCTCCGAGTCAGTCTTTGTGTTATTGGAAGCAAGGTTGATTTGACGCTGATGGGCAGCCATAATAACCCAGAATGAGTGAAGCGCCTGTGGTACAAGAATAGCCAAATGCCTCATCAACTAAATACTGATGCCCATGAATGAATGAATGAGATTCCCACTGCCCCTACCTACTATCCAGAAAAACCACAGCCAGGGGAAAAGGCTTAGCAGAATCAGTGGGTAAAGATGTCTTGTTGAGCTTGACTCTCATCTGGAACTGTGAAGAAACATGAGAGGTGTAGAATAAGTGGGAGGCCCTCAGGCCACTGGTGAAATACCACTGCTGTTATTGTTTTTTCACTTACCTGGTGAGGTGGGGCGGATGAGCCTCATGGGGCAATCGCTTCTCTCTCCAAGCACGAAGCACTTGCAGGGCATGACCCACACCAGGGATTGTGGCAATTTGGAAGTTTGGCTCGGGCAGTACACCTGTCAGATGATAACACAGGTATCCCAAAGTGAGCAAAGAAAGTACATGAACCCTCCTGCAGAGGAGAGGAGCAAAAGCTTGCTTGATCTTGATATTCAGTATGAATACAGTCCACGAAAGTGGAGCCTCACGATCCTTTTGACTTTTTGGGTTTCAAGCAATAGGTGTCAGAAAAGTTACCAGAGGGATAACTGGCATTTGGCAGTCATGCATTGATAGCCATCCTGCTTTTTGAATCTTTAATGTCAGCTCTCCTTTTCATTACGAGGCAGACTTCACATGCAATTGGATTGTTCACACACTAATAGGGAACATGAGTTAGGTTTACACTGTTGAGACATAGGTTAGTTTTACCCTACTGGGATGTAATCCTGGGATAATCCTGCTCAGTACAAGTGGAACTGCAGATTCAGACATTTGTGCTTAGCTATGGAGCCAATGGGGTGAAGATATAATCTGTGTAATTATAGCTGAACGCCTTTAAGTCAGAAGCCTTCCTAAGCCATAATCCTACCGCCATGCTGTGGAGTCTCGTTTGGCCTGTGATAAACTGCCTCTGGGCGATGCTCTTTTAGGGACAAAGGGCCAGATGTATCAACCGTTTTTGCATTCGCAAATGGTGCGAATGGCCGTTTGTGAATGCAAAAATGCCTTTCAGTATGTATGAAAGGCATTCACTGTGCAATTTTAAGGAAGCCCTAAAGTAGCGATTCCTTAAAATTGTGACCCCGATTAGAGAATCGCAAATTGCAATTCTCTAAATAAGAAATCGCGAATGAGGAATCCTTATTTGCGATTTCTTAAGCACATGTATCAAGCTTTTCCTTAATGCGAATTGGGCATTAAGGAATTGCAATTACCACCAAATTCAATTTGGTGGTAACCATGTGCAAATTTTAAAAATGCATTTTTAAAATTGACATGTAATGCACACATGCCTCTTTGGCATATGTGCGCCTTCCATGTCCTAAAATAATTTTTGGGGGTGCAGTCAGAGGGGGCCTTAGGCCCCCAGCACCCTGGGGTTTGTATTTCCCAAATTGCGAATTCCAGTTAGGAATGCGCAATTTGGGAAATGCAAATAATTCGCAAATATGGGCCTACAGGCCCATAGGTGCGAATTGGGTCAGAATCGTAATTTGCGAATCGGTAATAGCATTTGCGATTTTTAAGAAATCGCTATTACCGAATTGCAAATATGATAACATACCATTTTGTCACATTTCTTAAAAATCGCTATTAGAGAATCATAAAATGGATTCTTGATACATCTGGCCCAAAATATTGAGTTGTACATATTGGGAGACAGAAATATTGAGGAAAAAATATTGTGATAAAAAATATTGTGGTGGAGAAAATATCAGTTATCAGGAAAGTAATATCGCTGTTAAGAATATCATTCTTGCTAATATCTTTTTCAATAATATAATTGTAAAGATTATCATTTTTTTATTATTTTAATGTTTTAGTTCATACATTAACTTTATGTTACTATTTGTTTATTTGTTATTTTTATAAAAAATAGTTTGTTATTTTAAGTGATGTAGAATTTGTACTTTAATTTCTAATAGTAATGTATACTATTGTGGTGGATTGTTTGTTGGTTATGGAGGGAGATAGGTTGGGAAGTCAAGTAATAATTAATTGTTAAGTAAGTATGTGATTGATGTTATTTATATATATATATATATTATGTAATACTGATTTATTTACCTATATTTCAGGTGTGGATTGACACCTTTGTAAGGGTATATGTTGGGAAGTTAATTAGGTAATAATTTTTTATTTATTAATCTTGTAAATTCTGTAATAATCATATATTTCCATTATATTGTAGGTGCAGGCTGCTGGGTTTTTACGGGTATAGGGTGGGAAGTTAATTAAGAAGTAATTAGCAATTAGTTATTAAGTTATTATTCATTATTGAATAGTTATTATTTACATATATTATGTAATACTGATTTAATTCATTTATATTTTAGTTGTGGGTTGCTAGGTTTGTAAGGGTGTAGAATGGGAAGTTAAGTAATGATTAAAAATAATACTTTTTAATCTCTAAATAAATATTGAATCACTTAATAATCATGTAAATTGATTAATAATATATTTTAGATATATTTTAGATGTGGGCTGCTGGGCTTGTAAGGTTGTAGGGTGGGAAGTTGAATATTAATTCATATTTTTTATAGTAAGAGTTTTATATTTTTCTAAATTAATGGGGTTATTCAAAAATGTAATTATGTGATTGAAGTGAAGTTGTTTACCCTCTGTTGCTTAGACTGGAGTGGGATTGGTAAATTGAACATCTCCGAAGTCCAACACTTTCCCTACTGTTCCCCTGGTTGTAGTTGGAATAGTGAATCTAATCCCTCCGGAATACATTACTTTCCCCACTGTTGCGCTGCTTATAGTGGGAATAATATATTTAAGCCCTCCAAAGTCCTACATTTTCTCTACTGTTGCATAAACTGGAGTGGGAATAGTATACACATTATTCCCAGATTCCAATACATTTCCTCATATTAAATATATTTATTATTATTATTTGTTTATAATTTTAGTTTTATAGTATTTATTGATACATACATTTGTTTTTGCATTTTTTAAAATATTTTCTCAAATGTCTTGTTTTATTTTGTTATTTTATTTGTTTGGTAATTTATTTAATGTTTTGGAATGGTATTAATATTATATATATATATATATACATATATATATATATATATATATAAAATCAATGAGTGAGAAGAAAATCCAAGCGGCACTCCAAACAAATGTGGTCTTCAAGAGGTTTCAACCTGGGGGTTATCCGCATCAGGTAATTTAAAATGGGTGTCAGAAGGTGAACAAAGTGCAGAGAGATGCCCTTTTGGTTACAAATAAGAAAAGGGAAGATCAGGACAATATTTTGAGATTTATTACAACTTTTAATGCAGACTCACACCAGGTCAGGTAGGTCTTAATGAAATACTCACATGTGATAAAAGCAGATAGAATGATTGGTCAAATAGCTGTGCCTAATCCACAATTCACATATAGGAAAAGTAGTTCCTTACAGGCCATTTTGGTTCACAGTTATCAGCTAAGAAATAGGGAGACGTTTCTTGGAAAACAACAGGGTTTTTACAGGTGTATGAAATGTAAGGCCTGTAGGAAAAGTCCAAATTGTAAAGAATATGTGTTACCTACAGTAGAGTTAGCTAGGATCAAGAAGTCTTTGAATTGCAACAATGAGTTTGCCATTTATCTAATAAGATGTCCATGTGGCCTACCTTATGTGGGCAGCAGAATTGTTCCCTTAAAGAAACGGATCCTGGAACACTGGTGAGCTATAAGAAATAATGATGTAACATATCCGGTAGCACGTCATTGTAATTTGTAATTTGGTCCATGAAGGAAAGGTTGAGAATATGGGGGGTCATTCTGACCCTGGCGGCCGGTGGCCGCCAGGGCCACCGACCACGGGAGCACCGCCAACAGGCTGGCGGTGCTCCCACGAGCATTCTGACCGCGGCGGTTCAGCCGCGGTCAGAAGCGGCAAGTCGGCGGGCTCCCGCCGACTTACCGCTGCTCGGGGGAATCCTTCAGGGCGGCGGAGCGCGCTCCGCCGCCATGAGGATTCTGACCCCCCCTACCGCCATCCTGTTCATGGCGGGAAAGCCGCCATGAACAGGATGGCGGTAGGGGGGGTCGCGGGGCCCCTGGGGGCCCCTGCCGTGCCCATGCCAATGGCATGGGCACGGCAGGGGCCCCCGTAAGAGGGCCCCGCAAAGTATTTCAGTGTCTGCCTTGCAGACACTGAAATACGCGACGGGTGCCACTGCACCCGTCGCACCTTCCCACTCCGCCGGCTCGATTACGAGCCGGCATCCTCGTGGGAAGGGAGTTTTTCCCTGGGCTGGCAGGCGGTCTTTTGGAGACCGCCCGCCAGCCCAGGGAAAAACTCATAATACCCTCCGCGGTCTTCTGACCGCGGAGCGGTATTATGGGGGCGGAATTCTGGCGGGCGGCCTCCGCCGCCCGCCAGAATCAGAATCACCCCCATGGTGTTTTTTGGAATTGACAAAGTATTATCAGCACCTAGAGGGGGTGACAGGAAACAAATGCTTAGAAGGATGGAATCTGAATATATAATTCGTTTAAATAGCAGACACCTATGGGGTGTGAATAAGGATGAGGAACTCTTTGTACACTTAGGTTGAATTGAATGGTTTTGGATTTGCCTAAATAATGTCTTTATTGTGGCTCATAGAAGGAAATTGTTTTGAATCTAGAAAGAAGCTGATGATCTGTTTTTGGATTTTCATTTTCCAAATGTTTTTTATTTTTTTATTTTTACTTTGCTGGTTATCCCTACTCACAGTATGATTGGATGTGAATGGCTACTTGGCCACTATGGGATGTCTCTAAAAATCTAAAAAGTGGAAAAACAGAAAAAAAGAAAAAAAGAAAAAAGAATAAAATGAAAAACATTAAAAAGAAAATAAGAAAACACAAAAAAATAATAAGTAAAAAAAAATAATTATGGAATTGATGGAATAATTTGATAAGGTAGAAGAATTTAGACAATAGTTTATACACAGGTTAGAAAATGTATGATAATTTTGACAGAGGCCCTGTAACTTAGAGAGAGAATTAAAATGGTCTTTGATAGAGAATTATAATACTCTTAGTTGGATTTTGAGTATTTTTGTGTAACGGTTTTAATTGTGTTGAATTGCATCTTTTTTTTTTCATGGATTTATGTTTGTATTGATTGACTGAACATGGTGAGAAACAGTGGAAAGACTTTAACATGTTATGTCAATTTCTCCAAGGAGGAGCTTGTTAGTATTCCTTCTATGTTTAGTAAATGGAAAGGTATATTATACTGGGAAAAGAGTGGGGACATTTGTAATAATTGAGGCTTTTGAAGAAGACCGTTTGGTTGAAATGCGTTAGCCGCTGAAGCAAGCTTTTTCTGTTGAGCATGTGTTGAATATTATGAATTAAAGACTACATTTGTTTGGAGTGCTGCTTGGATTTTCTTCTCATTGATAATATGATTTATGGGTCCTGCGCCCGTAGCACTGCACCGACCTCAATTGGTAGAACCAGGAAGAACAGCAGCGAGTGTTTGGACGATATATATATATATACAATGGGACTCATTAGGAGTTCGGCGGATGGTTTGCACCATCCGCTGAACTTACAACGAGGAGGTTGCCATCACACTGGCTACCTCCCCCCCAGACCCATTAAGAGTTTCCCACTGGGCTGGCGGGTGGAAACTGAGGTTTCCGCCAGCCAGCCTAGCAGGAAACAGGCGGCAGCATTGTCTCCGGGGTGTAATCGAGCCGGCAGAAATGCCGCCACCGCAGGGTACACCAACATGTATGTACAAGGTAACCATCAGGCATACAGTCAGAAAATTGCGAACGTATACAAAAATACAGTTGTCAAAGCAAGATATCATCGCTCCTAAAAAGGCTTATTAAGGATTTTCACAATTCATATCTTTTATTTGTCATAAGGGGTAACCAACACCAGAACCATTGCCTACTAAATTAATCTGAAATTCCATGTAGCAGAAACCTATCTGTTGAATGAGTTGCCTGTATTCATCTGTGGAATAGGTGATTTTGTTGTCCTGCTCCTGCACCTCACTCCAGCTGGCTGGTGTCTTCTCAACTCTTTCAAAACTCTCCACTTTCTCTGCTGGAGAGAAAAATGTTGTGCAAAATCCTTATTGTGATGCAGTTAATAATGTCTAGCAGGAGATTTAAAAGGTTGTTGCAATAGTTGGTTTTACTAATTACTATAGTATTGAACAATAGATGTAACATGTGGACTGGGAACTAAGAGTGGTCTCTAAAATATGGCGGTCATGGCAGTGGTGCGTATGGGTGTCCCTAGCAGCATGCTGTTGTTAAACAGCCGTCTCATGTTTCTGATAAGTTGAGACAAGGATTGGGCTAGTACATTGCCCAGTGAACGCAGTGACTTTAGATTTATAATGATCACACATGAGAGAGACTGGAGAGCCACCTAGTGAGAATGCCTTGGGACACTGGTGCAAGACTGGAGACTAGGTCCTCATTACGAATGTGGCAGTCTTACCACCGCCACACTCACGGTGGCGGTCTGGTCCAACAAACACATAACAATCCTGGCTGCCCAACCGCCAGAGAACCACCAGCTCTGCCAGAAACTTGGTTTCTGGCATTCTGGTGGTGGTGGACATCCTAATCCGCCAGGGCAGCGCTGCATGCAACACTGCCCTGCAGAATATGACCTCGTTCTCCACCAGCCTTTTCATGGTGCTAACACCTCCATGAAAATGTTCGTGGCGAACAGGTGCAGGGGGCAATTGACATGAGCACTGCAGGCCCACCCCCCCGGCCCAGCACCATCGCAATGTTCACTGTCTGCAACATTGTGCTGGTGGACCCTGCTGGCTACAGCATTGCTGCCGGCTCGATTACGAGCTGGAGACAATGCTGTAGACAGTTTCCCGCTAGGCGGGCGGAAACGTAGGTTTCCGTCCGTCGACCTCGCGGGAAACTCTTCCTTCATGACTCCGGTGGGAAGGTTGCCTCATAGGCGGCGGCCATCCTGTTGGGAGTTCAGCAGACGGACTTTTCCACCCGCCAAACTGGAAATGAGGCCCTAGGTGTGAAAAATTGGAACAATGAAAGTAATTGGGTATCATTTGTGCAAAATGTAGCATAAGCCAAATTTGTAGAAATAAAGAAAAGAGATAGTTTAGTGGGTGAAAAGAAGTGAATCCAAATTTGAATCCTGCAGACACCAAAGGGTGAGGAAGTAGGCAGTGAGAACAGTATTCTCTAAGAGACGGCATGAGTGCACAGAAAGATAGGGATGTATGATGGAACAACACATGCACTTACAATGCGATAGGTACAATATATGGTCATTACCACTCATGCACTTACCAAGAAATGTTTTTACAATGCATATCCTTTTACCACGAATGTCTTTACCACGAACATTTCGTAGTAAAGGCATAGTTGGTAAAAGCATATGCATGGTAAAAACTAGAGGTAAGTATAACATACTATATATATATATATATATATATATATATATATATATATATATATACATACACACACAAACACACCTTTCCACCCAAAAATCCTACCTACCGTAAACCCTACAAATTACTTTACCACCCCAAGACCCATACCCACCCTAAAGCCAAAAAAACCCTTACCACCCCAAACCCCATACCCACCCTAAAACCTAAAAATGCCCTTACCACCCCAAAAGCCAAACCCACCCTAAAACCTAAAAATGCCCTTACCACCCCAAAAGTCATACCCACCCTAAAACCTAAAAATAACCTTACCACCCCAAAACCCATGAACATCCTAAAACCTAAAAATGCCCTTACACCCCAAAACCCATACCCACCCTAAACCTTCAACAGCCCTTACCACCCCAAACCCCATACCCACCCTAAAACCTAAAAATACCCTAACCAACCCAAAACCCATGCCCACCCTAAAACCTAAAAACGCCCTTACCACCCCAAAACCCATGCCCACCCTAAAATCTAAAAATGCCCTTACCACCCCAAAACCCATACCCACCCTAATATCTAAAAATGCCCTTACCACCTCAAAACCCCAAACCAGCCTAAAACCTAAAAATGCCCTTACCACCCCAAAACCCATACCCACCCTAAAACCTAAAAATGTCCTTACCACCCCAAAACCCATACCCACCCTAAAAACTGAACACCCCTTACCACCTCAAAATCCATAACCACCCTAAAACCTAAAAATGCCCTTACCACCACAAAAGCCATACCCACCCCAAAACCTAAACACCCCTTACCACCCCATACCCACCCTAAAACCTAAAAATACCCTTACCACCCAAAACCCATGCCCACCCTAAAACCTAAAAAGGCCCTTACCACCTCAAAACCCATACCCACCCCAAAACCTATATATAGATATATATACATATTTTATATATATATATATATATATATATATATATATATATATATATATATATATATATATATCATTAAACCCACTTAATACTTACCTATACTTACCTTTAAAACATTTACCACACATACACCTTTACCATTCATGCTTTTACAATGAAATTTGTTGTAAAGGCATGTGTAATAAAGGTATATTCGTGGTAAAGACATGCGTGGTAAACGCATATGCGTTGTAAATACATCGTGGTAAATGCATTTTGTTGCATTCACCGCGATGTAAGTGATGTT
Organism: Pleurodeles waltl; assembly: GCF_031143425.1. NCBI lineage: Eukaryota > Metazoa > Chordata > Amphibia > Caudata > Salamandridae > Pleurodeles > Pleurodeles waltl. Next base: position 1,388,442,639 of record NC_090447.1, on the reverse strand, counting down.
TCCAGAAAGATAGGGCAAGAACCAGTCAATAGTTTGAGATGGACATTTGTAGAATCTCAGTTCCATATAACGTTAAAACACAGATTCAGGGTTAACCATGTTATAACTTTCACTCTGTACAGACTCCATGTGGGAGCTTAACATTTGTTTTCATATTTTATTTTTCTTTGCATTAATACGTTTTAAGAGGCCCATATGGCAGTAGTTTTAACACCTACTGCTGAGCACAAACGTTTAGAGCAGTACAGAGCCACTTTGTAGTGATCAGTAATGTGTTATTAGTAGGCTGTTTTTAAAGTCCTAACCTGTCCAACATTCTTTTTTTAAAAATTTTTTGCCATCATTAGCTCCTCTGATAGTCTAAATATTATTTATCCTAAATGAGGTATGTCTCACCATACTTGCCTTTCACAGGATGAACATTAGGTCCTGCGTTTCTCCTTCAGTTGTGTCCACTTCCTTGCTCTGTGTCATTGATGGACCTTCACATTTGTTATATCTCCACTCTCCTCAACTCATTGCCTCACAACTTAGAGTCCCCTGCATCAACATTCTAAGGTAGACTCCCCCAACTGCAGGACTTCTCCATTATGCAACAATGACAAGGGGTGAACTATACAGTCAGAAAATAATGTAAAAATAAGTCATTGTTTGTAAGATAACATTACAACAACAGTGTTCTTCCCTTTCGAAGACTCAGAAGCTATCCAGGTATTGCCTATATTAATTATTTACATCATGCTCCATTAGAACTATAATGTTCCCTCTTTATCAGGCATCACATGGTACTTTTCTTGAAACGCACAAATAGCAGTGGCCAGGGCTTGAATTGGAAATATAAAATGGCAGGTATTCACTATAGCACAGTATCTGTTTACTATTGATATTTCACTGTGTTCTCCTATTAAATATTTTGCACCCCAGCTGATAAGGGCAGGAACTCTCCATATCAAAATGATAAAGTGTAGGTATTGAGTACCTTAACAATACTTGCCCTTTTAAGACAGTACCCTCATTCTAGCAAAGCTGTGCAGGAGTCACATTTCTGATGATCACCTACATGTAAAGCCTAAATTCCCTTATAATTGTCTTTTCTGAAGTGCACTATTACCCAGGAGGTGTGTTTTTACCGCTAACTTGACCGCGTGAAAGAGTTACCAGTAATGCTGCAAGAAAGCTAATTACAGTGAGAAGAAACTTGCTCAGTTTTGAGACTCTTCCTTGAAGAAGGTGATGATCCAGGGATCCCAGGGAGAGTGGAAGGGTGTTTAATGCCTTGGAAGTCAGTAACAAGTATGCAGACCACCTAACCTAGAATGATGTACTCTAGAAATGGACAAACGTTCAGAACAAGATGACCTGAGTGTTTGATGTGGGCAGTAGAAAATAAACTGAAAATTAATGTAGGGCCTTGTTTGTGAAAAGCCCTATGATAAAGACATAAGCACTTGAAGGATTCATGTTTCTCCACAGGAAGCCAATGAAGAAACGTAAGATTGATGGAGGTTCGTCTGAGTCCTAGTAGAAGTCTAACTTCAGAGCTTTTTATGAGTACAAGGAGCCTTGGCCATCTCTGTTACAACTGATTCACTGTGTCATTCATAAAGAAAATACACTGAAAAATTAAGAACTTTATGTAACATGACGTGTTTTGGAGTTAAATGTATTTTTGACAAGATTCTGTAAATTGTATCTTTGATTAAATGTAGGGTGCAATTAGTCTTTGAAGGGTAGGTTAGTTAGATCTCACTTGACAACAATAGCAATACTTGTTGTTTACAATATACCAAGAGCTTGCTTTGTATCAGCCCCCTGCAGCCGTTCATTCAATACTTTGTCAGTCACATATTGGATGATCCTAGAGTAGTATTTCTTTCTCACCGGCATGCTGTTAGCCATTTGATGTACTCTGACTTGTAGGAAGTGCTTTTAATGTAACACAAAAGGTTCATTGGTTCCAAAAGAAGAGACTACTTCAGTGTGGAAGCCATTTTGAAAAAAAGACTTCCATATCTAAAAGCAACACATCCCATGTCAAAGGAAAAGGCTATTAATATATGTCGCAGTGTTGTTTTTAAAGAAAATTATGTTCTATGTGTACAAAAGAAAGTTACATGAAAATATATAATTGGAAAGTAAGACCTGGCAAAGTTCCGAACAGCTTTTGGGTGTGTGTTGTCGAAAACATACTGTGGACAATAACAATATATACTGTGGGCTAAAGGTCAGTCCGTTGCCTACCACTGGTTGGCTTTGTTATCATTCTCATTTGCTGGTGTCTTATTCAATGAGTTTCCTTCCTCTTCTTGTGTTTGTCCATTCTCTGGGGCATGGCTTTTTTATGTGCCGTTTGCTTGGATGCCATGTAATCTTCCACAGCACCGCATTAGGTAATTACTATTTTTTGTGCTGCCAGTGCTCCTTGGGAGTGCATATGTTTTCTTGCTTTCTCTCCTGTGTGCTGCTTTCCCGCCAGATCCCTGCTCTCACGTTAAACATGCTGTTACCTCCCAAGATCATTCGTTACTTACCACTCCTCTCCCCATTTGTGTTGATGCATGCATGCATATATATCATCTCACTTTTTTAGTGCTGTTCTGCATCAGCATACAAGCATTTTTTTCATTTTATCCATTTAAGAACAGCATTGGCAAATAGCAATTGCAAAGCCAAAATCTTGGGTAACTTCATTAAAAGACATGACCTTCCTGCCTTAAATAATGCCTTTTTTAGTAGATGCTTCTGCCTGTGAGGTATAGCAGCTATGATAGCTTGGATTGCCAGTTTTGTTTTCTTCTGTGCATTCAGATTTCTCAGATATTACAACAAATAATTGTGACACTAGGAGGTCTACTCCTATATTACCGAATTTATACAAGGTCAAGAAAAGTCAGTGCAACATAATTTATCATCAATCCCTGTGAGAGCAGGTTTATGTCATCTGTTTTCATGCTATGTTATAATAATTGGTATTTTCACAGTGGAGTAATTAGCAGATTGCTTTAAGAATTGGCTTGGCGTCTTGATGTAGCAGGTAAGACCTGAGAGACTCAAAAGTCCTTCAGGTGAGTGCTAGGATGTTTATCAGCAACATGTATGTCCAGCGGGTCTCTACAGTACATCATGTCCCAAAGGCATAATTGTGACTTAGGTGGTCTGCTGCCCATCCAGAACTTTGCCACGCATCATTTGGCTAATATCAATGCCATGGATACAAAACACTGCACCTTCTTTGACAAGTCACCAGTAGACCCCTAATAATACTAACATAGGTGACAGAATCATGGCAGTTTTTGTCATGTGTTATGTTATGTGGATTTGTAGAGCACAATTAATAACCTGTGAGGGTGTCGGGCTCTGAGTAGGGCAGGCCTGAGGGGGGAGGAAGAGATCGTGTCTGTTTCATCTGGAAGAGCCAAGTCTTGAGGCTATTTTGGAAGTCCATGAGGGAGGGAGAGGTTCTGAGGTGTTGCAGGAGGCTGTTCCAGGTCTTGGCTGTAAGATATGAGATGGATCGTCCTCCGCTTATGGCTTTTTTGATCCGAAGGAAGTGTGCTCTTGCCTGGGGACGCAGATCAAAGGTGTCTGGTGGGTTAGTAGAAGTTGAAGCGGTGCTTTAGGCCTGGTGTAGTGTAGAGCTTTGAAAGTGTGGGTAAGTAGCTTAAACTTACATCTTTCCTGGACTGGAAACCAGTGGGGATTGTTGAAGTGTTGAGGGATGTGATTATTTTGCTGGATGTTTAGGATGAGTCTGGCACGGCGTTATAGGTGGTTTGGAGTCTGCGTAGAATACGGGCTGGGATTCCGAAGTACAGGGCGTTTCCTTTGTCAGGTCTACTTGTGATAAGAGTCTGGGTGACTGTTCATCTGGTGTTAAGTGGAAGCATGATGAGGTGACAGCGTTGATCTGTCTGTTCATGGAGAGTTTGGTGTCCAGGACGATCCAGAGGTTCTTGGCATGATCTGTAGGGGTGGGTGGGAGGCCAAATTCAAAGGGCCACCACGACGCGTCCCATGGGAAGTGGTTGTTGCAAAGCAAAGATAATGACTTCTGTTTTGTCTGTGTTGAGCTGGAGACAGTTCTTTTGCATCCAAGCAGCGACGTTGCTCATACACTTGGTGAAGTTTGCTTTGGCGGTGCTGATTGAGTCAGGAATGGAGAGGATGAGCTAGGTCTCATTAGCATAGGATACTGTGTTTATGGTGTGGGCTCTGATTATGTCCAGAAGAGGCGTCATGTAGACGTCTGAGAGTGCTGGGCTAAACGATGATCCATGAGGGACTCCGCAGATGAGTTTCTTGGGTTCTTAGTTTTAGGGGGGAAGTCTAAATTGTTGAGTTCTGTCCCTAAGGAAAGGGATAGCCACTTGAGAGCCGCTCTGCAGATACCCAAGTGCTGAAGCTATTTGATGAGTAAGTTGTGAGAGACTGTACAGAAAGCTGTGGAGAGGTCAGGGAGGATGAGTGCGGCTGTTTCTCCACAGTCAAGGATGCTTCTGATTTCATTGGTGGCCTCAGTGAGGGCTGTGTTTGTGCTGTGGTTGATGTGAAAGCCAGATTAAGAGCTATATAGGACTTAATGGAGATCTAGGTGGTCAGCGGGTTGAGTATTGATGACTTTTTCCTTGACTCTAGCTGGAAAGGGCAAGAGTGAGAGGGGTCTGTAGCTACTCAGGGTGTTGGGGCCCCCTGTTGGTTCCTTCAGTAGGACATTGACTTCTACATTTTTCCAGCGAGACGAGAAGGTGGCGTTGATCTGGAGGTGATCATTACAGCGGTGAGCGTGGGGTAGATGATGGCTCTTCCCAGGTTGTATATGAAGTGAGGGCATGGGTCTGAGGGTGCTCTTGAATGGATGGTATTCATCAGGGTTGTGGTGTTGTCATTCGAGAGGGGCTTCCAGTTGCTTAGCTGCTGTTTGGCGATGAGTGAGGTGTCCTGCTGAGCATTCATATTGGTAGGCTGTGGGTCAAATATGTTGTAGATCTTGGCAGTCTTCTGTTATAAGAAGTTTGAAAGGTCGTTACAGAGTGCTTGGGATGGGGAGATGTTGTTGTTGGCAGCTGCTGGGTTAGAGAACTCCTTGAAAATGGTGAAGAGTTCTTTGGCGGTATTGGGGCTGGCTTTGAGTCTGACAATTAGGGCATTTTTCTTTGGGTCTTGTAGTTGTTGGTAGTAGAGTTTGAGGGAGGCTTTCTATGTGGATCTTGGGTGGTGTTTTTGTTGAGTCTCCATGTTGTTTGCAGTGGCACTTGGACGCCCTGCGGTTGTTCGTGTACCAGCTGGGCCATTTGTTGTTTTTGTAGGTCTTGTTTCTGGTGCGAGCGGTGTGGTTGTGGCAGTTGGTGAACCATTTATTGATGAGCGTAGTATCTACATTGAGGTTCTGGTATAGTTGGGTGGTTGCTCCTGTAGGGTCTTCGTCCAGTTTTCTTTGGATATTTTGCCCCAGTGTCTTGATGGTGCTTTGGGTTTTTCTGGAGGGGTGGCTTGGTGAGCTGTTAACATGAAACGTAATTTAAATTTAATTGCAGAACCCTGTATTCCAATATTGTTGTTTCGCAGTCCACTGTAAGCGCTAATAGTCCACTATTTTGTGTGAAATTACAATATTGGAATAAAGGGTTCTGAAATTAAATTTAAAACACCAACAGCTAACTATAAAAGTGCCAACATTGGACTATAAGGCGCCAACCATAGATCACAACAATCCAAGTGCAGAGTGGCCAGTTATTGCAATCCGGAAATAATTGTGTCATTTATTTAACAGTTTATTTTCAGATCCGGCAATTACAGATAGTGTTTTTAAAATGTATGTATATGCGTTAGCAACTATTTAGGCAGTCTACTGTGGAATGGATTGAAACACTATGTATTTATTTGGTCTTGCAATGAGTGCCTGAATTTGTACATATGGTGGTTGAACGATATAGTTTTGTGAGTAGAGTGACCCTGGGTACATGAGTGATTTGTTACTTCAGTTCAATTTACTTTCATGTTATAGTTATTCTGTATGTATAATATATAGTGATTTTCTTAATTATACATAATAAATAAGCATTTGTGATACACAATATTGCTTAAATTTATTTTTGGCTTCAGAAATATATGATTGCATATTGTATGAGGTTACTTTTGAGGATGCATTATTTGTTTCTTTTTTTGTGATGCTCAATTCCCATTGGTAACTGCTCTACTCATCTATACAGGGGCCCTTTTCTGATGTAGTAGTCATACCATGTGAACAGGGTGGTGGTGATGTTGTTGGAGGAGAAAATAGGGTCAGGGGTGTTGCCTGCTGTGTTGCTTAGTCCTTGGATGAGCTTGGTGAGTCTAAGGTTGCTGAGGCTGTCAAGGAGGGCCATGGGGCTGGGGGGCTGTGTAGTCTTCCAGGTGGAAATTGAGGTCCCTGCGGAGGATGTAGTTGGTTTATCCGATGGAGAGGGGAGTGTGAAGTCTGCAATATGGTTGCAGAATTCCGCTACCAGGCTTGGGGGGCGGTAAGCGAGGGTTCTCTTCAGTGTGGTGTGGTAGTCCGTTCATATTTTGCAGTGGAGGTGTTCCATGTGGTTGGTGTCCGAGTCCATAGAAGAGGTGCAGTCAATTGTGTTTTATTAGATGATCATGAGTCCTCCACCTGGTTTGTGGGTTCGGTCCTTGAGTATGATTTTGTAGGTGGGTGGGATGGCTGCGGAAATCTTCCGAGTTAGAGGGTGGGTTGAGCCATGTTTCGGTCAGGAAGAAAAGGTCAGATGTGTTGCTTTTGAGGGGGTCCAACATTGTGGTGGAGGTTCTTGAGGGATCGGACGTTGAGAAACATGGCAGACAGGTGGTGTGGGGTGGTGTTGGTGGTGGGGTGAGTCAGTTGTTTGGAGGTAGTGACGTTGGCATCTGAGGTTTCGCAGGTGAAATTGCAATGGGTGCAGGAGAAAGGTCCTCCTGTGGTGTTAGGCGATGCACAACAGCAGTGTGTTTATTGGTGTGTGTTGTTGAGGTGGCGGAGGATGGTGGAGGATTAGTGGTGCATTCATTGCCTCCAGTGGTGACAGTGGTTGTGGTGTTGAATTGGATGGTTTTGGTGGGACCAGGATTCCTGGAGAAGGCGCCGTCCAGGTGCGGACTGACACAGATGGGCTTGCCTTTGGCACACCAGCAGCACGTTTGCTGCGCTGTCACACTCCAGCCTGTATTAAGTAGGTCCTGCAGTTAGTGGGGCTTCTATTGCCAGGAAGAACAGTAAGGGGAAAAATCGGATCAGGAAAATCAGTGGGTCCTTTTTTATGTAAAGGGAGAACGATGCTACCCCTCCAGGAATTAGGTATCTTGCCTGAATTATAACAAAATTTAAACAGAGCGGATCGATAAGTGGCCCAGAAATAGGCCTCTAACTTAATGATGGTTATAGGGAGCTGATCAGGCCTTCTCGTCCTGGATGATTTTCATGACTTGAGCCTTTGTATGGTAAGGAAGAGTGAGCTTGTCCCTCTTTCTGGGCCTAGATTTTGGCACACACTGATCTATTACATCATCCCTAACGCTATCTGTGGCATACAGCAAACTAATATAAATGCTCCAGACTTCACCTGTGATATTATTCTGCCGGAACATTTCCACATGATATCCCAAAATAGCAGCAAGTTTTTCTGTTTAATGGCTTTAATGATTTCTATCTATCTCCTATCAGATTCTTTCATTTTCCGTGACCTTAACCACTTTGATTACCTCCTTCTAAGGCAATTAATACTTTTATTACGTGCTTTTGAATAAAATTTGAAATGTCACCTTTGAAGTTTGTTTAACAGTATATTCAGGGAAAAGCCCTTATTTAGACTCTTCACCTGGATTCCGTATTTTAAATCTTCTGGAGCGATAGCTTTAACATTTACAAATCTTCCCATATCTTTTGTGAAAGCTACTGCCAATTTCCAACCATTATCTGGGATTGCCTTAACCTTGTCTCAAGCTGCTAATCAAGCAAAGCTTGTTTGCAGCGTTCCAGGATACCCTACCGTTAGCAATCTTAAAATACACCTGCTCCTCATCTCCTGTCTGCCAATTATCAATAGCCTCAGGCTTGTCCTTAATGGAGAAGGATAAAATATTGTGGTCACTCTAATTCTTATCAACTACAGCAGCAGCAGTCATAAGAGGTAAGGCAGCATAGGAGCTAATAATAAGGTCATTTATCAAAGAGCCATTCAAGGTTCTATGAGTCGGATAGGCTGGGATGTAGCCCTCTTCTTTGTCATTTACAGTACTAGCCTCTAACCCCCTACATGTTTCCTGCAGTAGTGGCCCTCTCTTATTTACTCTAGACCCATTCAGAAAAGACCACCTCGGGATATTCAAAGCCTCCTCTCTTTCTTCATCTGAATGAAGTCTTAACAAATAATTGAAGATGGAAGCATTAAAATTACCCATCAAAATTATGTTACTGGCCTGGGCCTTGGCAGTCACTGATTTATTAAAACAAAAATAATATCTTCAGAGTTGATTGTACTCTTTCCCTGGTGGTAAGTACATATTTGCCAACACAGCTGAGACAGGTAAAAAACTCTCCCCATTTTCTTACCAAAAGTGTGCAATGAAGTAAATTTGAGGGATGATAATACACTTTGTAGGACCAAGAGCAGTACATACTCAGTAGAGTGGCGATACCACCACTTGCATGACCATTCCTATACTTCTTTGCAGGCTATTGTTGATAAAATAATCTTTTACCACTAATGCACCCGTTAACCATTTTCTTGTAAACTTAATATATCTGCATTTAATGAACCAAGGTTTAGAGTTTTCGCTACACTTTTAGAGCAACCTGCTAAATTCCGAGAGATTATCTTAATTTGATAACTAAATAGGATGAGTTCCAACTGTGGGCCTAGGCCCTTTATAATTTAGAGCCACTGCTGCAAGTCATCCTCCCACTCCACAGTAGTTAAATTCTATTTTAGAAGGGAAACCCTTCTTTTTCCCGCGGCACAGGGAATTACGGTTAACTTTGGCCTAAAACTGCCTCCAAAACGGCCCCTCCTCCCTCCTGCCCTCAGCCCTCCACCGACATCCTGCCCTAAAATCTATCCCAGTCTCCCCCCACCCTGAGCCCTAACACCGACCCCTTCATTTTTTTTTTTTAAACCCAAAACTGCCTCTTTCCCCCCAGCCCTCCTACCCCACCATGTTCTTCCCCTTAGATCCCCCCAAACTGCCACTTTTGCCCTGCACTCAGCCCTACACCCCCACCCTGCCCTAAAAATTAGCCCAGACTCCCTCCCACCCTGAGCCCTAACACCACTCCCTGTCCTTGAAAATACCCCCACTTACCCCCCAGGCAGCCCCACTTATCTGGCCGCCACGTTCCTCTCCCCGCTGTCTGCCTGAATCATGCATATGCATAGTGCCTTACCCACCCAGTTGTGTGGTTCAGGCACATGCCTTGTTCAAGGTAAGCATGGTAATGTTTGCGTTATTATGGTTTGCTTGGATCCGGCAGAGTTGTAAAGGCCGTTTCCCCTTCTGGTGCAGCATCTCCGTCATTGAGCAGCTTCTTTCTGATACATTTGTGGGTTTGACCTGCATTTTAATCAACATCTGGTAGCATTCTCTTTGTAGCTGCTTCATATCTTTCAAATTCATCTGTTGAAGTGCACAGTTGGTCAGCTAATGATCCCTACAGATCTAAACATGTTTTTTAAGTTCACACTGTGTGGCAGTTACCAGGTTCTAAATTTGTTGTATTCCCAAAATTAATGCACATCGTTATTAATCTCTATTATTATTACTATTTTATTAATATTTTTATTATTGTATATATATATTTTTTTTCTTCTTTTTTTTATTGATTGTGGCAGCCCCTTTTTGTGGAACCTGCTTCAGCTGCACCATTTGCAGTTTTGCACCGTATGATCCATGGTAAATCTGGCAATGGAAAATTTCTGTTGTGCCCCCCTTCCCTTGATGCCCTAAGCACATGCTTATTTTGCATAATGGTTAAACCAGCCTTGGCCTAAGCACCAAAACAGCTTCTAAAGGTTCAAATGTATTGTGCTTTGCACAGCGGAAACTTTAGGCCTCCAGAAAGAACATAGAAGCTGAGCCTGTAAAACCTGAAAAGAAGCTTGTTTCTGTCACAAATTAAAACATTGTTAAGGAACAACATTTTGCGCAACTGGGCTGTAGCCAATCTCATAGCACATAGATGTTTTACTAGTAAACCCCAAAACAGACACACTGTAATCTCTAGTCCATGTTATTCTACCTCTTGTTGACCCACCACACTTCTTCTCTCATTCATTTGCATGTTTTAGTTCCACCTCCTGACAGCAGTGCAGACTACCTTTTGTCATAAGTTCTTAAATAAAGCATTGGCAAAGGCAGTAGGTTGCACTTACGCGAGGTATTGGCTTTGTAAATGTTTTAGCCATGGTGTACAGCAGCTTGGCTGGAAGTAAATAAAATTGAAGATCTATGACGTGGCCTCCAGTGTCTGCATCATAGTGTTGTTTTGTTATGACGGGTGGGGAGCAACAGCACAGGCAATAGAAAGAAGGTGGGTGGGTGGAGGGGCAGGAAAAACGGACAACAAATAAAAAGGTGGGGTCAAGCAACAATGGAAGGTAAGACGGCATGAGGGTGTCGGCAAGCAGAGAGGAGAGAGGGTGCCAAGAAGCAACAAAAGGATGGGTGAAGGCTGTGAGGGAACATGGAAAGCAATTTCAGAGGGTGAGAGGGCTGGGAGGGACGAAGCAAGAACAGAAGGAGAGATGGCAGCTGGGGCAAGCAATATATGGAGGAGGGAGAGCAATTGAGACAAGCAATACAGGCAACAACGGACGGATTGGGTGAAAGCAATAGGGGCAACAATGGAAAGAGGGGGAGAATAGGTGGGGGCAGGATAGGGGCAATAAAGAAGTCAGGAAGTGACAAGACGATGGTCAGTGAAGGGCTAGGAAGTACATTAGGGAACCAACTGAAATAATGCACTCTGGTAGAGTGCTTAAACACAGAGAAAAAAATACCTCCTACAAAAATGCTCAGTGGAAGGACAACTAATGCATTCCTGCACCATGGGAAGGACAAAAGCATGAGGAGAAAGGAAGCCTACAACAGCTGACCAATAGCAAGCAAGAAAATGAGAGTGACAATGAAGCCAACGGTATGTAAGCAATGGGTGGTCTGTATGCCCACTGGCAGAAAAGTGGAGGTCTCAAAGAGACAGCGCATTTGCTGTCTAGGCAAGGCCTAAGAAATATACAGAGTGTGTCTTTTTGAGCCGTTGTACTTTAGCCATTGGCTTTCATGTGTTTTGCACGGTTTGCCATTTGCTTAGATGGACCACACATCAGGTCTATGACATTTTGTGAATGTTTAAATGGTCCCATTAGTGAATCCGTAGGTTTCCGTAGGTTTTGGTAATCGGACATTAAGTATTCAGTTTGTTAGACGGCAGATGTGAAATGACTTGTAGCTCTTAACTCATAGATTCTTCTATGTATTAATTATCGCTGACACTACAACTTTCTTTTTGTGGGTTTATGTGTTTTTTGTTTGTAAAGTGTGTTCTATTCAGATCCTTACGCTGTTACATTAAGATTGTGTGCCATTCGTTAATCATCCTTGTGCTAATTGTTTAGGTTGAGCATTTCCGAGGTGTTGGTATGTAACTGGACTTTTAACCATGCCCACCGCACGCCCATCACTAGCACACCTTCATGGGCTTGCCTTTCAAAAATCCTTTGCTATCATTGGTAAATGCTTTACGTTTGTCCTTCCTTGGGGTGGTTTTGTTACTGCCATAGCCATCAACCCTGTTATATGGATAATTGCACTTTACTGATAACTTTGACTGCAAGCAAACTTCTTTTTCCTTTTGTGTCTCTTTCTCGCTGACACTAATGGCAGCTGTGGCGCCTTGAATCGGCTCACTTATGTCAACTGTTTTACTTTTTATTTTCAGTTTGTGTGGCAAGAAAAGTCCAATTAGGAATTCACAACGCTAATAGCTCTAACTCGAGCAAACGCAATACCTATTGCAAATGCTTGTACTTTGTTTGTTTTTTGTTTTTAACATGCTTGTGCTCACCCGACAAAAGTTCAGGTAACATCAAGTATCGCTGTATTATTTATCAGAGGAATTTTAAACAGCTTTGTAAACGTACCATTGAATGCGCTTTAGTAACAAAATGCGTTTGCTTTAGTTGAGCCTTTTCTTCAATTGTTTCTCCCCACCGACCAAATCATGTTTCTTATCTGCCCCCTTGCCCGTTTATTTCCCTCCTCCCCACACACATTTGTCATACTTCCTCTCCAAACTGAGGAGCTGACTGCTTCATAGCGTTTGATTTTTGGTAGCGGACGGGTTGTGCTGAGAAGAAAGGAAAGAATTCCACACTTGAAAGTACAACTGCCGGCAGCAGCAACCTCTGCAGAGTGGCATTGGGGAAAGCTCTGCACCTACTAGCAAGTACATGGCGGATTGCCACAGCTTTGTGCGACGTGAGCCTTTTCTTGATTTGTTTCTTGATTTATTTTACTTGCACTCGTAAATGGAATAAACTATTGGGCTTGTCTTCAGTCTTCACACGGCTGACTTTATTTTGCAATACTTCCCAGATAGCTGGTGAGCCATAGAAAAACACACATTTCATTAATGCCCCTGTAAGAATGTCAGTGAACAACAAAAAAACAAACAAGTCATGCTTTACTGTGCTACCTCCTGCTACAAATTTTATCACAGCTGAGCTTCTGTGAAGAAATGGAGTGTGCTCGACTGCATCCCCAAGCGTGATTTCTTTTCTATAATTGATGTTGTAAAGGCCGCGGTGGAGTGGGAATTAGTTGCACAACACAATTTTCAATGCAATAGGTCTCACATTCGTAGGAGTTAGATCTATTGGTGTTGTAAATGGTAGTGTATAGTGTGGTACACTAAGCACTATAGCTACTTCTTATATGTGCTTGTAATGTGTAAGGTGATTCCTGAAACAACAGAGCAATCCTATATATGTGTGCAAAATGTACAGGCTAATGCCGCATATAGCGGCAAATTCCCAACACTTAGGCCCTCATTACGAGGCTGGCAGTTTACGCCGCATTACAAGTTGTGGGGTTAGGCCGAGGCCAAACCTCCACAATGCCAGCTGGCCCTCTGGTGCGCTCGCACTGACCTGGCTGGCAGTGAGCTCCTCTGGGCCGGCAGCTGGCCTCAGGACGCCAGCCGCATTACGAGGCAGCATACCGCCAGGCTTTTTGCACCGGTCGCCCCGCCAGGAAAAGCCTGGCGGTCCAAACCCGGTGACAGGAATCCCCATACCTGTCGCCAGCACATACACACACACCTGTCCACATACACCCATGCACCCACTCATCAGCATACATGCACATACCCTCCTCCAAATTTACACTCATGTACACACACACCCCCTTCATACACACACATGCACCCCCACCCCTTTCATCCACACTCATCCACTTCCCCCCTTCATCCACACTCATCCACACTCCCCCTTCATCCACACACATGCGCACACAGACATGCACTCACGCACACCCATTCAGGCACACATACACGCACACACCACACACATGCACCCAACACCCCCCCATTCAGACAATCCACTTACCTTTTCCGGCGAGATGATCGCCCGGGAGGGGATGGGTCCTGGCGTTTTCCACCACCAGCACTGTAACGCTTTACAGGGCTCCGCCACGCCACATTACGGATTATAATATGGCGGGCAGTGTCTTGTGGCAGTGCTGATGGTGGAACCGCCTCTTCAACAGTCGGATTTCTGCCCGTAAATGGGCAGAAGTGCTTTCTGGACTCACAATATGGCGGTCATCAGACACCCAACACTGGCGGTCTGCTGGCTGCAGCGGCTTCAGCAGTCTTCAGAAAAGACCGCTGAAGTTGTAATGAGGGCCTTAGTGCCAGTTGTTAAAATTAGCATGTTGCCCAGCAAAAGTAGGCCATAAATATTTTTGTATTGAGCAGTCATATATTTTTTTAAATGAAGCTATCACCACAGATCTGAACAACTTGTGCTGCTTAGTACAAAAAATTGGACACCTATCCATAAATGAGTGCCAAGTATGCTTTTAATAATCTAGCTGCGATAAATAATCAAGGAAATCATAAAGTGAGCACTCTAAGGGCCATATGTACAAACACATTTCCCCATAGACACAGAATGGGTAAAACCCTTTGATACATCTGGCCATAAGTTCAGAATAAGCATGGATTATGTCTTGGATTTATAACATACCAGTTCTATCCCCTGAATTGTTACGGTCACTTTAGAGCTCGCAAAAATTGGGATGTTGTTTTTAGTAGTATAAACAAGAATGTTCATCCCCGTCTCTGCTGTTTTGAGGAAAGCTGTTATAAAACAATACAACCATGTGTATATGAGCCATAGCTGGCAGGGTTGGAAGTTGTTGAACATAGTAGAAAGTTGCTATAGGGCCTGGTCAACCCAAAGGGTAGATATGGAGAAGATTAGTGCTCACGCACACCTTTTATTTACAAATGTCAGTCAGTATGGTGTTATATATTTTCTACAAAGGTTGAGTAATTACAGGCTTTGTTTTAAACAGAGTCTGCTGAAGTAAATTACCATTTGTTTTAGAGCCATAAAAGATTCTTATTGAGGGCACAAGCTGCATTTGGTTTGTTTAGAGGCACTAAGCAATAAAATAAATTTCCTTTAATCACAGGATGTTAAGCAAGACACCGAGGTAAGTTAGTTGTACCCAAATGTAAAAGTAGGATGTAAAACCAATAAACCACCAAAGCCCCCATGGGCACCTCTGCAGTGGGAAGTTGTAGCCCTGCTGCAAAAAATAATTGTAACGCATTTGTGTTAAAAAAAATTACACACCCCATTGGATTAACGGCATCCAATTAAACGCGCTTCTTTCACAACAGAAAAAAATATAATTTAGGCTTCTACTAGCGCAAAGTCTCATAAAATAGAAAAAAGTATGCTTTTCAAATTTACTTGCAGTGCCAAATACATGCCAAATGCTCTGAAGCAGTAGTCGGGGCTATAGCTTCTTTAGCTTCTTTATTCTATAATATTTATGGAAACAAACTCAGAACAATGAAACACAAAACTTATGAAAGTTAAAATGTAGAAACAAATCAGTGGGCATAAAAGTAGCAACACGCAACTTCCATCAAAGGCAAAATAATCATGCATTTAAATTAATTTGTAGTGCACAATATAACGTGTAGCGTAGAAAACACGCTAAGCTGTCTGAAGGTGCAACTCCAGGCGATACCTTGTATTTTTTCGTTCTTGTGTGATGTACCTGTTTCTTCGGGACACTAAGGTCCTCATTATGACTTTAGCAGATGGAAAAACCGGTCCGCCAAAGTCCTGATGGGTAGGTTGCCGCCAGTATGGCAGCCTCCTGCCGGGGCCATTATGAGTTTTCTTGCTGGGTCAGCAGGCGGAAACTCAGTTTCCGCCGGTATGCCCAGCGGGAAACGACCAACAGCATTGTCTCCGGCTCAAACTAGAGCTGGCAGCAATGTTGGAGTGCATAGGGTGCACCAGTACCCGTCACAATGTTCGGGGCTGACCTTGGGGGCCACTGCACTGCCCATGCCAAGTGTATGGGCAGTGCAGGGGCCCCCTGCACCCCGTCTCCGCCAGCCTTTTCATCGTGGTGCTACCGCCATGAAATCGCTCGTGGAGAAGGGGGTCGTAATCCCTAGGGCAGCTCTGCCCCTGAAAGTTGAAGCCCTGCTGCAAAAAACACTTGTTACGCAAATGTATTAACAAAACTACAAATATCGTCGGATTAATGGCATCCAAATCAACGCATTACTTTTATAACAGACCAAAAAATGTATTTTAAGCTTCTATTAGCGCAAAGTCCCTATAAAATCCATGAACTGAAAATCTCCAAAACCAACAGACCGCAAAATCTAGTGTTTGTGTGTTTATTTAGGCATTGTTATTTTGAGTAATATATTTCTTATTTATTTCTGTATTTTTACTTTGTCGAGTTATTGGCATATCCAATAGGTTGCTCCTTTGAGACTCTTAAAGTGTTTAGTCAAGCAGCACATTAACCTACCACCTGCTGCATAATAAGCAGATCTTATCCATAAAATGTTTATAGTCCAAATGGCTCAAAGCTATTAAAACTGCAACACCTGGGGTGCATTGCCTCACCTTTCAGTTTGGAAGTTAACTTGCTGGTTTTCATTTGCTCATTTTTGTGTTAGTTCATTAATATTGATTACAGTTTTGCTCAGATAGTGATAGCATGGCCATTTGATATGCTGATATAGGGCTTTTGGTGGGCAAGCAGGAAGCAAAACAGAAGAAAATGTAATTCAAACAAGGTGTAAAGAATGAATCGTACTGTAGCATGAAAACAGATTGTTTAGTTTTCATACAAAAGCATGTTTACATCACAGATCATGTTGCAATTTTAAAGCCCTGATCTCTTGAATCCTTATTTGTTTCCTAGAGAGAAACATGTACATAAATATGAAATATACTTTCCTGTGCTGAAAGGCAGCTTCTTAATGGGAAAGGGGTGCTTTCAAAGTTCATGTAATTTGACCGTAAAGAAGACTCAAATCTGAAGGCACTTTTTAGAGTGATACTGGGATGAGCTGTATAAATCCGCAGGACTTTTTAGGTGAACCCCAAAATAATAATATAAATATAATAAATAATGGAAATATTTTCATTTTTTGCTGCAGATAGAGGAAGAAGGTAAATGAAAGTGCTTTATTTATATGCAGAGCCACTGGAATTATGTGGCAGAGAGGACCAAAGTATGCTGCAGGGTTGACCAATGTATGTGGCAAGAGAAGTCCAGTTATGCATTTACAACACTAATAGCTCTAACTCAACAAATGTGAGGCCTATTGTATTGCAAATGCTTATTTACTGTGCTATCACAATAACATTGAATTTAGAGTGTTTGTATGTTTGCAAAATAAGATGCAGATACACAAACGTATACATTCTTAAAGGAGCAACTAAAGTACTCGCCCTTTGTCAAAAGTGTCTTCTGTGCAGTATTTTGCTGTGTTCTTTTCGAGACATTTAGGGACAGCATTGGAGATGTGACAAACTGAGTCAGTTCTGGGGACACGTGGTCACTATCTATTGCCACAGGCTTCTCCTAATAAAAGGTCACATCTATTGCCTTTGCAGTGCCTTTTCAAGAACAGTTGCCTACATGTTAATACAGTATTTTAACCATTACATGGAAGTAGATAAAACTCTGATGAACGCCCAATCTCAGTCACACCAAAATATCTGTGCAATTGGTACACTAATAAATCTGACAAATAAACAAAATCTAAAATAGTTCATAGAACTTCACAACATTGTAAAGATGATAAAAAAATACACATTAACAAACTCAGTAGGTTTGGTTTTAATATGCCGTAGCATGCAACTAGTGTTAGATTTTTCAATGCTTCATTTTCATTATTGTGCTTTTTTAATTAAAGTGGTTTTGGTTGCAAGAAGTAACAGTATTTTTGTAAGTGCTCCTTCCATCTTCCTGTACCCATACACCTGCTCTTTTATATTAATTGATATTTACAGACTTTTACATTGACTTTTTCCCCTGGATATGTAATGGACATTATCTGAAGACTCCAACCTGGCCTTAGGAAAAGCTTTACAAGAATGTTTTGTGGTCTGTTGTAAACCATTATTTCCTCTTCCTAGTCTGTTGTGGCAGGCCAGCTATGTGATTGTTTTAATTTGTTACTGCTGAAAATAGGGTTACTGGTAGGAGGTGGTGAAATCCTACTCGAGCAGCAACCACAACTTCTGTCAGAGTGAAGTCAAAAGCAAACTCCAAATTAACCAGTGCTTAACCCTCTGGTAGCTTGGCACAAAGTCAGGCTTAAATTAACCCCTTCGCTGCCAGGCCTTTTCCCCCTTAGGTGCCAGGCCTTTATTTGGCTATTTGGGACAGTTCGCGCTTAGGCCCTCATAACGTTTTGTCCACATAAGCTACTCAAGCCAAATTTGCGTAATTTTTTCCAACATCCTAGGGATTCTAGAAGTACCCAGAGTTTGTGGGTTCCCCTGGAGGAGACCAAGAAATTAGCAAAAATACAGCAAAAATTTCGTTTAAAAAAAAAAAAAAGGGGGGAAAAAAGTGCTGCATAACAAGGCTTGTGCTTTTTTACCCGAAAATGGCATCAACAAAGGGTTTGCGGTGCTAAAATCACCATCTTCTGAGCTCTCAGCAACAGGCATACTTGAATCAGGAAACCACATATTTCAACATAATTTTGCCATTTTACTGGGACATACCCCATTTTTACTATTTTTTGTGCTTTTAGCCTCCTTCCAGTTAGTGACAGAAATGGGTGTGAAACCAATGCTGGATTCTAGAAAACTAAACATTTCGGAAAAGTAGACACAATTCTGAATTCAGCAAGGGGTCATTTGTGTAGATCATACAAGGTTTTCCTACAGACAATAACAGCTGAAATAAACAAATATTGAAATTGAGGTAAAAAAACAGCTATTTTTCTCCATGTTTTACTCTGTAACTTTTTCCTGCAATGTCATATTTTTAAAAGCAATATACCGCAGAGTCTGCTGGACTCTTCTGGTTGTGGGGATATATAGGGCTTGTAGGTTCATCAAAAACCCTAGTTACCCAGAGCCAATAAATGAGCTGCACCGTGCAATGGGTTTTCATTCTATACTGGTATACAGCAATTCATTTGGTGAAATATAAAGAGTGAAAAACAATTATCAAGAAAACCTTTGTATTTCCAAAATGGGCACAAGATAAGGTGTTGAGAAGCAGTGGTTATTTGGACATCTCTGAATTCTGGGTTCCCCATACTAGCATGTGAATTACAGGGCATTTCTCAAATAGATGTCTTTTTTACTCACTGTCTTACATTTGGAAGGACAAAATGTAGAGAAAGACAAGGGGCAATAACACTTGTTCTGCTATTCGGTGTTCCCTCAAGTCTCCCTATAAAAATGGTACCTCACTTGCGTGGGTAGGCCTATTTCCCGCGACAGGAAACACAGCATGGACACATCACATTTTTAAATTGAAAACTGACGTGTTTTTTGCAAAGTGCCTAGCTGTGGATTTGATCTCTAGCTCAGCCGACACCTAGGAAAACCTACCAAACCTGTATTTTTTTTAGAAAACTAGACACCTAGGGAAATCCAGGATGGGGTGTCTTGTGGGGCTCTCACTAGGTTGTACCCATATTCATTTGTAAACCTCAAAATTTGTCCAAAAAAACACTTTTTCCTCACATTTCGATGACAGAAAGTTCTGGAATCTGAGAGAAGCCACAAATTTCCTTCCACCCAGTGTTCCCCCAAGTGTCCCGATAAAAATGGTATCTCACTTGTATGGTTAGGCCTAGTGCCCGTGACAGGAAATGCCCCAAAACACAGCGTGGACACATCACATTTTCCCAAAGACAACAGAGCTGTCTTTTTACAAAGTTCCTAGCTGTGGAATTTGGCCTCTAGCTCAGCCGGCACCTAAGGAAACCTGCCAAACCTGTGCATTTTTTAAAACTAGACATTAGTTGCTTTAATAACCTTAATAGGCAAAGAAAACCTGGATTCACCTTTTATGAACCTTTGCGGTTTTCTAATTAAAACATAGTCTTGAACATTAACTTTGCAATCTTTCACCCTATTTCTAATATAATAAAAAAAAATTGCATGAATTGTTTCTTTGACACCATGTCGTTTAAATTGGCCAAGTCTAACATTTCATTTTTTTTCTCTTCGGATTTACTGGTTTTCAAAAGCCAAGATGGAATCAAATTGGTAACTGCTTTTCTTCCCCTTAGTAACATAAAAGGAGTCACCTCAGTAGTTGAATGTGGTGTAGTATGATATGCCCATATTTTCTCTTCAAGAAACTGACCAACATCTACATTAGTGGCAATGGCAGTTTGTATCCCTTCTTTCAATATGCGGTTAGCCCGTTCAACCAAACCATTGGAAGCAGGACTGTATAATGCCACTTGTGAGTGCTTAATACCATATTTTTCCCTAAATACTTCCATCTTTTTGGATGTAAAATGTACATCATTATCTGTAACAATTGAAACTGGTGGACCTTCCAAAAGAAAATGGTTTTCAAGAAACACTATAACAGACTCTGCAATTTGCACTTTCAATGAACGAATAATAAATCCACTTAGAAAAATAATCTATCACTACAATTAGAAACCTCATCTTTTTCGGCAAAATATAAAACGGACCAGAAAAATCTATAGCTATACTATCCCAGGCTCTATTAGGAAAGAGAAGAGGACACAAAGGTTTGATTATATTTTCTCCAGTGTTTATCGGACACAACACAATGTGAGCAATTATCTACTAAATTAGTAACCTGCTTGTCTATACCAGGCCACCAATACGCTTCCTTCAATTTTTTCACTGTTGCTGAAATCTCTGAATGCCCCTCATGAGCAATTCACACAATTTTGTCTTGTAAACTAATAGGCGGAACAAACAAATTGCCTCTCATGCAAATATCATTTTCAAAAGATAATTTGCAGGCAACCTGTTTATACGTCCTCAATTCAATAGATTGTGTTTTCTCAGAAGGCCAACCACTGACAATTTGAAGACTTGAGATAGAATTTTATCTTCTAACATAGCTGTCTTCCAATCATTCATTGTAATGTTTCCATCACTAGCTGAAATGGCATCGACTAAACCAACTACACATTCATTGTCTTGCTTCTCTGACTCCTCATCATAAGTTTGTAATTGCATACGTGACAAACAATGAGCTCTGGTGTTTTTGCCACCCTAAATGTGCTTCACAGACAAATCATATTCTTGTAACTTAGACAAAAGACTAAACTAAACGAGCAGAAGCCTTACCCAACCCATTTCCGCTGAGCAGTATAAACCTCACAGCTATTACCCCATATGTAGGTCTTGAATTTTTGCACAACCCATACTCAAGCTAAAGCCTCCCTTTCAATGGTACTGTAATTACTTTCTGCTACAGAAAGTGTCCTAGAAGCAAAAGCTACTGTGTTTTCTTTACCATTGACAATCTGCCCCAAAAACAGCTCCTAAGCCTTTCAGACTGGCATCCACAGCTATAAAAGATTTCCCTGAAGGAACAAATGGTTTAAGAGAAGGAGCAGATAGAACCAAATCCTTAACATTCTGGAAAGTTACATCTTTTTGAGTAATGATCTCAAAGGTTGAACCATTAGAGCATAACCTGGCACAAAGCATGCATAATATTCGCACAACCCCAAAAATGAACGTAGTGCATCCTTATCAGTAGACGGAGGAGCATTTCTAATGGCCTCTAGATTGCAAAGTTTAGGTTTTATCCCGTCACCAGATATGGTGTGACCCAAATATTCCACTTGTTCAAGTAAGATTTTAAATTTTTCAGTCTTTACTGTTATACCATGTGACTGAAGAATATTAAAAAAAATAATCAAAAGTAAAATATGCTCTTCAGTAGTGTTAGTGTGAATAAGAATATCATCCTGAAAGGCTACCACATTGCTTAAACTGCTGAACAACGTGTCCATCATTTTTTGAAAGACACTGGCAGCAGAAGCCAAGCCAAAAGGAAGTCTATATTTAAGTGCACCAAATGGTGTGACAAACGTAGTGAGCATCTGAGACTCTTCACTCAACGCAATCTGATGATACACTGAACGAAGATCTATAGTTGAAAAAAAAAATGAATTTCCCACACTTGCGATCAGCTCTTGTATGTGTGGAAGAGGATGGCAATCCACTAAAATGTTTTTTGTTGAGTGATCTCAAGTCCACACACAACCTAAGATCACCAGAACTTTTTTTAGTAAGAACTATGGGCGAAACCCACTCAGATGAGTCTGTAAGAGTGATAATCCCCTCAGAAACAAGTTTGTCCAATAAATCTTTCAGATTCTGTCTGATACTTAAAGGAACCGGTCTAACTTTATAAACTACAGGTATAGCTCCTTTTTGAGTTCAATACTATGCTTAAGCCTTGAACAGTTCCTACTTTATCCTGAAATACTCCAGGAAATTGGCTCTTCAATTCTTCCAGCACTGACTCGGATGACAAAGCTGAGGAAACTGGTACTAAATCGTTTAAATCTTCTCCCAATATCAATCAATCAATCACTCTATTTATAGAGCGCACTACATACCCGTTAGGGTTTCAAGGCGCTGAGGGGGGGGGGGTAAACTGCTACTGGTCGAAGAGCCAGGTCTTGAGGAGTCTTCTGAAGGCGAGTAGGTCCTGGGTCCGTCGTAGGTTGATTGGGAGAGTGTTCCATGTCTTGGCGGCGAGGTAGGAGAAGGATCTGCTGCCGGATGTCTTTCGGTGGATGCGGGGGACGGTGGCGAGTGCGAGGTCTGTGGAGCGGAGCTGGCGGGTGGGGGTGTAGAAGCTGAGTCTGTTGTTGAGGTAGGCAGGTCCGGTGTTGTGGAGTGCTTTGTGTGCGTGGGTGAGGAGCTTGAAAGTGATCCTCTTTTCAATGGGGAGCCAGTGGAGGTCTCTCAGGTGGGGTGTGATGTGGTTGCGGCGGGGTATGTTGAGGATCACTCGGGCGGAGGGGTTTTGGATGCGTTGGAGGCGCCGTAGTTGTTTTGTTGGGATGCCTGTGTAGAGTGCGTTGCCGTAGTCTAGCCTGCTGCTGACGAGGGCCTGCGTCACTGTTTTTCTAGTGTCAGTTGGGATCCACTTGTAGATCCTGCAGAGCATGCGGAGAGTGTTGTAGCAGGAGGAGGTGACTGCGTTGACCTGTTTTGACATGGAGAGGGAGGTGTCGAGAATGAAGCCCAGATTGCGTGCGTGGTCGGTAGGTGTTGGTGGGGTTCCTACGGATGTAGGTCACCAGGAGTCGTCCCAGGCGGAGGGGTTGGGTCCGAGGATGAGGACCTCCGTCTTGTCCGAGTTCAGTTTCAGGCGGCTGTTTCTCATCCATTCGGCAACGGCCTGCATTCCCTCGTGGAGGTTGGACTTGGCGGTGTGCTTGTCTTTGGTGAGGGGGAGGATGAGCTGGGTGTCGCCGGCGTAGGAGATGATGTTGAGGTTGTGTTGGTGGGCTACTTGGGTGAAGGGTGCCATGTAGATGTTGAATAGTGTTGGGCTGAGGGATGAGCCCTGGGGTACGCCGCAGATGATTTTGGTGGCTTTGGAGCGGAAGGGAGGGAGGCTGACTCTCTGGGTTCTGTCGGAGAGGAAGGATGTGGTCCACTCGAGGGCTTTCTCTTGTATTCCGGCTTCGGAGAGGCGGGTTATCAGAGTGTGATGGCATACCGTGTCGAAGGCGGCTGATAGGTCCAGGAGGATGAGGGCTGAAGTTTCGCCGTTGTCCATTTGGCGTCTGATGTCGTCTGTGGCGGCGAGGAGCGCGGTCTCGGTGCTGTGGTTTTGTCGGAAGCCGGACTGGGAGGGGTCCAGGATGTCATTATTTTCGAGGTGGCGAGTCAATTGTGCGTTGACGACTTTCTCGATGACCTTCGCAGGGAACGGGAGTAGGGAGATGGGTCGGAAGTTCTTAAGGTCCTGGGCATCTGCTTTGGGCTTCTTAAGTAGGGCGTTGATTTCGGCGTGTTTCCAGCTTTCCGGAAATGTTGCTGTTTCAAAGGAGATGTTGATGACCTTCCGTAGTTGGGGAGCAATGGCTGCGTCCGCTTTGTTGTACACGTGGTGGGGGCATGGGTCTGACGGAGATCCGGAGTGGATGGAGTTCATGAATTTGCGTGTCTCGGTGTCGTTGACGTTGGCCCAGGAGGTTAGGCGATTGGAGCGGGTGGTATTAGCGGGGGTGGTGTCTGGCGTGGTGGGGGCGGCTGTGGTGTTGAAGCTGTTGTGGATGTCAGTGATCTTTTGGTGGAAGAATGTGGCCAGAGAGTCGCAGAGCTCTTGTGAGGGTGGAATGTCGTTGATGTTGGTGCTGGGTTCAAGAGTTCTTTCATGATGCTGAAGAGCTCTTTGCTGTCGTGTGCGTTGTTATCTAGGCGGTCTTTGAAGGATGATCTTTTGGCTAGTCTGATTAGTTGGTGGTGTGTGCGGGTGGCGTCTTTGTGGGCCGTGAGGCTGTCGGGTGTGTGTTTGGTGAGCCATTTATTCTTAAGTTTCCAGCAGATGCGCTTGGAGGTCTGGAGCTCTTCGGTGAACCAGGTGGCTTTCTTGGTGGCTTGGTTGTTGGAGGTCTTTTTGAGTGGGGCAAGTGAGTTGGCGCAGTCGTTGATCCACTGTCTGAGGTTGTGGGCGGCGGTGTCAATACAATCAGAATGTCATGTCCTGGATGTAAAATAACATTCAGTTTTGCTAAGTCCCTTCAGCCTACAATGTCTCTCCCATTATCAGCCACATACACCTTAGTGAAACTACATCTGCCCAAGAGCTCTGATCAAAAAACCATAGCAGATCCATGTCCTGATCGCCAAAAGCCTTGGGACTTATATCAGGACGTTCAAAAACAAATGGTTTAAGCCATAAAGAACAGAAAGTTTTTTCAGCTAAAATAGTTACTGGGGATCCGGAATCTACCATGACAGTCACTTGTTTCCCACCTATCAAAGCAACACATATAGGTCCCTTAACACATCCCATACTAGATTCCACAGTTAATTGATTAGGTATGTCCAGAGTCAAAGCTACATTGCCCAATCTACTAGTACTTTCTTGAACATCATCCTCTGAATTCTTGGTGTATACATTACTGATCCGTACTTTCGACAAATTATTGTATGAGCCAGGACTGAACGTGCACTACCTCTGCACACTTTTTGAAAGTGTCCCATTTTATGACATTTAATGCACTTTTTTACCTATGGCAGGGCATGATGAACTATTCCCAATGTGATTATGGGATCCACATCTTTAACAACCATATGTGCTTTGACCTTGATTTGTTTAATGCTTTTGTGACTTCTCAGTGATAGCACATATTGCATTATCTTATGTTACACAACTGATTGCCATGTGGGGGTTGTGATTAGACAAAACTATAGAAGAAACAATTGACCTCTCAATGCTTTTAGCAATATCAATTGTTTCTGCCAATGTTGGATTATGACATGCTAGAAGCCGCTGTTGAATTGTCCTTGAGAAACAATAAAACACAAATTGATCTGGTATGTACACATCTACATTGCTACCAAAGTCACACTTGGCTGCTAATACTCGTAACGTTGCAACATATTCCTCAACAGTTTCTTCAGCAGATTGTTTGCACATGGCAAAATTAAACCTTTCTAACAACACACTGGATTCATCAGAATATTGCTTCATCATTCTTGCTTTACCCTCCTCATACACATTTCACTCAGATTCTTCATCAGGAGGCCCAGAAACGGATGGCAAATTCTCTAGTAACTAGGCAACCTGTCACGCTCCAGTTCGTGCCTGAAATGGTCAAATAAATACGTTCTTCAGCACCAACCTCCATAACCAGGCAACATAGCCGTGTTCATACGTAGAGCACCTGTTTCCTGGCAACACGTGTCACAGTTTCCTGTCAATGAGCGTGGTATTGAGTGTCCGTTTCTGGCAACATGCGTCACAGCTTCCTATCAACTAGCGTGGCGCTTAGCCTCACGCACTAACATAATGGCAAAAAACAAAGGGGGTCATTCTGACTTCCGCCCGCCAAAGTCCCGCCATCAGAATACCGCTGCGCGGTCAAAAGACCGCCACGGTAATTCTGAGTTTCCCGCTGGGCTGGCGGGCGACCGCCAGAAGGCCGCCCGCCAGCCCAGCGGGAAACCCCCTTCCATGAGGATGCCGGCTCCGAATGGAGCCGGCGGAGTGGAAGGGGTGCGACGGGTGCAGTTGCTTGGCAAACACTGAAAATCTTGGTGGGGCCCTGTTAGGGGGCCCCTGCAGTGCCCATGCCATTGGCATGGGCACTGCAGTGGCCCCCAGGGGCCCCACGACACCCGTTACCGCCAGCCAGGTTCTGGCGGTCAAAACCGCCAGAACCAGGCTGGCGGTAAGGGGGTCGGAATCCCCATGGCGGCTCTGCCTGCAGTGCCGCCATGGAGGATTCCCTAGGGCAGCGGGAAACCGGCGGGACACCGCCGGTTTCCCGTTTCTGACTGCGGCTGTACCGCCGCGGTCAGAATGCCCATGGATGCACCGCCAGCCTGTTGGCGGTGCATCCGCGGTCCCCGGCCCTGGCGGTAGTCAACCGCCAGGGTCAGAATGACCCCCAAAGTCTTAAAAATCAGTCTTACTTGAATCTGCAAACAGCCGCAAGTTCCGTGAACACAATACAGCAATTTTGAAGTGCAGATGTCGGTGGGTCCTCAGGAAAATACAATTCCATAACTCCATCAATGATAAACGTCACCCCACTCCTGGTACCATAAAATGTGGGATTGTAGTGTGCAGGAACAACAAACGACGTAATCCAGGTCTGAGATAAATCTTCAGGAAGTTTATTTCTTAGGTAAATGACTCACAACAGCACCATCAACCTTCCAGGACGAGAGTTAACCGACAACTGCCGAGAAGAACCAAAACCCTTGAACTCGAACGATTGATGACGCTGAGTGGCATGAGCAGAAAATACACAAGAATACCAAAACAGTACACATATTAAAGAAAGAAATATAACATCCTATATAACAAATAATTAAACATCATATTACACTGGGCTCAGCAGCCATACAGGGAAACCTACCAAGCCCAGACATTTCTGAAAACTAGACACCTGAGGGAGTCCAGGGCGGTGTGACTTATGTGGATACCCCAGTGTTTTCGTAACCAGAATCCTCAGCAAACCTCAAATTTAGCTAAAAAATCAAATTTTTCCCACATTTCTGTGTGGGATCACCGCATTGGGACACATTTCCTACCACCCAACGTTCCCCTCAGTCTCCAAGTAAAAATGATACCTCACTTGTGTAGGTGGGCCAAGTGCCTTGTGACAGGGAAGAGCCAAAAACATGATGAAATAGAGGGGTAACCAAAGCGGGTCCAAAAGGGCAGTTTGAAAAAAAAACATTTCTAGGCTGACAAGTGGGGCAGAATTTATATCGGTATAGATGCAACATTGCTGGGTGGTAGGAATTTTGTGGATTCCTGCAGATTCCGGAAGGTTCCAACACAAAAATGGAGGAAAAATGTGTGATTTCCAGCAAAGTTGGAGGTTTGCAGGGCATTGTGGGTAAGAAAATGATGCGGGTGCATATGAAGCACACCACTCTGGACTCACCCAGATGTTTAGTTTTCAGATGTGTCTAGGTCTTGTGGATTTTTCTACA
This sequence comes from Pleurodeles waltl, assembly GCF_031143425.1. Taxonomy (NCBI): domain Eukaryota; kingdom Metazoa; phylum Chordata; class Amphibia; order Caudata; family Salamandridae; genus Pleurodeles; species Pleurodeles waltl. The sequence goes on along the minus strand of NC_090447.1, from coordinate 1,388,415,403 downwards.
TGGCAGCGTCCCAAAGCCCAAAAAGTGCAGCCCTCACCATTCCAAGTGGGATTATTTTGAGAGTTAGCCCTAAGGGGGGCAGATATGGCCAACAGTAATGTGCCCCCATGGGGAGCGACCCTTGCCCAAGGGGCTGCCCCACAAACAAAACACACACATACACATGCACCAATCCCTGGTGCCTAAGTGGTTTCTGCCCCGAGGGGAGAAGAAATTACCTAAAATAAATTTGCCCCCCAGGGGGAGACCCTTGCATAAGGGGTCGCACCCCTTGCGTGAAATTCCCGCAAGAAAAAAATCCCTGGTGCCTAGTGATTTCAGCCCCCCCCGGGTGCAGATCAGCCTAATAAAAATAGGCCGATCTGCCCCCAAGGGGGCAGAAATGGCCTAAAACAAACCCCCACCAGGGGAGCAACCCTTGCCCAAGGGGCGTTCCCCTCACGTGATACTTACCTAAAAAGAAAATCCCTGGTGTCTAGTGGTTTCTGCCCCCTTTGGTGGCAGATTGGCCTAATAAAAATAGGCCGGCCTGCCCCCAAGGGGGACAGAAAAGGCCTTAAATTAATTTGCCCCCTGGGGAGCGACCCTTGCCCAAGAGGCCACACCCCTTATTCAGTAGCCTAAAACAAAAAAATCCCTGGTGTCTAGTGGGCATTTCTGCTGCCCGATCGCTTTGCGATCAGGCAGCAGAAATGCTGAGAGAGACATGAAAGGAGAGGAAAGGCCTTTCCTCACCTTTCATGTCTCTCTCACCCCCTCACGTGATCGGAGGAGAAATGCTTCTGCATTTCTCCTCCTATCAGCGTGGAGGCAGCCTCTGATGAGGTCATCAAATGCCACAGGGGTCCGGGGGATGGGCGGAGGTGGAAGGGGAAGCGATTCCCCTTCCATCACTGCCCATGAGAGTGGGGTGCGAGGCCATCAGGGGGAGCGCCCATACCAGGTCGTAACTGTTACGTCCTCGGCACCCGAGCTGTGCAAACGAGGACGTAACCGTTACGTCCCGGGCACTTGAGGGGTTAAAAGGCAATGTGTAAAGTATGTATACAGCACTTCAAACAGTCATAAGGTGAAAACACAATACGAAGAAAAATCCCACAACAATTTAGAAAAATAGACTAGAATGTAATAAATCATTTCAGAACAAAATTCTAAGCAGTAGAACCGGAGATATACAATTCTCAAAGATTTAAGTAAAGATAGCTCCTAGAAGCACAAAGCACCAACTTTGGTTATCTGGTTGCTCCAATCTGGGACAAAGTCACATGTTCAGGCTGACTGCTGAAGAGCAAGGGCTTCATACAGGAACCCAGTTAGGTCTGATGAACAGAAAAGAGTACATTAAATCCTGGTTTGTAGAGCGTTCTGAGATCCCACGTTGAGGATCCATCGTGCAGCTGTCCTTTTGACAAAGCTGCAGGACTGTAATGCGTAGTCCTGCATCATCAATAATGGGCTTGTGATGCAAAGGCTTGCATTGTGCATGGGTCATGCAGCAGGGTTCCGAGGAGACTGTTGGCTGCAATGCAAGGTCCGGCATTGGAGATGTGATGCCTTGAGCTGATTCTGGGGACAGGACCACAGCTGGGCTGGCAGCGCACCTTCAAGCCCACTTCCAAGGGTCCAGGACTGAGGTGGTGCCACTAGAAAGAACAAGACTCACAGACTGAGCCCAGGTGCATGTGAGAGGATAATCTGATTAGGAATTCAGCCAACTTGCCCTTGGAGCCACTGTGGTGATCTTTGGATCAAAATGCAGGTGCAGTCCTTTTACTCGGGGAGCAGGGCAATAGAGCAGCGCAACAGTCCATCTGAGTCTTCCACAGGTCCAGTGGCGTACTGAAGAGTTGAATCTGAGGGTTTATTATATATACCCGGTGTCCACTGTGAAGTAGGAGAAAGTTCTTGAGGCTTACACCCCCAAAGGTGTTTGGAATTTCCTGCTTCTCTGCCCTTGCCCCAGCTTGTCTGGGGTCACAAAAGATTAGTGTCAAAATCCATTGTGAGTGTCCTGGGCAGAACCTTTGTGATGTGCAAGTGTGGAAGGTGACAGATCCTCCCTGTCATCATGTCAGAGATGGCCTATCCTGCCAACGCCTATTTCACATTGTCTCATAGTCTCGAAACAATACACAAAAACCAACTGCCTGCTACGCCTAACCATGTGACCCAGGAAAAAGGCTACAGGCACCAAATGGTTGGGATAAGAAAATGTCAACTTTCTGAAAGTGGCATTTCAGAATTGTGACTTAAAATCCAGCTTTACAGTTAAAGATAATTTTCATTTACAATTATTTAGACATTCTCTTGACATTTCTACTTGCTCCCAATTGAAGGTTAGCACTGATTAAGTGTAATGAGGTAACCCAATGGTATCATATGGGAGAGGTAGGCCTTGCAGCAGTGAAAAACAAATTTAGGAGTTTCTCACTATAAGGACATGCAAAACTTAAAGGTACATGTCTAACTTTTTAGATATACTGCACCCTGCCCTAGAGGCTGTTTAGGGCCAACAGGTGACATATGTATTAGAAAGGAAGGTTTTGGCCTGGCAAAATATTTATTTTGGCAGGTCTTATGGATAGTTTATAATTACACACACAGGTGGCAGTGGCAGAACTGAGACGTGTTTAAAGGGCTTCTTAAGCGAGTGGGTCAATGAGTGCTAGAGGACCCAAAACAGCATTTAATTTACAGGCTCTGGATACATGTAGTACCACTTTACTAGGGACTCACAAGCAAATTAAATGTGACTATTGGGTGTGATCCAATTTCATCATGTTCAAAGAAGAGAGCACACACACTTTAGCATTGGTTAGCATTGGTGATGTGAACAGAGTCCAAAGGCCAATAAAACGAGATCATGAAAAATAGAGGTGTAAGGCAAAAGTTTTGGAAAAGACCACTTAAGAGTGACAGTTACCCTCTATTTCCCTGATTTTACATCTTTCACTAGCTTATAAATCCATTGTTGGAATAGCTGTGGTGCAGAGCATTTCCAATACCTACATCTGTATAATGTGTTGCTAAAACAAGACTAGCAATTGGGATCTGAGAATGACTTTCAGCTGCAGACCAGATATATAGGTGTAACAAAGAAGGAAACATATAGAGCCCCAGAGGCCACGGCTATATTTCGAGCATGTCTTATATCTCTAGAAAGAATGATTGTATGAACTATGTGTATGCAGATAACTAGAAGATCATTTTTGAAGTGATTGAACAGAGTTGGAGATTATCCGGTTGAAATTTGTAAAAAAAAATCTCCTTTATTTTAACAGTCAAATTAAAAAGAGACAATACAAAACATGGGTTGACAATATTGAGTTTCCTCAATCCAATGCTTGTCACAAATGTTTGAGCACAAATTCTGAGGGTCCAGTGAATCTGTCCCTGACAGATTATCAATGTCCGTAGTTCCCGCTCAATTTGTTATTAACATTTTTCAAACTTACTCATCTCCGGTCAGGAATGAATATATAAGTTTAACATTTGTGACATTAAACAGCATTTACTCGAATAACACATGTTAAATTGAAAACAATGATAAAGGCAAAATAGGCACAGAAAGAAACATGGTTAAGTATTATTCAGGGTTGAAAGTGCAGCGTGGCTGGTGTGGTGTGCAGATTGTGTGATGTACGCAATAACACAAGGCTGCTGAATCCCTCAAGACCATCCAGAGAGCACCTTGATTGGTCCTCATCAGGACAAGTGCTAAAATTGTCAAGCTACTCCAGTGAGATAAACTTGAACATGATGAAAATAGAACTCTGGGTACACGGCTTGATAAAAGGATGAACAGGAGACAAAAAAGACAATTTGTTTTATGAACATTCAATGTTTTGCCCTGAGTAACCAATACGGGCTGCACACCATGCACCACCTTAAAACACATACCTATTTGGGAACTGATCACTTGTATTAGTTCAGGTGGAAACATGCAGGTTAGTGAGAAGAGTTGCAGATATTGGAGAAAGGATTCAAGAACATGCTTGTAAGAAGAGCAGGTATTCACTCTCCCAGACAATTGAGAATTACTGCTAATCTCCCATGAGAGTTGTAATCTACCTGGGAGGCTACTTCAACCTTTCCATTTTAAACATGGAGATAGCTAACTAAATCACCCCCAATTATGAATTATGACTTACTTTTTGGTTGCGGGAAATCAGTTGGATGTGAAATGGAAGCAACATATTGAAAATGGAATTTGAAACTGATGGGCCTAACAGAAGGAAAGAAGGAGGAAAACAAACTTATCCAGAAAGCTGCCTAAGAGCAAACCACAGACAGAAGATGGATATATGAAGTAGCACAAAGAGAACCATCAAAAAATACTTATTTGCAAAAATATATATTTAAAAAAACAGGTCAGTTTAGGTGCAGCAATAAAATGTTGCCTAATTGCTGTGCTATGCGTATGAGAATTTATATGCAAAATAATTGCAATTTATGCTACATTTTCCAATGTATTATAAAAAATGTACATAACTGGCAGCAGCTTTAAATAATTGATAAATAAAAGGTTGGTGGTAAATGCAAATAAGCAAGCAGCTTCCAAATGCGAATAAGTATCTGACCAAACAGTAAATCTGGCCTAGTAAAACGTCACATTCTGTTTTGTGGGTACCTCTTAGCGTGACAATGAGCTGTGTTTGTCTGTTCCCAGTCGGGTGTACTTTAATGCATGCAGTTGTTTCTCCACTGCTACTGCTACAGAATGAATCTCAGCAAGCCCCCCTCCTTGCCCCCAAGCATTTGGTTGCATTTGGTTATGTGCTGGCACCTTATACATAAAGATATAAAAGACAATGGTTCACTTGGTGGGGTGGGAGGTTCAGAAATATTAACAAGTTGTGAATTTCAATAAATAGATAATTTATCAAAGTGATTTTAAATGGGTAAGCCCACAATAAAAAAGAAAACTTTGAGCGGAATAAAGACCATACAACTCCAAAAATACTAAACATTTATGCCCATATTTATGGGTTTTGTGGCACAGTGCAACAAGTCACCTTGCTTCACTGCCCTGCGTCACAGGGAAAGGGCAAGGATTCCCCGCATTTATCCCTAGTTTCCTCTCCCTACCCCTTGTGCTGACTCCATTTTGGCAGCCTAGCACCAACCGAGGCACCCTTGCACCACTCATAAGTATGCCCCTCATAGTGTATTGTAGTCAATTTAAAGGTACAGTGTTATAACTGCGCACTGTAGTAATTTTGCACTGGCAATTGTGGTCAGCGAAATGCTAGCAATTATGTATACAACTAAAAGGAAGATATTTAAAAAGAGACAATAAGCTACTCAGATCACACTGTATGATATCCAAAAACTCCTTATGCAACACAGAACATTACTGGTTGTGTATAATGTAGAATATCAAAGAACATTGCAGTCAATACTGCAGAAGATTGTTGACGGCTCACGTCAAGTGGTTTATTTAACCAAGGCCATCATCGGGCCATTGTCAGAAGACACTTAAATAGGCAACCCAAAACAGACCTCAATCAAAACTGTAAGGCATTGAAGCCAAAAGGGATACATGAGATAGGAAAAAAGTTACAATAAGTAATCTAGAACAAAACCAGAAGAGGAGGAAAATTAAGAATAGTGATTTGTATCCAGCCAAAGATTGGCTCTTTAGTATGCCGGATCTGTGAGCGGAATCCCCTGTCGCTACATTAGCTTTAATTCCTCAGAGTGAAAAAACGTTTTCATATTCTCGCCCCTCTCAATTATTTCCCTGACTGATATGGGATTAATTCACCATTTCATTGGATTGCTTTTCAATCACAGGTATCCCTGGATCAGATGTACCCCTTCCCATGCCTTTTGGCTTCAATGCCCTGCAGTTTTGCATGAGATCTGCTTTTGGTTACCTACTTAAATGTTCAAAACCACCCTAAGACACTACCACCAAATGATAAGGACCACCACACGCACCACTCTGGTGGAACCCATCAATGCTAATACCAAAAGAATTAAGGAAATATTTGTCAGGGTGAAGGATTTTAGCTCACCAGTGGTTGCCTCCAAGTTGATCACCCTTTTACAGGTCATCTACAACAGTCTCTCTCAATTCTTAAGCAACAGAATCACCCCTACTAACAGCAAATTGAGACCATAAATGGACATGACAGATGTAGCCAATCACCTTCTGATCTTTACCAAAGCTAACCACATGGCCGCTCATCACCCCAGAAGAATCCACTGACACAATGAAGTCCATTCACTCAGGCACCCCATCAGACCTCTTCCCTAACCACACCTAGTCCAGAAGACTGCAACCGTCAACACCATGCTCACACCCATGCTGAAGACCTCCACCTCTTCCGTAACCTTCCCATGCTTGGAAACACACAACTGTCCTCCCAGACCTTCAGTGTTTGCCAACTACAGAGTGAATCCCCTGCTACCATTCTTGACAAAGGAGAAAATCATCAAAGACGCCTCACCAAATTCCTCAACAACTACCAAGTCCTCGACACCACTCAGTCTGGATTTAGACCCAACAACGGCAAAGAAATTGCCTTCATCACTGCCATGTATGCCATCCATATGACTCTGGATGGAGGAGACACACATGGACCCTCACCCTCATCCAAAGCTTACACAACATCAGAATTCAAGGACACAATAGATCTGCTTCTTCCTGATTCGAAGGATTCTGTCAGTCAGACTGATGCTGTACACCTCGGGTGCCTGTGACCTCATCTCTCAAATTCTGCAAGGATCCTTTGTGAGCTCGACCCTCTTCATTGCGTACATGATCCCTCTAGCCAGCCTCACCAGCTCTCACAACATCAACGTCCTCTCGACCACTAATAACACACAACTCATTCTCTCCCTCATAGAGAAGACACCCAATATGGATCAAGTTAATTGCCTGTATTGCTGAACAATCCACACAAAGAAGACCAACTGTCTGAGGCTGAATACTGATAATACCCAAATTGTGAATTCGGGAAGAGTACTTCACCTTGGGACTCCACCTTGCGGCCAACAGAACTGAGACCAACACCCACTCTACTATCCACGACAGATACCTTGGGATCATCATTCACAGCAAACTTGACATGACCGCCCGGATCAATGCTGTCACGTCCTCATGCTTTCATATGTGAAGATGCTGAGGAAGATTTTCAAATGGCTTCTGGTCAGCTCCCTGAAAACAGGAATGCAAGCCCTCGTCACAAGAAATCTGGACTACAGGAACACCCTATGTGCCGGACTCAACAAATTCTCACCAGAAAGCTGCAGACCATTCAGAACTTGATGGCCAGAATCATTCTCAACGTCATACTCCGAATTCACATCACAGCACACTGGAAGGAGCTCCACTGGCTCCCTATACACAAATGAGCACAATTCAAACTCCTCTCCCACACTGTACATAACACTGATCCGACATACCTAAACACTTGCACCTCCTTTCACAACACCTCTGCTCGTCTGGATTCCTACATGCACACATCCTATGTATATGAAAAAGCGGAGCTTGACAATAGAGAGGGGCAGACACACACTTACACTCCTCAATCTCAACGCTCCAAACTAGGCACAAGACATGGTTCTACGACAGACACTAGCAGACCAACTGAGATTGGTGAGGGGCCACATCATAGTGGGAGGAGACTTAAACTTAGTCATGGACCCTAACCTGGACAGAAACATTGGAAACCGCTAAATCCAGACTTGGCCCGTGATCTGGAGCTTTAAGGTTGAGCTCCGTAAAGCTCTCAAGGAGCTCCCCAAGGGTCAATCCACAGGCCCAGATGGCCTTACCCCAGCCTTTTATATGTTTATTCTGTCATAACTCCACAACCACCTGCTTAAGCTCTATAACTCCTTTATTCACGCCACAGGTCTTACACCTACCATGTCCAATGCAGAAATCACACTCATACCCAAATCTGATAAAGATCTGACGCTATGTTCGTCTTATCACCTAATAGCCCTCCTAAACACAGAAGCCACGCTCTACACCAAAATGCTTACCAACTGCCTGGAAACCCTTCTCCTCAGCCTCACAGGCCCTGATCAAGTTGGCTTCATCGGCCACAGACAGGGCTCTGACAATGTCTGACGACTAGCTCACCTATTTGAAAAAGCTCACTGTCGTGCTGTCCCTGCCCCACTGCTCTCCCTGGATGTCAGGAAGGCTTTCCACGGGGTGAGCTGGACCTTCCTACGAGCAGTCCTTCAGAAAATTGGACTGGCGCTACCACGACTAGTAGGATAACGCCCTAATATACAGTGCCTACTGCCTCCATCCGAATTAACGGCCACAATATTCGCTCCTTCCCACTGTCAAGGGGTACCAATCTGGCAGCTACTCACTCCCTCACCCTTTTTGAAACCATGGCCCACAATTTTGAGGGCACCTGGGGCCTGGTTTCAAAGACATACAATGTCCTTCAACAATCATGCCTACAGCCCCAACACCCATACCAGTGGAAATCGGACCCCAATAATATGCTAAACATTACTCAGAAACAATGGGAGCAACTGTGGAGGGAGAATCCTCGGATCTCAGCGGCATCTCCCAACAGGAGACAGCATACAAGGTAATACTCCAGTGGTACTCAATGCCAACCTGCCTTCACACTACCCCACAGCCTCAGACTTATGCTGGCACTGCAGAACACAGACAGGCGATTTCCACCATACATGGTGGCCACGTCCCCTTGCTTGGCATCTTCTGGAAAGAGATTCTGAGCCATATTAAGGGCACCCTGGGCTACCCTATTCCTGCAGACTACCTCATATACCATATGACTGGTGCAGCTAAGCAACTCATAGCTTGTGCCTGGAGGTCTCCCTCTGCTCCACCTATAACATCTTGGTTCACACAACTCTTGCACACTATGGCAATGGAACAAATGAGACATAAATGATCCTTTATGTAAAAGAAATCCCTGCACCTCTGGACACCTCATTGATTACATGTCCCTACTAGAGTACTTACTTTTTCAACCTACCAAGCTTCGCTCCTTTAACCTGTTTGATCACCTGGAATAAAGGTGATCTCCAATGGAGAAAATATACAACGCTAAAACCTCCCCCCACCACCAACGTAGACATCTGGCTGGAGACCTGACTCCCTCCCATGTTCTTCCTCTCCCACCCTCTTTCCGTATTTCTGTTAACTCTTGTTAACCTTTCCCCACACTCACTGCGCTCATCATTACTGAAGCAAAGCATCTTGTCTTTTAGCATAGGAACTCACCACCTAATATTTAGAAACACATCCACGTACTCCTACTTCCCCCAATTCCCCCATCTGGGACACTTACAGGTTGTACTCACCTCTCGCTCTGGGCACCATACCGTTTTGGACTTTTCTGAAACCAGACAATTTCATTTGTCACGATATTCCTTGATCCTTTTCTGATTGTATTGCAAATACTAAGTGAACTTTACCTGGAACTTCACTTCTATTCCTTTACAATGCGCAAAATATTGTTAACTAAGCAGATTTTGAGCAACAAAAAAAAAGCGGATCCAGTAGTCGAGCATTCCACTACGTTTCTAAAGCGTGGAACGACCTGCTGCTTACGCATAAAAGCCTCCTCCTCAATTTTTGTACTCTGCAAGAAGCTGAACACCTGACTTTACGACTAATACCACTAGGCCCTAGATCTGGCTAGACTCACACCTGCTTAGTGCCAGGACACCCTCCCGGGAGATAGTGCGCTATACAAAGCTGCATAATAAAGTAGAATTTCCTTTGTTATTTGAGCCGTGTCGGTACCTTATCATTTATTTACTAGCACACTTGAAGTCACAAACCACTAATGCATCTCACTGAGATGTGCAATTAGGAGGGGAGATCCGTTTCATGTAATTCCTAATTGCGGTTCAGAATGAGTCGGTAAACTTCGTTTGTGATTCAGAATGGTCTTTCCGAATTCTGAAAGGAGATTAGTGCATTGCCTGATATCATTCTGTGGTTGCAAACCCTGTGACTTTGCAAACTGCAGTGATTGCAACCACAAAATCTTTTCATACATTTAGCCCATTGTTCAGTTTGTCTCTGTCAATCACAGGTGTGCCTCATTTTCAAAACCATGCTATGGTTTTGCTCAGTTATTGCCTACTCTCAACATTGTAAGTAAACATAAATATGGAACAGTTTTAAGTAACATTCAAATGTGTATGTTTTTGCAGGGGCCCAGATAAGCTGTTTCTCCCCAAGCAGATTTTCCCAGCGTCAGGCTGGATACGTTGACTCTTTCTGTTGGGCCGCTGTACAGCAGAAACATTTATCCAGCAGTGAATCGGGAAATATACCTCTGTGGCTTCATAAAGTAAGTTTCAAAATAAAAGTATTGAATTATGTTATTGGCTTTTGGACTGTGGTTTTATTACGCCCTCACTTTTCATGCTTTGGACACGTCGGTATATTACTAATTTAGGCAGTGTACTTGATTGCTCTTTTAGAATTCAGACTTTGAATGTCAGCTGTGATATTGTCTTCACTTTCAGTGCCTAGAAGTGCGACTTTCAAAGCACTCGGGTTTTAAGTCCCTAAGCTCCTCAATATTTGGTTGAGGGCCAAACGTAATTAAAGCACAACGATCTAAAGCAAAAGTAGCATAGTTTAATACTAAAAATATATGGTTGTTGAAACCAGTTTGGTTGCAGTGCATTACCATCAATACCAGTAAGGACAGCAAGGTCACCCCCCCTTTGAAATAATAGCTAAGGTGATGAGAATAAATAGGGGGCATGCAGCATGGTTCAGAATTAATTGATGATTTACATTCTGAAACTTAATATAAAGGATCTGAAAGTGGTAGTTTTCGGATTACCTTCAATTTTAAACAAAACGACTGGCCAGTCAAAAACAACAAGCCTTGACAGAGTCAATAGGTTTGACTTTAATGTGGTAGGGCACGCAAAGACATTCAGGCACAAATGCTACTTGCATGGGTTAGCTCATAAAGCCTGACCTTGTGTCCAGTGCAGTTAACATGTCTTACATCGTCATCAACAGCTGATAGCCTTTCTGGGCGGTAAGACTAACAGACCCATCCCTATCCCGCAAATGCACTTGAGTGGCAGCAGTATCTGTCTCATCACATCTTCATATTAAAACACTGTTCAGATAATAATACTCTGTAGGTTTAGAAAAATGAAAACCCTTTCCTCCTAACCCTGTAAGGCAGTTCTTCAGAACTGAGCCAATCGGATATCTTGGACAATACTTGTGACATGTACTGCCTATCATCAGTAGACTCCAGAAGCTGGGTGCTATGGTAGTTTTTGTTGAAATGTCAGGAACGTCCTCGTATTGCTTTGAAAATCCGAGGGTGGCGAGGTCAAGCAGCAAAGGCCTTACACCTGGAACGTGATGTTTTTTGAAGATAGGCCTCAGCTGATCAAGGGCTGTTTCTGGGTTTGCAGCAGATTTTTACGAACTGGAAAGAATATACAGAGGTAGTGACACTGTTGTACTTGTCTTGGGTGGGTTTGAGCAAGTGGCCAAGTACTTTTCCTTCCATAAGTGTCAACTTCTAGGAGGTCATAGTTTGACCTGATGGAACTTTCTCAACTTAGCACTGTGGGACAAGGGTGTCTGCATTGGGTCATGGCTTCCTAAAGCGCAGGTACAGAGGGGAACTGTGCCACATCTTAGTAGTTATCATGGTATGCTGCTCTACTTTTCATGCTACACAGTGCTGCAACTTCACCTGCTAAGCTGCATTGTGTTACTCCTTGGTAAATCTGGGCCAGCATGTCAGTTATATCAGAAGGTGTTGGCCAATGCCAGATCTCGTAATAATAAATACACCACTTGGGGAGTGAAATTTATGATAAACTGAGTTTATGTATTTTAATCTATCCATCGCAGTGGAACTGGCCACCTGGTTTAAAATATGCAGACATATTCCTTTTCTCAAGAACTGACCTGAAGCAGTGCAGTTTATGAACAAAGTTGACTTTTCAGCGCCAAACACTCTGGGTTTTGATATGCTTTGTTAGAATAAGCAAAGTGCTTTTGTTTGTTACAGTTTATGGCTGGGGCAAAATACTACCTTTCACACTGATGAAGTTGAGTAATGATGTTATGTTCACAATACAGGAAAGTACTGATTTCAGAACTAACTGCAATGTGGAAATTTGATACATGTGTTTTTTAGCTTGCAGGCTTACATGCATATATAATTATTCTAAGTTTGAATTCCCACCGACAGTTATAACATAATCTTAAAGTACCATAACAAGATTGAAAAATACATGAGATCACTTCCTATGATGAAAAGGATACTAGGCCTGTATGATTCTTTTTTACACCATCTGTAATCTTGCGCATGTCCAGAATTTTGTTTTGTGGAAAATGTTCTTAGTTTTTGTCATTTTGCAAATGACATTCAAAATGTCATTTGGTTTTGGCCCACTTGAGACTGCGTTGAGTAGAAGAATGAGACCTCTTCTCTTCGATCTTCTGCTGGTATCTCTTGTGACTTTTGTGGGCAAGGTGTACTCTCATACAGAAAAGTTACTTGATATGCTGATGAAATGCATTTACCCCATAGAAACATACTTCTTCAAGTGCTGGAGGGCTTTTCCTTTCATACTTTCAATGTTTAGGGACATTGTGGTAAACCAGCCTAATATACACAGAGTAAATATTCCAACAATATTATAACTTTAGTCATATATTCTGGTATTTGAAAAGAAAAACATTTAATATCATTACAACAAATATATTACTACCACACAAATCCAGAGAGTACTGGGTTGATAGTGAAGCAAATAATCTGCAAATTCCAAAAGCAGCCCTAGTGATATTTCCAGCAAAAAGACTTAACAGAAATTTGAAATTAACTCGCTTTACAGTAGAGAAATTAGATATTATAATTCTAAATAAACTTATTTTCCTGAGGCATAGCTAAATGTTAGTAAATATTGAGTTGATTTATTGAAGCAGATAATTGTATATTTGTGGTGTAATGGTAGACTGTTAGGCAATGGCTCTTGGTAGGGCACAAGTGAGGAGAAAAGACAACTTGTTGTCATAGTATGATGTATAATTAAGAACACTCAGTTAATTTAGCAGAAATAATGCATATGCTCACAGGAGCTGTCCTGAAGCCTTTGTGGGCTTACGTTGGTTCTCCATTTTAGTTTTGCTTTATATTTTATATTTTGCACGTTTTAGATTGACTTAGCATTTTAGCAATATAGAGATCTACATACTCTATACTTGCACAATATTATTCTAACAAAACATTGTACATGCTACTTGTTTTTGGTTAGCCTTTCTCAACATGTAATCTGTACACTCTGTTCAAGGTTAGGAATATGGAAAAGATATCTTGGTGTTTGTGTTGCCTGTTCTGTGAATTTTCTAACATCTAGACATATAATTGCATCAGAGCTGTGCCTCTAACACGTGTGGTTTTGATTATATAAACATTGCATTGACCCAGAGTGGTTAGAAGAGCACTCCGGCCACTACTGTCCTGAAAGAATCCTGTGTTAGATAGTCAGCTCTGCTGATACTGATCTTGCCAAGAAGAATTGCGAGCTTCACTCTAAACCAGCCCCTGGTTCAACTCTCCAGGTATGGGGTTTATAGGCTATCCTATTAGTTCGGGCACAGACAGAGGGTTTCACAACTTACTCGTTGCTTGAGCCTTGAGTCCGCTGAACGAGTGACGAGGTTCTTGTTCTTGTAGGTTCTGCCTTGGCCCAGATAGGGGTGACTCTTTCTGGTAGCCACAGTGCTGCAGGCGATGGGAACGCCAAGGGCAGTCCGTGTCCTTCAGAAGGAGTGCCAGAGGGAAAAAACCCTAAAAAGGGGTAAAAACCTCAAAAAGGAATATCCTGGAATAAGAGCAAAAAGATTAAGCTTTTTAGAACACAAGACCAAAAATGAACAGGAAAACACTGGAACAAAAAGCGGAACCAGTATCTGATGCAAGGGAGAAGGAGCGAAGACACCATCCAACAGGAAGTGTTGCAGCGCAAGAAGGAAAAGAATCACAGCCCTTAAATACCCATAGAACAGGAAACGACCGGCAGGAAGTAGAGGGACACCATATTGGATAGGGAACAATACATAGAAGGCAATGGACAAGGCACCATAGTGAGGAGGGAACCAGGGTATGCTGGGAAGAGAGGTGAATGATGGGAAAAAGGGAAAACATAAAAGGGGAGAAAAAACGAGGGTGACAGCAAGAGAAGGACACAATAGGAGGTAAGTGGGGGGAAATGCTATGTTTTAATGAAAAGAAACAAGGCCCCATGCCCAATTTGGGGCCTTGAGTAATGCAGGAGAGGCTGGGAGCGCGGCGCGTCTCAGTGCCGCGCGCCGTGGCCTGAGCCGAGTGTTCAGCTTGTGCCCTGCGCCACAGCGCAACAGTAGGTCCCCCTCCCCCCGGAGCCCCAGGTTTGTGTAGAAACAAGCGGTAAAATTGACGAATCAGAAGAGGGGCGTGAACAGAAGAAGCATCTTCCAAAGAGCATTCGCTAAGAGGGTAACCCTTCCAATGAATCAGATACTGAAGACGGTTTCGAAAGACAAGAGAGACACAAATTTCCTGTACCTCATATTCTGGTTCATCATCCACCAACAAGGGAGGAGGACAAGGGAACTGCTGGGAGAAAGGATCAGGCGTATAGGGTTTCAACTGAGAAACATGAAAGACCGGATGGATCTTCGAGGTAAGTGGAGACGGACAGTGACAGGATTAATTAGCTGAAGAGTACGGAAAGGACCGTAGTAACAAGGTGTAAACTTATTCTGAGAGTGCAGCAAGGGCAGAAATTTAGAAGAAAGCCAGACTTTATCCTGGATGTGATACCCTGGAGTCTCACTGCATTTCTTATCTGCCACTCTTTTCATGTATCTCTTTGTGTCCAGCAGATTAGATCGAATCAGTCTATGGATTTTCTGAAGTCGTTTGAAAAATGAGGTGATAGCAGGAAGAGAAGAGATAGACTTAGGAGTAGTACGAAAAGAGGTAGGATGATAGCCGTAGGAACAAAAAAAGGGGGTGACCTTGGAGGCACTATGGACAGTGTTGTTGTAAGAGAATTCTGCGATAGGAAGGTATGTGTTCCAGTTACTCTGAGTTGAATTACAGAAGCAACAAAGGTACAGCTCTAGTCCTTGGTTGAGACGTTCAGTCTGCCCATTTGGTTTGGGGATGGAATCCAGATGACAATGCTACATTGATGTTCAAGGTTCTACAGAAATGTTTCCAAAACCGAGAGATGTATTGTGGTCCCCTGTCTGACACAATGTTGTGTGGGAGTCCGTGGAGACGAAAAATATGGTGGATGAATATCTGACTTAGTTCTTGTGAGGTAGGTCATTTCTTCAGGGCAGTGAAGTGAGCCATCCTTGTAAAGGAATCTACTGTTACTATGATAACCTGATTTCCTGCTGATGGAGGTAGTGAACACATGAAATCGGTCGAAATTGTGTGCCAGGGGGCTGGTGGAACAGGTAACGGTTGCAGTAATCCTGCTGGCCTGGTACGGGGTGTCTTTACTTGGGCACATATGGGACAGGCCTGTACATAACTTTCGACATCCGGTTTCAAAGTAGGCCACCAAAAGGATCGCAAGAGTAATTCCTGCGTGGCCTTGATACCCCTCTGGCCAGCAATCGGAAAATCATGGCACATCTGCAGCGCCCTTTCTTGCACTCTTTTTGTGGGGAGGAACAAAAGGTCCCTATAATAATAATATCCCTTCTGTTTGTGTATCTGGGGGTATAAGTCCTCAAGTTCTTGTTCAGAAAGGTTTGAATATTCCAGCTGTACCTCATCCAGGAATCATTGAGCTACACCAATGATCTTGCTAGGCTCGAGTAGATACTGTGATGTGGTAGGAGTACAATCAGGATAACAGCGAGACAGGGCATCGGCCAGAATATTTTGGGATCCGGGAATGTAGGTGACATAGAAGTCGTACTGACTAAAGAAAAAGGCCCAACGAGCCTGGCGACTGTTCTGGCATTGAAAGTTACGTAAACATTGCAGATTCCGATGGTCCGTTCTCACTTCAAAAGGTTCTTTGGAACCCATAAGGAATTGTCCTCACTCTTGGCAGGTAGTTTTAAGGGCTAATAATTCCCTTTCCAGTACTGAATAATGTTGTTCAGACACAGAGAGTACATGGGACAGATAAAAAAACTGGATGTTCTAAACCATCGTCATCTTGTTGTTGGAGTAATACTGCTCCGATGGCTCTTTCGGATGCGTCAGTAACAACAACAAATTGTTTGTTGGTGTCCGGATGTCTCAGTATCGGTGCTTGAGTGAAAGCCTTTTTTAGACTTTGAAAAGCTGCTTCAGCCGCTTTTGTCCAGATAAATCCATTTTGTAGATTCACCTTTTTTAGTGTTTGAGTAATTTGACTAGTCTGTTCCGCAAAGTCAAAGATAAATTGACGATAGAAGTTGGCCAGTCCTAGAAAACATTGGGTTTCCTTGATAGATGAATGGGAAGGCCGGTCTAGGATGGCTTGTACCTTTTCCGGATCCATTGATATTCCAGTGGGACTAATGTGATAGCCCAAATATTTGACTTCGGTTTTATCAAACTCACATTTCTCCGGCTTACAGTAAAGTTGATGTTGCCTGAGTCTTTGTAGAACTTGTTTAACGTGTGTAGAATGAAGTTCAGGACGTCTAGAATATATAAGGATATCGTCTAAGTATATCACAACTGTATGGTTCAACAAATCAGAGAACACAGAGTCCATAAATCTTTGGAATATTGAGGGGGCATTAGTTAGGCCAAAAGGCATAACCCTGTATTCATAATGACCAAATGGGGTTCGAAAAGCAGTCTTCCACTCATCTACTTTCTTGATGCGCAAAAGGTGGTAGGCGCCACGAAGATCTAATTTGGTAACTGTTGTGCCCCTCTGACCACTTCCAGAATATCTTTGAAAGAGGTAAACGATAACGATCCTTTATAGTGTTCTTATTTAAACCACGAAAGTCCAAACAGGGACGAATATCTTTAGTTTTCTTGGGTACAAAAAAGGGGAGCCCCCGCCGGAGATGAAGATGGTACAATAAGACCGCTGTGAAGATTTTCTTGGAGGTAATCTTTGAGAACTTCCCTTTCAGATTCAGTGAGAGAATACATTCTCCCAAAGGGAACGATCGCCCCAGGTTCCAGGGGAATTGCACAATCATAATCTCGATGTGGGGGCAAAACAGGCCTGGATGGTTTTTGGAATACATCTCTAAAGTCCAAATAGTGGTCGGGAACCCCTTGCACTGTATTTATGGAACAACTTGTAGTAGGTTCAGAGGGTATCATTTTCTTGGGTGACCAGTAAGGGTCTGAGGCATAACAATGTTCATGACAAAACTGAGAGGACTAAGAAATAGTCCTGGTTTCCCAATTTACATAAGGATTATGTTTTATGAACCAAGGAATCCCTAGAATTATAGAATGATTGGGAGAAGATATTAAGTCAAAGGAGACGTGTTCTTGGTGGTTCCCAAATTGTAGACTTAGAATCGGGGTAGTAGTATCAACTGCACCAGAGGATATTAAGGACCCATCTACAGTGTGTACCTGTTCCGGGACATCCTTAGGTCGTGTTGGTATTCGTTGTGTTGTGGCCCAGGACATATCCATATAAATGCCACTAGCTCCACAATCCAGTAAGCCCATTGTCCTTTCCTCACGACAATCAGGTAACTGCAGGGTCATAGGTAACATGACCAAATTGGTGTCATTGTCCTTGAAAGAATTGATGGAAGGTATACAGATGATCCCGTCCCCTCCCTTCTTACAGAGGACGGGAAGTAGCGTTTGCCGATGGCTTTAGAGGACGAACGGGGCATGTGCGGAGCATATGACTAGCGGCACCACAATACAGGCACAATCCTTTTCTCCGTCGTTCTTCACGTTCACTGAATGAAAGTGGGCCACGAGTAGTACCCTCCTGCATAGATTCACCTTCAGTTTCTCTTAAGGGAGGGCGAGGCTCCTCCGGACGGTGCATAAAGACACGTGAGGTGCTTGACTGGGAAGGTCCTCTATTTCTTCTTTTCTCCAAACTTCGTTCTTGGAGACGATATTCGATGGAAAGAGCTAAACCCATCAGACCGCGAAGATCTTCTAGTCGGGTAGAGTGCACTAATTCGTCTTTGATCTCCTCTCTTAGCCCTCTATGAAAAAGGGTAACCAGAGTACGCTCCACCCATGTTGTTTCGGCAGCCAGTTGTCGAAAGCGTGTTATGTTTTGGAGGACATCTTGAGAGCCATGTTGGATGTCACAGAGTGCTTCTTCAGCGGAGGCCTCTAATTCTGGACGGCCAAACATTTGTTTGAAACGATTCACAAAGTCTGGATAGTCAGACAACATCGGGTGATTGGAGGCTACAATCGGAGTCGCCCAGGCCAAGGCAGGACCGGATAGGGCACTGATGAGATAACCCACCTTTGTCTTGTCGTGAGAAAATTGTGTGGGTCTGAAGGCAAAGTAAACAGTCAACGCATCCAAAAACTCTCACAGCTTAGTTGGTTTACCGGAAAACCGAGGTGTTGAGGTGGAAATGGTAGGAACATCCGTACTGTGGAAGGCCAAAGCTTGTCGTAAGGCAGCATTCTCGTTTCGTAATTGTTGCAGTTCCTGGGCCTGTTGCTGAATGGTTGCCAGAAGGGACTGGTCAGGGTCTGCAGCCGCCGCTACTGTATCATCCATTCTGCTAGACGAAGTCGGGTTTATTGGGCGCTGTAATCTGTCACGACTTACTCGTTGCTTGAGCCTGGAGTCCGCTGAACGAGTGACGAGGTTCTTGTTCTTGTAGGTTCTGCCTTGGCCTAGATAGGAGCGACTCTTTCTGGTAGCCACGGTGCTGCAGGTGATGGAAACGCCAAGGGCAATCCGTGTCCTTCAGAAGGAGTGCCAGAGGGAAGAAAAACCTAAAAAGGGGAAAAACCTCAAAAAGGAATATCCTGGAATAAGAGCAAAAAGATTAATACTTATAGAACACAAGACCAAAAATGAACAGGAAAACACTGGAACAAAAAGCGGAACCAGTATCTGATGCAAGGGAGAAGGAGCGAAGACACCATCCAACAGGAAGTGTTGCAGCGTGTTAGAAATGGGGTCTTTGGTTGACAGTCAGGTTACCCCCTGTTCAAACAAGGACCCTCACTCTAGTCAGGGTAAAAGAGAATCACCCTCAGCTAACCCCTGCTTACCCCCTTGGTATCCCCTGCACCTGATCCTCCAGTCCAGGGTCTGTCCCCACAGACTGGACCACTGCCTGGCAACCCAGGAATTCCTGGGGGGCATATCTACCCCCCACCAGGTCAGAGTTTACCCTCTGAACCTGGTCATCCAACCCAGGGTCACCACCCTGCGGTTGAACCACTGCCTGGCGCACCAGGACTTCCTTGGGAGGACACTTACCCCCCACCAGGTCAGAGTTTACCTCCTGAACCTGATCATTCAACCCAAAGTCATCACCGTGCGGTTGAACCACTGCCTGGCGCACCAGGACTTCCTTGGGAGCACACTTAGCCCCCACCAGGTCAGAGTTTACCTCCTGAACCTGATCATTCAACCCAGAGTCACCACCCTGCGGTTGAACCACTGCCTGGCACACCAGGACATCCAGGGGGGCACACTTACTTCCCTCAAGGGACACACTGTCCCCAAGGGCCACACAAGAGTCTGGCTGGCGCAGGTCTCCTGACCTCTGCCCATCTGACAGAGTCTGGATTTCCCCCAACCCAGAAATGGTCTCACCAAGGTCATTCCTGGGGGGCTCTGCTCTCAGAGCTGACCCCTGACCCTCCAGGTTCTCCACTGGGGTCCGCAACCCCCTCTCAACCCTCTGTCTGGACTTCTGCACCCCCTCACTAGGAGTGGTACTGCCAGACACCCCCCCAAGTTCTCCTGACACTGTGGGATCTCCCTCAACAGATGGCCCTATGGTACAGGCCAGGCTCCCCTCCTGGTGTTCCCTCATGGAACCCTCCAGGACCTGGGACCGGATCTCGGGCACCTTGGACCTCAGCCCATCCCCATTCCCTCTCCTCAGAGACTGGACATGGGGTCCCTCACCCATCCCACTACACTGGGGCCTATCTGGGACACTACAATCCTTCCCTACCTCACCTGGTTGGGAAATACCTAGACCACTCCTCTCAGGACCCCCCCCAAATGCCTCTTCAGACTCTCTGGTACTCAACAAGAGGTCTGCCTCCATTGTAAGCTCCCTGGGGTCAGAGAACTCACACTCCACCTGGTGTTGGCGTAGCTCTGGAAAATAAGGACTAGACATATGCTCTCCAGCAATTACATCACTCAGCCCCTTACATGAATTAACCAAAGTACCCTTTACCCAACCATCCAGTGACTCTGCTTTGGAAAAGCACCCCACATCACCCTCCTGAGACTGGTGAGACAGTACCTGACTGTCCCTGACACTCAACCCACACTCTTCTGGGATGTCTTCACACTCCATAACCAGGACTTCTACCTTGGGGGAACCCCTCTCCCTGTCACTCTCACCTAGAGTCAGTAGAGTGTCCCTTCCACCAGTAGGAATATGACTCCCCATGCCAGTTCCCCAATCCACCTCAGGGACCCTGTGCATCACTGGAGCTACCTCATACCCCTGAAACTCCTGGCGTGTGTTAACTCCCTCCTTCAAGTAGGGCACCACATCTCTGGGCATGTGCACTTCTTCAGCAGTACTGGATACAAGATTTTTGCTGCCACCATCTGAACTGGACTCAGCCCTCATGGCCTCCAGCTTCAGCTCTTCACAGCTCAGCTCTTGAGCTGTAATCCTTTCTTTTTCCAGGACTAAGGCTCTCTTCTCCTCAGCCCTCTCAAGCTCTGCATCTAGCTCTTCCAGACTCCGGATTCAAGCTAGGAGCCAATCATCTCTTTCTGTTCGCTCCTCAGGGCCACTGCCCTCCTCCTCAGAGTAGTCCTCCTCCTCAGAGTAGTTATCCTCCTCAGACTCATTTGGTGGTGTTGCCTGACAACGTTTCAATTCATACTGAAACAGGGCTGACTCAAGATCCTCCCTTCTGGATTTCTTGTTCACAGCCAGTCCCCTTTCCATGCAGAATGCTTTAAGCTGCCACTTTTTATACATAAATAGGTGCCAGAAATTGACTTCCATTCTGCAAAGGCTTCACAACCAAAAACCAAAGTCCAAAAATATTAGCAATACTTCCAGGAGGACATCAGAGAACAAAAAGCAGAATCACAAGACAAGTAGTATGTGGTCACGTAGTGGACTGAACTCAAAACAGTAGTGTACACTTAATTACTGTATGTCAAGTACAAATACAAGTCCAAATCCGAACCGCTGATCACCAATGTTAGAAATGGGGTCTTTGGTTGACAGTCAGGTTACCCCCTGTTCAAACAAGGACCCTCACTCTAGTCAGGGTAAAAGAGAATCACCCTCAGCTAACCCCTGCTTACCACCTTGGTAGCTTGGCAGAGCAGTAGGCTTAACTTCAGAGCGCTAGGTGTAAAGTATTTGTACCAACACACACAGTAACTTCTTGAAAACACTACAAAATGACACAACACCGGTTTAGAAAAATAGGAAATATTTATCTAAACAAAACAAGACCAAAACGACAAACATCCGACATACACAAGTCCAGTTATGAATTTTTAAAGATTAAACTCAAAAATAGCGCTTAGAAACAAAAATGCTTCGATGAGATGTTAACACGGCGTCGTGACGGAGTTGTTCCCAACAAGCCGACACCAGCAGCGCCAGACACGGAGTCGTGTAGACCCCCAAGTACAGTACCTTTGGTGAAGAGTGAAAACAAGCCGATGCGCAAAGTCGGGAATCGCGGCGTCTGTCCGAAACGTTGAATCCGTGCACTTCGAGCGGCGTCGGTCACGACGTGGTGCGGCGACTTCCACGGAGTCGCAGACTTCAGCGGGGCTGCTGCGGCGTCGGGCCTGCGAAGAGCCTCGCGTTCCAGCGAAGGTCACAGCGTCAGGTGCAGGCGGCGTTACCGGATTCAGCAGCGGCGTCGGTCCGAAGTCGTCCGAAGTCGATTTCCTTGGATTCCACCAGCTTTCCTTTCAAGGGCCCAGGGACTGGATAGGGCACCACTTGTCGGGGCAGGAGTCTCTCCAGAGACTCCAGGTGCTGGCAGAGAGAAGTCTTTGCTGTCCCTGAGACTTCAGACAACAGGAGGCAAGCTCTAACTCAAGCCCTTGGAGATTTCTTCACAAGATGGAAGGCACACAAAGTCCAGTCTTTGCCCTCTTACTCTGGCAGAAGCAGCACTGCAGGAAAGCTCCACAAAGCACAGTCACAGGCAGGGCAGCACTTCTTCCTCAGCTATCAGCTCTTCTCCAGGCAGAGGTTCCTCTTGGTTCCAGAAGTTTTTCTCAAGTCTGTAGATTTGGGTGCCCTTCTTATACCCATTTTAGTCTTTGAAGTCACCTTTCTTCAAAGTGGACTCACACCTACTTGTGAAATCCTGCCTTGACCAGGCAAGGCATCAGACACACAGCAGGGGGTTGGAGCCGGCATTGTCAGAGGCAGGCACAGTACTTTCAGATGAGAGTGACCACTCCACCCCTCCCTCCTAGCAGAGATGGCTAATCAGGAAATGCAGGTTACACCCCAGCCCCCTTTGTGTCACTGTGTAGTGCGAGGTGAAAAACAACCCAACTGTCAAACTGACCCAGACAGGGAATCCACAAACAAGGCAGAGTCACAGAATGGTTTAAGCAAGAAAATGCTCACTTTCTAAAAGTGGCATTTTCAAACGCACAATCTTAAAATCAACTTTACTAAAAGATGTATTTTTAAATTGTGAGTTCAGGGACCCCAAACTCCACATGTCCATCTACTTTCTAGGGGAATCTACACTTTAATCATATTTAAAGGTAGCCCCCATGTTATACAGGCCTTGCAACAGTGAAAAAACGAAATTGGCAGTATTTCCCTGTCAGGACATATAAACCACATTACTATATGTCCCACCTTATCCATACACTGCACCCTGCCCTTGGGGCTACCTAGGGCCTACCTTAGGGGTGCCTTACATGTAAGAAAAGGGAAGGTTTAGGCCTGGCAAGTGGGTACACTTGCCAAGTCGAATTTATAGTGTAAAAATACACTTACAGACACTGCAGTGGCAGGTCTGAGACATGATTACAGGGTTACGTGTGTGGGTGGCACAACCAGTGCTGCAGGCCCACTAGTAACATTTGATTTACAGGCCCTGGGCACCTCTAGTGCACGTTACTAGGGTCTTAACAGTAAAACAAATATGCCAATCATGGAGAACCAATTACGTACACATTTTACACAGAGAGCATAGGCACTTTAGCACTGGTTAGCAGTGGTAAAGTGCTCAGAGTTGAAAAGCCAACAGCAACAGGTCAGAAAAAAATAGGAGGCAGGAGGCAAAAAGACTGGGGATCACCCTGCATAAGCAAAAGTCCAACACAGCGCAAGAAGGAAAAGACTCACAGCCCTTAACTACCCGTAGAACAGGAAACGACTGGCAGGAAGTAAAAGGACAACATATTGGATAGGGAACAATACATAGAAGGCAATGGACAAGGCACCATAGTGAGGGGGGAACCAAGGTATGCTGGGCGGAGAGGGGAATGATGGGAAAAAGGGAAAACATAAAAGGGGGGAAAAAACTAGGGCGACAGCAAGAGAAGGACACAATAGGAGGTAAGTGGGGGGAAATGCTATCTTTTAATGGAGACGTGCCGTGCCAGAAAATAAACGAGGGCCCCATGCCCAATTTGGGGCCTCAAGTAATGCAGGAGACGCGGGGGCGTGGCAGGTCCCAGCGCCGCGTGCTGCAGCCCGAGCTGAGTGTTCGGCTCGTGCTGTGCGCCGCAGCGCGACAGAGGGTTCACCCGCTATGCTCTCAGATTGTAGATCATGCTAGGTAGGAAGATATTGCTTTAAGGTTACCATGGTTTGACTGTTTATTCTTTTCACCATGTTAGTAACGCTGGGAAGGGTGGGGATTCAGCTGAGGCACTATGAGCTAGCTAGGAATCGGGTCTGCAGTTTCTGATGGAGGAGATGGGCTCAGTCTTCTCATCCTGAAATTCTGCTGCCTTAATTCTCAGTCCTAACTTTTTAGTGGGAACCATATTACATGGTACCACCAATGTTCATATGTCAAGTACTTATTTAATGGGGCTCCTGAGTAGTTCTTCTGTGTGCTGAAGATCTCCTATTTGCCTTAAAATGGAGACATCCCTCTTGTTAGCATTAAATCCTCCTCACCATTATACAAAGCACCTATATTTGTCTGTAGGTTGTCCAAGCTTAAACATTTAAAAGGATACCACACTATAGTGTATTCACTCTCTGGATTCCGCCCATTAAAATGGTGAATGTTATAACTTTTTCTGCTAATTACAGACCTGATGTTACAGCATATTTAACACTACGTGTGCTAGCTAATGAGGGTGGAGATGTTACCTTTGTGGTTGAGGCTCATGATGCTTACGAAACTGAAGTATTTTATTCTTGGGCCACTTTTCCTGCAGTTCATGCTAATACAGACACATTTCACATATGCCGTAAAACTGTTTTACCAGGCCAGTAGAGAGCTTATAATAATTTAGAAATACCATTAACATTTCAGGAATGCCATTTCAAAATATGGGATATGTATATGAATTCTGCTAATTATGGTGAAATGTTTTGTTACCATCACTATGGCCTCCACTATTTACATTGAGCTATTACTCAACGTACAATTTTTAACTATACACTATGGGAACATTGCCCAACAACACAGTGGGTAATCCAAAAACATATTCACACAAATGTACATTTTTTTCTGGGTATGGTACCTGCTTCTTATTATTATAAACTTACCTCTACAAAAGTGAAGAAAAAATGCTGACCCAGACAAAATTAATTTACTCAGATCTGTTTGTTTCCCAAGTAGCATGAATACTGACTGTATGAATACTGGAAAGAAACAATTGCAAACAAAACATTGCCAAGTGCAGGGCATAGATACCTTATTTAAAACTTGTCTAATTCCAATACAGATGTTTTTTCCTAATGAGACAGTGTAGCAAACTACTTGTTTGGGTCTAGCAAAAATTGAAGAAATTAACATGCCCCGTATTCCATTATTTTCACATTTTGAGAATTGGCAACAAGTAAGTTATAATAAGGAACAACTAAATAGCATGATGCATTTAAGTCAACACTTTCAGGTCCAAACGGGTGGGTATTGTGGTCAGTGGATGCAAATGGCTGTCATGCACATTTTTTAAACTCCTCATAGGGTTTTAAAGCAATCAGACTGGACCCTCGTTACATCCAATCCCAGCACCCAGTGTGGTCACTACTTATAGTGTAGGAAGGTTATGTCAGCAAAAGTTACAGTTTACCACTTTATCTGTAGTAAAAGAACACTTCTCTCTCCACTCTGATGACATAGGTTTATAGGATTTCTTGTTAGGTCCTGGGTCACCATATTTCAAAAGGTTTCTTTATGCCATCTATAATGAAATTTGGAAGCTTTCTGAAATGGAGGCTGCTGCTTGTTTAAGTCAAATTGATCAGGCTAATTTGGAAAAAGCATTGGCTGTTGTTGATAATGGAGTGAATATGGTGTCCGCTCATATTTACACGTCGAATAACATTGTGTCATCTGCAATTGACATTATACAGAATGACGTCTTTTTTTACAATATGGACAAAGTCCGCTTTG
The DNA here is from genome assembly GCF_031143425.1 of Pleurodeles waltl. Classification (NCBI taxonomy): domain Eukaryota; kingdom Metazoa; phylum Chordata; class Amphibia; order Caudata; family Salamandridae; genus Pleurodeles; species Pleurodeles waltl. Next base: position 1,388,389,700 of record NC_090447.1, on the reverse strand, counting down.
ATCGATTATGCAGTTGAGCTGGACACTATGGGCCTCATTATGACCCTGTCGGCCGGCGGTAAGCTGGCGTTAACACCACCAACAGGCTGGCGGTGTACCGCCAGCTATTATGACTGTGGCGCAATAGCCACGGCCATACCGCCGGCCTCTCCACTATACTGCCAAGCACCGCTGCCCTGGGGATTATGAGTCCCCGACCGCCAGCCTGGCCACGGAAGTAAACACTGCCATGGAAAGGCTGGCGGTAAGGGGGACTTGGGGTGTCCCTGGGGACCATTGCACTGCCTATGCACTTGGCATGGGCAGTGCAGGGGCCCCCAGGCACAGCCCCATTGCGCATTTAACTGCCCAAATTTCGGGGGAGTGAAATGAGTGGCGGGTGCTACTGCACCCGCTGCACATCAGCATTGCAGCAGGCTCTATTACGAGCCAACAGCAATGTTGATGTGACTTTTCCGCTGGGCCAGCTACTCAAACCCGGTAAAGACCAGAGCGACCTCAGTTCTTACCCTCCATTATCCATGCTTAACGTTGATTAGTTGCTGGAGAAGGTCCTTGCAAAGTGACTGAGCAGGGTGATTACCTACTTTGTGCACACAGATCAGTGTGGCTTTATGCCAGGGAGAGGCTCCTACGTTAACCTGCAGAGACTCTCACCTATCATGCATGCCACTCGGGATACTGAGAGGGGGGAGCACTGGTGGCTTTAGATATAAAAAAAGCTTTTGACACCCTCTCCTGGATGTATCTTTGGGAGGTACTAAGGAGGATGGGCTTTGGCCTGCAATATTTATCCAGGGTGTGTCTCTTGTATACTGAGCCAAGGATCAGAACTGGCCCTGTGGTGTCAGAGCCTTTTAGTAGTGAGAGGGGTACAAGACATGATTGCCTGCCGTCCCCACTCGCGAGCCATGGAGCCGCTGTCGATCCTACTGAGGGACGAGCTCTGTGGCTGGGGAATTTGGTTGGAGGACGAGACCCGAGAAGTGTCCATCTATGTGTATAATACTCTCCTGTATGCATCAGACCCTGCAAGGTCAGTGCCACATCTTTTACAGCTTATGAAGACCTCCTCTGTCTTTGCAGGATTTGTTTTTTAGGATTAAGGCACCTGCCTTTGCTTGGTGTCGGTAGGGCCCCAGAAACATAAGGATTTGTTGATAGAGTTAATGATCACAACCACCAGTTCACAGAGTTTGCTGCAAGGATTTAAAGGGGATGATCAAGATCAAATAGATCAAAATCAAGAAGAACAACAAGATTAGATACTCCAGAAGTTAAAAATCAAAGGGTGAAGTTGAAAACTCAAGTTTCCAGAATACCCAGAGGAAAACAGTTTGCTGTGGAAAACTAAAATCAAACTGTTTCAGACAAGTGAAGGTGGCAAGTGAAGGTGAAGATATTGCTGTTGACATAAGTAAATCTGAATTTGAGAATGTACATTATGAAAATAATTGCCCTGAGTCTGTGAGAGGGAGAAAAAGAGTGTACAAAGAAGTCCAAAGACCAGAAACAATCAGAGAAGAATCCGAACTAAAAGAACAAGACTCTGTTTACAGTCAAAGTGAACAGGGAACAGTTATGAAATCAACAAGATTGAAAGTGCCTAACAGAAAGTATGCAGCTCCTGAATGATGTTTTCTGCTGGTAGAAAATCAGAGAATGATGCAGTTAAAGTCTATGACTGGTTTCCAATTTATTTTCGAAGAAGAACCGCCATGAACTCTAACAAATGAACTTTAAAGAGGGTCAATTGAATAATTTGAATTTTTGTTCATAACATGTCAAAGATAAGAGTTTGATTTATTTTGTAGCATAGGTACCCAATAAACAATTAAAGGGGTTCCGTGAGCTTTCAACAAATAGACTGACTGAATTAACTGAATCTTTTAGTGTATTAATGAACATTTTAGTTGGCCTACTGTTGTGTTTGATCTCACCAGTTGGATATGATTCACCTACAGAGGAGAGTAAATAATTAACCAGTACAAACAGTGGTATAATAGACACACAGTTAACACATAGTGATTGTTTTTTAGGTAGTCCTAAGGAGAATATCTATTCAAAATTATTGTCAGAATATACAGACATAATGAGAATTAAAAACTGTTACATTTGTACATGTCGTCCAACTTCTGTGTCAGAGGGTGTGACCTGTCTACAACTTCTGCTGTATTCTTTGTCCTGCAGTGTTTTTGTTAATGTTTTTTGGATCAAGAATTTTCTGAAAACGAGGGATTCAAAACTACTTCTAAACTCTTGAACCAAATATGCATACAAATCTGTAAATTGATGCGTGTAACAACAGGTTTATGTGTAAACTGAAAAATGTAGAGTGTGAGTGTATAAAGGAACTCAATGAAAGGTTAGAATTAGTGGAAATTGTGAAGAAGCAAGAGAAATTAGATTGTAAAAGAGGTTGAAGGGAAACATAGACATTTAATAATGCATCCTAGCTTAAGACTGGCGCATGAAGGAAAGGAATAATGTGTATGTTACGTGAGAACTCTCAGAATGCTCAGGCAGCTGAATATATTTGTTAGAATGAGTGTAATGTAGGTGTGTAGTTGATGATGAGTTTTTGACTTGAGAAGAACTAATTCCGAGAGAAATTGATTATGTTTGTGGTAAGACTGCCTATTTTAGGAAGCTGCTAGCTTCTGCCTTTCCCTGTGTATATCATGGGAATGAGATAAGCAAATGGAAAGGTACGGATCTTAAAATATCAAAACATAATTTTGTGCAAGTATTGATGGTTGTGCTTGATGTTTTGATTCCTCCTATTAGCATGACTTTGAATGATGTCAAAATCAGAAAATTACCTGTTCTTGTTGATCGTTTGGCTTCTAATACTGCTGGATTATTAACACTAATTAATGAAGAATTTACAGATATGTGTGTGCTGATTATCTAAAACTGCCTAGGATTAGATATTCTTCTTGCAAAAGGAAGTGGAACTTAGTGTGTGTTGAGGGTCCAACAGTGTTGTATCTTAATCCCTGATAATAGAAGGCATATTAACAATTGCATTGATACCATTACTAATGTCTCACATGAGGCAAAGGCTTTTAAGGAGCAGATGGTGTGTGGTTCAGTGAGACTGGAAAGCATTTTGCAGAGGTTGGTTAATGGTTTGGTTTTATTGGTGGAGGCGTTTTCAAGAAAATACTAACTGCATTAATTATTATTGCTTCGTATATAATTGGTCTCATCCTTTTGCTAAAATTGTTTGAGCTAACTGTTTTAAAAGAGGTCTAAATTGTGGGTGCATAAAGAAGGTATCAGTAACGTCAACAAACAAAAGAAAAATACATGATGCAGAGACCTGACCCAGACACTAGAATTCCAACCTACCCCATCTGTAGAGGTCCTTGTACAAGCTATCCAACAATGGTGTTATATTGGAATGGTACGAGTTTCACTTTCCTAATTAAAAAAACTCTAAACATTGACTAGAGTTTTCAGCCCATTGGAGCCCAGAACTCTGCACTAGTTCTTTAGTTGATTCCCGTGTGTCTGAAATGCCCATTGCTGATAAATTTAAATAATTAACCCTAAACCCGGAAATCTCCGTAAAGGTCCTCTGTTCTTGTAACAAGGCGGTAATTAAGATCTCTAGTTCAGTAATGAATCAAAGAACATCATCTGTTTTATATTCTTTTCATCCCAAAGTAATACCCTCAATATTAGGGTATTTGTCATTTCTTGTACCATAAGTTCCATTGAGAGGACAAATGCTAATTGAGCGTGTAGACACCCTGTCTCGTTCCTCCTGTTAAGTCTGTCTTGGCAAGAAAACTTGTCTTTTATTTTTAGTTGCACTGGGGGGTTTATGAAGTTGGTCATGGCATAGCTGGTGAGGTTAGGGCCTATGTTTGTTTTGGTGAGGGCATTTTGTAAGAATTTCCAGTCCATTTTGTCATAGGCCTTCTCAATATCAATCAAGTGACAGAAGGACCACTCGAGTACCCTGACATTCTGAAGCGTTTTTCAGGTTTGTGCCAATCTAGTGTTACAAGTCTTTTGTCTGTTTTTTATAAACCCAGATTGTTCAGCTGATATTAATAAGAGCTAGCATTGTGCAGGCACATCACAAATATGTATGTAAAGATTTTTTGGCCCTCATTACGACCCTGTTGGTGGGTGATAAAGTGGCGTAATACTGCCAACAGGCTGGCGGTAAGTACTGCCAAATTATGACCATGGCGGTGATAACTCCCATAGACAGCCAATGTACCACACCAACCGCCACGGCGGAAACAACAGCCACCACGGCGGAAGCCGCCAACAGCCAGGCGGAAGACAAAGTACTACCCATTATGTTATGACACAGAACGCCACCACCTTTTCCGGGACGGTACCAACGCCAACAAAAGCCTGGCAGAAACAGAGCTCAGAAGTGAAAGGATTCACCATTGGAGACACAGGGAAGAACCACACAGCCTTGGAATCCAAACTGCAAGTTTTCCAGATAATCTTCTACGCTATGCTCCACCCGGAACACGAACGCCGACGAAGACGATGATGGTGAGTACAGCCACCTAGCACACAAGGGTGCATAAACCAATCGCACAAGACACACAGCAGAATAATACACGGACCGAAATGCTGGCCAAATAGATACAAATGTCCATAAAGGGCCAATGCCCAGTCCAAAGTCATGAGGACACACAAGGCCACATGGCACATTTCAAGGCCCAACATTTTCCCTGACACAGCTGGAGAGAACACTGGAGGGGCACCATTTTGCAAGTGGAAGGCACCTCAGGGAGAAGTTGGGGGGGGACCTCAGCCGAATACGGGAACGTTCCCACTAGTTCTGGATGGGACAACATGCCCATTGCTTTGTCCTGGGGAGTACAAGGCAACAGTCTCTCAAGTGGGTGACTTGCCCACTGGTTCTGGAGGGGGCAGCATGCCCATTGCTTTTTCCTGGGGAGGGCAAGTCCACAGTCTCTCAAGTGGGTGACTTGCCTACTGGTTCTGGAGGGGGCAACATGCCCATTGATTTGTCCTGGGGAGTGCAAGGCCACGGTCTCTCAAGTGGGTGACTCCCCTCCGGTTCTGGAGGGGAGTGCAAGGCCCAATCTCTCAAGTGGGGAACTCGCCAACTGGTTCTGGAGGGGGCAACATACCCATTGCTTTGTCCTGGGGAGTGCAAGGCCAACTCGCCAACTGGTTCTGGAGGGGGCAGCATGCCCATTGCTTTGTCCTGGGGAGTGCAAGGCCACTGTCTCTCAAGTGGGTGACTCCCCCACTGGTTCTGGAGGGGGCAGCCCGCACAGTAGCCCCTGGAGGGTGGCCTACATAGCGTCCGCTGGCGGTGACGGCTGCACTGTGGTGGTGGTTGGAGGAGTCTTCTGGGCAGCCCCTGCACTCACTGATGGTTGCATTGTGGTGACGGTTGGAGGAGTCTCCTGGGCAGCCCCTGCACTCACTGATGGCTGCATTGTGGTAGTGGTTGGAGGAGGCTGCTGGGCAGCCCCTGCACTGACTGATGGCTGCACATCCTCAGCTGGTGGTGGGGGCCCCTTGATAGCTGGTGGTGGTGGCGGTGTTAGCCTGACAGCTTCTGCTGGCTTAGAGTGCCTCGTCTCCTCCTGTCCATGGGTCGCGGATCCCTTATCCTTCATGGCAGGGGTGTATGGGCGCTTCCTCTCTCTGCCTAGTGGATCAGGCTCCTTCCCCTTCTTCACAGCTGGTGCAGGCTCCTTCCCCTTCTTCACAGCTGGTGCAAGCTCCTTCCCCTTCTCCACAGCTGGTGCAAGCCCCTTCCCTTTCTTCACAGCTGGTGCAGGACTCTTACCTTTCTTCCCTGGTGGTGCTGGCTCCTTCCCCTTCATCTTCAGTGTTGTAGGTCTGGTATCCTTACCACCACAAGTAGGTGGTGCTACCAATGTCCACATGGACTGTTTCCTTGGTACCCTGCCCATATGTGCAGGACGGGGGTAGGGGTAGGGGAGAGGTCAAATTGGGAAAGGAAAAGCTTTTTAGGGATGGTGGGGAGAGAGGAGGAAGGAGTAATCGGAGTGGAGGATGAGGGAGTGGTTGTTGGAGGTGTATGCCTCCTTGGCGATGGCATGCAATATCCCCTTCTTTTGATGGGCGCTGACCCGCAGAAGCAATGAAGACAGGAAAACAACATTACCCTAACAGTCCAGGCTGTCACACACATGGCCCACCATGCCCGTTTCCATCACCATTGGCACACACATTGCCCAGCGCACGACAGATACACCACCAACAGATAATACCCCCCTTACACAATACCTTCACACACATCCCCATGCATCCATGCCACATGCATCATGCACCCAGAGTACTCATCTGTTGGTCTGGAGGCTCACACAGCAGTCCGTATTGGGGTGGGCCCCATCCACCAGTCGCTCCAACTCCTCAAAAGTGAAGGCTGGGGCCCTTTCCCCTTTCCCCTTTCACACAGGCCATGGTAGGTTCCAGACACAGGTCACAGCAGCACATGCAGTGTAGGTCTCCTCCTGTGGAAGGTCAGGAAACAAGTGAGGAATGATGGAGAAAATGACGGTCATGTCGCCGCGTACACCGCCACTGCTGGCGTACATCCCCATTGGCCTCTGTACCCCATAGGGCCAATATTATCCAATGAGGCATTGCACGGCGGTTCACTACAGCCTACCGCCACGACGCACAAAGTCGGCGGAATTACCTCACTTCCACTTGTCCCTCCACACAGGAGAGGCAGACGCCATTTCAGGGGGGGTGAACAGGCCTATCGATAATTGCTGCATCACAGGCTAAATAGGCACATACTTTGAAAATTACACTGTCCAAATACATAATTGCACAATGTGGACTTCTGTTGTGGTATAGTTTTTCAAATTGTGACAGCCTACTGACTCTCGTGCCCCTTAGATACCTATCGCCGCAGATGAATAGGAGATGGAGACATACCCCCATGTACAGACCCCTGTGTACATAGAATTAATGGCCTGTTGCTGGCTGTAGTGATCACATCAGGACATTTTTGTCATATCACCAACAGCTGTAAAATGATAATCCATAGGTGACAGTAAGTAGAGGTAACAAGTGGGTAATACCAGCATGCTGCTGCCACACAGAATACAACAATAGTCATAGAAATGTGAAGTTGTACTGTCTCACCTGTGTGTCATTGGAAGTACTGACGGATCACCATTGTTCTCTTGTCCACATCCTCATCCTCTGCCTCCTCATCCTCAGTGTCCTCAGGGTCCACTGCTGCCACAGGGGCATCTCCAGTCTCCTCCTCCTGCAGAAAAGGTACATGGCGATTGAGGGCCAGGTTGTGAAACATGTAGCATGCCACTACTATCTGGCAGACATTCTCCGGTGAGTAGCACAGGGATCCACCTGTCAGGTGGAGCAACCTGAACCTGGCCTTCAGGAGGCCGAAGGTCCTCTCAATTATCCTTCTGGTTCGCCCATGTGCCTCATTATAAAGTTCTTCAGCCCTTGCCCTTGCATTCCTCACAGGGCTCAGCAGCCACAATAGGTTTGGGTAGCCAGAGTCACCTGCAAGTATTGAGGGACAACATTTAGCCAAACACTATCCTATGAGGTTAACACCAGTGGCATACACTAACATACACTGGGTGGGGACCAAGGCTCACCTATAAGCCACACCCTGTGCCTCTGTAGTTGGCCCATCACATTTGGGATGCTTCTATTCCTCAGAACAAAGGCATCATGCATGGACCCAGTATATTCAGCATTGACGTGGGAGATGTACTGGTCCGCCAGGCACACCTTCTGCACATTCATGGATTGGAAACTCTTACAATTCTTGTACACCTGTTCATTCTGCCGGGGGGGGGGGACAATATGTGTTCTGTCAATCGCACCAATAATATTGAGGATTTGTCCCATTGCATAGAATCCGGCCTTCACTGTGGCCGAATCTTCCACCTGGGGGAAAGCTATGTAGCTGCACATGTGTTTTACCAGAGCAAACAAGACTCTTGCCAGCACGATTAGAACATTGGCTGTGACATTCCTACTGCCAAGCCCACTGTCACTTGGAAAGGAGCACTAATAGAACCTGCACAAGTGGGGGGATCCCAGTCGGATGACGGATAGCTGAGATCAGGTCAGGCTCCAACTGGGCACACAGTTCTGTGATTGTGGCCCTGTCCAGTCTATAGCTGAGTATTATGTGCCTGTCCTCCAGTGCAGCTAAGTCCACCAGGGGTCTGTACATGTAGCTGTTTTAATCAATACAAATCTTCTATACATGAAATAGTAGTCGAGTTTTATCCAAGGGTGTTTATTGTAGTGTTAAGAAATTGAGGATAAATTGCAATGGAATAGGGTAATGATAGAGGAAAGTCCAGGGTATTGTTCCAGTCTGTTTGTAGCACAGGTGCAGTGGCCAAGGGGACATAGGAAGGGGAGCAATGGCAGTTCAAGGTGGACAAGGTGCCAGTGTGGGACACAAGGGGGACAATCAGGAGAGTCTCATTTCCCGGCTGTGGTCTTGGCAATTGTCTCTGGCTTCTGTCTAGGTCACAGGGAATGTTTGCGGGTGGTTCACCTTCTGCAGGGGGAGGGATGCTGGTGGCCTGCGGGTCTTGTGGCAGGGCCTCCTGGCCACTAGCGGAAGTGGAGGGGCTGTTCAGTTGACTGGCTAGTGGTAAGGGCCCGCTGGTGTGCTGTTGCCTCCCTCATGATGTTGGCCATGTCTGCTAGCACCCCTGCTATGGCGATCAGGTTGTTGTTAATGGCCTGCAAGTCCTCCCTGATCACCTGACACTGTCCCTCCTGCAGCTGCCTGTTATCCTGCACGTTGTCTAGGATCTGGGCCATCATATCCTGGGAATGTTGGTAGGCTCCCAGGATGTCGGAAAGTGCCTCGTGGAGAGTCAGTTCCCTGGTCCTGTCCTCCCCCTGGCGCACAGTAGTCCTCCCAGTGTCCCTGTTGGCCTGTGCCTGTGTCCCCTGAACGGTGTTCCCATTGCACACCCCGGGTCCTTGATTGTCTTGGGGGTAAGATGTGGCCTTGGGTCCCTGTACAGGTGGGAACACTACTGATTGACGTGTCCTGGTGACAGAGGCCTGGGTACTCTGGGTGGGTGCTGTGGTGCTGGTTCCCAATGGGGGAGGCTCTGTGGTGGTCTGTGAGTGGGCTTGGGTGACCGGCTGTCCAGTGGTCCCTGAGGGGCCAGGTATGTCCTCCAGATACTGAAGTCCAGAGTTACTGTCATCACTGGGGGCAACTTCTGTTGGGGGACTGGATAGTGGCGGCACCTCAACTCCACTGACATTGGCAAGGGTACCTGTGGGGATGCAAATTATGTATTATGCTTCAAGTGTATGACATTTGTACATCCCTGGCTTCCCCTCTATGGTTGGTGTTGCCCTGCCAGCTTTTGCTTGTGTATGGTGGAGTATTGTGGTTATGTTAGTTTCCCTATGCTGTGCATGCTTTAGTGATGGGTGTCCATGCAGGGCTGGGAGGGGTGTCCATGCATTGGTATGGCATGCAGGGCTTGGCATTGGAATTAGTGAGATGTGTAGGTGCAGTGTGTGGGATGGAGTGGAGTGATGGGAGTGAGGGTGTGGGTGTGAGATGGCATGCAGGTATTGAGGGGTTGATAAGTAGTAAATATTGACTTACCAGTGTCCAGTACTCCCGCTACTCCAGCGAGTACCTCAGGATGCAGTTTTGCCAGTACCTACTCCTACCATGCTGTGAGCTGTGGGGGAGGAGGTGGGGGTCCACTGCCAGTCTTTTGTATGGCAAGCTGGTGTCTTGCTGCTATGGAACATACCTTCCCCCATAGGTCGTTCCAGCTCTTTCTGATGTCGTCCCTTGTTCTTGGGTGCTGTCCCACGGCATCGACCCTGTCCACGATTCTCCGCCATAGCCCCATCTTCCTTGCTATAGATATCTGCTGTACCTGTGCTCCAAAGTGCTGTGGCTCTACCCTGACAATTTCCTCCACCATGACCCTTAACTCCTCCTCAGTGAAACAGGGGTACCTTTGTGGTGCCATGTGTGTTGTGTGATGTGTGTTGTGAGGGTGTGTTGGGTGATGTGGTGGGGTGTGTGGTGTGGAGTGTAAGTGGTGTGTGTGTCTAGTTGTCTCTGTGCTCTTCTTCTCAGTTTCCTGGTGGCAATTGTTGTTGGTAAAGGGTTGTGGGTAATGTGGTTGTGTGTTTTATAGTGCTGTTGGCGGGTGGGTGTAGTTTGTGTATGAGTGCCAGGTGTGTGTTTTTTGTTTTGGCCAATGTAGTGTTGTTTTGTATGTGGGTGTCGATTCTGAGCACAGCAGTATGTTCCGCCAATGGTTTACCGTTGTTGAATGTCTGCCGTGGTGATTCGTGGGTCATAATGTGATGGGCGTTGTTTTGTTGGCGTAACGGTATGGGTTTTGGGACCGCCAGTTTATCACTGACCTTTGGGCTGGCGGATTTGTGTATGTGGCTGTATTCTTTAGAATTGGTGTGTATGTGACAAAATATGGTGAACGGATATCCGCCACTGCGGCAGTATGTTGGCGGTCTTCAGCGTGGCGGCAATCAGAATTTTCCGCCAGTGTCATAATGAGGGCCTTTGTGTCAAAATTTAGTAGATCTATTAGCATGTAAGACCCGCTACTGGTGGGACCAGGTTTTAAGAGAAAGGCTATTGTGGATCCTGTCATTGTGTTTGTGACTTTCCTGGACACCAAAAATGAGTTGAAAACTACCAGTAATGGTTGGGCCAAGAGGCTGATATAAATCTTCAATCAATCAATCAATTTGTAAAGTGTGCTACATACCCGTGAGGGTTTCAAGGCGCTGGGGGGGGGGGGGGGGGGGTAGGGTGCTGCTACTGCTCGAAGAGCCAAGTCTTGAGGAGTTTTCTGCAGGAAAGTAGGTCCTGGGTCTGTCGTAGATCCGACGGGAGGGTGTTCCAGGTCTTGGCGGCGAGGTACGAGAATGATCTGCCGCCGGAAGATTTGCGCTGGATGTGGGGGATGGAGGCGAGGGCGAGGTTGGCGGAGTGGAGCTGCCGGGTGGGGGTGTAGAAGCTGAGTCTGTTGTTCAGGTATGTTGGTCCGGTGTAGTGGAGTGCCTTGTGTGCGTGGGTGGGGAGCTTGAAGGTGATCCTCTTGTTGACGGGGAGCCAGTGTAGGTCTCTTAGGTGGGGGGTGATGTGGCAGTGGCGAGGGATGTTGAGGATGAGTCGGGCGGAGGCGTTTTGGATGCGTTGGAGGCGTCGTAGGAGTTTGGATGAGATACCGGAGTAGAGGGCGTTGCCGTAGTCGAGTCTTCTGCTGACGAGTGCCTGGGTTACTGTTTTTCTTGTTTCTGTTGGGATCCATTTGTAAACTCTGCGGAGCATGCAGAGAGTGTTGTAGCAGGAGGAGGAGATGGCGCTGACTTGCTTTGACATGGATGTTGTTAAAGGACACAGACAGTCCATCTGGTCCTGATGCATTGTCATTTTTTATGTGTTAAATCGGTGATCTTACTTCATCAGTAGTAATGAGATTGTCAATAAAGGAAAAGTTGACTTCATCACATCTTGAAAATGTTAAACTTTCTAAATAATGATCTTGCAACACCTTGTTTAAATGTGGGCATCCATAAAGACTAGTGTAATATGAATGGAAAGTGTTGGAGACTGAGGTTGTATCTGAGCAGAGTGCATCCCTATCATCACAAACAAAAGTTTTCTAATGTTTAATTTGTAATTTTCGTATTTTATACTAGTGGATAAATACTATTTATCAGTCTGCCTTATTTCCCTTTTCATGGTTTTGCTGGTTCATGTAACGCATCTTTTTTGCGGTATCCTTCATCAGGAGCAGCTCTCACTCTCCCTTAGCATTCCTAAGGTTATGGAGGGCCATAAGAGAGTGTTCTTGATTATGCTTAATTTCAAGGTCTGCCTACATTCTTGTGAGGTGGGCAGTGTGGGGAAAATAGCTATCCTCTAATGACAGTTTAAACTATGTCCCAAATGACATCTCCCTTCACTTTTCCATTGTCATTTCCCTTAAAGTAATTTTCTAGAATTTCTTGGTTGGAAGCTCAAAAGGTAGGTCTCTAAAAGCTATTTTGTTTATTACCCATGGTTTATAGGAGAGTCTATGTGTCAATCTCCATTTCAAATGCAGAAATACCATGCATGCTCAGATAGAACCTTTGCACCAATTTTGAGAGTCAAGTGCTTGGGGACTCTGTATATTATTGATTAAGAAATAATGTTGTTCTGGTGATACTAGAGAAGAACATAAAATCTCTCTCCTCTACATATTGGGTACTTCAGATATCTATAAACGCTAGATTTCTGTCACAGGTATTAGGGAATAAGGGGATTGCCCATCTGAATCCCTGATGGATGTTCTGTCTCTCGCAAAGGGGTTACTGTAGCATGAAGGTCTCCCTGTTATGGTTCATTGTATGCAAAAAAGAACAACTTGTGGAAAAGGTTCTTCATAGATGAGTTGCTTATTGTCATTTGAACCATATATTAAAAAAAGGGTTAGTTTCACTTGTTTAGCTCCAATTAAGCAGGTAAGACCAAGTACTATACTATCTTTATCTTCCATTTTTCATTGTAGTGTAAAGGACCAGACTCTCCATAATAAAATGACTACTGCTTTGATAAAGTGTTAACTGTAGTACAGTACTAAACACTGTAAACACAGTACCAAAAAAGAGCAGCCAAGTGGTGTCTTTTTTTTAATAAGAGGCTCTCTTAAAGCAGAGATAACTCCTCTGACCTCATGGTCATCGTCTGTTGCCCTCCTCTGTGTAGCTCCACTTGTTTGCTTCTGCCACTGCCTCGAGCAAACTGTGAGCCTGTCTGATTCTGGGTTTGAGGCCCACCTCCACCCACAGGCTCCCGACTCATCCCTGGTGGCCTAGTGGCCATCTACATGTAAGTATCTTGCTGTCTCTTTAGTCCTGCTTTTACCTCTGCTTTTACTCTGTTTTACTTCTGTTTATTTTTGCTTTCTTTTTATTTTGTTCTACATTTCTTTCCTTCTTGTAATTCTCTTTCTCTTCCCTCTCCCTGCATTTTCCTGAGCCGCTGTGGCCCCTGTGGCCCCACCCGCCTCCCGCCCTGCGAGGCACTTTCCCGCCCTCCTGCCTCCCAGCTGACCGGACCCCCCGTCTTCCTCTTTTTCTTAATGGTGGCCACTGCACACTGAGTGGGCGACTCTGTGTAACTCCACCTGACCTCCTGGTCAGCGTCTGTTGCCCTCCTCTGTGTAGCTCAAGCTGTTTGCTGCTGCTGCCTCTGCCGCGAGCGAACTAACAGCCTGCCTGACTCTTGGTGCGAGGCCCACCTCCACCGAAGGCTTCCGCCTGCACCTTGCTGTCTCTTTACTCCTGCTTTTACCTCTACTTTTACACCTGTTTTACTTCCGTTTTATTTTTGCTGCCTTTTTATTTTGTTTTGCATTTCTTTCCTTCTTGTCTTTCTCTCTCCCTTCACTTTCCCTTTGTTTTCCAGCTCGGCTGCTGCCCTTGCAGCCCGCCCCCTACCTCCCTGCAAAGCGCTTTACTGCCCTCCTACCTCCCAGCTGATCGGACCCCCGCCTCCTTCCCCTTCATAATGGCAGCCGCTGCGCGACTGCGCCCAGCAGGCGCGCCACTGGCACACCAAAGGCAAGCCCGTCTGCACCCAGCACCCTGGACCCTGATCCTCGCTCCATCCACCGGTTCAACTCTGACACACTACGCGCCCTCAATCCTGGAAGATCCTCAGCCTGCCACCTAGCTGACCTGAGGAACACTCATGGACCTTTTTCGTGCCACGCATGCTCCTGTGCTCTCCAACGACCACCACCCGATCCTGAACCAAGCACGGACAAGCACCTCAAGTGCATACTCCTCAACACGCGCTCCCTTGTCAAGCATGCAGTAGAATTATGGTACCTCCTCGACTTGACCGCCTCAGATGTCGCCTTCCTCACAGAGACGTGGATCACACCCACATTGGCTCCGGACATCGCCATGGCCATCCCGGACACCTACAAAATCATCCACAAGGGCAGACCCAACCACCCTGGAGGAGGCATTGCCATAGTCTACTAGAACACCCTCCACCTGATAACCACCAATGAGTCACAGTCTCAGCCAGCCCGTGAACACCTACACTTCCAGATTCAGACCAACCCCAACTCCTCCCTCCGGAGCACATTCATTTACAGACTGCCCGGACCCCAATGCTCAATTCTGTGAAGACATCGCCGACCTCGTCGCCCCCCCAAGCGCACACCTCCTATTACATCCTACTCGGTGACCTCAATTCCACCTTTTTATCCACGATGACCCAAATACCACAGACCTCTTGAACAACCTTGTGACACTCGGCCTCAAACAACTTGGTAATGTCCCCACCCACAGAGCCGGACATGCCCTCGACTCCGTTTTCTCAGAAAGGAACAACTTCACCATCTTTCACACCTCCAAACACCACTGGATCGACCACAAATGTGTCCACTTTACCTCCACAAAGAAAACTGCACGCCACTATACCCCCTGCCCCCCTGGCAGATTCTGGGGCAAAGTTACAGAAGCGCAACTCACCAGTGCTCCCTGCCACCCCCCCTCCACCGGATGCAGCAGACGCTAATGAAGCTGCACGCAATGTACACCGCTCATTATTGGAATGCGCCTACAGCGTAGCCCCCTTAGGAAACCAGCTGGAAACTGACATAGCAAAACACCTAAATGGTTTATGACAGACCTACAAGAGTCCAAACGCTCCTGCAGACGACTGGACGGAAATGGAGGAACAGCAAAGACCGCATAGCCTACAAGAGCGCAGTCACCACGCAGAACATCAGTCACTCAAAAAGCCACCATTTAAGAATGCCTCAGCACCAGTGCTCACAACAGCAAAGAGCTGTTTGCCATCATCAGACAGTTTACGAACCCTGGGACAAACACCTCGCCATCCCTCCCTCCCAAGATCTCTACAAAGACCTCGCCACCTTCTTCCACTGAAAAATCTAGGACATTTACAAAGGCTTCAAGAACCAAAACTCTCCCTAACCACTCACAAGTACCACCACAGAGCCAGCACCACACCAGATCCTGAACTTGTGGACCCCCATCACCAAAGACGACACCCAAAGACTCATGAACTGCATCCACTCAGGAGCACCCCCAAATCTGTGCCCTCATCACATCTTCAGCCTGTACACATAAAGTAATCGCACATGTAAACAAATTATACTCAGTGTGTTTTCTTGAAAGAAAGAAAATTATATTCAAGTCCAATTTGTTAGCATTCCTTACAGCGAATAATGTCATACACGTTCAAACTTATGCCAGAGTTCAACGTTCTTAATGTCCATAAGTTAAATCATTGAGTCATATCTCATATGGAATCCAGGTGAAGGTCCAAACTTATCTCAAGAGTTCCTTTTGTATTCCAATTCTTCCAAGCAAAAAAACCACTAATATATTTATCCGTCCGTCCGTCAACACGTGTTTCATCCGGGGAGTACCCCTGGATTTCCTCAGGACCCCCTACAATAGTATATCCATATATACTGTTAACATTCTGTCGTATAACATAGAATTAGTCTTAGTGCTTGGTGTTACGTTATTTAGCATTGTGCATTTTTTTATTATATATGGTGAGAACTACATCAAACTCCATGCTAGGTGAAAGTCACTAATATAACCATCCTTAAAGTGTCCAATATACAAACCAAGTGAGCATAGCAATACAGTGACCTAGTGGTTACATCTATGTGAAATCTTGACAGTATACCGGTAATCTGACATATTATATGACAAAACATTACAATAGTGATCTCTTCTCCAATAGCTAGCAAACATATTATATATAGAGCTTATACGAAAATGCAAATATACATGATATATCCTACCTTAAAACGTATTTCAATTATCTTTAGTGTTCACCCGATAAATTCTGCTGACATAAAATTAGGTGTTCCGATAACATATTATCCATCAGCTAGAATATAGAAAATATTATGTCGATATCCATATTTTATGACTCACCACTTGTCCAATCCTTATAGGTTGTATTAGAATTTACTTTCAGTTTGTTATTTATCCCCTAAGATAAACATATAAAAATACATTATTATCATCTAACATTCCAATCATATTCTACAAGGTTTTTATATATTGTAGAAGACGAGTATTCAGGATAAAGGGTTTGTCTCCCAACTTACCTGCCAACGTTTAAATTGATGTCTAGCGAGTGCGCTCCCAATTGTCGAAGCCGAGGCTCTACGGCTTCTTTGTATTTAAACTGCAGTCTTATCACTGCAATAGACAACGGACTGCGTTTGCTCGCGTCCGTGATCCGAAATGCGTAAAAACAGAAAACGGACTTCAAATGGTCCGAAATATTCTATTTGCCTAGTTTCTCATCGCTCTCAATTTAGAAGCTTAAATTCTGATCTTATAGTATAAGGAGTTGTCGCATTTTAGCAAAACTCTCAAAATTGGCAATGTATAGAATTATATAAGGCTGAAATGTTTTTATTCAATTAAATTAAACATATCAAGGCTAACTATATAAGTTCTAGCCTACCTATGTAGTCTAATCGATGTAACCACACATATTGGTAACTTATTATAAAAGTGCAAAAACGATATAGCATCCTGAGTACTTTTGTGTCTTTAGTGTTCTAGTCTATCATGTATCCTCTAAATAGTTTTGTATAGGATTAGTCCTCTCTATATATAAACATAATTTTATTATATTCTCTACTTGTCCCCCAAGAAATATTCCATTTCATAGTCAGTGTTTAAGCCATTTTCTACGGCTCCTAACCTTATAGGCTCCTGTTCTGTATGTAAATGGACATGGCAGCCCAAAAAGGAATTTGAAGATATGAGAGGTAATAAAATACCTATCAAATCGCACATAGATTGCAACACCAAGTATGTAGTCTATATGATTGTCTGCAATTGCGGTAAAATATACATAGGCAGTACAATACGTCCGTTGAAGGTGAGAATTTTAGAACATTTGAGAGCAATCAGCCAAGAAGATGATCGCTATCCAATAGCTTCCCATATGAAGATCTGCAATGCACAGGGTGATTACAAGATACTCAGGTTTTTTGGATTTGACTACTGTGAAGCTAAGCCTCAGGGTGGCAATAGAGAACTAACCCTAAGAAGAAGAGAGTCACAATGGATTATAAGGTTAGGAGCCGTAGAAAATGGCTTAAACACTGACTATGAAATGGAATATTTCTTGGGGGACAAGTAGAGAATATAATATAATTATGGTTAAATATAGAGAGGACTAATCCTATACAAAACTATTTAGAGGATACATGATAGACTAGAACACTAAAGACACAAAAGTACTCAGGATGCTATATCGTTTTTGCACTTTTATAATAAGTTACCAATATGTGTGGTTACATCGATTAGACTACATAGGTAGGCTAGAACTTATATAGTTAGCCTTGATATGTTTAATTTAATTGAATAAAAACATTTCAGCCTTATATAGTTCTATACATTGCCAATTTTGAGAGTTTCGCTAAAATGCGACAACTCCTTATACTATAAGATCAGAATTTAAGCTTCTAAATTGAGAGCGATGAGAAACTAGGCAAATAGAATTTTTCGGACCATTTGAAGTCCGTTTTCTGTTTTTACCCATTTCGGATCACGGACGCGAGCAAACGCAGTCCGTTGTCTATTGCAGTGATAAGACTGCAGTTTAAATACGAAGAAGTCGTAGAGCCTCGGCTTCGACAATTGGGAGCGCACTCGATCGACATCAATTTAAACGTTGGCAGGTGAGTTGGGAGACAAACCCTTTATCCTGAATAACCGTATTCTACAATATATAAAAACCTTGTAGAATATGATTGGAATGTTAGATGATAATAAGGTATTTTTATATGTTTATCTTAGGGGATAAATAACAAACTGAAAGTAAATTCTAATACAACCTGTAAGGATTGGACAAGTGGTGAGTCATAAAATATGGATATCAACATAATATTTTCTATATTCTAGCTGATGGATAATATGTTACCTGAACACCTAATTTTATGTCAGCAGAATTTATCGGGTGAACACTAAAGATAATTGAAATACTTTTTAAGGTAGGATATATCATGTATATTTGCATTTTCGTATAAGCTCTACATATAATATGTTTGCTAGCTATTGGAGAAGAGATCACTATTGTAATGTTTTGTCATATAATATGTCAGATTACTGGTGTACTGTCAAGATTTCACATAGATGTAACCACTAGGTCACTGTATTGCTATGCTCACTTGGTTTGTATATTGGACACTTTAAGGATGGTTATATTAGTGACTTTCACCTAGCATGGAGTTTGATGTAGTTCTCACCATATATAATAAAAAAATGCACAATGCTAAATAATGTAACACCAAGCACTAAGACTAATTCTATGTTATACGACAGAATGTTAACAGTATATATGGATATACTATTGTAGGGGGTCCTGAGGAAATCCAGGGGTACTCCCCGGATGAAACACGTGTTGACGGACGGACGGATAAATATATTAGTGGTCTTTTTGCTTGGAAGAATTGGAATGCAAAAGGAACTCTTGAGATATGTTCGGACCTTCACCTGGATTCCATATGAGATATGACTCAATGATTTAACTTATGGACATTAAGGGGGTCATTCTAAGTCTGGCGGGCGGCGGAGGCCGCCCGCCAGACTTCCCCCACCAAAATACCGCTCCGCGGTCGAAAGACCGCTGAGGGTATTTTGGGATTTGCCCTGGGCTGGCGGGCGACCGCCAAAAGGCCGCCCGCCAGCCCAGGGCAAATTATCCTTCCCACGAGGACGCCGGCTCAGAATTGAGCCGGCGGAGTGGGAAGGTGCGACGGGTGCAGTGGCACCCGTCGCGTATATCAGTGTCTGCAAAGCAGACACTGAAATACAAAGTGGGGCCCTCTTACGGGGGCCCCTGCAGTGCCATTGCCATTGGCATGGGAACTGCAGGGGCCCCCAGGGGCCCCGCGGCACCCCCTACCGCCATCCTGTTCCTGGCGGGAGACCCGCCAGGAACAGGATGGCGGTAGGGGGTGTCAGAATCCCCATGGCGGAGGAGCGCGCTCCGCCGCCATGGAGGATTCACAAGGGCAGCGGAAAACCGGCGGGAGACCGCCGGTTTTCCGCATCTGACCGCGGCCGAACCGCCGCGGTCAGAATGCCTTGCGGGGCACCGCCAGCCTGTCGGCGGTGCTCCCGCCGACCAGAGACCGCCGGGGTCAGAATGACCCCCTAAGAACATTGAACTCTGGCATAAGTTTGAACGTGTATGACATTATTTGCTGTAAGGAATGCTAACAAATTGGACTTGAATATGATTTTCTTTCTTTCAAGAAAACACACTGAGTATAATTTGTTTACATGTGCGATTACTTTATGTGTACCATGGGGTAACAATGTGTTACTAAGCTAAGGTTATTGGAAGGTGTAACCTCAGTAATTGCACTGTACACCACAAGACATAATATACAGCTGTTTATGAGGGTGGAAGCGCCTTGCACTCAGCAATCACCTCCCCACACATCTTCAGCCTGGCTGGCGCCACCATAGCACCTGAGCTCTACCAAACTAACAACCGATCCTTTGAGACCGCCACCTTCCCATCAGACTGGAAACATGCCGATATCAACCCGCTACTTGAGAGACCCACCACCGACCCTAGGGAGCTGAAAAACTACAGACCCAACTCTCTGCTTCCTTCCCCGGCCAAAGTAACGGAAAAGACCATCAACCAGCAACACACCGAATTCCTTGAGACACACCAAATCCTAGACACTTCCCAATCCGGATTCAGGAGCAACCACAGCACCAAAACAGCACTGCTAGCAGCCACCGACAACATACGAGTCATACTAGACCACGGAGGCACGGCCGCACTCATCCTCTTTAACCTCTTCACCGCATTCAACACCATTTCAACACCGTTTCCCACCCACCATCTGCTCCAGACTCCATAACGCCGGCATAAGAGATAAAGCACTAGAATGGTTCAGGTCCTTTCCCACCGGAAGAACACAGAGTGTCAGACTACCGCCGTTCACATCAGAACCCAAAGATAGATGCTGTGGAGTGCCCCAAGGATCATCACTCAGCTCAGTGCTTTTCAACATCTACATGGCCCGCTAGCCAAGATCACCAAACAACAACATGGGCTAAATATCGACTCCTACGCTGACGATACCCAACTGACGACCTTGTGAAGGCCAAGAGAAGTTTCCACAATGGGATGAGAGCAGTCGTCACCTGGATGGAAGCCATCTGCCTCATACTGCAATCGGACAAGACAGAGATCCTTGTAATTGGCTGCACCCCCTCCACCTGTAACAACTCCTGGTGTTCCAGCGCACTGGGAAACGCCCCCACTCCCACGGACTACGCACGCAATCTGGGCATCATCCATGACCCGCCAAGTCAACACCATATCTTCGCCATGCTTCCACACCCTCTGAATCGTTCAAAAGATCTTCAAGTGGATCCCCTCCGACACGAGGAAGATAGTCAACCACACACTTGTCACTAGCAAACTGGACTACGCAATGCACTGTATGCTGGCATCACAAAGAAACTGAAATCAAGACTACAAAGAATCCAGAATGCAGCAGCCAGACTCATCCTAGACATACCCGACACAGCCACATCTCCAACCTCAGAGATCTACACTGGCTCCCAGTCAACAAGCGCATCACATACAAACTCCTGATCCACACCTACAAGGCACTACACAACTTAGGACTGGCATACCTCAACCACCTCCTCACCTTCTACGTACCTAACAGACAATTCCATTCCTCCTAGCTCGCCCCTCGCAACCATTCCCAAGATCTAGACAAACACAGCAGGAAGAAAATCCTTCTCCTAGCTTGCAGCCTGGACATGGAACATGCTACCTCTCTAGCGCAGACAGATAGCATCACTAAAGCTGTTCAGGAAAGACCTCAAGACCTGGCTCTTTGATTGAGCAGCATGCCTACAAACAGAGCTTTGAGAACCTACGGGTGATTAGCCACGCTCTAAAAATGATTGATTGATTGGCGTATATCTATTTCTTTATGGTGTCTTTATGGTGTATCCATTAGAGTAATGCTGTCTTTTTTATGGGCAAGTTTAGACCTTATATATTTCAAGTAGTGAATATTAATGGGCTTATTTCATAGTTATCTAGACAATACCTTTATCAACATAGTGATATTTAGAAGCATAATATTTCAAGTATCTCTTTTTCTGAAACTTGGGGTTGTGATCAATAGACTCTGGTTGCAGGAGGCCAGGGAGATAGATTAGTATAATGTACTGACCAGTCAAAGTAGTAATAATCTCTCTTTTTAGATTTTGAAGAACTTGGAGGAATGTCTGACGCAAAAACAAGGTGAACTGTAAGTCATATAACCAAAAGGAAAATAACATTACCCTAATGGGTAATTTAAGAGGATTTAATAATATATGTAACATGAGGATGGGTTAGCTACTTGTTTCTTCCTCATACACAGCAATATATAAACAATAAAAAAGCAATTTGCCATCACTAACATGACATGTTTTACACCCCATATAAGTTTTGTTTACCTCAGCTCCCTCCCTCAATACGTCTTTAAAGTATGAGCATATTTTGTAAATATTTTTAGCAAAACTTGAATCTAGTCCTCATCTGTGGTAACAGCTTGAGAGTTCCTCCCAAAATTCATACTCCGCCTGCCTCCACATCCCACTGCAAGCATATAAATGTGGGCCAAATCCCCATGTCCAAATGGGAAGGGCCTCAGATATGTGAAAGTGCTGAGGCCCAGGATGACCACGCCATGTGCTGCCATGGAAAGGCTTCTCTCGGCTTTGACACTTACCACCATCCAGTTGTGCCTGCTCTACCAGGGCCATTGCCCCCGCTCTTGGCGAAACCCAGACCAGCCTTGTCTGCCAAACTTTCTGATGGAGGGGAAGAGATCTCCACTTTGCTTTTTGAGGTCGGTAGATTCTGCCATGCCAGTCCAGCAAGAAGGACCAGGTAAACACTATTCCTGTTACATCTCCTGGAAGGCACCCTCGTGTGGCATTCTGCATTGAGCTTTATGAGAATGGAGTTCTGTTTGGGGTACTGTGTCCAGGGTGGTGGGTTCTGATGGGTGAATGATCAGGATTTTTTGTTCAGTGTGGTGGATGCTGGTGTGACAAGGCCTCTCCATCACCCTTACTGCAGTCTGGTTGTGCCTACCATCTCTGATTTCAGGCATAGGTCCCAGACACACAAAACATAATGGTGGTCATTCTGACCCTGGCGGTCTTTGACCGCCAGGGCGGAGGACCGCGGGAGCACCGCCGACAGGCCGGCGGTGCTCCAATGGGGATTCCGACCGCGGCGGTAAAGCCGCGGTCGGACCGGCACCACTGGCGGGGTCCCGCCAGTGTACCGCCGCCCCATTGAATCCTCCGCGGCGGCGCAGCTTGCTGCACCGCCGCGGGGATTCCGACCCCCCCCTACCGCCATCCAGATCCCGGCGGTCGGACCGCCGGGATCCGGATGGCGGTAGGGGGGGTCGCGGGGCCCCTGGGGGCCCCTGCAGTGCCCATGCCACTGGCATGGGCATTGCAGGGGCCCCCGTAAGAGGGCCCGTACATGTATTTCACTGTCTGCTGCGCAACTGCACCCGTCGCACAGCTTCCACTCCGCCGGCTCGATTCCGAGCCGGCTTCATCGTGGAAGCCTCTTTCCCGCTGGGCTGGCTGGCGGTCTGAAGGCGACCGCCCGCCAGCCCAGCGGGAAAGTCAGAATTACCGCCGCGGTCTTTCGACCGCGGAACGGTAACCTGACGGCGGGACTTTGGCGGGCGGCCTCCGCCGCCCGCCAAGGTCAGAATGAGGGCCAATGTCCTGATTTAGATATTGGCAGATGAGTTACTCCGTCCCAACGTTGACTGATATCACATCTACCAAAATCTAAATCCCATAGATAATATGGGATTTAGATTTCAGCAGACAAGGATATCAGTCAACGTTGTGATGGAGTAACTTGTCAGCCCATATCTAAATCAGGCTTTTAATGTTTAGCAGGTTTCTTACTGTGTGGTGCATCAGCGCCATCCTCTTTGTGTTCCAAATCATTTATGCCCTGTTCTGCTTGGTGTATTATCTCTGTGCTGTTTTCATTATGACCGCTCCCAGGATCTGGGTCACTGAGCTAACCTAGGGTGCATTTCCATTGCCTTGCCTTAGCCATAACCCTTCCCATTGTATTTTAAAAAAAGCTTTACTTGGATTCGGTGTAAGGCTTCAACCCTTAAAGTATGTATATGCCTTATATAACCTTTGCAAGCTTAGTTTATCTCTGGCTGTTGTGGAGGGACATAAGCTGAAACCTCTTCCTAGGTCTCATCCTCAGAGCTGACATATTTTGGGTGTGTAACACTGGGCTTTACTCATCCTTTTTTCTACATATGGCTTCTTTTACAGTTAATGGAAGGCATAGTGACAGTGAAATTTGGCATATTATTAATATTGAGTTTGTAGAGTGCATAGCTACCCCAATACGGTTTCCCAGTGCCAGGCAAACATAGTGCAGGAATCAAAGTTTAAAAGTGGCAGGTTTTTAAGAGTTTACGAAAACCACAGAAAGATATACAGGCTCTCAGAGAGTAAGGAAGAGTATTCCACAATTTGGGACCCAGATAGGAGAAAGACTTCCCACCTTGTCTGGCCCCCCTGGATCTGGGAACTGCAGAAAGATTCAGATTGTTAGAACAAAGGGTTGTCTATGGCAGTAAAGAGACACCAAGGATCTGAGACAGAGTGGGCCCACATTCGACATAGCCATTTGCATGAAGCACAGGGCTTTAAATTGGACTTGCTTCTCCATGGGGAGCCAGCGTAGGAGGTCAGAGACAGAGTGCTTAGGGAGATGAAACAGCAGCCGGGCCGCCACATTCTGCACTATTTGAAGGCATCTAAGAGTAGCCTTGGAGGATCATATGTAGAGAATATTCCCTTAGTCCAGCCTAGAGATGATTAAGGCCTGGATTACTGTCCTTTGACGAGAGATTGGGAGCATCCAAAGTATTTTTCTTAGCGACCTTAAAGACACCAAAGAAGGTGAAGGCTACCTTGGTGTTTTGGTGAATCAGAAGTTTGTCATCTAACCAAAAGCCCAAGTTCTTAACTACTGAGATGGAAGAGGGGGGAACTCCCAGAGCATTAGTCCAATAATGGGGACCCCCAAAGATTAGGTTGATTACCCACCAGCAGGATTTCAGATTTATTTCCGTTGAGCTTGAGAGATTTATTGTTCCTCCAGTTTGCCACCTTCATGAGGCAGGAATTAAGGCTATCAGAATTGCAGTCACCACTGTGAAAAAGAGAAACAATGATCTGGGTATCATCAGTGAAAGAAAACAAAGGGAGACTACAGCTTTATACTAAATCAGAAAAGAGGCGCATATAAATGTTAAACAGGATCGGACTCAAACCCATCCTTGTGGTACCATAGAAGATAATGGAAAGGAGCTTGGTGTATGCAATTTGGTGTACCCCTGGAAAGATCTTTCATTCTCATGTCCTCTATTATCTGAATAAATAGCTGTTGCGAGAAAGTATCAAATGCAGCGCTAAGACATAATAACATTATAGGTGCAGTACCACCCCTTTCAAGTTAAAGCTTGAGATGCTCAGTGATTCCAAACAAGGTTGACTCAGCGCTGTAAACAGCTCTGAACCCAGATTGAGATGGATGGAGAAGACCATTGGCTTCTACAAAAGCAGAAAGTTGTTAATTTACATGCTTTATTAAGAATTATGGAAATAGAGGCAGAAGTGAATTGGACAATAGCCCAATTGAAAGGATCAAGATTGAGTTTCTTCAGTAGAGGAAATATCATTGCTTGTTTACACATTTTGGTAACTATTCCTTCCAATAATGAGGAATTCAGAAAACTAATTATGGTGTGAAAGAGGTGGGGGCACAATTTGCTAACGTGGGCAGGAGGGAGAGGATCCAGAGGAGAGTCGGATTTAATGGAACTCAGTAAAGAGACACATACAGTGAGATCAATAAAGGCAAGGAAGTTCATAGATGAAGGACGAAGTAGTGGACGTAATTGCTCTATTTTCTGCCTGCAGCAGGGAAGAAGAAACCTGAAGACTTGATGAAAGAGAGGCCTGGATGTTGGCCACTTTTTTACAAAAAAAGCCAGCCAGATCATCACATTCCTTCTGCGAAAGTAAGACAGAAGACACAATAGCAGCAGCATCTGTCAGGGATTTGACGACTTGAAGTAATGTTTTAATGCACTTCTGGGCTGAGGCGATTTTTTCAAACTAGAAGTAGGCCCTGGTTGAGCAACATTCCTTATGGTAGTTTTTATTTGGAGCATAGCAGCGTGCAAGCGCTGCTTTTCCGACGTGTTGGTATTTGTCTGGGCTTTTAACCACGCCCACTGCACACCCATCACTATCAATCATTCATGGGCTTGCCCTTCAAAAATCATTTATTTTAGTTGGTGAGTGCTTTATGTTTGTCCCTCCTTGGGGCGGTTTAGTTACCGCCTTGGACATCGCCCCTGTTACATGGCTAATTGCACTTTTGCTAATACTTTTGACTGTGAGCAAACGTCTTTTTCCTTGTGTGCTGCTTCACGCTGATGCCGTGGCACTTTGAATCGGCTCGCTTATGTGAAACTGTATTACTTTTCATTTTCAATTTATGTGACAAGTCTGGTTAGGAGTTTACAGCGCTAATAGCTCTAACTCGAGAAAATGCTAAACCCATTGCATTGTAAATGCTTGTTTAAAGCCTGCTTATATTTCACCTTTTTTTCTTCACATTAAGTTCTGCGCCAGACACTTGTAGTGTGACCGAATAATTATGTAGATGCTTGTAGTGTGACCAAATAATAATGTAGTGTTATTAAATCTGTAATTATATATAAACAACAGTATCTGTCACTGTCTGTGTTTATGAAGGAAATTAAAGTACTGAAGAAACTAAAGTATGTACTGAATTTTGGTATTCGATTTACAAGTAGGAAAATGTGTAACATGATGTGGTCATTTAGGTTTGATTTATTTGAGTGGTTGTCTAGATGAAAACTTGGGTGCGCTCTACATTCTCACATATGTGGTAGAAATATATCCTCCTTATTGGCATGTGATAGTGATTATGGTTAGTATTAGACTATGGAAATTACTTTATTTTTAAGAGCATTAATATTATTTAGCATAGCGCAGTGAAGCTGGAAACTTGAAAATTACAGAGGTTTGTTAGTAAAGTATTCTGAATTTGGGAGGCAACTATTAGCAATATGGTGGTCAGTAGTGGTGAAGGAGAGCGTACAGAAAAAAGTTGTTTGACTATTTGAAGTTAGATACTTGCATGATAGCATAACTTATATGAACAACCCAAACTATTTAATAGTGCCAAGACACTAGGTTCAATTTAAAAAACATATTACAAATGCAGTTTTTATAGCATGTCAGTGACCTTTTACAGCATTTACTTATAGTATAACTTATAATATGAAATGTTTCTGAGTTCCTTAGTATGTATTGCACATTTAAAACATGACACTACAAAGGTCCCAAAACTATACAGGGAGTGCAGAATTATTAGGCAAATTAGTATTTTGACCACATCATCCTCTTTATGCATGTTGTCTTACTCCAAGCTGTATAGGCTCGAAAGCCTACTACCAATTAAGCATATTAGGTGATGTGCATCTCTGTAATGAGAAGAGGTGTGGTCTAATGACATCAACACCCTATATCAGGTGTGCATAATTATTAGGCAACTTCCTTTCCTTTGGCATAATGGATCAAAAGAAGGACTTGACAGGCTCAGAAAAGTCAAAAATAGTGAGATATCTTGCAGAGGGATGCAGCACTCTTAAAATTGCAAAGCTTCTGAAGCGTGATCATCGAACAATCAAGCGTTTCATTCAAAATAGTCAACAGGGTCGCAAGAAGCGTGTGGAAAAACCAAGGCGCAAAATAACTGCCCATGAACTGAGAAAAGTCAAGCGTGCAGCTGCCACGATGCCACTTGCCACCAGTTTGGCCATATTTCAGAGCTGCAACATCACTGGAGTGCCCAAAAGCACAAGGTGTGCAATACTCAGAGACATGGCCAAGGTAAGAAAGGCTGAAAGACGACCACCACTGAACAAGACACACAAGCTGAAACGTCAAGAATGGGCCAAGAAATATCTCAAGACTGATTTTTCTAAGGTTTTATGGACTGATGAAATGAGAGTGAGTCTAGATGGGCCAGATGGATGGGCCCGTGGCTGGATTGGTAAAGGGCAGAGAGCTCCAGTCCGACTCAGACGCCAGCAAGGTGGAGGTGGAGTACTGGTTTGGGCTGGTATCATCAAAGATGAGCTTGTGGGGCCTTTTCGGGTCGAGGATGGAGTCAAGCTCAACTCCCAGTCCTACTGCCAGTTCCTGGAAGACACCTTCTTCAAGCAGTGGTACAGGAAGAAGTCTGCATCCTTCAAGAAAAACATGATTTTCATGCAGGACAATGCTCCATCACACGCGTCCAAGTACTCCACAGCGTGGCTGGCAAGAAAGGGTATAAAAGAAGGAAATCTAATGACATGGCCTCCTTGTTCACCTGATCTGAACCCCATTGAGAACCTGTGGTCCATCATCAAATGTGAGATTTACAAGGAGGGAAAACAGTACACCTCTCTGAACAGTGTCTGGGAGGCTGTGGTTGCTGCTGCACGCAATGTTGATGGTGAACAGATCAAAACACTGACAGAATCCATGGATGGCAGGCTTTTGAGTGTCCTTGCAAAGAAAGGTGGCTATATTGGTCACTGATTTGTTTTTGAATGTCAGAAATGTATATTTGTGAATGTTGAGATGTTATATTGGTTTCACTGGTAATAATAAATAATTGAAATGGGTATATATTTTTTTTTGTTAAGTTGCCTAATAATTATGCACAGTAATAGTCACCTGCACACACAGATATCCCCCTAACATAGCTAAAACTAAAAACAAACTAAAAACTACTTCCAAAAATATTCAGCTTTGATATTAATGAGTTTTTTGGGTTCATTGAGAACATGGTTGTTGTTCAATAATAAAATTAATCCTCAAAAATACAACTTGCCTAATAATTCTGCACTCCCTGTAGTGAGGTAAAAGGTGTACAGTCTTTTACCTCTTCTCTGTTTTCTTCTTCTCTTTGTTCCATTTCTCTGTCATATCACTTTCCCTTATACTGTACTATTGCAGCTATCCTTTTTGCTCAGATGTACTTGTGTGCGCCTTCTTTACCTCACTTGTTTTCACTCATTTGTGAAAAAACTAAGCGGCGAGATAGTAGGCACTATAGGCAAACTTATCTGCTGTTTAAAAAGTGTAGAATGAGTCTGTATATTATGGGTTTTCAACTCAATGTAGCAGACTGTAATGGCCAGTAAAGTACTTCGCCACTGTTATAGCCAAGGTTGAAGGTGAGGACCTATAAAAAAGGAGCTCCCTTTAATGTTTGATAAATCTCGCAACAGTTGCCAACTAGGCTATTAGAACATGCACCTGAAGAAAAAGTCCTAATTGAAAAAGCAGCATTTTGTGACACTCAGAAGTTTAACAACCTCTCACACCTGCAACACTTGAGTTAGTTTCACTGGTTACCCTCTGGTGTGTGCTCTTTTCAGTTAGTATTGCACATATACAAAACTAGAGTTGTGAGAGTGGGTAACAGTGACAGCCATTTTGCTTCAGGTCTGTGAAACCTCTTTTTATCATTTGTGACAGTAGAGGGACATGATAGTTCCTCAGAATTCCCTCCTTCTTTCCACATGTCCAGTGACCTTATCAGTTTTGTGACGAAAGAGGTGGAAATCTCTTGCATTTGTTGCATCACAGCATCTGCCTTTGTCTTTCCCCTCCCCAGTTGACATATACTAGGGAAAGAGAGAGAGGCAGAGGCTGTCAAATAGGCCATTGTAATATTCAAATCTATAGGCCTATTTCAGTATTAGCAGTGTGGTTCTGTTCCATATTCTAGAATGGACCTGTCAACATTCTAATCTTGTAATGTAACTTGTAATGTTGGAGGTTTTGTGATTATATGACTGTGCTTTTTATACCTAAAAAATACATTCTAATTGTTAAAAATTAAATGTGGTGATCTATGTGTTACCTGTCTATTGTCTTTCTGTTCTATTGTATGTTGTCTGTCTCCCTACAATATGCAATCTATACATTTGCCTTCACACTCTTGCAATTTGATTTGTGTTCTGCCATTTTGTTACGAACTTCTAAATCATTTTTTTAAATTAAATGTACTACATATTATTTATAAATCTAAAAAACCTATGTTTATTGTTTTGTATTTCATTGAAACTGCCGTCATTGCAACCGTTAACAACATCTGACTGATCATGGATAGAGGAGACACTGCTGCCCTTATCGTTCTGGACCTATCCACAGCCTTTGATGTTGTCTCTCACTACATCCTCATTCATTGCCTTCATGCTGCCCGCATTCAGTGACTAGGGCTCTTCTGGATTCGTTCTTTCATCACAGCTGCACTCCGTCAGTCAGCCTGACTCCTTTCACCTCAGCCGCAACTTATCTGCAGGGTTTAACAAGGATCCTCACTCAGCCTATGCTGTTCAGTGCTTACATGCCCTCATTCATCAGCTTCATTTGTACCCAGAGAATCAATATTATGTCCTACGCATAAGATATTGAGCTCATCCTCTCTAACAAACCATTGAACACCCAAACCAACTTCTCCCCCTGTGTGACCAAAGTATCCAAATGGATGAAAAATAACTCTTTCAAGCTCAACACAGACAAGATGGAAGTAGTATTCTTCAGTAACGTCTCCACTTGGTGACCTGCTGATCTCAGACCCACACTCAACCCAAATACCAATGCGAATAACCTAGATGACAACAAGCTCATAAAGGCAGGGCAAGTGAGCGCAGTGTCTGCCTCCAGAACCACCATCCAGGCCCTCATCACCAGGAAGTTGGACTATGGCAACGTACTCTACGTAGGAATCAAATCACAACTGACTAGAAAACTCCAACTGACACTAAATTCAGCATCAAAACTCGTATTCTGCCCCCGCACCTCAAATACATTCACTGGCTCCCTTTCCACAGGCAGGCACTCTTCAAACTCCACTTGCATACATGCAAAGCCTTGCACAATATCAGCCCCACCTACCTCAATAATCATCTTAACTTTCACATACCCACCCGACAACTCTGCTCAGCTGGGCTTCGACTTACACACATCCACCATCTATGCAGAGCCAGAACTGGCAACTTGGTCTTCTCCTCCCTTGCTTCCAAAGACTGGAACAACCGAACCCTGCACATCAGAGTCACCTCCTTAGGTTTCAAAATGTAAAAAAAACTCAAGACATGGCTCTTCATCTAGTCTCAGTCCTGGCTCACCCCACAACTCTTCTGCTTTTCAGTGCCAGGATACCCTCCTCGTGAGATGTTCGCTCTACAAATTCTAAACAT
This sequence comes from Pleurodeles waltl, assembly GCF_031143425.1. NCBI lineage: Eukaryota > Metazoa > Chordata > Amphibia > Caudata > Salamandridae > Pleurodeles > Pleurodeles waltl. Next base: position 1,388,359,212 of record NC_090447.1, on the reverse strand, counting down.
TTATGTCATCCTTGTTGCTGCAGGTTTACAATTCTAGCAAAAGTTGCCACAAAACTGCAGAAGAAAAGAAAAAGGCAGCACAACAACTATGAAGAAAGCATTCAATCTACAGCTTTCAAATCCTCAGGTAGAAATGTACAAATGAACTAGAATATTTACAAGAGAAGTCCAGCATTTATGGAAGAAAATAGCAGGAAAAACACAAGTTATGAACAAAGATGTTAATAATACACAGATGGCACTAAAATCAAGAATACCTCAAGGTAGATTAGAAATACAGAGGAATGTGTCCAAACATAGAAACCATGGATTCCATATGTAGACATAAAGTGCAGCGTGCCGTGCTGCAACAATTAAAGGAGCTGGAATGCCTTATGTGCTCCACGGAAAGCTGCTCGAAGAGGGATAAGGTGTGGCACAAGGACTAAGAGCTGCCAACTTTGGAACTGAGGACCAGATTTCGAGGCACGGGGTCAGCTCAACATCACTTAATCTCCCCATGTCTACAAAAAGATGAATATGTCCTTGTGTAATGTAGCTGGTACTCGTGAAAAGCCTCAGTAAAGCCTCCAAGGTTAAAACAAGTAATCAAATAAACAAGCGGACGTCCCACCACTGTGGAACACGCAGTGGAACACTCAGCTCCACGAAGAGCCAGTGTGACCAACAGTTTAATTTACAGCCTTGGTTAAAGCTGAGCTGAGAACAAGAATGCTCTGCATATGAAAACTGAAGGTTTGCCGGACACAAGCCGGCAACAAAGCAAAAAATAAATGTCCCCTATAGAAGAGATAAAAAGGATAATACATAATTATACAGTAGTTGGTCCCTTTTCCCAAATAGAAAAAGGAGGGACAAACAGGCATGACTAACCACTAGCAAGGAGGGATTTTTAAATGTCACTGAAACAAGCAAATGAAAGGGTTTTAATCCAATTGAAGTATACTTAAAAAGTATACAAAAGTCTGTACGTTTACGCTCGACAGGTCCACAATTATTTGCCACTTCCAGCTAAAGGATTAGAAAATACCCATAGAAACAAATCCATCCATCTATAACTGCAGCAAACATGTATACCTATTAGAGTATAAGTAATCCACGTGGTAAAGGGACACAGTGAGCAAGGGACCCACGTCAGGGCATATCCTTGCCACTTGGGGTGAGCATAGCAACACAAAAGGATGATGGACGGAATGCTGAACAATGCAGACACTCACCCCAGTCACAGATCTGAGTTTAAACCATGCCACCCCAGTTTGGACCCAGCCATATGCAAATCAGTTTTGACCCTGTTCCTCATGGGAACAGTCCTGCCCGAAATGCCAAGGTAGGTCCTACCTGGACTGGAAACAAGCATCCTGGGACCGGTTTCAGGGTATCACCCTTCAACAGCCAGGCTAGCTTGGATTCAGTGGCACAGTGATTTTATCTTGTTTTGTGATGTTGATTTGTGTGCCCTAAGTGGCAGGGGTATGCCCAGACTTGGGTCCCTTGCTCATTGTGTCACTGGATTCAAGCTAGCCTGGTTGATCTGGGGTGATATCCCAAAACTGGTCCCAGGATGCTTGTTTCTGGTCCAGGGAAGACCTGGCCTGGCAGTTTGGGCTGGACTATTACCCCGGGGAACAGGGTCAAGACTGATTTGCATATGGCTGGATCTAAACTGGGGTGGCATGGTGAGCAAAAGAACAATGGATTTAACCCAGATCTGTGACTGGGGTGAGTGTTTGAAACGTTTCAGGACTCATCCATCATCTTGTTGTGTTGCTATGTTCACCCCAAGTGGCAAGGGTATGCCCTGACGGGGGTCCCTTGCTCACTGTGCCACTGGGTTCAGGCTAGCCTGGCTGATGAGGGGGTGATGCCCCAAAACCAGTCCCAGAATGCTTGTTTCATGTCCATGGAAAACCTGGCCTGGCAGTTTTGGCTGGATTGTTCCCATGGGGAACAGGGCTAAGAGATTGATTTGCATATTGCTGGGTCTAAATTGGGGTGGCATTGTGACCAAAAGAACAATGGATTTCACCGAGATCTGTGACTGGGGTGGGTGTTTGAAAAGTTTCAGCACTCCATCCATCATTTTGTTGTGTTGCTATAGCTCTGTTTGTGCACCAATTCAGTTGTAACAATTCAGATAGTGTTGGATAACTTTGCAAATTGTTATGAGTTCCATGTGGAGGCAGTTTTCAAAAGCACTAATTGCAGCTTAGCTGATATCCGGAGACATATCTTTCTTCTACAAGTAGAAATCTCTCCATGCTATCTTGTCATCATTTTCTGTTTTTTAAAGAAGAGCAGTCATTTTAACTTGCTTTTTATATTGTGTTCTTCAACAAAAATGCCAATCTGGTTTGGAATGTCCAAAATTGTTTTTAGAAAAGGAAGAATATCCATTCAGTAAAGGTAAAAGTTTGTTAATGGACTTTCTGCTGCATTATGAGTGAACACAACATCTGATAGATAGTTATTGCTCTCAGATGCTGCATCACAGTATTTACATTGCTTGTACTCTGTAATATTTTAAACTTGTGCTGGAATTGAGTGAAGTACAACATAATTGAGTTGTTCTAATTGCAAGGATAGCATTTTCACTAAGTATAATATGCGCACAAGTTCTCTGATAGTTGAATAATGAGTAGAGAGCATCTTGATGTGATGGAAAGTAGTCACACATATGATTTTTAAGGCAACTCATAGAATGTTCTTGTAGGTTAGTAATGGTCTGGAATGGTCTATGGTCAATAATATATATTTTTTTAAGGATTGCGTTTTTGGATGTCATCAAAAATGTTCTTAGATTGATCATGGCTGTATCTTGAACATTGCAAATAGAAGGACAATTCCATTAATATACTGTTTTTTCCTGCAAATCATCAGTAGATATAATATGCTATTTGAGTTTTTTTTCTATCTCTACTATATTTTCATGTCACATTTCCAGGCGTTGAAAAATCATAAAAATGTTACTAGACTTACAGGTCAAGTAACTTCAATAATCTACTTGACCCAACTGTAATGTCTCAATGTCTCAAATAGTGTGATCCTAGGCAAATAGTTGACAGAGTCACCTTTTTCTTCATTCTCACATATGATTGCACCTTCAAATATGTGAGTTCAACATTTCTGCAGTACAAAAAAACACCTCTTTTGTTTGATTAAGTAGACTAAAGGTTGCTGCATGCATCACAGGAATCTAACCCACATACCCTTGACTTCTAGCCCACATAGCCCATGACGTCTTTTAGTTTACTAACAACATTGCCGTCAGGGCAGGGGTGTTTCTCAGTTTGTTTAAACACTCAATCTTAATAAGTGTATTACTAAACCATGATGTGGTAGCATATTGTCATCTACAAACAGTAACTTTCCAAGAAATGTCCAAAAACCTCTCCACTAACTTGCAGCTTTACTGATAAATTAATTAACAATCTGTGAAAATTGGGTTTCAGAAAACATTTCCTTTGCACATCAACAGGTAAAGTCTTCTGATTTGTTTTCATCCCAATAAAATATTTTTTCATCAAACAGAAATATAAAAAATGGGCTTTCACGACTACTGAAATATAGTTTGAAATGTTTGTACAGTTGGTTTAGTCATTTAAATGTTGTGTGTTAGGAAAAACCTAACAACCTATACACTTTTATTTTACATTCTAAACAGCAGGTCAAACAGTTCACCTTACTCCTGGAACTCTGCAGTCAGAAGGAAAATTAATTGGAAGAAAAACTGACTTTTGACCTCTGTTTGTAAACACAGAGCAAATGTGACATAAGAACAAGATTTAAAGGCATCTTTTATTGCTCCTCCACTTTTCAACTGAACAGAACACCTGTTCAGTGTCAACTGGCCAGAAGGGGGAGTGAGTCCTAAAAATAGCTCGACCTGATCAAATAAGACTCGCCAAAGCGAGTGGTCGAGTAGATTTTTCGAGTCCTGATTTCATAACAACGTCCTTCATGTGTGACAGAAAATACACAACTAGTGTGTGGTAGTAAGTCTCTTCATGAAAATATGGTTCAGTACTCAACATGTCTCCAATTTCCATGGAAAATGTTGCAGGTGCTTAGGATAGTTCATTCTTTCCTGTGTAGTCTATGCATTTTATAGGTTAAAATTAAATGATCCAGCCGTTTGATGCAATTAATGATGACAATAAACAGTTTTCTTTTGACGATAAATCCCTTTTCAAAAATATGGGGAACATATTGTTTCTGTTAGAGTTTGTCTCTCATTTTCCTTATGAAAGGAAGTGTTTGTAGTAGATTTGTAAGGACATGGGTTTTACAGTGCTTTGTAGTAAGGTTCCTAATCTTCTCCCTTCTTGTCACAGTATATAATTTTTCAGAATAGTCCACATTTCTGTTGTAATGTCTAAGTGCTAATTGGGATTTTCTAGGCATTGTTTGTGTTAAGTATTAATTTTAGTGTGTCAATAAACAATCGTAACATTTTCAGTACTCTTGACAGTAGTGTTGTTTTTCTGTAGAGATAATCCTTCTATGTCTCCAATTAGCTTTTGTCAAATGTCTCTGCTGTACAATACCATTGTTTGCTTCTCCTGTTAATGTTTAGTAGACATTGTGTAAAACGTCAGCAAATCTATTGATTAAAATATATAAGAAACTGTTAGTTTCAATATTAATAAGGTAAATCTAAGATGGACGTTTTTACAGTATAGAGCTGTTATTAGTTTCTACCACTATTACATAATAGTATTTACCTGTTGTATGCTGGATTTTGTAGATAAGGATGTCTAATGTGTGAGAGTTGTGGCATTTTCTTGAAGAACAAATAGAGCTTCATTGCTTTGGAACAATCACAAGAGTTGCTATGGTTGTGTCAGTTATTTAAAAGTATTGGTCTGTGTAGGAAGTTGGCTCTGTATATACTATTTCAAAGTAAGAAATAGTGTGCACAGAGTCCAAGGCTACCCCTTAGAGGTAAGATAGTGGCAAAAGTAGATAATTCTAATGCCATTTTTTGTTGTAGTGTGGTCGAGCAGTAGGCTTATCAGAGGGTAGTGTGAAGCATTTGTTGTACACAGGCAATAAATGAGGAACACACACTCAAAGACTTACTCCAGGCCAATAGGTTTTTATATTGAAAAATATATTTTCTTTGTTTATTTTAAGGACCACAGGTTCAAGATTTACATTAAACACTTTAAATGTAAGGTACTTCACTTAGATACTTTAGGAACATTGAATGAAAACAATATCATGTACAGTCTTTGTAAAAATGGCAATAAGCTATTTTCAAAGTGGACACAGTGCAAAAATCAACAGTTCCTGGTGGAGGTAAGTAAAGGCTAGATTAGGAGGTAAGTAAAACACTTACAAGTCTCAGTCCTGGGGCATAGGCAGCCCACCGTTGGGGGTTTAAGGCAACCCCAAAGTTACCATACCAGCAGCTCAGGGCCGGTCAGGTGCAGATGTCAAAGAGGTGCCCAAAACACATAGACGCCTATGGAGAACAGGGGTGCTCTGGTTCCAGTCTGCCAGCAGGTAAGTACCTGTGTCCTCGGTGGGCAGACCTGGGGGGTTTTGTAGAGCACTGGGGGGACACAAGTAGGCACACAAAACACACCCTCCACGGTACAGGGGCGGCCGGGTGCAGTGTGCAAAGCAGGCGTCGGATTTCAGGAATGAAACAATGGAGGGACCCGGGTGCAGGCAGGCACAAGGGGGGCTTCTCGGGACAGCCACCACCTGGGCTAGGCAGAGGGTCGCCTGGGGGGTCACTCCTGTGTTGAAATTTGGTTCCTTCAGGTCCTGGAGGCTGCGGGTGCAGTGTTGGTTCCAGGCGTCGGGTCCCTTTTCACAGGCAGTCGCGTCAGAGGGAGCCTCTGGATTCTCTCTGCAGGCGTCGCTGTGGGGGCTCAGGGGGGTCGTCTCTGGTTGTTCACAGGCTCGCAGTCGCCAGGGAGTCCTCCCTGAGGTGTTTGTTCTCTGGATCTCGAGCCGGGGGCATTGGGTGCAGAGTGTGAATTCTCACGCTTCCGGCGGGAAATGTGCGGTCTTTGAAAGTTGCTCCTTTGTTGCAAAGAAGTGGCTGGTTTTGAACAGGGCCGCTGTTCACAGGAGTTTCTTGGTCCTTTAGTCCAGGGCAGTCCTCTGAGGCTTCAGAGGTCGCTGGTCCCTGTCGGATGCGTCGCTGGAGCCGGTTTTCAAAGTTGGAGACAGGCCGGTAGGGCTGGGGCCAAAGCAGTTGTCATCTTCCTCCTTCTCTGCAGGCTTGTAGGTCAGCAGTCCTTCTTGTTTCTTCAGGTTGCAGGAATCTGATTTCCCCGGATCTGGGGAGCCCCTAAATACTGAATTTAGGGGTGTGTTTAGGTCTGGAAGGGCAGTAGCCAATGGCTACTGTCCTTGAGGGTGGCTACACCCTCTTTGTGCCTCCTCCCTGTGAGGAGTGGGGCACATCCCTAATCCTATTGGGGGGATTCTCAAAACTCAAGATGGAGGTCGCCTCAGCTCAGGACACCTTAGGGGCTATCCTGACTGGTGGGTGACTCCTCCTTGTTTTTCTCATTATCTCCTCCAGCCTTGCCGCCAAAAGTGTGGGCAGTGGCCGGAGGGGTGGGCATCTCCACTAGCTGGGATTCCTTGGGGTGCTGTAACAAAAGGGGTGAGCCTTTGAGGCTCACTGCCAGGTGTTACAGTTCCTGCAGGGGGAGGTGAGAAGCACCTCCACCCAGTACAGGTTTTGTTCCTGGCCACAGAGTGTCAAAGGCACTCTCCCCATGTGGCCAGCAACATGTCTGGTGTGTGGCAGGCTGGCAGAAACTGGTCAGCCTACACTAGAAGTCGGTTTGGTATTCAGGGGGCATCTCTAAGATGCCCTCTGGGTGTATGTTACAATAAACTGCACACTGGCATCAGTGTGCATTTATTGTGCTGAGAAGTTTGATACCAAACTTCGCAGTTTTCACTGTAGCCATTATGGAACTGTGGAGTTCGTGTTTGACAAACTCGTAGACCATATACTCCTATGGCTACCCTGCACTTACAACATCTAAGATTTTGCTTAGACACTGTAGGGGCATAGTGCTCATGCACATATGCCCTCAACTGTGGTATAGTGCACCCTGCCTTAGCGCTGTAAGGCCTGCTAGGGGGGTGACTTACATATGCCACAGGCAGTGTGAGGTTGGCATGGCACTCTGAGGGGAGTGCCATGTCGACTTAGTCATTTTCTCCCCACCAGCACACACAAGCTGTGAGGCAGTGTGCATGTGCTGAGTGAGGGGTTCCCAGGGTGGCATAAGACATGCTGCAGCCCTTAGAGACCTTCCCTGGCATCAGGGCCCTTGGTACCAGGGGTACCAGTTACAAGGGACTTACCTCAGTGCCAGGGTTGTGCCAATTGTGGAGACAAAGGTACAGTTTAGGGAAAGATCACTGGTGCTGGGGCCTGGTTAGCAGGGTCCCAGCACACTTTCAAATCATAACTTAGCATCAGTAAAGGCAAAATGTCAGGGGGTAACCATGCCAAGGAGGCATTTCCTTACAGTCTGTCTTTATAGCCCAGTTGGTGTTATAAAACATGAGATTTAAATGTTCTTCTTTATTGTATTAGTTATCTATTTTTTTATTTGCTTTCATTGTCATATGACCATTAACATCTGTTTAGACCTTTTGGGCTTGTGTTTGTAGCACACTTTGTATTAACAACCAGTCATATATTGTGTTATTTGTGTATAGCACTTCTTATGTTTTTTTATTGGTTTCCATTATCATGTAACCATTAATGGGTGTTTCAGTTGGCTAGCTACTGCTTCTAAAAACGTTATCTGTGCAGTACAGATTATTTTTTACATAATTGTTGTTTTTGGTAGTATTGTGCTACATGTGTAGCTCGAAATTAATGGAAGTCAAACATTGTAGTCCTTTAAAAATTGTCAGTTTTTAGTACTTTCCTACTGGCCAGTCATCTATCCCTGAACATCCTTGTTTCTGTGGCTGACTGTTCCTCATTCTTGTATGTGAGTGCAAAAGCAAAATGGTTTGTGTTTAGCTTGTTCGGCACAGTTTCATTTTTTTGGGCCAGGACGCATGCTAAGAAAGCCAATTTAAAATGTAATTTGGATTTTAAAGGAGTAGACATTACATGGATTGATGAAAAGGTTTGAGATGGAATCAGTTACTCCCTCTACTTTCCTCCGTTAGTAAATGTGAACCAACCACAATTTGTGCTAACCCACTCTGGAGTTAATGTTATAGGCCACCTAACTGGAGTTAGGGGGTTATTCTAACTTTGGAGGAGTGTTAATCCGTCCCAAAAGTGACGGTAAAGTGACGGATATACCACCAGCCGTATTACGAGTTCCATAGGATATAATGGACTCGTAATACGGCTGGTGGTAAATCCGTCACTTTTCCGTCACTTTTGGGACGGATTAACACCTCCTCCAAAGTTAGAATAACCCCCTTAGTCTTGAAATTGAGATGAAAGAGACATTTTGCTACTTAATGTTTATTGGTCTGATTTAGAGTTTGGCGGACGGGTTACTCTGGCACAACTGTGACGGATATCCCACCCACCTTATCATAATCTCTATAGGCTATTACGAGATCATAATACGGCAGACAGGATATCTGTCACATTTCTGACGAGTAACCCCATCCGCCAAACTCTAAAACAGGCCCTATGTTTCCAAAGGCACATTTTATCTTTTCCAATATCTGTCAGAGACAAAAGTGGAAGTGTTCTGCTTTAAATGCTGCAGAGTTTGAAGAATCTCGCAGACATGTTAACAAGACCATGTCAGCTTTACTCAGAGACCATGGAATGTCTTCCATTTTTCATTTGAAAGTTAAATATTAAAATCCAGTACATTTTCATCCTAATAGTACATTGTACCAGCTCCATGTTTTACATTCAAACCTTAAAAACTGGCTTATTGAACATTTTTAAGTGTTTACTTTTGAATAAACAAAAGGATCTTTCAAGAGCCACCCTATGTTATCTCTAACTGAACATATTATTTTTTAAACATATTTAAATCTTTTTTTAGTACTATGGTGCTTCCTAGATATTACAGTGGTGCTCTGTAAATTTTTTTTAAAAAGTATAAATGTGTAAAAGTACCATTTCCAACCACTACTATGTTATCTACAGTGGTTGAATCCTTCCTGTATTATATACCAGCAGTATTCACTTGTGTTTCTCAAGAAAACACACAACACAGCTGCCTTTTCATTGTAGAAGCTATTTCAGTAGCCAATTGGATATCACAAAAATTTTGTGATTTACAATTTAATAATCACTGAAACAATTCACTTGAAATATGAAAAAAGGATCATCTAGCCACTGTAATGTATAGTCCCTGGCAAATTTCATTAAAGTCCATTCAGCAGTTTTTATGATACGTCTAATACAAAAATCTTTTGGAAATACATTGGTGATAAAACCTGTTTTAGTACCCCTTTTTTTATCTTCACACTCCCTTGACAAATCACCACAAAACTTTCCATCATCATTCAATCCAGAGAAAGCTATAGGCCTGGAATGTTTTGGTGGAGATTTGTCAAATGGTGGCAAAGTCATTAGGAAGCAAAAATCAGAGGTATTCCTATCTCAGGGAATCCTAACTATAACTACAGAGTGGCTATGGCCACTCTGTAATATATATGCAGTCTTCAGATTTAATTTGTCCCTTGTTCACTTAGGCTTTCTGAGCTTGACGAAATGAGCAGCGCTGGGCTGTGTAATAAAAAACTGTTATTAACAATGTGAGATGTTTATTTCTTTTAGTATAGAAAAATAACATAACTGTACTAATTACTGTTAACTATAGGTGCACAAATATCTAGCAAAGGAACACTTCAATGCACTTATAATCCCAGAGTAGGTTTTCTCTTGTGGCTTCCTGTATGTACAGTTTGTATTCCACTATGCACACATCAAATGGCACATGTCCAACTGTTACTCCTCATTAGGTTAGAAACCAATCAAGTCAACATTCTTAAAGTGAGCTTTGGTTTTTACATCACTAGAAGAAGCACATTCATGCCATTAAACTGGGGCCATTGGACAGAATTTTAGAACATCCTTCCAGTTTATTTCAGAATAAAGAAATGTTTCTCTAAAACAGCAATAGCAATGCAATTTTGTTTTAGCAAGTTCTGAAAATAATGTAAAAAGGAGCATTCATTCTTGTGCGTTAGCAAAGAGCCATACACATCTTAGTTTTGTGATTGTTTTTTTTCAAGTTCATTTAGACATGAGTAGATGTCAAGTGTAATCACTGTTGTGTATTCACAGAAGAAATGTTTATGTTGATTACCAATCTCACCGAACAGTAGTCTGTACCACTGAGATTGAAGGGAACATATTTAGACATGAAACCTTTTAAGAACTAAGACGTACACTGAACTACTGAAACAAGTGCTAATTTCATAATGGTCAGAGCGAACAATCTAAAGATAAGATAAGCCTCGAAAGAGTTCTGCCATGTATTATTAAAGAAAGAGGTGCAAACGATGGGTTAATTTGAAAAAAATCACAGAGATCATATCATAAAATATATGAAATTAGCAAAAGAATATCAGGAGTATGGACATGAGTACAATAGCTATAAATTAATAATTAGAGTTTACAATGTGAGAAAGAATGGCCAATGAAGAGGATAATGGTATGAAGCGTGAATTTAATGCACTTCATGGCACAGTTAAACAAATCTTATTGGATGTTCTTACGAAAATATTAAAAAGATTCAGGAAAAAAGCAAAATAAATATAGCAAACAGTTGCTCATTAAACAAGACTGATTGTGTTTGACATTTTTACCTGCATTTAACCAAACTTGCAAATAAGGGTTGAATATTATTCCAAAGATTTTAGATAATTTGAAAATATAAGCCATTCATAAAAAGTGAAGAGTATGTTATCTTTTCAAGGAAGATAGTGTGCCTTGTCATACAAGTTCCATAAACAGTATGTATCCTAGAAGAGAAGCCTAGTCTATGCTGCTGAGGATGAACCTCACAAAATATATCAGAATAATTGGAGAAACTGCTTTGGCGTGAATTGAGAGCCTCCACCTCGAACCTATAGAGAAGGGGAATCTTACCTCTGCAACGAGAAGGGAATCCATACAGTCTTAGAAAAAAGACAGCTTAGATGACTCCGGAGACAAAACCCTATCTAAGTGATCTGCACAGCACTCTCCCAGGGTCTGTCTTGGGACTTCTTTAAACATTTTGTGGGGGCTGCTAGCTCCACTTCGATTGTCCAGATTGGTCAGGTCATACTTAAAAGCATTTCTGGAAAGACCTCTTTTGTACCTATTAGCTACAGTGCTTTCAGCCTTAGAAAACTTTAGATAATTTGGAAGAGAGAGCTAGAGTGCTGAAAGTAAGACTAAAATGCTCATAGTAGTAACTCTTGTACTCTCATTCTTTCAGCTTCCTTCTAGTAGGTCATTAATGTAGTGGGACAATGGAGCTTATGTAGTAAAGGCCTTACGAGCTGGGGACAGGGTGGGGAATTCCTACACCTCATTTTCAGTGTCATAACGTGAGTTTCCCTGCAGTCTTTAAAGTCCATGTCATGTCCTGTAGGTAAGCTGAGGAGGACTTTAGGACCAGGATTACAGGAGTAGGATACAGTAGGATGCAAGTAGACATCAAACTTACAAATAAGTACCCTTGGTAAAATAGTTGAATTTTACTTCTCTCTATAGCCTGCCTTATGTGATAAGCTCTTGCTTCTTCCTCCATACAGTTCTTTCCATACATTCTTTTCTTTGTGGCAATCCTCTTGTACGTCCCATCTCTGATCTGGCGCTTTGCCGCCGCTCCACATCTTTCCGCGGACTTGAAATTCGTTATGGAAGAGCTGGACAAGGCCTACAACAGGGCTATGGAAGCTGCCAACACTCTCCGAGGAGGTGATAAGAGTGACAGTACCACCATCTCTCCTGTAATCGAGAAACTTGCTCAGAGGTACAATTTTACACTTTTAACTTCTTTTTGAGATTCAAATTACATATTGCTTTATGTTTTTAAATACCTCATTTTAAAGTAACACACTCCTTGTTGTCCACTGGCATTTCAAATTAATTATTTTGACGTATATCATGTGTTATTCTCTGTTTTTGTTTACTTTTATTTATTTTAATGTAAATATTTTACAAAAGTAAAGGTGCTTTTCATGTTTGAAAAACCCTCTTAATAATTGCACACACTGGTTTTAGTTCTCCTGTGCAGTAGAGAAATAACATATGTAGCTAAATCGGGGGTGAAAATTGAAGTCCCAATATTTCACGCTGTTTTTCACTCTAATATTAATCACGTTGCTCAAAGGGAGGATGCCCACCCTACATCCTCTACAAACCCTGGGGTTATAGCAAATCTCAATGCCTTTATCTATGTCTCATGCAGCATTGCAGCGCAGTGTACACACTGCTTGAGGCACTGACAAAGTACTGGATTATTTAGAACTAGGCCAACGAGGGCGTGGACAAACACGTCATGTTTTACTTTACTTACTTGGACAATTTGTATAAATCTGTGAATAAATATAGATACTTATAGAGAGATTTCTTTAGATAACTGAAAGGGTTGATTACGATCATGCGCTAGATTTGATTTCCTGATGAAGTCTTAGGGGCTGTATGCCAAAAATGACGAAACACATGTTTGCAGAGGGTGAATAATTTTAATAAAGAATGGATCTGTGAACCTGAATGGCAGTTTTGTTGTTTGCTACAAGGAAATTGTGCTTTTGGACTTTTTGGCCTGTATTGCTCTGTGATGTAATCTGGTACTTCTCTAACAATAACACTGACAAGAGCTAATTTATCACTGATTATCACTGAATGAGTTCTCATTTAGCATTATGTCCTTTTGTTATATTTTTTTGTTTGCTTTCCTAACGGTCCCTCACTTTTCATTTGAACTTTGTATTTGGTAGGATTACATATTTCCAGGTTTTGTAATCTATATCCTCTGTCTACGCATAATATATTTTCTGTCTTTCCATTGTTATCTGTCCACTATCCTAAGCCTAGTGCTCTGCATTCATTTTTTTCAGTTTATGGGCCATCTGCTGCTGTATATCCTCTTGCTGTTTTAGGTCTGGTCTAAAAATGCAGTTTGTAATACAGGTTGTCATCTGTGATTTAAATAATACATAGAGTAGGCTTTGGCTCGACCCGGAAGACTGTTACACTCTCCCCTTAATCTGTTGACTGCTAAATGTATAAACAGCAGGGGAACAGCCAGGTGTGCCCTGCGGCTTTCAGAACTCCATGTTACCAGTAGACCAAGAAGAGTAGCATGGAAGCTCTGGGCACGTTGATAATGCTGGCCAGTTGTAGTGGTAGGAGCTAGACATAGGCTGCTTCTCAGGCTGCCATTTGGGGAACAACTCTTTGGTGTCTTTAGAAGCCATATCGTATAACTAAAGCTGGGTGCCCCTCAAGGAAAGGAGGCCAAGGAGAGGGAGGAGTGGTACTGTTTGATTAAGCCCTGTAACGGATGCAAGAAATACTGTGTGCTCCGTTACCGAATACTCAACGGGGAAAATGTCAACACCTGTGAAATGTCCTGTTTGGCAGACAGCTCAGTTCAAGGGGCTGACAAAAAACCCACTCTCTATCCATACTTTTTATTTTGAGAATTGATGACATGATCTCTTGCAGAAGACCATTAAAGCTTTCTTTAGACAGACATAAAAAGGGCCATGAAAATATATATGAGTGTGTGGATGGCAAACAGACCTCTTTTAAAACAAATGATGTAAATTACTCAGAAGCATTTATAGAAGTCACTTTTTACTAGTTAACAATATCATATAGAACACATAATCGTGTCTGAAGACTCTTAACTGGCGAGTTGAAAATCATTGGTATAAGAGATTTACAGCCTGATTCAGGTTTGGTTGCTACCAGAAAATCTTCCAGTTTCTGGAGCAAATATATATATCCCTCTAGGGACGTGTCTGGTAAATTTCTTCTAGCATCCTATAAGGTAGAGGAATGGCACGAGAAATTAATTTGGTGGATTCTTCAGAAATTGAAGGACTTCCCATTAATACACACCACTATATCAGGTCCCCAGTGTGCATTGCTTGCAGTTTATATTTCCATGATCTCTGAACATCCAAGATCCACTGGAAAATGCATGAAGTAATATCTTAACATAAAGATCTAGTCCCAAATGTGTTTCTTGTGATTTCTCCAGCAAAGAAGAAACAATTTCTACAGTGTTCTAGTATGCAAGCACTCCAGGTAAAGAGGGTAGATGATCACCAAGAGTGTAATATGTTTATTCCTGCATTTTGAGTTTTTTTGAAGTATCATTGATTCCTTGGTGATTGGTAACCCCATTTCTTTAAAAGTCTTCTGTTACACTGCTTTTTCCAAATGTGTATCACAGTTATAGCACACAACCCGTACATTTTGAGTTTGCTTGTTTTCCTTATCTGAATAAATGTATTGTCCAAACTAGCTGTGGTATTGGAGGACCATCCAAAGCAGGGATTCAAGTAGATACAGCAGGATTGAGATTTGATGCAGGTTTATTTCCAGTTTGATCCATAAAAAGGAAACTTCATCAACCACAAAGATACAGAGCATCCACTACACTCCCAGGTCCTTCCAAGACTCCCACATTCTACATTCCGGAGAGTCTAAGAGAACAAGGGAACGTAGGGAGAGTAGTGGGAGAAACCAACTAAGAAAAACATATAACTAAGAGAAACACAATACAGATAAAGAAGGACAAATCCTGTGATAAACCTAGGAAATAATCACAATACAGAAAAAGTATAACACACCACACTATCTTCCCCCCTAAATTATAAAGGAAAAGAGAAGGTTTTTTTTTTTTGTTTTTTTTTTTTACACTTTGACAACTCTATTCAAATTCCAAATGCGCCCATCGTCCACTTTGATAGCCCCTTTAAACACCTTGATACCTTTAAAGATTTTACTGTAGTGAGAGAGACTTGTGCGATTTCTTTTCGGTAGCTTAATCTTGACAGAGTCACCAACTGCAACAACAAGAGGTTTGACTGCTTTACGAAGGTCATGTGTCAACTTCCTCTTCTCCTGCAAAGTCTTCTCTTTGGCTACAGCTAGTTCTTTAATTTGTTTGTGTTTCAACTCTTTTCCAATATACTTATTGACCCAGGAGGGACTTATATTGGTGTTGGGCACTCTTTTCTTGAACAATACAAATGGGGACTGACCAGTACTGGTATGTGGTGTGTATCTATAACTCTCAACTTTAGATTTGACAGCTTCTATCCAACCATGCCCTGTCAATTTTGCCACTTAAATGGTTTCCTTTAATGTCCTGTTAAAGCGCTCAACCATACCATTGGTTTCAGAATGGTATAGAGCACTTTTCTTATGTAATATGCCTCTGGACGCTAAAAACTCACACATGTGTTTAGAGGTAAATTGAACTCCATTGTCTGTTACAATGCACTTGGGGTATCCTTCCCTAGAAAATACCCCTGCAAGAAAATTTGTTATTGACTGAGATGTTATGTCAGAGGTAATCAGAATTTATGGCCAGCGAGACAACATGTCCATTACAACTACAATATACTTAGAAGCAGAACCACAGACCACAGGTCCCATAATGTCTATCGCAACATCCTCCCACACTTCTTTAGGAATTTTCCTAATTTCCAATGGACGAGACCTACACTTAAGCGTTTTATCTGCAAATTTGCATTCCACACAGTCGCGAACAGCTCTCTCTAACGCTAAATCCAATCTCTGCCACCAATAAAATTCTCTCAAGCGTTCCTTTGTCTTGAAAATTCCATGGTGACCCAAATGTGCTAGATGTAACAACCTTTCTCGTAAACCAAAAGGAGGCACTAGTCTCCCACTCCTAAAGACCAAACCATTCTCGACAGAAAGCTCATTCCAAACTTTTTATACACATTCTCCTTGTCACAATCAGCTGAAATGCGATTAGATTCAATCAAATCCTTCACCCGTCTTAAACTATGATCATTACTAAACTCCATTAACCACTCATCTTCTGTGATACAACCATCAGTCAAGGTGTACACTTTAACATTCTCATCAACCCACGATGTACTACAATCTGTATCTTGGTCCCAACCAAGTGACCTTAGTCTTGACAAACAGTCAGCTGTACGGTTCTCACACCCTGGGACATATCTGACAGAAAATTGGAAGTCTTGGAGAACAACAATCCACTTGCAAATACGTGAGGAAATACAATCTAGCCACTTCTTATCAAAAACTTCTTGTAGAGGCTTAGGATCGGTTTGCACAACAAACTGAGATCCCCAAAGGAATTGTTTAAATTTCTTTATAGCCCAGTAAATAGCCAGTGCCTCTTTTTCAATGGTGGAATACCTGGACTCCGCTCCCCTCAACGCTCTGGAAGCAAATGCAATCGTGACATCCTTACCATCATACCTTTGCTTAAGAACACTTCCTAAACCCTTATCTGAGGCATCCGTTATGACACAACATGAAAACCCTGGACGAAAGCTGCTGAGGCATTAAGCAGATGATAGCGCATTCTTTAAATCCTCAAATTCTTTCCTGCACTCTTCTGACCATACAAATTCAACACCCTTCTTCAGTAGCTCTCTAATGCAGCAAGACCTACTGGCAAAATTGGTAACGTATTTAGAATAGAACTCCGCCATGCCTAAGAACACTTGCACGTCTTCTCTTTTTACAGGATCAGCTAAGTTAACAACAGTTTTAACTAGATCTTCCTTTGGTTGTACACCTTCAGCAGAAATTACATGGCCTAAATGAGTGATATCTGAACATGCGAGCTTGCATTTCTCTCCCTTTCGTGTGATTCCCTTACTACGGAAAATTTTCAAGACTTCCCTAACCTTAGAAAGATGTTGTTCAAGAGTGTTAGAAAAAATGAGAACATCATCTTGAAAAAAACTAACGCCATTAGTCTTACCAAGAATATGGTACATTAGTCTTTGGAACACAGAAGCAGCAGAGCACAACCCAAATGGCATCCTATTAAACTTAAACACACCAAAGGGAGTGATGAACGATGTCAGCAATTTGGATTCTTCACACAATTGAACCTGGTGGTAGGCTGAACTCAAATCTAATGTTGTGAAATACTTAGCATCTCCTAAAAGACTGACCATTTCATTGATGCTGGGTAATGGAAATTTGTCTTCAATCACAGCTTTGTTGAGATGTCTAAGGTCCACGCAAAGTCTAATATCACCTGATTTTTTCACAGCAACTACAATGGGAGCAATCCATTGTGCAGTCTCGACTTCTTCAATTATTCCTTCAGATTGTAACCTTTGCAATTCAGACTTTACTTTGTCCTGCAAAGTGAAAGGAATTTTCCTGACCTTGCACACTACTAGTTTGACACCCTCCTTAAGACAAACACGATGTTTGTATCCTGTAATGCACCCAACTTTAGAGGTAAATACGTCAGGAAATTCACCCATGATGTTGTCTTTGATGCTGCACACATTCTGAACCAACACCTGAGGAATAGAATTGGGATTCAATATAATGCCCAGCATTTTCTGATGTGGCCAACTTAGAATTGTGTCGCCAACCACTGGAACATATATTTCCCAGTAATTATGTTCCCTCTGAAAGTTATGGTGGCTTCAAAGTAGCCTTTCAGCTCAATAGGTTTGCCACCATAACTGTAAGGGATGATGTCAGGATCCAATAGAGAAACTTTCCCCTTAAACTGCTTAGTAAAATCTGAAACTGAGACTAGAGAAAGTTTCTCGCCCGAATCCATCATCATGGATATAGATGTTCCGTTGACCGCCACAATGTCCGAAGGATACTGACAACTAATGTTAGCGACACAATTAACATCATTATTAATCTGAAGAACAAAATCACGATCGTCATTACATTCAGCTTCCTGAACTTTGACTTTAGACATAGTTAATGATTTACAATATTTAGCAAAATGTCCTTTCTTGGAACATTTGTTACAAGCGGCGTGAATTGCAGGACAGTCGTTACTATTAGCAAGATGAGTTGTAGAACCACATCTAAAACACGTCAGTCTTGCTCTAATGTTTGCTTGAGATTTGTTTTTAGTTTTGGTATCTAGAACCTGGACATCCATAGAAACATTTCTCGATTTCCTCAAATTTTCAATACAAGCCATTGAGTGTTCAACATGCTTAGCAATAATTAACACTTCATCCAATGTTGGGTCATTCTTAGCCCATAACGCTTCTCTTACTTTGTCGCATTTGCATTCAAGCATGAATTGGTCTCTAATGCGCTCTTCTAGATTCTCTCCGAAATTACATGATGAAGCTAGTTTGCGTAATGCTGTCACAAAGTCCTCAATAGATTCATCATCAATCTGCTTGCGTTTCCCAAAGTAGTAGCGTTGTAAAATGATTGAAACTTTAGGTAGAAAGTGCTTGTCCAGTCTAAGTAAAGTAGATTCAAATTCATTCAGTGAGTTGTCACCTTCAGCACCATCTGACGTTGTCATCGCAGGTAGAATTTCCAAGATTTCCTGACCTTCCGCACCAAAGCAATGTTGTAAAACAGGAGTCTTTCTTTCAGATGACAAATTGCTGCCACAGACGCGCATGTAAGTCAGGAAAACCTTTTTTTATTTTTGCCACGGTATCGGAGGTTCTCCAGGAAGAGCAAGAAAAAATGGTGGAGGTGTAATATTCTGCATTATATTTTCTTATTACAGAGAAATTGTAACACATAAATCTGAAATGCTACGTAAAAAAAAAAATATATATCCAGGGAATATTAAACAGCAACAGTGACAAGCATAGAGCAGGCCGACATTGTTTCAAAAATATTAAAACAATAAAGGTTACACAAGGGTAGTGTATTGAAAGTCAATATATGACTGGCCTCTTTTGTTAACTCTATTATTTTGTTTATGGTTCACAGAAAACTGCTTCTTGAGCGCGTACAGCATTCAGGACTGCAGAGAAATACATGTGATAATGCGTAGGCAGGCTGAGAAAATGCGCGTCTCCAAAGGTTGACTAAAAGCTTGAACACCTCTTTGCGGTCGGAAATGTAGCAGTTGTTGTGGCTACAGTAGTCAGGCAAAGCTCGAAGCTGAGCGCACGGCAGAACGGAGAAGACGCGCGTACAAGTTGTTGTGGCAACAGTAGTCAGGCAAAACTAGAAGCAGCGAGCACGGCTGGAGAGTGAAGACACGCGTACACGTTGTTGTGGCAACAGTAGTCAGACACGGCGTGAGGCAGAGCGCGCGTCTCCAGAGAACATGAATAGGCACGAGTAAAAGGAGGTGGTTGCTGCACGCGTCTCTGAACATTTTAAACAAACACCAGACGGGTAACGGTGTGGCTCAAGGAAACAGATGGGAAAGGATATGAGCCACATAAAACAAGATATTACAGCACCTTTTGTTTTTTCTTAAACGCTAGGGACTGAACAAATACAGGTGTTGAAGTTTCCAAGAGATAAGTCTCAGAGGTCTTGAGGATCAGGGAATCCCATCCTCGTCACCAAAAATGTGGTATTGGAGAACCATCCAAAGCAGGAATTCAAGTAGATACAGCAGGATTGAGATTTGATGCAGGTTTATTTCCAGTTTGATCCATAAAAAGGAAACTTCATCCACCACAAAGATACAGAGCATCTACTCCACTCCCAGGTCCTTCCAAGACTCCCACATTCTACATTCCGGAGAGTCTAAGAGAACAAGGGAATGTAGGGAGAGCAGTGGGAGAAACCAACTAAGAAAAACATATAACTAAGAGAAACACAACACAGATAAAGAAGGACAAATCCTGTGATAAACCTAGGAAATAATCACAATATAGAAAAAGTATAACACACCACACTAGCATTTCCAGATTTGCCCTCTCTCTGGGCTAAATACATTAAGGGCCTGATTACTACTTCGGCGGAGGGGATTACTCCATCCCAAATGTGATGGATATCCCGCCCGTGGTATTACGAGTTCCGTTGGATATATAATGGACTCGTAATTCGGCCGGCGGGATATCTGCCACATTTGGGACGGAGTAATTCCCTCTGCCGAAGTCGTAATCAGACCATAATCTCTAGATATGTGGATGTATGCCAGTGTATGGCAAAGATTTATAGTAGCCTACACAATAAAAAAAAAAATCCTGTGCAATTGTAAATGGTGTTAGGGTCTATGTAAATTTACATTAGTTACTATATAGTGTTGGACATAGCTCTTCTGCAGGGTCATACCCAAACATTTGACTTCATCCTCCTGTGTTCTGAACCCGTTTTTGCTGACTTTTAGAACTCTGGCCCTCATTCTGACCTTGGCGGGCGGCGGAGGCCGCCCGCCAAAGTCCCGCCGTCAGGTTACCGTTCCGCGGTCGAAAGACCGCGGCGGTAATTCTGACTTTCCCGCTGGGCTGGCGGGCGGTCGCCTTCAGGCCGCCCGCCAGCCCAGCGGGAAAGAGGCTTCCACGATGAAGCCGGCTCGGAATCGAGCCGGCGGAGTGGAAGCTGTGCGACGGGTGCAGTTGCACCCGTCGCGTATTTCACTGTCTGCGTAGCAGACAGTGAAATACATTTAGGGGCCCTCTTACGGGGGCCCCTGCAATGCCCATGCCAGTGGCATGGGCACTGCAGGGGCCCCCAGGGGCCCCGCGACCCCCCCTACCGCCATCCGGTTCCCGGCGGTCGGACCGCCGGGATCTGGATGGCGGTAGGGGGGGTCGGAATCCCCTCGGCGGCGCAGCAAGCTGCGCCGCCTTGGAGGATTCAATGGGGCGGCGGTACACTGGCGGGAGACCGCCAGTGTTGCCGGTCCGACCGCGGCTTTACCGCCGCGGTCGGAATCCCCATTGGAGCACCGCCGGCCTGTCGGCGGTGCTCCCGCGGTCCTCCGCCCTGGCGGTCTTTGACCGCCAGGGTCAGAATGACCGCCTCTGTGTCCTTTACCACTGCTAACTAGAGCTAAAGTGTTTGTTCTCTCTCCTTTAAACAGAGTAGTATTAGCTTACACTCAATTGGCACGTTTAATTTACTTATATGTCCCTAGTAAAGTGGTATTCCATATACCCAGGACTTGTAAATTAAATTCTACTAGTGGGCCTGCAGCACTTATTATGACACCCAATTAAGTAGCCTTTTTAAACAGATCTCAGGTCTGCATTTCTGGCCTTTCTCTGTGCAGTTTTAAACTGTCATTTTGACCTGGCAATGGCACAATAAACCTTACCTTCCTATACCCGGTGGTGCCTTTAAAGTAGGGGTGACTTCAAAGAGGGGCTTTGAAGTGCACACAGGTCCTCCTTTCCCTGCCCTGACTCCACATACTACATGGGGTTATGAAGCACTCTGTGTGGGGACAGGCGCATGGCTCTATTCAGATGCAAGTGTCAGCTCCTCCCTCCCATCTGGCTCAAGAAGGCCCATCAGCCTGGTGAGCCAGTAGCATTTTAATTAGTAACATTTAATTTACAGGTCCTGAAGACATATAGTGCACTTTACTAGGGACTTACAAATAAATTGAATATGCCAATTATGGATACACCAATGTTACCATAGTTTAGGGGAGTGAGCATGTGCACTTAAGCACTGGTTGGCAGTGTAACGTGCCCAGAGTCCAATGGCCAACAAAAACATATCACCAAAAATGAGGCAAGTAGGCAAAAAGTTTGGGAGAACACCACTCTAAGACTGTGAGGTGTAACAAGCCTGCAGCTTCTTCAGAACCGCTGCTGCATTACGGGTCCCTAATAACAGGATATTGCAATGCTCCTCAAACAGGATTTAAGGTCCTTTGTTCAGGAGGCTGTAATTTGGGCCCCGGATCCGTCCCGTGCTGCATTGTGGCCTGCCTGATCTTGTGACTTTGTCCTGGTCCCTCACAGTTTGTACTTTGTACTTTTAAGAACTATATTTTTAATTTAAATCTTTACAATTGCATATCTGCGTGTCTACTGATTGTATTTTTGTTGTTTTAATGTAAAAATAGTTAATTACATTTAACTCTAATTTTTCTAAATTGATATGGGATTTTTCTTGTGTTATGTTATCACTTCATTACTGTTTGCGTGCTGCATAAAAACTTTACATATTTCCCATAGGTTAAGCCTGACAGCTTTTGTACCAAGTTACCAGACAGTTAGGCACAAGTTAATTTGGGGTTTGCTTGTGTTTCAGCCTAACAAGAAATGTGGTTCCTGCTGGAGGTGGGTTTAACCCCCACCCAACTTCCTACATATAATATTCATTTTCATTGCATTAATATGGCTATTTTGGATAATCCTACAAATTTGTACATAATACAAGAACTGCACCATTTTATGGGAGCACATTAGGAGCAAATCAAGTATACACATCTCAAGCCTCAAAAAGGAGCCCAATGGTGTGGTTCATACAAGCAAAACATTTAGGGGTCCACATAAGGATCATGGAACCTCACAATTTGCATCACAATTGTTAAAACCACAGGTGAACATGGGCAATAAACTAAGGATCAGAAGCTTAAACATTGACACAAACAGAGCTGACAGCTGTTAGTAGAAAGGAACACTCATGTTTTAGTCCCTAAATAGTGAACAAACATTAGCTAGCTCCACCTCCCTTGAAGTGAAAGAAGTTAAAATATTCTGTTTGTATGTAGTTTTTAATCAGCCCTAAGCTTGGAAGTAAAACCTCTACATCTACAAATGAAAGAGTGATGCAAAGAAACATCCTGTGTACCATAAAAACAACTGACCAGCAACACGAAATAGGAGAAGTAAGCAACCGCTCTAAAACCCCTTTGAAATCTTAAGACAAGCATCCAATATCCTTCCTCATTAAAGATGCCAAGAATAGAAATATTTGTAAGCATCAGTTAGGCTTCCGGTTGGCTGCATGCACAATACCAGCTTTAAGGTTTTTGATGGCACTTTACATTCTAGACAAAAACGAGTTGTCCTCCACATCCTTGTAGACCTCTCTGCAACACTTGAAATAGTTGACCAGGCAACCCTTCTTAATACCCCGTATACTTCTTGGGTAAGGATAGATGAGCATTCAACTAGTTCTTTGCATTTGTAACAACAAAGCGTGCACCTTCTTTCACCTACTTTGTTAACTCATGGTCAACGGAGCACACATATTTGTCTGGTTTCAAGGAGCCCTACATGTCTGGAATACACTCCTGCTCCAGTTGTAGTAGCCTTCATGAGACCTTTTCTGAGGGTTCAGACTAGATATAGATTGAATTTGCACCCTACAGTATATCGTAAGTGTAGTGTACCTTCTTCAGCACCAAAGAGTAGTTGAATCCTGTGTAAAAAAACTAGGCGATAGACGGAACCTTCCAATCATAGATATGTCTGAGGTTTATCTGCATTTCACCAAGAGCATGCTCTTCTCTGTTAAATAAAAGTAAGTATGTGGTAGTATAATTGTGGGTTAAGTAGACCCACCTTTGCCCATGCCATCAGCTAATACAGACACCCATACTGTCCTTCAGATTCTACAATACATACTACTTTCATCAGACATTTTTTGCAGGACTTAGTTCTCTATTCCATGCTCCCTGTACTCCATCCTTCTCCCTTGTTATTCACCCCATCTGAATTATAATGTACCCCTACCGAACCAGAGACAGATTTAGCCTACAGTGCCCAGTTTACCCATACTCTCTTTCTTGTACAATTTGTCTACCACCGTAAGTTCTGTTCAGACAATGCAGGGCCAACAAATCAGACCTCAGCTCCCCCACTGCCCCACTACTCCATACCCAAGCTTCCTTCTGATAATGGAGGTAATGTCACACATCATAGCACATTCACTATCTTGCCATAGGCTCATATCCTAAACCTGCATATCTGTACCACATCCATAAGCAGCTAACAGTGGCCATAACTTCCTAACATAAAAGATTGGATCTTGGATTTGATTGGGTAAACTGAGCTTTAACTTAAAGCTATAAACAGAGACAAATTAACTGATAGGTTGATGTATGGTTAGCTTTCAGTGGCTTTTATGGTTGGACTGTCTTTTTTTCTGTTCCTATTATATCCTGATGGTGTCTCTTTTATGGGTCATGTAGATTATTACATTATAGACTTACTTTGTTGACTTTTGTCTGCTGTGGACTAATGCCCTGAAAATCTGAAATAAAGTATTTTAATCAAAATAATTGGCATTGAATAATATTTTTAAATCTGACAAATGTGTCCATGTCGTACCAAAAAAATGCACATTATCTAATAAATGGATTTTCTTATTCATTTAGTGTATGGGAGATCTCAGAAAGCCACTCTAAATATCCCCTGGTGGAGCAGTATCTGGAGACGAAGAAAGGCTCACGGAATCTAATAATCAAGTATCTCTTCTGCCGATCTCTGACATTCTTTGTTATCCTGCTGGCATGCGTCTATTTAGGTTTTTACATCAATGTGTTCTCATTGACTGATGAATTCACCTGCAACATCAGATCTGGGATTTTAAAGAATGACACCTCGCTGCCTGCATTAATTCAATGCAAACTTATTGCAGTTGGAGTCTTCCAGCTTCTCAGCTATATTAACTTAATAGTGTATGTGCTTCTGATGCCTTTGGTCCTCTTTAGTATATTCATGCCATTCAGGAAGACGTCTGATGTGCTTAAAGTGTATGAAATTCTACCTGCATTCGATGCACTTCAGTTCCATTCAGAGTTTTACGATGACTTGAGTCTTTTTCTCCTGTACCTTGAAGAAAACCTTAGTGAACTTAAATCTTACAAATGTCTCAAGGTTCTAGAAAATATTAAAGGCAAAGGACAGATATTTGACCCAGTTCAAATGCTAAACCGCTTAGGAACGCTGAAGATGGACGGAAAACTTAACATCGAGCAGAAAACTGGAATGGCTTGTGAAAATAAAACTGAGCTGAAAGGTAAGATGAAAGATGTAGGATGTATTTTAACAGTGATAGAGGATGTTGGTCTTTTATGCATTGTAACAGAATAGAAAGTTGTCTCACAAGACTTAGGGTTATGCTAATGTATGATCCTTTTGCACCCCTATCTTTCTTTCAAACACATTTTATTGGCAATTTTAGACTAAATCAGTCATATCTGACACGTCAAGCCTGTGCTTCTAGCAAAAGATAACTGCATAACAAAACGCATCCCCACAGATCACCCTACGCACCTCCCCAACCCTGGTTGGGTGACAGAAATCTCTACAGAGATTCCACAATGTACAACACATTCCAGTTGGTTTACGCTTCTATAACAGACAACTCTCACTAATCCAAATCCAGTCGGTCTTCCAGCCTCAAGGCTCTTAAGGATTTCTTGCACCCCAGGACCAGTGGATATGCAGAGAGATAATCCACCAATAGTCTCCAGGTGTGTTCATACATGTTACTTCAGTCATTGAGTTCCCAAGTCAGCTTCTCCATCACCAGGAGAGACCACCATTTCACTGCCCATTTGTTTATCGTCTGCACTACCACCAGTTTCCATTTTTGAGAGATTGAGGCCCGTATTTATACTTTTTTTAGCGCCGCATTTGTGCCGCTTTTTGGCGCAAACCTACAAAATACAATGGTATTTTGCAAGTTTGCGCCGTTTTTTGCGTCAAAAAACGACGCAAATGCGGCGCAAAAAAAGTATAAATACGGGCCTGACTGTTTTGGATTAAGATAGTATGAGCGGGTATTGCCCTGTCAGATTTCATGAGGCATTTATAGCCTGAGGGTCTCAGCTGGTGTAGGATTATGGCTAGGTCTGGGTCTAACGGATAAACTAGTACCCTGCACCACCAGCAAGTGACTGAGTCTTTCCTTCCAAAAGGTCTGTGAAAGAGGCAGGACCACAAAAGGTCTGTAGGTATAGGCAAGACCATCACATGTAGATCTTGTCCCCTTCTTGGTGTTACCCTCTCCAATTCAACCCAGACGTTTTTGGATAGATCCCCTTCAGTTTTTTAGGCACAATATGCCATAATGTGATGCAGTTGTCAAAACAATCCCTGTGTTAGACACTTTGGGGCATATTTATGTGTCTGGTGGCACAGGGCAGCGCAGCAAGTCACCTTGCTGCACTATCGTACATCACAGGGAAAGGGCAGGAATGCACTGTATTTATCCAATGTGGCACATTCCTGTCCTTTCCCTGCGCTGGTGCCCTTTAGGCAGCTTAGCACCAATGCAGACATCCCTTGCTCTATGGTGCAAGGGGTGCCTGCATTGCATGTAGGTTTGTTTTTGTGCAGGAATGTGTGCTGCAACATACAGCACTCGTAGAAATAGGAACAAACAAGGAGAAATAAATATATTTCTCCTTGTTATGCCTCTCTTATCGTGGTGTTAGATTTTGGCACATTCCCAGGTTTAAAAGTCCTTGTAAATATGGGAATGTGTCAAAATCCATGGAAGGTGCATGGGAGCTCCCACCACAACGCCCATGGAACGCCTACCCAGGGCAGAGTAAGACAATACAGCGATTTGCGCTGCGTTTCCTTACTCCTTATTTTTTAAGCCATTCAAAGCCCTGCTTTGCGTGGCTTCAAAAATATGACTTAGTGGTTTGTGCTATGTATGTACCACATTGCGTGGGGCAAGCATGGCACAACCCACTTATAAATATGCCCCTTTGTGTCACTATCTTTAAACCATCAGCATTCCACACTACAGAACCAAGGCTGTAATTTCTTTAGCCATCTCGCTGTTAGGGTGGAGGAGTGTACACAGGCCATCTCTATTCTTCACCTTTTGTTGCAAATTTGCCAGAAGCTACTGTGCAGAGTTCCACAACTGCGTAGAGGAAGGAGGGCAGGATGCTGCAACAATGCTCCATGTCGAGCACCTATCCAGAGAGCAAGACTGTGGGAATGGGCTTGTAATTTTGGTTTATCACAGCATTATTCTGTGGCCTACTCCAATGACATGAGGGCTTCTGTATTCAGTTCCTGATACAGAATTTTGCTCTTTTCCACGACCCGCAGCCAGAATTGGAGTAACCGTTAAACCATACAGGCTCCTTAGTTTTTCTTGAATGGGTTGCCCAGCTGATCACTGGCACATCTTTCGCATATTTCATTTTCATATTTTTGTCTGCCATTGCTATCCTTTGGAGGTTACAGTTGATCAGTTACAGAAGGTCTCCAATCATTCAAGTTGCAGCATACAGATTTTTGAATATTTGAAAGCATATCCACACATCAAGTGAACAGAAAGGAGTGATTTTGTTTCTTAGTAAAATGTCAAATGAAACCAATAATGGTGATTCAGACACCAAAAGCATCCCTCAGGATGTGGAGCTGAGACAAATGGCAAAATTTTAAGTAAATGTTTAAAAAATAAGGTGCCCATCTTGTATGGCAGGCCCACTCGAGAAGGGATACAGCACGTCAGTAGCAGTATCATTTTCCTGTTTCTCTCAGAACTTCCCTGGGGGGACTCCTTATTTATATTATTGGTCAGTAAATCAAGGGTGAAGCCTGCTGTAACATACCACTCAGCTCACGGGTTTAAAGCATGGAATAATATAGGGATCTCTATTCTAAGCAACATGTTGGGGGAAATCGCATTAAGAGTTCATCGTACATCGTAAAAGTGAAGTTTCAGTTCCATCAACAGTAATTTTACAAAGTGCCCACAACTCAGAATTGCACTAGAAGTGAGTCAAATTAGCTCTCTTCTTTTCTCAAAGTTCAGCCCAAAACAGGCCAGATTCTCATTGAGACGCCTTGAGCAGGCAGCTATCTCCAAAACAAACAAAAATCTGATATGAAACGCTTCTAATACCGTGCAAAATCAGTGGGACAAACAGGAGGAAGGCTTAGGAGAATTTGGCGTAGCAATCTGGAGGGAGGTGTTGATAGCTTCCCAAACAAAGGCCTGACTGTGGTTGGTTCAGCCTCTTACACAAAATCTATTACATCTCAGTGCAGCTCAAGAACTGACTGTTATATTTGTTACCAAAGTAAAGGGAATTTTCTTAAAATGACTAAGAATTGTCCCATTAGTAAACAAGCATTAGAAAAACCAATAGGTCTGGCCATGACCACCTCCTTTTGGCTTTGTCAGTGCTTGTTTTTATTTTGTCATGAATTTTGCCATTGACGGCTGGTAATTTGAGCAGACCAAGGAAGGTACGGGTGAGCAACATGTGCACACATACATACTCACATTCGTCCATCTGCATGCATACTCACACCCATACATTCACAAACATGCATACATACACTTACCATTCATAACCACATACACAATTCTATTCACAGCAAGCACACACTAATGCACACCTAGTGGTGGCAAAACTTTATTGTTGGAGAAGTTGTCTAACCCGCATCAAACTGACAAAAAAACATGGATAGAAGGAAAAATATTTTTGGTCTCTAGAAGCACGTTATCAGACAGTCTGTGGCAGTTAAGGGAAGCAGACAGGGCTCGTCCTGAAGCGTGGAGTGCCCCCCACCCACCTTTTTTACAGACATCAAATGCTGAGAAGAAGTCAGCCCGATAGACACTGCTTATGTTCAGGTCATGCATCCAGGTGCAATACATGTGCTAAAAGAGCAGCCACCTGGCTTCCTCAGCTGAGCTTTGTTTGGCTCAGGATTTCACAGCCCTGTGGGCGTGACCTCCTCAGCTTGGTAAGGCACCTTCAGGTCCTCCCCATGATGACGAGGAGTGAGTTACAGATTGACTCGGACCTGAGCCCTTCAGTTTTAAGCCAAGAAGGGCAGAGGGTCAATGAGTGTCACGTCGTCACAGTGTGAGATGGGGTCAGCAACTCTCCTGACCCCATCCCGTTCTGTGATGAGTAGGGGGCTGCCACCTCCTCTCACTGGCTGACCTTGGGTCAGTCCCAACCCTCCAGGAACTTCCCGTCACCCAAGATCACCCTTGCAGCCTATTTTAAAAAAATGTTTGGTCCGTTTGTGTGCCCCTGCGTGTGTATGTTCATGGCCCTCATTACAACCCTGGCGGTAAATGCCGCTTACTGCCGTGCAGAAGACCGCCAACATACCTCTGCGGCAGCGGAATTCCGCTACAGGTATTACGACCCACAGCTCGGAATCTGCCATAATACAGACACCCACACAAGTCCGCCACACCAAAGGTCAGTGATAAACTGGCGATAACAAAACCTCCACCGTCACGCCAACAGGAATACGCCCACAGTATCACAACCCACGAATCAACACGGCGGTCTTTCAACCGCGGTAATCCATTGGCAGTACACACCGCCGCGCTCAAAATACACACACATATACAAAACACAACCACATTGGACAATTCGAAATATACACACCTGATGCACATACACACACCACACCCACACACCCAATCCAATATAAAGTACACACCCACATCACCCACAAACCCTTTCTACCAGAAATTTGAAAGCAGGCCACAGAGAGACACTACCTAAAACAACACCAGCATCCACAGACACACAACACCATCACTTATACAACATCCACACACCTCAAACAACCCACATCAACACATCCCCTCACACATCACAACACACACCACCTCACACATCACCCACACCACATCATGGCACCTCAACGACACCCCAGGTTCTCTGAGGAGGAGCTCAGGGTCATGGTGAAGGAAGTCATCCGGGTAGAGCCACAGCTATTCGGATCACAGGTGCAGCAGACATCCATTGCAAGGAAGATGGAGCTATGGAGCAGAATTGTCGACAGGGTCAACGCAGTGGGACAGCATCTAAGAACACTGGGTGACATCAGGAAGAGGTGGAACGACCTACGGGGGAAGGTGCGTTCCATGGTCTCCAGACACCAGATTGCTGTACAGAGGACTGGCGGTGGACCCCCACCTCCTCCCCCACAACTAACAACATGGGAGGAGCAAGTCTTGGTAATACTGCATCCTGAGGGCCTCGCAGGAGTAGCAGGACGACTGGACTCTGGTAAGGCAAATCTTTACTAATTTATCCCCCACCCTATCTGCATGCCATCACATACCCCACCCTTACCTTCACACCAATCACCCCAACAACCCACAGAAACCCCACCAACACAACCCACACATACCTAAAACAAGCCCTGCATGTAACACCAATGCATGAACACCCATCACCAAAGCATGTCCACTACAGATACCCACACAGACCCCAAGCCAACTATCACAAAAGGACCAAGCCAAGAATGCAAGCACTGGAGTACAGGGTCACTCACCCATTGCACACAATGGCACACACAGATGCAATAATCATGCCTTTACACCCCTACAGGACCCTGTCAGACTCCGGTGTTGGCACGGTTTCAATCCCATGTTATCGGAGGATAAACTATGTACTTGTTCCATTCTGTCTAAACACAAAGGGTTCTCCTCCCGCCCCCTTTGTGACAAGGTTCATTGGCCAGGGGGAAGCACTAGGTGGTGGCTGACTTGCATTCACCCTTCACACATTGTATCTGGGACTACATATCCCAGCAACCCTCAAGGTTAGCCATTTTTAGGGTGTGGCTCTGCTATATAAACCAGCCACACCCAATCTCCAGTGCACACTATTCTGGAGCCTTCTTCAAGCTGACTCCGTTTCCAGACTCTGCTAGAGAAACTAATAACGAGTGTTCCAACTCGTTCACGGTGAGGCCGTTCCATTGGGGTTTTCCCTAATGGTGTTTGTGTCAGTTACTAAACAACTGTAATAGTTGCAATCTCATCTCCGACCTTCGAAGTTGAGAAATTGCATGTTGACTTAGCGTGCGGCTTTATTTAACCGGCAACATTGTTCAGAATGTTGCCTTGAATACAAAGTATCCAAATAACTGCCCCTTTGCTAAAGAATAACATTTGTTCTTGTTTATTGATTTTCCAAATAGCTGCCGCTTTGCTAAAGAATAACATTTGTTCTTGTTTATTGATTTTTGGATTGCTTGTGTTATTTGTTTTACACATGTTAAATAGAATAAGAGAATTGACCTTGTAATAGTTTTCCTTTGCAGCATCTCATTCGTTTTTGTAATCACTAAAAAGAAAATGAGTGGACTTCTATTTAGAACAATTTTCTTGTGATATTAACCCTTGATTTCCTGGTTTCTATTTTGGGACTTACTATTTCTCTTGAGTTTCTGAGTTTCTGACATATGCTGTCTTGTACATTATGGTGTTGGTTTGGAGTGCCAATTATTAGATTGTCAAGTGAGAATAGGGAGTTTAGTTCATTTTAATATGTTTGATGGAAAACATATTTACAATTTTATATTGTTTGATTTATAAATATTGTGATTGTTGTTCTATGGTAATTCTAACAGTTTTTCCTTTTAGGTCTCCCTCCTGGCTGTTCCCATCCTAATTCCCTTCCTCCCGCCTGGCCGCTCCAATCATCAGTGCTATTACAGCATTCTGAGTTGGTGCTGCCTGGAGGTGGGCCTCTAAATCATCAACGCACAGACTCCGAGGAATTGGGCCTTGACAGACCCCTACCCAACGTCACCGGACAGGAGGTGCCAGACATATCCAGTCCCCCCCACAGAAGAGACCCACAGTGATGACAGCAGCTCTGCACAACTGGATCAAGATGACCAGCCCGGCCCATCAGGGACCTCGGGACAGTCGGTTCCCCTGACACTGGCACCACATAGCCTCCACCCTCAGGAAACACCAGCACAGCACCCACCCAGCTGGCCCATCCCTCTGTCCCCAGGACACGTCAATCAGCAGTGTGCCCACCACTACAGGGAACCCAGGCAACCCCACTAACACAGGACGGTCAGGGACCTGGGGGCAGTGGCAGTGGGCACACAGTTCAGGGGACAGAGGCACAGGACAACAGGGAAGCTGGGAGGACTGCTGTGCGACAGGGGGAGGACAGGCCCAGGGAACCCACTCTCCACGAGGCACTCTCCTACATAATGGGAGGTTACCATCATTCCCAGGAGACGATAGCAACGGTACTGGCCAAGTTTCAGGAGACCCAGTGGCTGCAGGAGGAACACTACCTTGGCATCAGGGAGGACTTGAAGTCCATTAACAACACCCTGGTCACCATTGCAGGGGTGCTGCAAGACCTTGTCAACACCAGGAGGGACACAGTGGCACAACAAGGGGCCCCTGACACTAGCCTGGCAGATGAACAGCCCTCCACCTCCGCCAGCGCTAGTGGACAGGAGGCACCGCCACAGGAACACGACACCAGCACACCACCCCCTGCAGATGGAGAACCACCCCGCAAACGGTCCCTGAGATCCAGGAACAAGACAGAACATTGCCAAGACCCCTGCCAGGAAATGAGACCCCCCTGAATGTCACCCTTCTGTCCCACTTTGTCACCCTGTCCATCCTTCAACTGCCATTGCTCCACTTCCTATGCCCCTTTGGACGATGTACCTGTGAAACAAATAGACTGGACTCTGCCATGGACATTCCTCCACCATCCCCCCAGCCCATTTTACAACTCCCTCCACTTATTTGCACAGAAATAAACACACTTCAATCACAAAACTATCTGGAGTCAGTCTGTGCTTTCACAAACGTGTAATTGCAATAACCATGGAATATAGCAATGTCAGTTTACTTGCGCACATACCGATGTAACACAGCTGTAGGCCATGAGGAAATATAGCAGAGGGCACAAAGTGGGACCCACATCTGTGAAATGGAAAGGCAAAGTGACAAGTCAGGGTCCATACACTGAGTGAAAAAGAAAGACTTATGCTAGCTCCTGAAATTGTATGAGATGTGGGAGGCAGTGACATCTTACCTGTGTCTCACTGGAAGTATTGCATGATTATGATGTTTCGATTGTCGATATCCTCTTCTTCTGCCTCCTCTTCTTCACTGTCCACAGGCTCCACAGCTGCCACAAGACCACCCTCTGGCCCATCCTCCTGCAGAAAAGGCACCTGCCGTTGCAAAGCCAGGTTGTGCAGCATACAGCAGGCCACGATTATCTGGCACACCTTCTTTGGTGAGTAGTAGAGGGAACCACCTGTCATATGGAGGCACCGGAATCTGGCCTTCAGAAGGCCGAAGGTTTGTTCGATCACCCTCCTAGTTCGCCCATGTGCCTCATTGTAGCGTTCCTTTGCCCTTGTTCTGGGATTCCTCACTGGGGTAGCCAGTAGCCATGACAGGTTGGGGTAACCAGAGTCTCCTGCAAATATCGAGGGACAAGTGTTAGACACACACTAACCCGTGGGGACAACCCCATACCCTGACACCTATTCACACTGTATTGGGTCCTTGGCCTCACCTATTAGCCACACAGTGCCTCTGGAGTTGCCCCATCACATAAGGGATGCTGCTATTCCTCAAAATGTAGGCATCATGCACAGAGCCAGGAAACTTGGCATTCACATGGGAGATGTTCTGGTCTGCTAAACACACCATCTGCACATTCATCAAATGGTAGCTTTTTCTATTTCTGTACATCTGTTCACTCCTGCGGGGGGTACTAATGCCACATGTGTCCCATCAATGGCACCAATGATGTTGGGGATATGTCCCAGGGCATAGAAGTCACCTTTCACTGTGGGCAAATCCTCCACCTTAGGGAACACCATGTAGCTGCGCATGTGTTTCAGCAGAGCAGACAACACTCTGGACAACACGTTAGAGAACATTGGCTGGGACATCCCTGATGCAATGGCCACTGTTGTTTGAAAGCAACCACTTGGCAGGAAATGGAGTACTGACAGGACCTGCACTAGAGGGGGTATCCCTGTGGGATGGCGAATAGCTGACATCAGGTCTGGCTCCAACTGGGCACACAATTCCTGGATTGTTGCACGATCAAATCTGTATGTGACTATTATGTGTCTCTCTTCCATTGTCAACAGGTACACCAGCGGTCTGTACACCGGAGGATGCCTCCATCTCATCACCTGCCCCAGCAGACGTGCTCTATGGAGGAGAACAGCGAGCAGAGAGTCAGCCAACACTGAGGTATCCTAAAATGTCATTTGCACAAATGTATTAATCTGCAATGTGCCTGTAACTGTGTGTATTGCAGGCCTACATAGGTGTGACGCAGTTATTATTAATGCCATGTGGCCTCCTGAAATGGCGGCTGCCTGACCTGTAAGGTGGGACAAGGGGATATGAGGTAACTGCACTGG
Source organism: Pleurodeles waltl (assembly GCF_031143425.1). NCBI lineage: Eukaryota > Metazoa > Chordata > Amphibia > Caudata > Salamandridae > Pleurodeles > Pleurodeles waltl. The sequence continues at coordinate 1,388,325,210 of NC_090447.1, read as the reverse complement.
CGTTGTACACCGTCACGGTGGGCAGTCGAAGACCGCAGCGCATTTCTGCATTGGTTAACACTGGGCCCTATGGGTCCGAGGAGCCAATGACGATGTACGCCGGTGGTGACGGTACGCACCACCGCGGACGTGACCGCCATTTTCTGTCTGTTCACTCACTTGATACCTGACCTTCAACAGGAGAGGACCTACACTGCAAATGCTGCTGTGACCTCAGTCTGGAAGCGACGATGGCTCATGTGTCTGGGGAAAGGGCCCCTGCCTTCACTTCGGAGGAGTTGGAGAAACTAGTGGATGGGGTCCTCCCCCAGTACACGCAACTGTACGGTCCTCAAGACAAACAGGTGAGTACACTGTGAGCATACTGCATGGGCAATGCCTGTTTTGAGTGGTGTGGATGGAAGATACATTGGGGGGGGGGCTCAGGCCTGCATGTGCGGATATGGGGAGTGTATGTGTTTCAGGGCAAGGGTGGGAACGGGGGACAATGAGTGTGATGGTCCGGACGGGTAAGTAATTTCCTTTCCCTCTGTACCTTTTTTCTAGGTCAGCGCCCACCAGAAGAAGGGTATTTAGCGTGCCATCGCCAAGGTCGTCCGGACCCTGGGGGTCCACCACAGACGCAGCACCCACTGCCGGAAAAGATGGGAGGACCTGCGCCGCTGGGGCAAGAAGACGGCGGAGGCCCACCTGGGGATGGCCTCCCAACGTGGGAGGGGTGCCTGTCGCACCATGACTCCCCTGATGTTCCAGATCCTGGCGGTGGCCTATCCGGAGTTGGATGGGCGCTTGAGGGCATCACAGCAGCCACAAGGGGGTGAGTACACTCTCATTCAGCTAACTTTGCACGCATTACGAGGTGTCTGGGCGGGAGAGGTGGCCAGTGGGTTCCCCTAGGCCAGGGCGATCTTGGTAGGCAAGGTCCCTTGTGAGGCAGGCTATGTGGCACCCCAACCCCATTAGTGGTTAGAGCCATCTACACCTAGTCAGGCTCCTGTGACTTCCAGGTGTGCAGCAATTGGGCTTAGGCCTCGTACCCCATGGGAATGTGATTAATCTAGGAACTATAAGTGCATGGCGTAGTGCAGAGGGCTGCTCACTGTCTGTTGTGTCCGCCAACGGTAGTGGTGTTGCATGCGCTAAACATGTTTTTCTTCTGTCTTCCCCCCACCTTTTTGTGGTCTCCCTGTTCTTGTGTGCAACAGCATCATCAGGCAGAGGAGCATTGGCACCAGAGCAGGAGGGAGCTGCATCCCACTTGGCCCTGGAGGGTGAAGTTACGGATTCTGAAGGCACCAGTAGGACGGAGGGCGAGGAGAGCTCCACGGCTGGGACAGGAGCAGAGACCAGCGACAGGGACTCCTCCTCTGATGGGAGCTCCCTTGCAGTGGCGGGCCCCTCTGTGCCCACTGCATCAACACATACAGCCGCCACCCCCCCCACTAGCACCGCCCTTCCAGCAGCCCATTAGTGTGTGTCCAGTGCCCGCTCACCCAGGAGGGTGGGCATCTCCTTCGCCCCAGGCACCTCAGGCCCTGCCCCAGTCAGCCCTGCTGCCCTCAGTGAGGAGGCTATTGACCTCTTCAGATCCCTCACTGTTGGGCAGTCTACCAGGGTTTTGAGAGGCATTTGCAACAAACAAATGCATACCTGGAGGGCACTCATTCTGGCCAGGCAGCCCAAACGTTAGCATTTCAGGCTCTGGCCTCAGCACTGATGGCAGCCATTGTCCCTGTGTCCAGCCTCCCCCCTCCAACCTCCTCCACCCAGACCCAATCCCCTGTACCTCAGCCTATCGCAAGTACACCATCAGACCAGCATGCACACACATCAACACACAAGAGTGGCTCAGGCAAACATAAGCACCACACATCCCACAGGCACTCACACAAGCACCATACCCATGCACACATGACAACATCCACTTCCTCCACTGTGTCCCCCTCCTCCACGTCTCCCTCCCAGTCTCGTCTCCACTCACACCTGCATGCACTACATCCTCAGCCACTACCTCCAGCACCAGCACGCCCATCACCACACACCGCTCACGTTCACTCACCACCCCACTGCCATTCACACATCCCCAGTGTCCTCTACCAGTGTGTCTGTGAGCCCTCCTCCCAAAGTACACAAACGCAGGCACACACCCACCCAACAGCCATCCACCTCACAACAGCCTTCACCCAAATTCAGCAGATGTACACCTCCTACAACCACTACCTCTTCCTCCACTCCCCAACCACCTCCATCTACCCATCCCAGTGTGTCTAAAAAACGTTTCCTGGCAAACCTTGACCTCTTCCCTTCATCTCCCCCAGTCCTTCCCCTCGGGCCAGGGTTTCCAGGTCCTAGCCCTGCACCTCAGCCACCACATCCCCAGGCACAGTGGTGCCAGCAACTGTGGGGTCATGGAGTGCGCCAACCATCAGGGCTGCCAGTGTGCCACGTAGCGAGGGCAAAGACATTTCGCCACCTGACAAGGTGAAAAACGTGCTCACATCCCGGAGGGAGATGCCGAAAACACCAGCCATCAAGGGGTCAGCGAAAACGAAAGGGGATAGTGGCAAGACAACTGCGCCACCATCAAAGGTGGGGAAGGGACAAAAACTGAAGGGCAGGTCAGGAGAGGGCATGGTGGCACAGACTGAGGTACCAGTGTCACACCTTCTGTCCACGTCCACGCCAACCTGTACGGCGGCGAACACCGCCTCCGGCACGTCTACAGCCGCTGTGACAGTCCCCAGCCTCTTCCCCGGTGGGCAACCGTCCGAGGCTGCAGGAGACATCCTGCTTTCTCCCTCAGCAGGTGCTGACACATGCCCCGCCGCCACAGACCCCGCCGCCAGCACCGCCGCCACAGACCCCATCGCCAGCACCGCCGCCACAGACCACGCAGCCAGCACCGCCGCCACAGACCCCACAGCTGGCACCACCACAACAGACCCCGCATCCAGCACCGCCATGACAGACAACGCCGCAAACACTGCCAGCGGCCCGTGACGTCCTCGGACAGTGGCACCACTGCTGACATGCCTACCATCCCCAGTGGTCAGTCGTCCAAGGCTGGTGGTGAGTTCCAGGACCCTGGGCAGCTTCCATGAAGCATTACTGTCATCACTGTTGTCACATGCAGGTGGAATGCGAAGCCGCAGCAGTGTGGGGTATGTCGCTGCCTCCATGGTGTATCATGCTACCTGTACCTCGGCAATCTCATGGCACACACACCCAGGTGAGGGAATTCTACCAGCCACACTGCACGTGGAGCACTCTGGGCACCAGGCCCCCTCCAGAACCAGTGGAGAGATACATCCACTACCTCAGTCCTTGGCAGGATGAAGCACTCTGGACACAAAGCCCCCTCCAGAACCAGTGGAGAAAGGCATCCATTACCTCAGTCCTTGGCAGGATGAAGCACTCTGGGCACAAAGCCCTCTCCAGAACCAGTGGAGAAAGACATCCACTACCTCAAACCTTGGCAGGATGAAGCACTCTGGGCACAAAGCCCCCTCCAGAACTAATGGAGAAAGGCATCCACTACCTCAGTCCTTGGCAGGATGAAGCACTCTGGGCACAAAGCCACCTTCAGAACCAGTGGAGTACAGCATCCACTCACCCTGTCCTTGGCAGGATGAAGCACTCCGGGCACAAAGCCCCCTCCAGAACCAGTGGAGAAAGGCATCCAGTTGGGAGACTGTGGCTTTGCACTCCCCAGGATAAAGCAGTGGGCAACCCACCCACTGGAGAGACTTGAGAGACTGTGGCTTTGCACTCCCCGGGATAAAGCAGTGGGCAACCCACCCACTGGAGAGACTTGAGAGACTGTGGCTTTGCACTCCCCAGGATACATCAATGGGCATGGAGCCCCCTCACGCTGAGGTGCCTGTTTCATTTCGATCTGATGCCCCAGCAGTGTTCTCTCCGTTTCCAGTCAGGTATCATGTGTGGGCTTCGCCCATGCATTTTGGGCCCAGTGGTCTACCGACATTGATTGGTGCACTATCCGGACTTGTGTAGTTGGTGTACATAATTGCGTTTACTGGATTTTTAACTTTGATAATGAGATTTAACATGATTACAGTCGTTCAAATCAATTCCTTTTGTCCTTGTGTTCCTCCAAGGGGTGGGAGGGTGTATGTGTACTGTTGCTGCATGTATTTGTGTATGGTGTTGTGGGTGGGGGTGTTGTGTGTTGCATGTGTGTGTCACTCTCTTTTCCCTCCACCCTCCCCGTGTTGTAGGTGCAGTACTCACCGTGGTCGTCGCCACCGTCGTTGGTGCTCCTGATAGAAGAGAAGGAAGACCAGCATCGGCAGTATCTGCAATTCGGGCTTCATGGCGTCCTGGTTCCTCGTGGGGTGTGGAGAGGTGAGTGTTTTCCCTTCTGTGTACAGTTTCCGCGTGTTTTTGTTCGCGATGGTTCCGCCCCGGAAAAGGTGGCGGATAGGCATCTTGTGATAGGGTGGGCAGTACATTGTCTTCCACCTGTCAGTTGGCAGTTACCGCTGCGCTGTTTGTTTGCACCGCTGTGGCGGTCAGAGTGTTAAAGTGGCTGTCTATGTTGGCGGTTTCCGCCACGGTCGTAATCCCATTTTTTTTTCCGCTGGCGTGTTTGCGGTGTTTTCGCCGCTTTAACACTGACCGCCATGGTTGTAATGAGGGCCTATGTGTATGTATGAATGTATGGTGAGTAGTATGTGCTTGCTATGAAGGTGTGTGTATGTGTTTGTGAATGCTGGGTCTATGTATGTATGCATGCTTGTGAATGTACGGGTGTGAGTTAGTGTGCATGGAGATGGGTTAGTGTGAGTATGTGTGTGTGTGTGTGTGTGTGAGCCCGCCTTCCCAACCCCTGCTTGCTCAAATTGCCAGCAGCACTGAAGGGAACTACATTGTATGTGGATGTGTTCCTTGTAAAAGGGCAGAATACTATCATTCAAAGTGGTGTTAGCCAATGGCTGTGGTGGGGTGACCCATTGAATAATGCTAGATACTGTGGTGCATGGAAGAAAAATGTGCACGCAGAAGGGGAGGGGCGCCACACGGGGGGGAAAGGGAAATAAAAATTACCCCCCCCCCCAAAAAAAAAAACACTTACCTTCTCGCTGCCATTCCCTGCTCCTCTGCTGGCTGCAGACAGGCAGGCAGGCACGCACAGGTCCCCAGCCTGCCCTGTGGCCAATCCTGACGCTGCTCACAGCAGCATCAGGATTGGCTTGGAGCACCCAGCCAGGATGCTCCCAGGCAGACTGGGAGCCTGTGCAGACTGTCTCCAGCCCTGCAACTGGAGAGAGCCTTGTGCGCATGTGTATTTGGCCGTATATGAGCACTCCCCTCACTGCTCGTCACCCCCGTGGCCCAGGCCCTTTTACTAAAAATCATAACAAACATAGTTTATTATAGTATTTTATCAAAAGGTTCGCAGCTGCCGGCCAGGAGGGCGACGTTCCTCTGCCCTAATGGAGGAGCCGCCCTGTGAATGACGCAACAGACCAATTGATGAAGAGGGCAGGTTCAAAGCCCCTGTACATAAGTATATAATACATAGAATTTTAGTAAAATCAAAAGTTGTTGGCTTACGGCAGACATAGAAATACCTGCAATAAATCACAAGCACACTGAACCAGACATTTCTCTCATACACTAATTGGTGTTTTGGATGGAGTAAGCAGGACTTGGGTTGATAGGATGCTGATAGATATGAGGTGTTGTTGGGCAAAAGAGACCAAGCACAATGCTGGAGGTCAGAAAGAGTCCCTCTTAAAGGAGAATACTGGGTAGATATTCATGTCTAGATGAACCAATTTACAAGGCCCAGAGATGTCTGCATAAACATCATAAAATCTGTGAGTTTTTTATGGGATTGTTAGCAGGACCATTAACAGATAATTACAAAATAAGATGGATTAAACAACTTGCTTAGTATGGGGGCTGCTCAAATTGAATGGATCATTCAGTTCAAGAGCTGTAATGCTACTTTGGGTAGATCTTCTAATAACTAATCGCCCTGAGAACTTATTGCTCAAGAAGTGCATGTTAGTATTGGTTATGTAATGCACATATATAAAAAAGAGTGTTTTTTAAAAATATACGGGCAAAACCAAACCTGTTTTGATTGGTAACATATTTTGCACCTTTATTCTTTTCTTTCCCACACACATAACATTATTACATCAATAGTTAGGGCACGTACATGGAGTTTCACAGCAGGGGTTTGTCCTGATGTATGTGCATCACCTTTTTAGGCAGCTGAAGTGCAGAAAGGTGCTGATGATGAATTGAGATTGCTGATAGCACTCAGTTAATTTGATCTTGGGTCAAAGGCAGACTCCTCTCCCTTCCCCAACCAGATCTCACAGTAGTGACAGACGCACAACTTCTGGGATAGGGCAGCCATTTGGGAGAGGTGGATATCAAAGGACTCTTATCTCTGGTGGAACCTGGACTCCACATCAATGTGTTGGAGCGACGGATGATCCAGCTAGCATTGAAAGCATTTTTTCTCCATCAAGGGGAAGTTAGTACAGGTATTCAAGGACAACACCACTGCCGTGTGGTACTGCAACAAGGAGGGTGGGGTGGTGTCGTGGACCATTTGTCAAGAGGCTCTGCGTCTCTGTACATGGCTGGAACAGCATGGCATAATCCTGATGGTTCACCACTTGGCAGGTTCTCTGTACACCAGGGTGGACAAACTCTGCCATCGAGGCCTAGCGGATCACGGACTCTTCCAGCAGTGGAGAGAGTCTTGGTTAGATCTGTTCCCCTCCAAAGAGAGTGCGCAATGTCAATGGTATTGCGTGTTGGGAGTATTCAAGGCGATTATCCCTCTGAGGTTCTTTTCATCATGAGTAGAACTCAGGCTTGCTGTATGTCGTTTTGCCCATACCACTCCTGCCCAGAGTTCTCTAGAAGATCAAGAACAACGCAGCGCAAGTAGTCCTTGTGTTTCTGGATTGGGCACGGACAATCTAGTATCCCAAGCTTCTGAAAATTAGCATTGATCCTCCGATCAGGCTGCCTCGTTGGGAGGATCTTCTGTTGCAGCAGCAGGGGAACTGTCAACTCTGCACCTTCATGCATGGAGATTGAGCAGCAACAGTTGACAGCCTTGGACCTTCCTCCTGAAGTGTGTAATGGTATTTTAGCTGCCAGGCGTTCCTTCACAAAAGCGATATACGTCTGCCTTTGGCAAAGATTTGTAAAGTATTGTATAGAGAAGTCTTTAGATCCTCTTTCTGTTTCTCTCTGATGTTCTTCTTTTCTTTCTGTCCCTTGACCAGCAGGGCTCTGCAATGGTCACTCTTAAGGGTTATCTATGTACTTCATCTGCTTTTCTGTGGCTGGCTGACCAGCCTTCTTGTTTAGGTCTCCTACTGTAAATAAGTTTTTAAAAGGGCTTATAGATATGTCCCCCCCCCTTCGCCCTTCATTACGCCTCAGTGGGAGCAGAACCTGGTTCTCACATACCTCATGTGTGCTTCGTTTGAACCACTTCACAAATGTCCAATAAGGTTGGTCACCAGTAAAACAGCCTTTCTCGCAGCCATAACATCGTCCCAGAGGGTGAGTGAGCTGCAAGCCTTGTCATCCAAGCCTCCATATCTCACAGTGTTTCCTGATAAAGTGGTGCTTTGCACCTGAGCCTCTTTCCTCCTAAAGTTAGTGACCCAATTTCATTTGGGACAGATTGTCACCCTTCCTACCTTCTTTGCTCCCCCACATCCCTCTAAGGAAGAGGAGCAACTCCACCAGCTGGACTCAAAAATAGCATATTCTTTCTATCTTAACCACACAAAAGAGTTCCTGGTGACAACCAACTCTTTGTGTTATATGTGGGAGCAAAGAAAGGTTGGGCAGTAAAGAAATTGCACTTGGTCATTCTCTGTAAAAATAAATCTGCTATGCTCTGGCTATAAAGCAGCCTCCTGAGGGCTTACAAGCCCTTTCCACTGAGAAAAAGCTATGACCATGGCATTAGCTCATGGAGTCCCAGCCCTGGACATCTGTCAGGCAGCAGCGTGAGTGTCTTTACACATGTTTGCCAAACCCTACTGTCTGGACAGTCAGGTCCGTAGGGACAGACATTTCACCCGCTCAGTCCTGCAGGACTTTTTAGATTACAAAATTTGTGTGCAGCCCATCGCCAGGAGGATATGGCTTGGGTATCTATTCAAAGTTGGGGAATCTGCAGCTAGAAGTCTCTGTCAGATGAACAAATTACTTACCATTGGTAATGCATTATGTGGTAGAGACTACATCTAGCCGTTGATTCTTTACACCCACCCATGCCTCCCCACTCTGCGGACTCATTTGCTAGGGTTAGTGTGATCCCTTTTCAGGGTGCTAGATTGGACACACAATCGTCAGTTCATTTCTTTGATCTGCACTCCTTGCATGCAAAGTCGTGAAAAAAGTAGCTGGCATCCACGCGCCTTTGTGGGTGGCTGTGACATCACAACCGTCACCAATGTCACTGTGTGGGCCCAGGGGCAGATGGGGCTGGCGACACATGCGGGGAGTTTCTCGGGTAGGGGTTTCTGGATCCGGTCTGACACCGGAGGAGGTTCAGGGGTGGGGAATCCACAGCTAGATGTAGTCTCTGCCAAATAATGTAATACTGAAGGTGATGAACTTGTTCATATATGTTTATATTATTCTACACTTAACATGTTTTGGGTCATTGCATAGTTGCTATATATGTTGCTTCATTAGATGCTTATGTGTCTCTGTTTTTATTTTATCTATCACAATAGGCAAATAGTAACTATTTATCTATAAGCATTTCACTATTGAAAAATTTAGGAAAGATAAAATAATGTTATAAAAGTACACAAATAAATTAACTTCAAACACTGCAACTCTTGAAAATCCATGTTCATTTGATACAACTTTAAATCTCAATATATTACATTCCGAACACATATATTCCCTTACTATGTAATCATGTAGCTGTATATTTATTTCTATAGTCCTACTGTACAAGAGGGAAGAAAATACTCTCTTGAAAGGTTTATTCTGTCACACCATCACCCTATACCTCTATCAATCTACTCTCTATCTCCACCCTCTGACTCATCCCAAACCGATTCTACTACTATGGTCTCCAAAATATCTCTTCCTATATGCTTCCCTCCTGGCTCACCCTACACCTCAGTTTACTACTATGATCACTCAAACAACCCTACTATATTCTCCCTCATTTATCTCTCCTCTGACTCATCCCACACCCCGCTTCCTTTATTACTATGATCTCCCTAATCCCTTTCTACAGACTCTTCTCTCCTCCATCTCTCCTTTACTCATCCCAAACCTCATCTTACTAATATGATCTCCCAATTAACACTATTGGATTCTTTACTCCTCTATCCCTCCATTATTCTATTCATTCCAACTAACAGACTCACATATCCTCCACTCAAATTAACTCATATCTCCCTATACTAATACTGTACTCATATTTCTCTATACTAATCAACCTCTAATCCTTTTGGGTTCCATAGTAGCGTGCTACTCGCCGAAAACCACTTTATTACGAAGGCACTTCCATTATGTTTGAAAACACCTACCCTCGATGTTGAACAGTTGTCAACCAAAATAACCATAGTGATACTGTAAACCCTCTGCATTCTTATCTCAACAGCTAGTCAAGAGTTCTTGATCAGCACACCAAGTGATACGGCCAAGGGAAAGCATGGACACAAAGATGAAGCATTGCATAAAGGTGGGTAAGGATACAGCATCGTTTTTGCAAGAAGCATATTTTGGTTATAGGAGGCAGTTGTCACTAGAGTAAGCTCTTTTTCAGGACAGCATAGTGTTGATATGGAAAAAGTGTTTTTAGTTCTGATGAGGGACTACAACACCTCTGTAGTATATTTATCTATGGTAGCATTATAGACTCTGAACTGCTCACCCATCCCACTGCAACTTAACAATGTTGGTGGCGTTCCTTTCCTAAAGGCTTCTCCAGAGAGCCAAATCTGTTCCCCCTCAATCCTCCCTGCGCTGCTGCATGCCTTCTTGCACTGTTCTGTGGACGATCACTTTCTAGCTTCCAAACAAGCTCCAGAGCTTGCCTTGTGGCCCCTGACTGCACCCTACTCCTCCCTATATCCCCCACACACGTACTATTGCTGATGGACTACTTTGTAGAAAGCATAGACTTTATGGTACATTGAATCAATACAAGTCTCCCTACATCGCTCATCCAAGCCTCTGCAGAATGGGTGCTTATGGCCAGATGCTTCTTAAGGTGGCCTGTTCAGCAGTTAAACTGTTCTCAAGGCCTCCTGCCCAAAGGTACAGCTCATGAATAATTTTGGTGGATAAGCCAAATGCCTTGTCTCAAATGTCCGTCCTGCAGCCGCCTGTTCTCCTCCATCTTGTTCAGAATCTTGCCCAGTGTATCCTGGGAATGTTGGCATGCTCCCAGGATTGTGGTGAGTGCCTCCTGGAGGGTCGGTTCCCTGGGCTTGTCCTCCCCCTGTCGCACAGCAGCCCTCCCAGCTTCCCTGTTGTCCTGTGCCTCTGTCCCCTGAACCGTGTGCCCACTGCCACTGACCCCAAGTCCCTGATTCTCCTGGGTTTGTGGTCTGCCCGGGGTCCCTGTAGTGGTGGACACACTGCTGATTGACATGTCCTGGGGACAGAGGTATGGGCCCGCTGGGTGGGTGCTGTGGTGGTGTTTCCTGAGGGGGGAGGCTCTGTGGTGGTGTGAGAGTGTGCCTGGGTAACCGACTGTCCAGAGGTCACTGATGGGCCAGGCGACCAGAGCTGCTGTCATTACTGTGGGCCTCTCCTGTGGGGTACTGAATGTTGCTGGCACCCCTTCGCCGGTGACATTGGCTGGGTTACCTGTGGGGATGTAAATGCAGTGTTATGTGTGTGACATCTTGTGCATGGTGGGTTGCCCTCTATGGTTGTTATTGCCCTGGCAGCTTTGCCTTGTGTGAGTTGTTATTTGGTGGGCTAGGTGATTCTCTCTAGTGTGCATGCTGTGGTGATAGGTGTCCATGCAGGTCTGTGAGTGGTGTCCATGCATTGGTACAGCATGCAGGGATTTGGAATTGGGATGAGTGGGTTGTGATGGTGGGGTGTGTGGCAAGTGCATGGGCAGTGCAGGGGCCCCCAGGGGCACCCCAAGTCCCCTTACCGCCAGCCGTTCCATGGCGGTGTTTACGGCCACGGACAGGCTGGCGGTCGGGGACTCATAATCACCAGGGCAGTGGTGCTTGCACCGCTGCCCGCGGTATGTTGGAAGGGCCGGCGGTATGGGCGTGTCTATTGCGCCACGGTCATAATTGCTGGCGGAACACCGCCAGCCTGTTGGCGGTGGTACCACCACCTTACCACCGGCCGCCAGGGTCGTAATGACCCCCAAAGTCTCTTTCAAGCACAAAGTACCTGGTTTGGAGTGGAAAATCTCCGCAAAGGGCCGCAGAAGAAGAGATACGTGGAAAAATAGGGTGTGTGTCGATTTCTTCCCAGCACACACAAACTTGCGTCGTTATTTTTCACGCAGGGAACTCGTGCGTCGTTTTCCGGCGCACGGACAGTCTCTTTCTATGGGTTGCGGGGATTACCAGATGTCCCGGGTCTGTGCGTGGATTCTCCTGCTTGTTTTCCGGCTGGGCGTCGTTCTGCGGGTCTGTGCGTCGAAGTTTCGCTCTCACGGCAGGCGTCGCGTCGATTTCTCCTATGGAAGTCGGGCGGCGTTGTCCTTGCGAGGCCGTGCGTCGAAGTTCTGGTCGTCCTGAAGGCGTTGCATCGATCAGCGTCGGTGTGCAGCGTTTTTCTCACCGCGGAACAAGCTGTGCGTCGAAAATTTCGGCGCACGAAGCGTCCAAGTGAAAAAGAGAAGTCTTTTTGGTCCTGAGACTTCAGGGAACAGGAGGCAAGCTCTATCCAAGCCCTTGGAGAGCACTTTCACAGCCAGACAAGAGTTCAGCAAGGCAGCAGGCCAATAGCAAGGCAGCAGTCCTTTGTAGAAAAGCAGACAGGTGAGTCCTTTGAGCAGCCAGGCAGTTCTTCTTGGCAGGATGTAGTTTCTGGTTCAGGTTTCTTCTCCAACAAGTGTCTGATCAGGTAGGGCAGAGTGTAAAGATGTACAGGAACCAGGTTTGAAAAGCAGGTTCTTTATTTAGAGCATCCTAGCCAACAGCGATTCCTAGACATCCATCTCTCTCATGAGTCTCTGGCAAATGATCAAACTCTCCACATTCCAATGTGATGTCATGAGTGACATCTGCCTCTGGAATAGAATTCCTTACATTCTACAATAAGCATAGATACCATGAGAGCATCTACCACACACCTTCCCTCTTAAACATATAATAACACAATTAATGTTCAAACAAACCTAGACAAAAGAAAAAAAAATAAATAAATAAACAACACAAGACAGATTATTAACAGTTGAATATCTTAAGATCTATTTTTTTTCTTCTCTTTTTTTTTAAGACTTTAATAACAGACATACTATCATGAAAAGTTCTCAGAAGTAAAAAAAAATCATGAAAACTTTTTAGAGATAACAAAACGATTCATATTCCACACTCCTCCATCTTTGATTTTGACAGCATTCCTAACAGCTTTATCACTTCAAATGGCCCCATGAACTTACTACCACTTTTACATAGTGATGTGTTTTTTACTAAAATATGATCGCCAACTTCCACACCAATGTCTAACGTGCTCTTCTTTTTGTCAAAGTATTCCTTCCTTCTTTGTATACGCTTCTTCTCATGTGCGTTGCTTCCACCACTCACATTGTTCCATGTAACACTGTCATTCTTCCCCCAAAACACCCATCCTGGTGCCAAAAGAGTGTCAGCCTTACGACCTCTAAAAAGTTCAAAAGGAACTTTTCCTGTGGTAGAGTGAGGTGTGAATCTATAAGCTTGAAGAAACTCCTTGAGACCCACCTTACAGTTCCTATTGGCCATACTCTCTAATTGTATACACTCTTTCACACATTTATTGAACCTTTCCACAATGCCATTTCCCTCAGGATGATACAAAGAACATCTCCTATGTTTAATCCCTTTGTTCTGTAGATATTCCTTCATTTCAGAAGAAACAAATTGTGGACCATTATCTGACACAATCGTATTAGGAAAACCTTCACGGCTGAAGATGTCATCAAAAACGTCTAGAATTCTCTTAGTCTCAATACTACTACAGACTCCTATTTCCGCCCATCTGGAAAACTGATCAATTGAAACCAAGATGTAGTTGGATCCACCTTTCCCGTGAATAGGTCCAACAATATCTACAGTTACAACCTCCCAAGGTTTGTTAGACATGTCTCTTATACACATTGGCGGTATTCTAGTCTTATACACCTTGTCACTATTACAGCAATCAGGACAATTCCTGACCGTTCTTGCTATCATTAAATCCATACCTGGCCACCAATAGATAAGGCGAATCCTGGCCTTCGTCCTACTCATTCCTTGATGCCCTTCAGGACCCAAATCAATAATCTTGTTCCTCAAACTATTAGGAACCACCAACCTCAGGCCACGCAAAATCACGTCATTCTCCATAGACAGCTCATCCCTCACTCTCCAAAATCCTCCCAATTCCTTATCTCGTCTTACATTACTATTCCATCCATACCTAAGTCCCTCACTCACCTGCTGCAGTACAGAATCTTCAGCTACTACTTTCGACCACTCATCATGCTCTACAATGCCACCAGTAACACTGCACACACTGAAATCTGTTTCCTCACTCTTTTCCGAGCATTCATCCATTTCAGAACTCAGTCTAGATAAACAATCAGCAATCCTGTTCTTGGAACCTGGGACATAGAACATACTGAAACAAAAATCCTGTAGATTGATTACCCATCTACTTATCCTGCTAGAAATCATATCTAGACCTTTTTTCGTAAATACTTCTACCAGGGGTTTGTGGTCCGTGAAAATCTGAAATTGTCTACCCCATACAAAATTCTTGAATTTGTTGACTGCCCAGAAAACACTTAGAGCTTCCTTTTCGATTGTAGAGTAATTATTTCTGCTCCACGTAAAGTTCTGGAACTATACACTACGGGCTTGAGGTCGCCATCACCCATGTCCTGTAATAACACTGCCCCTAAGCCTCTCACACTGGCATCAGTCATCACCACACATGTTTTATCAGGATCACATGAATTCAAACTTCCAATCGTCGATAGTTCCCTTTTTATCCCTTCAAACTCTTTCTTGCACTTATCATCCCAAATGAATTCTATCCCTTTCTTAAGTAATCTTCTCATATGAATTGTTTTTGAAGCTAAATTGGGTAGAAACTTGGCGTGAAACTCAACCATTCCAAGAAAAGATAACAACTCTTCCTTTTTCTCAGGATCACGCAGATTCAATATATTACTGATCAAATCGTCCTTCGGACACAAACCCTTGGCTGTAATTTTATGTCCTAGATACTCAACCTCAGTCTTGCAAAAGGAACACTTTTTCAACTTGAGAGTCGAACCATGGTCCCTTAATATAGCTAGAACCCTCCTAACTCTCATATCATGTTCCTTTTCAGATCATCCATGTATTAAAATGTCATCTTGAAAACATTTTACACCAGCTTCTGACCCAAAAAGATTGTACATCAAACGCTGAAATACTGCAGCAGCAGATACCAATCCAAAAGGCATTCTTATAAACCTAAACGTTCCAAAAAGAGTATTGAAAGTGGTGTAGTCTCTTGAATCTGGATGCAGCATAATCTGATGATATGCTGAAGTCAAGATAAGCTTGCTGAAAATGTTTGACCCATGCAACATTGGGACCATTTCTGTTATGTTGGGCAACGGAAACTGATCACTGACCACACATTTATTAAGATTCCTCAAGTCAACACATAACCTAATTTCTCCAGACTGCTTGCGTGCAACGACAATAGGCGAAATCCATTCTGAAGATTCCACTGGTTCAACTATTCCCTCATCACACAATCTGTGTATTTCTTTCTCTACGTCATTCCTCATGGAAATAGGAATAGATCGTACTTTTGCAGTCACAAGAATGGAACCCCTTTTTATCTTTATACGATGTGAATATTTCTTCAAACAACCTAATTTGTCGCTGAACACTTCCTTATATTCTTCAATAAAATCAGGCAAAGCGTCTTTCTTTCCATCTTTCACAAAAAGTTCACACACGTCATGCAGGCTGTCTATAAAATCATCCTTGAGCATGACAGGCGTTGCCGAATTGGGATCTAAAATGATATTCAGCTCCTTTTGGTGTGGCCAGCTCAAAACACTATCTCCTTTCACAGGAACATACATTTTCCCAAATATAGTTTTAGACTTGAAGGAGATTTCCGCCTCAAAATAGCCTCTTAACTCAATAATTTGCCCCCCATACGCTCCTGGAACAACATCCGGGGACTTCAATTTAATATTGTGACTTAGCTGTTCGTCAAATAAAACATTGGAAATCAGAGTTAACCATGCTCCTGAGTCGAAAAGCATCTCACTTGCAATACCCGAAATAGTCACAGTATCCTTTGGGTACTTTTTCTTGTCGATGTATGTAGTTACAGACAGTATGCAATCCTCTACGACTTTCACAGAGGAAGAACTTTTGTTAGATCTACAACATTTAGCAAAATGTCCTTTTTTATTGCATAGTTTGCAAGTCATATTAATCGCAGGGCACTTCTTGTATGATGCATAATGACCACTGTTTCCACAACGAAAGCATCTTCCCTCCTTGAATTTGATCCATTGGCTTTGATCAGCCTTTTCATCCTCTCTGTCATTGTCTGATTCTTTCCTTGAATTTTGTTCTTTTCTGGCTGAAACTTTATTTATGCTGACGTTCTTTTCTTTCTCTAATTCTTCAACACAAGCCATGGTGTGTTCTACGCTCTTAGCTAATGTAATAACTTCATGAAGAGATGGATCATCCTTGCTCCACAATTCCTGTCTTATTTTGTCGCTTGAGCATCTCAACATAAATTGGTCTCTGATTCGTTCATCAATACTACTTCCAAATTTGCAGTTGGACGCTAATTTTCTTAAAGCAGTAATGTATTCTTCAATACTTTCACCGGATTTTTGCTCTCTCATGCCGAAGTGGTAACGTTCCCAAATAGTACTTATCTTAGGTAAAAAATGTAAATCTAATTTCTTCAGACACATTTCAAATTCATTAAGGTCAGTTTCTTCATCACCTGGGTCTGGTAGATTTTCAAAAATGTCTTGTCCTTCACAACCCTAACAGTGCATCAGTAATGCTGTTTTTCTTTTGTTCGACAAATTAGTACCACATACTCTGGAATAATGGAGGAAAGTTTTTTTCCATTTTAACCACTTTATGGGTGGTTCTCCAGGCATAGTTTAAAAAAAAGGAGGAGGAGAAATATTCTGCATAGTCTTTCCAAATTATATAGATGTTTAATCAGGTATTAAAATATTGTATGTTATTATGGAGCTCTTGCATGTAAACTCCACTTACAGTTTTATATTTCACAAATTGTTAAGCTAAACACAGATTGATCTCTTTTATACTCTTTAGTTCAGCCTTTGTAAGAAGTAGCTCGATAGAAATCCTGTTTTGTTTAAACAACGCGCTGCATGCGCGAACAATGAATGGAGCCTTCTGCTTCTAACAGCGCGCGGTACGCGCGAGCAGTAATTGAAATGTTCTGCTCTAACCAGCGCGCGGCAGGAATCTTCTCCTCGGATAGCGCGTGGAATGGCAGGAATCTTCCGTTTAAAGAGCGCGCGAGCACTGGCAGGTAATTTAAACGATTACAATATCGCTTACACTATACGATGGAAATAAAACACAAATGTTGAAATTGTAGAAAAACGCTCACCCGACCAGAAGCAGGAGACAGTTCACTGTTTGAATATTCTGGCTATAAAACCAAATCCAAAATAGTTCCTTAGGAAAACGATGATAGAATTTTAATCCTTCAGGTGACCAAAGATAAAAAGAGATTGTTCGGATGCTCCAAAGCTCCCCGTTCGCCAAATGTAAAGATGTACAGGAACCAGGTTGGAAAAGCAGGTTCTTTATTTAGAGCATCCTAGCCAACAGCGATTCCTAGACATCCATCTCTCTCATGAGTCTCTGGCAAATGATAAAACTCTCCACATTCCAATGTGATGTCATGAGTGACATCTGCCTCTGGAATAGAATTCCTTACATTCTCCAATAAGCATAGATACCATGAGAGCATCTACCACACAGAGGCCCTGTTTTATTCCCCAAATGTGCCTTTGAAGTGGGGGAGACTTCAAAGAGTGGCTAACAAGTGCACCAGGTCCCCTTTCAGTTCAATCCTGTCTGCCAGGGTCCCAGTAGGGGGTGTGGCAGTCCTTTGTGTGAGAGCAGGCCCTCCACCCTCCCAGTCCAGGAAGACCCATTCAAAATGCAGATGTATGCAAGTGAGGCTGAGTACCCTGTGCTTGGGGTGTGTCTGAGTGAATGCACAAGGAGCTGTCAACCAAGCCCAGCCAGACGTGGATTGTAAGGCACAGAAAGATTTAAGTGCAAAGAAATGCTCACTTTCTAAAAGTGGCATTTCTAGAATAGTAATATTAAATCCGACTTCACCAGTCAGCAGGATTTTGTATTACCATTCTGGCCATACTAAATATGACCTTCCTGCTCCTTTCAGATCAGCATCTGCGACTTCAACAATGTATGAGGGCATCCCCAATGTTAGCCTATGAAGGGAACAGGCCTCACAGTAGTGTAAAAATGAATTTAGGAGTTTTACACTACCAGGACATATAACTACACAGGTACATGTCCTGCCTTTTACCCACACAGCACCCTGCTCTAGGGGTTACCTAGGGCACACATTAGGGGTGACGACTTATATGTAGAAAAAGGGGAGTTCTAGGCTTGGCAAGTACTTTTAAATGCCAAGTCGAAGTGGCAGTGAAACTGCACACGGAGGCCTTGCAATGGCAAGCCTGAGACAAGGTTAAGGGGGCTACTTAAGTGGGTGGCACAACCAGTGCTGCAGGCCCACTAGTAGCATTTAATCTACAGGCCCTAGGCACATATAGTGCACATTACTAGGGACTTATAAGTAAATTAAATAGTCCAATCAGGTATGATCCAAAGTTACCATGTTTAAAAAGGGAGAGAGCATATGCACTTTAGCACTGGATAGCAGTGGTAAAGTGCGCAGAGTCTAAAAGCCAGCAAAACAGGGTCCAAAAAGTGGAGGGAGGCAGGCAAAAAGTTAGGGGTGACCACCCTAATGCATATCAGGTCTAACAGTAGGGCAGATGATGATGAAGACCGCTTAATAGCTGCAATATACAATTTGTTCATCTGGGGAGTTTTCCGAAGAGGAATGGTTTGATGAACTAGGAAAAGATAGGGTTTTGAGTGGGGTGACCGAATACATTGTCAAGGGTTGGCCAAAGGAGAGAAATCTTCCTCATGAAATGTATTCATTTTTAAAGATAGCTGAAGAACAGTCACTGGAGGAGAAGAACTTCGTGCTGCAGGGGGATAAGTTCATCCAACCTGACGGTTTGAGATCACACATTGTTAATTCAGGTCATGACAGTCATCTTGGCCAAACGATTAGTAAGCGGAGGCTCTGCAGTGTGTTCTAGTGCCTTCAATGGGTGTACCAATTGCCGCAGTGGTAAGAAAATGTGAGGTGTGTTGTACTAATGATAAGGTTATGAAAACGTACACCACTGCAAGCCAACCTGTGGACTTACCTGAGAGTCCTTGGATGAAGCTAGCTATAGATTTCATTTGCCCTTTTCATGTGCTACCCAGGAAATAAAAATTTGCAGTTGTCCTTGATATTATTATAACAAATGGTGGGTAGTGCAGTTTATGGCAGACCCTAACACAGCGGGTGTTATGAAGTTTTTTTCAAAAACGTTTTGCAAGAGTCTGTTTTTCCGAAGAAATAGGCCCTCAACCCTGCCGGTCGGTGTTAAAGCGGCGGTAATACTGCCAACAGGCCTGCGGAAAAAAATTGAATCACGACCAATGGCGAAAACCGCCAACATACAAAGCCACTTTAACACTCCGACTCCCACGGCAGTAGAAACAAACACTGCAGCGGTCACTGCCAACAGACAGGCGGAAGACAAAGTACCACCCATTGTATTTCAAGGCGCCTATCCGCCACCTTTTCCGGGGCGGAACCAACGCGATCAAAAGCACGGCGGAAACAGTACACAGAAGGGAAAACACTCACCTCTCAACACCCAACGAGGAACCAGGACGCCATGGAGCCCGAACTACAGGTGTTACCAATGTTGGTGTATCTTCTCATATAACAGGAGTACGAACGGCGGCAGCGACGACCACAGTGAGTACTGCACCTACAACACAGGGGAGGGGGGAAGAGAGTGACACACACACGCAACACGCAATACCCCCAACCCCACCCTCACCCACAACAACATACACACAAATACATGCAGCAACATTACATATACACCCCCCCGAACCCCTGGAAGAATGCAAGGACAAGAGGAAATGATTGTAACCAGTGTAATCATGAAAAATCAGATAGTCAAAATTCAGTATATACAAATATGTTCACCAACTACACAAGTCTGAGTAGTGTACCAATCATTGTCTGTGGACCACTGGGCCCAAAATGCATGGGCGAAGTCCACACTAGATACCTGACTGGAAACGGAGAGAACACTGCTGGGCCATCAGACAGAAAATATACAGGCACCTCAGGGGGAGGGTGGGGGGGGCACCTCAGCCAGATGAAGTCACGATGGCACTGCTGCACGAGGGGGCTCCATGCCCATTCGCTATCCTGGGGAGTGCAAAGCCACAGTCTCACAAGTCTCTCCAGTGGGTGGTTTGCCCACTGCTTTATCCTGGGCAGTGTAAAGCCACAGTCTCTCAAGTCTCTCAACTGGGTGGTTTGCTCACTCCTTTATCCTGGGGAGTGCAAAGCCACAGTCGCTCAAGTCTTTCCAGTGGGTGGTTTGCCCACTGCTTTATCCACCATCCAGGAGTGCAAAGCCTGATGCCACTGCCAGGATCCGGGACATCAGGAGGGTCATGGTGAGACGGGCACCCCTTCCACGTTGGGAGGCCATCCCCAGCTGGGCCTCCGCCGTATTTTTGCTCCAGCGACGCAGGTCCTCCCATCTTTTACCGCAGTGGGTGCTCCGTCTGTGGTAGACCCCAAAGGTCCGGACGTCCTTGGCGATGGCACGCCAAATACCATTCTTCTGGTGGGCGCTGACCTAGATGAATGGTACAGGGGGAAAGGAAATTACTCACCCGTCCGGACCATCATAGTCATTGCCAACCAGTACCCATGCCCTGACGCACATACACTCACCATCCGCACATGCAGGCTTCAGCCCCCCATGTATCTTCCATCCACACCACTCAAAGCAGGCATTGCCCATGCAGCATGCTCACAGTGTACTCACCTGTTTGTCTGGAGGACGGTACAGTTGCGTGTACTGGGGAAGGACCCCATCCACTAGTTTCTCCAACTCCTCTGAAGTGAAGGCAGGGGCCCTTTCCCCAGACACTGTAGCCATTGTCGCTTCCAGACACAGTTCACAGCAGCACTTGCAGTTTAGGTCCTCTCCTGTTGAAGGTCAGGTATCAAGTGAGTGAACAGACAGAAAATGGCGGTCACATCCGCGGCAGTGCGTACCGTGACCACCGGCATACATTGTAATTGGCTCCTGCGACCCATAGGGCCCATTGTTAACCAATGCAGAATTGCGCTGCGGTCTTCGACCGCCCACCGCTACAGTGTACAACGGCAGCGCAGTTTCCTCATATTCCATTGTCCCACCTTACAGGTCAGGCAGCCGCCATTTGAGGGGGCCACATGGCATGGAAAAAAACTGCTTCACACCTATCTAGGCCAGGAATACAGACAGATACCGGCACATAGCGGATTACTAACGTTTCTGCAATTTACACATTGTGATACCTCAGTGTTGGATGACTCTCTGCTCGCTGTTCTCCTCCATAAGGCACGTCTGCTGGGGCAGGTGATGAGATGGCGGCATCCTCCGGTGTACAGACCCCTGTTGGACCTGTCGACAATGGAAGAGAGACACATCATAATCACATACATACTTGATCGTGCAACAATCCTGGAACTGTGTGCCCAGTTGGAGCCAGACCTGATGTCAGCTATCCGCCATCCCACAGGGATACCCCCTCTAGTGCAGGTCCTGTCTATACTCCATTTCCTGGCCAGTGGGTCTTTTCAAACAACAGTGGCCATGGCATCAGGGATGTCCCAGCCAATGTTCTCTAACGTGTTGTCCAGAGTGTTGTCTGCCCTGCTGAAACACATGTGCAGCTACATCGTTTTCCCTCAGGTGAAGGATTTGCCCACAGTGAAAGGTGACTTCTATGCCCTGGGATATATTCCCAACATCATTAGTGCCATTGATGGTACACATGTGGCATTTGTCCCCCCCCCCCCGCAGGAATGAACAGGTGTACAGAAACCGGAAGAGCTACCATTCGATGAATGTGCAGATGGTGTGTTCGGCAGACCAGTACATCTCCCATGTCAATGTAAAGTATCCTGGCTCTGTGCATGACGCTTACATTTTGAGAAATAGCAGCATCCCTTATGTGATGGGGCAACTCCTGAGGCACTGTGTGTGGCTAATAGGTGAGGGCAAGGTCCCAATACAGTTGACATAGGTGTCTGGGTATGGGGTTGTCCCTAAGGGTTAGTGTGTGTCTAACAGTTGTCACTCGACATTTGCAGGTGACTCTGGTTACCCCAGCCTGTCATGGCTACTGACCCCAGTGAGGAATCCCAGGACAAGGGCAGAGGAACGCTACAATGAGGCACATGGGTGAACTAGGAGGATAATAGGACGCACCTTCGGCCTCCTGAAGGCCAGATTCCGGTGCCTCCATCTGACAGGTGGTTCCCTATACTACTCACCGAAGAAGGTGTGCCAGATAATCGTGGCCTGCTGTATGCTGCACAACCTGGCTTTGCGATGCCAGGTGCCTTTTCTGCTGGAGGATGGGCCAGATGGTGGTCTTGTGGCAGCTGTGGAGCCTGTGGACAGTGAAGAAGAGGAGGCAGAAGAAGAGGATATCGACAACCGAAACAACATCATCATGCAATACTTCCAGTGAGACACAGGTAAGAAGATGTAACTGCTTCCCACATCTCATACTATTGTTGGAGCTACAATAAGTCTGCCATTTTCACTCAGTGTATGGACACTGACTTGTCACTTTGACTTTCCATTTCACAGATCTGGGTCCCACTTTGTGCCCTCTGCTATGTTTACTCCTGGCCTACAGCTCTGTTACATTGGTATGTGAACAAGTAAATTGACATTGCTATATTCTATAGATATTGCAATTACACATTTGTGAAAGCACAGACTGACTCCAGATTGTTTTGTGATTGAAGTGTGTTTATTCCTGTGCAAATAAGTGGAGGGAGTTGTAAAATAGGCTGGGGGGATGGTGGAGGTATGTTCATGGCAGAGTCCAGTCTATTTGTTTCACAGGTGCATTGTCCAAAGGGGCATAGGAAGTGGAGCAATGGCAGTTTAAGGATGGACAGGGTGACATAGTGGGACAGAAGGGTGACATTCAGGGGGTTCTTTTTTCCTGGCGGGGGTCTTGGCAATGTTCTCTGTCTTGTTCCTGGATCTCAGGGACCGTTTGTGTGGTGGTTCTCCATCTGCAGGGGGTGGGGTGCTGGTGTCCTGTTGTTCCTGTGGCGGTGCCTCCTGACCACTAGCGCCGGCGGAGGTGGAGGGCTGTTCATCGTCCAGGCTAGTGTCAGGGGCCCGTTGGTGTGCCACTGTGTCCCTCCTGGTGTTGAGAAGGTCTGCCAGCAACCCTGCAATGGTGACCAGGGTGGTGTTGATGGACTTCAATTCCTCACTGATCCCCAGGTAGTGTTCCTCTTGCAGCCGCTGGATCTCCTGAAACTTGGCCAGTACCATGCCCATGGTCTCCTCGGAATGGTGGTATGCTCCCATGATGTTGGAGAGTGCCTCGTGGAGAGTGGGTTCCCTGGGCCTGTCCTCCCCCTGTCGCACAGCAGTCCTCCCAGCTTCCCTGTTATCCTGTGCCTCTGTCCCCTGAACCGTGTGCCCACTGCCCCCAGGTCCCTGATCGTCCTGTGTTAGTGGGGTTGCCTGGGTTCCCTGTAGTGGTGGACACACTGCTGATTGACTTGTCCTGGGGACAGAGGGATGGGCCCGCTGGGTGGGTACTGTGCTGGTGTTTCCCGAGGGGGGAGGCTCTGTGGTGGTTTGTGACTGTGTCAGGGGAACCGACTGTCCCGAGGTCCCTGATGGGCTGGGCTGGTCATCTTGATCCAGGCTTGCAGAGCTGCTGTCATCACTGTGGGTCTTTTCTGTGGGGGGACTGGATATGTCTGGCACCTCCTGTCCAGTGACGTTGGGTATGGGTCCTGTTGGGGTGTAAATGCATAGTTATTGTATCTGTGTATGCCATCTTGTGCAATGGGTGAGTGACCCTCTACTCCTGTGCTTGCATTATTGGCTTGGTCCTTGTGTGATTGGTGATTTTGGGGCATGAGTGAGTATCTGTACTGGACATGCTCTGGTGATGGGTGTCCATGCATTGTGTTAAACGCAGAGCTTGATTTTGGGATGTGTGGGTTGTGTTAGTGGGGTATCTACGGGTTGTTGGGGTGATGGGTGTGAGGGTAAGGGCGGCGGTACGTGATGGCATGCAGGTGGGGTGTCAGGGATAAAGTAGTAAAGATATGTCTTACCAGAGTCCAGTCCTCCTGCTACTCCTGCGAGGCCCTCAGGGTGCATAATTGCGAAGACTTGCTCCTCCCATGTTGATAGTTGTGACGGAAGGAACTGGGGGTCCGCCGCCAGTCCTCTGTACAGCAATCTGGTGTCTGGATACCACGGAACATACCTTACCTCGTAGGTCGTTCCACCTCTTCCTGGTGTCATTGCGTGTTCTTGGATGCTGTCCCAATGCGTTAAACCTGTCGACAATTCTGTGCCATAGCTCCATCTTCCTAGCAATGGATATCTGCTGCACCTATGATCCGAATAGCTGTGGCTCTACCCGGACGATTTCCTCCACCATGACCCTGAGCTCCTCCTCAGAAAACCTGGGGTGTCTTTGTGGTGACAAGATGTGGTGTGGGTGATGTGTGAGGTGGTGTCTGTTGTGATGTGTGAGGGGATGTGTTTGTGTGTGTTGTTTGAGGTGCGTGGATGTTGTGTAAGTGATGGTGTGGTGTGTCTGTGGATGCTGGTGTTGTTTTAGGTAGTCTCTCTCTCTGGCCTTCTTTAAAAATGTTGGTAGTAAGGGTTTGTGGGTGATGTGGGTGTGTGCTTTATATTGAATTGGGTGTGTGGGTGTGGTGTGTGTATGTGTATCAGGTGTGTGTATTTCGAATTTTCCAATGTGGTTGTGTTGTGTAACCATTTTAAGTATAGCTCCATGCACGTTAGTTTAATACACCAGGCCGCTGTGCACCTTGACCTAGATATATTTTATTCAGCTCCCACTGTTATTTTAACAATAACCAGTTTTACGGTCTTGTTTTAATTTCTTCTATCAAACTGTTTTGCTTAGTTCAGGACTGTGTTCTCAAACAACGCATTCTTGATCACCCTGTGCTTCAGTCAAGGCTACAGTCTGGTACATTGCCGGTAAATGTGGTAGAAGTTTAGTCTCCAACATTCACAGAAAATACACATCCTTACGAAGGGACATTTTCTTAGAACATCTGCTGTGTTAGTTATAAAAACACTTTCTAGTCCTAGTACACGTCAAGAGGAAGATTCTAGCCAGGGAACCACAACTGTATGCTAAATGCTCCGCTGCAGATGCTGATGCAGATCACAGGCCTTTGTTTACGTATGAGGGTTGATGTCCTCCCGGGGGAACCTGAAAGGCAGGAATGTAGCTTAACATGCTGTGCTCGAAATATGATTTAGATAGGGAATAGTCCATTGATTCTAGTGGCACTATGATAGCATTATTCTTATGCTTCACTCTCATCGTCACTATTGTAATATTGTTGTGTTGTGTAGTTCTGGTTATTGCAGCTCACGCTTTGCTATCCAAAATGCAGTTGTTTTTTTAAACCAATCTTTAAAACTTATACTGCCTTTACTGTCATTTATATATGAGACCGCACTGTGTATGAGAGAACCGGTTGTGACTTGAGTGACCACGACTTCCCTGAGAAGTACCAATATGTCATGGCTCGGCTGCCCAATCGTCTCTGCCTCTTGGGAGAGATGAGGCACTGCTAGATAGCCGAAGCAAAGCCTGGATTTGGAGCAACAAGTGTCATCCACCGTGGATCAGACTCAGTCCCCCACTCTGTGGACGATCTTGCTGCTCAAAATCCAGTAGTCTCATTAGAATAATGAGAGCCTACGCAACAGTTGTGTTTTGTAAATGTGTGTGTATTTTGAGCGCAGCGGTGTGTACCACCAATGGAATACCGCGGTTGAAAGACCGCTGCGTTGATTCGTGGGTCGTGATACTGTGGGCGTATTTCTGTTCGCGTGACAGTGTTGGTTTTGGTATCGCCAGTTTATCACTGACCTTTGGTGTGACGGACTTGTGTGGGTGTCTGTATTGTGGCGGATTCCGAGCTGTGGGTCGTAATACCTGTAGCGGAATTCCACAGCCGCAGCGGTATGTTGGCGGTCTTCTGCACGGCGGAAAGAGGGATTTACCGCCAGGGTTGGAATGAGGGCCATAGGGCCAGATGTAGGAAAGCTTTAGCGAGTCGCAAACGGCGAAAATCGTCGTTTGCGAGTCGCTAAAGCCACTTTGAGATGTAGAAATGCATTTTGCGAGTCAGAACCGACTCGCAAAATTTATTTCCGAGTCGCAAATAGGAAGGGGTGTTCCCTTCCTATTTGCGAGTCGCAATGCGATGTAATTCCATTTGCGATCGCAAATGCGGTCGCAAATGGACTCGCAGTTACCATCCACTTGAAGTGGATGGTAACCCAGTCGCAAACGGGAAGGGGTCCCCACGGGACCCCTTCCCCTTTGTGACTGGCATAAAAAATTATTTTTCAGAACAGGCAGTGGTCCAATGGACCACTACCTGCCCTGAAAAATACCGAAACAAAAGGTTTCGGTTTATTTTTCAAAGTGCAGCTCGTTTTCCTTTAAGGAAAACGGGTTGCACTTTGAAAAAAAAAAAAATGCTTTATTTAAAAGCAGTCACGGACATGGAGGTCTGCTGACTACAGCAGGCCTCCATCCCCGTGAGTGCCCTGAATCGCTATGGGGTCGCAAATTGCGACCCACCTCATTAATATTAATGAGGTGGGGCTTTGCGACCCCATAGCGACTCGCAGAAGGTGTCTGAGACACCTTTCTCCATCCCAAATTGCGACTTGCAATTTGTGAGTCGCAGGGACTCGCAAATTGCAAGTCGCAATTTGGGAATTTGCTACATCTGGCCCATAGTGTCTGATAATGGGGCAAAGTTTGTATCTAAAGAAAAGGGTGAATTTTTCAGATAATCTAACAATGTCCATTGCAGAATTGCTTTGTATCATCCCGAGCGGAACAGACAAATTGCATGTTGGCAGAGTGTGTACAATGCACAGAGAGCAGTAGTATGTGTGCTATAAAGGCTATTCAGAGTATGCTGTGGGCTCATCGTAAATACACCTAATCTTGTCTCTGGCAAAAGTCTGTTTGAGATGACGAGAAGGAGGATTGTTTTGTTTGAGAGTCTCCTGCCTGGATGATGAAGTGGGGTTTATGGGCCACTCCAGAGGGCAACATAGACTATGAAATGAGACTCTGTTATCTGTGAAAGGAAAGGAGAGTTTGGATGTCAGTTCCAGAGGTAAGGCACCCAGAGTACAGGTTTGTGATTTTATCAGATTTAAGCATCCGCATAAAGTGCCTGAAGGGTTACCTGAATTTGGTCCGCCTGTTGGGGTGGACCCTCTCTCGCAATATCATTAGAATTAAAGGAAAGGATTGGTGGAATTTATCTAAGGTGTACAGAGTGCTGGATGAAGTGGTACAAGGTATGGAGTGTTGTAAAGGAATCAAACATGATGAACATGCTCAACAAGTTGTGCCATGCAGAAGTGGCAGAAGACTGAAAGCTCCACACACGTATGGGTGGTGATGGATCAGGTGGTACAAGGTATGGAGTTTTGTGAAGGAGTTAAACATGATGAATACGCTCAACAAGTTGTGCCATGTGAAAGAGGCAGAAGAGTAAAAGCTCCACAAAAGTTTGGGTGGTGACAGATTTAGCTTGTTATTTATTGTTTTCATCATTTGTTATTATGCTTATCTTGGTTAAAGAGTTGTATCATTTTCTGAGGTAACAAAGGGAGATGTGGTATTCATAAGACTTGATTTATTGTGACATATGTAGTGTTCTGTTCAAAAGTTTGGGCTTGAAACCGCACTGAGTGCCTATGGTAGTTGTGACTCCAGGGAGCAGGAGGGTGTGGGAATAAAGATAATATCATTCTTTCCTGTGTCGGAGCGAT
The DNA here is from genome assembly GCF_031143425.1 of Pleurodeles waltl. Lineage (NCBI taxonomy): Eukaryota > Metazoa > Chordata > Amphibia > Caudata > Salamandridae > Pleurodeles > Pleurodeles waltl. Next base: position 1,388,297,735 of record NC_090447.1, on the reverse strand, counting down.
CACTACAATAACTTACATCTTTGTATTTTTCTGCTCTACTTTCCGTTTTTGGTAACCGAAGGGAACATTGCATCCTGCCTCTCTGCCCATGATTTGCAAATACCTCAAACAAGTGATATAATGACTTTTGCTCTGGGGGGTGCAAAAAGATGTAGACCTGTGACATAGAAAGAAAATGAGTAGTCAAGAACACAGCCTGTAAAGTAGGGTCAACATTCCAAAGTTTGGTACCAGTAAATATACCATGGTAAATGTTACTTGGCAAACAATCTCTCAAAAGTGTATCTCAAACAGACCTATAAACAGTTACTGTTGGGCTTTAGTAAGAGCTCTCATCAAGTGCAAAACATTGTTAGAATATATGACATCATCACAGTTCATAAAACTATTTTATTATTGATTGTGTTTGTATCCACCTTCCATTTATCTGGTACTTGGTTATCCACCAGTCAAGCAGGAAGCCTTTGCCCTGGAAGTATACAAATCAAGGTAGATAGTTTGGTTTTACACTTTACCTAATAGTGTGTTTGCTGAACAGATTACTAACTTCAGCTAACTGCTGTTGACTGAAAAACAAGTGGTCCGTTATTGCCCTGATCCATGCTGTAGTAAAATCACATTTCATTGTAAGGTTGATGTAATGTTCCATACCACTGGTGCGGACCGAAGCACAATCCTGAGCTGTTGCATTAGTGGCGACTTTTTTCTTGTGTATGGTTCAATGAACATGTGTACAGTATGGCCTGTATTGGGAGCTTAATGTTTCCTGCTTGAGGCTTGTATGGCTACATCACTCATGTTGCAGCAAACTTGTAGGTGTACTTCAGCATGAAGTAAAGCAGAAGTGTGTGAAACACATAGGGCTGTGCTTGTAAGCTCACACCTTCTCCCTGTTGTCTGATGGATAGGAGAATGGTGTCAGCTTCTGCAATGGGCCTAAATTTGGATCCATTGTTTGAGAATAGTAGCGGAACAGAGATCGTGAGGCTGAACCGTAAATGAGGCTAACGTGCAATGCGCTAAAATAAAAGTGACCCTATGACCACATTAACTTGTGAAGCACTGACTTAAACCGAGTACATTCAATAAAATACAATCAATCAATCAAAGGATCTTTATTTGGTTCATAAAAACCATAAAAGAATACACAACATAAAAATCATCAAGAGCAGAATTGTATTAAGAAAGACGTCAACGTATACACATACCTTATCAAAATTAGCCAATTTTCAAATTGCACATAAAAATAACAATATAAAAAACACAGTAACTTGAATAAATACATCATTGTTGTGCATAGTAGATCATCACCAGAAACCTCAGCATTACATCCCCACCATATTCTTTAGTCTTACGGGGGCTGAGATAAATTTATGAACATTTTCTGATATTCAAAAACCTAAGTAGTGGGGGTAGAAACTGTTTCCTTAGTGCATCATACAATTTGCAAAAAAGAAAACAATGTGTTGTGGATTGAGTGGAGCTGGAGTCACAAGGGCGCAGTGCAAGATTATAGTCACAATATGTATCACATGGGTAGGAGACCAGAAAGTAGGCCATACTGTACCCAAGTCAAGTAAATAAAATCTCTGGGACTGGTATTGTAGGGAACGACGATACAATAAAACAAAAATTGCTGGCCAAGCAATACATAGATTAATAGTGCTGCATGGATATCCGGTAACGTGGCCTCAGGCAAACAAAGTTATTTAAAGATAAAGATGAGATGACATTGGAACTAAAATGACAATCAGGTTACTTAACTCGTCCACAGATGTCTAACATATCATTCTTATTAAATGCCTTACCTAAAATGGAGGAAACAAGGAATCAAGTTATGTTTTAGGTGTTTAGTTTGGTAACTAAATTCACTCTGTCCTTTTTGCCTTTGCAGATGTATCCACAGCCAATGACGTACAGACTTCCAAAGAAGATAAAAAGATTCACTAGAGGCTCGTAGATTCTTATTGACTTCTCCTTCATTGGACTTGAACTTTCGTGAAAGCCATAGGATAGGACCCTATGCACTGTCTTTGCCCTGCTGAAAGTGTTTGGTTCAACATCCTTATTGGACAGCTTGAGTATTACTCTGGGTGGCTAAGACCACTAGTGTCATAGGAATCTGGTATCCCTTCAAGTCTAAATAATGCATGCGGTCTTAATTCACCTAATATCTGTAGCTGATGTCCTTCTTTTTAGGACATCTCATACCATCTGTCATTGAACAAGCCTTTTAAATTAATCATAGTCATATTTTTTAATACCTTCTTGTCAAAGAAAGCTTGGATCAGCAATGCATGTCTGGTAACTGACAAATCTGTTCCATCTTTGCTTGAAGAGTAATCTTTTAGGTCTAGGTACAGTTCATAGTGGCAGCATCCTGAGATAGCAGTACTTTCATTTCATATAATTTCAAATGAAATAAATCTTCTTATTCATTCCATTTATTTTTTAATGAATATATTTTAATGATTATATTTTAAAGATTATGGACCTGATTTATATATTGGCTGTATGGATACTACATCACAGCTGCATTGAAGTAGCCATACTGCCAAGGCTCTGGTCTATCCACTTGATTTGAATGCAAGCAGACCTTTGGTTTGATCACAGCAGAAATGACTTTGTCTCCACAGTGACTAAACCCCTCTGACAGCCCAATGGAGTAAGGGCCACTGGAGGTTGACCTCTGATTCTGCCCACCTAATTTAGATGATCTGAATTAGAGGTCAGTTTTTTCGCTGCCCATAACTGCTAGGAAAATCCTGGCAGTAAGGCACATTGGAAACTGAAAAATGTTCCCCCGTCATGGGAGATGACTCTTCAAGCAAGGGAAGCATTGTCTTTTTTTATTTTCAAGAAGATCCTGTGTCTGCATTTTCTTTTTGAAAATAAAAAAAACAGTTTGCCTTACTCTTCCGTTATGCTTGACAGAGCCCTGCGTCAAACTGCCAAAAGCTTTGACAGGAACCTACGTGAAGTTAATTTATGGAAATGCTATAAGAAATGACCACTGGTTTGGTGGTCATTTCATAATCTGGTGAGCAGAGATGCTGTCATGGAAAATTACTCCGTCACCCTGACTGCCATACCTCTATCCGCCAAATTATACAATAGTTCCAATCAGCTAAGCATGGGGCTAAATTTGGTGATATCCAGGTTGGAAGCAGTCAGGTTACTGCTAATGTGACTAAAATGTTTTGCAAATAGTGAGATATCTCTTCTGTGAAATGGGGGCTCTCGCTACACCTGAAAACTCAGCTGCAGGAGAGAGTGGTGCAGAACAGCTGGGCAGATGGGATACTCTCCTGCCAGCCAGGTGAGCCAACATAACCCATGCGGTCACTGGGGAGGATTAGATAATTCACCTTCAATGCTGACATCCTTGTAGTATCCACTCTTACTACAAGCTGAGCATCCTTTATCAAAGTCCGCCAGCTGTCACTATTTGCACCACTGCAAGTAGTAGGTGGATAGTGTAAGACGCAGTGATGAGCTGGGCATAGTATTACCTGTCTTTTTGTTTACTTTGAATCTATATGTATTTGCACGTAATCTGGCACAGTACTTGACATATTTCTGCATCTGGTACAGATGTACAACTAACTATTGATTTGCCAGATATTATTTCTATATATGTATGTGTTTCGACCAGGACGGCAAATGCATGTGCATGCATAATTATAGCATACGCATATATTTAGCCAGTCAGTTTTCCGGCATTGCAGAGAAGGAAGCGCCATAGATTAAAAGTGGATAAGCAAAAAATATAATATGTTTCTATGTTAATTCTCAACAATTGTCCCTTCTGATCGTGCTGGAGACACTTTGGGAGTCATTCTAAGTTTGGCGGTCGCTGGCCGCCAAACTTACGCCGCCAAATGACAGCTCTGCAGTCAGAAGACCGCGGGGGCCATTCAGACTTTCCCGCTGGGCCGGCGGGCGCCCGCCAAGAGAGCGCCCGCCGGCCCAGCGGGAAAGGCCCTGCAACACAGAAGCCGGCTCCGAATGGAGCCGGTGGTGTTGCAGGGGTGCGACGGGTGCAGTTGCACCCGTCGCGATTTTCACTGTCTGCTATGCAGACAGTGAAAATCATGCTGGGACCCTGTTAGGGGGCCCCTGCACTGCCCATGCCAGTGGCATGGGCAATGCAGGGGCCCCCAGGAGCCCCACGACACCCGTTCCCGCCATCCTGTTCCTGGCGGTAAAAACCACCAGAAACAGGCTGGCGGGAAGGGGGTCGCAGCGCCGCCATGGAGGTTCAGCCCAGCCAGGGAAATCCGGCGGGAAACCGCCAGATCCCCTTTTCCCAGATCCCCTTTTCTGACCGCGGCTTTACCACCGCGGTCAGAATGGGCAGGAAAGCACCGCCAGCCTGTTGGCGGTGCTTTCCGTCGTTCACGGCCCTGGCGGGTTTTACCGCCAGGGTCGGAATGACCCCCTTTGTGTACGTCTTTAATAGTAAACTGCTGCACCTATCCTACAGACTGAATGCAAAGCAAATTTCCGTCTGGAACAAGAGCTTTCATGCCTGGGAAATGGTGTGATAAGATGCCTGCTTACTTCGCATAGTGGGTATATGCTATCTTTCTGAGTAACTAAACGCTGGTTGTAAAGGTCAGGAATCTTCTCCTGCAGGGTTACTCCTTCACTTCAAGTAGATTTCCACTTTTTATGAATGTATCACAGTATCTCCAAGGCCATAGAATAGGTGCAATTAATCACACCTGATAAATAATTATACCACCTTATTTATCGAGTGTGATTAATAGCACCTATTACAAGTTTGTCGAGATTAACATGCAGATTTTGGTGTTTAAGGCACAAAATCTGCATGATACTGTAAATACCGTATGGGTTTTTCCCATTAAATTTCGGCAGGTGTCACCTGCTGTAATTTAATGAAGATTGACATATTTAATACACCTGAAAATTATTGGATACGTTAAATACCTTCCAACTCGTAATTCTCACCCTTGCGTAAACAAGGGCTTACGCACAAGGTGGAATACACTGACCGTCCCATAATCAGGCCCACAATGTGCAAAATGTCCTCATGCTCCCGTTGAAAATTACGCATAACTAAATATGCATTCATATTTTTTCATTCGTTTCTCAACTGGGAAACTCCACTTTGGACCCTTGAAACTGAGGCCCTGATTAAGAGTGTAGGTGCTATTTAGCATACCTGATAAATAATGATACCATGGAGTGCATTATTTATCTGGTGCGTTACATAGCACCTATTACGCGTTTGTAGGGAAGAACTGATGGATTTTGGTGTTTAACACCCAAAAATCTGCATGTTACAGTAAATACTGTACACATTTCCCAGTAAAATTTTGGAAGGGTTGGCACGTTTTGGTTTTCCTTCCAAATTAACCGGGTTGCTGTGCAACCTATATAAAAAGGCAGAGTCTGGGATTATGATAAACTTGTAGATAATAGGCCATATCACAATATGTAGAGGCACGCGCCAGGGGTGTCCAGTGTCACCAGTCCTTTTTTCTCTGTTCGTTGAGCGCCTGGCATTAGCAAATAGAGTACATCCGGTAATTTTGCCACCCTTAGGGTGAGCACCGAAACTCCACCCTTTTGTAGATTATATTGTTCTTTATCTAGCAGGCACCACTTTAAACATCCAGAATGCTTTAGTTAAAATTAAATCCTTTTCAGACATTTGGGGCTAAAAAATCAATCAGGCCAAAACCGAACCTTTACTATTCCATCACCAACCAAACATTCTGCCTAAAGAAATGCAAGCAAACTTTTCAGACGTTCAGCCTATCAGGTATCTTGGGATCTTTGTGAGTCACAACCTTACAAAACTCTATAAACTGAATTATATAGCCACTCTGAAGAAAGCAGCACCCATGTTGTCCAATAGCCAGTGTATATCGCTATCAATAATAGGACAGATCTCAGTTATCAAAATGTCTGGCTTGCCTCTATTCATGTTTATTTTTCAAACATCTTGATTCCAGTGAATCAATTGTTTTTTTGCTGAAATTGACTAAATTATACAGAGGTTTGTCTGGCAAAGCAAGAAACCACAACCAAAGTTGGCCACTCTCCAGCTCTCAGTCGATGATGGAGGGCTCCTGGTCCCACACATGCGTAAATATTACCAGGCAGCATGTCTTGATTGGTTCAATAGGAAGGCCACAGAAACCACTGCATTGAGCTGCTTGTATCTACAGCAAATGCTCTCAGAGATAGGGTTGCAATTGCCCGCATTCCTGAAAATACATAAACTCCCTAAAAAATCTTGCTACGAGTCCCCTAATGCATTGGTTAAACAGTTTGTGCAAATTCAAGAATGCTATCATTTTCCTTTGACGCATTCCCCAAATTCCTAGGACAGATGCTAGATTACTAGGCTTGAATCTATCGCCAAATACCATCAAAGATTGGGCCAGCTTTAGGTATCATAAGTTGGAAAAAAAATGTAATATGCCAAATCAAAACATGGCAACAGATACTCTTAGGGCAGGCAAGTCTCCCTACTGATCTCAAACTTTCATACTTCCAGATCTTACAACATCTTCGGGGGCATAAGGTGACAGTAAACGGTGCAAACAAACCTATCAACAAGGCACATTCTGTTAAAAACCTTATAGGGCTAGGAAACTGGTACCAGATATTGTACCTGTACACACACGACACCGCTGCCCGAGTAGCGCTTGACTCTATATCTCAATGTATTAAGGGGAAGCTCAATTTTGTGGACTTGACTATGTTCAATCATATGTTCTACAAAGGCCTGTGGGGAGCTAGTTTTAAGCGTAAGGCTTTTTTTTCTAAATGGGTCTTATATTACACCCAATATCGCTTACAGGAAATGTTTCCAGCGGCCCTCGGCCCGGTACCATAGATGCAGTCATCCCCACGGTGACTGGGCCCGGATAAGCTTTCTCTGTTCCAAACTATTCGATTTTCAAAATAAAGTCTATCACTTTATGAGCAATAATCTGCAGGTTCAGATTGAACCAGATATACGAGGAGCCCTATTTGCTATCTCTCCTGCTAATTGCCAACTGGGTCTACAAGAGCAACAATTGTTTTTATCGGCTCATTTGTGGCCAAATCGCTGATCCTACAAAAATGGAAGTATCCACATGCTCCTAAATTTGAGACTTGGATCACTAGAATGAGCCAGGTTCAGAGGCTTGAAGAAACATACGCACAAAGGGTGGGGGCAAGGAGAAAGGTAGCAGGCATTTGGAAGCATATGGGGGAAAGGGAGGTGGAACCAGGTTAAATATCTTTTATCTATTATGTCTATCAAGCAATGAATGAACAAACTAAGTAGTTTTATGGAGCAGTGAATGAGTGAACTAATTATACCTCACACCTCTTTCGATATTTTACTTTCTTTTTGTATCATAACAATGATATATATGTAAATCTAAATGTCTGTGCCTCTGTTTATCTAATAAAAAAAAGGTAACGAAGCATTGAGGTATTGAACACATCTGATAAATATTGGATATGTTAAATACCCTTCACCTTGTAATTCCGACCCCTGCATAAACAAAGGTTTAACAATAGGTCAGATTTAGCTGACCCTCTCGTAATCAACCTATAGTAGTGTTCCTTCCACTCTCTCATTCAGAAAAAACAAACATATTTCTGTTGACTACTGGACTACTTTGTGGTGCAGTTTCGGAGTGGGAAACCACCTGTAAACTGTTTATAAATATTCATAAATATACAAGTTTGTTGATGCTTACTGAATTAGGTGCGGTAGCTCCCACCAGAACCCCCACATTCCAACCAATTCTGTGAGGAAAATACACCCTATTTGCATTTTCTGTTCTAATCTCAATTTACGAAGTAAAAATTTCTCCCATCTGTGTGTTGTGGGTGATTGGAGCTACAGGGAAGCACCAACACGGGTGGTAGAAAGGGAGTCTAAAGGTCCAATTTAGGAATAAACATTTGCAAATAATGTTCTCATTAGGTTCATTTATCAGTGTACTTATTGAACATTTGTAATGCAATGCTTGCCTGAGGGAGCGACCGGCTTCAGAGCATAGAAGATGTTGCAGTCATTCACATTTTGACGTCCCAGTCTACACTTTGTGAGTGAGCCTTCATACCCCATCTCATTTGTTGGGATCCGCTCCTGTTGCCTAGCACCTGTTTCCATGAGAAAAGTAGTCTGCATGTTGCCTATGTCTTGCTCAGGGTACATTGTGATGGTCTGTTTTAAATTAACATTAATGTACAAACAAGACCAAAAAATAAGTTGTTGTGTAAAGTACCTTGTTCTATATACTTATTTAACATTTGATATTATTTATTGTTTGCAATCAACTAACACAACAAAGCTTGTGATGCAGTGCTCCAGGTCCTCGCTGTAGTTAATTACTAATTATTGTTCAGCTGACAGTAAACCTGGTCACTTTGAGGAAGTCACACCTTATATGTAGGTGGTAATTACTTCTTGTCTCTGAGTTCATAAACTGGACCTTTGTTATTTATAGGTGTAAATAAAGCCATGTTATTGAGGACATTTTTGCAGTTTGAAAAAATGTTGTAGCATGCATGCATGTACATTATATGTATACCTCAAGCATTGCCCTTAAAGCATGGTAACTGTGATATATGTATATATTTTTACATAAATTACATTTGCACAGAATGTCTTATCTGGTTTATTTTGAAAGGTTTCCTTCAAATTTGCTATATCAAGTCAATTCTGTATTTTCGTAATATTGTAAAGCAGTGTGGATTACTGTTTCTCTGATTCCTTTACCCTGCTCTGCCACATCTGCTCTCCAAATCACCCAGACCGTCCTTATCCCATTTCCCCATTCATTTCACTTTTCAAACTACTTGGCGCCTGCCCTCCCCATGTTGAAAACGTCTGTAAGTCCTCTTGTGCTTCACACTGCATCTGCCCTCCTCCCTACAGGCTCCGCCCAGATTCCCTCCTCCACTCCCCTTAGGACCTAGAAATGTCACTCCTATTTAACCAAGGTTGTTTTCTACATCAATTCCTCTCCAATTCCCTGCAGGTGGAATTCCACAGAATGCTTTAGTGCATGTGTCAAACTTTTTAACTCCTGTGCACCACAGCGAACATCTTCATATGCGCTGCCCTTCCGTGCCACTTCCATGAGTGGATCATGGAGAAGCCATGGTCTAGGTCACATGTAAGTTCCTTTATTGTGTAAGTGCAGAGGCATCAGGAGAAGTCGATGTAATTAGCTCAGCCTCTGGCCCTATCTTACTCAGACGACATGCCATCACACCATAGTATTGCATAAGAACGAGCACAGCACACAGACTGGTCAGAACATTAAAGCACAAGATACAATATACCATCACCCTCACAGAACAATGATGGTCTACACAGGTACCACACCAGACCAGAATGATGCTAACTCAGCTACAGAAACTCATGGTGCATGAAGCAGGCACAAAATATTTCAAAAATGTAAATTATGATCTCTATGGCAACTGAAATTATGTGGCACCAGAGGGCCAAATTATTTGGCCTGGTAAACTAAAGTTTGCAACAATGAAAGGAAAATTATGCAGCACCTCTTTCTATTAAAACAGCTCTGCAGAACACAGTCGTGCATTTTACAGTTACTATGCACGTTTGTAACTTGGGGATACTTTAGGATTCAAGGCAGTCCTGTCTTTTTACGTATTAATAATTTTAAAAAGTTAAAGTGGGACAGGCCTATCTTTTATGTGCATTGTTCTGTGCCCCGACTACAAAGTCTCTGCGGTTGTAAAATTACTGTCGGTAAAATTAAACGTGTAGTCTTTGAATACAAAGAAATAGTAAACATACACAGAAGTGTAAGTTTCCATTTGTGAATCAGGGCCTCAGTTGATGTCTGTGTTCTGAATAGAGGACTATGGCCCATATTTATACTTTTTTGCGCCGCATTTGCGTCAGTTTGTGACGCAAAAGTGGCGCAGAATTGCAAAATACAATTGTATTTTGTGAGTTTGCGCCGTTTTTGCGTCAAAAAGCGGCGCAAATGCGGCGCTAAAAAAGTAAATATGGGCCTATATTTTAAAAAGAAATCAGATGCACATTCTGTTGCAAGCCATGCACACCCTAAAAGGCAACAGAGCGGGTCACTCATGGAGCAATGGGCCCATTTGTTATTGAACTACAAGGGTGTGAGCAGGCTCAAGGGCTGAACTGTGCGTGGGTTTTCCATGAAATTGTGTGGTCTGCGGCACATACACTAACAAGGTAACTGTACGAGATAGCAGGTGACCGGCAGACAGCGCAGTTTCTAAACCCGGAACATGGGTTGCGCTCCTTGTTAGTGAGCTGCGCTGCCTACAGCTCATGCAATAACTTTTATAGTTGTATGCGTTATGGCCCCAGGCTTTGTCTATCTGGATGTGCAACTCTTAACTCACCCCTTGGAAGCAAGCGCATTTTTGACAAAAAGTAAAGGAAACGTGCATGTGAAAGACAACTGCTAGGTTTGAAGGAAGGATGGAAACAGAACTTGTTATGGCAGATTCCTCCAGTGAGTCATGTCACGTAACTGCGTACAAGACAAGGCGCTATGTGCCACAAATCTACAACTCCTGCTGCTAGCTTCATGTTAAACACCTGCCCTCCCACCTGCATTCTCTTGTTTTGCTGATGCCCCTCTGATTTCTCAAAATAATTAATTTTCATAAAAACTCCGCTAATGATGATCTGTCTGATGAAAGATGCACACTAGGGGTTGTCATGTAGTTTAATTGTCCTGAAAGAGCAAAATTGCTGGAAATGGAAAATTAAAAGGCGAGAAATGTGACTGGAACCAGGGTGAACATTTTAAGCCTGAAAAGACTAATGGTTGGTAATTGATCGTAAACGCTGGTAAGTGCTACAATGCACTGTTTCATGAAACTCAATTGGTTCAATGTTATCTTTGCTGTGTTCTGCCCGTTCTGTTGAGAATCAGAACTGTGGGCCCTAGTAACAGAGGTAAATGTACATGTGTAGATTTACTCCAAGTAAATTTACCCTTCCATTTCCGAGTTAACTACTTTTGGCTGTTAGCCATTTTCAAGTGTAAAGTCACACTCAAGTGAAGACTTATGTGTCCCCAACCCCTGAATCCTGAATTCACAAGTCTGAAGTTCCTACTTGTAAATGTTTCCTCATGTGCTGAGGGCTCCACTACTGTGGTGGAAACCTCCCTATTGTATAAGGAAAGGTTTAAAAGTTTATTAAATTTAAAAAAATCCTGTAAAAATATTGAAGATTTAAGTATTAAGATAAATTGACTATATTAAACTCAAACATTTTCATTCAATTTAAATAGAAACAATCCCACCTAAAGTCTAAAATGTATCTTTATTAATTATATATTAAAATGATTAAAGGTTTTTCACAGAATGAATGACATTCATTTAATGCTTAAATGTACCAACGCTATTAACTTATTTTGCAACAAACTAATAATTATGTTGTATTTATATAAATTTTTATAAGATTAACTCAAATGTATTTCTACTGTAATACATTTAAAATAAATTAATTTAAGATTAGTTCCTATCAGTGTTTATTTTTTTCTGTGGGAGGACATTGCAGTACCAGCAAATGTTTCTTAAAATTTTTTAATTTAGTTTTTGATTTTGTCCTTAATCTGGACTAAAACATGAGTTAAGTATGTAAACAGGTCACTGTCTCACAATGTCACAGAAAAGCTTAAAGGTAGTGATAACTTAAACAATATATATTTCGTAATCATATGTACTATTATCCAACTATCCCTGTGGAATAGAGGCAGATACGTAAAAATTGATATTTGTGATTCAGAAATATCTAGGCACTGCCTAAGGCCCATGATATGTTGAGCACAACAGCGCAAGGATGGTGAGTACTATTATCCCAGGAAGCTTCTCCTTAGTCCGTACTATTTCAGGGCCTCAAACGTATATTCCAATTATCGGGAGTCAAATGCCACCTCTACAACGAAATATAAGAGATGCCTCCTCTTTTCTGTGTATAAAATCATACAGCACATGGAATAGCCTGCAGATATTCATTAAGGTGCTGCGTTCCGGTATGGATCTGGCTTGATCCTCACTCACTGAGGGCCAGATGCACAAAAGGCAACATGTGATTCAGTAATTTATTACTAAATAGCATTTATCATTTGTGATTCAGTATTTGGAATAGGCATGTTTAGGGTGTCCCGTCCAAATACCGAATTGGTATGGTATGTATTACTATTTTGCAACTGAATTCCGGGTCACAAATCAGTAATACTTTACCACTAGTTTAAAACTGTTGGTAACCCATTCACAAAGAATATAAATGATTATAATTTTTTAAGAGCAAGCAGTGGCCCCACAGAACACTGCCTACTTTTAAAAAATGAAACTGCAATGTTTCATTTTTTCCCTTTTAAGCGCATCCCTTTTTCCTTTAAGGAAAACGTGCTGCATTTAAAAAAAATTGCTTTATTAAAAAGCAGTCACAGACATGGTGGTCTGCTGATCCGAACAAGCCACCATCCCTGTGATGGCTGAGATTCCTAATAGTTCTCAAATTGCGACCTTCCTCATAAATATGCATGTGGTAGGTTTATTTGTGTTCCACTAGGAATCACTAATAAAACTCAGAGACGTTTCATATGTTAAGAATACTGATATCCTATTTGCGATTTGAGAGAATCGCAATTGGGAAATCAGTATTCCTAATGTTAGTTACTGTAACCCTAGATTCTCAGCCTTCACCCTCAATCTAATTGCTAGTACTTTGCAAAGAATTTTGATGTTGTTGTTCATTACAGATAGGGGTCATCATGGCAATAAATCCAAGGGCTCCTTATTGGGCTTTAACACCATAACTATGATGGCTTTCTTCATTTATAGTGGCGGGCTGCTTTGTGTTTGACCACACAAAACATCTCCAGTCGCCGGTCAAAGAGTTGTGATTTGTATGTATTATACCACTGCGTGGAAAATCCTTCCCCTCCCAGGGACTTCTGACTGTGTAAATGGGACCTTTTTCTAATGAGAGAAAGGGGGTGAGATCTGTTCACCACGACTTCCCTGAGAGGTGATTCGAGTGTCATGCGATAGGCTGACACAAGTCACCTTTCCTTCTTGGGTTAGGTGAGGTGCTGCAAGCAAGCCGGAAGGGTTGGGCCAACAGCTGCCAACTGGTGTGGGAGTGACTCAGTCATCCACAAGCGATGGTACTGCAGCCCCGAATCTAGTAGTCTCGTTCGAACAGTGCAAGTGCTACGACATGGTGCCACCAACGATGGTTAGGCACTAGTTATATAGGTCTCCTGAGTATCTCTGTCCCACACACACTATAGCTGCCCTAAGTACCATTATACGGAGGGAGAAGTCCGTGGTCTTAGGGGAAATCCTCCTCAGCTGGACAGGGAGTACCTATCTAGGCTGTAGGTTGTTCAAGCTTGAACTTTAAAAGGATTTTCCCTGTTGGTGTTTCCATCTCTGATACCTACTGTTTAACATTGCACAACCAGTAAATATCCAAGAAAACTTTAGACAACCAGTCACACAGTTTCTTTTAGCTAATGGATCAACAAATGAGGGCAGGGAGGTTACATTTGTCGTAGAAGCTCACAAAGCATACAGAACATGAATATTTCATTCTTGGGTCATCTTTCCTTAAGTTAATGCAGATTCAAATACATTTTACACATGCAGAATTGCAAACGTACCACAACAGTACAGAGCATACTCATACTTCGAAAAACCTCTATATTATCATAAACACCATAATTTGTTCAATGGCACCCTTCCACATGTAGTACAACCTGTTAGATTAGGTCCCTTAATTAATGATGAACCAAGATGGCCAACATTTGCACTTATACACCACATCCTAATGTACAGGCTAATGCAAATAGCTGACGTATGCACATTATACAATGAGCTAGTAGCAACATATAGACACTTAATACAATTTGTAATGCAGTCTTTGAACAGAGCCCCAGCGAGGGCTGCTCCAGCTATTAACCAAGTGGGCATTACAGGAATAAATCCACAGACAGTTCACTCAATTATGGGTAAAGCACCCACTGAGCGGCAGAAGATTCCATTATGGGTTGCACAGAAAACAAACCAGCTGGAACCAGTGTTTCCCCATAAGGGACCCCAAGATAAACATAGGATTCTCACAATATGCTTGCCATTAGGAATGGTTCCATCAATAGAGGATTGTGCCACTTAGGGCAGAGTCTTTGCTGCAATTTATACCACCACGCATGGTATCCCGACACTTGCAAACTTACCGAAAGTTCTCAAACAAATTCAAAATGAACACAGGGCAGCCCTTTGGAGACGAAACTGATGCACAACTTTGATACAGTGTCCTCAATAATATTAAGTAATATTAAAGGGTCACCAGCAGCCCCAGGAGGTTTCTCAGCGGGATCAGGAGCATGAGCTGCCAAAGAGTATTTCAGAATCCTATACCAGTATAGGCCAGGATAGTCTGGGAGTGAGATCAACTAAACCTCAAATACAGAGTACTTCCAGTAAGGAAAGTACTAAGCAAGCACAATGGGGTTCTAAAAAGCTCTGGGATAAACAAAAACAAAATAAAGAAGTCAAAGAGGAGAATCTCCACTACTGTAGGCCTCAGAAAAAAGAAATAATCTCATAAATAGAGACACTATAAAAACTCCTGATAAATACCAATATACTGACAATCACCCATCTCGTTCCTTTCAGGACTCACTGGATAAACAGAGTGACAGCGTGGGACGGTCAGAACACCAAAGCAACTATGTGAATCCGAAAAAGGACTCACAACGTTTCTCAGAAACTTATGTTAAAAAGGAGCAAAACACTCCTCAACAAATTTAACCAATTTAAAAAGAAGAAAGTGGCAGAGATATCAATTAAGGATGCCACTCACATTGAGAACATTGTTGAAGAACAGGACGTGGGCAGTGACTGCTAGATAACACGGCAGAGGTCACAAAATGTCACCAGAATCTTATAGATCTTCTGGATGTGACAGCAAATCATGACTTTCTTGTAGCCGAGACTGCAGACAGGCACGTCTCCCCACCCAACTGGGTTTACAAATTAAACATTCAAATTGAGGGAGACATAGAGTGCAATATTAAAGCAATCTGGAGAAGAGTAACAGTAAATTATGACATACTTTTGGCAGAAAAAGATAGATCGCCTGGATTCAGATGTCATCTTGCCTTCTTTCTCGCCTTCTTTCTTGGTCCTAGTTCCAGACGTTGTGAAGGAAGCCTACACTCCCATTTGGGCTTTGGCACAGGCTCCTGCACTGTACTGCAACCAGGTAGGGTGGAATAGAGATTCCCCCTACCATGTAATTCCAATTAGATCGACATCACTGATCCAGCCTCAGTATCCCTTTAAACATGAGGCTAATGCAACTGTTAGATAAATTCTCACACAACTGGAGTACCTGTGTCTCTGCAATGAATAACCTGTTATTCCCAGTAGCAAAAACAGACCATTCATATAGAGTAGTCTTAGATTACAGAGGTTACACAGTCACACATGCACATTTGCAATAAAACATGCACACAGCACAGCACTAATAAGCAATACAGTGCAGACAAAATCCAAAACAACCTTGGATATTTCCAATGTTTTTTTCTGTCAAAATCTAGCGCCTGAAAGTCGAGACCTTAGCGCCTTCAGTGCAGTTGGCTCTCAGAGGCACTTTTGCGGATTGCCTCAATGTTATTAGAACAGCTGTGGCTTGGTTTCTGCCTGAGTAACATCAATATTAATTGATATTGACCCTGAGGCATTTACCTGTGTGGATGACATCTATCTCACAGATGACAGCCTCAATATACATTTAGGTCTATTGTTTTAGGAGTCGCCGCCCACGGCTACAAATGTAATTTTAAGAAAACTAAAATTGCTTTTTTTCAGTGACCTCTTTCTACGATACGAATTATCAGATGAAGTCAAAAGCCTGGCCCTGCACTTTCTAGAAAAATGCGCTCAATTACAACCTCCAAAGACCATCAAGAAACTGCAGTCATTGCTGTGTTTCTTCAATTTTGGCAGAACATACATTCCAGATTATACCCAATGCATTAAACCTCTTTATGATTTAATCAGTTGACTTTTCAAGTAAACATTGGACATCAGACCACACACACATTCTCAGAGAACAAGACATGCTAGAAGCACAACACTTACACACATGTGCTAAAACAAATTTGGTCATCAGAATGATTGCTGGTGCCATCAGGTTTACCTTTGTCACATTTAATGAGGGTGACACGGTACCCATAACATACAAATCACATTTGTATTCCAATAGGGACCAAAGTTTTGCACCTACAATAAAAATACTAATTGCTGTTCAGATGACTGTCATCAAGGATAGTCCCCTTGCCCAAAGGAAACACATTATTGTTGTTACCCCGGTGCCAGCCCTTGAGGCGGTCACCAAAGGTAGCGTTCCCAATGCTAAAGCATTACATCCATGATGGATTCAATGGGCAACCTCCCTGGCTGCCACTGATGTTGATTATGTTTTTGACCCAAAACTACAGACTCAAGAATTCCTCAAATATGAACTTGGATACCCTGCACCCACTAACATTCTATTTCTTGACCAATACTGAGTCATCATTTATACTGATGGGTCAGCACAGCCAGCTTTAGGTACTAAACACCAATACTCTGCCACTTGCGCAGCTGTTAGTGGGGTAATGGGGGATGGTACATTCCACCCTCAAAATACCTACACGCAGAACCTAGGGGACAGTACAGGTCAACTTTAAGAGCTTAAAGCTCTGGTTTTGGCAATGGAACATACGGATCCTGAACATCCAACACAGTTTTTTTGTGATTCGTATTACTGTGTCCAGACCTACAATAACTCCTTACATCTTTGGCACCCAAATGGATTCA
This sequence comes from Pleurodeles waltl, assembly GCF_031143425.1. Classification (NCBI taxonomy): domain Eukaryota; kingdom Metazoa; phylum Chordata; class Amphibia; order Caudata; family Salamandridae; genus Pleurodeles; species Pleurodeles waltl. Next base: position 1,388,280,848 of record NC_090447.1, on the reverse strand, counting down.
GGGATCCCAAAGGGAACACAATCAAACACAAAAACTTGTGGGGGAGGGTAACTGATCTTAAGGACAGGATACCGAAAGCTCATGTCGTACATACATTGGGCCATCAACATGTAAGAGTATATGTTGCAGGAAATACTTTGGCTGATGAAGCTGCCAAATCTATAGTAGTTACTTCTTCTGTTGCTGCACTTACTCATTCTCATATGAGATTGCATGATGAGACGCAGGTTGCTGTGAAAGCTTTGGGTGACGGCAAGCCTTTACCAAAAGCATACCCAGCAAAAATTCCTACTATCTCAGTGCCCAAAAGATTGCATTTGCAATAATTCCAAGGATGGGAGATCGAGTGATTCCCAACCAAGCCCAGAAATTAGATCTCATTAAAGCAGCGCAGGAGGTTGCTGCTTCTGCTCATGCTGGTATGGTGGCCAATATATCCCTGCTACAAAAATGGTATTGGTGACCAGGTCTATACAAGCAGAGCAAACAATATGCCCTTTGCTGTGACATTTATCAACAAATTAAAGGGTCTACCATTAAACGCACACCCCAGACACCCTTCCTAATGTCCAACAAACCACTACAATCTGTGTACCTGGATCCTTGCGGTCCATTGCAGCCTGATGGTGCATACAAATGTATTTTAGTCACTGTTGACTCATGTTCTAGATTCCTGTGAGTATGGCCACAATGGTTGGCTGACGCTCAAACTGTTATTAAAGATTTGCAAGTCTCTTTCATGACATGCGGTTGCAGCATTGTACTCGGACCAGGGCCCTGCTTTTGCCTCCAGGATATTCAGGGATATCATGGAAACAATGAGTGTTCAATTCCATTACTCTTCACCCTACCATCCTGAGGGGAACACGGTTGTGGAGAGGAAGAACAAAGATTTAAAGCAATCCTTAACAGCAAGGGTGTTAGGTTCTGGCTTCATCACCTACATGGGGTCCAGAGAGCATTGAATAATTTGTCCAGAGGGTCCTTCGGAGGACGATTCCCTTATGAGGTCCTATTTGGGATACCTGTGTATGTCTCAGATCTTGATGGCCCTGGCGTGGTAACAGCAGAAACACCACTTGACATAAATGAGCCCTGTTTTACAGGTTATACAGCAATTCTGTGATGAAAATCCATCTACCTATGCCGTCACCTTGAGAATGAGGGATTTGCCAACAACATCAACATGCTGGATTCCTAAAGCTGGGGATCTAGTTTGAGAAAAGATTACTGTCAAAAAGTGGCCCATCCTATAGAGCACAGGTTCTAGTCCTGGGAATACACGTTGCCAGAGCTGTCTTTATACCACCGCTTCCTGGTTCCAAAGAAGCTTTGTTTCAATTGACAATGTCAAATTGTACCATGTGGCTGATCCTGCACAGTAGACCACAAGGATTCCCTAGTAGTTTCCCTTACCCTCTCACTACCCCATGGGAAATACCTCTTCAAGCACTCAACAATGCTCTGCAAGTACCAGTGCTACAATAGTCTCCCCGAGTTTGGGGAGGGTGAAGAATGAGCTTCTGTTAATTCCTGTCACCACTTCATCGACAAGAAATGTCCAAACTGTTGATCTATACTATTCTAAGTCAACACAAACGAATGACATTGTTTATTATGACCCACCAGCTTTAGTCCATTTACCAGTTCTGCACCAGCTACTGTTTTTACGCAGACTGCTTCTGGTCATTTCGTGGACATTGACGACTTTTCATCAAACTCTTCTGCAAGTGCACCAATATCAAAGACACGTAAGCTGTATAACTGGCTTAAAAATTTAAGTCCACAGTACTATCCATGGATACTATCGACATTCCTTGCCTTTCTGCTCTTGATTGATTTCATCATTGCTTTCTTTCTATTGATAAATGGTCATTATCTTCCTGACACTCTGCTGGTGAACTGGTGGATGAGGTTTTGACACCTTACCTTTCTTCCCATAGAGTCCGAAGAGAGTTGTGCCTAGTGAACATTTCAGCTGTTCCGATCCCAGATGGGATTGTTTGGGATAAAGTTCAATTCAATATATTTGGCCCGGCTGAGGTCATTCAAATTCCATATGTGTTTAAAGTTTCTATGAGTGATGTAATTACACCTGATGTTGTTTCTGATGATTGGGACGTGAACATGGTTGATTCTATGCTTCTGAGTTTTAATATTACACTGTATTTGAAAGTAAAGATGTTTACATGAACCCTGTGAATTATGGGGAAATGTTCTGTTATCACCATTAGACATTACTTTCTGCACCAAGCTACTGCCCCCAGATCAGTTTTTAGTTACAGACAATGGGAGCATTGTTCGACTCCACCAATGGGGAGGTTCAAACCATATGTAGAAAAGTTTGCATATTTTATTGGACACAATGCTAAAAATGCAGAATGTTACTATTTTAAATTACCTTCCTCGAAAGTGAGAAAGATATTGCTAGCCAATACAAAACTGATTTATTCAGATTCTTTTGTTTCCCAGCTTGCTGTTGAAGGCTATGTGTTTTGGAAAAAAAAGATTGATGTAAAGAGTGTATGGGGAACAAAAGATTGGCAAACACAGGGCAGGGTTACTTTATTTAGGGCATGCCTTATTCCTGTGCAAATCATATTTTTAAATGACACAGTCCAGCAAATGACTTGCCTGAGAGAACATCCTACAGCTTATTGCGAGGCACTAAGTCAAACGTGGATTTCAAGTCAACAAAGGCAACATACCGGTTCCCCTTACCAATAACTACCGTCTTCCAGTATAAGAGCAGAAATCTTAAGGCTTGGTCAATAGTGAAAGTTTTCTTACGAAAGCCTGCTTGCCATGGGCTAAATATATCCCCATCAGCCATCCAGTCCTGAACCTTCCCCAGAAGACAGTGGCAGAAAAGTTTCTTCACACAGTCCAGTAGGCTAATTGGCCTGTAGTTGCAATGAAGGGCTCTATCGCCCTTTTAAAAAAAGGGACTACAATAGCACACTTCCATGACTCAGGAATTGGTGCCCCCACCACTACTGCATTGGATATGATAGTAATATATCTAATATTACCAAACTTCAATATTAGTTAAAAACAAATCCGCTGGAATGCCACATGGACCAGACACCCTGCTGCGCTTTAAAGTACCTAGTCAGTGGACTACGTATGAGAAGGTAAACAATTGCAGCGGTGAAGGGTTAAAAGTTTGGTCAACAGTGGTACGAGACACCTTATCAGATTCACATAACATACTGAGATGATCAGCAGAATACATTCGGCTAAAGTGGTCTACCCACTTTGCTGCAGCAATGTGCGTCGTGACATTCAATACACTATTATCAGGGCCACACGCAGCCAGAGACCAGAATTTAATACAGTTCTTTTCACGCGAGGCATCATTGAGTGCAGACCACCCCTTATCGTCTTGCTCTTGTTTGGCTTTACAGATAGCAGTCCTATAAGACTTCCTAGCTGTAAGGATAACAGCTGCATCCTTGGATTTAACGGCCTGGATTAAAAGTTGATTTAAAGCTCGACATTCCTTGTAAAACCAGTGATGTTTACCCTTGGGCCTCCTACCTCTTGAGTAAATGCCTGCTTTAAAATAGGCGGCAATACTCTCAAAACATATTGCATGAGATGTAATTATTTGCTCGCCAGTAATGGCAAGACCTGATTCTAAATGCACCAATGAAGTCCTCAAAGCAACATTTGCAGAACTTAAAATATCTGGCCATGCTGATATCTTGTTCCATTTTAAATGCCTTTTGTCATTAGTCCTACTGATATCCAATGATGGTATAGCGGGGATATTGATCATAGACATTTGGTTAAACATTCGGACCGGGAGCAGATTGTGATCTCTCTTGGTTCTCTCAATAACAATCATATCGGTGACTAAAGGCCATTATCTTATGTCAACTAAACAATAGTCGATTCTGCTTGTGTGGTTAACCTTGCTGTAGGTATGCCAACTCTTTGTGTCAGATTTTGTCATACCATTGAGTGCTCTAAGCCCAAATTCGATAGTCAAGGTTTTCAGCTGGACGGTAACTTGCAACCACCTTTTAATGGGTGGAATGTCCAAAGAAGGGACAGACCATGCCAGATCCTCCTCTCGAGTAAACCCAAAATCATCCAAGTCCAGAGGTTCAAACATGACATTGAAGTCACCTTCCACAATGATTTTAAGGTGCTGGAGACATTGCCTTAGGAAAGTCTCCAAAACACGGAGAGTATCAGAAGCCAACCCCCCCAACCCCTCTTGCATAGATATTAATAATAATCACGCCAACGTTTGCCCCAAATAGTAACCGGATGCCTAATATGTCAGGGGTGTCAATAGATAACTGAGATATACAGCAGTTTAATGATGTTGTGGCCCATATAAGTAATCCACCAGACGGTCTGCCCCTATTACTAGAAAGTTCTGGAATATAAAAATTTAAGTAGCCAGACCTAAAAAGTGGATAGACTGCCCAAGTTTCATGAAAAAAACCTAAACCATGATCCTCAAAGAAGTTAAGGCTGGAAGGGAGACAACAGATCTTAAGCCTGCCACATTCCAGGATGTATATCGCACCCCAATGCTATGCCCTGACAGTAGATGTAATGTTAGCACAGTTGGCTACCTGGACCTGAGTTGACTGATAAGATCTATCAGGGGAAGTAGATGTAATATTGTCACAGTTAACTAGCTGGTCCTGAGTTGACTGGTAGGATCTATCAAGAGAAGAGGAATGAGTGGTCTCAAAATCAAGAATAGGGGAAACATCAGTACCAGGGCTAATTGCGTCATATGCAGGAGGAACCCGAGATAATAGATCTGAAGGGGTTTCAGATACTACTCCAAGTAAATCGTTCTTGTTTAGGACAGATGGAATACACCACAAGTGGGGGGTAGGCCAAGCCTTGTGATGCGAAGAGAGCCTAGGGTATTTAAACTGCCTAGGGTATTTAAACTGGATGCAAGAGTGTCTAGGGCTGCTTGTCCTAGCATCTAGGGCCACCAAGTTGTCTACCATACTCTTGTCCCTAAATGTTAACTCAATCATATAATAATGTGTGTCAGGATCAGACCTTCTGACTGCCTCAGTTATATCCTCACGTATCACTGAGTAACAGCTTCTCACATGACGGATCCAATGAATCGCCTTATTTCTGACGGATTCTCCCCCATCCCTAGGAGCCACTGGGTGTAGTTTGGGCACATTAACCATTCAGACAGTGTTGGTAGATTTAGACCAATCAGCAACAGGATATACAACACAATTGGTCACATTATCCTCCACAGGTTTGGAAAGTTGGCAACTGGCTATTGATTCCATAACTGAGTCCAGATCGTTACATGTGGGGATCTGTTGAGAATTCCCCATCCTTCCGCTGGCTGGATAGTGACCAACACGGGGAACCAGGCTGATGGAGGCAGAATGGGTAACACTAGTATGATCTTTATTACTGGCTGACGGGGGCAATTTAGACAGCAGAGCCAGGACACCTGAAGGACTGAGTCTAGAATTATAGACACAATTCAAAGTGGTTGACACATTTGTTGCCATTAACTGTTTGACCATGGAGATTAAAGTATTTACCATAGATTTAACCTCGGCCACCTCACGCTTTAGACCTTGTATGTGGGAAGTGTACTGGTCCTTGGGCACCAATGGGTTAACATATGCATCTACTGTTACACCTGCCATATACTGTTACACCTGCCATTGTTCCTATATCAGGATCATCATGTGGATCTGAAATGTCATTTAAAGGGCTAAAGAGATTGCTGCAATGAAGGACATCACTATCAACGTATGATGGGTCATTTGCCAATACTGAGGGAATGTGAGTGATAGCATGTCCCACCCCCCTTGCCCTGTGGGCGATGAATACTGAGTTTCATGTTGTTTAAACATGTCTGGAATTTTCCTGTGATACACCCCCATGCTAGCTGGAGAGCACACACTTTGGGCGCCTCCAGAAGCATTATCAGGGAAAGAGGTTAATATATCCTCACATTCGATTAAGAGATTATCAATCCTTTCCATTACGCAATTATTTGCTGCATGCTTCCACCTCTATGTTTTTCTTGTGCACCGCCCCAGCCCCGCCCTTGGTTGCCTTTCTTTTACCCATCAATAGTACTATATTCAATATATGGAAGGGCCCTTGATGATTGAATAAGTCAGCAATATGACCCTGGTGAAAAACGCAATGGTGCAGTGGGACCTACAAACCTGCTTAATAATAAAAATGTTAGGGGGGTGGCCCAGCCCAGCCTCCTTCGGGCTCCGATCTCCATGGACGGCATGGCCAGGGTGCATCCCTTGCTGCCGGAGAGTGAAGGCACTTAGGAGCGCGAGTCTGTGATGGTGTGCCTTGGACTGCCTCCTGGGGCCCTGGGCTTGCTGGGATCTGTAGTCTCCCCTCTAGACTGGATTCAATGCTGTTAGCATCTGGCGCTGCAGGAGAGTGAAGGCGCATATGAGCGCAAATCAGTGCCGGTGTGCCTGGGACCACCTCCTGGGACCCTGGGCCGGCTGGATTCAATGCTGTTAGCATCCCACGCTGCATGAGAGTGAAGGAGCTTATGAGCGCAAGTCAGTGTCGGTGTCCCTGGGACACCTCCTGGGGCCCTGGGCCTGCTGGGACCTGTGGTCTCCCCTCGAGACTGGATTCAATGCTGTTAGCGCCCTGCGCTGCGTGAGAGTGAAGACGCTTATGAGTGTGAGTCAATTCCGGTGTGCTGGTATGCCTGGTACCGCCTCCGGTGGCCATGCGCCTGCGGGCACCTATAGTCTCCCCTGGAGACTGGATTCAATGCTGTTAGCGCCTGCGCTGCTGAAGAGTGAAGGCGCTTATGAGCGCAAGTCAGTGCCGGTGTGCCTGGGATTGCCTCCTGGGGCCCTGCATCTAGCAAGGTCATCAGCAGAGAAACAGTCTCTATTAAATTATTAAATACCAATTTCCCTAAACACTTTGGAGAATTGGTGAGCAGGACTGTTAACGCATCTAATACTGCAGGGATTTTACACTTTTTTAAAGCTGTTGGGTCTGGATTTGTCAGCACGTTCCAGAGAGTATTTGGAGTCATTCCTTTAGTTATTCATTCACTCTTTTCGAGTGAGTTTGGTAGATTCCCAATAACTTTTGCATTGATTGGCGGTATTCTGCTGCTGCTCTTTTGGATACACAGTGGCTGCCCCATCTCAGCAAAGCAGAGTGATGGAGCTGCCACCAGCCCAGCTGTGTCATGATCACATGATGCTGTACTTTGGAGCTTCTTTGCTGGAGGAACTGGAGCTGAATTGGTCACTAACATTCCAGCGGGTTCTGACTTCTGTGCAACAAATTTTTCATTGCTTATGGTGCTTCTTGAATGTGCACCGAAAGTCTGTCTTGCTGGACAGCCTTTGCCTTCTTTGGACATGGATCTATTAATGTTCTCAACAAGGGTTTATTCACGGACATGCCCATTGAGACTGTGGTTGATACGCAAGGCATCCTTTGAACCACCACTTGTGGATTTCCTGGCTCCAACAACATCAAGCACAATGAGGGATGCTACCTCCTCAGCCTCGTCTGTGGTTGAGGCTTCTGCACACTATTGCTCTGTGGATCCTTCAGTCAATGTGCTGGTCAACTTATCACCTGCAGAAGTGGAGCCCTTCCATCTCCATTGCTGACATCGAAGATTTTCTGCAGGATCACAATTATTGTTGACATCCACCCATTGCATTTGTTGGACCTGGCCCTTTCTACAGGGTCATTCCCCAAACTTTTTGCCTGCTCCTCCTAATTATTCTGACTCTTTTTGTCTGAGGTTATGACTCTGGTCACTTTATCACTGCTAATCAGTGCTAAAGTGCATGTGCTCTCCCTTTCAAACTTGGTATGATTGGCCTATACCTAATTGGCACATTTAATTTACCTGTAAGTCCCTTGTACAGTGGTATCCCTATACCCAGGGACAGTAAATTAAATGCTACCAGTGGGCCTGCAGCGCTGCTTGCATCACCCGCAGAAGTAGCCTTTCAAACCTGTCTCAGGCCTGCTAGTGCAGGACCTGTGTGCAATGTTTGCTGTCACAGGGACCTGGCATCTAAATTTATTTGCCAGGCCCAGAACTTCCCTTTTACTACATGGAAGTCACACCTTTGGGCTGGGTGCTATGTATGTAGAAGGCAGCACATGTGCCTGGTAGCATGGCCTGTCCTGGTAGTGACAAACAGCCTATTTTGGTTTCTCACTACTGTGAGTGCTGCCTTCTCACAGGATTGCATTGGAAAGGCCCTGCCTTATGTCTAGGGTGTATTGCCTGACTTATGAGGGGTAGTGTAGGCATGTTTGGTGTGGTTGTAATGGTAGTGAGAAATGCTGCCTACTGGTGCTTTTTTATTACCATTGTAGAAATGCCACTTCTAGAAAGTGAGCATTTCTCTGTGCTTATGACTGGTGTTTTGTAACTTGACTCTAATCCACATCTGGGCAGAGTGACAGCTAGGATTTGTGCATACTTTTCAGACATCCTGTGCACAGGGAGGGTGGTGGTATCACAGAGGTGCATCTACATATTGAATGGTCTTCCTGGGCTGAGAGAAGGGGAGGCAGGGCACACTTGCATCTGTAAAGGCTGTGCCCTGGCCTCACACAAAGGGCTTGTTTACCCCCAACTGGAGCCTGTGCTGGAAGAGAGAGGGGACACTCCTAAAACCAGATGTAACTGTTTGGAACCTCCTCTCCCCCTCATTGAAAATGCTTTGCAAAGATGAGTATAAATACAGTGGATTTTTCCCCATAAAAACACACAAGAAACATACTTGTAACTGGACACAGCCTGCTGCTGGAGCAACTCAACAGGAACCGCCTTGGGCTGCTGCTGCTGTGCAAACTTGTGACCTGCTGGGTCACTAGGAGGAACTGCCACTGCCCGCATCCCCCTTGTGCTGGCCTGTTGCTGGGCCCAGCCGCCCTGTGCTCCACTTGTGTCCTCCTGGAGTTGGAGGCTGTGGCCCCTGCCCTCTACACCTACCTGCTTTACAGCGCAAAAGAGTGCTTTGCCCAGGGTGCAGAGTGCCTGAGGGGCTCTCCTCTTTATTCCTCTGAGTGCCTTGTGTTATCTCTGGAGAGCGCTCATCCTTTTATTTATCCAGCCCCTTGAGAGCGCTAATAATGCTGCTTGTTGAAGCGCTTTGCGAGTGCTTCCTGTGTTGTGGTCGAACAAGGAAATTGACACCCGCAGCCCAGATTCCCTGAGCACGTCTGAAACGTGCGTCTCCTGGTGCCCCTGGGGCACAAGAAGGTGAAGATTGGAGCAACGGTGTTCCTACTGGGGGGATGCACACGATAAGAAGCTTCCTGGGGCATGGGCAGACCCTTCCTTTTGTGTAGTCTCACCACCGCAGCCCAGATCACCTAGTAAGCATGTCTATCCCCATGTGGGAGAACCCACTGACGGAGGGTTCCCTCTGGCCAAGTGCGTGGCTGGGTCCCCTTCCGAGCCCCGGAGGGTTACGCAAACGCTCCAGGAGGAGTGGAGTGGAGATCAGTGCACTCCTGCCACGCCAGCAGATAGGACAGCCCCCACCCGGCCGAGGAGAGAAGCCACCTTTGTTGCGTGATCATCAACAAGACTGCTGTAAAGACCAGCAGCACTGCAGGCTTGTGGATAGCTCACCCGCTTTCCGAGCATGCACCGGGGATACCAGGGAAGATTCCCTCCCCTCTCAGTTTCTTGCTGGAGTGTAAGCCCCTCTATCCACTTTGGGAATGGAGGATGATATATTTACGGCCCCCAGGCACAATCATGATGATATGTGCATTCTTTTTTTTTCATTTATAAAACTTTTTATTATTATTTTTATTTTAGTATTATGTAGAACAGCACGAACAACACCCAACAGGTCACTGGTACAATTGGCACAATTACGATAATACATCAGGCAGGTCCAAGGCAGAACAGGTTGATGCACACGTTGGAGCCACCGCCCCACACACTGGGCTACACATCCCTCCCCTATGATAAGACTAGATTCTTTGCCCCATCCCAACTGCTCCACACCTTTGTATATTTGGCCAGTCGCCCCCGCGCTTCAAAGACCAGTTTCTCCTGCTGCACACACAAGTTCACCCCACAACACCACTTGGTAATCGCAGGGGCAGTCCTGGCCTTCAAATTTGCTGCAATGTCTCTCTTGGCCACTAGGCAGGCCACTCCCACAAATGTCCGGAGTGCTCTGTTGGGACCCACCCCATCAAGTACCCCCAGAAGAACTGGTAACAGAGCAAGTTCAACCTCCATTCGTATCACTTCTGAGATCTCGCTGAGCACTGCTCCCCAGTAACTGGCTATCTGCGGACAGGACCACACCATGTGAAAGAAGTCTGCGCGGGGGCCCTCACAACGGGGACAATCCGCCTGAGGCCATAGACCTGCCTTATGTAACTTGTCGGATGTGAGGTATGCCGCATGTAGAAAGTAAGTCTGCACCACTTGGAGCCAGGAGGTCATGGTCAGGGATCGCGGGGCCATCAATGCCTCCCTCCACTCGCCATCATCAATCGGGCCCGCCCATTGTTCCCAACGCTCCCGGAGCTTATCAAGCAATTGGGTGGTATTAGCCACCAGTGAACGGTAAATGCGCAACACCTCCCCTTTACCCAGAGCGCCCATCATGACCTTGGCCTCTATTGGGCTGAATTCTGGGAGATCAGTTCCTGTCTGAATATGCCTCTGCAACGCATGCCTGAGCTGCAGGTATTTGTGAAATTGGGATTTATTAAGCTCAGACTGTTCCTGGAGCTCATGAAACTACCTCATATGGGAGACAGTCCAAACATCCCCCAACTGGGAGATACCTATGAGGTCCCATTTGCGGAACCCCTGAAGTGCCGAGACCTCTCCCAGCCACAGTCCCTGCCACAGCAGTGTCTGCTGAGTGAGACGGCGTCACCAACCCGTCATCAGCAGCGTGGCCCTCCACCCCGCCAACACCACATAGTCCCTTCTGGAACATTACACGGTAAGGAGTCACCATACAGCATCCCCAACAGGCCGGAAAAGCCCATCCTCAAGAGCTCCAACTGGTACGCGGGGTCCGACCAGCCCCCCCCCAACCAGTCATGGATACCCAATAAGTGTATAGCTAAATGGTAAAGGTGGAGGGTGGACATCCCCAATCCCCCTTCGTAGACATCTCCTTGACAGATGCGGAGTGCCAGTCAGGGGCGCGAACCGTACCACAGGAATCGCTGCGCCACCGCCTCCATCTCATTAAACCACCTCCGAGGAATATGGTGTGGAACGTTTTGAAGCATATAGAGGAGTCCTCCTGACCCGTGGGCCAAGCCCATCCCTCAATCAAAGGATCTTCCCTTATCAGCTTCATCAGCAACTCCATTGCCAATGCAAACAAAAGCGGGGAGAGAGGGCAGCCCTGACGAGTCCCCCTCCGGATAGGAAATGGATCCGATACCAACCCATTCACCTGCACTCGGGCCGTGGGGTTAGAGTAGAGGAGTCTCACCAATACCCGAAACCGCGGGCCAAACCCGGCCCTCTCCAGCAGCCCACGGAGGTAGGACCAATCCACCGTATCAAATGCCTTCTCAAAATCCACAAGAAGGAGTGCCAGTGGATGCGCCAATACAGCCCTGTTAGTCAAAGCTATGTGCAGTCGTCTAATACAATGCCTAGTACTTCTATTCGGCATGAAGCCACACTGGTCCGGGTGTAGGACATCACCTTTCTCAGCCTGGCAGCCAGAATCGTGGAGAAAATCTTAACCTTCATGTTAAGGAGTGAGATGGAGCAGTACTCCGTGCAGCTCCGCGAGGGGGGCTTCGTCTTAGGTATAACTACAATAGTTGCCTGGTCGAGTCCCGATGGGAATCCCCCGGTCCTCTCTGCCTCCTCAAACATGGCTAGCAAATGAGGGGCAAGTACATCCCGGAGCCTGCTATAGAGCTCGGCCGGAAACCCGTCCGGGCCTGGAGTCTTACCCGCCGCAAGCTCCGATATGGCTGATCCGACTTCCTCCACTCCAATAGGCGCATCCAACGCCTGCCTGTCCGTCATCGAAATCTTCAGGAAGGATACCTCATATAAAAGGGGGTTGTTCCTCTCCACCATGGGCCTGGGGCGCTCCTTATACAATTCCGCATTATATGCGGCAAAGCTGTGCGCAATCTCACTGGGAGAGCGCAAAACCGCTCCCCGATCGTCAGTGACTTCCGGGACAAATCGTCCCGCCATCGGGCCAGTTGCTGGCCAGTGCAGGAGTTTGCCATTCTTGTCTCCTCACCCATAAACCCTGGCCACAGAAGTCCACCACATGTGCTTTGCCGTCTCAAGAGTAATGTGTTTAATCTCTTGCCGAGTCAGAATGAGTTGCCTCATGGTCGCCTCAATGTCGGCCTCAGGAAGGCGGGCCTCCAAGGGCACCACCCGGGCCTCCAACACTAACAGCGCCTGACCACGCGCCCGTTCCTGGACACGAATGAGGCGCCTAGCATGCCCCCGAAGAGTGGCTTTACAAACTGCCCAGAGCGTACCCAGGGATGTCACTGAGCCGAGATTAATAGAGAAATACTCTGCTAAACAGTCCCCTATAGCCTGGGCATAGACGCTGTCTTGAAGAAACCCTAGAAGCTTGAGCCGAGGACAAAGGCCCCATGACATCCAACTCCAGATTCAGTACAGAAATAAAATCTCCTCCCAAGACAGTCAGCCCCGGGGGTAGCCCCACCACCACATTCCTATGGGCAGTCAGAAAACTTTGCAGCGCCCCCGAGGGGCATAAACACTAAGGATATTGATGGGGAGCACTCCCACCAGCCCGGAAACCACCATATACCGGCCCTGCGGATCTGAGTGAGAGGTAGTCACCACCATGGGTAATGAACGGTGCAGTAAAATGGCCGTCCCTCTTGAGCCCCTAGAGAAGCCCGCATTGTAGACCCTACCGTACCATCTCCTCAGCAGCACGGGGAATCGAGTACCAAGCAGATGGGTCTCTTGCAGCAGGACCACAGATGGGGCGAAGCGACGGAGGGTGCTAAACACCGCAGATTGTTTAATTTTATCAAATTTACGTTCCTGGATTATACCCTTTTAGCAGATTGGGACATAAGCAACTGATCGAGGACCCTGTGCTTCGAGTACCCACCCGGCATTTCCAGTGTGACCTGTCAAACCCATCCTGAAAGGAAAAACATTGAGTCAACCATGTCAAAAAACAGCAAAACAACCCCTGACCTCCCCCCAACTGCCCCCTCCCCGTACTTCCACCCCAGAAGCATCTGTCGCCCCAAACAGTAAGAACAAAGTGTCTACAGTAGTTGTGGAGTGGTGGACCCCTCCATTTAGGTCGGAGTTCTGCAATATGGCCAACTGCCGTCCTTCGCCTCATCTTCGGAGGGGGCATCTGCCCACACCCTCCCAAGAATACACAGCGCAAGGATCAGAGTCAGGGAGATTGGCTCGGACGCTCCCACTCCGCATCTCAGTCAGCTCCCTCGAGTATACAGAAAGTATCCCTGCGGCCTCCTCACCACTCTCTCTCTCCTCACCTTTGGGGGAACAGGGACCCCGACACCGCTCCGCCACTGGGGTCCCCGCACAGGGCGGTCACAGTCTGTAGTCCCCAAAAATGCCCTGGATTTCAGGACCCAACGACTGGCACCCCTCAGGGCGAGAGGGGGCGGCAGCACCTCAGCCCAGGTGCGCCGCCAGGAGAACCAAACTCCACCCCCAGCAGGGACCACTCCTTCAATTCAGACCTCCGCCTGCTGTCGTGAGTCCAGGGGGCACCGACTCTGCCCTCCACCCCGCCGGCCCGTCGCCAGGGCCGCGGTGCGGTGCACAGGCCGCAGTACGGGGGGCCGCATCACTGCTTCTCCTCTGCCACGGACAACCTTCTACTGCCGCTCAGGTCTGATCGAGTTCTACCTCCTCCTACGAGGCTGCGCATAGGCCGCCCGCACAGCCCCAATCGCCGGAGCCTGACCACAACTCTGTTGTAGGCTCCCGGTGAAAAGTCGGACCTCCTGCTGCCGCACCACACCTCTTCACAGGCTGGGCCCCCGGCTGGGGCAAGATAGGCACCGGGACAGCGTGGTGTTTGAGGGCAGATGACGGAGGGGTCCGGAGCACTCTTAGAGTGCGACTGCCATCTTGACGCACTTGACCACACCCCGATATGTGCCTCCTTATGATTGCCATTATGTGCGGATGTTCCTTATATGGACATTTATGAGGGTATGTTCCCTAGGGCAAATACTTTATTAGCAATGTGTTCACTATAACTTTATGCAATTGTGGTGATATGCGTTCTTACCTTGATGTGTGCATTTTGGTAGTGTTTTCCTGACTACTGCTTATGTTGCAGAATAATGAGCACCGTAGGTGTTATATCTGACTACTGCTGGTTCCTGCAGAGTAACAGTATTGTGTAATGTTCTGACAACTGTTTGGGTAGCAGGGTATTACTGACATGTTATGTTTGGTCAAATGATATTGTGTACAATACAATTTATTTTGATATAACTTGGTGTTGTGTTCCTTTTGTGGTGTATTTATTGCCTCACGTGTTGTAGGTGTTGTGCAAACACTTTACACATTGCCTCCGGGTTAGGCCTGACTGCCCGTGCCAAGCTACCAAGGGGGTGAGCAGGGGTTATCCTGAGTGTGTAAATCCCTCGTCTTGACTAGAGTGGGTGGGTTCTGCCTGGCTTAGGTGCATACCCTATCCAACCAGAAACCCCATTTCTAACAGCATTTTTTCAAAATACTAAACGTGTTTCCAAATTGTCTTTTAAATTTGGCTTGCCTGTTGACCTGCCTGGCTTGTTAACGTTGACATTTTACCTCTTTTTATGTATATTATTTTTAGTTTAGAGCATTTTTTTGTTAGATCTTTGGACTGGCATTCTTGTTCCGTCAACAGGGAGTGTGTCATGGGTTCATTTTAGTACCTTGCTCCGGCACATATATTTTAGCTTAACTTAGGCTTGCGGTCTGTTCCCTTTTACCCAGTGTAGGAAGTTGGCTCTGTATGTGCTATTTCAAAGTGAGGAATAGCATGCACAGAGTCCAAGGGTTCCCCTTAGAGGTAAAATAGTGGTAAAAATAGATAATACTAATGCTCTATTTTGTGGTAGTGTGGTCGAGCAGTAGGCTTATCCAAGGAGTAGTGTTAAGCATTTGTTGTACATACACATAGACAATAAATGAGGTACACACACTCAGAGACAAATCCAGCCAATAGGTTTTGTTATAGAAAAATATCTTTTCTTAGTTTATTTTAAGAACCACAGGTTCAAATTTAACATGTAATATCTTGTTTGAAAGGTATTGCAGGTAAGTACATTAGGAACTTTGAATCATTTCAATTGCATGTATACTTTTCAAGTTATTGACAAATAGCTATTTCAAAAGTGGACACAGTGCAATTTTCACAGTTCCTGGGGGAGGTAAGTTTTTGTTAGTTTTACCAGGTAAGTAAGACACTTACAGGGTTCAGTTCTTGGTCCAAGGTAGCCCACCGTTGGGGGTTCAGAGCAACCCCAAAGTCACCACACCAGCAGCTCAGGGCCGGTCAGGTGCAGAGTTCAAAGTGGTGCCCAAAACGCATAGGCTAGAATGGAGAGAAGGGGGTGCCCCGGTTCCGGTCTGCTTGCAGGTAAGTACCCGCGTCTTCGGAGGGCAGACCAGGGGGGTTTTGTAGGGCACCGGGGGGGACACAAGCCCACACAGAAATTTCACCCTCAGCAGCGCGGGGGCGGCCGGGTGCAGTGTAGAAACAAGCGTCGGGTTTGCAATGTTAGTCTATGAGAGATCAACGGATCTCTTCAGCGCTGCAGGCAGGCAAGGGGGGGCTTCCTCGGGGAAACCTCCACTTGGGCAAGGGAGAGGGACTCCTGGGGGTCACTTCTCCAGTGAAAGTCCGGTCCTTCAGGTCCTGGGGGCTGCGGGTGCAGGGTCTCTTCCAGGCGTCGGGACTTAGGTTTCAGAGAGTCGCGGTCAGGGGAAGCCTCGGGATTCCCTCTGCAGGCGGCGCTGTGGGGGCTCAGGGGGGACAGGTTTTGGTACTCACAGTCGTAGAGTAGTCCGGGGGTCCTCCCTGAGGTGTTGGTTCTCCACCAGCCGAGTCGGGGTCGCCGGGTGCAGTGTTGCAAGTCTCACGCTTCTTGCGGGGAGATTGCAGGGTCTTTAAAGCTGCTCATTGAAACAAAGTTGCAGTCTTTTTGGAGCAGGTCCGCTGTCCTCAGGAGTTTCTTGTCCTTTTCGAAGCAGGGCAGTCCTCAGAGGATTCAGAGGTCGCTGGTCCCTTGGAAGGCGTCGCTGGAGCAGAGTTCTTTGGAAGGCAGGAGACAGGCCGGTGAGTTTCTGGAGCCAAGGCAGTTGTCGTCTTCTGGTCTTCCTCTGCAGGGGTTTTCAGCTAGGCAGTCCTTCTTCTTGTAGTTTGCAGGAATCTAATTTTCTAGGGTTCAGGGTAGCCCTTAAATACTAAATTTAAGGGCGTGTTTAGGTCTGGGGGGTTAGTAGCCAATGGCTAATAGCCCTTAGGGTGGGTACACCCTCTTTGTGCCTCCTCCCAAGGGGAGGGGGTCACAATCCTAACCCTATTGGGGGAATCCTCCATCTGCAAGATGGAGGATTTCTAAAAGTTAGAGTCACCTCAGCTCAGGACACCTTAGGGGCTGTCCTGACTGGCCAGTGACTCCTCCTTGTTATTCTCATTATTTTCTCCGGCCTTGCCGCCAAAAGTGGGGGCCGGGGCCGGAGGGGGCGGGCAACTCCACTAGCTGGAGTGTCCTGCGGTGCTGTGACAAAGGGGTGAGCCTTTGAGGCTCACCGCCAGGTGTTACAGCTCTTGCCTGGGGGAGGTGTTAGCATCTCCACCTAGTGCAGGCTTTGTTACTGGCCTCAGAGTGACAAAGGCACTCTCCCCATGGGGCCAGCAACATGTCTCTAGTGTGGCAGGCTGCTGGAACTAGTCAGCCTACACAGATAGTCGGTTAAGTTTCAGGGTGCACCTCTAAGGTGCCCTCTGGGGTGTATTTTGCAATAAAATGTACACTGGCATCAGTGTGCATTTATTGTGCTGAGAAGTTTGATATCAAACTTCCCAGTTTTCAGTGTAGCCATTATGGTGCTGTGGAGTTCGTGTTTTGACAGACTCCCAGACCATATACTCTTATGGCTACCCTGCACTTACAATGTCTAAGGTTTTGTTTAGACACTGTAGGGGTACCATGCTCATGCACTGGTACCCTCACCTATGGTATAGTGCACCCTGCCTTAGGGCTGTAAGGCCTGCTAGAGGGGTGTCTTACCTATACTGCATAGGCAGTGAGAGGCTGGCATGGCACCCTGAGGGGAGTGCCATGTCGACTTACTCGTTTTGTCCTCACTAGCACACACAAGCTGGCAAGCAGTGTGTCTGTGCTGAGTGAGAGGTCTCCAGGGTGGCATAAGACATGCTGCAGCCCTTAGAGACCTTCCTTGGCATCAGGGCCCTTGGTACTAGAAGTACCAGTTACAAGGGACTTATCTGGATGCCAGGGTCTGCCAATTGTGGATACAAAAGTACAGGTTAGGGAAAGAACACTGGTGCTGGGGCCTGGTTAGCAGGCCTCAGCACACTTTCAATTGTAAACATAGCATCAGCAAAGGCAAAAAGTCAGGGGGCAACCATGCCAAGGAGGCATTTCCTTACACAACCCCCCCCCAAACGAAAGAGGATGAGACTAACCTTTCCCAAGAGAGTCTTCATTTTCTAAGTGGAAGAACCTGGAAAGGCCATCTGCATTGGCATGGGCAGTCCCAGGTCTGTGTTCCACTATAAAGTCCAGTCCCTGTAGGGAGATGGACCACCTCAACAGTTTAGGATTTTCACCTTTCATTTGCATCAGCCATTTGAGAGGTCTGTGGTCAGTTTGAACTAGGAAGTGAGTCCCAAAGAGGTATGGTCTCAGCTTCTTCAGGGACCAAACCACAGCAAAGGCCTCCCTCTCAATGGCACTCCAACGCTGCTCCCTGGGGAGTAACCTCCTGCTAATGAAAGCAACAGGCTGGTCAAGGCCATCATCATTTGTTTGGGACAAAACTGCCCCTATCCCATGTTCAGAGGCATCTGTCTGCACAATGAACTGCTTTGAATAATCTGGAGCTTTTAGAACTGGTGCTGAGCACATTGCTTGTTTCAGGGTGTCAAAGGCCTGTTGGCATTCCACAGTCCAGTTCACTTTCTTGGGCATTTTCTTGGAGGTGAGTTCAGTGAGGGCTGTCACAATGGATCCATATCCCTTCACAAACCTCCTGTAATACCCAGTCAACCCAAGGAATGCCCTGACTTGAGTCTGGGTTTTTGGAGCTACCCAGTCCAGAATAGTCTGGATCTTGGGTTGGAGTGGCTGAACTTGGCCTCCACCTACAAGGTGGCCCAAGTAAACCACAGTTCCCTGCCCTATCTGGCATTTGGATGCCTTGATAGAGAGGCCTGCAGATTGCAGAGCCTTCAAGACCTTCTTCAGGTGGACCAGGTGATCCTGCCAGGTGGAGCTAAAGACAGCAATATCATCAAGATAAGCTGTGCTAAAGGACTCCAAGCCAGCAAGGACTTGATTCACCAACCTTTGGAAGGTGGCAGGGGCATTCTTTAAACCAAAGGGCATAACAGTAAACTGATAATGCCCATCAGGTGTGGAGAAGGCTGTTTTCTCTTTTGCTCCAGGTGCCATTTTTATTTGCCAGTACCCTGCTGTCAAGTCAAAGGTACTTAAGAATTTGGCAGCACCTAATTTATCTATGAGCTCATCAGCTCTAGGAATTGGATGAGCATCTGTCTTGGTGACAGAATTGAGCCCTCTGTAATCCACACAAAACCTCATCTCTTTCTTTCCATCTTTGGTGTGAGGTTTGGGGACTAAGACCACTGGGCTAGCCCAGGGGCTGTCAGAGCGCTCAATTACTCCCAATTCCAGCATCTTGTGGACTTCCACCTTAATGCTTTCCTTAACATGGTCAGATTGTCTAAAGATTTTGTTTTTGACAGGCATGCTGTCTCCTGTGTCCACATCATGGGTACACAGGTGTGTCTGACCAGGGGTTAAGGAGAAGAGTTCAGGAAACTGTTGTAGGACTCTCCTACAATCAGCTTGCTGTTGGCCAGAGAGGGTGTCTGAGTAGATCACTCCATCCACTGAGCCATCTTTTGGGTCTGATGACAGAAGATCAGGGAGAGGTTCACTCTCTGCCTCCTGATCCTCATCTGTTACCATCAACAGATTTACATCAGCCCTGTCATGGAAGAGCTTAAGGCGGTTCACATGGATCACCCTCTTGGGGCTCCTGCTTGTGCCCAGGTCCACCAGGTAGGTGACCTGACTCTTCCTTTCTAGCACTGGGTAAGGGCCACTCCATTTGTCCTGGAGTGCCCGGGGAGCCACAGGCTCCAGAACCCAGACTTTCTGCCCTGGTTGGAACTCAACCAGTGCAGCCTTTTGGTCATACCAAAACTTCTGGAGCTGTTGGCTGGCCTCAAGGTTTTTGGTTGCCTTTTCCATGTACTCTGCCATTCTAGAGCGAAGGCCAAGTACATAGTCCACTATGTCTTGTTTAGGCTCATGAAGAGGTCTCTCCCAGCCTTCTTTAACAAGAGCAAGTGGTCCCCTTACAGGGTGACCAAACAGAAGTTCAAAGGGTGAGAATCCTACTCCCTTCTGTGGCACCTCTCTGTAAGCGAAAAGCAGACATGGCAAGAGGACATCCCATCTCCTTTTGAGTTTTTCTGGGAGCCCCATGATCATGCCTTTTAATGTCTTGTTGAATCTCTCAACTAAGCCATTAGTTTGTGGATGGTATGGTGTAGTGAATTTGTAAGTCACTCCACACTCATTCCACATGTGTTTTAGGTATGCTGACATGAAGTTGGTACCTCTGTCAGACACCACCTCCTTAGGGAAACCCACTCTGGTAAAGATACCAATGAGGGCCTTGGCTATTGCAGGGGCAGTAGTCGACCTAAGGGGAATAGCTTCAGGATACCTAGTAGCATGATCCACTACTACTAGGATGTACATATTTCCTGAGGCTGTGGGAGGTTCTAGTGGACCAACTATGTCCACACCCACTCTTTCAAAGGGGACCCCCACCACTGGAAGTGGAATGAGGGGGGCCTTTGGGTGCCCACCTGTCTTACCACTGGATTGACAGGTGGGGCAGGAGAGGCAAAACTCCTTAACCTTCTGGGACATATTGGGCCAGTAGAAGTGGTTGACCAACCTCTCCCACGTCTTGGTTTGTCCCAAATGCCCAGCAAGGGGAATATCATGGGCCAAGTTCAGAATAAACTCTCTGAACGACTGAGGCACTACCACTCTCCTAGTGGCACCAGGTTTGGGGTCTCTGGCCTCAGTGTACAGGAGTCCATCTTCCCAATAGACCCTATGTGTTCCATTTTTCTTGCCCTTGGACTCTTCAGCAGCTTGCTGCCTAAGGCCTTCAAGAGAGGGACAGGTTTCTTGCCCCTTACACAGCTCCTCCCTTGAGGGTCCCCCTGGGCCTAAGAGCTCAACCTGATAAGGTTCAAGCTCCAAAGGCTCAGTTCCCTCAGAGGGCAGAACTTCTTCCTGAGAAGAGAGGTTCTCTTTTTCTGACTGTGTTGCAGTTGGTTTCCCAACTGACTTTCCTTTTCTCTTGGTAGGCTGGGCCATTTTTCCAGACTCCAGCTCTACTTTTTCACCCTGTGCCTTGCATTGTGCTCTTGTTTTTACACACACCAGTTCAGGGATACCCAGCATGGCTGCATGGGTTTTTAGTTCTACCTCAGCCCATGCTGAGGACTCCAGGTCATTTCCAAGCAGACAGTCTACTGGGATGTTTGAGGAGACCACCACCTGTTTCAGGCCATTGACCCCTCCCCATTCTAAAGTTACCATTGCCATGGGATGTGCTTTAGTTTGATTGTCAGCATTGGTGACTGTATAAGTTTTTCCAGTCAGGTATTGGCCAGGGGAAACCAGTTTCTCTGTCACCATGGTGACACTGGCACCTGTATCCCTCAGGCCTTCTACACTTGTCCCATTAATAAAGAGCTGCTGCCTGTATTTTTGCATGTTAGGAGGCCAGGCAGCTAGTGTGGCTAAATCCACCCCACCCTCAGAGACTAGAGTAGCTTCAGTGTGGACCCTGATTTGCTCTGGGCACACTGTTGATCCCACTTGGAGACTAGCCATTCCAGTGTTACCTGGATTGGAGTTTGGAGTGGAACTTTTCTTGGGACAGGCCTTGTCTCCAGTTTGGTGTCCAGACTGACTACAGTTTCGACACCAGGCCTTTTTGGGATCAAAGTTTTTACCCTTGTACCCAGGATTGTTTTGTGAAGAGGCTCTGGGCCCACCCTCCTGTGCAGGTTTTTGGGGGCCTTTAGAAGACTCTTGACTATTTTTATTTTTGGCTGTCTCACCACCCTTCCCCTGGGGAGGTTTTGTGACCCCTTTCTTTTGGTCACCCCCTGTGGAAGTTTTGGACACCCTAGTCTTGACCCAATGGTCCGCCTTCTTTCCCAATTCTTGGGGAGAAATTGGTCCTAGGTCTACCAGATGCTGATGCAGTTTATCATTGAAACAATTACTTAACAGGTGTTCTTTCACAAATAAATTGTACAGCCCATCATAATTACTTACACCACTGCCTTGAATCCAACCATCTAGTGTTTTTACTGAGTAGTCTACAAAGTCAACCCAGGTCTGGCTCGAGGATTTTTGAGCCCCCCTGAATCTAATCCTATACTCCTCAGTGGAGAATCCAAAGCCCTCAATCAGGGTACCCTTCATGAGGTCATAAGATTCTGCATCTTGTCCAGAGAGTGTGAGGAGTCTATCCCTACACTTTCCTGTGAACATTTCCCAAAGGAGAGCACCCCAGTGAGATCTGTTCACTTTTCTGGTTACACAAGCCCTCTCAAAAGCTGTGAACCATTTGGTGATGTCATCACCATCTTCATATTTAGTTACAATCCCTTTAGGGATTTTCAACATGTCAGGAGAATCTCTGACCCTATTTATGTTGCTGCCACCATTGATGGGTCCTAGGCCCATCTCTTGTCTTTCCCTCTCTATGGCTAGGATCTGTCTTTCCAAAGCCAATCTTTTGGCCATCCTGGCTAACTGGATGTCCTCTTCACTGGAGTTATCCTCAGTGATTTCAGAGGTGTTGGTCTCTCCTGTGAGGGAACCAGCATCTCTGACTATTATTTTTGGAGTCAGGGTTTGAGAGACCCTGTTCTCCCTAGATAGGACTGGTAGGGGGGAATTTTCCTCCAAGTCACTATCCTCTTCCTCTGAGTTGCCACCCTCAGAGGGGTTGGCCTTTTCAAACTCTGCCAAAAGCTCCTGGAGCTGTATTTTGGTAGGTTTGGGGCCCATTGTTATTTTCTTTATTTTACAGAGTGACCTTAGCTCCCTCATCTTAAGATGGAGGTAAGGTGTGGTGTCGAGTTCCACCACAGTCACATCTGTGCTAGACATTTTGCTTCTAAAAGTTGGAATACTTTTTAAGAATCTACAACTGGTTCTAGAATCTAATTCAAACTTTTACAAACTTTTAAACTCTAAAAGAAATGCTAAACAGGATCTAACACAAGGCCCTAGCAGGTCTTTTAAGAATTTAGAAAACTTTTCAAATTGCAAAAATCAATTTCTAATGACAATTTTGGAATTTGTCGTGTGATCAGGTATTGGCTGAGTAGTCCAGCAAATGCAAAGTCTTGTACCCCACCGCTGATCCACCAATGTAGGAAGTTGGCTCTGTATGTGCTATTTCAAAGTGAGGAATAGCATGCACAGAGTCCAAGGGTTCCCCTTAGAGGTAAAATAGTGGTAAAAATAGATAATACTAATGCTCTATTTTGTGGTAGTGTGGTCGAGCAGTAGGCTTATCCAAGGAGTAGTGTTAAGCATTTGTTGTACATACACATAGACAATAAATGAGGTACACACACTCAGAGACAAATCCAGCCAATAGGTTTTGTTATAGAAAAATATCTTTTCTTAGTTTATTTTAAGAACCACAGGTTCAAATTTAACATGTAATATCTTGTTTGAAAGGTATTGCAGGTAAGTACATTAGGAACTTTGAATCATTTCAATTGCATGTATACTTTTCAAGTTATTGACAAATAGCTATTTCAAAAGTGGACACAGTGCAATTTTCACAGTTCCTGGGGGAGGTAAGTTTTTGTTAGTTTTACCAGGTAAGTAAGACACTTACAGGGTTCAGTTCTTGGTCCAAGGTAGCCCACCGTTGGGGGTTCAGAGCAACCCCAAAGTCACCACACCAGCAGCTCAGGGCCGGTCAGGTGCAGAGTTCAAAGTGGTGCCCAAAACGCATAGGCTAGAATGGAGAGAAGGGGGTGCCCCGGTTCCGGTCTGCTTGCAGGTAAGTACCCGCGTCTTCGGAGGGCAGACCAGGGGGGAATTGTAGGGCACCGGGGGGGACACAAGCCCACACAGAAATTTCACCCTCAGCAGCGCGGGGGCGGCCGGGTGCAGTGTAGAAACAAGCGTCGGGTTTGCAATGTTAGTCTATGAGAGATCAACGGATCTCTTCAGCGCTGCAGGCAGGCAAGGGGGGGCTTCCTCGGGGAAACCTCCACTTGGGCAAGGGAGAGGGACTCCTGGGGGTCACTTCTCCAGTGAAAGTCCGGTCCTTCAGGTCCTGGGGGCTGCGGGTGCAGGGTCTCTTCCAGGCGTCGGGACTTAGGTTTCAGAGAGTCGCGGTCAGGGGAAGCCTCGGGATTCCCTCTGCAGGCGGCGCTGTGGGGGCTCAGGGGGGACAGGTTTTGGTACTCACAGTCGTAGAGTAGTCCGGGGGTCCTCCCTGAGGTGTTGGTTCTCCACCAGCCGAGTCGGGGTCGCCGGGTGCAGTGTTGCAAGTCTCACGCTTCTTGCGGGGAGATTGCAGGGTCTTTAAAGCTGCTCCTTGAAACAAAGTTGCAGTCTTTTTGGAGCAGGTCCGCTGTCCTCGGGAGTTTCTTGTCCTTTTCGAAGCAGGGCAGTCCTCAGAGGATTCAGAGGTCGCTGGTCCCTTGGAAGGCGTCGCTGGAGCAGAGTTCTTTGGAAGGCAGGAGACAGGCCGGTGAGTTTCTGGAGCCAAGGCAGTTGTCGTCTTCTGGTCTTCCTCTGCAGGGGTTTTCAGCTAGGCAGTCCTTCTTCTTGTAGTTTGCAGGAATCTAATTTTCTAGGGTTCAGGGTAGCCCTTAAATACTAAATTTAAGGGCGTGTTTAGGTCTGGGGGGTTAGTAGCCAATGGCTACTAGCCCTTAGGGTGGGTACACCCTCTTTGTGCCTCCTCCCAAGGGGAGGGGGTCACAATCCTAACCCTATTGGGGGAATCCTCCATCTGCAAGATGGAGGATTTCTAAAAGTTAGAGTCACCTCAGCTCAGGACACCTTAGGGGCTGTCCTGACTGGCCAGTGACTCCTCCTTGTTATTCTCATTATTTTCTCCGGCCTTGCCGCCAAAAGTGGGGGCCGGGGCCGGAGGGGGCGGGCAACTCCACTAGCTGGAGTGTCCTGCGGTGCTGTGACAAAGGGGTGAGCCTTTGAGGCTCACCGCCAGGTGTTACAGCTCTTGCCTGGGGGAGGTGTTAGCATCTCCACCCAGTGCAGGCTTTGTTACTGGCCTCAGAGTGACAAAGGCACTCTCCCCATGGGGCCAGCAACATGTCTCTAGTGTGGCAGGCTGCTGGAACTAGTCAGCCTACACAGATAGTCGGTTAAGTTTCAGGGGGCACCTCTAAGGTGCCCTCTGGGGTGTATTTTGCAATAAAATGTACACTGGCATCAGTGTGCATTTATTGTGCTGAGAAGTTTGATATCAAACTTCCCAGTTTTCAGTGTAGCCATTATGGTGCTGTGGAGTTCGTGTTTTGACAGACTCCCAGACCATATACTCTTATGGCTACCCTGCACTTACAATGTCTAAGGTTTTGTTTAGACACTGTAGGGGTACCATGCTCATGCACTGGTACCCTCACCTATGGTATAGTGCACCCTGCCTTAGGGCTGTAAGGCCTGCTAGAGGGGTGTCTTACCTATACTGCATAGGCAGTGAGAGGCTGGCATGGCACCCTGAGGGGAGTGCCATGTCGACTTACTCGTTTTGTCCACACTAGCACACACAAGCTGGCAAGCAGTGTGTCTGTGCTGAGTGAGAGGTCTCCAGGGTGGCATAAGACATGCTGCAGCCCTTAGAGACCTTCCTTGGCATCAGGGCCCTTGGTACTAGAAGTACCAGTTACAAGGGACTTATCTGGATGCCAGGGTCTGCCAATTGTGGATACAAAAGTACAGGTTAGGGAAAGAACACTGGTGCTGGGGCATGGTTAGCAGGCCTCAGCACACTTTCAATTGTAAACATAGCATCAGCAAAGGCAAAAAGTCAGGGGGCAACCATGCCAAGGAGGCATTTCCTTACACCCAGGTAATATGCTATATTCTCATTTATTTATTTTAGAATAGCCTGCTCTTCAGAGGATGTTTCATTTTTCCTAAACAGATGCCTTTCTACTAGAGCGTTATTATTATTATGCACAATATTTCTCATCATGTTCCTTGCCCAAGGTTGACAAAGAACAGTACGAGACCAATACGAGATTATGTTTGGGTAATGCCGCCACAAGAGCATGTACACAGTTAACACTTAGGCACATGCCCACATCAGGCTTATTTCGCAGACCAAAAACATGCTTTCCTATAAAAACACCCTGTAGGCCAAAGGGAGGCTAAGAGGGGTCATTCCGGGCGGGATTTCCATCCATGCTGCATGCCATTTTACAGCTGGCCTCAGCCTTGTTAATGGGAGTGGGTGCTCCTCTCATGGACTCAGTACGGACAGATTGGGAATCACCGCTATGCTCTCACTGAGAAGCTAGATGCTAGGCAGAATTTCTGTATTCATGATCATTACAATATGTTGGGATTGTTCATTCTTCTCTCACTAACCGTCACAATCCTAATCTTGTTATGCCTCATTATCCTAATAATAGCAGCTCATATATTTTATTGTATATTGCAGTCTTTTCAATAAAGATCTATCGAGTGTTTTATATGTGCCATGCGTAACTGAGAGACTGGAGTATTCCTTCAATTCCTGTTTGAGTTCTCTCATATATCAGTTCATCTCTATTCAGCCATAACCTCAGTCAGGACAGTGGACCTTTCTAGTTTTGTGTGCTGTCTTTGTGCTGTTTGTGGGGATGCCTGTCCAATAATCAGTCTAGAATACAATTAAAGCCCCCTGCCAAATCACAGGACCTTTCAAGTAAGTCTGTCCCAGATCCAATGTGTACCAGAAAAAAAGCCCTGTCATGCAGTTTTGAGGCATAAGTATTCAAAATGCATATCTCCTTTCCATCCAGTAGGTTATATACATGTACCTATCTCCCTTCATGGTCAGCACTGGAGTATCGATGTAGGAAAGGTAACCCAGGGCCTTGTAAATTGAAACTCCTTGTGTTGAATAATTCGATAAAACAATTGTCCTCTCTATGTTTTTCCTCATTTTTCTCTGATCAGTGAGGTACATCTCCTGCAGAAACCCTAGGCCCTCAGAATTTTGGTTTACGTAAGTGAGAATTCAGTAACGCTTAACAAAATTATCCCACAGACATTGCAGTGAAGTACTTAATAGTTTGGGCCATTTTTAGGTTGAGCATAGCAGCGCGCAAGCGCTGCTTTTCCAACGTGTTGCTATCTATGTGGGCTTTTAACCACGCCCATGTCATGCCCATCACTTTCATTTGTTTGCGGGCAAGCCTTTTAAAATCCTCTTGATTAAATTTGTGGAAGGCATGCAATTGTTATGCCTTTTCCGGTGCTTTGCCCTCCTAAGGAGCACCAGCCAACTACTGAAAACATGCGCAGCTTCATGTTTTCAGCATGGTTTTTGGATTACTTTTTCTTTTTGTCCCCTACATAGCACAACCGCGCTCAGCAGTATGGGAGCTATTTGCATGCCGACCAGTTTACTCCCATTGTTTATTCCTGGTTTTTGTTGCTTCTGTCACAGATGAACGTAAATGCATTTTTAAAAGCATATAGTTGCTTGTGTGTCTTCACTTGTGTTTGTTTTTGTTTTTACATTATTTTTAGGTAGTGTTTATTTTTTTTGTTTATGTCACGGTTGCTTGTTTATGTTGCAGTTGTGTTTAAATGTATTTTAAAAAACAATTTTTTGTGTGTTTACATGGTAAACGGAGCTGCGTAGTGACAAAATAAGCAGATAAACACACAAAAGGTTGCTTTTAAAAATACATTTATGCGGAACTAGACATCAAACGGAATATAATGTTATAATGTTGCAACTGTAATAAAGCGTTATAATGTAGAAGGGCTTTCATTTGTGATTGCCTTTGTACACAAAAGAAAGCTCTGCTACATTATAGAGCTTTATGTGCTTTTCACTTGTGCTACCACCTGGAATAAAACCACAGTTTTTATCCAACAACATAAGTGAACACCATAAACGAGTACATGTTCCAAAGACAATCTCAAAAGAAAGTGCTGCTATATGATAGCTCTTTATTACATTTGCACGCTATAAAATTATAATATAACATATAGCAACTGTAATAAAGCACTATAATGTAGCAGCGCTTTCTTTTGAAGTTACTTTAGAACATGTACTTCTTCATGTTTTGCACTCACGTTGATGAATATAAACACTGGTTTTGTCCAGATGGTAGCACAAGTAATAAAGCTCTACATGTTGCAGTGGTTAAATAAACTTTAAACAACAATTTTTTGTGTGTTTATACAATAATTGGAGCTGCGTGGTGACAAAATAAGCAGATAAACACTTAAAAGGTTGCTTTTAAAAATACATTTAGGCGGAACGTGATATCAAACAACAGATGTAGGGGGATGCCGCCCGCCAAGATCGGACCGCCGGGCGGCCGCCAATGCAGCCGCACTCCCGCCGCGGCCATTTGGAGATACCTGCTGGGCAGGCGGGTGGAAACCTGGGGGATCTCGGCCGCAACACAGGAGCCGGCTCCAAATGATGCGGCTCTGCGACGGGTGCAGTTGCAGACAGTGAAAAGCTCCATGGGGCCCTGTCAGGGAGCCGCTGCACTGCCCATGCCGGTGGCATGGGCAGTGCAGGGGCCCCCAGGGGCCCCGTGACTCCCCTTTCCGGACTCGTAATCCCCTGGCCAGCGCTGCTAGCAGTGCTGCCCAGGTGGATTATCACCGCCGGGGCAAATGTGGTGGAATACCGCCGGCCCCGGCGGTGCGACCGCGGCGCTTCTGCCGCGGTCGTAATAGCCCAGGAAGCACCGCGAGCCTGTTGGCGGTGCTTCCGTCATTTTAGCCCTGACGGTCTCGTACCGCCAGGGTCAAAATGACCCCCAAAATGTTATATTGTAGCAACTGCAATAAATCGCTATAATGTAGCAGTGCTTTCTTTTGAGATTGGTTTTGTACGTGCAAGAAAGTGCTGCTAAATTATAGCGCTTTATAGTCTGTTGGGCTGGCATTTTATGCAAAATAAATCTAATTAATTCAGTTCCAGTTTAAAAGATTTCACCTCTGTAAATTGACTATACTTTTATTATAATTCAAGTTATTACCATTAATCGTAGGATTTGCTTTTTTGAATCATACTCCATATTATGTGACAGTAGAGCTTAATTTGTGAATAATCACATGCTGGTGCCCAAAGCTTCCCTTTGCAATGTGCTGCTGTTGCAGTTCAATGTGAATAGTGAGGCACCATTATTATAAAGACATCTCTGGCATTTTAAATATATAAGTACAGCCACTTTTAAGCTCCTTAGCGGAGTGCTCAATTTGTAAATAATCATGTGTCGGTGTCTAAAGCTTTCCTTTCCTTTACAATGTGCCGCTTTTGCAGTTCAATGTGAATACTGAGGCACCATTATTCTAAACCCATGTTGGACATTTTTTATATATGTACAGCCACTTTTAACCCCTTTAGCTTGCAGTGCTTAATTCATAAACAATCACATGCCAGTGCCTAAAGCTTTCCTTTGCAACATATTGCTGTTGCAGTTCAATGAAAATACCTAGGCACCATTATTCTAAAGCCATCTCGGGCCTCTTTTAAGCCCTTTAGATTAGTGCTTAATTTGTAAATAATCACATGCAGGTGCCTAAAGCCTTCCTTTGCAAAGCGCGGCTGTTGCAGTTCAATGTGAATACCAAGACGCCATTATTCTAAAGCCATCACATGCATTTTTAATATATGTACAGCCACTTTTAAGCCCTTTAGCGGAGTGCTTAATTTGAAAATAATCATGTGCCAGTGCCTAAAGCTTTCCTTTGCAACACACACCATTTGCTGTTCAATGTGAATGCTAAAGCACCATTATTCTAAAGCCATCTCGGGCATTTTTAATATATGTACAGCCATTTTAACCCCTTTATCTCACTCTTGCAGTGCTTAATTTGTAAATAATCATGTACCAGTGCCTAAAGCTTTCCTTTGCAATGCGTAGACTTTGTAGTGGGGTCTAAAGCTTTCCTTTGCAACCCGTGGTTGCTACAGTACAATGTGAATACTGAGGCAGTGTTATTCTAAATCCATCTCCGCATTTTTAATATATATTTACAGTCACTTTTAACCCCCTTAGTGCAGTGCTTAATTTGTAAATAATCATGTGCCGGTGCCTAAAGCTTTCCTTTGCAACATGCGACTGTTGCAGGTCAATGAATACTAAGGCACCATTATTCCAAAGACATCTCGGGCATTTTTAATAAATGTACAGCCACTTTTAAGCCCTTTAGCGGACTGCTTAATTTGAAAATAATCACGTGTAGGTGCCTAAAGCTTTCCTTTCCTTTGCAATGCGTGGCTTTTGCAGTTCAATGTGAATACTGAGGCACCATTATTCTAAAGCCGTATTTGGTATTTTTAATATATGTACAGCCACTTTTAAGCCCTTTAGTGGAGTGCTTAATTTGTAAATAATCACGGGCTGGTGCCTAATGCTTTATTTTGCAACGCGCAGCTGTTGCAGTTCAATGTGTGTACTTAGGCACCATTATTCTAAAGTCATCTTGTGCATTTTAAATATATGTGCAGCCACTTTTAACCCCATTAGCTCGCAGTGCTTATTGTGTAGACACCATGTGCTGGTGCCTAAATCTTTCCTTTGCAACTCGCTGTTGCTACAGTTCAATGTGAATACTGAGTCAGTTTTATTCTAAAGCCATCTCAGCCATTTTAGTATATGTACAGCCACTTTTAACTCCTTTAGCGCAGTGCTTAATTTGTAAATAATCACGTGCCGGTGCCTAAAGCTTTCCTTTGCAATTCGCAGCTGTTGCAGTTCAATGCGAATACTAAGCCACCAGTATTCTAAAGCCATCTCATGTATTTTTAATATATGTAAAGCCACTTTTAACCCCTTTAGCTCAATCTTGCAGTGCCTAATTTGAAAATAATCATGTGCAGGTGCCTAAGGCTTTCCTGTGCAACGCGCTGCTGTTGCAGTTCAATGTGAATATTGAAGCTGCCTTATTCTAAAGCCATTTCAGGCATTTTTAAAATATGTACAGCCACATCTAACCCCTTAGCGCAGTGCCTAATTTGTAAATAATCAAGTGGCTTTCCTTTCCATTGCGCGGCTGTTGCAGTTCAATACGAATGGTGATGCACCATGATTTTAAAGCAATTTCAGCCAATTTTAATATATGTACAGCCACTTTTAACCCCTTTAGCTTGCAGTGCTTAATTTGTAAACAATCATGTGCCAGTGCCTAAAGCTTTCCTTTGCAACTCACAGCTGCTGCAGTTCAATGTGAATACTGAGGCAGTGTTATTCTAAAGCCATCTTGGACATTTTTAATATATGTACAACCACTTTTAACCTCTTTAACCCCTTAGCTGCTGGGCCTTCCCCCCACCCCCAGTGCTGAGCTCTTTTTTGGCTATTTGGGGTAGTTCACGCTGAGGCCTTCATAACTTTTTGTCCACATAAGCTGTCCACACCAAATTTGCATCTTTTTTTTCCAACATCCTAGGGATTCTAAAGGTATCTAGAGTTTGTGGGTTCCCCTGGAGGCGACAAAGAAATTAACCAAAATACAGCTGAAATTGGAAAAAAGGGCTGAAGAAGAAAGCATGTGTTTTTTCCCCTGAAAATGGCATCAAAAAAGGGTCTGTGGTGCTAAAATCCCAATCTTCCCAGCTTTCTAGAACAGGCAGACTTGAATCAGAAAACCACATTTTTCAACACAATTTTGGCATTTTACTGGGACATACCCAATTTTTACTATTTTTTGTGCTTTTAGCCTCCTTCCAGTTAGTGACAGAAATGGGTGTGAAACCAGTGCTGGATCCCAGACAGCTAAACATTTCTGAAAAGTAGACAACATTCTGAATTCAACAAGGGGTCATTTGTGTAGATCCTACAGGGTTTTCATACAGAAAATAACAGCTGAAATGAAATAAAAAGAAAGTGAAATTGAGGTGAAAAACACTGTCATTTTTCTCCATGTTTTACTCCATAGCTTTTTCCTGCGATGTCATATTTTCAAAAGTAATATACTGTTACGTCTGCTGGATTATTATGCTTGCGGGGATATATAGGGCTTGTAGGTTCATGAAGAACCCTAGGTACCCAGAGCCAATAAAGGAGCTGCAGTTTGCAATAGGTTTTCATTGTATTCCGGGTGTACAGCAATTCTTTTGGTGAAATATAAAGAGTGAAAAATAGGTATCAAGAAAACCTTTGTATTTCCAAAATGGGCACAAGATAAGGTGTTGAGAAGCAGTGGTTATTTGCACATCTCCGAATTCCGGAGTGCCCATTCTAGCATGTGAATTACAGGGCGTTTCCCAAATAGATGTCTTTTTTACACGCTGTCTTACATTTGGAAGGAAAAAATATAGAGAAAGACAAGGGGCTATAACACTTGTTCTGCTATTCTGTGTTCCCCCAAGTCTCCAAATAAAAATGGTACCTCACTTGCATGGGTAGGCCTAATGCCCGCGACAGGAAACGCAACATGGGCACATCACATTTTTACATTGAAATCTGACGTGTTTTTTGGAAAGTACCTAGCTGTGGATTTTGGCCTCTTTCTCAGCCGGCACCTAGGGAAACCTACCAAACCTGTGCATGTTTGAAAACTAGACACCTAGGGGAATACAGGATGGGGTAACTTGTGGTGCTCTCACCAGGTTCTGTTACCCAGAATCCTTTGCAAACCTCAAAATGTGACAAAAAACACTTTTTCCTCACATTTCGGTGATGGAAAGTTCTGGAATCTGAGAGGAGCCACAAAATTCTTTCCACCCAGCATTTCCCCAAGTCTCCCGATAAAAATGGTACCTCACTTGTGTGGGTAGGCCTAGTGCCTGCAACAGGAAATGCCCCAAAACACAACATGGACACATCACATTTTCCCAAAGAAACTAACCTGTTTTTCAGAAAGTGCCTAGCTGTGGCCTTTGGCCTCTAGCTCAGCCGGCACCTAGGGAAACCTAGCAAACCTATACATTTTATAAAACTAGACATCTAGGGGAATTCAGAATGGGGTGACTTGTGGAGCTCTCCAGGTTCTGTTAACCAGAATCCTTAGCAAACCTCAACATTTGACAAAAAAACACATTTTCCTCACATTTCGGTGATGGAAAGTTCTGGAATCTGAGAAGAGCCACAAATTTCTTTCCACCCAGCATTCCCTCAAGTCTCCCGATAAAAATGGTACCTCATGTGTGGGTAGGCCTAGTGCCTGCAACAAGACATTCCCCAAAACACAACATGGACACATTACATTTTCCCAAAGAAACTAACCTGTTTTTCAGAAAGTGCCTAGCTGTGTTCTTTGGCCTCTAGCTCAGCCAGCATCTAGGGAAACCTAGCAAACCTGTGCATTTTTTAAAACTAGACACCCAGGGGAACCCAGGATGGGGTAACTTGTGGTGCTCTCACCAGGTCCTGTTACCCAGAATCCTCAATATTTGGCAAAAAAAAAAACACTTTTTCCTCACATTTTTGGTGATAGAAAGTTCTGGAATCTGAGAAGAACCACAAATTTCCTTCCACCCAGCATTCCCCCAAGTCTCCTGATAAAAATGGTACCTCACTTGTGTGGGTAGGCCTAGCGCCCATGACAGGAATAGATCGCACAACAGTCAATGTTGGTCCTTACATGAGGGCAACTGTTGCCCCTTGGGTGATCCATTTCTGAAGTAGGCACTAGGTACAGGCACTCAAGTGGGGTAGCGTTTTATCAGGACAGGTGGGGAAACACTGGGTGGTAGGAATTTTGTGGATACCAGCATATTCCTGTAGTTGTGTGGCAGAAACGCAAGAAAAAAATTGAGTTTTTATTCAATGTTTCACATTTGCAGGGTATTCTGGGTAAGAAAACTTTGGGCAGTCCACACAAGTCACACCTTTGTGGACTCCCCCGGATGTCTAGTTTCCAGAAATGTCTGGGTTTGATAGGTTTCCCTATATGGCCGCCGAGCCCAGGACCACAAACGCAGGTGCCTGCCTGACAAAACCAGGTTGTTTTGTGATAGATAATTTTGATGTCTCCACAATACGATTTGGGTGGTGGAATTTGGGGCTGAACTAAATTGGGGAGCTCC
The DNA here is from genome assembly GCF_031143425.1 of Pleurodeles waltl. Classification (NCBI taxonomy): domain Eukaryota; kingdom Metazoa; phylum Chordata; class Amphibia; order Caudata; family Salamandridae; genus Pleurodeles; species Pleurodeles waltl. The sequence goes on along the minus strand of NC_090447.1, from coordinate 1,388,247,259 downwards.
CAAGAGAGCACTCTCTCTGTGTTTGCCGCTGCATGCACCTGTTCTCTGGCTTGGGCTAACCCACTGTTGTCCCGCTGCACAGGCTGTGCTTGCGAAGGGACAGCAGGACTGTGCTCATCACCTCCCTCATAATCAATGGAAGAGGAGTTATCAAATGGGACTCCTCCAACTGAAAAATCACTCCCAGAGTCTGCGCAATTGTCCTATCCCTCAGATGCTGTCTCAGTCTCTGATCCTACGTCAGAGCTGTCCTCTATAACCCAAGTGAGGGCTTGAGCAGCGGTCATCCAACGAGATGCCATCTCTGCTACTGGCTAAACTGTCGCTCTAAAACACTAGCCTGTGTAGACAGTCACAAAAGTGGTGGTGGGTGTGATACGTGCAACAGTAGAGGTCACCTTACCTTCGCTTCTTCACTCAATCAGTACGTTCTTTCAAGACACTCAAAAAAAGATACACTATTACTTCATCTTGTCACGTACCAGTCGTCACAATCTTTAGCGCCTCTAGCGCTTAGCCCAACAATCATTATTGGTGCTCCCTCTCCCATGACCTCCTCCTCGGATTCCCTCACTGCCACCTAGCAAAAGTGCCCTTCATCTCTCCATAGCCCCCACCGCACATACATTTCATTTGTATTATAGTGTAAGTAATGGCTGACTTTACTAATCCACTCAGCTATTTACAGAAAATACAGATTTGATCCTTGCAGTAGGCATATAAATCGTCTGCGCTACTTTATGGCATCAAAAGTGCCACTAGACAAAAGTCAGATCCTTTTGTAGCAGACACATGATTACAAGACTTACTTGACTTTTTCATTGCTGCCTTAAAGCTGCAGTTGAAACGTGTCAGTTGAAGTATGTGCATTGCTTTGAAGACGCACGCTGCAATTTCAAGAGAACTGGTGGGGAAAATATATATATATATATATATATATATATATATGTATATATATATATATATATATATATATATATATATATATATATCACTTTTATTTGTGGGTGTGGTTTTCCTGGGGGCCAAACGCAGCCCCCAGGGAACCCACACACGCATTGACGAAAGTGATCGCTATATATATATATATATATATATAGGGGCAGGGGGAGACATGGAAGATCTTCCGTGTCTCCTTGGGGTGTATTTCATAAAAAAAAAACTCCGATGCGACGCATTGGAGGATTTTTTAACTCCCTCCCTGGTGTCAGCCACTGGTCATGACCCGCACCAGGGAGGTAGTGTGGGCGTTGGCCAGTGGCCGATGCCCGAACTAAAGAGATTAAAGCAGTGCTTAATGTGTAAATAATCAAGTGGCGATACCTAAAGCTTTCCTTGCCAATGCTCAGATGTTGCAGTTCAACGTGTATAGTGAGACACCATGATTCTAAAGCCATCTCAGCCATTTTTAATATATGTACAGCCACTGGTAACCCCTGTACCTTACTCTTGCAGTGCTTAATTTGTAAATAATCACATGCCGGTGGCTAAAGCTTTTCTTTGCAATGCACATCTGTTGCAGTTCAAAGTGGGTATTAAAGCACCATTATTCTAAAACCATCTTGGGAATTTTTATATATGTACAGCCAGTTTTAATGCCTTTCGCTCACTCAGAGCTTAATTTGTAAATAATCACATGTAGGTCCTAAAGCTTTTCTTTCCAACACGCAGCTGTTGCAGTTCAATGTGGATACTGAGGCACCATTATTCTAAAACCATCTGAGGCATTTTTAATATATGTACAGTCACGTTTAACCCCCTTTAGCTTGCAGTGCTTAATTTATAATTGAGGCTAATGCCAAAGGTTTATTTCTGAAAAAGGTTTTTTTGGGATTTATATGACAAATGTATATGTTTTATTAATCTGTCCTTATTGCAATTATGACCATGATTCAGGCCAACTTAACATTCTTTTTATACTCTGACTGTTAGAACACTCTTGATATGTTTAGGCGACCCTTTTAGTTTATTTCTCTTGTTACTCCTCAGTGGGTGTTTTGTGTCTTTTTTTTGGATGGGGGGTAGGGGGGGGGGGGGGGGGTGATTGTGTTAGCCAGCCAGCAGCTCTGACGGTGGGGTGGTGAAAGTGGAATTCTATTTGAATAAGCATGGCAGATTTAAATTAGGATGCAAAATGGCAACATTTTTATTTTTTGCTGCAGATAGAGGAAGAAGGTAAATGGAAGTACTTTAGTTATATGGAGGGCAACTGGAATTATGTGGCAAGAAAAGGCTAAATTATGAGGCAGGGTTGACCAATTTATGTGGCAAGAAATGTCCAGTTATTTATTTACAGCGCCAATAGCTCTAACTCAAGCAAATGCGAGTCCTATTGCATTGCAAATACTTGTTTACTAATGTAAATCGATCCATTGTGTGTACCTGTGCCTATCCTGCAGGTAGAACTTTCCCCTATTAATTCACCTTTCCCATGAGCTGCAATTTGCGTATTCCTAATGTGTGTCTTCGTGTGTAATCCTAATGCTGTGACTTTAGAGACAGTGAAAACTTCACCCCGCCCCCTATCAACCCTCCTCAGTAAGCACTCTGTGCCACAGGTTTCAAGGTAATGCTTATTGGAAGAAAACCAAATCAAACAATAATATACAACTACATCAAATCAGCATTCCAGTGACAATTGCACTCAGAATATATTTCCCCTACTAATGCTATAGACATTGAGGGGAGGTGCCCAGGTGTTACCAACCAGCCCACCATAAACAACGTGGATGGAACGCTGTGGGATCCCACCCTCAGAACTCCTATATCACATGCTGGAAAGGTTCTATTCCCCCCACCTATCCTAGAAAAGGCCCACAATCACATTCAATACTCCCTCCCTATTCCAAAACGGTGTCCGACTTTTCCCTCTATACAATCACAGCACATCTAGAAATTTCAGGGAAACAACTATTCCAGCAAAGGCCCACATTCACATCCAGTACTCCCTCCCTTTTCCAAAACCGTGTTAGGCGTTTCCCTCCGTACAATGATAGCACATCTAGGAATTCCACAGCTTATATCACAGTCAGAGGGACAGAAAATACAGTACACTTGGGACACTAGAGTTCACAGCTAAGTTCAGGCCATTGCTCAAATTTTCATAGTTTCCATGGATGTAGGAATGGTGCTCAGCCCTTCATCAAGGCTTTGTTCCCTCTGCCTGGGAAAGGTCTCCGGACCCAAGCCTTGGGTCAAGATTCAAAATTCAATTTTGTCTCACCACCACTTGTGGTTCTCGGGCTGGAGATCGAGCATCGTGCGCAGATCCCGAAGCATGGCCCTTGCCACCATGAAAGCCTCTGTCTCCAGACCAATGAGGTCCTCTCTTTAGCTCATTGGCAACTCCAGTCAGTCTTAGACCTCATCCAGTAAAGTGGAGAAATGAGATCGACCATCAGGTATAACATGTGGCTTCACTGAGGATAGATGGTAACATATATTTGGCATTCATAGCCCTTAATTTTTGTTTTACAGCCTCAAATGACTTTTTGAGTTTTTGAATCTTTTGTGCATACACTTCAATTATTTGTTGCCAAACTTTGTTGTAACAGTGTTTAGTCATATGTGGAGATGGACTGGAGCTGGACTGGACCGGTCGCATGCCCCATCCTCCTTCATCGGCTGGAAAAGGTAGGCATTCATTTTTTGCCTCATTGTTGGAAGAATACAGCTTCAGTGAATGATCTGAACTTTCATCAGCTATCAGTTGAAGTGCGGCATACCGCAGGGCTCTTCCCTAAGCCCCACCCTCTTTAATATCTATATTCGCCCGCTGGGAGATATTATCTGTTCTTTTAGGTTTAAGATCCTATGCAGACAACACTCAGCTGGTTGCCACATTATCACCAGAAATAGATTCAATTTCCTTAAGATTAAACTGCTGCCTGGTGATGGTGTTTGAATGGATGAAATACAGCTGCTTGTGGCAAATGGGGAGAAAACTGAGGTGCTGGTGCTTGGGCACAATTCTATGCTCTGGGACAAGATAATATGGCCAACTTCCCTGGAGGAACCTCCACTCCCTAATGAAGAAGTAAAGAGCCTAGGAATGATTAAACATCTGACAATGACCCCTCAAGCAACAAAAGTGGCCAGTAGCTGTTTTAGCCTTTTGAGAGCACTCACACTCAGGAAGGTGCTTAAGTGGCTCCTGGTGGAATCACACAGAGTGGTCATCCAAGGGGTGATCCTCTCCTGCCTTGATTACGGGAATACTCTATTTAGAACGCCTCAAAGAAGTGATAAATAAACTTCAAATCATCCAGAATGCTGCTGCTCACATATTGTTAGGGATCCAGTCTGCATCCACTGCACTTAAAGCCCATACGTTGTAGAGTACAATTTAAGGCACTTTGTATTCAACATCTGGCACTGTATAGAGCAGATCCTTTCCTTCTGCAATAGCTGGTGATTCCCTACAGGGCAAAGAAGGATCTGAGGTCCGACAACCAGGAGCTGCTTGTTGTTACCAGAATCAAAAAAGCAAGAAGCGGAGGGAGGTCTTTTACAAACTTTGCACCTAAATAATGGAACTCATTGCCCAGAAGTCTGCGAGGGGGTTATAACCTCTTGAGCTCCAGGAAAAAAATTGAAGATCTTCCTTTTTCCTGAATCTTCTGGTTAGTCACTCACTCTATCTTGTCGGATAGGACCTGAAGTTTGGGTAGCCATGTGCTTTATAAATGAACTGTAAACTGGACTGCAGCTCTGAGCTGGAGTACATTTGCTACTGTTTTAGGACCTTTGTGGCAGTAGTAACTACAGAAGTGCAGTTGGAAAATAGAAATGGGTTTACTCTTTGGCGGGTTGATGAATGTCCCTCCCTAAGTCCCACCTTAGCCCTCCCTAAACCCCTCCTTACTCCTCCTTTAACCCCTCAGACTTAGTAGTAAGCCCCATTTGCGAGCTGGTCCCTGATCCCTCCAAAATTTAGTACTAAACACCTACCTGCATGTGTGAAGATGCCCGCAGTCAGATGGAGATCTCTGCCAATAAAAGATAGGAGAGACGTAGGCATAGACCCCTGCATATAGGTTAGTGAATAGCGTTTTGTGGTACAATAATAGCACCATTATAGTGCTACTAAACATACAGCAAAATTCAGTTTGTGAATAGGCCCCTTTATTATTTCACCATGGAAATAAGGAACTTGTTTTACCTACTAGCCTTGTCCAAAGTTCAAATTTGCAGAATGTTGATCTATTCGGAGTTCACAGAGGTTTTTTTTAGTATTGCACATTTTTTCACTTTTATACTGACAAGGGTGTACCGTAACAAAATACATAAAATACAATGAATTATTTACAAAATCGAGGAAAAAAGGAGAAATGTAAATTATATTCATATATGTTATAGTTAGGTTCTGAGTTTACTCGCACAAACCCAGAGCAATTCAGCAGTTATAGTTAGTTATTTCAAGTAACTATAGCTCTCGGCCTACGGTAACTATAACTGGTATTCAGCCACTACGCAACAGTCTGTGGCACACATTTACTTGCGGAAAGACATATGTCTTTACTTATTAATTGTTTTTGGAACGGAAGGCCAAGAAGTTTATAAAAATCTACCAGATCTGCCAGCTGATGAGGTGAGGGGCCTTAAAGAATATGAAATGTGTGAAAATAATAGATGTTCTTTGCCGTACAAAAGGCAGCACTATTTTAGTATAATAAAACAGAAAAATTATGAAAGTGTGGAAGTATATGTAACAGAATTTAGGAGGGTAATATCCTCATGCAGATTTGATATTCAAATTGAGGACATTATGTGTGATAATTTCAGGGTACATTGTAAAGGTAATAGGGTACATTTAGCAAATGTAGAGTGGCCTTACTCTTTTTACAGCAGCTAGGTGACCATACCACAATCAAAGGGGTTGGTCGTTTTTGTTTAAAAAAGTGCCTTGGATCTACGTAAAGCAATGATATTTTAATTACTTTTTAGGATATTTCTTTATTTATCTCTTTCATTCTGACTTTGTGATTATGATATTTTAAATCTATTTACTTTTATACTTTGTATGTTTTTTAAAATTTTATTTTTTGTGATCTTTTATTGTGAGATTGAAAAAAGAAGAATTTAGTTGAATTGAATTGATAGGGTACATTGAAAAGATGATAGAACATGTAAGGAATTATGGCGGTCATTATGAACCCGGCGGTGAGTGTTAATGTGGCGGTATGACCGCCAACAGGCTGGTGGTAAATACTGCCACATTATGTGATTGCCAACCCGCCACCTCTCCACTCATACCGCCATGGCGGTATGAGCCGCCGGGCCGAAGATGTGCATCTCCAGCCCTGCAGCCGGCACAGTACCGCCGGCGGCATTATGAGCCGGCCTACCACCATGGTTTTTGTGGCGTTAGCAACACAACTAAAACAATAGCGGTGAGCCCTACCGGTGACAGGGAATTCCTTTCCTGTCACTAGTAGGCGGCTCCCCCACCCCTCTAACACTCACCTGACACCCCCAAGCCTCCTCCATCCAAACACCCCACACCCCCTCCGATCCTCAGACACCCCCACCCCCTCCGATCCTCAGACACATCCCCACCCACTCCGATCCTCAGACACACCTCCATACACGCACACACCCGCAGACACGCACCATGCATACACCCAATCACTCACACTGGCATACACGCATTCATACACACACTGGCATAAACACATTCATACACGCATACATCCAGAAATACTCACACACATTCTTACAACGATCACACTGACATGCAGACACACACTCACTTCACCATTCTTACACGCATTCACTCACACGCATACAATCACGCAAACAACACAACACACACAGACCCGGTCACACACTCACTCAGACATTCATGCACACACTCAGACACACACACACAACACCCTCCTGCCCCCCTCCCCTGTCGGAAGCCCGACTTACCTTGGGCGAGGTGATCTTCTGGCAGGGAACAGGAAGGGGCACTGGTACTGCCAGCAGCGCCCCACAGCAAAACACCGCCAGGCTGTATTACTGGTTATAATACGGCTGGCGGCGTTCTACCAATGTGGCGGTGCTGGTGGTAGCAGCGCCAGCTTATCACCGTCCACCACCATGAGCACTGCCGGATTTAGACCCTTATTGTGGCGGAAGTCAGGCATTGCTCATAATATGGCGGACAGATGGTAGTGGTGGTATTTTGGTGGCTGTCACCACCGCGGTAGGCGTTTTTTACTGCCAATGTCATAACGATGGCCTATGAGTCAAAGATGATATACCTTAACCATATGTTTCAGTGATTGCTAAGAAGATTGAGTATACTCTAGTGTTGTGTCAAGGAGATTAAAAGAAATGCAGAGAAAGAATATACAGTTCTGTAAGTGATAGGACAAATAGTTTGAGGGAGATGGTGTGTCGAATGGAAATAACTTGAAAGATGTATGTTTCGGATGTAATTTAAATAAAACCTGGGAAAATAGTAAGGACTGACCAGCTTTGAGGCAATCTTGTACAAAATTCTAAAAAAGAAAGGTCAATATGCACTGTGTTGCAGAACTAAGAAGTCAGAAGAGTATGTTAAAGAGATTGAAGATGAATGCGATGACATTATTTTGCAAATTGGGTGAGATGACAATGGACATCTGATGGATGAGGCGAATGTAGAAGAAAAGAAACTGAAAATGTGTTTGATGCATGCTCAAAATTAGTGATAATTTCTTGGGCATCATATATCAAACATTACAGTCGGAAGATGAAACTGAACAAACTTAATTTAGAACCTGGTGGTTGCAGAGGCAGTCTCCTAAAAATAAAATGTTATTTTATTTGATGTATTGAAAACAAAGGAGGATTATCACCAGGTGTGTGTGATAGGGGACCCTGCTTAGTCCCAACAGAAAATATTGGAAATTAAATTTGATCCAAATGCCAATCCTCCTTTTTCGGTAAATGACGTTTTTGGAAACACAAGAAGTGAATTTAGGAGAAGAGATTTTATAAAAGAACATAAAAAATATTTTCAGATGATTTAGGTTGTCTGAAAGGTTATGTACACCAGATAAAGCACATTGTGAGTATGGTCAGTAGTATTCAGCGGTGTCCCCAATGTGTGATGCAGGTATAATAAAACCAGTAGATGCCGCAGAAGAATGGTTGGTGCCTATTGTTATAGCATAAAAGTCAGATGGAAACATTTGCTTGTGCATTCATTTATGGCAACTTATTAAGTGTGTTTTAGCAGTTACACATCCATTAGCAAATACAAATAAAATAATCACCTATAATGTGATGCTAGGTATTTTTCAACAGCTGATTTGACATCAGCCTATCATCAGGTCAGGTTATATCCTGATTCAAAGGATTGCACTGCTTTTGTGACATGAATGGACTAATTTCGTTTTACAAGAATGCAAGTTGGTTTATTATCAGTAGCATATTTTTCAAAGGGCAATGAATCATTTGTTAAAGGGTAAGGTATGCATGCAAGAAGATGTATTAATTTATGTATAAACAATTAAAAAATAGAAGGAATGAGTAAGAAAGTTTTTTTTTTAAGTGGAAGAAAACAGTTCTACACTAAAAACACAGACACATATACATTTGGAAATAGACTATTTAGGGCATTTGTTAACTTGTGAGGGTGCATATTCAAATCTAGATGTGGTTACCACTATTAAGAAAATATCACATCACAGAAATAAGGAATATCCCTTATCCTTTCTAGGTATGATTGAGTGTTATTCAAAATTCATACAAATATTTGCTAAGAAGACAGTGAACATGAGGTCTTTGCCTAAAAGCATGTTAATGTATGTGGGGTAAAGAAATTGTGAAATGAGTTCAGTAGTGTAAAACATGATGTAAAATGTGGCCATTCTCTACAAATGTTTGATCCAGCTTGCCCTTGTATTATGGGTATTGATGCTAGTTAAAGCGGTCTGGGAGCAGCTTTAGAGCAGAAAGTGGATAATAATGAAAAATAAAGCCTTTGCTACAAGAGCATTAGGAGGTCCAGAATTGAAACTTTCGATGATAGAAAAAGAGACATTGGTAGTTGTTTGAGCGATAGATAAGTTCATACATTTTGTGTGGAGAATCTTGATTTTGTCACAAAATATATTCCTTGATCACACAACAAGACAGCTGACTGTCTATCTAGATTATTTTATGAATAAGAAAGTGATGTAGTAGTGGTATGATAGATGAGTGGCAGAATGTGAAAGTGTGTGAGGTTACTGGTAAAATTATTTTGGATGATCATTGAGGTGGAGAAATGCTTAAAGATAATATATTGGGAAAAGTGTGTTTGATAAGAAATGGAAAAGCTAGGAATAAAGAATTTGTCATTCAAGTATGTGGGCAATATTTGTTAATCAAACAGGAATTGTCAGAAAAGTCTAGTATGATGAATACCTCCTTCCTTCCACCATCAGAGAAAGAATTATAAATCTTGCTCACCAAGGACATATGAACATTGTGAAGACCGAGGAGAATATCAGAATGGATTTTTAGTGGTCAGGGATGGATTTAGATAAGGGGCAAAAAGTAAAACAAATTATTTGGAGTGGTCAGGAAGTGATGAAGTTCACAAGATGTGCATACCCCCCAATGGATTACAGAACTGTTTCTGACAGTTCATGGGACGGCATTGCATTTGATATTATGTGCCCTTCGACTGGTGAGAAATAACACTGTATATTTTGATCATTTTTTAAATGCTTTCAAGGTGACCAGCAATGTTAAGTGTCTCAGAGTTAACTACCCAGACTGTTATTAAATTTGTTAATGAAATCTTTAATAGAGAGGGTATTCCAAAAAAGTTGCTTAAAGATAATAGCATTCAATTAACCTCTGGTATGATGGAAACATTTCTAAAAGAGAGGGGTATTAAACATAAAATGAGTGCATTATATCGTCCAGAAACAAACCCATGTTAGAAAGATTTAACAAGAGAATAAAAGAATGTATTCAGATAGTCAGAAGTTGTGGACAATGTTGGAAACACATGCTAAGAGAAAGAATAGTTGTGTATCACTTACTTCTCATACTCCAAAGAGTAAAACTACTTTTGAATTGTTTGGAAAGGATACCAAATAATAATTTATGTCCTGGGTGGATGAATTGGAGCAAATGACATGTTGTGAATGGTACTGAGGATGAATGGACAAAGAAATAGAAAAACAAAAGAAAAGAGTAGTTTCACAGGAACGATTCCGCAAAAGTGACCAAAGTCAAAATTGGTGATGTAGTTGTGGTTAAAGTTACTGTAGGAAAGAAAATTGTCTTAAGTACACTGTTGCAAAACGTGTGGAGAAGTTGTTCAGTAAAGCTATTAAAACTAGCGTTGGTCGTATTTGGGACATAAACAGAGTATCTTTATTCAAAAATTGTATTTTTATTAAAAAATGATGAGGAATTTGTATTCAGTTTGTCATGGAGAAATGATAATACTAGTTCAACTGATTTGCCCATTTCTGAAGATAACGGTGACGGAGATAATTCACAATTTGGCAAATTATAAAAACAAAATCGCACACCCAGTCATCTTAATGATTACATTCTACATCTAGATATATATCTAATGATATATTTGATAGAGAGGGTATTTCAAAAAGTTTGCTTAAAGATAATGGGGTTCAATTAACCTCTAGTATGATGGAAACATTTGTAAAAGAGGGGGGTATTAAACAAAAAAGGAGTGCATTATATCATCCAGAAACAAATGGCACGTTAGAAAGATTCAACAAGAGAGTAGAAGAATGTATTGAGCTAGTCAGAAATTGTGGACAATGTTGGAAAAACATATTAAGAGGAAGAACAGTTGTGTATCACTTCACTCCTCATACTCCAATGAGTAAAACTACTTTTGAATTGTTTAGAACGGATACCTAAATAATAGGTTATGTCCTGGGTGGATGAGTTGGAACAAAGGACAAGTTGTGACTGGCATTGAGGACGAATGAAGAGTCAAAGAAATAGAAAAACAAAAGAAAAGAGTAGTTTCACAGGAACAATTCTGCAAAAGTGACCAACGTCAAAATTGGTGATGTAGTTGTGGCTAAAGTTACGGTAGGAAGGAAAATGGTCTTAAGTATACTGTTCCAAAACGTGTGGAGAAGTTGTTCAGGAAGGCTATTAAAACTAGTGATGGTCGTATATTGGACATGAAAAGAGTTTCTTTATTCAAAGATTGTATCTTTATTAAAAAATGACGAGGAATTTGTATTTAGTTTGTAATGGAGAAATGATAATACTAGTTCGAGTGATTTGCCAATTTCTGAAGATAAGGGTGATGGAGATAATTCTCAGATTGGCAAACTATAAAAAAAGAAAACCGCACACCCCGTCTTCTTAATGATGACATTCTACTTTGATAGAGTCATAAATGTTGCCTCGGTTTAGCAGATTGAAGAGAAGTTGCTCTGTACGGTGGCTGGGATGTTTATTATACATTAAACTACTTTTATGCATTCTATCGCCTGTCTATAACGCCTACATCAGTGACATGGAACTGGAAATGAATAGATTCTCTTTTGGTGTTATTTTAACACTTGCATTGTGCCTCGACTCATGATTACAGCATGAGCACCGAGGCAGCCCTTTCTGTTGCCGACATGTGCATGTGTTCATTTCTATGCAGCAGACCCCCAACTCTCTCTCCTAGCAAATACTGTATTATCAAGAGTTTCTAGGCACATCCTAGAATCTTCAGTGGGCTTGTGGCCAATGTTAATGACTTGTATGTATAATGCTTACAAGAAAGTTTTACATATTTTTTTATTTCTTAGCTCGATGATCAACAAGCAAGATATACTTCAAGAAGCCACTAGAGGGCGGACAAGGAATACGAATTAAGGGCCAGATGTGGCAAAGGTTTTTACCCATTCTGTGTCTATGGGAAAAAGTGTTCCTACATATGGCCCTAAAAGTCGAATTGTGTCGCACTGAAACATCTAAAACCATGGGTACTCGCAAACGTTTTGCCAAGGGCCAAAAGCTTTGGTCCGTAGTGTGGCCGAATTCTGCATTGATGCCAGCAGGGTAGGGGCGGGGGCGTTGGGGACTGTAAGGTAGGTGTAGGAGAAGTGAAGCATGTACATCTAGTGGCTGAATTGCACAATGTTAAACAAGAAAAACTGGGATCAATCCCTGCTTCCCTACTTGTCTAAAATGTGTGAGAAATTGTTATACTTCACTTGCCCTCGTTTTTCTTCATTATCACATATAAGAGGACTTTTAAATACATGACTTCAAGATGTGCGCTGTACAAAACCTTCTGCTGCGTATGATTTAATAAGCTATAATGCTGTCCATGTACAAAAGCAACCCCCGGCCATCCAAAGAGTGCACATAACAAGTGACTTTCCTCTTAGTTCACTATTGCGATTGTAATCAGTGTGGCTGAAAGGAAGCATGAGTGTTTCTTAAATTCATGTTTAAAAAATATCACTTGAAAAATAAAAACACTAAATGCACTGATGTAATCTGATGTACTAAGGTGACAGGTTTCTGCATGTTAATGAAATACGCTTTTTGAATTTCAAATTCACTTTATCATATTTTTATACTTTTATTGCAAGATGTCTTAGACTAGAAAGTGTTCTAAGTTGAGTGGTGCAGGAAACCTTAGTTACTACCTTTATTTAACTTAAATGAACCTTACAACAAATGCTTGCCTGTTTATTTACCATCTTTTTTATGTTAGGGCTGATTCAAGTAAACAGCAGCCCAGTGCTGCTGTTGACCAGGGGGCCACATCTGAAGGTCAGAAGGGCCCCAGGCCATACTTTGAGTATCTCTGATCTAAACAATGTTGGGTACAATTCATAGGATGCTGAAGGGAGGCTAGAGGACTTGCTGTAATGCGGAAGACACCGGTGGGGGAGGAAGGAATGATCGGGAGTGAGTGAGGAGGCAGGGAAGGGGGGTGATAAAAGGGAGAGATGAGGGTAAAAAGGGGAGTTGTGGGTGGCAGCAATGAGGATCTGATGCAAAGGGAAAGGAGGGATGGTTATAGGATTTTGGGGGCTCTGGGCAGAAAATGAATGTGTGAGGCCCTCTTTAATTTGCATACAGAGTGAGGGTTGCTTGTCGTCTGAGGGTAAACAGCCGGGGCACTAAACTGCAGGACAATGGGGGTCCTGCGCTGCATCTTTATGGGCTGCCTGGCAGGTCAAACCTGTAGAATGCGTCTCCTTGCAACAGGGCCCATAGGAGAGCCCCCCCACCCCTAGGTCTTACCGTGAAAACACCATGTCTGCGAGGCCCAGGGGAGGGCCTCCTGTGGGCACAATTGTAATGAGACACCTTTCCCTTAATTGGATGGGCATGGGGTCACAAGAGGACCGTGTGCTGTGGTCTGGCCATGTGGTACTCCTGTGGGGCCCCAGGTTGGTGGCCTGAATGCAGGGTCCTGGGCAGCTGCCCACACTGTCCATGCCTAGCACCACCCCTTGGTGGGGAGATAGCCAAAAGGTGCAGACACCAAAGGGAAAGAGAAAGGGTCATGCACTCCTATTGAGTGGTAATAGGTAAATGAGAATGACACTTGCAAAATGACAAAAGGTTGCAAGACATCAGCAGCAGAAAGATGCAAATCAATGAATCAGATCACTGTGAGGGAGGAACAAAGGCAAGGAGAGGAAAACAGTGGTTAATTTATTTAAAAAATATAAGTACCATGGCTCAAGGTATTCCACTGCAAGTGGCATCCTCCACAGCTTCTGTCACTTCTACCCAACACAGTGCCAACCTTACCTACATACCGTCACCTTAGCACGTGTGACATTTGCAGGTCAGCAAAGTTGTAGGGATGGACCGAACATCCTTTTACTTACATCTCTACAGAGATGCTCTGCTTAAAAATAGCCAAGAGTGTCATCATGTGGTGTAGTCCAGTAAAAAAAGTGCTGGTGCTTAGAAAGAAGTGCCGGGGCCGAGCACCGGCAAACACGGGCACAAAATAAGCACTAGTTTTTGGCTGCTGAAAGCAGTTGAAAACTTTGGTTGAACCGCTGTCAGAAATGTAGGAATTATTAGGGGAACTGGACCCTGAATTACTGATTTGTCTGGTAATTCGTCTTTCAATTTCTTCTTCTCTTAGTGGACTATCATGGTCCACCTCGTAGAAGGCAGGGTTTTCCACAACCCTGCATCAGTTACTGGTATTCCTGGTATCAGGAAGTCTGGGCTTGCTCACAAGACAAATCCAATTATTATGAAAAACTCAGGACTGCGATTTACTGTGATTATAATAAAACCATGCATTGGGTTTTTTGTTTCCCAACATTATTGTATTTACTCACAATCCACTTATACATTAATTATGGTGTTGCTCAAGTCATGTGCTCAAGTGACTCACCGAGCATCCCTACGTGTCTGGTGCTATGATGAGATATAACAATTGAAAATGTGTGCAAAATAACTATCATTAATTATTACACAGGTTTATGTTGTGGTGAAGAGAACCCAGCATGCCACTGAAGCCAACTAAGGAGGGAGAGCAGATGGCCCATACAGCCTGGATGGACAACCACTTGGCCCAAGTTCTGTGTTGGTTTACCGCCTTGTGATACAGTAAGCAAACAAAGGTCCAGGAAGTGTAGTCCGATTCCCCTTGGGTACAGAGGCATTAACCCCAACAAGACTGGCATGAGGAATGTATTCAGTCCAAGTACCAACAACGATCTATGATGAACATGCCCTCAAAACACTGTGGGGTTCCAACCTCGTATGCCCTCTAAAACCAGGGGTCGAAGTGAGTTGGATCGGAGGAGCACCACATGCCCATACTTTTTTGATATATGAAAAACGTTCCCGTACTTTTTGTAAAAAGTCAACCGTCCCAGGATGTTCAATTCCGATAGCTTAAATGCTTCAGCTGAAATTTCATTCAGTGAGTCTCATGTGCTGTGAAAACGATGGAAGGGCAGATAGCTCAAAAAGCCTTCCTGCCAGGGTGCCTGCTTGTATGAAAGAAATGCAAACGTGCACAGTGAGTTAATCTGCAAATGTATAGGGTAATCTGTAAATACTTTGCAGACAGTATTGGCTTTCATTGATCTAATTACTCGAAGCTTTATGATGACAAAGATTTATTCTTTTTGAGTGGTAGTGCAAAGCGTTAACAACTGAGCTGTGAAGTGTATGCTTTTAATTGTAATTGTATTTATATAACACCTATTACTCCGGCAAGGTTTTGAAGGGACAGTTATGTAAATACAAAAATGCATTGCATGCAGGCTGGGAATTACTAAAATCTATATTCTGGAAGCACCATTTTATTTGAAACCTTTTCGCACATTTTATAGCAGTCTATCTTATAATGTGTGTAATGCAAGTTTAAAATAATGACTTACATATTCACAGTGCTTTCTGTCACAGACTGTAACCTTGTAGCACTAAAAATACATGCCATTATTCTCCAATGCACCAACCAAGATTTAATTCTGCGGCTCTCTGGTTACACACAGACATCTGCAGTGCATTGACTAATAGAGGTTTCTTAATGTACTATAGTGCATTTCCCACTGAGTAACAACTTTTTAAAAATGTATTTTTCATTTAAACTGTGCATTATATTATATGTAGCTACCTGACAGTGAAAGACAAAAAAAACATGCAGAATATTTTGGGGGTTTTAGGCACACTTTTGATCCGACCCCCACGCTCACTGATACCTCCCCCAGTGCATAAAGAATCACAGTTCCCATACTTTTTTAATGCGCTTAAACCACTGTCTAAAACCATGTGAAGTATTTGGGTGCCAAGTTTCCCTGACACACCCACAGTTCTATGGACATTGGACCACTCCAGGAATTTTCATTAGCTCACTGTACATCTTGTGTCGTGCGATTTGTGAGGAAAGTAGGGGTCACTTCTTCTCTCAGAGCTTCTGGAGCTACCCAAATGCATCACACTTCTGCACTGTCCTGATGCCATAATATCCTGGCTTCTTACCGGGCACTCACCATTAACCCTTCCAACCTGCAGGCAGTCATCACTCAGTGGCATGTAGTCCTGTAAAGCAGTGGCATTTATTTGGATCCCTTGGTTCCACCCAGAGGTTTAGGAGTCTGGGATGCCCCTCTTCTCCTTGTTGAGTCACTACCCCAAAAGTGTGGCTTACCTGTGTCAGGCTTGAAACCACAAGATTGGGGCCCTACTGAGGCGAACCGTGAGAAGATCCTGGGAAGCACTTCAAAATTAAGATTGACCCTCAAACTTAGTAAGGGTGACTGCCATTTCGCCCTTCCAGCTCCTCACATCAACGCCACCCTGGCTCCCTGTGAGAGAGCAGCTCACTCAGTCCTAAACATTTTATTTATGCTATCACAATAACAATGTAACTTCCAGCAGAGGCCACTGCAAATCTCAAGTGCAGGGGCGGGTGGCAGGAGAGGGGTAAAAAATGTACCTCTTCCCGTCGCCTCCTGCCATCTTGCTCCTCTTCCTCTGGTGTCCCAGCATTCACTGGGACACCAGCACAGGCTCCCCTGCAATCATGGTGCTGCTTTCATGCTAAATGTAGCATGAAAGCAGTGTCAGGGTTGGTCTGAGCGGCTTGGACTGCCCCTCAGACTCTGCCCTGGGGTGTGCATTTTTTCCAGCCTGGCTTTTCTACCCAGCTGGGTCAGAGAAACCTGAGGAAAAGTTAGAACATGTAGTTCTATGAGAACACGTTTCTTCTGAGAGGGTTCACGCTTAGGGTTTTAAGATAACTTTTGACATCTATCTTCTGGAGAGGAACTAGAGTGACTGCTGTTTTGCCAGAGATGGATGGATGTTTTAAGAGATAAGTGATGTGGAGTGGGTCAAATAGCTGTACCTTGGAACTTCAGTATGTGTTTTAAATGTCTTCCCACTGCTTGTGATCTAACGCTAGCAGAGGTCTGCACAAATTCTTAATGGCATTAGAATTGCTTACTTCAGTGACTTTGGCATGTTTATAGTGAATTCCAATGATGTTAGGAAGATCTCTGTCGTCTGTACTGGGCTATGACTGCCTCGGTTGAGCCCCCGTTCAACAGACAGTCATCAAGGTATGGGAAGACTAGTACATCCGACCTTGAGAATGTATCACAGCCATCACCACCACTTTCATGAACATTCGATGGATATTGGTAAGGCCAAAGGAGAGCCCCTTAAACTGGATATGCTCCTGGCCCACTATGAAGCACAGGTAACACCTGTGGGGCTGCAGGACTGAAATGTGGAAATATGTGTCTTGCAGGTCCAATGCTAAATTTAAGTCTCCAGAAACTTGGACAGAAAAGACCTGGGCCCCCATGAGCATCTTCAACTTGTCCAGGGTGGGGGTAAAGTGGATGCAATTGTAATATAGGATGAAGATTTCATCCTTCATCAGCACAAGAAAGTAGCTGAGTAACATCCTGTTCCTACCTTTTAGGCCAGAATCCTGTCTTTGGCCAAAAGAGCCTGCACTGCCTGCAGCAAACAGAGAAGTGTTCCTCCATCCGCTGCATTGATTGGGGAGGCAAGTGCTGCAGAGTAGAAAGGAAAGGGAGAGCATAGCCCCACTTGACAACTTGGAGGACCCATGCATTCAAAGTTGTCTTCCCACCCTTGAGGTAATGCCTGATCCTGCCTCTTAAAGGGAGGGTGTGTCGAAAAGGAAACATTACAGCAGTTTCATGGCTGTAGTTGGTGGCGGGGCAGGAGACTGAGCTGCCAATTGTCCGTGATACCTTGAACTTTGTCTCTGGGGAAGTCAGCCTCGCCATGAAATGGCTAAGCAGAGTGTTGTGCCAGTGGCAGGTTCTGCCATTAGCGATCTTGGAAAAACCCTAGCATTGCCATGAATGGGCTGAAACAGCTGAGCAAATTGTCTGATAGGTGCAGACAGCCTAAGGGAGCGTGTCAAGGCATGACTCTTCTTAAAGTGTTCCAGGATTGAGTCAGCTTTTTCACTAAAAAGGTGATAACCTATAAATGGCATGTCCATCTTAGACGCCTGGGCTTCCCCAGAGAAACCTGTAAACCTCATATAGGCATGGCAACAAAGGACCACACTCATGCCTATTGTGTGACCCAAGCAGGCATCCTGTATGGTTTGGGCTAAAGACAGTGACAGGTCCTGTGGAGCCAGCAGGCTTGACTAGCTGCATCCCCATAAGACATGTAGCGGCCTAAAAGGCAGCTTGTATTAACTAAGTGCAAAGCAAGGCTAGCCAAAGAAAACACTTTCCAAAAGCTTCCATCAGCTAAGAATCATGGTTGGCAAGAGTCGTGGGAAAGGCATTATGGTTGACTATGCTGGTGGACCACCAAGCTTTCATGCATAGGATGTTGTGTCAAAAAATCAGCATCGTCGGCTGCCAGTCTCTGGTGTTGGTCCAGTCTAATAACTGGGGAGGACAGAACATTACTTTGTTCAACTGCCCACCAGAGTAACCTTTAAGGCCCCATTAAGAGGTTCGGTAGGTGCCTGGCTAGGGCTGAAGACATCAATTTTAACCTCCATTTTAGACAGCTGCAGGTCAAGGACTTCTGTAGCCCACCTCATGACCATTGCAAACAAAGCACTTTCCTTACTGGCAGGACCCAGGGAGAGGCAAGTCCAGTGTCGTCCAGTTTCTGAAAAGTCTCCAGACCACTGGCACCCTGCAGTTCAGTATATCAATAGTCCTCATCATATTGAGGGGCAAATTCAGCCCCGTCATCGTAGTCATTATAATCTGAATCTGATCCAAATAGCTGATGTAATGTTTGAGCTCAACCATATGGCAACAGCAAGTTATTGGAGTCTGATGAATCGTTTATAGGCTGTGCCCCAAAGGTTCAAGGCACTGTCTGTGTCGAGGTAGATTTGAAGCTGGCTCAAAATCGGAACCTCTATAGGGATTAACTCTTCTTATATTACCAGCCTTGTCTGCATTGACTTTGATGAGAAAGGAACCATCGCAGAGAGTCGTGCTGGAAACGAAGTCTGAGTTCAAGAGACACAGATGGCTCCAACAGCAAACTCACCAGTGGAATCACAACTGAAGGGTTTTACAGCTACCTGGGGACAGAAGGCATGTCCAGAGGAAGCCAGAAGTATGCAAAATATATGCAGCATGGGCTCTCAAAAGGCCTCATTTGGCTGTGATGTCACGGATGGACTAGGAAACTCTGGTTGCATTGGGACTAAACTCTGAGTCGGCTCCCCTGGAATTGGGGAGTGAGACCAGCAGAAAGTTGATGCCCCCACACCCTTTCTGGAGTTTCAAAAGTGTCAGGAAGAGGCCAAATCCTGCTTCAATTTTTTAAGCTTCTTCTTAGACTTACCCGAAGACTTCAACCATGACAGGAACTGGACCTTCCTTTTGACTTCGACCATTCATTCCGCAGAGTCATCTGATGCTTGGCAAGTTAGAGTTTTGCCATGGCATCCCAAAAGCCCTCTGGGTTCATGTGGGCACAGTTGTCACAGGCCCTGGAGGCATGCTCCTACTCCAGGCACTACAGATATACCTCCTGAAGATGCCTCACAGACATTTGTTTATGAGAGTCCCTACATAGTTTAAAGCCTTTCATTTTGGCGGCAACTTTTTCTGTGGAGGGTGAAATACCTACGGGAAGAGTAAGCTGCAGATCTGCATCTGAAGATGCTGAAAGGAATGAGGTGAAATTAGTATGCTTGGATGGCGCTTATGTGCGGCCCCACTCATCACTTCTGGAGCAGAACTACGTTAGCGCGGTGCTTCACGACACCACCTACTGGCACTCAGGATCCTTCTTTTGAGTTTCCAAATCCAATCTGACACATGGGGGAATAGTTTTAATGTGAGTAATAAGCAATTTTAAGTATCCATCTGAAAGCTTGATATTGGGGTAGATGAGATACATCCCAGGAGGATTTCCATGGAGGAAACATCCCAGTGACAAAGAGAAGTTCTCAGTTACTGAAGTATTGAAGTTTTTAAGAGTGAACATTGAAGTGTAAGGTCTGTGCACCAGTCACATTTTCCTTCTTGTTGGACTACAGATTTCTTTCTGTGAATCCTCTTACATCAGGTAACCTGCAGAGCTTTAGTTATATTTTTGAAAGATGAAGTCATACAGTTCTAGTCTCGAATATGTGGACGTCATTGCATATTCTCTGTGCTTTAAATAGATTTTCACAGCAAAACAAGCTTTGCAAGCCAGTGGGTCTGGATTTAATGTGCTGCATCTTGCACTCTCACAGGCATATGACTCACTCTTGTGTACTGAAAATAAGAGCCATATTCCAGAAAGAGCATCTTCCTGCTTTGGTATAGGTACAACAATAATTGCTTTTAATAAAATATTTTTACTGATGCATTTCAAACAATCCATATAAAATTAATAGCAAACATCGAGGATGAGAGCAGATACACAGGGGAAAAAAAGAAACAACAGGATTTTAGATATACAGCTCAATAAAAAGTACATTTATGCATCTATGAGCAGAGATACAAAAACTCACTACCAAACATGCGGATCATACCCCTATAATTCATATACAGGCCTGCATCATTTTTTATACTAGAGAAACCAGGCAACCAATAATCACTGATATCTGGTCAATGATTAATATAACATTCCCTTACCTAACACCAAAATGAGTCTTCAAATGCAATATAGTAGTATATGAGGGTCAGTTTCCATTCCACCATGACCTAAATTGCTATATGGGCTAAATGCTTAAAGTGCTAATAAGTATCCCTAACGTCGCACTAAGGCCCATAGTTATACTTTTTAGGGCCTCTTTTGTGTCATTTTTTGAAGCAAAAGCGGCGTAAACTTACAAAATATAAATGTATTTTGTAAGTTTGTGCCACTTTTGCGCCACAAGATGACACAAATGCGGCACTAAAAAAGTATAAATATGGGCCTAAGAGTGTCTTATAATAAATGCCATATCACCTTTCTTCACAGGATAGAGATCTTCCAGTTTAATATTGAAGATTAACCCATTCCACAAGTATCCCCCAGATTTTCTCCCCCTTCCCCCTTCTGCCTCACATTCTGCCCCTTCAGCCAACATTGAAAGGAGGCACCCAAGCCATTGTTGAAAGGATGGGGGTTGTGGATCACACCATAGTGCCGCTATGCAAATATGGCACACAGGCATCGCCACAAAAATTAACTCCCCCTTCATAACACTAGTGTCTTTTGTACCCCCAGGAACATGATTTTCGGAGTGAGTACCAAATTAAAATCAAGCACTTTACCCAAAAATTTGGAGATCTCAAACTTAAGCAGATCTAATTTAGGCCACATAGAGAACATGTGTTCAAATTCATCTTCAAGAGACTGACAATGTGGGCAGTATGTCCCCAAAGACCCCCCCCCCAACTTAGCAGTCTTTGCAAGGGTAATGTGTAGATCACAAATTGTTTTGTAGTGCTGTACCTGAATCCCCGAAGAGTATAGAGCGACCGAGCTTCAAAGACTCGTAAAAACTCAAATCATCCGTTTCAAGTCTTAATCGCCATTTGCTGTTATGCTTCTCTAAACTGTCATGTTAGTCACAGCTCAGGATTGAATACATCAAACTATTTGAGCACTTCTCAGCCTCCGTCAATACCTCCAAGAGCGGGACCTTAGAAAACCCAATTAGACGGCCATTTTTTTTTTAATGCAGAAATTATTCAAAGTTATCAAAAGTTGCTAAATTTGGGGGGGCGTCGCCAACCGCCATCCAAGATGGCATCAAGCTGGCGAGGCTCTGTTCCCCTAACTTGCTTTAATTCATAAATATCCGGCCATCCATCCGATAAATCCCTGCTACTAAACATGCAGGTGCACGGAGATGCATCGGAGCCCCTTTGCGACTCCTGCTGAACCTGGGGACATGTGAGGAGTGAAACGAGGTGCCGCAACCTGGAGACGCAGAAATCTGGGCCTGTGTGCTGACCCGGACCTTCGGGGTGTGGGAGCAGCTGCCCCCCGTAAGGAGACGTGATCGAGGTGAGCATCCCCACTCCCGAAAACCCAGGGATCCCGCCCATTAGTCACTGCTGGCGAAGGAGAGGAAAAAGGAAGATCCCATGGAGTAGGGCCGTTGCGGCGGGGAGCCTGGAAATGGTGGCGGGCGCTGGCTGGTGCCGACCCATGGGTCTCGTCGAGGGTGAGTGACCGCTGGGGTTGCGCCTGACGCATAGGCTGGTGATCTCTTGGAGCTGGGAGCGGGGCCTCTGCCCCTGGAAGCAGTCGCCTCCTGCGCACCTGGAGAGGGGGCCGCGGGCCTCCACCTCTGGGGCGGAGAAGGTGAAGGCCCGAAGAGTCAAGCCGCATTGGCGCTGTGGCTATGCGGTCAGAGCGTGGAGAGTAGGTCGTGCTACTTTGACTGCTGGGGGGCCTGGTGTGCCCAACCGGGTAAGGGGAAGGCAGTCCCCGGGGCACCTTGTGTGAAATGGTGAGGCGGAGGACTGGTGCTGTGTGCCGATCATAGAGAGAGGGTCCCCACTTGTGGATTGTGGAGGTCGGGGACCCCACCCGACTGGTATTACTCACAAGGGGTAGTGAACCCCAAGAAAAAGGCCCGGGCATCGGAGAGCTGGGGCCGCCCCGGCGGTCCCACAGAGAAGTAAGTGTCCGCTGGGGTGCCGAAGGCCACAGTGATAAAGAAGAGCTGGCTGCAGGGGACCCGAGGAATCAGTGGTCATGTCGGACTGCAAGGGAGGAGAGAGTGCCCAGCCAGAATCAGAGGAGATGAAGGCGGCTAGAATTATTGTGGGCCCTGAGGGCTGGTGTCCGGCCAAGGGAGGAAGATCCCTGAGTCCTTCCCAGTTGCTGATCCCACCAGCAGGGAAGCCAGGTGAGAACAATTCCTGATAAAGAGATGCGGGGGCCTTGACCCCTCCCTGAGTGACAGAAACATAGCAGGGGACGAAGGTAAAAAGACGCACTACTTGAGCCACAGTGTCAAGTCCAATACTTACTAAGTGGCGGAGCGAGGGTCCTGACAAGATCAGAGAAGACACCCATTTCGATGCAGGAAATCCATAAGTTGGAGCGTGCCCAGTTAGGAGAAGTAACGATAATCACACACAGGTGGGGGGCTGCTAGATGGGAAAACCGACAGGCTGCTGAGGGCATTTATTGGTCCCTTGGGTAGGCAGCAGCGAGTAGAGAGCAGTAGCCTCACTGCAAGTTCCTGTCGCTTTCTAAGATATAACGCCTGGCCCACACAGCGCAACTGGCTCAAGCGACCCCATGACTGGGGGTGTGGAGGAAAGGCAGCGCAACAAAATAAACTTGACAAAAATGCCATACCAAAAGGGACCGCAGATGCGGAGGGACCTTCAGATCGGCGTACGGCCCGCCAACAAAGGCAGTGATGGAAGTGGGGTCCCCAACACTCCATGATGTGATGGAGGCCATAAAAGGAGTTCGCACCTCCCGAGAGTCAGAATCGATTCAGTGACAATGGAGGTGAGCTTCCTACGAGCAAACAATTGCAATATTGGCACGCGATTGAAAGAACTTGCGGAATCCACCACCACCCTCAGAGAAGACACTAACAGTCTTAAGATTCAAGTCAGCAAATTTCAGGTACTCACCACCAACATGCAGACTAAGCTGGAGGACTATGTAGGTAGATCCAGAAAGAACAATGTCCGGATAGTGGGGGTGCCGGAGAAATTCGAAGTACCTGCTGTTGATATGTTTGTTGATGTCTTATCCCTAAGAAACTGCAACCTAGAGGACTGTCCAAGTTCTTCTCCATAGAAGGTGCCCAAGGGGTCCCAGAAGAACACCCCAACCGGTAGCACCGCCTCGCGCCATCATTGCTAGAATATTTACTTTTTGAGACAGGGACATGACCTTGCAAACGGCACAAGCTGTCCCCCAGGTCCTTATGAAAATGCAAAGATAACCTTTTTCCCAGACTTTACGATGCAGGTGCAGCAACAGAGGTGTGCTTTTCTGGAGGTTAAACAGACACTGCGAGAGCGAGCAATCAAATATTCAATGATTTTTCCAGCCAAACTGCAACTGGTCACTGAGGGGAAAAAATGGTTCTTTGAAACTCTGACAGACGCATGATCATGGCTTGAGGGCTGGCGCACAGCAGGGAAACCACAGAGGAGGGCGAGAGTAGGACGGTAAGACCAGTGCAAGGAGGAAATGATGCCGGCAACCAGGGATGGTTCACAGGACAACCAGAGCACTGCACCAAACGTGAAAGGAAGTTCTGGTCCTTCCTAGAGACCCAACATTGAACAGACTCCTTTGACAAACAAGAGGCTCTTTTAACTACCTAGTGCCCTGTGTGTATGGGGACGGCGGGGGGTCTCCAGACCCCTGGACCCTTCAGCCTTATAAATGAAGGGGTGTGAAATAGGGACAGGATGGTGTTGCCATGCACTAGGACCTAGTTGTAATGCAGCTAATTTTTGCATACATGGATAAAGCCTAGAGGATCACGTTATTTGGCAACAGCCACCCAAATGTAAAAATTTAACATGTTGGGGAGGGGTGACAGGTGTTAGGGAGGTGGGTCGTTTTGGATCCACCATGCAGGGAGGGGAGTATGATTATGTTGCTAACCGGTTGATTGTACAAGAGTCATGTACGATGTGCAGCATTTGGATGCCACCATGACCTGGACCACCGCAGTTGATCCATTCTAAACTGCAGGCCAACCTGCCACCACCCATGGACAGACTGGTCTGTGTTCCCTTCCTCCTGGGACAATGACTTCTTTGGCCATGGACATTAAATTGCTCTCCTGGAATGTAAACGGGCTGGGGGACAAAATAAAGAGGGGGGTAGTGTTGCAGTATCTAAAATGGCACGCCCTACCCAACAGGAGACACATTTATGCAGAAATAAGTATCGTGCTTTAGACCGCTGGGGGGTATAAAATGGCCGCCCATGCAGCATACACCTCAGACTCACGGGAAGTTGGTATCCTTTTGCGCCCGTCCTGGCCCCTTGCAATCAAACACAGATGGGTGGATAGACATAGCAGATATGCAGCACTCACGGGGACATGGGGAGGAACCACACTAAACATTGTATCTGTGTATATTCCACCAAGCCTGCACGCGGATGCATACGCAAAACATAGTGCCTTGCTCCTAAAACTACCAAACGGAGAACTCCTAATGGGGGGAGACTGTAATGGGACACATTGAGAGTTACAAGATAGATGGCCGCATTGGCAGGTGGCCCAATCCCACCACTCACTTGCAGATTTCTTGACTGCCATGGGGCTTATTGATCGGTGGCACGCCTGTCGCCCACAAGAGCGGCAATACACATTTTTATTGGGGCCCATGGAAGCGTCTCAAGAATTGATTACATCCTTGCCTTCCCTCACCAGTTAGGCTACTTTAAAGAAATCAAGCACTTGGCACGAGGTATATCATACCACTCACTGATCTGGGTGGTGTATGGTAATCATGCCCCTGCTAGACAGCGAAGGCTAGTGATCAGCTCCTGGTATATACAAATACCTCAGGTCTGCAATAATTTGTGCAGGGCAACCCAATGCTACTTTGCTGAAAATGTGGGATCCGTCGAGTGTCCACAGTCACTATGGGAGGCCTATAAAAGTGGTAATAGCGGGACAAGGGATCTCGGTGAGGGTGGGGCATAAGAAGGATGCAAGAGCTCATGCAGAGGCCCTAGAGAGAGAAATTAGAAACCTAGAAGCGGGACAGATGGGTTCGGACCAGGTAGATAGATCACATCAGCTAGCGCTAAAACAAAAAGAATATAAAGACACATAGATGGAAGCAGCTCAAACACACCATGTGGCTAAGAAACGTAGGCTATACGAAGTGGGTGACAAGGTGGGTAAGTTGCTAGCTTTGCTGGAGAGAAAAGAGAGAACCAGTAGGTGGGTACCCGAGATAGAGACTAATCGTGGGGTCGAGGTGTGTGATGGGTGATAGATGGCTGGGGCTTTTGCTGACTACTACGCTGCCCTGTACTCCAAGACCACGTCGGTCTCTGATGTTGACACCCAGGAACTACTATTGGATATCAACCTGTTGAGTCTCAGCAGCCAAGATGAAGATCTACTAGAACGCAAAATAACATTGGACAAAATAAGGCAAGCAATAAGAGACTTGGCCTGAGGTAAAGCCATGGGGCCTAATGGGCTACCCATGGAATTATATAAACTTACTGCATCTAACATTGCTCCCCACTTGCTGGCGATATATCTAGAGAGTAGAGACAAGGGCCTTTTGCCTAAGGGCCAGAGGCTAGCTTGCATAGTAGTCATACCCAAGGAAGGCAAACCACCTGAGAAGTGTGCCTCCTATAGGCCCATTTCGTAGTTTCTCTAAAGAAGTAAAAAGTAAAAGCAGAAGTAAAAATCCTAACTAAGCTTTTGGCCTCCAGACTGGTAAAGGTGATCCCATCCTTGAAACATCCAGACCAATCAGGCTTTATGCCGAGTCGAAGCACTGCCCTGAACCAGAGACGCTTAAATGGGGTCGTATGTCAGATACCCAGTATACGAGAGGCTGCACTGGTGTTTTCGCTGGATGCGCGGATGGACTTCGATACCATAGACTGGACTTATCTCTTTGAAGTCCTCAAGAAATTTGGGATGGACCAAGATTTATAGCCTGGGTGCTTCTCCTGTATGCTGAGCCCCAGGTGATTGTCAAACAATGCACGTCCTCGGTTTTCCGACTCCAGCATGGTACTCGTCAGGGGTGCCCATTATGCCCTTTAATTTTTGCCATGGCATTGGAGCCAATGGCTGAATGGGTACGGGGTGATCCACTGATCAGAGGTTTGCGATGGTCAAAGGGATGGGAATATAGAATATCACTCTATGCTGATGATGTTCTGCTGTACATCTCAAAGCCAAATTCCTCCCTTGACAGGGTAGTGCATATTCTTACACTCTTCCGTCTCTACTCTGGCTACACTATTAACTGGGACAAGTCAGTGATTTATGTACTGTATGGTCCGGCCCCACGTCTCCCGACTGGCTGCTGCACCCATATCATTACGGAAGGGCTCAGATATTTGGGTATCTATATAAGTGGAGCACCCAGCAGCTTCAATGTCCAGAATTTGAAGCACCCATTGCGACGCCTTAGGGGAGACGTTGCACGATGGAGATCCTGACCGCTGTCGCTCCTTGGTAGGGCCGCACTGTTTAAAATGATGGCACTACCCCGTTTTCTCTACGTACTTCATAATACCCCATATCCGGTTCCAACCTCGTATTTCCGAGACATAGATCAGGAGGTAAGTACACTCTTGTGGGACGGGGGTCCAACTCGGATTGCTGTAGCCAGGCTCACAAGAAGCTGGTATGACGGAGACACTGCCCTCCCAGATGTGCGTTACTATTATCGTGCGGCCCAGCTCATGACTATTAACCAGTGGACCTTTTTGCCAGCAACAGAGCCGGCCTATCAAATGGAAAGGGATGCGGTGCAGCTCGGAGGAGTTCTTAGGGCCTTGTATGGTGGACGGGGGCCCCAGACCTTCCCTGCTCCCACGGCACTTACCCTAACTCTCTGGCATGAAACACTGGGTGTGCTAGGGTGGAAAAATGTCATCACACAGAGCACCCCCTTGTGGGAAACCGCAGCACCGGTTACACTGGCAACGCAGCCTGGATTTAACAAATGGGACCTCATCGGTCTCACAAAAGTGGGAGACCTGTGGGCGTGGGGAGCCATTCTCTCCTTCTCAGATCTTCTAGTGGAGTTCCAGTTAGCCCCGATGGAGATGTATCGCTACCTCCAAATCAGACATGCACTCTATAAAGAATTATCCAGAGGAATAGATCCTCCTGAGTCTTCCCCCACTTGAAGGTCGAGTACTATCCAAACATCTACCTAAAAAGGCAACATCTCTCATATATCGTAAAATAATCAATAACCTGACCGACATATGTAAGGACCTGAGAGCACGCTGGGTACAGAATGTAGGGGAGTTAGATGACGACTTATGGCGGGAAGCCTTAGCATCCCCTAGAGAGGTGGGAATGCTAGCAAGGTTCCGGTAAGTGCCGCTGAAAATTCTCCATAGGAGCTATTACGCCTGCCCCACCCTGGCTAACATGGGTGCAGGAGCTTCACCCTTGTGTCCCCGAAACTGTGGCCAGCCTGGGTCATTCTACTGTATGCTATGGAAATGTTCAGTGACACAGAGATACTGGACTGCAGTAGTTTCCTGTTTAAATGCAGTTTGTGGAAACACTGGAGAGAACCTCAGCCCAAGTGATGAGTACTAAATATATGGGGGGTAACTGATGTTGCCCACATGGATCAAATATGAATGATGTTGGGATTGATAGTGGCAAAGCACAATATAGCCCGGGCCTCCTGGAAGGCCACCAGTCCACCCGAGTTAAAGGAATGGAAATGTGACCTAGACTGGTGTATGCTTGCAGAGAAAGTGATTTATGAGGGTAGGGGATGCCCCACAAAATGGCTCAAGGTTTGGGGGAAGTGGAACTCATACAGGAGAGGACTGTGTGCATTGATGATGGAGGCGGGGTCAGAGGAGTAAAGTGCAACATGAGCAACTGCCTGGGAGACGAAATGGGTCCGATAAGGGAGAGAAACAGGGAGGAGCGGGTGGGATTGGGATAGTGGGAAATGGTGAAGACTAATTGTATTTTGACTAATATGACTGCAAAGACTCCAAAATGTACCTGTGTTTTTTTCTGTCTTGTTTCTTCTAATAAAACTAATTAAACAAAAAAAAGTTGGCAAACTGGTGCCTTAATTTTCGAAGCCCTTATTTCCCCCATCTGACCAGACAGGTATCCTGAAATATTTCTTGCAAAAGGGGTTCTTGAGAACCAGGGTAAACTAATTAAACCAACCTAACCTCAATCTTTTCTGCCAATTAGTCCAGCCCCTGAAGACAGCCTCAAGCATCTTAAATGGAACCTTTTTATAGTAGCTAGGTTCTACCAGCCGCTCGACACTGGCCCAATTAATAACTTATAAATATTTAGTGTGTGATTTTGGAGCCCTTGCACCCCCTCTTTGCTTATGAACAAAGGCCTCATGAATTGCAGAGCGGCGGCACTCTGATATATTCGGGCTAGTGGGGCCCCTTGTAGGTAGGCGTCTTGAGCTTGGGTCTATTAAACATGACACAATTGACAGTACTGATAGAAATGATAAAAACGATAAAATTGCTTCCGGGTTGGCTGCTCATAAAACCTTAATTGACTCAGCATTATTGCCGCAATATGAGACTTCAAAACCAGCCATTAGGGATTTTTTCTGCACTGAGTCACAGATAAGTTCACGCAAGGCAGCACCTCCTCCCCATAGGTGATCAAATGGGCTCAGTAACACACATAAATGAAGGAGGGATTCTCTTCTTCACAGGTGGGAAGTATTGGTGTTGAAAGGGATGCGGGGACAGGAATCGAGACTGTGGAAAATAATGCAGCAATCAATTCTACCACCAGTCCTGTGGCAAGGGGGAACTAAACCCTCATGAAACTGGTCTGGAAGACTCAGGTACAGGTGGAGTTTGAAATAGGGCACATCAAAGACACCAACCAGGGGAAGCTAGATACTGCTCTCGGCACAATTGGTCCAGAAAGCTTTCAAAGCACGGGGGAACAATCGGCGGGGTCAGAGATATCGCTCAGTGCGATCGCCAAGTCATTGGAGCAGATGAAAGGGTGGTGCTAAGAGCAGAAAGGTGTATAAACTCGCCAGGACTAGAAACCTAAAGGGCCTCATGAAAGATGGAATTAAATAAGACACTCCTAAGGGCGGTAAAGGCTCAGACCCGTCTAAAGAAGGGAAAGATAATTTTCATTCTCTCACCGATGACTTGGAATCTGCCAGTCTTTGCTCTAGTCCGAGTAAATATGAAGCAAGTGCTTGTTTTTTGACAGCTAGCAGAAGTAGCTTATCCACAGCACTAGGGGCCATTGTGAAGCAGCGGATGCAATGGAGGAGGATGAAAGTGAGACCTGTAGTTGCGGCAGCAAAAGAACCAAGAATTACAGGAAGCAGCAGCTTTGAAGTGGGATTATACTGCTACGAGACCACTATTTCAAGAGGAAGAGCCAGAGAAGCTACTTGTATCCATAGCGGAAAGCCACAATTATCTCACTTTGACATCAAAGGCTCAATGCTTCAGCTCATTTATGGCTCAATAAAAGAGCTGCAGGCAGCAATCCACGCTAAGAGTCGAAGAGCTTGATTGGCCACAAACACATCTACAGGGGACCTTAAAGAAGCTATTAAAGACTTGCCTAGAAATTGGAGAGAAGCTTGATGCAATCAAACACCGAACACCAGTGGAAGTTGGCATGGGGGCCCTCAGGGGGCAGGTTGAGACTCAGGGGGAAACTTTCTGACATTATATGGAAACTGGAGGACTTTCAAAAACGCCAACAGTGAAATAATGTATGCTTCCTGGGGATGAAAGAAGGTGCTGAAGGCAGTGACATAGGAGCATCTATGATTGGCCTTCCTAAAAATGCTTTCCCGAACTCTCTATCTGGGATTGGGAGGCAGAAGTAAAAAGAGTGCATAGATTCCTGCTTACGTAAAAAAAGCAGGGGCCCGAAGGGGGCAACAAGAAATACCCTAGGTCGATCCTTGTTTTCTTTGAGAACTGCTTGCTCAGGCAATCCATCATTGGTAAAGCCTGCCTAGATACCCAGAGGTGTTTCAATGGACACTCGTTCTTTTGCGTCCTGATTTTTACCAGGTTATGGTGGTGCACAGGTAGAGACTGAGGAAGTTGATTAAACCCTTTCAAGAGGCTGGGGCAGAGGCTTTTTTACTCGCCCCCTGCTTGTCTGGAAATGGTGTCTAGGGGCAAAACTAGAACTTTAACTTCTGAGATACTGGCCAAGGAATATCTGAACAATGTGATTATACAGCATCCAGCTAATTAGTAGGCCTTTGTGGCTGCCTGTTGGCTACACTGGGGTATACTAGGGTTGAGTGTATATTTTATTTCTATTTATCTGTATTTAATTTGGTATATGCTGCAGTACATATCTTGGTGGGGGGCCTCTGATATATTAGGGTTGAGTGTATATGTTTATTTCTATTTGTCTGTATTTAATTTGGTATATGCTGCAGTACATATCTTTTTGGGGAGGCCTCTGAAATTAATATGGCTCAGGCATATGGTCAGGTAAATCCAGAATAAGAGTATGATTAGTGTATGACAAGCCCAATGTTTAATGAATGTTAGTGATTCACTAAGCTTATCTGCTGGCCGGGTGGGGGCTCGGCACCTGTCTTCTATTCCTATATATGAACTTTTGATGATTGGTGACTAGATTTTGTTTTTAAAAATGGGAGCTGACATGAGGAGCTTGCAGTGGCAGAAAGGGAAGACATCATTCAGGTCACACTCTGCCTCAACTGCCTCAGATGGTGTGGGAGGTGAGGGGAGGAGAGGATGGATAAGAGGCAAGGTAGGGGTGGGGGTTGGGCTGGGAGAGGTTATGGGGTTGGTTCTGGGTGGGAATGGGGGACTGAGGGGAGGAGGGTGAGATTGGGCTGATGTAGGAGGGGGCTCAGCTAAAAAGGATGCATGGGATGGGGATGGAGGAAGCAGCTATAGGGGTAATAGCAGGGAGGAGAAAACAGTGTAATAGGGAAGCAGATTGGCCACTCAGAAGAAAAAAAAGGAGGGTCTATGTGAGGACAGGATTGATCAGCAGGAATTAAAATGGTAAGGTCAAAGCCATGGCAGGTGCTTTCCCAGTGGGCTGTTGTATCAGGATTATAACTAAATTGCGAATAGCAGCTGTAAACATTTGTGGCTTAAACGATGCCGGGAAAAGAAGAAAGGTAGCCGTGGATCTTAAGGGTCTGAAGGCAGACATTTTTTGTGCATATAGAGGGTGCTAAGAGACATTTATTAGAAACTCTAGGCCTGAGCCTTGTGGCCACCACCACTCACAACACAAGAGCTAGAGGTGTCGCTATATTTGCCTGTGGCAAGACCTGTGATTTTATTTGTTGTTCTACAGATAACCACGGGAGATGGGCCATTATTGAATGTCGGTATAATACAGGATCTCTCACCCTATGCTCACCGTATGGCCTGATAGTGGATGATACCGGAAGTATTAAAGTTTTTATCAGTAGAACTCACGGCTTGGCCCGCCCCCTATGTCCTATGCGGCGATGTGAACTTTAATGGATCTCGGTCTATCCCGAGAGAGAGACCCGGCTCCAGTGTCCGCCAGTATACAGGTTATAGGCCAAATAATATATAAAGCTTTGTGTAGTTTTGAGAAGGGGTTAGGTCTAGTGGATATATGGCCGAAGCTTAAAAGTGCCAGACCCAGGATTTACGATAGTATTTGGCCCCACATGGCTCTCTGGCTCGTTTAGACTATTTTTTTTAATAACACCAGAGTTATTAACTGCGACACATATAGAGATACATCACTTGATTATGTCTGACCATAATCCCTTGGAAATTGGACTGTTATCTGAAAGGCTCAAAAAGAATGGGCTGAGCTGGTCCTTTGAAAGAGGCCTTTTGGTTGATTCAGAAAATGTTCAACATATGAAAGTTTGGATTACTGAATTTTTGAAATTCAGTATTGTTAGTGCCCTCTTAGGAGTGGTTTGGAAAACATTTAAAGCAGATGTTCAAGGAGAAACCTCGAGGTTTAGTCTAAGTCACCAGCAACAGATTAAATCTTTGATCAGGGATGTCTACCAGAATCTTAACCAGCAGAAGCTATATTAGCTTAAAAGATTAATGATATTTTGGCTCAGAAAGCAGCTGAGAAATTTATGGATAGACGGCAGGAATGCTAAGAGTACAATGAGTGTGTAGGACACCATTTAGCAGTATCTACTTGCCAGAAATTGGCAGTTGGCATAATAAATGAAGTAAGGGAGCACAGGGTGGTTTGATCTCGAATCCTGGAAGCATTAGGGAAGTCTTTAGGAGCTACTATGAAAAATTGTATTGATTTTCGGCTGTAGTGGGAGAACACAGTATGGAACTGTTTTTGAGCAGTGTTAGTATGGGTAGAATTACTCAAGTGGAGAGTGGTGGCATGGGGGCACAATTCACAACCAAAGGATTACAAGCTGCTCTCCAATAATTGCCATCAGGGAAGGCCGTGGGGACTGACCAAATCCCATTAAAATGTTATATTGCCTTCCACCTGGTTCTCTTTCCGGTGATGCTGGAGCTCTTTATACAAGTGTAGAAGCGTTAAAGGCCCGCAGAATTTTGGTCGACTGCTAATATTGTAATATTCTTAAAGAAGAAAAAAGGCCTGCCGCGACCCAGGGACATATCGGCCCATAACTTTAATAAATAACAACGTGAAGATTTATTCTTAAGTGCTGGTAATGTGGTTGAGTGCCGAAATCACTAAACTAGTTTCTACTAACCAACATGGCTTCATCCCTGGGAGGGACACCACTGATCATATTCGAAGGGTTATAACACTCTTTGATGCTATCAAAGTGGGGGCAAACCCATGGCCTTGGCTGTGTTGGATGCGGAGAACCTGTTGGAGATCATGGGCTCGCTTGGATTAGGAGGGCAATTTATTAAAGCAGTGCAGGCCATCAGTTATAAACCTGTAGTTCACCTTCAATTGATGGGAGGACAGTCAGGCCCTTTATTTATTGAAAGAGTCAATAGGCAGAGGTGTCCTTGTTCTCCATTATTATTTATGCTATACATCGATCCCCTACTCTGAAAGTCAGGAGCCAGCCCAACTATAACACCAGTTAGGTGCTACAGCTGGGACACAAAAGTCTTGATGATGTGGCAATTGGAACTGCCAACCTGAATACTGCACTGTGGGAAATTGAGGTGGAAGCTCATACGTTTGGAGAGTTTTCAGGGTATTCAAGATGCATGGAAGGTCGAACATACGGTATATTTGGGGATTTGTATTAGTGCTGAAGTAGATAAAATAGTTACGTTAAATATGGCTCCAATAATGAGGAAGGCAAAACTGGATCTAGTGAGATGGAAGAATCTGCCCCTGTCTATAATGGGCCAGTGCAATATTGTAAAAATCTTGTAGCTACCGAATGTCCTTTATTTGTTCCCGGCTTGAATTTGAAAAATCATGGTTTACAAGCATAGAAGACATGATTGCTAGATTTATTTGGTCATACAGGAAAACTATGTTTGCATGGGAAGAGGAAAGAAGCATGTCAGATGGCATGCAGGGCTGAGAAGCTGAGGACTGGTGCTAGCAAGCGCCTTCCACACCATGTAGAGTGTCTTAAATGAGATCTTTTTGTTTATTTACTCATTTTATTCCTGGGCAGAAGTCCAAGTGGAAATTAACAAAAGGGTTATATATTAAGAAACAGGCACAGTGGCTGTATTTTGAACAATACTATGGTAAGCCAATAAGTACTACATTGTTAGAATCCACATGCAATGGCATACCTACCTGGATCACCAATCTTATTCTTTCAACTCTGGGGTAAGGAAGTATTTTTCTAAAGCTCTACAAAAAGGAATGATATAAAATGTTCTTTTGGTCCTGATGAAGCGTCACCGGATCCTGTAGGACCACACGACGCGAAACATGTCGACCCCAACTTGTGGATACTGTTAAAATTACAGACCCCGTTATCTTTTTGCTCTTTGAAAGTAAGTGAGCATCAACACTCAGTTTATTACTTTCTTTTGATTTTAATCTTGGTCTTCATCTTAGTATATTGATTAAAGTTATGAAACAATTCTTAGGATGAATAACCAATTTTAGTTTTACATTCTTTTTCTCTCCGAGCATTTGCTGGTGCCTGAATATAGGCATAACTGTCTGATTATCATCAGAACAGGACGGCTGAGTGCTCCCCTTTTCAAGGGGAGCCCGTCAGGCATTGCAGCGCCGGCCTGACGAGGAGCAATTCCCAATGATGATGCTAGTCATCCATTGTGATGCTTGAGGGCTTTTGCTCCTGACACCTCTGGTGCCCTAGGCTACTTGAGTATATGTGGAACAGTGTACCTAGTGTATATTAGTGTGACAATTACTGACTCCTATTGATTAGTAATGTTATTGATTGTTATGAATTATTGATCTGTATGTACTGGATATGTGGTGGGAACATCTTAAGCGCAGTCAAAAGGTTCATCGACCTATTTGTGTCCCCTTGTAAGTTTACTTATTAAGGTCAGACGCGCCAACAGTAATACACTGACATGATCATTTTTATCCTCATGGACACTTTGTTTTGACATGTTTTCTTTCTGTTTTACGTAAATATCCTGTTTTGTGTTCATGGAGTTAAGAAATGATGTATATTTCGTTAAACAGTTTTTTGTCTTGTACACGTTGTTGTACCCTGGTGGTCTTGCTTTGGCACTCTTTTTAACACTTTAATAATGTGGCATGTGGCTGGTGCAATCAAGTGGTAATAAGGGTGGGTGTTCCTGAGTCTCTTGTTAGTCTGATTGAAACCAGTAACTGTACCCCACATTTTATGGCAGATGGGTTCCTCAAAGATCAGTGAATAACCTAGTGATATCTACAAAAGAGAGAGAAATTACATTCACATTGGCAAAGGGCAAGTTCGGTTTCTAGCCACAATTGTTTGATGGTCTTGAGCCATGTATGTGAATTCCATGGATCATCTCATAATGTCTGTTGCTACTCCATCAAAGATCTAATTTACCCATAAATGCTATCTAAACAGTTCAAACAAAATTGGTGCAGTTGATTCAATTATTTGAGGTGGGAGATAGCCAGTCATTATACTGTTCCTTATATCGTTCGGAACCAAGAAGCAGAAGACAGATGCAAAAGGGCATTGCTTGACAATATGAATACAATTGAAAAGAATACCCCAGAAATCAGCAGTTGCCATTCGAATGAATTAATTTGCTTGCATAACATTTTTTATTGAAATAATGTACATTGGAGTTAGTAAATGTGATTAGACCATTGGATTGTTGAAAGTTCATTGAAGACAATGATGTGGTTCAGGTCTGAAAATAGCTGGTAGAAGCTTTCTGCTCCAACATTACAATGTTTGTCTTTCACTTTCTCCCTTTTTGACTAGCCTCAGTGGATAGAATCTTCTAATAGCCATATAGCCCCTCTGCCTTGGCCTATAACAGTTGTTAAAGGCCTTCTGCCATGTATGTTTTAGGCCCTTGCCTGTGGCATGGGCCTATAACTCAGGTTTAGGACCTTTAAGACCTGGTATAGCCCTTGGCAACAGGTTATAATGATATAATATTAATGGGGCAATATGATAATAGGAAGAGGGTGGAACAGCGAAAAAAGTAGTAAATAAGTAATGGTGCTGATTAGTCACAGAAAAAGTGTGGCCTCTTTCTATTTTTACATTTTCACTGGCAATGCTTTCCCTTTCCTTATCAATAAATGCCAGTGGAGGTTTCGGAGGTTTCTGCCTCTCAGTCCACACTATCTGGATGCAGTAATGTACACTGGGCATGTGTGACTATTGTACATTCATATATGCAGATTCCACAAGTGAGAGCACTTGTATGTAGCAAGAACTGGGACCTCTTTTGAGCAAATCACTGACAGAATGTCAGAAACAAAAATATCGTCTGGACAGAATATTATCTCAAAAATATCAAGGACCAAAATATCGAGAAGGTAAGTGCAATAGGTAGGAACAGATGTACTGTTCTTAACACCACATCTACGTACTTAGAAGATGTATATATTGTTAAGGTACATATATGTGGGATTATATATAGTAAAACTTATCTGTAGAAACTTACCTTCACAATATTTTTGTCCTCGATATTCTTGGCATGATATTTTTTCCACATGATATTTTTTCTCCGATATTTTGTCTAAACCCCCTATTGAGCTTATTAATAAGGTGACAATGACATGAGAACACCTATATACATTTTAAATTGAAGTTAACAACTCATGAGAACCCTAGATATATAATAATGATTCCACCATTTCCAGCCTCGAGAAATCTACTCGCCCGTTCACAACAGCCAGTCATAATTTGTCAGGTGAGCTATTTTTAGGGTGAGCTGACAAAGAACTGGTGTTCTGTTCACTCATAAAGTGAATGAGCAACACAGATGCCTTTAAATCTTTTTTTCTCATCACATTTGCTCTGCATTTAGAGACAGAAGTCAATTGTCAGCTTATGTCTTCTTACAATTTGATGCTTATTTTATCCTGGTAGACTGGTGTTTACCTTTCTGACTGCAAAGTCAGAGGATTTTGTAAACTGACTGACACGTGTGCTGTACAAAGAGTGTGAAATAAAGTCTGTAGGGTGTCAGTTTGTTTACACACAACATTTACATAGCTTGAAAATGGGCCATATAAACATGCCAGATTATATTTCAGTAGTTATGAAAAAGCATTTGTGTAACTGTGTGATGAAAAAAGATTTTAATAGGACGAAAACAAATCAGAATGCTTTACTTAGTGATATGCAAATAATAAATATTTTCGCTAAAACCTAATTTCCATAGATTATTGTCTATGCGCTGTATAGTTGTATCAGTGAAATTTCATGTTAGTCAGAATGTTTGTGGCCATTTCAATGGAAAATGTGCTGTTTATCAATGACAGTGCACTATTACATCATGCTTCAGGAACACATGTATAACAAGTGAATTTTTAAACATGAACTGAGAAACATTCCTGCCTCTACCCTGATGTCAATGCTATTACTGACCTAAGAGGCAAGCCATGGGTCATGTATACCCATATGTAAGCTGGATTCTTATAATACAAGGAGAACACGTTTAGTCTATTAAATTGAACAAAGTAGTTTTTTGTACAGAAGAAATTCTGAACTAATAATGAAGAAAAAGGTGGTTCTGTGAAATAATGTTTTTGCGTAGGATCACACAAATTTGACACAAGTTTACTGATCAAGTACATTACAGTTTGGTTGAGTAGATTATTAAAGTCACTAGACCTGCAGGTCTGGTAACCTTTTTATGATTTTTCGAGGCCTGCATTTGCTTGATTGGAAATGAACCAGAGGGACATGTGTTATGTGAGGAAGATATAGGTGATTCCCCTGCAGACATACTGGGCTTTTTGTAAGGCAAAGAGGACAACAGCTGGACGATACACACTACAAGCTTATTTTTGTGGCCGGGAGGAATTTTTAAACTGTGTTTTTCCTGAAGAAGGTAGTTATACAATTTACAAATACCACCAAAATGTGTTGAAGAATAATTAGACCTCAATACAGCATAGACATGTGTTGAGTGAAAGTGATATCCAACAAATTCTCTATGATGATCTGCTAGTATGAATACTTGAATAATTATCCTTATCTAAATTATGTTTTATATATTGTCCTCTCGTGTGTGATCATAATGTGAAATTGTTTTGTAACAGAAATATAAGCATTTTATATGCTTTTTGTAATAAATGAAATGTATATTTTTTAAAAAGTGTTGTAATAGTATGTTGCACAGTGCCCACCCCGCCCTATATTTCTTTAATTCAAAAGCTAGGGGACGTTTTTTGGATTTGTGTCCATTAAGAACATATAACCTGTTGTGTGAGCTTTTTATGAGTGACGTTAGACAGCGTTTGGAAAGGCGTTAATGGCTGCTTCCTGAAGGGTCAATATGTGCTTTGAGTACTGTAATGTGCAATCAAATCGTTTAGCAAACAATCTGTGGTATGTTATCTGCAATTAGCCCTGGCAAGGCACAAGTACTTCTCTCCAACAGCATTAAAAAAATGGTATAATTGTGTCTCTAAAGTTCTTAATACAGCGCTTGTAGTGCTTGTCTGTTTTAGCAGAACTTGGTCTGTTTCTTATGCTGATATTTATTTGTATTGTACTCTATGATCATTGAGTAATATGTTGGCTAAGGTGTTATTCATGTGCTATTATTGTTGTTGTTATTGATATTATTATAATGATTATTTTTGTTATGTATTTATTTCCCTCTCAACAATGGAGTAAGACAATTGGGAAACATTTATCAAAGTTCTTCGATTCAACTATGTTATTCTTTTTTTTTTATAACTCTATTTTATTGAGTTTATAGTATAGAACAACAAAAAGACAAAAATAGTGCAGTGCATATCATTACAAGATACCACAATATCTGTTGATCCCCTGAACGGAGGAGGATGACATATACAGACAGAAATATAGAGCAAATCCAATTGTTGCAATAGTAGATACCTCTCACCTCCCCTACCCAAGGACCTCCTATGTAACCAATTCGTTCATATACAACGGTTACCAGCGTCACCACAGTTGGTTGTCACCTTTTATGAACAGCATAACATTCCATTGGCCAACAATCATCATCAGTGTTCCAGTCAGAGCTGGACTCCTCTACCCCTGTGAAGCGTTCTAATAGTGAACCCCGAGCCATTATGTCCGTCAGCGCCCCCTCCTCCCTACGTGTCATCCTCATATATTGCTCTTCAGCAACACCACATTCCAGTACATCACGGACGCAGTTAGAAATGGATGGGCTGCGTGTACTCATCCAGCCTGTAGCCACCCTACGCTTAGCCAGCACCAGAGCGAGCTATACAAATCTATATGGTATGTGCCTTCCCTGTGGTCTCTGTAGTACACCTAATAGACAAGGGGGGTGAGCAGCCTCTCACTCTCCAAGCATCCATTGACATTAGAGTGTCCATATTCCTAAAGGGGGCTAGACTCTAAGGGCCAGATGTAGCGAGTCGCAAATGGCCCGAATCGCTATTTGCGACCCCGCAAAATCGGAAATGGGATGCAAAAACCCCATTTCCGAATTGCAAATAGCTAAGCGAGCCAATACCGACTCGCAAGATTTGCAACCCCATTGTGCGACCCGCAAATAGGAAGTCGCAATTTGCGAGTCGCAAACCATATGAAAAAGGCACTCGCAAATTGCGACTAGTCGCAAAAAGCCCATTTTGCACACCCAATTTACCACTAACTCAGAGCAGGTGGTAACCAGAACCAAAGTATAAAAGGAGACCCAGAAGGCATCTGGGTTACTCAAGATGGCGGAGATATATGTGATAGCAAGGAGGAGGAGAGTCCACGCCGCACAGGAGAGGAGGAGGAGGAGCCAGAGACAGGAGAGGATATACAGAACCAGGCAGACACTTTTCCAACAAACTGAGGAGAAGATTTATGATAAATACAGACTCAGCAGTGCAGCAATATTAGAAATAATAGAACTACTCAATCCGCAGATTCAATGCCAGACTGTGCGCGGCAGCGCCATCCCCACACTTGTGCAAGTGCTATGCTCACTGCACCTCTTGGCCTCGGGTAGCTATCAGGGGGTCATTGCTGTGGCAGGTGGGGTATCCCAAAGTGCACTCTCACGGTTTTTCAGATGTTTCTTAGATGCCATACTCACACACATGTCCAGATACATATACCTACCCAGGAATGAGGCAGACATCAACAGCACCAAGTTGGAATTCTACAGGATTCCCAACTTCCCACATGTAATAGGGTGTGTGGACAGGACACATATACAAATATGTCCTCCTGCTAATCTGGAATATCTGTTCCGCAACCGGAAGTGTACCCACTCACTGAACATCCAGGTGGTATGTGACGCCCATTATGTCATCACTGACATGGTGGCCAAATTTCCAGGGAGTACACATGACTCTTACATTTTCAGGCACAGTGGGATACACCAACGCCTAGAATGTGGGGAGTTTGGAGACGGATATCTCTTAGGTACTGCTGAATACACCCTGAAGCCATACACACAGGTCACTGTAGATACCATCCATGCCCTGCTAACATTGCTTATTTTTGTCAAACAGGTGACAGTGCATATGCTCTAAGACCATGGATACTTACCCCGTACTTAACACCCAGCAATGAGACTGAGAGGCGATACAACAGTGCACATAGGAGGACCCGAAATGTTATAGAGAGGACCTTTGGACTGTTGAAGGCAAGATTCAGATGCCTCCACCGAAGTGGAGGTGCCCTCTAGTATGCCCCAATAACAGCATTCAAGATCGTTGTAGCATGCGCTATACTGTACAACTTTGCCACCAGACGTGGTCTACATCTCACCCCTGAAGACCCAGATTCGGAGGATGATGAGCAAGAGCTACCACATCGCCATCATGGGGATAGAAGCATTGCAAATCAAAGCAGACAGAGACAGGACCACATTGCAACCCAATACTTTGGAAGGTATGTGCTGCCTGTCACCACACACACAAATGTCACACACAAAGAGCCCAGGTGTGAAGTGGAACAAACAAGAACTTTTATTAAGTGAACCAAATAACTATAGAACTGAACTGTTGGTCAGGGGCTGTAAATGTCCACCTGCTATGAGGACACATTAACCTCATGTGCCTCAATTGTCCGTAAGTGCGTAGCTCAACTCCTACGCCTAGGACGCCCAGCATGGCTAGTGCCTGGAGCGTCAGCAGATCCCTGCCGTGCACTGCCACCTGTCTTGCCTCCATCATGTCCACAGCGTCGCTTATCCGTCCCAGGCCGCGAGGCACATCGCTTGCAAAGTGGCCCATGTCTACTTGTAAACTGACTGTCCGGCGTGACAGCCCTGTTGTGTTCACAGCCAGGCGGACGATGGAGGCAGCCATGCGGTCCAAACGGTGGATAAGTTGGCGTTCATGGCGCCTTGCACTCTCTCTCTCTGTAACAAGTTCAGTCACCAGTTGCCTGATGGAGAGTGCAAGGTCACCCACATGACTGTTAAGGTTTTGGAAGTCTGTGTGGACCTATGCCAGCCCTGTTGTGAAATGTCTCTCCATTCGCTGCATGGCCCCTGATATCACTCTCATCTGCCTTGTTTGCAGGCGCTTACCTCTGATGAGAGCTGCCTCGGCGGCGGACATGGAGGAGTCCCCTACATCTCTCTGCGACACTGCAGGGACATGGACACGTCGTCTGTGACGCGGTGGAGCATCAGGGTCCTGTTGGCTGGCACTGTGGCTGGGACCGGGTGCTGGGTCAAACTCCACAATGTCAAATGGTGCATCTGGAGGGGAATGTGGTCGGGTGGTGCAGGGCCCTGTGGTGGCAGCTCCTGGGTCTTGTGCTGCCTGTTGACTGACCTCTGCACCCTGGAAGGACTGGCTGGTGGAGATGTCTTGTGGGAGACCTGTGGGACATAGGGAACACACTGTCAGTATCTAACATCTGTTGTATGCTTCCTAATAAACTGTTGCCTATCAGCTGCCTACTGGACTACATTGCCCATAATGCACCATTCTGGTGGTTGCTACTCTGAAATGGAGCTCATTTGGTTGTGCATGCTGCTGTGTACTGGGTGGGTGGGGGTATGGCAGATATGGGTGTACATGCATGTTTCATGGTACTCACTTGTTGATGGTCCTGGCGCTGACGTGTCCAGCTCTCCTATTCCAGCCACTGCCTCTGGCTCCAGGGACTGTTGCACTCGTTCCTCCATGGGTGTGGGTGGTGGGACGGTTGATGGGCCTCCTCCTGTGCCACTCATCTCCCGGAGTCGCTCTGCCACCCTCTCCTTTGTTCTTGAGCGCAGGTCGTACCATCGCTTTTTCAGCTCATCTATGCTACTGTGGTTCACCCCGATTGCATTCACCTTCTCCTGGATGTCTGTCCAAATCCTCCTTTTGTCAGACTCGGGCACACTGAGGGCAGCCCTTCCAAACAGCTGGTCATGGTGCTGAAAGCATTCATCTGTCAGCACCTCCAGTTCCTTCTCTGAGAATTTGAGTTTCCTCTTCCTGCCTGAGTCCTCCATTGTTGCTGCTGTTCCTCCTGGTGGTTGTTCAGCAGTTGGAAA
The DNA here is from genome assembly GCF_031143425.1 of Pleurodeles waltl. Classification (NCBI taxonomy): domain Eukaryota; kingdom Metazoa; phylum Chordata; class Amphibia; order Caudata; family Salamandridae; genus Pleurodeles; species Pleurodeles waltl. Next base: position 1,388,204,629 of record NC_090447.1, on the reverse strand, counting down.
TGGGTGTGGCCCTCCCTCCTCCCAGGTGTATTTGTAAACTTCCTGGCTGTGATGTCATCATCAAGAACCAGAAAGTGTTTTCCAGAGTGTTCTGCTGCACCTGCATGCAATTTGCGGCACAGTCGCAATTTGCGACACCCACTCGCAAATTGCGTGTTCGTTTTTAGAGAGGTCGCAAACAGTGACCTCGCAAACAGCGGACTCGCAATCTGCGGTGCAACTTCATTTGCGAGTCGCAAAATGAAGTCGCTTCTTCTTGTTGGATACCTGTTTGCGAGTCGGAAATTGCGAGTCGCAAAGACTCACAATTTCCGACTCGCAAATTTTTGGCTACCTACATCTGACCCTTAATCTTCAGTTCCCTATCAAATGGGGCACGTCAAAGCACTTTCTTAACAGCTTGCTCCCAGATCCCTGCAAAAGTTTTGACAAGATAGGGGACAGCAGTCTCCGACCGCCCGCCCATCATCAATACATGCACCAACCAGCTTCTCCTCACAACATGCCCATGAACAGTCGCTTCTCCCAATTATCCAATTGAGTCATCCACTTTCCAGCATGTTGTAAGTGTGCTGCATAATAATAGAGTCTAACGTTAGGGATTGCCAAGCCTCTGTCTTCCATGCCCCTCTGCAGCGTGGATAATGCCACCCTTCGATGACGCCCAGACCAGACCAATGAAATCAACAAACTGTCCAGATGGTTGAAAAGCTGAGCTGCCAACGGAAACAAAGAATTCTGCACAAGATAAAGACACTGCAGCAATAACACTATCTTGGCCACAGCCGCCCTCTCCATCACTGAGAGAGGCAGCTTATTCCAGAACGAAACAGAGTGGTCCAGACCAGTCACCACCCGCTCACCATTGTGCGTCACATATGCCGTTGTTGTATGAGTGACCCATATGCCTAGATATCTAAAACTTTTGAGCTCCCACCTGAGCCCCACCACCGGCAAATCCTCCAACGGGGCACCACATAATGACCCTAAAGGAAACAGGAGCGACTTTTTCCTATTCACCTGAAGACCAGATATAGCCTCAAATTCTTCCAGCAACTGTAACAACAAAGGCACCGAAACGCGTGGCTCTTGAAGGTATATCAATGCATCATCAGCGTATAGGGAGACGATATGCGTAACCAGTCCTACCTGAACGCCACAGGACACCAATTCCTCATGAAGTCAGACTGCCATTGGTTCCACCGCTAAAGCAAAAAGGAGCAGTGACAGTGGGCATCCCTGCCTGGTCCCCCTGTCAATCGCCCAGGATTCCAAAAGTTTTCCGCTTACTCGAACACGTGCAGTGGGAGCAGTGTACAACAAACGAACCCAAGCACAAAAATGGGGGCCAAATCCCATTCCCTGCAGCACTGCCAGTAAGTAGTCCCACTCCACCATATCAAAAGCCTTCTCTAGGTCCAGTGATACTAAAACCAATTCGTCCACTGCCTCCAATGTTTCATGCATAACATGTGCCAAACGACGTAAGTTGCAAGTCCTACTACGACCAGGAATAAAACCACATTGATCATCATGTACCAGTCCCCAAATCACTCCACGTAGCAGAGTAGCCAAAATCTTACGCAGAATTTTGACATCACTATTGAGCATAGTGAGCGAACGATAGGAGAAGGGGTCACCAGAAACCCCGTCAGGCTTAAGCATTAAACAGACAACGCCTTGACGCATGGTCTCTGGGAGAATACCCCATTCCTGAGCTTCCTCAAACACCGCCAACAACCTCTCTCTCAACTGAAGAGAAAATGTTTGGCACAACTCGATCGGGAAACCATCCCCACCAGACGATTTAGATTTCGACAATGCCTCCACCACCACACCCACTTACTCAATTGTTATCTCAGCCTCTAGACTTTCCATACTCTCCAGCTCCACCCGCGGAAGTCGCATCCGCCGCAAAAACTCTCCTAAGCCAATATCCAGGACTGACGCACCAGCACTGGACACGGCCTGCAAATGCTCCACTAAGACCCGAAGAATATCCATGCGATTAGTAACCTGCACATCTTCAGTGTTTTTAATGCGTAGAATGGGAGGAGATTCAAATTCCCGCCTGAGGACCCATGCCAGTAATTTACCAGACTTGTCTCCCTCCCTGTGGAGGCACTGTCTATACGATCTAAGTGTGACCTTATCTAGCGTGTCCCAGCAACTACTGACCTTCTTATAAAGTCGAAGCTGCTCTTGCTCAACCTCTCTGGTTATCGGCGTCTGGTGCTGCAACACCTCCAGCGCACTCTCCCAGTCAGTAAGTTCCTGTTCCATTTGTTTTCGCACCACACAGGCAGTGCCTATACAAACGCCCCTTAGTACAGCCTTCATGGCTTCCCACTCCGTTCCCCTAGAGTTGGTCGTACCCCAATTCAAGTCCAAACAGTCCTTAAGGGCCACCGCCATTTTCTAACGACATCCAGCGGAACCGTCAGAAAAGACGTAGGCATATGCCAACTGTGGGCCACTTTGGCATCAGATCCCCACAGCACTTGCATCAACACAGGTGCATGATCTGACAAAAACCTCCCCAAATGCTTGATATCCATCACCTGTGAACAAGTCAGTCCACCCAGGAGGAAATGGTCCAGTCGACTATATGTATTATGCGTCTTAGAATGACAGGTGTATTCCCTACTCTCAGGATGCAGTTCTCTCCATCCATCCCGAGCCCTAAATTGTGCATAACCTCTGTGAGGGATCTCGTCATTAATGGTTTAGTGCCCAATTTAGACAGATAACGATCCTTTTCACCATCCAATATACAATTGTAATCTCCAGCCCATATTAGAGGAGCAAAAAAACCCTCCCCCCAGCACTTCAGGTATATTATCATAAAAGGAATGATCGTCTATGTTAGGTGCATAAGTAATGAGAATAATAAGGGGCAGTCCATCCAATGTACCCTGTAGAAGTATATCTCTCCGCTCCACATCCGCTTCACTGTAGATATGTGTAAAAGGGACCCCAGGTGCAATCCATATCATCACTCCCCTTGCATAAGAGGAGAAGGACGAAGAGAACACCTGAACCGGCCACTTCTTAGCCAATTTTTTGCGATTCCTCCTCTGTCATGTGCGTTTCCTGGAGGCACGCTATATGAACCTTATGTCGCCTCAGGAAGGATTGCACTCTATAGCATGCAGTATGGCTCTTCAGCCCCCCGACATTCCACGTCAGTATGTTAATCTGTCGACCCATGTTAAGGGTTCATATCTTCCCACCTCCTATACCTCCTCCCCCCACCGCCCACCAAAAAGGAGAAGACAAGACAAGTCCTTACCACACATCCCACACACATCTATGCTCTGCTGTTATCAACATCAAACATATGCAAACGTGTACGAACTAGAAAACCCCAAACCCCTGTGCCCACCCCAGACACATCAAAACATACTGTAGATCCATGTGTGTGTATGCTGCCAGGACAACAGCCTAAACCCCAACACCCGAAAGCCCTACCACCACAGTGGAAGTGACCACCCCGTTCCGAAGACAGAATACACAGTGCCTACCACCTCAACCAATCATAGTCTAGGAAAAGCACTTTTCCCCCCCTTTTGTAAAATACAAATTCATGAAGTGCCCCTTCAAACCAATATCCTTAGTATTCTCAGTGCCCCCTTCTATGCGAGGTATGCACCTCAGGCCTAAGCACAGCCCCCCCATGGGTCCGCAAGAGCAGCATCGACCAAAGACCAACAAGATCAAGAATCAACAGAGAGCATTTCCACTCCCCCATCTGATGGGTCAGTAAGTTCAATGGCCTGCTCAGGATCCACCACCTCCATAGTACCATCCTGTTGGATTTCAATTCTGCTGACAGAGTTGTCACCCCGCTGTGCAGAGACCTGCTTCTGGCCCTCCCCACGCCTCCTCCAGTCCATTCCATCCACACCAGAAGTACGAGCTGTGCCAACTCCCGACCGCCCTGATCGGACCGGGCCAACCTTGTCCCATAACTCCAACCATCTCCAGACCTCTTCAGGATGGTCAAAGAAATGCGACTTGCCCCAGACCTCCACACATCAATGCTACTCTAAGGCCGCAGAGGACACCCCACTGGCTCACAGCAGACACATGCTAATTCCCCAAAAGGCGATGTCCATCGTCTCACTGCAGGAAAGCGCTGCAGTTCGTTGGGCTATCCCAGACCACTCCTCTGCAGATCAGAATAAGCCATGTGCTGCTGTGCACCCTGGCCCCCGCTCCTCACCATCCAAGTATATTGCCCCCAAGTCCCGGTCTCGGGCCGCTCACTGCTGCAAGGAGAGATATGTAGGACCCCAATGTATTTAGAAAGTGATTTGTAAGTGTGGCTGTGGCGCTTTACTTGCTCGCTTTCTGCAAAAAACTTGCAGCAGGGCATGCCGGGACTCCACGGCCTCCCCGGCTCCCAGCACCAGACTTGTGCACTCCGAGGGGGGTGAACAGACTCCTGAGTCCCCCCCCGGGAGAACCAGGCACCAGCACGAAGTCAGATCAGGAAGGGAAGCCCGCCCGAGACAGCCGACACAAATCCCACCTCCCACATCGCATGGCCACGCTTGTGGTGGATCAGGCCCGACCTCCGCGATCCATCCAATATGGGGCCCAACAGTCTCAAGGAGCGGGGTGCGGACCCACCACTGAGGTCGGGCACCGCCACTAGTTGTTTGGGAGTGCCTCGCCAGTCAGGCACCCCAGGAAGCCTTTAGGATCGAACCGGGACGGCGGAGCTCACGAGAGACGCGTCCCGCCGGCTATCTTGCTTGGCCACACCCCCCCAAATATTTTTATCTTAAGAGTATGCACGCTCCCAAAATCAGTGGTGTTGCCTCCCATGGAGGTTTGTTCAAAAATCATTGTAAAATGGTTCATTATGATTCAGTTTATCAGCATGTGAAAGTCACTTTAGAGGTAAATGATTTTTTGTAATGGCATATGTTAGAAGTTCGTCTCTAGTAGGTACCCTCAATTTAGTCAGGGAAAGGGAGTTACACAGCTAAGATAACCCCCGCTCAGCCCCTTTGTAGCTTGGCTCAAGCAATCAGGCTTATATAAGAGGCAATGTGTAGAATATTTGTACACACACACACAGTAACACACTGAAAACACCACAGAAGTACTCCACACCAGGTTAGAAAAATGGCCAATATTTATCTGAGTGAACCAAGACCAAAACAACAAAAATCCAATATATACAAGTAAAGACATCCCTTTTTAAAGGTTTAAATGAGTCTTAATTCATAGGAATCAATGGTTGTATCTTTTTAACACACAGTACCTGGGATGTATCAAAAAGAAAGACGATGCAGGCCGCAAAGGAGGCGAGGCACCAAAAAAGCAAAGGGATGAGTCAGCTCCTCACTGCGCAGGGGAGGTGATGATTCGATTCTTTCCTAGCAGGTGAGACAATGCATAGATTTCTTACTGGCAGAGGAGGTGATGTGTTGATTTTCTCCTCGCAGCAAGATGATGCGTTGGTTTCTGGTGACGCAGCCATGGTTTCTTATTGCATTGGAGGGTGGATGAGAAAGTGACACCCAGGGATGATGCGGAAAAATCCGAATGGGTGATGATGGAATTGTGGTGGAACAGGCGCTGCGCCAATTCTACAGGCACTGCGTTGATTCTTCCACCGCAAGACAGGCGCTGTGTCGATTTCTTCAACCGCAAAACATGCCTTGCATCAATTCTGCATGCGTTGTGTCAATTTTCAGCTGTGGTGTATCAGTGTGTGGATTTTCTCCCTCAGGTCACCGTTTCCACTTTCAAGGACCCAGGGACTGGATTTTGCACCACTTGTCAAGTCAGGAATCTCAGAGGAGTCCAGACACTGGTAGGTGAAGTCTTTGATGTCCCTGAGAATTCTTAACATGAGGCAAGCTCAGTTCAAGCCCTTGGAGAACATTGGAAAGCAGGATGTATAATGCAAAGTCCAGTCCTTTCAATCCCAGGACAGAAGCAACAAGCAGCAAGTCAGGACAACAAAGCAACACACTGAGTGATAGTCCCTCCTACAGCATCCAGCTCTCCTTCCAATTCGTAGCAGAATGTCCACATTACAGAAATGTTCTAACTTTTTGCACAGGAAGCACTTTAGCACTGGTCAGCAGTGGTAAAGGGCCCAAGTCACCAAAAAACTAAATTCAGACCAGGATCAAAAACCAGTAGGTCAGAAGCAAAAAGACAGGGAAAACCACATCAGTGCTGACAGGTCTAACAGGATAGCAAACCAGAATGATTCCATCAGCACCCCAATGACAACAGTCATTATTTACTCCTGCAGCACCATTGTCCCTCAGATGCAGAAATGCGTTCTCCCCTGACTTGTGCTCTGCCAACCCACAACCAGAATTCACCCAGACACCTGGAGGCAACTCGGTTCACAAGACGAACTATACAACCCACATGTATTTCATAACACAATACTGAAACATAACATCTGGACAAAATAAATACTGTTAGGAAATGCAAGATGAATTGAAACATGAAATGTAAACTGGAACTGCATCACTGATATATATTTCCTTACAGGTTTTAGAGTCGCTGTTGAGAAATTCAGGTATCTGAACGTAAGTTATTTCTAGACAATGCTGCTCCCTACACTGATTTCAATACACTGTATCATAAAGCCATCACTTTGAACTTTATTTAGTTTAGTAAAGATTTGTGAAGTTTAGTAGGTCTGTCCTGAGTACATTTGAGCACATCATAAGTATACATACACACACTCCTTGCATGTAACGCCTACCTGACGCAAAGTAACTCACTGCAGGGCAATGTGCTGCCTTGTGTTCATGTTTTTTTTAACAAGGATTTGTGTGGCACCATCAATCCCAAAATGGATTTTACATTAGGTTTGCGCCACACATTAGGGTTGCACCAGAAAAGTGATGCAACCCTAATGCAAAATCTGTGCATCAACTTATGCATTTGTTTTTTAAAACTCTGCCACAAAGAAATTGGCAGCAAGGAGAAATGGAACAGAAAATATGTTCTGCTTAATTGGTTGCAAAGTTAGAATTTTAAAATATCTTATGGGGTTAAGGCACCTGCTGCTGAGATCTTTGGGTTCCTACTAAATCTGAGAGAAAAATAAGAATGGTAAGATAACTTTGGTGGTTAACACATTTGCTGGAAAGATCTGTGTTTTTTTTCTAGTGCCCCTTTTAACTCAAAGTAGGATAGAGGGTTAATGTGTCTCCCGCAAAGCACATCATGTAACATGCAGAGGACAGATTTTTATTTTTTTGTAGATAGGTAAGTAGGTTACTACTTTTAACCCAGAGATACTTTTGTTACTTGCAGATCATAAATTGTATTCCTTCTAATATAGAACAAGGGGAGAGGGAGCACACTGCCTCTCTTCCCAGCACAGTTCACCCTGTTGCATCCTGGAAAATGCAGTCTGCTTACTTTAAAGTGGCTGTAGTTTTTCACCAAAGTTGGTTTAGGTAGTACTGCTATCTCTGGACATAAGTTTCTGGGTTTAGCCCTTCATCCGTAGAGAGCAGAAGTAGTAGAGAGCAGAGAAAGGTCATCTGGTGTTGCTGAAATGCTGTCCAAGTCTTCCCAGGCCACAGTACCACTCCACAGACACACAGGTGCATCCCAGGTGAGCTGGTATGCTCGTTAGGCAAGGGAGCCTTTTAAATTCAAGGGAGAAGGGAGCACTCTGCCTCTAATCCAAGTGCAGTCCACCCCATTGCATCCGGGAAAATGCAGTATGATTACTTCAAAGTTGCTGTAGTTTTTCACCGAAGTGCCTCAGGTAGTGCTGCTAGCTCTAGACACAGGTGTTGGCCTTCATCACTGGAGAGCAGAAGTAGCAGAGAGCTTAAAAAGGTAATCTGGGGTTTCTGAAATGCTGCCCAATTTCTCACATCACAGCCCTTCTAATATAGCACAGTGAGCTATGAAGGACGACATGTGACTCCTGCACCTTTTAACCCTCACTGTCTTATGTAACACATCTTGAAAACTGATGTACAAACTTTTGTGATTGAATGTCAATGGAATGAGTGTATTTTATTTAAAGCACTCAGACACCCTGCATTTTGATGAGTGGCTCTATAACAAAAATAAAACAAGCATTGGCAAAGCCAATAGATTTCACCTTGCAAGATCTATTGGTTTTATCAATTATTTTCAAGCATGTTGCACAGCAGCACAAGCTGTTGTGCAAAATGCCTTCCCATACAGAAAACAAAAAGTGCTACAAACCAGCCAGCGCTGGCCGTGTAATAGCAATATTTTTACTGACGGATGGGGGAGGCATGTAAGAAGGATGAGGAGTGTGTGGAAGGGATGGAGACAAGTCATTCCTGTCTGTTTTGTTGACAAGCTTACCATCACAGGTGGCTCTTGCACAACCACAGCCAGGACACCATCAGGGTGTAGATGAAGTACAAAAAAGAGCTCAACAGACCTTCTCCATCTCACACCCAGGATCTAAGATGGCCTTCCCATAGCCGTGCGAAGGGCCAGACCCTGCTCCATGGGAGATTAAGACACCTCTTTATATAACTCTACATTCTGATGCAGTAACAGTCCACTTTCATTCAGAAATCATTCAGATCAAACATTGATATATCTTGGCATTTTACCTTATAAAGACACTGATGTAATTAGGCTAGGTTTGCTTTACATAATTACCACCTAAATGGATACATATCTAACAGTTTTTACAATTGCAAGTTTTGCTAATGTATGCCTTTTTGTTGTGTACCTCGTACTATTAGCCTTAGTTTTGCATACAATTCATCATTTGTATACAGAGCCATGCACTTATACAAATTATACACCAAAAACATGTACATTTTTTTGGCAATTAATTCGTAAAAAGATTCACAATCCACCATGCAAAATAATGTAATCCCGGCTTCAGTTGGTATTGGAGGAGGAGTGATGTTTACTTAAGTACAGGTATTTGACGAAACCTCACAGGAACGTTGTGTAGAATGTAGCACACAACACAGCGTTATCAAAGCTCCCCATTTCCCCAAGCCCAGGCGCTAGAGGCTTATCTACTTTTGACCCTTTTTTTATTTGCATGCTAGGGCTGGGAGTTCTGACTTTAGAATGCAATAAAAGCACGGAGATCATTTTCTTGATTCGCCGTTGCAAGCTTTGCATATCTGGTAAAGAGGAGGCGGGCTGTAAGATTTTACTAAGGCTAAAGCCAGGGAGCTGGCTCGTCATTGTTTACTGACATTTTTTCCCAACTTCAAATGGCAGGTTTTGCACTTAAAGGACGTTTTGCCGCGCTTCCCACTGCATTATAATGTTTACTGCAGTTCATAAAAGACTTAGAACTAGGTTAATGGTCGTTGACTCAATATGCCCAGCAGCCAGATAAGCCATCATTTACATGCATAGGAAACAAACATTTCCTGCCTTTTCTATAGCTTTGTAGCTCCTGATGTTTCCAGCTGGAGATACAATTTTTTCTGCCAGCATAGGGCCTGTTATCAAAAGACGTCTGCAGAACAAAAGGGGCCGCGACCAGGCCACAGTTGGTCAGAGCGCCACCTCTTGACTAATGAAATGCGTGCTGCCATGAGGGCATCAAATAAAAGGTGTTGGATAAAAAGAGCATGCTTAAATGCGTGCAGCCAGACGCTGTAAATGGACGCTCTAAGGCCCATATTTATACTTTTTTTGCACAGCATTTGCGTCAAATTAGTGCAAACTTACAAAATACAATTATATTTTGTGAGTTTGCCCCACTTTTGCATCAAAAAATGATGCAAATGCGGCACAAAAAAGTATAAATATGGGCCTAAGGCCCATATTTATAGTTTTTTTGCGCCGCATTTGCGTCACTTTTTTACACAAAAGCGGCACCAACTTACAAAATACAAAAGATAGGTGTGATGGTGTTGTGTAGCTTCTCATTATCCTAAAGAGACTACTGGAATCACTTGTACTGTTGGGGACTGATTCTGAACCCACTACAGGTGACACTTGTCGGTCTAATCCGGATTTCGTTCCGGCTAACTAGCAGTGCCTCACCTCCACCCAAGAGCAGAGATGATTGGGCAACCGAGTGCATGATACAAATGACTCCGCAGGGAAATCGTGGTCACGCAGATCTCATCCATTTTTCTCAGTTACATTAGTCTCACATATGCAAGGACAATCGTAGGCAGAGTCTAGTTGAATAAGATTTTTATTGAAATAACTGCATCTTAGATAATAAAGCATGTATTGCAATAACTAGGACAAAGAAACATGACAGGTTTAAAATTGTGACAAGGAGAGTAAAACACAAAATGAACACTACCATGTTGTCACAACGGTTTTTAAGAATAGTTCCTACCTAGACTATGTTGGAGCACAGCATCTTAAGCTCTAATTATGCTCTTCAGGTTCCCCTGGGAAGACATCATCCCTCATACCCTGGGAAAGAGGCCTGTAGTCTACATAAGCAGCTGCAGCAAAGCACTCAGTAATCAGCATACAGTTGTGGTCATCTGGCTGGAATCTCCCTCTAACGTACATGGATCAAAGTAGTGTTTTTTTAATAAAACAGCATATGTTCCAAGAAAGAATCCCCACGTAACAGTGTTTATGTTTCTGTGAACATTAGAGACAAAGCGTACCACTTTTTGCTGGCAACCTATCTAACTGCAGCCTTGAGAAGAGCACAGAGTGAAAGAAATGTCTTGTTTAAGAACGCAGTGCTGGGCTAGGCAAGGAACAGCTAGATAGAAAAATAAAGAACAAGACCACAAATGTGGCTATTGTTAAAATAATAAAACGAAGCTGAATAAAATACATATAGGTTAAAGTGCACAGCGGCTGGCCTAGTTTGCTAAAATAAGGTGTATGAAGCCATAACTAAAATGGCTACACAACAATGGGATGTGGTTGTTGCATTTGGCTGATCTGGTAAAGTATTTGAGTGTCCGCTTTCCTCCCTTTCTGCGTCAGTCTTGTCTGAAGCTCTGCAACAGTTGCTGAGGATTACTTCTACAGTAAAGAAGCGCAACTAATGAAGAATGGACTTTTTTCCCATGCTACCCATTCTTTATAAAACCTGTTTGACTGTTTTCTTTTTCTTGATGTTTTAGATGAAATGTTTAGATGGTCATTGCACAATGCTATTTTGTGATCCACCATTGATTTAGATGGTAAAATAGAAAACATTACCTCTCTTTCTAGCCCAGACGAACTCTGAGCGTTGCCCATGGAAGGGAGATCTGTATGGTGAAGAGACTAAGAAGCAAATAAACAGAAATATTCCATGAAGGAGCACACTTTACCACCATATCAAGTACTCTGTGCCTCTCAGGTTCCTTCCTCTCGTGAATGTTGGTGGCGTGTATGACCGCATGCACGATGATATTGAGCCACGGCTGACTGCATTTTGAGGTTTTCAGGCATTTTTTAGGGTTGAGCCTGCAAGTACGTGCACTAGCAAGACACTGTTGTGTTCAATAAAGGGCTTGGAGCCCACCACCATTTGTTGGTTTGCGTGGCACTCTTCTTTACAGCCTCGTAATTCGTCAAGGCACGCCTGGCATCATTTCCATTTCTCTGTGTGGAGCAGGGATCAAGCACTAATTGATTCAACCTAATTAGTGCCCATCTGCAGCTCTTGACGTGATTGAGGTACTATTTGTTCTTTTTAACTTCTAGTGCCCTGCAAACAGAAGGCTTGTGACTGGCAAAAACGTGCCCAGCAGGACAAATAAAATTGCAAAGTACTATTTTTAAAAGCTAACATTCTTTTATTTTTCCAAGTCGTCTTTTCTCAGTTTCCACTCATGTTTTCTGTTGTTTTTGCTCGTGGGCGCTGTTGTCAAAGGATAACAGTTAACCTGTTCTAAATATGCGAGACCTACTGCATTGCAAATGCTTGTTCTGTCCTGTAATTGGAAATGTTAGTGTGCTTTGTAGGTGCAGCATACAATGATAATGGTATCAAGAAACTATAGAGCTAGTAACCACTTTGGCTCCTGAATTACAGCTTTGTAGGATGAAAAACAGTACCAAGTAACAACTGCAGACGCCAATACTGAGTTTGCACTGATGATAAGCTAACCAAAGAGACCACCTGGAAGCCAGAAAGATACTGATCTCTTGCCAGTTTCATAGTCTAGGTATTTAGATTTGAAACATGAGCATTAATCTAATAAATAATAAAATGCAGAACTAACAACGGATTTTCTTACAACCTCAAAACCCTATTGTATTTTTTTGGCTTATGGAATGACGTGATATGCAGTTAACTGATCGACAGCTCTTTCAGTGCACAGTCACAGAAGTGTGTCAAAAACAGCAAGTTTTAGTCAACTTGTATCTGTGCAAAGAGTCATCCAGCAAAGCAAGACTAATTAGGCTGACGAGTGGGCTGATAGGTAAATCTTCCAAGGCCACCGCCTGTGTTTGTCCTTGTAAGAGGGAAGTGATATAATTCAGGACCATTTACTTAAGAGAAGTTCTTCCTCCCAGACTCTCCTTGGTTACATCACGTTGGTGCTCTTGAAACGCAACACAGAGCTCAGGGTGGGTCAGTGCAGCAGTCACCTGCATCAAGGATGGACAAGTACTCGTCTAAATGGAAATTGCTCCACTGTTGTTGAGGTGCACTTTCAGTTTGCACGCCTCTAAAGATATGAAGCAAAGTAACCGACGAGAGGTAAAGGTCTTGACGTGCCAGGATTTACATAAAGATTGCAATACCAATATTTGACTAGTATTTAGCACTTTTGCAGTGAACATTGGACTGGGAGTACACAATGGGCACACTGTTTCGATCTGTGCCTGATGCACCTGTTGAAAACTGGGGCTGTGCACCTTATTATCATAAATGTGGCTGTCCTGGGACAGCAGAGTGACTGCTTCCAGGCCCATCCTTGTTTCACAGTTCTGGCAGCAGCTGCCTGTACTATGGAGAGGGGATAGGGATCCTCCTGCAGGCGGGTGCACTGAAGAACTGCACCCGCAGGCTGGAGTTATGTTTGGGGTGGTCCATGGCGCTCCACGTACCCTTTCTGTCACTGTGCCTCATAATGGACCATTTGCCTCTGCACTTGTAATCAAATGCAGAAGCAGAGGCAACATGATCCCCTGATTTGCATGGGGCAATGCCCCATGCAAATGAGGAAAAGCCCTATCAAGTTAGCGCTACATGTGCACCACCGCTATCAGTATTACAAAAGGGGCCGAACAAGGGTTTACAGCCCCATCGGTATATTCCAGTGCACAGAGCGGGTGCAAACACACGTTGCACCTCCCCAGGCTCTATCCATGTTCATCTATGGCCGAGGAGTTAATTGATACATTTAAACAATTTGAGAAGCATGGAAGTAGTGGATCTGTCTGGATTTTAATCTGTGGCCTCCAGGGTGCATAGATTTTTACAATGGAAGCATCAGACGACTGTACCCTGTAAGAGTTACACCAGTCTCGCTATAAAAATACTCACCTGAGCTAGCATTTTGGAGCCACGTGTGAAATGTCCTTCATTTCTTTTTTTTTTAAATCGTTCGTCACAAAGTCACTCCTTGCTCAAATGAGATTAACGTTAAACATCTATATCTGTTTGTATTTTATTGCACTAAAACCAAAAACATATTATCCTGCAAAAAAAAGTCTTTGTCTTTTTAATATACTAAAACTCTAATTCTGGTTACAATTTTTCACAAGATGTACGAAGATAACGAACACCGTCATAGAAGTGAATCAAAGCTCACATTTAGCACTGGAACTTATGGGTATTTTCTGCTTTATTTCAGGACCAATCAGAGGTCAGAGAGTCAAAACCCGCTGTTTGTATACACAAGGCCAAGCAGCCATATTCAATCCATGCACATGGAGTCGAAAAAGTTGACGAGGGAAAACCTAGCAAAGTTCCAATAACACAGCCCTATGACGACTATTGTAGAAACACAATACAAATAAAGCCAAAAACCCTTAAAGCAAATAAGGCAAAGCTTCATAATTTCATGGCAAATATAAATTTGGCCTTTGGGATTTAACTGGTTGAGGTAAATTCTGCAAAGTTCTGTGTGATTTCACGCTTATTAGTAGAACCTTGTAGTGTATGCCCTTTGACCTCACCTGACGTGACCACAGAGGGTGTAAAGCTGATAATAGTGAGTTGGTGCACTTTTCGTCTGTCCTCTTGCTGTTAGGGCAAACACTTTCATACATGGCAACATTTTAGTGCAGGCAAACGGGGGATTTTAAAAAATAGTCGGCAGAATGTTTTTTTTCCAGACTGATTTATATTAGAGCAGAGGCAATCTGCCTAAATCATGCCTATTAGTGGTTAGGGTGTCAGATAAACACCATTTTATTTTTTGCAGTTTAAAAACATAGCACAAACAAAAACAGAGTTCTAAAACTGAAGATTGTGTTTGTGCTATGTGAAACTGCCAAAAAAATAAATGCAGAGGCCTGTCACATTCTCATCTGCTCTCCAAGGATTAAAGAGAGATTATTAAGATTTAAGAATTATGGGCAAGGATGTGGCCCAGCGCACAGAGCTGCTGGCCTTGATGCTGGGGAACCAGGTTTGAGTCTCGGCGTCAGTTCAACATCCTGTGATTCTGGGCAAATCATTTAATCTCCCTGTGCCTACCAAGAAATTAATGTGTCCTTGTGTAATGTAATTGTAAAGCGGTCCAATACCTTTGGGTCGAGTTCACGCCATATAAAACAAGCATTTGCAATGCAATGGCTTTCACGTTTGTTCGAGTCAGAGCTATTAGCGTTGTAAAAACCTAACTGACCTTTCTTTCCACATAAATTGAAAATGAAAAGTAAAACAGTTGACATAAGCAAACCGATTCAAAGTGCCAAAGCTGCTATGAGAATGAGTGCGAAGGAGAGACACAAAAGGAAAAAGAAGTTTTCTCACAGTCAAACGTATCAGCAAACGTGCAATTATCCATGTAACAGGGTTGGTGTCCAAGGTGGTAACGAAACGGCCACAAGAAAGGACAAACGTAAAGCATTTACCAATGATAACAAAGAACTTTTGAAAGACAAGCCCATGAGCGAGTGATAGTGATGGGCGTGCAGTGGGTGTAGTTAAAAGCCCACAGATAGATCACAACAGGTCAAAGCTCTCGCGCAGCTGACCTAATGAATAAGTTAGACACGACCAGTGCTAGCCTCATCATATCGCTTTTTTCCCCAAAGCATTGATAAAGCCAATAGATCTCTCCTATGAGAGACATATTGGCTTTGTCAATCTTTTTTGCCATGATGTACAGCTGGCGGCTGCTGTGTAGCATGGTTCAAAATAAAAAAATTAAAAAGCACTATGATGGAGCAAGCGTTGACCGCGCCATAGCACTTTTATTTTTTACTTTCAGCCACGTTACATAGCAGCCATGCTGCACATGGCTAAGAAATAGCCTAGATAAAGCCAATAGATCTTGCATAAGTATGACCTATTGACTTTGCTATTGCTTGTGGTATTTAGGCAAGGGTTGATCGAGTGATTTTCCCAGGATTGCAGGAGGTTAATTGTGCTGAATTTGAACTTTATTCACCAGTTTCAAAGTCGGACGCTATTTATAAATGTTTGTAAATGTATACTTTAACACATCTTTACAATTAAGTCACAGAGGGGATTTGAATAAAATCTCAATAATCAATGAGAAAGGAGAAGCAAGAGTCGATCCAGAAATAAAACCCAGATTGGATACATTTACGTGTTTCATTTACCATGTGATCCTTCCTTACCTGTTGTTATATATTGCTGCTTCTCACATGGTAATGGACCCTTTTGGATGATATGAAGTTTTTTGCAGCATGTGTCCTTCTTTTATGTCATGTAACAGGGCTATGGGTTAACCGTGACATAGTAAGAATCACCCCTCAAAAGCACATCGAGGGATGAAAAAAAATGTTGTCGCACTCGAAGAACCAGCAAATAATCAATCTGTCTACTATATAGTTATGCTTTCATTTACTAAATAAGGGTAATCCTGCACTTGGCAGGGCTTTCAAAAACTGAGTGAAACTCTTAAATGTTCCTCCCCACGGAAATCTTCAGTAAAAGGCAAAACATTTATTTGGTTTGAAGAGAAACCAGAGTTTACATTTATGGCCGCCATCTGCGGTGCCAGGAAACACCATTCCACAGACTGTCAGGGTTAGTTTACCAAGTTCATCTTAGAAAACCCTTTAAAATACAACCAATTATAATAATTGTTGTAATCCCAAACATTGATAGAACACTTGTGGCCAAATTGAAAATGGAAAAAAAAACAGTTGACATAAGCGAGCCTCGCCATGGCTGCCATGAGCCTGAGCGCAAAGGAGAGACACAAAAGGAAAACGAAGTTCGCTCGCAGACAAATGTAGCGGCAAAATTACAATTATCCATGTAACAGGGTCGATGGCCAAGGTGGTCACAAAACTGCCGAAAGGAGGGTGAAATGTAAAGCATTTACCAATGATAACAAACGATTTTTGAACAGCAAGTACATGAACGAATGACAGTGATGGGCATGTGGTGGGCCCATTTGACCTAAAAACTGCAACAACAAAAAAGTACAAAGCGTTAACCTTTGATATCATTGGTAATTCTTGTAGTGGGAGATTGTAACCTGTGTGACAGGAATCAATATTTTATTTTTGGCTGTGTTACAAAACTCTCAATCGGTTTTCTGTATTCTCGAATAGGGGCAGGGGAGATTAGCCTTGAAATCGGTAGTCTCCCTCCTGAATCGGGAGGGTTGGCGTGTATGCACTATCCAAAGAAAATGTGTATATGGGACATGGTGTGTCAGCTTATTAATATTAAAAACATACACAGTAGCATTTTAAAAAAAGCTTTAAGTTAAAAAAGTACACCCCTTTTGACACTTTAAAATGATGTTTGGGAATAGAATGCCAACAGGGATTGAAACGAAAGGTCAAACTTTCCCGGATCAGACCTACACAGGAATAGCAATATTGCTATGTACAGCACATGAGCAGTATGATTCAGTTCTTAATTTTCATTAGCGGACATTACCTTTTACGTGTTCTCATTTGTGCCTACATAACTACTCACAGTTACAGGCACTAAACATTCACAAACCATTAGTGCTAGTAAATGTGCATCATCATTATCTTTCAACAGTGTCAATCACATTGGAAGGGTAAACATCTGTTGCGGCCTTCTCTGCGTCCTACCTGTTCGCCAAATAGCGGATCGTGACTGCAAAAAGTTCTTAGTCCTGCTGTCATCGGCACCTTTGTTGAGTAACTGTCCCCCAGTTCTTTGCAGTACACCAAGTACTGTGACTACTCTTTAATCATTGTGTAGTGCTGCGCCAGTGACGTAACTGGTCGCGGGACAGTACCATCTCTACAAGTCATGGAGGCGGAGAGGAGAGTCTTTGACCCCCTCCGTATGTTAGTTAATATGTTCGACCTACAGGTCACGTGATTTAGTGTATAAATAAAGGTGTGGCGAATAGGCGGGGGAGAAGAGCATTAGACGAGGTCTAAGCGTGTACCGTCTATTGCGCCACGAATATCTACGATTGGTGTGCCTCCTTATTTCACACAGTAGTGCCGGCTACAAGAGCGGTAGGCCAACACTACAATTGGGAACAGGTCCCTGCACCATGTCACGGCCACTCTTCTATTGGCTAGCAGCAGAGACCATGACACATCATGCTGCCACTGGCAAATATTTTAGAAAACCCAGTATTGTCAGTAGTGGTGCTTCCTCGTTCCCCTCCATTCCAATGAAGATTTTGTGGTGCACCATAGAAGAAGAAGAGGGCATAAAAATCCAGAAATTAAGAGAGCCCTCAGCACTTAGCTTTATCCACTGCAGCTCTAGCAGAAAATAAGCACAAATAAACATTCAAAGAGAATGATGTAATGGGGTTTAAATTAAATTTATCACAAGGGACAACAGCATGATATTGCAAGACGAACAAACACACCAGCGAGACACAAGCGCAAGAGGAGACTGGAACAAACATCCAGGTCAGGACTCTGTATGAGATGGCATGACTCGTGACAAAATACAACACACTCCCATCCAGTGCACTGGAGGAATAGGACAAGTTTATGCTGGTTATATTAAATCATCCTTTGGATGCTTACATCTGCTTCAGCTTATGTCTATATCATAACCAAAACATTTTAGTTTACCAGATTTGTAATATAGCTTGTCTAGAAATTTGAGATGTAAAATCTGCTGTTTACTGTTAAAAGGTACCGTTTTATTCTTCACACAGCATTCTTTACCCTACTCACACAGTAGTGCCGGCTACAAGGGCGATAGGCCCACACTACACATTGGCGATGATGGTGTCGCGACCTACCTTCACTCCCCCGACTCCGTGGCGGGCGCGTTTCCAGCACGGTGCTCGTGCCGCATGCATTTTGTCGACGCAGCTGCTTTTGGCCACGTCATCCGTGTGAGGTCTCCTGTGTCCCAGCGAGCCACGTTGTGCCTCGACCAACGCTCCGGTGAGTGTTGGGTTCGCTCTGTATCTAGCGTTCTCAAAGCGCATGACCGGGTTTCTGGGCCCGCCCCTTATGAACCCGCCCTGAATGCTGGGCTGAACTGCAGCGCACTGCCTACCGCTGAGTCACGCGGTCAGGCTCTAAGACGGCAAAGTGACTGCTGCCAGTCTGCTCCATGTGACCCCAGGAATAGTGTTTTGCATCCCATTGAAGCCTGTGGCCCCAGGAAAACTGTTTCTGCACCCTTTTGAAGCCTGAATGATAAATAACACTCAAAAGGTAGAGGAACCAAGGACTGAAGCAAGTTCACACAAGTTACAGATTGTCCACAAAGTATTGCATGCTCAGGCACAAGGGGAGACAGAGTGTTTAGGCCTAGTAACACTGGACAAGGCAGGATCTGTATGAGAAAGGCCAGACAAAAGTTTAACAATTGAACAAGGGGAACTCAGTATATGTAATGAGTGACACACACTCTGGGAGGGAGGAACAAGTGTATCCTTGCTGAGTGCCTGGCATACCAGAGACAGCCACACAGTGTAATAACCAGCGTTGACCCAACATGTCTGCCTTCCCTCCAGTTGAGCCTTTTGTTGTTGAAGGAGCCCCGTCTGCGCAAGCCCCTCAATGGAAGCAATGGGGGGAAAGAGTCTGTTTTTCGAGACCACCAAAGTCGAAAACGCCCAGAAAAGAGCTGTGATCCTACATCTAGGGGGGAAAGACATCTACAAAATATCCAAGAACCTCCCTGAGGACACCCTCAAAATGCATGCAACTCTAATAACTGCTTTAAATGGACACTTTGAACCCAGGGCCAACACTGACTACGAACGTTTTGTGTTCAGGCAAGCACGACAACAGACAGAAGAATCCATCGACTCATTTCACATGAGGCTGAAAGACCTACCCAGCACATGTAGATTCGCCAATGAGACAGAAGAGATCAAACACCAAGTGATACAAGGATGTGCATCAGCGAAACTGCGAGAGAGAATCCTTGAAGAGTCAGGAAGGTCTTTACCCGACATCCTTACGATGGGGCTCACAAAAGAAATGTCAAAGGCTCGAGCTTCAGATATGGAAGCTGCACTCGAGAGACCAATCAAAGAAGAGCCTGTCAATGTTGTGACTACTTCTCCTAACAAAGGGAGATCTCTAAACAGCAGACCCCCTCCACAACAATGTGGATACTGTGGTGGGCCATCACACTGACCATCTGACTGCCCAGCTTGTGGGAAAATTTGCACCGGCTGTGGGAAGCTGCACCACTTCGTGAAGGTGTGCAGGTCGAGCAAACCGCGAGCCGGAACTGCCTCCGTCAACGCCACTGCAAGCAAATATGAAAGGGGCAGTGACATGGATGATGATGATGAAGCAGAGGAACATGTCATCCATTCCTTATTCACCATTGGCAATGCGACCCAGTCATCCAAGAAGTTGCCACAGTGCCAAATCAAGATAGGCACCCATCAGACACTTGCTGTCATCGACACGGGGGCCTCCATAAACATCCTCACTGCAGATGTTTATCACCAAATGGTCCCTGCCCCCAACCTAATGGAGAACAAGATATAAGTCTATGTGTATGAACAGAGTACACCATTCGCCCTAAAGGGCACGTTCCAAACATCGGTTGCATATAAATCCGAAGCAGTCCCAGCCAAATTATATGTGGCGGAGGAAGGACATTAGGGTGCTGGACAGCAGAAGATTTAGGATTTGTCACGTTTGCCTTTGGCATACACCAAGAATTTGTAACTGAGCTTCTTCACCAGTTCCATGGTGTGATTGAAGGGATAGGATGCCTACGTCACAGAGAGGTAAAACTACACATGATAAGTCTTTGCAGCTAGTAGCGCTCCAACACCAACGCATTACATTCCACCTCAGGCCACAGGTGGAGAAAGAGTTGGATCACCTCGAGGCAGCAGGCATCATAGAACGCGTCACCGGGCCCACACCCTGGGTGTCGCCAATAGTCATTGCACAGAAACCAAAACAGCCTGGAGAAGTCCGCATTTGTGTGGATATGTGCCTTACCTGCGCTCAGGATATCACCAGCTAGTGCTAGCCGAGGAGTCACGTTATATATAACCACTTTCTCAACGCATATTGGGCGACGGCGATACAAAAGATTGAACTTCGGCATCTCGAGTGCAGCTGAAGTATTTCAAAACGTCATTCACAAGCTCTCAGCAGATCTGCCAGGCACAATTAATGTTAGCAACAACATTTTGATCTATGCAAAGACTGTTGTTGAACACAACACCCGACCCAGAAATGTGCTACAAAAGATCAAAGAGTCTGGCCTGACCCTTCACCACAGAAAGTGTCAATTCCTTACCAGCCGAATCCAGTTCTTTGGATACGTCTTTTCAGCGGACGGTGTGGCGCCTGATCCAGACAAGGTGTAAGACATTAAGGCCCTCATTATGACATTGGCGGTAAATGCCACTTACTGCCACACTGATGGCCGCCAACTTACCGCGGAGGCAGCGCATATCCGTTCACCATATTATGACACACACACCAATCTGACAGAATGAACCACATACACAAATCCGCCAGTCCAAAGGTCAGTGATAAAGTGGCGGTATCAAAACCCACACTGTTACGCCAACAGAACAACTCCCACCACATTATGAACCAGGAATCACCACAGCGGACATTCAATGGCAGTAAACCATTGGCGGTACATTCCGCCGTGCTCACAATGGACACCCACATACAAAACAAAACTACATTGGACAATTCAAACAACACACACCTGACACCCATACACACACCACACCCTTACCACTATGAAACACACACCCACACTACTCACAACCCTTTACGAATACAAAGCATTGCCACCAGACAGACATCAACACCACTGACACAACCAGAGCCACACAATATTCACACCTATACACCACTCATGCACTCCACATCACACACCCCAATACATTACCCAACACACCCTCACCAACACACCTCACATAACACCAATTGCACCACAAAGACATTCCCATTTCACAGAGGAGAAGCTAAGGGTCATGGTGGAGGAAATCGTCAGGGTAGAGCCTCAGCTATTTGGAGCACAGGTGCAGCAGATATCAATAGCCAGGAAGATGAATCTATGGCGGAGAATCGTGGACAGGGTCAATGCCGTGGGACAGTACCCTAGAACTAGGGATGACATCAGGAAGAGGTGAAACAACCTTCGGGGGAAGGTACGTTCCACAGTAGCAAGACACCAGCTCGCTATCCAGAGAGGACTAGCGGTGGACCCCCACCTCCTCCCCCACAACTCACAGCATGGGAGGATCAAGTCTTGGCAATACTGCACCCTGAGGGCCTGGCTGGAGTCGAGGGAGGACTGGACTCTGGTAAGTCAACTCTCTACTATTATCACCCCCTACCTGCATGCCATCACATACCCTAACCCTCATCCCATCACGCCACTACATCCACCACACCCCACCATCACATCTCACTCATCCCAAAGCCAAGCCCTGCATTCTGTACCATTGCATGGACACCCCTCAATGCCTTGCATGGACACTCATCACTAAGGCATGCAAAGCAGAGAGAACTAAAATCCAACCATACACTAACATACACAAGTGAAAGCTGGCAGGGTAAATCCAACCATATAGGGGAAGCCACTGTAGTACAATATGTCAGACACATCAACCATAACACATCATTTACATTCCCACAGGTACCCCAGCCAATGTCACAGGAGAAGAGGTGTCAGCACTATACAGTCCCCGAACTGAAGAGGCCCACAGTGATGACAGCAACATTGGTCTTCAGGATCTGGATGACCTACTTGGCCCATCAGGGACCACTAGACAGCTGGTTACCAAGGCCCAGTCACACACCACCACAGAGCCTCCCCCATCTGGAAACACCTCCACAGCACCCACCCAGCGTACCCACACCTCTGTTCCCAGGACACGTCGATCAGCAGTGTGTCCACCTCTACAGGGACCCCAGGACACACCTCGTACCCAAGACAATCAGGGACCTGGGGTCAGTTGCAGTGGGCACACGTTTCAGGGGACAGAGGCACAGGCCAACAGGGAAACTGGGAAGACTGCTGTGTGCCAGGGGAGGACAGGGCCAGGGAACCGACTCTCCAGGGAGCACTCGCTGGGATCCTGGGAGCCTATCAACATTCCCAGGACATGATGGGCCAGATCCTGGACAACGTGCAGTAGAACAGGTGGCTTCAGGAGGGACAGTACCAGGGATCAGGGAGGACTGGCAGGCCATCAACAACACCCTGATCTCCATAGCAGGGGTGCTGGCAGACATGGGCAACATTATGAGGGAGGCAGTCTCACACCAGCGGGCCTCTGCCACTAGCCAGACATCTGAACAGCCTTCCACTTGCGTTGCCACTAGTGGCCAGGAGGCCCTGCCACAGAACTCACAGGCCACCAGCAACCCTCCCCCTGCGGAAGCTGAACCACCGTGCAAACGTTCCCTGTGATCCAGACAGAAGCTAGAGACACTTGCCAAGGCCCCCACCAGGAAATGAGACTCTCCTGACTGTCAACCTTGTGTCCCACTCAGTCACCCTGTCCACCTTGAACTGCCCTTGCTCCCATTCCCATGTCCCCTTGGACAATGCACCTGTGCTACAAATAGACTGGAACAATACCCTGGACTTTCCTACATCATCACCCCATCCCATTGCACTTGCCCCCATATGTTAGCACTTCAATAAACACCCTTTGAAAAAAAATCCATTTGGAGTATGTCATGTATATCAAATATGTATTGATTGAAACAGGTACAAACATTGCAATTTAACTGTACATCGAATGAGCACAGATTAATGACCTGCAGCTGGCTGTAGTGATCATACCAGGAGTATATGTCAAGTCACCAACATCTACAAAATGAATTGCCAGAGGGAACAGTAAGTGGAGATAGAAGTGGGAAATATTAGCATGCCATTGTCCTGCATTCCTGGAGGGCATTCACACTAGATTGGCGGCCCAACAGAGATCGATTCAGGCACTGGCCTCCTCTCCGATGGCAGCCATTTTTCCTGTTTCTACTGTCCCCCCTCCAACTTCCACTTCCCAGTCCCAGTCCCATTCTCCTCAATCCTAATCCATCCCAAGCAAAAATACAGAATGCACCAAGAGTGGCACAGGCAAACACAAGCACCACACTTCATCCCACAGGCACTCACACAAACACCATTCATTTGCAGACACTACAACATCTAATATTTCTACTGTCTCCCCCTCCTCCACCTCCACCACCTCCCTCCCAGCCACGTCCTCACTCACACCTGCATGCACTACCTCATCATCCACTACCAGCATCATTACCACATCAAGCAGAACACACACCTCACTGACAGACACCTCCACAACAGCCATGCACACGTCCCCTGTGTCCTCTCCTACTGTGTCTGTCCCCCTCCTAAAGTACACAAATGCAAGCACTCAGACACCCAACAGCTATCCACCTCACAACAGCATACAACCCATGCACCTGCACCCAAATCCAGCAGACAAACACCTCCAACAACCACTCCCTCATCCTCCACTCCCATTCCTTCTCCCTCTTCCCGCCCCAATGTCCCTAGGAAACGTTTCCTATCCACCATTGACCTCTTTCCTATCCCTACCCCCGTCCTGCACGTATGGCCAGGGTATCACAAACCCAGCCACACACCTCAGCCACAGAGTCCACGGGCCCAGTTCCATCCGCACCTACTCGTGTTGGACAGGAATCCAGGCCACATTTAATGAAGGGAAGGAGCCTGCACCAGCCAGCCTAAAAGAGAAGGAGCCTGCACCGGCAGGAAAGAAGGGCAAGGGGCCTGCACCTGCCACCCGAAAGGGCAAGGAGCCTGCCCCAGCAGGCAAGAACGGCAAGGAGCCTGCACCTGCCACCCGAAAGGAGCGAGGAGCCCGCCCCAGCAGGCAAGAAGGGCAAGGAGCCTGCACCTGCCACCTGAAAGGGAAAGAAGCCTGCACCAGCAGGCAAGACGTGCCAGAAGCCTGCACCAGCAGCTGTCACAGAGCCCCCACCACCAACCATGGTTGTGCATCCATCCGAGGGTGCAGGGGATGAGCAGGAGCCTCCCCCCACCACCACCAGCACCAACATTGTGCATCCATCCGAGGGTGTAGGGGATGTGCAGGAGCCTCCCACCACCACCACCTGCACCACCACAGTGCAGCCGTCACCACCCGCGGACGCAATGTAATCCTGCTTCATGGGCTGCTGTGCGGCCTGTCCACTCCAGAACAAGTGGGCAAGTCACCCACTCAAGAGACTGTGGCCTTGCACTCCCCAGAACCAATCACAGGGCATGTTGCCCCCTCCAGAACCAGTGGGCAAATCACCCACTTGAGAGACTATGGCCTTACTCTCCCCAGGACCAAGCATAGGGCATTTGCCCCCTCCAGAACCAGTGGGCCAGTCACCCACTTGAGAGACTGTGGCCTATCACTCCCCAGGACCAAGCACAGGGCATGTTGCCCCCTCCAGAACCAGTGGGCATGTCACCCACTTGAGAAACTGTGGCCTTGTACTCCCCAGGACCAAGCACAGGGCATGTTGACCCCTCCAGAACCAGTGGGCAAGTCACCCACTCGAGAGACTGTGGCCTTGCACTCCCCAAGACCAAGCACAGGGCACGTTGCCCCCTCCAGAACCAGTGGTCTTGTTTCTGCTCCCAGCTAAGGTGCCCCTCCCTTTCCCCATGAGGTGCCTGCCTATTTGACAACTGATGCCCTTGTAGTGTTCTCTCCGTGTTGATGCAGGTGACAAGTGGGGCTTTGGACTTTGTCCTGTGGCCATGTGGCCCACACGAACAAAGGACTGGGAAGTGTCACTTGTTCTGTACATTTGTAAATCACTGTTACATTGCCTAACCTATTATTTTTTTGCTGTGCTGATAATATTACTCTTACTTTGGTAAAATCTTTTTGTCCTTGCATTATTCAGCTGATTTCGGGGGATTAACTTCCTTTCTTGTGCATCTAGTTGTGTGTATGGGGTGCGTGTATGAGGTGTGTGTTGTGTGTGTGTGTGTCACTGTCGTTTTCCTACCCCCTCCCCTGTGCGCTAGGAGGCTGTACTCACCGTCATCGTATTCGCCGGCACTGGTGATCATGGTGGAGCAGAACGTAGAATATCATTGGAAATACATGCAGTTTGGGTTCCATGGCGGCGTTTTAATTCCCTGTGTCTCCAATGGTGAGTCCTTTCACTTCTGTGCAGTGTTTCCGCCAGGCTTTTGATGTCGTTGGTACCGCCCCGTAAAAGGTGGCAGATTGTGTTGTTGTAATATGGTGGGCAGATCATTGACTTCCGCCTGGCTGTAGGCGGCTACCGCCATGGAGGCTGTTGTTTCCACCCTGGCGATCGGTGTGGTACATTGGCTGTCTTTCGGAGATCGTTCCATCATGGTCATAATTTGGCTGTAATTACCGACGGCCTGTTGGCGGTATTACCGCCACTTTATCACTAACCATCAGGGTCGTAATGAGGGCCTAAGCGTGCACCCCCACCAACCAGTGTAACTGAGGTCTTCAGTTTTCTTGGAATGATAAATTACTGTGGCCACTTCATTAAGGACCTATCCTCTTGACTCAACCACTTCAAAACTTAACAAAGTCCTTTGAGCCTTGGATATGGGATACAACATAGCAAACTGCGTTTGAAGCCGTTAAGGAAGCTTTGTCCAGTGACACCATTCTGAGGTACTTTGACCCCCATAAGGACACGAAGATTGCAGTTGATGCGGGCGCAAAAGGCCGGGGGTACGTTCTACTTCAAAGACAGGAAAATGATGAGTGTTGCCCGTGGCATTTGCGAGCCGGTCATTGACTGATACTGAACAACGGTATTTGCAAATAGAAAAATAATCCATTGCTGTGCACTAGGGCTACAAACATTCTATGTATATGGCTGGCTTTTTCTCTTCACCACTGACCATAAGCCTCTCATACCTCTTTTTACGGAACTGCCTCAAAACCCCCACCACAAATAGAGAAGTGGATGCTCCAATTGCAGGACTATGTATGTTGGCTAGAGTATCACCCAGGATCTGACAACTCTGCTGATTATTTGTCTCGTCACCCAAGAGCAGCCACTGCCAGTGAAGTCCACGAGGCTGGCAAAACCGAAGAATATGTGAGGTATGTGTCTGACCGGTCAGGACCATTCTCCATCTCCATTGAGACCATAGTTCAAGCCACGTTACAAGACGAGTGCCTTCAAAAAGCTCTGCCCGCTGTCCGTTGCAATCAGTGGCATCCTGTCAAGAAGCAGATATCCTCGCTCACTCCCACCTCCAAATGGATAATGGAGAGTCTGTATCATGTCTGTGATGAATTAACTGTGGACACTGAGGGTTGTTTGCTAAGAGGATACAGTTAAGTAATTCCATCCTCCCTCACTGACAGGGTGGTGTAGCTGGCACACAATGGTCACCAAGGCATGGCGAAGACTAAGAGCCGTCTAAGGTCCAAGGTGTGGTTTCCTCTAATGGATGAACTCTTGGAGAGTGCTGTGAGGTGTTGTGAGTGGTACCAAGTGTCTGGAGAGCCTAACCGACCTGTTCCTATTGAGACTGAACCAGGCCCACATCTGCCCTGGGCTTCTGCCTGTTTTGACTTTGGGAGTCTTCAGATGGACAATGGTGATGATCGATGACTTCTCAAAGTATCCCGAAGTGGAGGCCGAGGTGGTAATCCCAAGTATTGAAAAGATCCTGGCTACTAATGGCCTCATCACGGAGATAAAGTCTGATAATGGACCTCTATTTCAGAGCAGGGAGCTAGCTTCCTACTTTGGGACCACTGGTATCCAGCATCAGCTAATTACTTCGCGATGGACTCAAGCAAATGGGGAGGTCGAAAGATTAATGCGTACACTGAACAAAGTTATACGCATCGCTACAGCCAGTGGACAGTCGAGCGAATATGCCATATATTCTTTTCTGCAGAGCTACAGACAGACTCCCCACTCAACTACTGGACAGGCTCCGGGGCATATCTCATTGGGCCGTGAAGTGGTAGACGCTATCCTGCATCACTGGCTATGGGCCCCAGGGGCTATCAACGATGATCACGTGTATCAGAAGCGCGTTAGTGTCAACCGGAAGGCCAGCTGCAAGCATCGTGCTACTTCCTCTGATCTGCAGGTGGGGGATCAAGTGTTATTGAAGTAACACTCCCCGGGGAGTAAGTTTCACCTATCATTTGACAGAAATCCATGGACTATTGTGCGCCGGAATGGGTCTATAGTTGTAGCCCAGTGGAGGACATCAACTATCACCAGAAACATTTCCATGTTTAAGAAGTTTCATTCTCCACAACTGGATAGTCGAGGACTAGTAGTGGACTACGTGTGCCGGACATAGATCAGGTTTCTGTGCCTGATGTGGATGACTCGGTCTCGACACCTTCCCTGGTGCCCACTCCAAGCCTGGAACCCACTATGACTGATTCGACACCCATGGGTGTCGCAGGTCAAAATTTGAGCACTGACAGGTCTACTCATACTCATTGCAGTTTATGAGGCAATCGCGCTTTGTCCCAGAGACTGCGAGATCACCTAATATGATAAGTTCTGTGTTTCGGCTTGGATTTTCTTTTTGCTTCTTGTTATTTATCTTTGGGAGGAATGTAGTGTTGTGCCAGTGACGTAACTGGTCGTGTGACACTACCATCTCTAAAAGTCACAGAGGCAGAGGGGAGAGTATTTGATCCCCTCCGTATGTTAGTTAATATGTTCGACCTACAGATCACGTGATATAGTTTATAAATAAAGGTGTGGCGAATAGGCGGGGAGAAGAGCATTATACGAGGTCTAAGCGTGTACCGTCTATTGCGCCACAAATATCTACTATTGGTGTGGCCTCCTTATTTCACACAGTACTGATGGCTACAAGGGTGGTAGGCCAACACTACAATTGGGAACAGGTCCCTGCACCATGTCACGGCCACTCTTCTATTGGCTAGCAGCACAGACCATGACACACCATGCTGCCACTGGCAAATATTTTAGAAAACTCAGTATTGTCAGTAGTGGTGCTTCCTCGTTCCCCTCCATTCCAATGAATATTTTGTGGTGTACCATAGAAGAAGAAGAGAGCATAAAAATCCAGAAATTAAGTGAGCCCTCAGCACTCAGCTTTATCCACAGCAACTCTAGCAGAAAATAAGCACAAATAAACAAAGAGAAATGATGTAATGGGCTTTAAAGTAACTTTATCACAAGGGACAACAGCATGATATTGCAAGACGAATAAATACACCAGTGACACACAAGCGCTAGAGGAGACTGGAACAAACATCCAGGTCAGGACTCTGTAGGAGACAACATGACTCATGACAAAATACAACACACTACCATCCAATGCACTGGGGGAATTGGGCAAGTTCATGCTGGTTATATTAAATCATCCTTTGGATGCTTACATCTGCTTCAGCTTATGTCTATATCATAACCAAAAAAATTTAGTTTACCAGATTTGTAATATAGCTTGTCTAAAAATTTGTGATGTAAAATCTGCTGTTTAATGTTAAAAGGTACCGTTTTATTCTGCACACAGCATTCTTTACCCTACTCATCGGTCAATTAACGTCTTTAAATCTATGTCCTAGCTGCATCTTTCCTGTGAATGGCCCACCACACTCTTGTGCTGGATACTAATATTACTTCAGGAGAATAATAATTTCCTAGGATTAGCATTCCTTGTCAATTGAGTTATCATAAATAACTCTCAGGTTTTCAGTAAATAGCAGACCTATGCTTTCATCAGTATGTTATGTATTCTGAAATACAAGCAGATATCTCTAGGTCAGTGATATAAATTGACCTTCCACATTCAAGTGTCCTAATTTGGCAAACCTCCTTTTAGCTAATTGATTTACTGTCTTAAATTCAGATGTTTACAGTGTATCCTCGCTGAGCCCGAAGCTTTTTAATGTCTACATCAGTCCTTTGGCTGAGGTCATTGAGCGGCATGGTTTTAAGGCCATCTCATCCACAGATGACACTCAACTTGCTATTACATTGCCCTAAAGCAGTAATTATATGGCATTCTTCCTTTGTGAGTGTCCATCAGAGGTTGCCTCCTGGAGGGAACACAATTGCCTAAAATCGAAAAGAAGAAAAAAAGTATGTTTCAGTTCTAGGTAAACATCTTAATCTTTGGTCCAATGCCTGGTGGCCAATTAATTTTGTGCCTTGCAGTCACCTAAGTCTATGGTAATTAAGGTGGACATTTGGTTGGAAGAGAGACTTTCTTTTGATGCTCAAATCACCACTCTTTCAGGAAAGTGCTTTGGGCTGCTGAGGTCCCTGAAAAAGGTCCCGTACCTCTTACCAGAAGTTGTCAGGAAAACAGTAGTTCAGGACTTAGGCCCTCATTATGACTTTGGCGGTCTTTTCAGAAGACCGCTGTGGTGACAGCCACCAACAGACGGCCGCGAAGGCAGCAATTTGCCCACTGATAATGACAGACCAACACAAACCCGCCAGAAAACAGCCAAAACAGCAATTCCGCCAGACCAAACAACAGCATAAAACAGTCGGTCCCACCACCCTCCCCGCCAGCCACACACCGCCCTCCAAATACTCACAAATAACCACAGCAGTCACTCAATGGTAGTTAGCCATTGGCAGTGCGTACCGCTGCAGTCGATTTGGCCATTCCACACCAACAGAAGCCAACGTTGGCCAGATCGAAAAACCCACACCTGACACATATATACACAGCATACACACCCATCAACAGCAATATAGAACACACCCCATCACAACCCACATGTTTTTGCAAAAGCGAAAACCTGGCAACACATTGCCAGCCCAAACATTTACAGATCTGCACATACAAACCACATCACCTATTAACGCATCACATACCACACACCAAACCTCAAATCTGAACACACACAACAACACTGGACACAATCACTACCCCACAGTATCCCACACACACCCTGCATCCCGACAAAACATTCTACTCTCTGCACAACTCACGCACCACACCCAGTACACAATAGGCATGTCCCCACAAAAGAACCCCTGTTTCACCAATGAGGAGTTGCAGGCCATGGTAGACGAAATTGTAAGGGTTGCATCACAGCTGTTCGGTGCACAGGTCCAGCAGATATCCATTGGCAGGAAGATGGAGCTATGTGAAAGGATCGTCAACAAGGTGGACTCCATGGAAACCTATCCACGTACAAGGGACAACATAAGGAAGAGATGGAATGACCTACGGGGGAAGGTGCGTGCAATGGCATCCGGGCACCACATTACCGTTATGAGAACTGGCGGTAGACCTCCAACTCCTCCCCCACAGTTGTCAACATGGGAGGAGAAAGTCATGGCTATCCTGCATCCAGAGGGCCTCACTGAACTCACTGGAGGGCTGGACACTGGTAAGTCACCATTACTACCCCACCACCTACACCTGGATGCCATGTCACCCTGACTCCCTTCACCCCACTCCATCTCGAACACAGAACAACCCTCAACTGTGTACCCCCACATGCCCTACTCACTGCAAGCACACCCCTCCAAACTCAGCATGCACACACATCAGTAATTCATGGGCAGCATGTAGCACTTCCAGTCCCACAATCCATCACCATCCACAAACCAAAGGTGGAAGAACAACACCCATCCCATAGGGAAAGCCAGAAATGCTGAATATGTAACTGACAATGATTGTAACAAATTGCAAACATGTCCACAGGTACCCCAGCCAATGTCAGCGGCCAGCATGTGCCACGTCAACCCAGCAGCTCTGGATGTCTGGATCTGGATGATCTCCCTGGTCCATCTGGGACCACCGGTCAGTCGGAAACCACTGCCAACACCCATTCCACCACAGGGCACCCCCACATCGGACTCCAAAGCCATAGCAGCCACCCAATGTCCCCAAACCTCTGTCCCCAGGACACATCAATCTACAGTGTACCCACCTGTACAGGGACCTGAGTCGACACCACACAGGCAAGACGATGAAGGTCCTGGTGTCAGTGGGAGTGGGCACACAGTTCAGGGGACACAGGTAGAGGGGGCCAGGGCCAGTGGGAGGGGTGGCCCAGCCAAGGGAACCGCCTGCCCAGGAGGCATTCATACATGTCCTAAGAGCATACCAGAAATCCCAGGACAGGAAGGGCCAGGTACTTACCATCTTGCAGGAGAAACAGAGGCTGCAGGGGGAACACCACCAGGAGATCATGCAGCAGCTGCAGGCCTTAAATACCAACATGGCACCCATTGCAGGGGCGCTGAGTGACATGGCTACCATCATGCGTGAGTACACAACACACCAGCGGGCCCCTTTCACTAGCCAGTGTACTGACCAGACCTCCACATCTGCTGCAGTTAGTGGACAGGAGGACCTGATTCAGGACTCACAGTCCACTAGGACACCAGCACCCCTCCCTCTGCAGCAGAAGAACCACCCCGCAAACATTCCCTGCGTCCCAGGTAGACACCAGAGACTGTAGCCAGGAAGTGAGCCCCTCCTAATTGTCTCCCTTGTGTGCCACAGAGACACCTTGTTTACTTTGGACTGCCATTACTCCTTTCCCTATGGCCCCAGGGATACTAGACCTGCGCTACAAGCCAAGTGGGCCACTACACTGAAGATTTTGTCCACCATCACCGCACTCTATTGCACTATCTCTTCCTTTTTGTCAATTCAATAAACACACTTTAACACAACTGAAGGTTTTGTGCTTTAATTACAACAATATGCAATGTCTTGACCTGTAATATACTGTGCATATGTAACATAAAGTGTGAATCCATCCAATGGACAGTCAGTTTGGGGTACACATAACCAGTATGAGAGAATACCACAAGTCACCATCCACCAAACTGTGTGAAAGCAGTCTGTAGGCATCACATGAGTTCACAGTAGTGACCACACCAACATCTGTAAAAAGGGAAACCATAAGTGACATTCAAATGAGAAGTCAAGGAAGTAGAGCAACATGAGCCCTTGTAACATAACAGCCTACATTCAGCTGGTCACTTCAACTTAGGATTTTGCACAGCAATTGACTCCAAACACCATTAGTGAGGAGAAACAACTAATCTCAGGCCCTCACACAAGATACCCCAGTATTAGCTATGGCATGCAGTCAGTATGCCACTCCCTCCTCTGGACCACCTAGTCTGGGCCACACTGTCAGAGAAAATGACGTCACAGAGCGGTTGTGTGGGCACATTGTAACCCACATGACATTCCCAGCAACAAATGCTAAGTACTGTATGGAATGAGGACACAGTTTGCAGTGGGCATGTATTTGAAGATGCTAAACTATTGATACATTGCATGGGCTGATTAAGAGTGATCACTATCACCATTACACTGGCACGACTGACCACAGTGTCAGGTCAGATAATGCACACACTTGTGCTTGGCACAACACAGCAGCCATACAGCACAATGTTGTAATGGAGGAATGAACAGTCTTACCTGAGTGTCATTGGAAGTACTGGTGCATCAGATGTGTCCTGTTGGCCACATCCTCCTCCTCTCCATCCTCATCACTGTCTTCAGTGTCCTCTGCTGCCATAGGTGCATTGCCTCCACAGTCCTCCTGCAGGAATGGCACATGGCGTCTGAGGGCTAAATTATGCAACATGCGGCAGGCCTCCACTATCTGGCAGACCTTCCCAGGGGCGTAAAGTCAGGATCCACCAGAAATATGGAGGCACCTGAACCCGGCTTTCAGTAGGCCAAAAATCCTTTTGATTACTCTTCTGGTCCGACCATGTGCCTCATTGTAACAATTCTCTGGCCCTGTCCTTGGATTTCTCACTGGTGTCAACAGCCAGGATAAGTTTGGGTCTCTCACCTGGAAGTAGTGAGAGACAAACATTACTAATGTACAATAGCACTGAGGAAAACTCAAGGTAGCATACAGTGACATACATTGGGTGAAACCTCAAGCTCACCTATGAGCCACACTCTCTCTCTGTAATTGTGCCATCATCTGTGGGGCACTGCTATTCCTCAATACATAGCCATCATGCACAGATCCTGGAAACTTGGCAGTAACATGGGAAATGTACTGATCAGAAAAGCACACCATCTGGACATGTATTGAATGATAATTCTTTCTATTTCTGTAGACCTACTCTTTTGTCCTGGGAGGGACCAAGGCAATATTGGTCTCGTCAATGGCCCCAATCACACTTGGTATATGTCCCATGGTGCAGTATGCAGCCTTCACAATGAGCAAATCATCAATGTGGGGGAATGAGATATAGCTGCTTATGTGTTTCAGCAAGGCAGCCAAAACTCTACTCAGCACATTTGAAAACATTGGCTGTGACATACTTACAGCCAAGCACACAGTCACCTGGAAAGAACTACTGGCCAGGAAGTGGAGCACTGGCAGCACCTGTATGCAGGGGGTATTGCTGTAGTACTACGAATAGCAGGAATTAGATCTAGCTCCAATTGTTGACACAGTTCAGTGATTGTGGCCCTATCCAGACGATAGGTGAGTATAATGTGGCATTCCTCCAGTGTAGCCAAGTCGACTAGAGGTCTTTACATGGGTGCATGCCTCCTCCTCCTCCGCAGTGGTTAGTATCTAACTAAACCAAACATCAGAAGTGTGTGACAACAGGAAGGATGGACACACAACATCACAGTACATAGAGCAGTCACATCCAATTCATGCAAACAATGATTGTAATTTTCACCGGTGTCCTCTACATGCAAACGGACTACTTTATTGATTTGCCATTGTCTCTCATAGATGTAGTCGGAGTCGTGTGTCGTGATTTGTAGCATCCCTTTGTACATGTTCTGTCAAATACTCATCTGAAAGCAGTACACTGGAATGAGATCTGATGTGAGTGCCAGAGTCAACAACCAAACCAAAGTATGTAGCGGATTTGAATTGCCTTGGTGTGTACCATCAGTACTCATGACGCACATTGAATTGACCGCCCTGAGTACCAGCATCAGGAAATGGTAACCGCCTGTCCTGCATGCAGGGACAGGTGGAACTGACCTCTCTCCTTGTTTGGCATCATGGCGTGGGGTGGTCTGCACCGTCGTGCAACTCTTCATTGGTTAACATGGAAGTCTATAGAGCACAGGGGCCAATGATGATCACCAGCGTCAGTGACGGTGTACTCCGGCGCGGACATGACCTCATTTTCTGTATTCCACTTCACTTGATTCCTGACTCTCACCATAACAACACCTCCACTGCGTTTGCTGCTGTGTCCTTTGTCTGGAACCCACAATGGCCCATGCTACAGGGAATACGGCCCCAGCCTTCACATCTGAAGAACTTGAGAAGCTTGTGGATGCGGTCCTAACCTTGTCTGGACAGTTGTATGGGCCTCCAGATCAACAGGTGAGCACCTTTTGGGTACTTTGAATGGAACATGGCTGTATGTAGATGTATGTGTGTGCAGGCAGTGTGTCATTTGGGGAGTGTATTTATGCTGCATGCAAAGTGTACGCAGAGGTACGAGTAATGTGTAAGGTTAATCTGGGAGCTACGCAGTATGTAAGCCATGTAACAGAATGTGGTGTGGAGTTCATGGTGTCCTCCTTTCTGTATTCCCTATGCAGGTCAGCGCCCATCACAGTAAGGGTTATGGCGTGCCTCACCAAGGACGTGGGGGAACATATCCGGCAGAGTACCCACTGCAAAAAAAGGTGGAAAGGTGGAAAGACCTGCAATGCTGAGCCCAGAAGACTGCGGAGGCCCAGCTGGAGACGTCCTCCCAAGGAGGGAGGAGTGCCTGTTGGACCCTGACACCCCTAATGGCCCGCATACTGGCGGTGGCCAGTCCGGAGTTGGATGGGCGCTTGAAGGCAGCACAGCAGCCACAAGGGGGTGAGTACACACTGTTGAATTATTTCCTGCTGCCTGCCATGGTGTTTGGGTGCAAGGTTGTAGTCAAAGTATGGCCCTAAATGCCCGTGTAGCTGATCTCATAGAGTCCTGCTTGGCAATGGTATGTATATTTGGTATTGGTAATTAGCTGGTATTCCATTTTGATCTGAGACCTACATCCTGACTCACCGGTGTTGTTGTGATGCTCTGATCTCCAATGCCTAGCTGGTGTGACCTGGCAACTGCACATTATGCAGTAACTTGGTCAGAATTGTGTAGCTGTGCCTTTGTCAACAGGCAGACATGGCTTAGTGAGTCCCAGTAGGTGTGCAGATGGTAGGGTTTGAGTACATTCCAGCTGTTGTTCCCAGGCAATGGTTTGGTATTGTGTTTGTTACTGCACAGTGTTAGTTCCAGTGAGTCAGTGTGATGTGTGTGCCACATGTACTGTTATTGCTGTGATTGACCCTGTGCTCCCTTTCTTTCTCCCCCTCCCTCTCTCCTTTTCTTCTCCTGTCCTTGTGTGCATTAGCATCATCTGGCGAAGGAGCAGGGGCACCTGTGAGTAGATGAACTGCAGCCCACGGGACCAGAAGGCAGTGTTAACCAACACCGAGGGGAGCACCATGGAGGAGACAGGAGCTACAATTACTGACTCAGATACCTCCTCCGATGGTAGCTCCCTGGTGGTGGCGGACCCCCCTGGGACCACCCCAGCTATATCATCTTCCACCACCACCCTGTACCAGCACCGCCCTCCCAGTAAGCCCTCACCCAGTTGCCCGTGCCCGTTCACTGAGGAGGGTGGGCGTCTCCTTCGCCACAGGCACCTCAGCCCCTGCCCCAATCAGCCCTGGTGCCCTCTCTGAGGAGGCTATTGACCTCCTGAGATCCATCTCTGTAGGGCAGTCAACTATAGTGAATGCCATCCAGGGGCTGGCATCCCAGATGCAGCAATGCAATGTCTACCTGGAGGGCATTCACGGTGGCTTGGCTGCCCTACAGAGATCATTTCAGGCTCTGGCCTCCTCTTTGACGGCAGTCAGTGTCCCTGGTTCTTCCGTACCCCCTCCAACTACCTGTTCCCAGTCCCAGAGCCCTCTCCCCCCACCATCCAAAGCACAGATTCAGACCAGCATGCACCCAGGACAACAATCAGGACTCGCAAAGACAAGCACCACAGATCACACCACAAACATATACACAGCCAACACACAGAAGCACACACAACAACAGCCACTGCCTCCACTGTCTCTCCCTCCACCTTCTCCCTCACAGTCACATCAGCACTCACACCTGCAAGCACTGCATCCTCAGTCCTATATCCTGCCACTTGTACAGCCTTGCCCACAGTCCCCACAACAGCAGACACGCAGACAAGCACCCCATTCACCACATCCGCAGTCACCACCACCACATCACAACCACATGCAGCAGACGCTACCACAACATACATGCACACAACCTGTTTGTCCTCTCCCACCCTGTCTGCCCCCCAAAGAAACATAAACGCTCTCACTCAGACACTCAACAGCTATCCACCCCACACACGCACACTGTACATGCACCTGCAACCCAGATCAGCACACCTACTCCTCCAACCACTCCCCCTACCTCCACCTTCAGACCTCCTCCCACACTCCACCCCACTGTACCTAAGAAACTTTTCCTTGCCTGCCTTGGCCTCTTCCCTCCTCCTGACCCACTCCATCTTGTCCGGAAAAGGAAGGTCCTGCTCCCCCAGCCCAGTACCTCCAGCTCCCAATCACCTCATGGCCCCCCTGGTGTGACAAATGTCCCTCCCCCACTAAGACACCTCTCACTACGGGCCACAGAACAGCCACTCCGACCCCCCGCTCCAAGCACACTCCTCCGGCCCCTAAACAGAGGAGAAAAGGCCCGCCTCCTCCCAAACCCAAATCCAAGGACCCCCCTCTTCCAAGGAAAACCCCCACTCCGCCTCCGCACCCCCTCAGGTGTCTGACTTCCACGTTGATGTCCCTGCCCAATAGAGTCACTTGGCCTGTCTGGAGTCAAGTTGGGCTTCTCACGTTGCCATGTGTAGTGGCATGGACACTTTTGGACAGGACAATGGCCCTTTGTGTATATAGTTCGATTTAGTTATGTGATTGCTGTTTCCACCAGATTACAATGGCTGGACCAAAGGTATTTGTCCTGGCATCATTTTTACTTCTGATTTCTATTGTTGTACAGTTCTCCGTGTGTGGTATGTGTGTGTGGTGTGTATTGTGCCTGTGGGTGTGTCACGCTCCCCTCCCTTCCTTTTGTGCTAGGTGGCTGTACTCACCGTTGTCGTCTTCATTGGCGTTGCTGCTCCTGAACTCCCATTGTGTGGTACAGCATCCGCAGGGCTTCCAGTTCGGGTTCCATGGCGGCCACTGACTCATATGTGTCCCTGGAAGTGAGTGTCTCTTTTTATATGGGTCGTTTCTTCCAGGCTTTTCGTGGCGGTGGTCCCGTCCCTGAAATCCTAGCATTTTGCTATGTCGTAATATGGTGAACGGTGAATGGTGTTCCAACAGCCTGTAGGTGGCAACCGCTGTGGTCGGTGGCCGGACTGCACTGGCGGTTCAGGCGGTGCATTGACTGTATATGGGAGGGATCACCGCAGTGGTCATAATATGGTGGTCTTCACCGGCAGCCTGCCGGTGGTACTACCGCCATCGCTGACGTGGCAGTCAGAAGACCGCCAATATCATAATGAGGGCTTTAGTGATATCTCGTCTAGACTACTATAATGTTTTGTTTTTGGGCGTTACCCAAAAACAAATGAACAGGCTCCAACACATGCAGAACAAGGCAGCGTGGATTTTATTTGGTCTTTTGAGAAAAGGATCTATTAGGCTTGCTCTGAATACATTTCACTGGCTGCCTATGAAACAGAGAATTACCTTCAAGGCCTCTGTTACTGCTACAAGGCACTGCCTAGTCAAGGCCTGACCTATTTGCAAAACATGATCACCCTTTATGCCACGAAACGGAACCTAAGTTCAGCGGCTGCAAAACTGGCTGTGGTCCCATGATTTTAAAAAGCCAGAATAGGTGGCTGTGCTTTTGGCCACTTGGCCCGGAAAGCCTGGAATTGATTACCACTGGAACAGCGATTAGCCCCTTCTGAATCGATTTTCTGAAAATAACTGAAAACCTGGTTGTTTGGATTTCATTAAATTCCTGTGTTTTGTGTACCTGTTTTACCTGCAACTAGTCTTCTAGCATTTGGACACTTCATTTATAGGTAGCCATGCGCTCTATAAACGCCATTATTATTGTTAAGGTTATTTGTAAAGGAATATCCAGCAAATACATGTTCCCCTTCCCCACTGCTCTTGGCACCCTCTGCTGCCACATTTAGCAAGATGAAGCATCTGTGTCTTCATGTCCATGGTGCATGCAGATGGCCTAGCCAGCACTATTGCCAGCGAGGTGGATGCAGCAACTTTGTGGTCCACCACAGTATGCGGTGACGATAGTGCAGGATGGTACCAACAATATGTAAAGTGTGCCTCTGCCACCCACCCAAAATACAGTTCTGTTTTCAGTACCCCAAATCTTCCATGGTCAAATGGGGAGGATAATTATCTCCCAGTGCAATGTGGAATTGTTCCCCACCCAGATATATTTTATTAATAGCATGTAGACAGTCAAAAACCCTGTACCATGTAAGTGGTACATCTACAAACGAATATAAAAGTATAAGTAAGCCCCTCACCTTACCCATGCTGATTCTACCAGCCATTGACAAGAGGAACTTTATCTAACTGCCTGAGAGCCCTTCTAATCTGTCAGCATCTGGTTTTAGTTCTCACTAAGGGTTTCCTCCATTACCTGCTGAACATGCACGTCTATAAATATCATATTTGCATTTCGCTCTACCTTACAAAATTTTCAAGAACAACCTCAGAAGTGAACTTTGTGAATAGCTTGGATTTGTTCCAGTTTATCCATAGCTCTTCCTTATCCCTAAATTAAATATCCTTTCCAATTATAGGAGCTAGATTTTGCCCCATTTCTCTGACATATAGCGATATATCATAAGCATACAGTGACACAAAAATCCTTCGAATGGAGTTTGCTGCCAGTATAGAATTCTCTCATGATGCACGCCTAATCCCATAATTCTGTCCTTTCTTGTACCTTAAAGCGCTACTTCCAGTCCAACGAATCAAGCACTTTTACCACACCCAAAAACAAAGACACTATATTCAATTCTGGGAGGTTGGATGGCTTTATGGCAAAGAGGGGGTAGTTCTTATTCGCCGTTGAGCATCCTGGGATAAAACCTGCTTGATCGTGCAATACTAATATATTCATTCAGGGAAGAAATCCTGCTGCTTTAACTTTTACTTACATTTTTGTGTCTGTAGCTGGTAGGGATAGAGAGCTATATAATGTAAACGGAGCTACTGGCTTGCCAGACCAGAAGACCACTTCTATGATTGCCTGTCACGGTGCAACCCCATCACCCTTGTTTTCTCAAACATATTTAGGTGATAGGGAGGTAGTAGGTTTCTGAACTAATTGTAAAACTCTGTCAGCCGAACACTGTATGGGGCATTCACATTAGGCCTGTGTTCAATGGTGCTATGAATTTCAGCCACTGTGATTGGCTAACCATGTCATCTCTATCTTCATTATTCAGCCATGCCTTCACAATGCTGTCCACCAAGATAACTATCTCAACTTCACTACTGCTATCCTGGGCAGTGT
Organism: Pleurodeles waltl; assembly: GCF_031143425.1. Lineage (NCBI taxonomy): Eukaryota > Metazoa > Chordata > Amphibia > Caudata > Salamandridae > Pleurodeles > Pleurodeles waltl. The sequence continues at coordinate 1,388,164,601 of NC_090447.1, read as the reverse complement.
ACATACCAGTGTAACAATAAGCAAATACTTATAGAATAGACTTACTATTCGTTTAGCAGCTCTCATCTTCCTTAGCTTATCTTCACAAGATTGTCAGAAATATGAGATGCAAACAATCGGTGAGGCCCTATTGCCTGGCAGATGTCTGCTACAGGTGTGAGATGCAACTCTTGCATCAGTGCCACTGGAACCTCATGTCTGCTCAAAAAACAATCGCATTTCTGGCTTTCAATGCATTACTGACATACCAAATCATAAGTCAGATCTTTTAAACCTCATTTGTGCTTATTACTGACTGATGTCTAGGTTCACTAAAAATTATATTCCTTCTCAGACGCATGCCGGGTGTCATATTTATAGAATGGTACAAGCCGGCGGTAAGGCCCGGCTAGCGTCCTGAAAAATTACACTAGCCGGGTGGGGGTGGCGGTAGAGAAGGAGGAGGTTGTGCCTCAAAAAATGACACTAGCCTCGTTAGAGGCAAATAAAAATGCCTCTCACCAGACTAGCACCATTTCCTGGTGCACAACCACCAAACACATGACTCCTGTCTTAGGAAAGACAGGAGTCTTGACCACCACCCCAATGGCCAGCACAGGGGACAAGTGTCCCCTGGGCATGGTCATTGCACCCTGTGCCATGCAGGGGGCAGCAAGTTAGGGCCCTGATGGCACTTAAAAAAATAATGACAGCATACTTACCTTTCTTACCAGGGATGGGGTCCCCCATCCTGTGGTGTCCCTCTGGTGTGGGTGGGGGTGATCCTGGGTCTTGGGAAGGGCACCTGTGGACACATTCCATGGTGTTTGACCATGGAAATAGCTCCACAGGTCCCCTAACGCCTGGTCTGACCTAAGTGTTAAATAATGGTGCTAACCAAGCATAGCACCATTATTTAGCCCCGCCTCCCACTCGTCTGTCACTTTAGCATGGGGGAAAATATGGAGCTATGGGGATAGCACCATTTTTTGACTGTGATCACCTACCTTGTATCTTATTGACGCAAGGTAGGTTCACACATCCAAAAAATGGTGCAAACTCCTGTATTTTGACGTTAGAGTTGTCTAACGTCAAAATATAAATATAGAGTTAAGTTCGCGCCAAATTGGAGTTAAAAAAATGACGCAAATTTGGTGCAAACTGAGTATAAATATGCCCCTTAGTTTACTTAGTGATAGCAGCGCTAGGGGACTAAAGCCAGTCACTTCACCTTTTTTTGTCCTCCTTGAGCCAACTATTTACAGCTGCATGTTTATTGATCCCAACTTGATGGCTCTCCAGTTTCAACAGCTTTGTACCATGTGATCATACATAATCTTCGATATCTGAAATACTAGTTATTGTCTAATCTGTTTGGGCCACTTCTGTGTCCAGCCTCTCTGACATGCAGTTCATTTTGATGGAAAAAACACCTATCTTGCCATCAAAAGATTATTTGTTCTTCTGCATTCCTTTTCAGTATCGCTTTCATGTCTATTTCTCCTTGATTAGGAGTATTACTCTGCAGCCTCTCCACTTTGCAGTGTGAGCCTTATCCATGGTGCACATTGATTGTCTGGTCTCAAATGTGAGCTTCAGTTGTTTGGAGTCTTCTTACCCTATGCTATGGGATGGCCGCTGTGTCATCAAAAATCCTGCACAGGCAGATCTTCTTCCTTGACTACACACAGACCTCACATGTGTTAATGCTGAAATTTTACTAATAAATATTCATGTATTCTGAATGTTGAACCTGCATAGAAATTTACTTAATATAGAAAATAATGCATGACTTGGAAAATTTGCCTACTTGAGTGGCCGCAAGTAATCACGAAGTGTCCTTATCAAATGCTTATTAATATGAAATGTATATGCTCATGATTAAATTAATGTAGTAGTATGTTATATTAATGATTACTTATTATGCATTTACTTTATTAATTGAAGCCTTACGTCAGCGAGGTCTTGGGCCTAGTTGCACAGCCTCATGTTAAACTGTACTGTTAAGCTAATAATGTGAGAAAATGTTTGCTTGAAGAAATTAATATGTGAGTTGTTTTCTACTGTGTAGATCAAACACTAGTAAATGTTTTCCTTTCCCATAAAAACTGCTTGCTAGAAGGTGATGTACTAATTATTGACACTTTGTATAGTTTGATGTGTGTGAAATCGATGTCCCCAGGAGCTAACAATGGATGCACTGTCTGAAGGACAGAACAATACAAATTTGTTACCTGACGGGTCTGACGATGGAAACAGGAGAAGAGAAGCCAAACGTCGATAGGTGAAAGATAGTTTAGCTGTATCTTAGATTTGAAGTTTTCTTTTCATTGCACTAAAAGTAAATGTATGATTCTTTGACTAATAGCAACAAGGAAAGTGTCTTGAAGGATTTTAACTTAACCTGACTGCACTAAGAGAGAATAGCTATTATTTTCTGTTTCCTTCTTCACCGATGAGGTGTATTCGTCTTGGATTCTCTTACTGGGAGAATTCATTCTTTAACTTTATTGCTTAGACCTTTTGGGTGCTAAATGCTGATCCTTAGACGTTCTTTTCAATATGGTTCAGATAGCGTGGAGTCCCCTGTTCTGAACCATGCCCGTTCATGGCCCATTGCTGATGCTGACCGAACTGATGTCCAATTGACAAAGAGTTGCAGATTGCTGATCCATACCGAGGAGAGGTCTACCACAAATGGTATTGATTGATGTAATCTGTCTTTGTTTCTAGGTACCAACTGCTAAATCTATTAGACCAACAGCTAGATGTTTTTCCAAATTCATGTGGACTAAATCATTTTGCATGAAGCCAAAACATGCTATTCTAATCAGAAGGTTAGTTAGGAGACTCATCCAAGATGTTTGCTAAGTATTATTAACAATTGATCTAATTTATTTGCTAAATCTAATGTATGCTATTTCTATTGTGCAGTTATTCTTGCTATTGATTTGTACAGTAACTCTAGAGTGTGCGGTAATCCATGCATTAATTAAATTGAGATTCTTTAGAAGATTTGGACAACCAGTGTTGTTTCTGTATGCTTATCATTCGATTTTGAGATTAAGTTACATGATACTGGCATTGTTAATAAAGGGAAATAACCATTCTATGTTACATAAAGGTGCAGTTATTCATGGCCAAACGGGTCATGGTGCGTGGAAATTACTGACTCCAATAATTGTTTATGTTATTGATTGATATTTTTATTGATTAGTATTAAAATTGAGTCTTATGGTGGGATTTACTCTAAGCACAGTCAAAAGGTCCATCGAAGCTCTAACACGTCCCCTTATAAAGTTACTATTAAGAAACCAATTAAGGTCACACACGCTAACAGAGATGGCAGCAGAGTATGACGGTTAGTCCCCTTAAGAGCCCATCATAAAGGCCCGGTAGATAGTTAGTCTCCTTAAGAGCCCATCATAAAGTTTAGAGATAGGTAGAAGAGTAACATGGTTACGTCTCCATAAGAGGCCGCCATAACAGTTCCCCTTGGGAAAATAGCTGGTATCCAGAGATTGTAGTAGGGTAATGGTTAGTCCCCTAAAGAGAGAAAATAATTCACAGATTTGGTAAGAGAAATTGGTGAAGGTTAAGATTTCAGATTCAATGATACAAAGTGGAGAGAAAATGTGCCCCTAAAAGTGACTTTCCTAGAACCTTGGAGCTTGCCAATAATTGTTTGAAGCTCAGCATTCTAGTGACAGAGTGAATGGAATAGGTTTTGCGCTTGCACAGCTTAAGCAAATCGCAGGTGAATTGTGATGTTTGGGTATGAGAGTAGGGAAGTCGTCGAACTTCACATGTGAGTGGCGCTTTGTGCTCGAAATATTGTCCACGTGGTTATTGGTATACGGACCCTGGGAGGTCTAAGACTCCGGAGTATATTGAAAAGTGTGTGAGACACTTGGGTTTTTGTTGTAATTTGTCGGGTTTAATAGGTCAATCAGGTGTGGTTGCCAAACTTGAGAGTGTGTGTTAAAGTGAGTATACATTTTTTCGACTGAGATCTGGTGAGTCCTATGTGCACCAGGACAGACCCATTGATTAGTTGAGAGTAAAATTTGCAGGTCGAATTTTGCTTGCGAATCAGGGAAACTGAGAAAGAAAGAGTAGCTGCTAGAGCGAAAGGCTGTCAGTGAAAATCCGGAAGGTTTCTGAAGCGATTGTGTTACCTACTTGTAGTAAACAGACAAGTTTGTGTATTGATTTATACTTAGTGCTCGCAATATTTGCATTTAGTTTTGCGTGAATCTGAGTTAAGAAAGACAAGCAGAAAGACTAGGCTAGCCGCTGTATGTTTGAGTGTGATGTCATTGGAGCAGCACTGGGATAGGTCAGTTAGTGAGAAGGGTCGCACATGGATTGGCGGACAACCATGAGGTGTCATTGGTTGAGGAGGTCGGCAAAAAGGATTTTGGGATTAAAAAGTCATTTCTTGATTTGATTGAGAGTAGCGTATAGTAACCTAAGATTACATTTTTCAAGGCTTTAAAGAGTGTCCTAAGGGGAGATACGTATATTCCAACGAGTATAGGAGAAATTGCACCACCAGAAGGTACACCCGCATTCACTGTATTCGAAGAGAAGGGTGCTGTGCCATGTGTTTGGCTGAAGCAGTGGTGCAAAGTAACAGAGGAAGATGGAAGTTTAGCATTTCCCGTCCATGGAACATTTCATTTGAGAGTACTGTATGATTTGAAACCTCCTCAAAGATTAGCACAATTCGAAGCTGTAGCAATTTGAGAACTAGTAGCCAGACAGCAACAGCAACAAAAATTTGAGAGGAGAATGAGAAAAGCTGAGAGCACACTAGCAGAGGTTAGATGGGACAGTGATCATAGATTTTGGAGAACCAAGACTTTACAGGGAATTAAGTTGTTTCCAGCAATTACACGGGAGAATGAGAACGAGACTAGAAAGAACACCAGAAAGAGGGATTTGTATCCTCCAAATGACACAGAGCAGAAATCCACAGGATCTAGGAAGTCTTTGACATACGAAGAAGAGTCAGATGAGGATGAATTAATTTAACAGTTATTGAGAAATTGTCCTCCGCCATATGCGGCACATAAGAGAAGCTAGAGCACCAGTGTAGATCCTACAGCTCCGATAACAGTTGAATCAACCCAGAGCCAGATACAGGTTAGCCACAGCATTGCAATTACCTCTGTGATTCAAAGGCCTATACCGAAGATGGACATACCAAGAATTTACCCATTGTAGATTGCCTATTGTAGATATTGTAACAAACCTGATAGTGCCGATAGGACAAGTTTACCAGAAGCCAACATTGGTCAAGATAGAGTCCACCCAAAGCCCGACGCCCCAGATACAGACACAGACAATTCCGAGATACACCACCCCTATTGCAGGATCACAGCCAGACATGTTCACCCTGACAAATCATAAGGCAGGAATAGTGCAACCATGAGAGCCAAATGTCAGACCAAGCCCAGATGCAGTGTCAGTACCAGTTACCATAGGTCCCGTCATACCATTGTTCACCCAGGGAAATAGTGAGAACAGTGTGCAGAAGTCTCGGAACCTGAGCGTAGAAAGGGAGAGATACAATGCGAATGCAAGCATGACGACTCCCATGAGACCAACATTTGATGGAACAGGTCCGTTAATTGATTTATGTCCTTTCAGGACTCCTCCAAACAATGAGGTGAGATCATACATAGGTCCAAATCCAAACATGGTGGCACCAGAAACCCCAAATCTGGCAGTACAGCAATTGCCAGGTGTGAGTCACAACAATATTACATTACAAGAGTTGACAGCCCAGCAATTGCCTGAATGTTTAGAGAATTTGAGTACCCCTCAAGGAGATTCTAGCAGAGGAAGTGCCCTGAATCTGACCAGGCTTAGACTAGAAGTAGAAGACCTAATTGAGGGAGCAATACGGTTAGACAGGATTGACACATACAAAGAAGGTGAGTTATGTTACTTGTGCCAGTTGATTACTACAAAGCAAGACTAATGCACCAGAAACTCACAGAGGTAGCAGACAAATATGGCATAAAGATTGAAAATACAAACCACTAGAAGAGGAGTTACAGATTAAATGTTGACTCAAAAAAGTTTGAAAACTTGAAAATGCTAGGAGGATTGAAGATTCACATTAAGGAGCTAATGGGTGAAGAAAAGAGACAAATGTGTGAAGATAAGAGGCGAAAGGGAAAGGGATTCTGAAATTCTTACTGCAAATGTGCTGCAGGTTAAAGACCCAGTGAAAATTCTATCAATGAGAGAGATTCCAGGAGGGAATTTTGTTCATGTACCTTGGGGCAGAAGTGATATTCTGTTATTTACAAATGATTATCTCAGGTTGAGAGAGAAGCAAGTAGAATGGTAACAACAGACAGACAGGTTTGTGAAACTCACAAAATGTCTGTGGGAGAATTTGAACACCCTGTTAGAGATAGCTGTTCAAGCAGACTTATGGGTTGAATGCAAGAGAAGCGTAGATTGGCTGACAAGAGAACCTCAGAGAGATCCAGTAACAGGTGCACCATCCCCCGATGTAATGAAAGAACATGACTGGCAGAGAATAAACAGGTCAGCTCAGGAAGCGAAAGAGTCAATACATGGCTATTACGAAAGATTGTTTCAGGCGTTCAAACATTACAGTGGTACAGAAACAATTGAACTGAAAGACATGATTCATTTTGTGTTCAAATTCGTTGAAGGATTGAGACCTGAAATTAGCCAGATGATTAAGAGTCATTTGGTTTGCTGGTAAGCAAAACCAATGAGGTATTGCAGTATGCGAAGTACTGTAGCAATGAAATTGAGTTGAAACAGAGGAAATGGTGATGCAGATTAAAGCAGCACAACCAAGCATGCAAGGAAACTTTCCACTGCAACAGCTGCAGGGAAAATGTGGTGTTTCAGAATTAAGTAAGAGGTAGAGGTCGTGGAGGAATTGGGAGTGGAAATCATAGGCCCTCATTTTGAACATGGCGGTTCGGCCCGCCATGCCGGCTGGCGGGCCGAACTGCCACATTATGTACATGGTGACGGCTGCCTCCCGCCGTCAGGCAGCCTGGCGGTGGGTTGAAACACCATCCGCCAGGGTAGCTGCGCTACCGTGCACATAATGTTTCCTATCCCGCCAGCCTTTTCCTGATGGGATATCCTACCAGGAAAAGGCAGGCGGATGGGGTGCCCCGGGGCACCTGTGGGGGCCCCTGCACTGCCCATGCAAACTGCATGGGCAGTGCAGAGGCCCCGGTGCAGAGCCCCATTGCGCAGGTCGGCAGTGATCTGCGCGACGGGTGCAACTGCACCTGCCACACAGAGGCATTGACGGCGGCTCCACTTCAATGTCCCAGCCGAGCCTTTCTGTGAGCCGGCGGTAGGAAACAAGGTTTCCGCTCTCCGGCTCACAGACAAGTTTATTATCTGGCCGGCGGGGTTCCGGGGTCGCTGGCGGTCAGTGTTTTGACCGCCAGCATGAACACGGCGATTGTTTCCGCCGTGTTCATAATGACCCCCATAGTCCTGATTTGAATACTGTAGTGGTTCAAAATGAGGTGCAGGGAATGAAGAGATTGTTGTCATGTCACGCTTGCCGAGGAATCAGACATTGAACACAGGAGTGTCCAATGTTAGAACAGGAAGATGTTGTTCAGCAAACAATCGACATCAACTTTTTCTAAAACATGAGAAGACCGAGAATGAGAGGTCATAATCCAAATTTTCAAAGCAATGCGAATCAGGTGCAAAATGTTCAGCCCATGCAACAGATGCAAATGCCACGTTTGTAGATACCCCAGTCACAGCAAATGCATCTGCAAATCCAAATACCTCAAGCCCCAATGATGCAGCAGGGTTTGAATCTTCCTCAGCAGGGCACAGGTCAAAGGTTCAATCAGAGTAATAACACAGTTCACCAATTCCTGTTACGCAGTGAGAATGGAATAAATGATGATTGGGTGAGTGAGAGTTCAGATGAAGAGGAATGTGTGTTATCAGCTTCCCTAGAGATAGATCAGAAATGGCTATATGTATAGTGAAAACTAATGGGTCATAAGGTTTCCTTCTTGGTTGACACAGAAGCTACAGCTCTCAGCAAGAACTGCAGAAGTTCCAAACTTGCCCCTTTCAGGGAAAACAGTCCATATTGTAGAAGTCGCAAATCAGCATTTGACAAACCCCATTACAGAACCATTTCAGGTTTAATTTGGCAACTTTAAAGGATTGCACAAATTCGTAGTTTGTGATTTAAGTCCAAAATCCTTACTGGGAAGGGACTTATTGTGCAAAACAGGATGCTTAATTTCTTGCTCAAATGATGGAATTGAAATCAGACAAACAGTGATGATGAAGATGACCTGACTCCAGAAACAGATTGTGACACAATAAACGAAGAGTACCCTTTGATTAGCTTCTTTCCAGTTTCACAATGAGAGATCTTACTTTTGACTTACAGGGAACTGTTAAAATGAAAGTGTGGTATTCGACAGGAATGGACATTGGCCTAATAGGAGGAGTTGAGCCAGTTAAGTTCCTGATAAAGCCAAATCCGATTTTTCCCCAGATTCCTCAATACCATATGCCACAGGATACGATTGAAGGGATTGCACCCATAATTGCAGATTTTGTAAACCAAGGAGTTTTGAAAGAAGTGTTGAGCAGTCCATGTAATTCACCGATAATGGGATTGTGAAAGTGCTGTGGGAAATTCCAAATTGTTCAGGATTTTAGAAAAGTAAATGACATTGTAATTAAACGTTGTCCTGTAGTACCAAATCCAGCAGTGATTTTGTTCCAGATCCCATGTGATGCTGAATGGTCCACCATCATAGGCTTGTCACAAGCATTTTGTTCTGTACCTCTTCATGAGGACAGTCAGTTTCTCTTCTGTTTCAAATTTTTTGATTGAGTCTACTGTTAATGTTGAATTCCTCAAGGGTTTTCAGAGTCGCCTTCTATTTTCAACCAGAACCTTTAAAAAGGATTTGGAGTAATTGGAAATGCATTTCTAATCAACGTTACTACAAAACCTTGATGATTTGTTGATTGCATCCAAAACAAAGGAATAATGCAAGTATGATACTATTAACTTGCTGAGTCATTTAAGGAAGAATGGTTACAAAATGTCACGAGCAAAATTACAATATTGCCAGAAAGAAGTAAAATATTTGGGTCACCAAATTGAGAAAGGAATTAGGAGAATTTCTAGGGGAAGAGTTACAGCTAAATTACAGATGAACCCCCGAGCCACACAGAGAGATGTCAAGATGTTTTTGGGAATGGTAGGCTATTGTCGTCAGTGGATTCCCAACTTTTCAGTCATTTCGAAGCCATTGCAGAAGCTAACTCAGAAAGTAGTTAGTGTTAGATCAAGCCTGTATGAAAGCATTTTCTGAGCTGAGAGAAAGTTTGTGCAAAGCCCCGGCTTTGGGAATGCCTGGCTACCCAAAACCTTTTGAGTTGTTTTTTCATGAGCGTGATGCATGTTCATTGTCTGTCTTGACTCAAGTCCATGGTGGTGTGAACCGCCCAGTAGCCTATTTTTCAGCTACTTTGGACCCAGTTGCAGCAGCTTTACCAGGCTGTCTGCGTTCAGTCAATGCCGTTGGACTGAGCCTCACTCAGAGTGAGAGCATTGTGATGGAACACCCTCTAACGGTCATCGTCCCTCACTCCATTGAAGTTTTGCTGACCCGAACCAAAATGCAATATCTTACAAGTGCCAGGCTGACTTGTTAGGAAACGAGCATCCTGGGGTCCCCAAATGTGTAATTGAAAAGGTGTACAGTGCTTAACCCAACAACCTCACTCCTGAAAGATAATGTTGAAATTGACAAATTGGAAGAAGTTGAGCATGATTGTCTCGAAGTAACAGATCTGTGCACAAAACCGAGACCTGATATTAGAGATACCCGATTGGAGGAAAATGACAAAATTATTGTTGTTGATGGTTCCTGCTTAAGAGACATCACGGAAACACTGAGAGCAGGATATGATATGTTTACAATTACGAGTATACTTGAAGCATCCTGGCTTCATGGAGTATATTTTGCACAGGTGGCGGAACTGGTAGCTCTTACTACTACGTTTCTGCGCAGCTTAATTTACCATCTATACAAACAGCCAGTATGGATTTGGAATAGTCCATGACTTTGGCCAACTGTGGTCACAGAGAGGTTTCCTGACCTCTTCTGGTTCACCAGTCAGAAATGGTGAAAGAATTCATGAATTGTTACAAGCTATTCAAATGCCTGAGAAGATTGCAGTGGTGATATGCTGTGCACACCTGAACTCACAAGACTTTGTGTCGATGGGAAATGGATATGTGGATCAAGATGCAAGGTTTTGCACATTGAACTGTATATCGTTCAAAGATAAATAGGAATTGCTATCAGATGAAGACAAGATGTGCCCGAGTTATGCATTACATGTCATAGATACCTTAGAAGAATTGAAAACATTGCAGAATAATGTTTAAAGGGAATAAAAACGGTCATGGGTCAAATTGAAATGTGTACAGCGTGAAGATGAATTGTGGTTTTCAGAAGAAGGTCAGCTAGTGTTGCTGAATAGTTTGCTGACTCAAATGACTAGATACTATCATGGTCAAGCACATATTGGGAGGGATGCCATGATTCAAGTGTTCAAACAAAATTGGTTCAATCCAAAGTTTAGACTGGTTGCCGAAGCAGTTTGCCATCCTTGCGTCATTTGCCAACAGATGAACGTAAGCAAAGGGACAGCGGTCAATTTGAGCCACATTGGAAGAGCAGGAGGTCCATTCAGCAGAGTGGAGATGGATTTTATTGAGATGCCTGTATGTGGAGGATTGGGATATGTGTTGGTGATTGTTTGCATCTTTAGTCAATGGATTGAAGCTTATCCTGCACAAAGAAATGACACTTACAGTCGCAAAATTGCTGCTTTGGGAACTGATACCACTGTTTTGGTTTCCGGTCTCTTTAGAATCAGATAGAGGAATTTACTTCAACAATGAAGTAAATAAATTACTGTGTTCAGCTTTAAACATTGAGCAGAAGTTGCATTGTAGCTATCGCCCTGAAACATCAGGACTTGTGGAGCAGATGAATGGTACCTTGAAATCAAGAATGACAAAAACGTGTGCATCCACGAATCTGAAATGGCCTGACACATTACCGTTAGTTTTGATGACGATGAGAAATACACCTGACAGGAAAACAGGACTGTCACTGCATGAGATCCTCATGGGCAGAGCAATGCGGTTGCCAGCGCTTCCTGTAAATGCTCTTGTGAATATGGTGTTGGACTGCTGCAAAGGTCTGGCTGATGTGGTTCGCTCTTTCTCTCATCATGTGGAAGCTACCACACTGCAACCGTCTCAAGATCTAGGACACAACCTGAGAGCAGGTGAGTGGGTTGTGATCAGAAAGCACTTGAGAAAGACGTGTTTGGAGCCTCGGTGGAAGAGCCCTTATCAGGTAGTGCTGATCACTACCACAGCTGTGAAGTACCCTAGAGTTCCGAACTAGATCCACCCAAGCCATACGAGAAAAGTGGCATGCCCATTGGACAATGAAGAGGAGCTGTTGAGAGTACCGACAACATCCAGACCAACTCCAGAACTGGAGAGGGGATAAGTACAGACTGAGACTGAATCTGGCCAAATTGAAAGCGATTCAGCCACTCCTGTGAGAGACGAAGGAGGAGATCCACAGGAAAGTGAAAGCGAACCAACCTCAAATGAGAAAGCAGGAGAGTCTGGTCAGAGGAGGGCTCCCTCAGAAGCAGACGGTCTTGAGAGGCAAACAGAAAAATTGACTGACCCCAGTGGGGAAGAAGTTGAGGCAGATCAAAGCCAATGTGGTCTGACTCCTCCTGAAGCAGTTGCAGGTCCGTCAAGAGAAAATACTGCAGAACAAGGAGAAATCTCAAGTCTGATACTGAGAAGAGCATTGACAAAAAGTCCACTGAAAGGAGGTAAGTAGCCGAAATCACAAGCAAAGAGAAAAGAAGCAATTACAGTGACAACAATTGAGGAAGAAGTAGACACGACAAGGAGAGAAGATTTGAGTGAAGGAGAATTAAATGGAGATCGCAAACTGAAAAGGTAAAGGATTGCAAGTCCAAAGTACGCTCGCCCTGAATGGGCGTATGTAACGACAAGTGATTTGCAGAAATAATTTTTGTCTTTTTGTTTTGATCGAGACATTCCGGATCAATATTTTGACACTTGAAGGAAATTGATGAACTGAACTATTGAAAACTGTAAACTGAAAAAGTGACAGAGATAGAGACTATTCAAAATAACCAGAAAAGACTTTTGATAACTTGACTCTGACAAGCTGCTAAACTGATCAAAAGGATCCTGGAAGAAAGACTGAAAGCTGTAAATAACTGCTAAAGAAGATTGAGGAATGGTTTTTGATTTTGCTGCATAGTTATACATTTTTCCTTCTACTTTCTGATTCTTTACAGATCATGAGAAACCTTAGCCAACAGGGCAGGAAGAATAGGTGCTGTAAATACATGTGTATTGGTTTGGCGATTATATGCACGGTAGTGTGTCTGGTATTGATTGTGGGTGTGTCTCTTTTAGATCAGAGTCTGGCCAACCACACCACAGCTTTAGAGACAACTAATGCATTCACAAACGTAGATAAATTTAGGTTAGATGAGAAATATTTGCATGTAGATAATTTACAAGGAGAACTTTCTTCTAACGTTGTCTTTCGCTTATGGAGTGAGTATGTTGAGACAATGAATGCAAGCGATTGTTAGGTTTGCACGCAGATTCCTTCATCAGTCGTGGAAGGCGTTACTTATCATAGTTTACCCCTTAATTATGGAATAAGTTGTAGTCTGTTACTAACAAGATTCCATAACCAGGAGTACATTCAGTATTTCTATTCCAATCATGATATGGTGTTTTCATTTGTTCCTATAAATAGGTATCTGGGTAGAGGAACGAAGATAATGATATGGTATCAGTGAGAGGTTTCTTTGAAACTACGTTGACGTTTGGCCCTGCATACACGCACCTCAATAATTTGACATGCTTGCTTACACCTATAGAAAATAGCTTCTTAGATCCGACAGACGACAGGCGAAAAGCGTTAAAAGAGAAATTAGAAAAAGGCTTAGAGAAAAGGACATTTAGAAATGATTACGCATTTAGGGGCATATTTATACCCTGTTTGCACCGAATTTGCGTCAATATTTTTGACGCAAAATCAGCGCAAACCTAACACCATATTTATACTTTGACGCCCGACCCCGCGAACTTCAAAATTCAGCAGTGTGCGTCATTTTCTGGATGCGTGAAACCGCTTTGCGTTAATGACATGCAAGGTAGGCATTCCTGTCCAAAAAATTACTTTAAGGCATGTGCGCCTTAATTATACTCCCGCGTCATTTTGACGCACAGGAGGGGGCGGGCCTTCAAAAATGGCACACAGCCTGATTTGCGCCTTTTTCACACATGGGTGAGGGCAGGCGTTAAGGGACCTGTGGGCTCATTTCCATGGTCTCTGACCATGGAAGCAGTCCACAGGTGCCCTTCCCTGCCCCCAGGGACACCCCCTGCCACCCTCTCCCACCTATGGATGGGGGAACCCATCCCAGGTAAGTACAGGTAAGTACAGTTAAGTATTTTTGTTGTTTTATTTGGCATAGGGGGGCCTAACTTGGGCCCCCCTATATGCCACTGTGCCCAATGACCATGCCCAGGGGACAGAAGTCCCCCGGGCATGGCCATTGGGCAGAGGGGTATGACTTCTGTCTTTCCTAAAACAGGAGTCATTTCAATGGGGGTTGTGCGTCAAAAAATGGCGCAAGTCCGGTTAGAGCCAGGATTTTTTACTCTAACCTGACTTGCACCACTTTTTGACGCACAACCCCCATTCTTCCTTAAGCCTGCGTTGCATGGTTAGAGTAATTTTTTGTTACTCTAATCAGGCCGCAGTGGCGGCTAATGTCAATCCATAAATAAGGCGCCCGTCTGGTGCGTTGGAATGGCATTAGCCGGCGGTAAATTGTTTTACGCAAACCTGCGCCGGCGCTGGTTGTGTCAAAAAGTATGAATATGGGCCTTAGTGAGACAAAGACACAGGGGAGATTAGCTTTAGATGTGCAACACATAGGAAAGCTTTGTGTATATAGGCCTAAATCTAGAACTGATACATTGTTTGTGGGAACAAGTGAATGTAGACATGTGTTTTTGTTTCAGAGTAAATGGACATTCATGTTGAATGGACAGGATCTGGCAGTTCCAGGAGTTTATTACATCTGTGAACCAAATGGATGTTACCGTCGTCCAAGAGGATGGTATGGCACTTGTTTCTTGGGGATAGTTTTCCCAAAGATATTTCAACTTGAGCACTTGAATAAGTTATCAAAAATGACTGAATGACATCATGTTAGACAAAAGAGAGAATAATTCCTTCAGTAGGAGTTATCCTAAATTCTGTAAAGATTTGAAAGTTGTCTACTTTTGTGGATAACATGCTGACAAATTTTTCAGGAGCCATGATCCTAATGGATACAGAAATGGCCGCTGTAAGATCTATGACTCTTCAGAACCACCTTGCATTAGATATTCTTTTAGCAAAGGATGGCGGAGTTTGCAAAATATTAAACTTGAGACATTGTTGTTCATTTATTCCTGATAATAGCAAAGAAATTAGAAGTTTGGTTAGTAATCTGACTAATGATATTGTTGATTTGAAAGAGCTGAAAGAACTAGGAGTTTGGGAAAAGGTTGGAAAAGGAGTTGCTTCCATGGGAAATTGGCTTGGAAATCTACAGAAAGGGAAGATACTGAAGATAATACAAGGGATACTGATTATTGCAATTTGTATAATTGGAGCATGAGGACTATGTTAATTGTATCGTATGATTAGATTTAGAAAGTCAAAAAAATGATCAGAGGACAGAAGAAATTAGAATGGAAAATTTGTTGAGGGAAAATACGAAAAGGGAACGAAAAAATAAAGGGGATAGAGAAGACAAATTTTTGCAAAGCAAAAATTTTGTGTGGGAAGATGTAAGTGTGATGAAATATTTAGTCATCAGAGGAGGGATTGTTAACAATGACACTTTACAAATAAATATTCATGTATTCTAAATGTTAAACCTGCATAGAAATTTATCTAATATAGAAGATAATGCACAACTTGGAAAATATGCCTACTTGAGTGGCCGCCAGTAATCACGAAGTATCCTTATTAAATGCCTATTAATATGAAATGTATATTCTTATGATTAAATTAATGTAGTAATATGTTATATTAATGATTACTTTTTATGTATTTGCTTTGTTAATTGTAGGCCTTAAGTTAGCGTGGTCTTCGGCCAAGTTGCACAGCCTCATGTTAAACTGTACTGTTAAGCTAATAATGTGAGAAAATGTTCTCTTGAAGAAATTAAAATGTGAATTGTTTTCCACTGCGTTGACCAAACACTAGTAAATGTTTTTCTTTCCCATGAGAACTGCTTGCTAGAAAGTGATGTACTAATTATTGAAACTTTGTAAAGTTTAATGTGTATCAAAGTGATGTTCCCAGGAGCTAACAATGGATGCACTGACTGAAGGGCAGACGATACAAATGTGTTACCTGACGAGACTGATGATGGGAACAGGAGAAGAGGAACCAGTCATCAATATGTGAAAGACAGTTTAGCTGTATCTTAGATTTTAAGTTTTATTTTCATTGGACTAAATGTAAATGTACGATTCTTTGACTAATAGCAACAAGGAAAGTGTCTTGAAGGATTTTAACTTAACCTGACTGCACTCAGAGAGAATATCCATTTTTTTCCATTTCCTTCTTCACCGATGAAGTGTAGTTGCCTTGAATTCTCTTACTGGGAGAATGAATTCTTTAACTTTATTGCTTAGACTTTTTTGCTGCTAAATGCTGATCCTTAGATGTTGTTTTCCATATGGTTCAGATAGCTTAGAGTCCCCTGTTCTGAACCATTCCCTTTCAAGGCCCATTGCTGATGCTGACCGAACTGATGTCCAATTGACGAAGACAGTCGCAGTTTGCTGATCCATACCGAGGAGAAGTATACGATAAATGTTATTGATTGATGTAATTTGTGTTTTGTTTCTAAGTACCAACTGCTAAATTTGATAGACCCATAGCTAGATGTTTTTCCAAATTCCTGTTGACTAAATCGTTCTGCATGAAGCCCAAACTGCTATTCTAATCAGAATGTTAGTTAGGAGACTCATTGAAGATGTTTGCTAATTATTAGCAACAGTTGATCTCATTTCTTTGCTGAATCTAATGTATGCTATTTCTATTGTTCAGTTATTCTTGCTATTGATTTGTATAGTAACTCTAGAGTGCGTGGCGATCCATGCATTAATTAAACTGAGATTCTTTAGAAGATTTGCAACTAGTGTTGTTTCTGTATGCTTATTTGATATTGAGATTAAGTTACGTGATACTAGCATTGTTAATATATGGAAATAAACATTCTAACTTTACATAAAGGTGTGGTTATTCATGGCCAAAGGGATCATGCTGCGTGTAAATTACTGACTCCAATAATTGTTGTTGTTATTGATTGATATTGTTATTGATTAGTATTAAAATTGAGCCTTATGGTGGGATTTACTCTAAGCGCAGTGAAAAGGTCCATCGAACCTCTAACGCATCCACTTATAAAGTTACTATTAAGAAACCAATTAAGATCAGATAGGGTAACACATCCCAATCACCAATCAGTTTCCAACCATATAGCACCTTAATGCAGACAGGTCAGGGCTCTCAATGCCATCCAGTGTCATGCCCTGCAGCTCAAATCTTATGTACCACAGAGCTGCAGCCTCCAAGCCTTTCCTCAGTAGCTCCAAATTCAAAGCAGGCTCTGCTGCCATGTAGTTGTCAGCAAGCCACAAAACCCTCATGTGCTACTCTCTGGTTCCTCCTCTCCCCTCAGGCTATCACCAAATCTCAAGTTCAACTTGACACCTACCCTGGAACCTTCCAGGCCCACCTCGCATCCATCTGATGGTACCGACACACCAGTCCAATGTCTCCATCTCTCAAGGTTGTCAGCAACACAACTGTGGCCTCTGCCAATCTTCCTGAAGCATTGCTCGGATCGGGGCCATGGGGGAGGGATGCTGTTCTCCGACTGCGCTCCAGCTCCTTGCGGTATTTAGCTCAGGACCTCCCAGTGTCCAGACCTGGCTCACCACCACTCTCTGGTGTCAGTGCCCTTATTAGTCACTTTGCTTCCCTAAATACAGTGCACTGCATAACCGCGGCTTTGTCGTTGCTTAGGGCGCCATGTAGATTTTAGGCCTACAGGGGAGCGTTGCCACCTCATTTAACAAATTTCTCCAGCGTCTCCTTCACATCCCTTCACGCAGGACCTTGTCTTGTCTCCTTGTCTTCAGGCTCAGTCACGTCTGTCTTTTAGGATTCCAAGGGCTTCGAGAGTGGATGATGCGAGATTAGACTATGGGAGCCTCTCTTTCAGGCAGCCATCTTTGCCACTGGTCCTCTTGCACCCCCTACACCATTTCTTCCATTTAGATTCTTGAAAACACAAGGTCTGAGCATCACTATTTCACAGAAAGAAATGATACATTTAAAATAAAGGAGCCCATAGGTTTACTCTTTCATGGGAAGGGCCCACCATTAAGATTCTTGACATAGAGCATTGTTGCTCATGATTACACAAAGGAAGAGGGAAATGACTGAGGAAAGAAGATAAAGAAAAATAACGTAATTTCACTACCAAGAATTTGAGAAAAGTAAGAAAAAACATGGACACCATCACAATCAAACAATCCCCTTAAGCAATATTCACAACACAGAGACAAGAAAAGACTGGGATGGAACCTAGGTAAGCTGACCTTACAGACCACTCCACTCCCATTACCTGGGTGCAGGGTCCCAGGGATCAGGACCATAAGTGTAAGGGGGAAAAGTTAAACATTGTGAAAACCTTAGACTCATTAGGCTAACCTGTGAGACCTCACAATTGGATTCTGAATTATAATTTAGAAGAACAGTGAAGGAAAATTCTGTTTTAGTCTAGCCGACCAGGGAGCTGTTACATAGGGTTTCAGAGGAGTGCTAAGATTAATCCAGACATCAATTATCTTCCTTCGTGAGCATTGAACAGATAGTGATTTACCTTGTTTAGTTCTTGCTCGATGGATTGTGCGGTGACGTCTGAAAGGTCTTTTCATGTATGAATCTCCTTACTTGGTAGTTGGTTTTCATCCTTTTCAGGAAGTTTCAACCCCCATATCTTTTAAACTTCAGACATGGATTCCACCTGATGTTGCTTGGTTTTAGATGTGAACAGTAATTTGAAAGAGAAGCAATTCCTAGGCTGTGGCTTCTTTTATTTCCCTCCATTTAGAAAGAGTCACTGATGACACATCTTGAAAACTATTAATTACTAATAGTATAATAGCAATCCTAGATGCTTTGAACTGAATCTCCACTGACCCCAAAATGTTGCCTTTGAGTTGAAAATAAGGAACATGTATGAGGACATTAGTAGTGAGATTTCTACGCATCTGGAAGTCAAAGAAATCTCTACCAGTCATTTACATGATTTCACAATGGTCGGCAGTATTGAGGAACAGATAAAACAGGGCTTGCACATGACTTTCTAGGTCATTATTGGGTATTTATTTATTCCATGGATCTGTAGATTATTTTTCTGTGAGGGATTTTCTCCGCCTTCAATCCTGTTCCACATTTCTATATGTTGTTGCTTTAAGAATTGACCCTAGCCAATCGTTTATTTTGTTCATGTATCTGCTTTGAAAGGTTAAAGGTTAAAGTCAATTTTTTACTTTCTGTAGAGGGTGATATAAGCCAGATAAGAATTTTGCTTAAGTCTTGTCTCAAGACAAATATATCTTTGCAGAACTCTAATCAGAAGTTAGATGTCTCCCTTTGTATAAGGAGACTATGGCCCTCATAATGAAGATAGCGGCAATCACTGGCGACCGCTGTGTCGACTGTGAACAGAAGACCGCCTGTGGCAGTGAACAGCACACCACCGTATAATGATGCCAAAAAGTCAAACCTCCAAAAATCCCGCAACCTCCAAACAAATAATGATGCACAAATCAGCGTGGCGGATAGTGGATGTCGAATAACCACTGGGGGTACGGACTGCTACGGCCAGCAATGGGACCCAACAACAAATGCACAAATTGGCAAGTTTGTAACCCATGCACCTGACACACATCCACAACACTATAAAAGACTCACATGCACATCCCAACAATCCTTTGCATCGCCAATAGCACAAATGAGACTGACAACACAACATGCATACACTGGACACAACATAACAAAAGTCACACACACAAATACACCTCCAAAACCCATACATTCCCAAAACACCATCACAAGCCACACACCCAACCACACAACAGCACCCTCACCAATACACCCATAACACCACACCCACAACACACACCATGGCACCCCCTAAGCACTCCCGCTTCACAGATAGGGAGCTAAGGACCATGGTGGACAAAATACTCAAGGTTGAGCCACAACTATTTGGGGCACAGGTGCAGCAGACAACCATCGCCAGGAAGATGGAGTTATGGCAGTCGATTGTCAACAAGGTCAACGCAGTGGAAAACCATCCATGCACAAGAGACGACATCCGCAAGAGATGGAACGACCTGCGTGAGGCAGGTGAGGTCAATGGCTTCCAGGCACAACATCACTGTACAGAAGACTGGTGGAGGACCCCCACCTAAACCCCCTGACTACACCGCCTGGGAGGAGAAGGTACTGGCTATCCTGCAGCCAGAGGGCCTCACTGGACTCGGGTAAGTCAACTACAATTTCTTCATATCCACCACACCTGTAATGCGTGTACCACCCCACCCCTCCCACTACCACCAGGACCACACTCCCACCCAGGCCACAACACCCACATTCAGTTACCCTGCATGCCCACAATCCCACTAACAATCCCCCATCCTGCCCCCTGTGCACAGTCACCTACCCCTGCAATAATTCACATTGTCACTACAGCACCCACAACGCACCTCCACCCCCATGCAAAATGAAAGGATAATTCCACGAAAGGACCCTGCATGGCACGACAGGGGAATAAAAGCACAAAATAGGGCAGAGCTGTGCATCCATTTCTGAATTAGTACATGAAACATAAATGTCCATTCCCCCCTACAGGCACCACCACCCATAACACTTAGACGGAAAGGTCAAGGAGTGCCAGCGCCTGACACGGAGACAGAGGCCCCACTCAGGAGACTGGAGAGGGATGTATGGAAAGTGAGGAATACCCTGGCCCGTCACACAGTCCTGGACTGTCACCATCCAGCAGCCCCACCGAGGATACCACTGACAGCCCTACAACCCAGCCACCACCATCAGCTCTGGCCAAATGACCCCACACCAGTGCCTCCCGGTCACAGACTGGCGGCCCACATGTACAGAGGCCAGAGTCTCCACCCACCAACAGGCAGGATGATGATGGCCCCAGTGCAAGTGGGACTGCCAGACCTGTGCAGGGGACACAGGCACAGGGGGCAAGGATCAGTGGGAGGGCCCGGGGGGAAGCCTAAGGATGGATGCTGCAGCCCAGGAGGTGATCTCTGAGGTCCTGGGAGCATACCATCATACCCAGGACAGGCCAGATCCTGGCCACCCTGGAGCAGAATCAAAGCCTGCAGATAGCACACCACCAAGAGACCATGGAGCAATGGAAACAACTCAATGCCACCATGGCCACCATTGCAGGGGTACTGCAGCACCACTACCCTAAGCAGCCTGAGACCCACCTGTAAGCCCCTACCACTAGCCAGCAATACCGTCCATGGGGCATAGGGCCATATCACATAGGCCAAGACCCCACTTGACTCCTGCCTCAATATGGAAAGAACACTGCTGGGGCATCAGGTCAAAAATACACAGGTACCTTAGAGGGAAGGGGGGGCACCTCAGCTGGAAGATGATACAACACCACTGCTCCTGGAGGGGCTACATGCCCTCTGCTTGGTCCGGGGAGTGCAAGGCCACAGTCTCTCAAGTGGGTGGTTTGCCCACTGCTTGGTCCTGGGGAGTGCAAAGCCACAGTCTCTCTAGTGGGTGGTTTGCCCACTGCTTGGTCCTCGGGAGTGCAAAGCCACAGTCTCTCAAGTGGATGGCTTCTCCACTGGTTCTGGAGGGTGCCTTGTGCCAGTATGCTTCATCCTGGCAAAGAGGGGGTGAGTGGATGCCTTCTTCCACTGGTTCTGGAGGGGGCTTTGTGCCCAGTGTGCTTCATCCTGGTAAGGAGGGGGTAAGTTGATGCCTTCTTCCACTGGTTCTGGAGGGGGCCTTGTGCCCAGTGTGCTTCATCCTGGCAAGGAGAGAGTGAGTGGATGCCTTCTTCCACTGGTTCTTGAAGGGGCCTTGTGCCCAGTGTGCTTCATCCTGGTAAGGAAGGGGTGAGTGGATGCCTTCTTCCACTGGTTCTGGAGGGGGTGTTGTGCCCAGTGTGCTTCATCTTGGCAAGGAGGGGGGGAGTGGATGCTTTCTTTCACTGGTCCTGGAGGGGGCCTTGTGCCCTGTGATGCAGCACATGGGGAGTGCAAGGTCACAGTCTCTCACCTGGGTGTCAGATCCACAAGATTTGCTGTGGGCAGGATGTATGATACTCCATGGTGGCAGGACTACAGTCCATCCACCGGCGGTGACGGCTGTACAGTGGTGGCAGCGCCGGTGCTGCCAGCGGTGGGGGGAGGCTCCAGCCCTTCACCTGCAGCCTTGGACGGCTGCTCACTGGGGCTGCTGCTGCCAGTGGTGCTGGTGGCGGTGCTGTTGGCGGTGCCACTAACTGTGCTGCCAGTGGTGGGGTGAGGCCCCAGCCCTTCCCCTGCAGCCTCAGACGGCTGCCCACTGGGGCTGCTGCCAGTGGTGCGGGTGGTGGTGGCGGTGCTGCTGGCGGTTCCAGTGGCAGTGCTGCTGGTGGTGCTGCCAGTGGTGGGGGGGGGCTCCAGCCCTTCCTCTGCAGCCTTGGACGGCTGCCCACTGGGGCTGCTGCTGCTGCCAGCGGTGCTGGTGGCGGTGCTGGTGGTTGTGCTGGTGGTGGTGCTGGCGGTGGTGCTGGTGGCGGTGCTGGCAGTGGTGGGGGAGGCTCCAGCCCTTCCCCTGCAGCCTCAGACAGCTGAAGCGGCATGGTTGGTGGTGGGGGCTCAGATCCTGTCACAGCACCAGGCCTCCTGTCCCTCCTGCCTGCAGGGGCAGGGCCTTTGCCCTTGCCCTTGGCAGCTGGTGGTGCGTCCTTGCCCTTGGCAGCTGGTGGTGCCTCCTTGCCCTTGGCAGCTGGTGGTGCATCCTTGCCCTTGGCAGCTGGTGGTCCCTTCTTGCCCTTGGCAGCTGGTGGTTGTTCCTTGGCCTTGGCAGTTGGTGGTCCCTTCTTGCCCTTGGCAGCTGGTGGTTGTTCCTTGGCCTTGCCCTAGGCAGCTGGTGCAGGCACACTGCCAGTGCTGATGGGTGTCTCCTTGGAGCCGCTCATACTTGCAGTAGCTGCCGAAACTGCAGTGGCTGTGGACTGAGTGGCTGAGGTGTTGGCTTGGGTTCTGCCCACCCTGTCCTGAGATGAAGGACGGGGGGAGGGACAGGGAAGAGGTCAAGGGTGGAGAGGAAAAGCTTCTTAGGGACACTGGTGCGAGAAGAGGGTGAAAGTTTGGGAGTGGAGGAAGAAGGAGTGGTTGTAGTAGGTATCTGTCTGCTGTGTTTGGGTGCAGGTACATGGGCTGGATGCTGTTGTGACGTGGATGGCTGTTGGGTGTCTGAGTGCTTGCGTTTGTGTACTTAGAGGGGGGATCGACACAGTGGGAGAGGACACAGGGGACATGTGCATGGATGTGGGGGTGGTGACTGCCAGTGAGGGGTGTGTAGTGATAGGCACGCTGGTGATGGAGGTAGTGGATGAGGATGTAGTGCATGCAGGTGTGAGTGGAGACGCTACTTGGAAGGAGGTGGACGACGAGGAGGAGGGGGACACAGTGGAGGAAGTGGATGTTGGTGTGTCTGCTTCTGGATGGTGTTTGTGTGAGTGCCTGTGGGATGATGTGTGGTGCTCATGTTTGCCTAAGCCACTACTCTGTGTTGTCTTGAGTGCATGCTGGTCTGATTGTGTGCTTGGGATAGGTTGAGGTTGAGGGGAATGGGACTGGGTAGAGGAAGTTGGAGGGGGGAGGCTAGAGACAGGGACAATGGCTGCCATCAGAGAGGAGGCCAGAGCCTGGAATGATCTATGTTGGGCCGCCACGCCAGAGTGAATGCCCTCCAGGAATGGATTAGATCTCTGTAGGGCAGCCAAGCCACCGTGAATGCCCTTCAGGTAGACATTGCATTGCTGCATCTGGGATGCCAGCCCCTGGATGGCATTCACTATAGTTGACTGCCCTACAGAGATGGATCTCAGGAGGTCAATAGCCTCCTCACTCAGGGCAGCAGGGCTGACTGGGGCAGGGCCTGAGGTGCCTGGGGCGAAGGAGATGCCCACCCACCTGGGTGAGCGGGCACGGGAAACCCGCTGAGGGGCTGCTGGGAGGGCGGTGCTGATTCAGGGGGTGGCGGCTGTACCTGTACTTGGGGTGGCCAGAGAGCTGTCCACCACCAGCAGGGAGCTTCCATCGGAGGAGGTATCACTGTCAGAATTGTCCCCTCCTGTCTCTGCCGTGGTGCTCCTCTCGCCCTCCGTCCCACTGGTGCCCTCACGGTCGGTGGATTCGGCCTCCAGGGCCATGTGGGATGCAGCTTCCTCCGTCGCCGGTGCCTCAGCTCCTCCACCAGATGATGCTAATGCACCAAAGGATAGGGTGACAAAACAAAAAGGGGGGGAAGAGACAGAGGATACACTTGGTCAGTGCCAGCAACAACGCCACCGATGGCATACACAACACACAGGGGACAGCCCTACGCACTATGGGATACACTACCTCTCATAATGCTAGTCACCAGGCCATGGACAGTAATACCTAACGCCAATAGCAGCATGCCCATAGATCCCTGTCCAGTAGTTGATGCCCACTAGCATGTTTGGGAGTGGAGTGCATCAGCCCCTACCAAACATGGAACCTACCCTGCAGTGTCCGGCCTGGCCTAAGGGCAGCCACAGGCACACATCTCTGACCCAGAGATCACCCCTCCACGCGCAAGTAGTATATTGGGAACTGTACTCACCCCCTTGTGGCTGCTGTGATGCCCTCAAGCGCCCATCCAGCTCCGGATAGGCCGCCGCCAGTATGCGGAACATCAGGGGGGTCAGGGTTCGACGGGCACCCCTTCCTCGTTGAGAGGACATCCCCAGCTGGGCCTCCGCCGTCTTCCTTGCCCAGCGTCTCATGTCCTCCCACCATTTCCGACAGTGGGTGCTCCGCCTGCCGTAGACCCCCAGGGTCAGCACGTCCTTGGCGATGGCACGCCATATACCCTTTTTCTGTTGGGTGCTGACCTGCAGAAAAATGGAAGTGGAAAAAGGGATCAGTCATACCGTCTGGCCTGTTACACCCATGGCCCACCATATCCCTCCCATCCCCTTACACACATACATTGCCCACCATATATGCTGCACGCTGCCCAGGACCCCTCCACGCCCCCCCTTACACAAAGCCTTCACACACATCACACCATGCATTCATGCCCCATGCATTGTGCCTACAGTGTACTCACCTGTTGGTCTGGAGGCCCAGAAAGCAATCAGTACTGGGATAGGACCCCATGCACCAGTTTCTCCAACTCCGCAGCGGTGAAGGCAGAGGCCCTTTCCCCATTGACTCAAGCCATGGTCGCTTCCAGACACACCTCACAGCAGCACTTGCAGTATAGGTCCTCTCCTTTTGAAGGTCAGGTAGCAAGTGAGTGAACAGATAGAAAATGGCGGTCACGTCCGCGGGGGTGCATACTGTCACCGCTGGCGTACATCACCATTGGCCACTGTAACCCATAGGGCCCAATGATAACCAATGAGGAGCTGCACAACGGTAGTCGACCGCCTCTCGCAACGGCGCGCAACGTCAGCGGCATTACCTCATTTCCACCTGTCCCTCCACACAAGACAGACGGACGCCATTTCAGGGGGGGGCAGGCCATGCCACCTAACTGTGTCACAGCCGACATAAGCACATTTTGGGAATAAACATAAAGATACTGTTTCTGTCACAACATACAATGCATTGTACATTGAGGAAATGTTAAACTGACCAGATGCTCATCGTTTTGCCCCCTAGAGTATAATCGCTGAGGATGACTAGGAGATGGAGACATCCCCCGTGTGCAGGCCCCTAGTGGACTTGGCAACAATGGAAGATAGGCACATTGGCGGTCATTCTGACCGCAGCGGGCGGCGGTCGCCGACCGCCATGCGGTCACCGCCAAATGGCCACTGCGCGGTAAGGAGACCGCGGATGCCATTCTGGCTTTCCCGCTGGGCCGGCGGGCGACCGCCAAAAGGGCGCCCGACGGCCCAGCGGGAAAGCCCCTGCAACATAGAAGCCGGCTCCGATTGGAGCCGGCGGTGTTGCAGGGGTGCGACGGGTGCAGTAGCACCCGTCGCGATTTTCACTGTCTGCAAAGCAGACAGTGAAAATCTTTATGGGGCCCTGTTAGGGGGCCCCTGCACTGCCCATGCCAGTGGCATGGGCAGTGCAGGGGCCCCCAGGGGCCCCACGACACCCGTTCCCGCCATCCTGTTCCTGGCAGTAAGAACCGCCAGAAACAGGGTGGCGGGAAGGGGGTCGGAATCCCCATGGCGGCGCTGCTTGATTCCCTGGGCCAGGGGAAAACCGGCTTTACCGCTGCGGTCAGAATGGCCCTGGAAGCACCGCCAGCCTGTTGGCGGTGCTTCCGTGGTCCCATGACCGCTAGGGTCGGAATGACCCCCATTATCCTCACCTACAGACTTGATAGGGCCACAATCCAAGGGCTGTGTGCCTAATTGGAGCCAGACCTGATCTCAGCTATCCATCAGCCCACTGGGATCCCCCCTCTTGTGCAAGTCCTATCTGTGCTCCATTTCTTGGCGAGTGGCTCCTTCCAAGTGACAGTGGCCATGGCAGCAGGAATGTCCCAACCAAAGTTCTCAAACGTGCTGACCAGATTATTGTCTGCCCTGATGAAACACATGCACAGATACATTGTTTTCCCCCAGGTGGAGGATTTGACCACAGTGAAAGCTGACTTCTATGCAATAGGGCATATCCCCAACATTGTTGGGGAAACTGATGGTACACATATTTCCTTTGTACCCCTCCCTGGAGAAATGAACAGGTGTTCAGGAATCCAAAGAACTTTCACTCTATGAATGTGCAGATAGTGTGCCTGGCGGACCAGTGCATCTCCCATGTGAATGCAAAGTATCCTGGGTCTGTCTGTGCATGATGCCTATATCCTGATGAATAGCAGCATCCCATATGTGATGGCTCAACTCCAGAGGCACCTGGATGTGGCTAATAGGTGAGCCCATGGTCCCCACCCAGTGTATGTTGGTATATTGGTGTGGGGTTGGCCCTAAGGGTGAGTGTCGGACTAACAGGTATCCCTCGATATTTGCAGGTGACTCTGGTTACCCCAACCTCTCATGGCTAATGACCCCAGTGAGGAATCCCAGGCAAGGGAAGAGGAACATTACAATGAAGCACATGGGCGAACAAGACGAATTATAGAGCAATCCTTTGGCCTCCTGAAGGCTAGGTTTCGGTGCCTCCATCTAACAGGGGGATCCCTGTGCTACTCACCCAAGAAGGTGTGCCAGATCATTGTGGCATATTGCACAACCTTGCCTTACGTCGGCCAAGTGCCTTTTCTGCAGGAGGATGAGGCTGGAGATAGGCGTGTGGCAATGGTAGAGCCTGTGGACAGTGACGAAGAGGAGGCAGAGGATGAGGATGTGGACAACAGAACATCTATCATTTGACAGTACTTCCATTGATACACAGGTAAGACACTGTAACTTCACCTTCCATTGCAGTTTTGTGTTGCAAATTGTCACTGGCAGGCTGCTGTTTCCAGTATTATGGCCACTTACTGCACCCTTTGACATGTCTATTCACAGATATCTGTGCCCTACTCTGGCTCCTGGTGTATTGACTGCAGCACAATACAGGTCATACCTATGTATACATTTCTGTACAGTCTACTTGCAATGTCTACAGATTGTTAAAGGAATACATACTTAAATCATTTGACATACTACATACTTGTATTTTTTAAAGTGGTGTTTATTTATTTGCTGAAAATATAATGGGGATGTGCAATGGGCTTGGGAGATGGTGGAGGAATGTCCATGATAGAGTCCATTCTATATGGATCACGTGGTGCATTGTCCAAGGGGGCATAGGAAGTGGAGCAATGGCAGTTCAAGGTGGACAGGGTGACAGAGTGGGACACAAGGGTGACATTCAGGAGAGTCTTAT
Source organism: Pleurodeles waltl (assembly GCF_031143425.1). Taxonomy (NCBI): domain Eukaryota; kingdom Metazoa; phylum Chordata; class Amphibia; order Caudata; family Salamandridae; genus Pleurodeles; species Pleurodeles waltl. The sequence continues at coordinate 1,388,137,222 of NC_090447.1, read as the reverse complement.
TTCCTGGTGGGGGTCTTGGCAATGTTCTCTGGCTTCTGCCTGGATGGAAGGGACCATTTGCGAGGTGGTTCTCATTCTGCAGGGGATGGGGTGCTGGTGGCCTGTTGTTCCTGTGGCGGGGCCTCCTATCCACTAGCGTCAGCGGAGGTGGAGGGCTGTTCATCAGTGTGGCTAGTGTCAGGGGCCCGTTGGTGTGCCACTGCCTCCCTCATGGTGTTGGCCATATCTACCAGCACCCCTGCAATGGTGACCAGGGTGGTGTGGATGTCCCTCAGGTCCTCCCTGATCCCCAGTTATTGTCCTTCCTGCAGCCGCTAGGTCTCCTGCAACTTGTCCAGTATCTGGCCCATCGTCTCCTGGGAATGGTGGTATGCTCCCAGGATGTTGGTGAGTGCCTCGTGGAGGGTCGGTTCCCTGGCCTGTCTTCCCCCATCACACAGCAGTCCTCCCAGCTTCCCTGTTGTCCTGTGCCTCTTTCCCCTGAACCGTGTGCCCACTGCCACTTGCCCCAGGTCCCTGATCATCCAGTGTTTGTGGGGTTGCCTGGGGTCCCTGTAGTGGTGGACACACTGCTGATTGACGTGTCCTGGGGACAGATGGATGGGCCCGCTCGGTGGGTGCTGTGCTGTTTTTTCCTGAGGGGGGGGGGCTCTGTGGTGGTGTGTGACTGTGGCTGGGTAACCAATTGTCCGGAGGTCCCTCATGGGCCAGGTTGGTCATCCAGATCCAAGCGAGCAGAGCTGCTGTCATCACTGTGGGCCTCTTCTGGGGGGTCAACTGGATGTTGCTGGCACCTCCTCTCCGGTGACTTTGGGTGTGGGACCTATGGGGATGTAAATGCAGTGTTATTGTTTCTGCGTGTGACATCTTGTGCATGGGTGCGTTGCTCTGTATGGTTGTGATTGCCCTGTGAGCTTTGCCTTGTGTGAGTAGTCATTTTGTGGGCTAGGTGACTCTCTCTAGTGTGCATGCTGTGGTGATGTGTGTCCATGCAGGGCTGTGAGTGGTGCCCATGCATTGGTATGGCATGCAGGGCTTAGCATTGGGATGAGTGGGTTGTGATGGTAGGTTGTGTGGGAGGTGGTGGAGTGATGGGAGTGAGGGCAAGGGTGGGGGTATGTGATAGCATGCAAGTAGGGGGGGGTGATGGTAATAGAGAGTTGACTTACCAGAGTCCAGTCCCCCTGCTACTCCTGCCAGGCCCTCAGGCTGCAGTATTGCCAAGACTTGCTCCTCCCATGTAGTTAGTTGTGGGGGAGGAGGTGAGGGCCACTGCCAGTCCTCTGTACAGCTATCTGGTGTCTTGCAACCACAGAACGCACCTTCCTCCGTAGGTCGCTCCACCTCTTCCTGATGTCATCCCTTGTTCTGGGATGCTGTCCCAATGCTGTGGGCGTAGTTCTGTTGGTGTAACGGTGTGGGTTTTGCTACCGCAAGTTTATCACTGACCTTTGGGCTGGCAGACTTGTGTTTGTGTCCGTTTAGTGACAGATTGCTATGTGTGGGTCATAATATGGGTAGCGGTATTTCCGCCGAAGTCGTTGTATGTTGGTGGCAGTCGGCATGGCGGTAAGCGGGATTTACCACCAAGGTTATAACGAGGGCCTATGTATTAGAAGTAAAGCCAAATTTCCATAAAACAGCTTCACCCAAATAGCGATTATCTTATTTTAAAGGACCCAGAGTCCCCAGTAATTGACGTGAGAGTTTGGTGGACTTCTATTCCACTAAAGGCTGCCATCTCTCAGATTTTTTAGAATGACTTTCTGTGATAGGACATTCCTTTCACTTCTACTTCATGAAACATACAATTTCAAGGACATTTTGGGGGTCATTCTGACCCGGCGGCCTGGCTGGGACCGCCAGAATACCGCTGTGCGGTCAAAAGACCGCCGCGGGTATTCTGGGTTTCCCGCTGGGCTGGCGGGCGACCGCCAGAAGGCCGCCCACCAGCCCAGCGGGAAACACCCTTCCATGAGGATGCCGGCTCCGAATGGAGCCGGCGGAGTGGAAGGGGTGCGACGGGTGCAGTTGCACCCGTCGCAATTTTCAGTGTCTGCATGGCAGACACTGAAAATCTTTGTGGGGCCCTGTTACGGGGGCCCCTGCAGTGCCCATGCCATTGGCATGGGCACTGCAGGGGCCCCCAGGGGCCCCACGACACCCCATACCGCCATTCTGTTCCCAGCGGCCAAAACCACCAGGAACAGGATGACGGTATGGGGGTCGGATTCCCCATGGCGGCGCAGCAAGCTGCGCCGCCATGGAGGATTCCCCAGGGCAGCGGGAAACCGGCGGGACACCGCCGGTTTTCCGTTTCTGACCGCGGCTGTACAGCCGAGGTCAGAATGCCCATGGGAGCACCGCCAGCCTGTTGGCGGTGCTCCCGCGGTCGTTGGCCCTGGCGGATTTTACCGCCAGGGTCAGAATGACCCCCTTTGTCTCATAGGGCATCAATTCTACTTAGAAATGGTGCTCTAAAGTCTGATACCCTGGTCTTCTTGGGTTTCTGTGGCCATGGCTGAATCTTCTAAGAAAGCCTTGTTCTGATTCCACATTTCATGTGGCAAAAAGAGGCTGTAATCAGATGATCCTAATTCCTGCATGTGAGGCACAAAACCAAGAACTGTAAGATTTGCCGCATCTTTTCAAACAAGGATATCAGCAACCTTGAAGGTCATCACCTGAGTTGGTTTCAGGAGACAAATGTGACAACCATCTTCAGGTGAGGAAGTGTTTCCTTAAGTCAAAAAGCTTGACAAGACACAGATGGAAGCAAACAGTATAAGAAGGCAGTGCTTGTAAAAGCAATTGCCCTCCATGTAAAGGCAAGCTCCTGAAAAGGGAGAAAGAGCCAGACTTATCACCACAGTTTGAGATCTCTAAACATGTCAACATGGCTCCTGGATATATGAAAGTCTCATGCCTACTCATTTTTCCGGATTGCTGTGCAATCTTACATCAAGTCTAAACTCCTTTGACTGTCGAACCTTATCAGGCAAAATAGATTTTTTTTTATTTCAGGTGTTAATCAAGAGGTTTACATCCCATAACTTCTAAATCACATCACCTTCTGCTGTATTTGTTGGAATTGGTCAATTCATGGTTTGAAAATGCTTCCTTTAGAATACACTTACCACCAATGTTGTGATTTAGGTGCTCTTCAGATTCCACTTGTACCTTGACTGGATGAATTATCTAAACATTTAAAGGGTTTGTCAGGGCTTCACCACGCTTGTCACTTGCTCCAGCAAAATGGGAAATTAACACTGTTCTTAATCAATGTATAAAATTACCTTTCAAGCCTATAGATAAGGTGGACATTAAGTACTTTCTCTTGGAAAACTGCATTGTTATTTTCCATAACCTTCAACAACAGAGTAAATGAGAGGCAGACTTTTTCCAGTAAAGACCTATATTTGTGTTTCCAAAAGACAGAGTTAGTCTAAGGAATAACCCTAACTGAATCACAAAAGTTCCATTGGACTTTCATCTGTAATTAATGCTCAAGGCCTACTTCCAACATCTTGTGTCTGAGTTTGAAATAACTATTCATTTGTTGAATATTCAATGATGTCTGAAGTTCTCTGTTGTTAGACCTGTCAGCTCATGGCATGGCTTCCCCTGTCTTTTTGGCTTCTGACCTCCTGTTACGATCCTCTGCTGAACTTTGTTTTTGCTGGCCTTAGGACCCTGGGCACTCTACCACTGCTAATCAGTGCTAAAGTGCATGTGCTCTCTGTCTAAATTGTATTGATGATTGGTTTATCCATGATTGGCACATCTGATTTACTGGTAAGTCCCTAGTAAAGTGCACTATGATTGCTCAGGGCTTGTAAATCAAATGCTACTAGTGGGCCTGCAGCACTGATTGTGCCACCCACCTGAGTAGCCATGTAAACATGTCTCAGACCTGCCACAGCAGTGTCTCTATGTGTAGTTTTAAATTGCCAATTGACCTGGCAAGTGTATCGACTTGCCAGGACAATCTTCCCTTTTACTACATATAAGTCACCCCTAAGGCAGGCCCAAGGCACCCCATGAGTAGGGTGCAGTGTATTTAAAAGGTAGGACGTGTTTGGGTATGTTTTACATGTCCTGATAATGAAATACTGCTAAATTTGTTTTTCACTATTGCAAGGCCTACCACTTCCATAGGTTAACATGGGGATTGCCCTTAAATATCTTTTAAGTGCAGTTTCCCATTGGGAGCAGATTGAGATTTGGAGTATGGGGTCTCTGAACTCACAGTTTAAAACTACATCTTTTGGTAAAGTCAGTTTGAAAATGCTACTGTTAGAAAATGGGCATTTTCTTGCTTGACCATTCTGTGCCTCTGTTTGGCTGCTGGATACCGGTCTGGGTCAGACTGACAGTTGGGCTGTCTGTGAATTCACACTAGACAGTGACACAAATGGAGCTGAGGTGTGTCCTGCATCCCCTGAGGAGGCGTTCTGGGCTAGAGTGGGAGAGAGGAGCTGACACCTGCACTTGAAACGGCTTTGCCTATCCTCACACAATACAGTCTCCAACCTACTAAAGTGTGTCTGGGGAAGGGCAAGCAAGAGGCAGGGTCTTGTGCACTACAAAGACTTTCCTTTGAAGCTTGCCTGCTTCAAAGGCAGAAACGAGTATAAGTAATGGACTGCTGACCCCACAACTTCAGAACACTTCTGGATCAAGAGGAACCTCTACCAGGGAGAAGAGCTGGATGCTTGAGGAGGACCTGCCACTCTGCCTGTTGCTTTGCTTTGCTGGCCTGCTGCTGCTACTTCTGCCCTGGGAGTGAAAAGACTGGACTTTGCTGCGTATCCTGCTTGTGAAGATTCTCCAAGCACTTGTTCTGAGCTTGCCTCCTGTTAAGAAATCTGAGGGACATCAAAGACTTCACCTACCAGCCTCTGGGTTTGTTTGCTGTGGACCCTAACTCTCCAACTGGTGACCATTCCAGTTCCTGGGCCCTTGGGAGTGTAAGCTGGCCTAAAAACAGGAAAACCAGGTACACCGACTCCGGACGGCTTCAGGACTGACGTCACTGCCTGCACCCAAAGCCGTGGTCCCAACTTGAGTGTGACGACCGCAACTGACACCACAGACCCGACACCGCTGCAGCCCTACTGAAGTCCAGTGATATCATGAGTACTGAGTGCCGTGTCACCGACGTCCGGGACAGCCAACTCCACCGCCGCACCTTTGGCTCCGTGGTGTAACCGCGACCCCGAGAGGTCGCTCCATCACATCTAGACCCACCAGATTCATCGACCCCGCCAGATCATAAGGAACCAACACCTCGCCCCAATGCCGCATCACCTCGCCCAACGCTGCAACGCCTCCCCTGTTCTGCAGTAAGGAGCAGGTACCGCACCGGATCCAGCAATGCCTCACCTCCCCGACTCAGTGCACCGGGTTGTTTCCTCATTAGCAAATGGTCCATGCGACTCCGTGACTGGCGCCTTCCTCCTAGCGAGTGGCATCGGACTGTTGGGAATGACTCTGTCAACGATACCATGATAGCCCCAGTTGGAGCTATTGTGATTCTAAGTAATATACTGAAGTTTAATCTTTGAAAATTAATATTTTTGCTTGTGTATGTTGGATTTTTGTTGTTTTGGTGTTGTTTAAATTAGATAAATATTGGTTATTGTGTGGAGTCCTTTTGTGGTGTTTCACTGTGTTACTGTGTGTGTTTGTACAAATACTTTACACATTGCCTCTGAGATAAGCCTGAGTGCTTGTGCCAAGCTACCAGGGGGTGAGCAGGGGTTATCTGAGCTGTGTATCTACCTTACCCATACTAGAGTGAGGGTCCTGACTTGGACAGGGTGTAAACTGACTGACAACTAGAGACCCCTTTTCTAACATCTGTTAATCAAACAAAAACATTCAGAAAGTCTGGTGTTTGTTGCATTTTGCCTCCCTTACAATTGGACCCGCTCTCCAAACAAAAGACAATTCAATGGATTGTGTCAGCTAGTGCTTTCTGAGATTTCAAACTGGTTCTTTTTTACACACCTCAGTGTGGGTTCAGTCAATAAGAAGTGTAGTAGCTACTGTAGCATTTAGATGCTTGCGTTCCTTTGGCAGACATTTGCAGGGCAGCAACTGGAAGAGCCTCTACAAGTTTGTGAATCATTACTGCCTATATTCAGAAATGTCAACTCTGTAGTGGGCAGGCAGTCAGCTATGGGCTGATGAGGTCATTAAGGCTGCTGTCACTAAAGTTAATGTAGAACATTTGCGGTGGCATCGCTTGTTGGTGATTCCAGATTCCAGACAGATGATACTGGATCTGGAGGGCTGGCTGGAGACATTGTGTGCTGTTCATACTATTAGCGAGTAAACTCTTTATTTCATGAAGAGACTAAGGGCCTCATTGCAACCCTGACGGTAAATCCCACTTACCGCCGTGCCGACGGCCGCCAACATACTGTGTCCGCGGCGGAAATCCGCAATGGGTATCATGACCCACACTGAGAATTCCGCCACTATACAGACACCCACACAAGTCCGCCAGACCAAAGGTCAGTGATAAACTGGCAATAGCAGAACCCACACCATTACGCCAACAGAAATACGCCCACAGTATCACAACCCACGAATCAACGCAGTGGTCTTTCAACTGCGGTAAACCATTGGCGGTACACACCGCCGCACTCAAAATACACACACATTTACAAAACACCACTACATTAGGCAATTCAAACTACACACACCTGACACACATACACATCCCACACCCACACACTCACACCACTATAAAACACACACCCACATTTCCCACAACCCCTTACAGTGAAAAATTTGGAAGAAGCAGAGAGAGAGAAAAGCAAAGACCACACCAGCATCCAGAGGCACACAACACCAACACTCATACACCATCCACGCACATCACACCACACACCCCAACACAGCACCCCACACATCACATCAACCATCACCTCACACATCATTGCACCTCAAAGACACCCCAGCTTTTCTGAGGAAGAGCTCAGGGTCATGGTAGAGGAAATCATCCGGGTAGAGCCACAGCTATTCGGATCACATGTGCAGCAGACCTCCATTGGTAGGAAGATGAAGCTATGCGGAGAATTGTCGACAGGGTCAACGCAGTGGGACAGCATCCAAGAACAAGGGATGACATCAGGAAGAGGTGGAACGGCCTACGGGGGAAGGTGCGTTCCGTGGTATCCAGATACCAGATTGCTGTACAGAGGACTGGCGGTGGACCCCGACCTCCTCCCCCACAACTAACAACATGAGAGGAGCAAGTCTTGGCGATCATGCATCCTGAGGGCCTCGCAGGAGTTGCAGGAGGACTGGACTCTGGTAAGACAAAACGTAACTACTTTATCCCCCCACCCTACCTGCATGCTATCACATACTCCCACCCTCACCCTCACTGCCATGACTTCACCACCTCCCACACACCCCACCACTCACACAACCAAGCCCTGCATGCAACAACAATGCATGGACACCCATCACAGACATGCATGGACACCCATCACCAAAGCATGTCCAATAGAGACACACCACCACAGAGCCTCCCCCCTCAGGAACAAACAGCACAGCGCCCACCCAGCGGGCCCATCCCTCTGTCCCCAGTACACGTCAATCAGCAGTGTGTCCACCACTACAGGGACCCCAGGCAAACCCACAAACCCAGGACGATCAGGGACCTGGGGTCAGTGGCAGTGGGCACACGCTTCAGGGGATGGAGGCACAGGACAACAGGGAAGCTGGGAGGACTGCTGTGCGACAGGTGGAGGACAGGCCCAGGGAACCGACCCTCCACGAGGCACGGTACTGGCCAAGTTTCAGGAGACCCAGCGGCTGCAGGAGGGACAATATACGGGGATCAGGGAGGACCTCACCAACATATATACTATCCTGGTCACCATTGCAGGGGTGCTGGCTGACATAGGCAAGACCATGAGGGAGGCAGTGTTACAGCAAAGGGCCCCTGACACTAGCCACACTGAAGAACTGCCTTCCACCTCTGCCGGCGCTAGTGGACAGGAGGCCCCACCACAGGAACAACAGCCCATCAGCACCCCACCCCCTGCAGAAGGAGAACCATCCGCAAACGGTCCCTGCGATCCAGGCAGAAGACAGAGAACACTGCCAAGACCCCCGCCAGGAAATAAGACTCTCCTGACTGTCACCCTTCTGTCCCACTCTGTCACCCTGTCCACCTTAAACTGCCATTACTCCCCTTCCTATGCCCCATTAGACAATGTGCCTGTGATACCAAGAGACTGGACTCTACTATGGACCTTCCTCCACCATCACCCCAGCCCCTTGCACATCCCCCTATACTTATGAGCAGCTAAATAAACACCCTTGAATCACAAACCAATCTGGAGTCAGTCTGTTCTTTCACAAATGTATTATTACAACATCACCAAAAAATATCAATGTAAATATTCATTTGCTCATACCAATGTATGACAGTTGTTGGGCAGCAGTACATATAGCAGAAGGCAGAATGAGATACCCAGATCTGTAAAAAGGAAATCCAAAGTGAACTGTCAGTGTTCATAGACAGAGGTGAAGAGGCAGACTTATACAATGTCCTACAGTATTCAGAAATGTGAGGAGCAGTGATAGTCTCTTACCTGTGTGTCACTGGAAGTACTGCATGAATATGTTAGTTCGGTTGTCAATACCTTCTTCCTCTGCCTCTTCTTCCTCACTGTCCACAGGCTCCACCGTGGCAACAAGACCATCATCAGGCCCATCCTCCAGCAGAAAAGGCACCTGGCGTTGTAATGCCAAGTTGTGCAACATGCAGCATGCCACGATTATCTGGCACACCTTCTTCTGTGATTAGTATAGGGAGCCACCTGTTAGATAGAGGCACTGAAATCTGGCCTTCAAGAGGCCAAACGTCCTCTCAATAATACGCCTAGTTCGCCCATGTGCCTCATTGTAGCGTTCCTCTGCCCTTGTCCTGGTATTCCTCACTGGGGTCAGTAGCCATGAGAGGTTGGGGTAACCAGAGTCATCTGCAAATGTTGAGTGAGAACTGTTAGACACACACTTACCCTTAGGGACTACCCCATACCCAGACACCTACTCATACTGTGTGGGGATCCTGGGCTCACCTATTAGCCACACCCGGTGCCTCTGGAGTTGGCCCATCACATAAGGGATACTGCTATTCCACAAATTGTAGGCGTCATGCACAGAGCCAGGATACTTGGCAGTCACATGAGAGATGTACTGGGCCGCCAAACACACCATCTGCACATTCATCAAATGGTAGCTATTTCGAATTCTGTACACTTGTTCATGTCTGCGGGGGGGGGACAAATGCCACATGGGTACCATCAATCGCACCAATGATGTTGGGGATATGTCCCAGGGCATAGAAGTCAGCTTTCACTGTGGGCAAATCCTCCACCTGTGGAAACACGATGTAGCTGCACATGTGTTTCAGCAGGGCAGACAACACTCTGGTCAACACGTTAGAGAACATTGGCTGAGACATCCCTGATGCCATGGCCACTGTTGTTTGAAAGGACCCACTTGCCAGGAAATGGAGCACTGACAGGACCTGCACGAGGGGGGGGATTCCGGTGGGATGGCGGATAGCTGACATCAGGTCTGGCTCCAATTGGGCACACAGGTCTTGGATGGTGGCATGATTAAGTCTGTAGGTGATAATGATGTGTCTGTCTTCCACTGTCGACAGGTCCACCAGGGGTCTGTACACCGGAGGATGATGCCATCTCATCATCTGTCCCAGCGAATGTGCCCTATGACAGAGAATGGTGAGTAGAGGGTCAGGTAACACATAGGTTGCACAAATGTCTTTGCAGTACTGTGAGTAAATCCGTGTGTGGCATAGTTTGTCCATATATATGCCAAATTGCTCTGTGACACAGTTAGGTGCCATGCCATGTGCCCCCCTGAAATGGCGGCTGCCTGACCTGTGAGGAGAGACAAGGGGAAATGAGGTAACTGCGCTGGCATCCTGCAGCGTTGCGGAAGGCAGTCGAAGACCGCTGCGCAATTCAGCATTGGTTATCATTGGGCCGAATGGGTTCCAGGAGCCAATGACTATGTGCGCGGGCGGTGACGGTACACACTGCTGCGGATGTGACCGCCATTTTCTATCTGTTCACTTACTTGATACCTGACCTTCAACAGGAGAGGACCTACACTGCAAGTGCTGCTGTGACCTCAGTCTGGAAGTGACAATGGCTCGAGTGTCTGGGAAAAGGGCCCCTGCCTTCACCGCGGAGGAGTTGGACAGACTGGTGGATGGGGTCCTCCCCCAGTACACGCCACTCTACGGTCCTCCAGACAAACAGGTGAGTACACTGTGAGCATGCTGCGTGGCCGATGCCTGTTTTGAGTCGTGTGGATGGAAGATACATGGGGGGGTCTGAGGCCTGCATGTGAGGATGGTGAGTATCTGCGCAGGGCATGGGTGGGAATTGGTGGCCAATGAGTCTGATGGTCGGGACGGCTGAGTAATTTCCTTTGCTCCTGTACCTTTCCTCTAGGTCAGCGCCCACCAGAAGAAGGGTATTTGGCGTGCCATCGCCAAGGAAGTGCGGACCCTGGGGGTCTATCATAGACGGAGCACCCACTGCCGCAAGACATGGGAGGACCTGTGCCGCTGAAGCAAGAAGATGGTGGAGGCCCAGCTGGGGCTGGCCTCCCAACATGGAAGGGGTGCCCGTCGCACCATGACCCCCCTCATGTTCCGGATCCTGGTGGTGGCAGATCAGGAGTTGGATGGGCACTTGAGGCCATCGCAGCAGCCACAAGGGCGTGAGTATAGTGTCATTATGCTGACTCTGTGCGCCTTACTAATTGTCTGGGCGGGGATGTGGGCTGTGGGTTCCCCTAGGCCAGGGAGGACTTGGTAGGGTAGGTCCCTTGTTGGGCAGTCTCAGGGGCACTCCAACCCCAATATTTTTATTGGCCATCTACTACTGGGCAGGCTCCTGTGGGTTCCAGGTGTGCAGCAAATGGTGTTAGGCATAGTACCCCATGGGCTGGTGACTTTCCTACTAACTGCTAGTGCATGGCCTAGTGCATAGGGCTGCTCCCTGTGTGCTGGGTCCACCAATGGTAGTGGTGTTGCTGGCATTGACCATGTGTGTTTTCTGTCTTTCCCCCCTTCTTGTTTTGTCACCCTGTCCTTGTGTGCATTAGCATCATCTGGCGGAGGAGCTGAGGCACCGGCGATGGAGGGAGCTGCATCCCACATGGCCCAGGAGGGTGATTCCACGGAGGGTGAAGGCACCAGTGGGACGGAGGGCATGGGGAGCTCCACAACGGGGAAAGGAGGGGATACCAGCGACAGCGACTCCTCCTCTGATGGAAGCTCCCTGGCGGTGGCGGACACCTCTGTGCCCACCCCAACAACAGTTACAGCCGCCACCCCCCCACCAGCACCGCCCTCCCAGCAGCCCCTCAGTGTGTTCCCCGTGCCTGCTCCCCTAGGAGGGTGGGCATCTCCTTCGCCCCAGGCACCTCAGGCCCTGCTGCCCTGAGTGAGGAGGCTATTGACCTCCTGAGATCCCTCACTGTTGGGCAATCAACCATTCTGAATGCCATCCAGGGTGTCGAGAGGCATTTGCAGCAAACAAATGCATCCCTGGCGGGCATTCATTCTGACGTGGCGGCCCAACAGAGAGCATTTCAGGCTCTGGCCTCAGCACTGATGACAGCCATTGTCCATGTGTCCAGCCTCCCCACTCAAACTTCCACTACCCAGACCCAATCCCCTGTACCTCAGCCTATCCCATGTACATACATCAACACACAAAAGTGGCTCTGGCAAACATAAGCACCACGCATCCCACAGGCACTCACACAAGCACCATACCCATGCACACAGCACACATACCAACATCCACTTCCTCCACTGTGTCCCCCTCCTCCACATCCTCCACTTCCCTTCCAGTCTCGTCTCCCCTCACACCTGCATGCACTACATCATCAACCACTGCCTCCATCACCAGCACGCCCATAACTATTCTCTGCTCATGTGCAGTCACCTGTGTCCTCTCCCAGTGTGTCTGTAAGCCCTCCTCCCAAAGTACACAAATGCAGGCACACACCCACTCAACAGCCATCCACCTCACAACAGCCTCCAACCCATGCACCTTCACCCAAACTCAGCAAACGTACACCTCCTACAACCACTCCCTCTTCCTCCACTCCCACACCCCCTCCATCTTCCCGTCCCAGTGTGTCAAAAAAACGTTTCCTAGCAAACATTAACCCTTTTCCCTACACCTCCCCCATCCTTCCCCTAGGGCCAGTATGTCTAGATCCCAGCCCAGCACCTCAGCCACCAAATCTGCATCCGCTGTGGTCCCAGCTACTCCAGTATGGTCTAAGGTGGCACCCGTCAGAGCTGCCAGTGTGCCACTGACAGAAAAGAAGGACCACCCTATTCCTCCACTTGCGAAAGGTCAAAAAGGGGCCTGCTTCCAGCAGGGGACAGCACACCACCCACCCAGCAAGACCTCGCCCAAACACTGAGTGGACAGTGCCAAGGTCCATGCAGGGACTGTCAGGATGGGGAAGGGCCACAAGCCAAAGGACACATCACATATGGGCACGATGTCTCCTGGTGAGGGGCTGGTGACCACCATATCATCAGGGATGCCAGCCACTTGCACCCCAGTCACCACTGCCGCTCCGAGCGCCACCTACACCGCCACCTGCACCGCCACTTGCACCGCCGATGCCACAACATCAGTCTGCAGCATCCTCCCGATGGATCAGCCATCCGAGGTTGCCAGAGACAGTATGGTGTCTCCATCCACCACAACAGTCACTTGCACCACCGCCAGCACTGGCAGCATCTCCTCCGCAGCCAACGCCACCTGCACCCCCATCAGCACCGCCACGTGCACAGCCGATGACACTCTGTCGGACGTCAACCCCATCCCCAATGTGCACCCGTCAGGGACTGCAGGTGACGTCTTGGACCCTGGACATGCCACTTAGGACACCACCTCCAGCACTGACACGAACCAGCAATTGGCAGCCTAAGTCGCTGCAGGATGGAGTGTGGCACTGCCTCCATAGAGTATCATGCTACCTGTTCCAGGTACATCGCGTGGCTGAAACACCCTGGTGAGACGAAGTGAACTGCCACACCCCAGGTGCAGCATCACTGGGCACAAAGCCCCAGCCAGAACCAGTGGAGAGATACATCCACTCACCCAGTCTTTGGCAGGATGAAGCACTCTGGGCACAAAGCCCCCTCCAGAACCTGTGGAGAGATACATCCACTCACCCAGTTCTTGGCAGGATGAAGCACACCGGGCACAAAGCCCCCTCCAGAACCAGTGGAGAGATACATCCACTCACCCAGTCCTTGGCAGGATGAAGCACACTGGGCACAAGGCCCCCTCCAGAACCAGTGGAGAGATACATCCACTTACCCAGTCCTTGGCAGGATGAAGCACACTGGGCACAAGGTCCCCTCCAGAACCAGTGGAGAAGCCATCCACTTGAGAGACTGTGGCTTGGTACTCCCCAGGACCAAGAAGTGGGCAGTGCAGCCACTTGAGAGACTTGAGAGACTGTGGCTTTGCACTCCCCGGGACCAAGCATTGGGCATGGAGTCCCCTCGAGGAGCAGTGGGGTCGTACCATCATCCAGCTGAGGTGCCCCCTCCCCTTCCCCCTGAAGTGCCTGTTTTTTCATCGACCTGATGCCCCTGCAGTGTTCTCTCCGTTTTGAGGCAGGTGCCATGTGTGGGCTTCGCCCATGCTTTTTGGGACCACTGGTCCTCGGACATTTCATGGGACAGTGTACAGACTTGTGTACTTGCTGTAAATATTTATGTATACTGTTTATTTGCTGTTCTCTTGGTCTTACTAATTGTTCGAATATTACACTAGTTCAACTCATTTTGTTTTGTCCTTGCGTTCTTCCAGGGGGTGACGGGGTGTATCTGTGATGTTATTGGATATGTGTGTGTTGTTGTGGGTGGGGGGTGGGGGTGTTGCGTGTCGCGTGTGTGTGTCACTCCCTTTTCCCTCCTCCCCTCCCCTGTGTGCTAGGTGCCGTACTCACTGTCGTCGTCGCCACCGCCGCATTCTTTCCACTTCGTGATGTATTAATAGGTACAGCAACATGGGTAGGATCTGCAATTCGGGCTCCATGGCGTCCTGGTTCTTCGTTGAGTGTCGAAAGGCGAGTGGTTTCCCTTCTGTGTTCTGTTTCCGCCGTGCTTTTGATGGCGTTGCTACCGCCCCGGAAAAGCTGGCGGATTGGTGCCTTGTTATAGTGTGGGCGGTACATTGTCTTCCGCCTGTCTGTTGGCGTTTTCCGCCATGGTCGTGATCCCAATTTTTTTACCGCCGGCCTGTTGGCGGTATTACCGCCGCTTTAACACCGACCGCCAGGGTTGTAATGAGGGCCTAATCCTTCATGTGTCACTACACAGTCCTTCAGCATCCTTGTTAAAGTGAACCACTTCCAGCCTTTTTATATATATAATTGCAGTTTTTTGCTTACTTACGATATTTGTTCAAGCATGCAAATCTATGAAAGTTCAAATGATTGAGAAGAAACGTGATTTACCTGTAACTACAGTTCTCTAGCATTGTTATATGTCATGGATTCATAAGGCACTTTCCCCTCTCCCAAATCAGAGTTCTGAGGTTCTTCTGTGTTTACACTCATGCTATAGATAATCTGAGGTATGGGGGGGGTGGCCTTCAGGGCACTCATGTCATCAATTGGACTCTGGATCTTTTCAAATAAGGTGATTGGACTACTGGAGTGAAGCTGTTTCCTGTGCATTTCTACAGCATTTGACTTTACTTAAAATGCCTAAACACCATGGGACTCTTAAGCTCAATGATAGTTTAAGCTCAATGACAGGGAATGATTCAAGCAGAAGAACCTTGAAAGGTGCCAATACTGGAGCAGAATTTAGTACATAGTACTATGCATAGCACTATAAAATGACTTGAATTTAGAAGTAATTTTATTGCACTTGCAGCCGAGTGGATTAATTAAAAAATGCATGCATGTTCACTTTGCCTTACATGTTGAAGCACCTTTTCAGTACCAGTAGCATTGTCAATGTAAGTCCAATAAACATACCAAACAAAATCTTGTGAGCCCTCATTACTCTGGAAAAAATGATCAATAATGAAAAATGTTTCCTTCTCCAAAAATAATGAATTCTGTTAATTGTAGTTTTTGTTTGTGCGGTTATAAACATAAAACTTTCAGCGTGCAAAATGCTGCTGATCCAAAAAGGACTCTTGGGACGGAAAAGTCCTCTGCATGATAGGAGATGTGTACCCTTTCTCTGAGTGCCCAGCTATACTGTTGTCTGGATCCCTAATGCTGATCTTTTGTCATAGGCGAACACGGATCATGCATGTGTGTCATGACATAGGCCTGTTTTATGGATTATGGTCTTGTTGGACTGGGAGTGCCCAGGCACTACCCTCATAGTGGTGGAAGGCTACCACCGTCACCAGGAGTTAGGCAGCACAAGCCTGTGGTGGCAGCATACTGTGTAGTGATTAGTAGTAGTGAACAGGATTGCTTTACCCTTTGTCACTGGAGTGATGCCTACAGGCTCACTCAACTTTTTTAAAGTTCATCTGCTGTGCACTTAACTCACCCTTGGCCTACCTTGGGTAGATTTGGAGTGCTGTACAATGCAAAAGTGGTGATTCTGCATTTGTTGTATGTGGGCCTGGGTAGGTTACAGTACAAAGGTGGGGCAGTACTGTGCAGTATATGTGTGGTTAGTACATATGCTGTATGTATGGCTGCCTGAGAGGAATACAGTACATGAGATATATAGTGCTGTGCATAGTGCATGCATAGGGGCTGTATGTACTGGGTGTATGTGTGCTTGTGGGAAGTATAATACATGAGGAGTTGTGCTGTGCATACATAGTGGGTTTGTGTGCTGGCAAAGCCTGTGCTTTGAACCAACACATATTGGTTAAAGATAGGAAACCTTCAGTGCTGGGCAGTGTGCTCAGACTGAGTGTGTGCTGGATGCATGGGTACATGTGAGGGTACAATGCATAGAGGTATTCATGCTGAACAGAAAGTTGGCCACAAACGTATGCTGAGCGAGTGTGTGTGCAATGGTGCATTGTATGGAGGACCCTGGATTCCATTTTGGGAAGCCCAGGCCTTCCTGATGAAGACACAAGGAGAAGAGGAATCCCCTCAGACAGATTTGTCTATTACTGCATTACTGTGAGCTGTGTAGGGGCACACTGGAGGGAAGGAAGAGACTTCCTTTAAATCTCAAATGACTGCTCATTGATTCAGTGATAGATCACAAGGAAGGAGCTGGTACACATCTCAGGAAAGGAGATGGAGCTTCTAAGAGGATCATAAAGAGTAGGACTGGGGTCTTGAATTAACCCTTTGATGCACACATCACGTTGGCTGACATCCAGGTGTAAACTCTGGTCACTCCCATGAATTATGTTTTGGAAAATCATCTTTGGAGTCATGCGTTCTGTGGCAGACCTCTTTCATGAAGAAAGATGAAAAGAAGTGCCCACTTCAAAAGAAGCAGAACCTCAGCATAACACTTAGAAGAACCAGGCCCCTAAATCACATCTGGTGTTTGGAAAACGACTCTAAGAATGCCGGGGGGCCATCAGTGACTTAATTGGGTAGGTGCGTGAAACTTTAGTCCACTGTGTATAGGGCGATCGCACCAACAAGTCAGCACCCAATAGTGAGCAACATGGTAACCCCCATATGCCAGAAGGGGCTGCTGGTATTACTGTAGCCAACTTTTCAGTTTGTGGCCCGAATGTGGCTCTAGGGCATACACTGTTGAAGGTGCTGCCGCACTATAGATACTTGTGACTGAAAGCTTGAAGAATCAAAAGGGAACTCTTGAGTATGGCCTAATAGTTTGCATTCCCTGATGCTGCATCTATGAATCAGGCATAACCCTGAACATGTGATATGTAGGAGAGTGGGGTAGGGATTCGCTTGTCAATTACTAGAGCTCCAACCTCAAGGGGGCTTGTGTTGTTACATTATACAGGAATTACATGCTATATCTAGCACGTTGTATTTCCTCCTGCATGACACAAAGGCAAGGAGAGTGGAGAAGAAGAAAAAACTTTAGCCCCCTGAGCAAGGGGAGTCTGAAGAATAATTGCATATTTCTAGAGGGGACCTATAATCCGTCATTAAGAAGGCTGTGGATACGGCCATGATGGAGAAGGAGCTCCCTGCTGAAGGATTGAAATTGAACAGACAATCTCTGCTGAAATCTGCCATCTTCAGTGACCTGCCATTTGTCACTTCCTCAATTCAATCTTGTCTGTCTGACGTTTGGGAGCCTGTGGTGGGATCTGTTTGCCTCCCCAGAAAAAACACAATGTCCTCTTTTTTTGCACAGAGATACTATCTCTTCTAGCATGTGAAGTAGATGTTCTGGCAATCAGAACCACAATCTGGAAATCCTTCTGCCTCCGGGGTTGCTTTATGCTTTTCCTTCAATTCCTATCCTGCCAAAGAATTTCCAGAAGTTCAGGATGGAGAACGCCCATGTGATTCTGATTGCACACTACTGGCCCAGACATCAATGATTTCCTCTCATTCTGTCTCTATCCAAGGGACAGTTTTTTCATCTCCTACACGACCAGGCTGCCCTTGAATACCCAGTGGGAAAACGGTTGTGTCTGATGGCGCAGCTGTTGAAAGAGTGAGATTAGGGAATTTGGCTGCTCTTCCCAAGTAGGTCTGAAGATAAATTTTTCTCCGAAATAATCTACCCAGAAATCCTATAAAAAACACTAGAAGTATTTTTCAATATGGTGTTCTGCAATATTTGAGGATCCTACTGTGATTGATCCCTTTAAAATTCTTCATTTCTTAAGTATGGTTTTGTGACAGGATTAACTGAGAGTATACTCTTTCCTCTCAATGGGCGGCAATAAAAGCTTTTTATACTTTTTCTGATGATTTCACCACATTTTCTCTCCTGGTATTAGGGTTACTCAAGAGCTTCAGTTTGCAGAGGCCTTCTGTTAGGAAGGGAATTCCTTCTTAATATCCGTCTATTGTTTTACGTGGATTACGTTGTGCTCCTTTTGAGCCTCTTGAGGATTCAGAGTTGGTCTGGTTGTCTGCTAAGGTAGTGTTCTTGGTGGCATTTACTTTAGCCACATTTCTGGAAAATGTATGGGCTCTCAAGGCTGCCTTTCCCTATCCAAAATTATTTTCTGATCATGCAGTACTTAGTTTAGATCCCAAGTTTAGTCCTAAGGTCTCTTATACCTTCCATTATGCTCACTAGGTTGTTTTACCTGCATTTTCAGACCCATCTTCGAAATCTCCTCCCCCACTCTAGAGGTCAGAAGGGATTATCTGATTTATTTAGAATGCAAAAAACCTTTTTGATTATCAAACTTTTTGTTTTTTTGTGCATGGTTCTGTTGCAAGGGGAAAGTAGGTTTCTACTCAGACTCTGAGTAGGCGGGTTGGTCCGGCCATTCCTGCGCATAATTTTCTATGGGGGAACCCCTTCAGGCTGACGTCCTTTCTCACTAGGTTTCTAACTCCGTGCGGGTGTACTATACTAAGAGAATTTGGTGCTCTGGGACTGGAAGGACTGGACGAGCGTGCAGTCCGTTTTTCATTATAATTAGTGGAGACCCAGACGGAGGCGGGAGTGCAGATAGATCAGCCGGACGGATACCCGCCCGGCATAATTCGTTTTTGAATTGGAACTCCGTCACGGCACATACACATGGAATGATTGTTTGGGTAAGTGTTATAACATAGTGATGTATTTTTGAAAGTTTGAGCGTGGGGGATGATTTGATTGGTGTTGGGAATAAGACGTAAATACTCCTTTGGAAAGCGAGTATTACAATTAGCATTGCAGACATGTTTTCTTTGGATAATCGTAGTGCTGTTGAGTACTTGGCATGGGGGGGTTAAGTGTTTAGGTTGGTTAGACTTAGTTGGTATACATGGTAAATTACTTGATATGTATTGTTGTTTTTGCTTGACAGATGGTATACACACTAGGACAGGCGAGTTTAGTAAGCTGAATACATATGGTTACAGTATTAAAGAGTTGTTATTTTCAACATTTGAATTATGGTAGTAATACGGTATCAGCAATATGCAGGTAAGAAACTGGATTTGGTGTGGTTTTTCTTTCCAACATCTGGGTCTATTAGAGGACCACTACAGTTTGAGGTTACCCTATGGTTCAGAAGGAGTGGTGAATTAAGTTTTGGTCTCCCTATATTAGACAGCTTTTGTGCATTCCCCACAAATCTATACTAACATCACGATTTCTAAATTACTCAATGATGCACAGAATCAAAAATGGATATGATTATATGGCACTAACATGCCTGAGCATGCATGTCTACTAATGCTACAAAAATCATCCATCCCACCCTTTGGTGAACTGGTGGTGGATTTCCATTTATTCATATATTTCTGATAACTGACTCAGATTTTATTGACTAGAACTTATACAATTGCAGCCCTGACGAAGTCATTGGGGAAACCCCCAACGAAACACGTGTTGGCTGCGAGGATGGATGTGAGGTTTAAATGGACGGTGAGGCCCAAATTGAATGACACGCATGGAAAATATATGAGAATCAATTAGGATGACACACATGGAGAACATTGTCGAGCACAGACTTAACGATTTGGAATTTGGAGATTTGGTCATGAAATAGATTGGAACAAGATACACGACGTTCTTTTTGAATCTTCATTGATTTGGACCTGGACTAATATTTCATCACAGAACATTGGAATTTTTGTTGAAGTTTATATGCATTTCATTTTGATCATATTTTCTAGAAATACACGTAATTAGGTTTTGGCTATAGAACACTGACTCTGTAATACTTTTTGATCAATTTTGGTGAAGTCATGTTATTGTACGAGTGCCTCTTGTCGCTCATCCTTTCTCACTAGGGCAGTTTCCACCTCTTGGGCAGAGGCAGGGGGTCTATAGATTAACAATGCTAGAGTCACATAAATCATGCGCAAGACCAAGTGATACATGTACAGAAACAACACAGGCTGACCAAAGCATCTGAAAATTCTCAATCTAGCTAAAGCATCTATCATTTAACACTCAAGAACCACAATGCAAAATAGCAACAATAACAGATGAAAAATGGAAACAGAATATATTTAGCAATCACAGATGAATTTTATCTAACAGTCAAATTTAGAATTTGGCATCCATAACTATTACTCTGATTCGATAAGCATGTTTGGGCTTCATGCAAAAAGAAAAAGATGACAAAAATTAATTTGGAAAACATCTGACTATGGCGCTAACCAAATTTTGGCTGACACCAGGGCAATCACATTTCCCAAAACACACGTTTTCACTTAGGCCTTTAAATACACATTATTTCATTATTTCAAATGATGTTTTAGTGACACATTTTTATTAATAATGTTTGCTCTCTAACACTGCTTACTGTTAATCTTCATTACTTCGATTGGGGTCCTCCTTGTCGCAGTCTTCTTCCCTCCCTCCCTGGTTGCACATAGTTGTCCGCAGCTCGGTGACACAACAGGAGGAAATGAGGGGGGAGGAGTCATATAAACAAAATAGAGTAAATAGAAGAAACACTTTCATGCTGCCCCTGTCGGGGGAGGGACAATCCCTCAGATGTAAGGATTGGGATGAGGAGGATCCCTAATCGGGGTAAAGAAGTTTACCAGTAACAGGGCCAGACTGACCACAGCATTTTCTCAGGAGGCTGGAAGGGTGGGGGCTGGTTGTGCAGCGGTGAGGGCTAGTTTTGAGACTGGGTGCAGTTTTGCAGCAGGAATGCTGCAATATCAGCCCCCCAGTAACAAAAGCAACAGCAAGCTCGCCCGTTGCATACACATGCCCCACCCACCCCTGACCCCGGGACTGGTCCAACAAAATTGTCAAGTCTGCTTTGGGTTGCCAGTCCAGCCCTGACCAGAAAGTAACAGATTCGTTTCCAGACTGTCTGCTGTCTTGTTGCTCTGAAACTAGGAGTGGAAATATGTTTGAAAATGCTCAAATTACACTTTTCCTTGCTGCATGAACTATTGTTAGCAAACAATGCCATGTGAAGCCTGCCCTTTCAAGAGGAGACAGTGAAACAGATGTTATTGCCTGAAATAAAAATCGATGTAAAGGTCTGTGTTTTTTCATTTATTTGGCGAAACCTAGAAGGGAGGCAGCAGAGAGCTCCTTATGAAATTAGGAAAATATTGTAGATTTTGTGCGTACAATTACATAAAATGAGAGTCTTTGGTCTGTTTCACACATATACAGCAATCTTGTTGGACACCCGAAAACTTGCTGGAAACTAACATTGAACAGCCAGAGCTTCATAAAAGATGTTAATTGCGAATTTTGCTCCTCTTTTTGGTGTTTGATGAAAACAGGTCTTGGTATTTTCAAGACAACATCAGGAAGCAACTTTGGAAGACTTCTGAGCACTTAAAAGAACCTGATGACTTTGAGGAAAGCAACAAAATTCATCATGTGTGGTGTTCTGTTGAAAGAAAGACATTCTAAGGAGAAAGAAACCAGTATATGGTATAGGACTTTTAAGGCTTTATAGGAAAAACAGGTTGTGTAGTCACCTGAAACATTTTGCATTACGGTTTTCTACAAAATAACCATTATGGGACTGATTCACAAAGATTTTTGCGGAATTGATTTGTCTTGGGTGGGCCAAAAATCATGTGTGGTTGTATTTTAACACCTGACAAGGAAGAACATTTGACAATGGAAACTATGCAAATATGCAAATATGATAGGATTCCACAGTCAGTAGTTGAAGGTTAGGATGAAAAACGAATGTCTGTGGGGTTGGATTCGGAGAGGTCATACAAGATACGAGGAGCACCAGAACTTTATGGGCATTCACAATCTTTTTGTATTGTTGTTCCTCTTGTTGGCCCTGTGTGTATATAGGAAGTTGGATGCTAATTAAGTGAATTCATTATTTCCTTGTTTAGTGCACATTCACGCTGAGACACCTTGGTTCTAGAAGTACTAAAAGGCAAAACAAAAAAGCAGGTATAGCTAACAAGATATAGGTCTTCAGCCTTTTTCGGACATGTTAGTGTTAGTAATCCACAGTGCGACTCAGCTTGATTGGTAAAGTGTTCCAGAGCTGAGAGACAGTCATGGCTCTGATGAGATGAAGGAAGCCATTCTTGTCGGACTACTAGTGCAAGGTCTGATAGAAACATCTGGCTTGTTTCATAAAATGCCTGGTGGATCAAGCACAGTGAATTGAGAGGAACTTGCTGTTTTAGAGGAAGCCAAAGAAACAAGCAGCGAGCCATAGACTCATGATCAAATTTGACAAACCCACAAACCTGCTTGACAAACAAGTCCTGGAGACGCTAATACGTGTGAATCAAGGACTTTGACAGACTACCATAGACAGCATTGCAGTGGTTCATGTATGAGAGGAAACTTGCATCTATCACTGATGTATGCGTTGAAGCGGTTAAAAAGGGAGAATCTTTAGCACTATTCTGACTTACAAAAATCTGTAGACCAAGACCTTAAATTTTAAGAAATTATTTATATTTCAAGCTTAGATGGCACCTAAAAGTCACCTAGCTTGGCAATAGAGTGTGAAGTCTGCCTTCTGCAAATGAAATGATTTTAATGTATAGACTCTTAGGCATGCCACTGGAACTGACATTTTGTGACTGCTTTGCGTCCTCGTTTACGTAGTGATCCACTTGCAGGGATGCACTTCCTTCATGAAGTGTATCCTCCCAAGATGGCAGCGAAAGTGCAACAACTATTCCCCATAAGATGGCTGCCCCCTGTGAATGACATTGTTTAAGGAGCACAACAGCAAGTCCCCAGTGTCAAATACATCTGTGGCAAAACACAAAATGATGGAGGCCCCCTGCATATTATAAGGAGGGGCCCGAGTCTCCCAAATCTCATAGATATTCATTGACTTTGATCTGACTAGGGGCCTCCTGAAATGCTGATGGGGGCCCTGAAGGGGAGGGGCTCCTTCTCCTAAAATGGCTGCTGGGGCGTGTTTCACCCCTGGAAAGTAGAGGTAGTACAAGATGGACTCTTCAAGGAGCAATTCACCCTCAAATCCCTGTCGCAAATCACAGTATCAGCAGGTGTACTATGTAGAATGCAGAAATCAACTAATCAAACTTTGTCTAGTAATAATTAGCAGCAGCCCAACTGAGTGCACAGTGGAAGTACTCTGAATTTTTGTGTCACAAAAAGTAACACATCTTCTCAAATCGAGGGTGTAATGTTTTATTGGTCAGCCCCTAATGTGGCCAAAAGTGCAACGATTTCTCCTTGTTCTTCTCTTCGCCGGAGTTTTTAAGACCCGAGCACACTTCTAAACTTAATTTTAAAAATCACTCAGGGGAAAGGTTTTAATCGTTTTGGTCATTTGAAACCGCAGAATTTCTCAGGGAGATCGGATGGACTGGATAAACCGGTTTATATTTGTTGCTACCCAACAATCTCGCATTCATTGACGCCCATCACCTCAAGGCTTCACATCGGAATAATGACCTTTGTATCACGTGACAAAAACTGACATCAAACACGTACAAGGGCTGGCCACGCTTTGGAGTTGCACCGAGTCTAGTTCCCTCGGAAAAGCCTCGGTGGGGCGTGAGGAATGTGCACATGTAAACTAAACCCCTCTCTCTAGTGCCTTTCTCAAAAAGCACTTCTAGAATTTCTTTCTGCTTCTCAGCTTGTCTTCTCAATCTCAGGCCTTTCTTAGGGGAAACACATTCTCAGTCTAGTGATTATTGAAGCCTTAAAACATTGCTAAAACAAAAGTTTATTCGGTTTATTTTAGAGCGCAGACTTTAAATGGCCCCTAGTTTGTGTGACATGTGTAAACATTTAGAGGAATCGGCGGCGGTGCTCTCAAACAATCGGTGCTCACAAGCAATGAAAGCGAGGTTGTCGTCTAACTGCCAGAGCTGCTGGCTGTGGAGCTGGAGAATCGGGTTCGAGCCTCGGCGTCGATTCAACATCCTGTGATTCCGCGTAAATAACACCCCCTACCAAAAATTAATGTGTCCTTGTAAAGTGCCCCAATATCTTTGGGTCTATTTCGAGTCACGTAAAAAATACAGAAGGGGCTTGCGGGGCCTGCTCCATCCCTGACTTGTAAAGGGTCTCGCAGAGGACTACCGATAGAGCAGAGTATGGCCAGCGGCTGGGTCCTGGGGCAGCTGTAAAACATTAAAACTTCATGCCCCTTTAGGGGATGAAGTGCATAAGGTTTGAAGTCTTGAACCATCCCCCAGGGGCCAATGAATGTGAAGAGCAGTAGCCATCGAACTCTAGAAGTAAGATGTTGAGCACCAGGCCACCATCGAAGGATAGCTAAAAGATGCACAAACCCATCAAAGAATCTCCCAGAAGCACTGTGACTGCAACCAGTGCTTGTGAAAGTACATTCATCTTTGACTCAACTCGCAGGCCAGCTGTAGGTGGTGTGAAATCATCTGAGACAGATCATGCAAGGGAGAGGATGTGGCATTATGTCCAGAGCTGCCCACTTTGGAACTGGGGAACCAGGTTCAAGTCTTGGTTCAACGTCCTGCATTTCTGGGTAAATCACTTATGGGCAGGTGTCTCATTATTTTGAATAGCAATTACCTAATTGCGATTCTCTACGAGTCGCAACTAGATAATTGCTATTTGAATGTATGAAACTCCATGAGTATCATTTAGCGTTTACTAATAGGTTGTAATTTGACCTACCTCATTAATGTTGATGAGGCAGGTCGCAATTTGTGACCTATTAGGAAACTCTAAAATCACCGGGATGGTGGCCTGCTGGGCTCAGCAGACCACAATCTGTGATTGCTTTTAAATAAAGCAATCTTTTTTTTTAATGCAGTCTGTTTTCCCTAAAGAAAAACAGGATGCATTTAAAAAAACAGAATTTAAAAGTTTTATTTTTATTTTTTAAGAGTAGGCA
The DNA here is from genome assembly GCF_031143425.1 of Pleurodeles waltl. Lineage (NCBI taxonomy): Eukaryota > Metazoa > Chordata > Amphibia > Caudata > Salamandridae > Pleurodeles > Pleurodeles waltl. The sequence goes on along the minus strand of NC_090447.1, from coordinate 1,388,112,242 downwards.
GTGGTCCGTGCGACCACTGCCTACGCTTAAAAACGCTTTCACTATCATTCACAAAGGGGGAGGGGTCCCTTGGAGACCCCTTCCTGTTTGCGAATAAGTTGCCACCTACTTGAAGTAGGTGGTAAAATGCAAACGTTTTGGATTTAACATGTTACCGAATCACAAAATGGAATTCATACATTCCAAGATGCATTTTTGTAGTTGCAAACAGCCCGATTGCACCGTTTGCATCCGCAAAAATGCATGATACATATGGCCCTTAATCACTTTGTGCCTAAAAAAAAAGCTGAATGTGAACCTTGTGTAATGTAACTGGTGCTTATGTAAAGTGCTCCAATAACTTTGAGTCAAGTTCGCTCTATGTAAGAGTTAAATTAAGATCAGGTACCTGGGAGAGAAGGTTCCAGCGGCATACCCATCAGGGGCAGCTCCTCCTCTAGGCTGGAGGAGCGTCGCCCCTCTGCCAGCAGCAGGAGCTGCAAAACTTTTATAGTAAAACATAATAAACTTTGTTTATCATGTTTTTACTATAAATGTGGTTGGGGCCACGGGCGTCACAGGGACAGAGGGGGAGTGCCCAGTACTCCCCCTCATTGCGCATCTATGTTTGGCCGGCCGTCTTGGCACTGCGTTGCCGGGTTTGAGTGACCAGGCAGAGGCTCCCATTCTGCCTGCGTCAGGATTGACCGCAGGGCAGGCTGGGAGCCTGTGCCTACAAGGAGGGAGGAGAGCAGAACAGATGGAACGGTGCGGGAAAAAGGCACGTTGTATTTATTTTGTCCATCCTCCCTGCCACGCACCACGCTGCCCCGCCCCTTTACCCTCCCGTGAGCTATGCTTGATAGCAATGCACTCCAAAAGCTGCATTTGGAATCATGCAGTGGAGCCAAGGTTTGCCATTACATTTAGAATTTTAGGGATCATTTGTAAAGCATTTCATAGTAATATAAGTTGTGTTTTTACGATGTGAACTATGAAGACTCTAGCAAACTCCATGGTACAGCTACCTTAAGGGCAGAATACTGTATCTAATAAGTATAAAGGGGGTCATTGTCAGAGTTCCGTACAACATAAAACAAGAAGCATCAAGTCTGCTTCAATTATGCTCCAGGATGACATATTCTTTAGACTGTGGTGCATTATTCCATCAATTACCAATTGGTATTTTGTTCATGTAGCTGCTTCTAAGCTTAAGTTAGGAAACATGTTGCAATGTTTGAAAAAGTCAGATTTTGGTCTTGTAAATACAGCTTTCTGGTTTCGGGTGGCCTCTCATTTTTTCGTTCTCAAATGCTTGTTGCATTCTGAGGTTTTGGGTCCCTAACAGAAAGAATGCAAGTCACAGAATAAAATGTGCTGCAGGCAAAAAGTCCGGCATTCGTTGCTTTGATGATAGTGATTTATGGCAAGGGATTCTGGGGCTGGTAACCCGTTCCTCTGGACCTAGAAGGCAGATGGGGTGGGGACACAAAAAAAATCAAGCGCAGATCTGTGTCGGGCTATTGTGTACAGAAAACTCTGACATTGTATGGTTTTCAATTCATGCTTTTAAAATTAGGAGCCCTTGATTTGTATATTTCGTTTTCTGATATTTGTAAGTAGTGCTTACAGTGTATGTAAGACATTTATTTGCAATGCTGTAAAAGGCTATTGCTTTTCTAGGTATGTATTTAATAGGATATGCCGTGGTTCGTGGGGTCAAGTACGGTGTGTAGAAGAACGGTTTTGTTTGCAAAATATTCAGATCCATATTTCAAAAGATAAACCATTGTTGAACATCAGATGTTTTGTTTTGTCACTTTAACAATAAATGGAAAGGTCTATGGACACCATCATGGCTCGAGGATGGTAGAAGGAGAAACGATAAACTGGTCCTTGATGGCACTTCGAAACTATGGTGACAGCTACACTGCCCACTTCCTCGCGCACAGTTTCCTGCTCAGGCTTAGTGAGAACTAAATGTATTTAGCAATCAAAAAACTGTGTATCCGGCGGTAATGCTTGCGAATGGGGAAGTACTGTTGTATCATCCTGATGTATATTCACTGAATGAAAGTAAGGCGGCTACAATTGTGACTTGTAACACAAGGTCATTACAGACAAACACACTTTTCCTAACACCATATAATCTTCTAATGTGAAGAGGAGAATAGTTCATGCCCCACAGTGCTAACCATTGCATGCTATAATGCTCAACATCCAGGGCCACTGGAATGATGCGGCAGGGGAGGACGAAATTATTCTGCAACAAAAAGCAAATTATGAAATGTAATTCAGCACTTTGTGAGATAGTATTACTTCATTATTTTGTCATTTTTACACGTTAATACTGTCTGGGCAAAGGTTTCACCTCATTAGTACGAGTTTAACACTCAAAACCAACAATAAACAATAGAAAGTTGACCGGTCAACCTTTGTGATGTGTCACTATGTTTTTAGTAACTTTTGATCTATTTGATCTCGTTAGAAATGGGGTTTCTGGTTGGCTAGGGTAGGCACCAAAGCCAGGCAGTACCCACTACTCTAGTAAGGGAAAGGGAGCTACACACCTAAGATAACCCCTGCTCACCCCCCTCATGGTGAATGCCCCCACGAAATGCATCCAGAAGGGAGGGAGGCACATTATAGAGAACGGGGCCCTCCTGGGCTCACCCTCGTGCATGATTTCCAAAGGGGGCCGCTTCAGGAGCCCCTCATAGGAGGGATACGGTATGGACGAGTCTCCTGGCTCTGAGATGTGAAGCCCAGCACTCTCACTAGGCTGGCAGGACTCCTCGCACCACTCTGCTCCTGCCACGGCGATCCCACTGAGCAACACTGCTCCAAGGGCAGTGCTCTAGGGCCCACAGAGGAGGGGAACCTCAATGCTCTTCTGTCCCTGGGGGAAGATGATGGCCTCTCCTGTTCCCTTCTAATCTCCTGGGGCTGCAGCAGTGATGGCACCAAAGTAGGTGCCTGGTTTTGCCCTGAGGGCATCAACAGAAGTGCGCTTCGTCCACGCTACAGCAAAGGCTGCCAGAGGCTCGTCTCATGCCGGCAGCGTCTGTCCCTTCACACTCTAGTAGTAGAAAGTGGTTCACACGCTCTGGCCCATGCAAGACCACACACGCTGTGCAGGGCCCAGGGGAGCGTCAGGCCGCACCATAAGAGGCAACCTCCAGCACCTCTTCAGCGCTGGCAAAAGTGATTTATTCTGTGCAAGACAGTAGAAGGTAGGGATAAAAGGGACACACCACCCAGTCCCTGGTGACAACTGGAGGGCACCAAATGCAGGCAAAGCAGGAGAAGGCCAGAACATAGGGCAGCCAGGCAAAGTAGTAGTACCCTCTGCAGCCCATCAAGTACAGGCAGGAGTCCAGGACCACAAGTCCAGCAGTCCATATGGAGGTTCCTTCCTTATAGCACCACAGTCCTCAGGTACAGCATGTACAGCCAGCAGCATCTGGCGACAAGTTCCGTGCAATGTCTAACAACATGGGGAACACCCATGTACCTATACTCATTTTGTCTCTGATCTTAGGGGGCACTTCAAAGTACCTCCAGAAGTGCATAACACCCCCTTGAACTCCAGCCCTGGCTCTAGACATCAGTATGGGTAGATGAGCCCTTTGTGAGGGTGCAAGACACAGCCTATACAAATGTAAGTGCGCCCACCTCCCCTCTCTCAGCTCAGGGACACCATTCAATATGCAGATGTAATCCTGTTACAACTCCACCTTCCATGAGTGATGGCTGTCAGGAAAGTATGCACAAAGCCCAGCTGTCACTCTACCACAGACGTGGATTGGAGTCAGGCTGCAAAGCAAAAGAGTCATAAGCAGAGATAAATGCCCAATTTCTAAATGTGGCATTTCTATAATGGTAATAGAAAATCCACCTACACCAACACACAGCATTGCTTACTGCTGTAGTGAATCCTAGTTTGTTTTAAAGGGAAACAGGAGTTAGCTTAGCCTTTGGCTTGTAGACTTGTGCCCCGTCACCTAGTGACTTTTACCCTACTTAGCTTGCTCTGTTTTAGCACATTTATTTAATTATATCTTTTAAGATGGCTGCCTTGTTTTTAGTTAGGCCAATGTTTTAGTTTCATATCATCAGTGCCACCGCGCTAAGGAGTCAATATCAAGCAACAAAGACAAACAAACTGTAGGTGTTCACATTAGCTACTTTCCCCCTTCATGTCTTCGAGGGAATTGTTTACATAAATTACCGTCCCAAGCATGTCTTGTTATCTATTGTTTGGGAACAGACCTATGTCAGGGGTCCGAGCAGATCTGTGTAAATGCTCCTCACTTAGACAGATAGTCAGAGGGATTCCGATCAAATGCCATCACTGCGATCGATGCTGCACTTCGTCTTGACGCAGACCCAATCTTCGTGTCCCTACGGAGTCTGAGCTAGAGACCTCATTCCAAAGTAATGAGGGTTGGGGGTCTCTTCTCATGGACGTGGCATTGGCAGATTAGGTTTAACACACCTAGCTCTCTTCTAGGTTAGAGATCAGGTTTCCATTATTAGGGTATTAAGACATATTTCACACCTCATGTCATTTCATGTCATTGCAGGATGGTGGGGGTCTTTGTATTAATGACTCTTGTCTTTACCATTCTGTTTCTTGCACTGTCCATTACATTAATCATTGCTGCCCATGCAACTTATCGAAGATTGCAGTTTTGCTAAATAAAAGCTATTGAAATTCTACTGCATCTTCTTCATTGCATGTGTTTGATTGAGACATGTTGTTAATGTGAGAAAGGGGTAATCTCTGTTTAACCACAACACTCCCTGAGATGTCAAACTCTTGAGTCCATGCGTAAAGGCTGCCACAAATCACCTTTTACTGTCTTGGGTTTTTGGTGAGGTGCTGCTTGTGAGCCGGGAGGGTTGGGACGACAGTTGTGACTTGTTGTAGGATTAGTATAGTCGCCTACAAACATAAGTACTGTCATCTTTAAACCAGCAGTCTTGCCTAGAGCAAGAGTCAAACTATGACACTACCATTCCAACCATACCAAACATGCCTACGCTGTTCCTCATAGATAAGAAAAGACCACTTAGACATAGGCAAGGGCATTCCTAATACAAACGTACGAGAGAGGCAGCACTCACAGCAGTGAGAAACCAAATAGACTGTCTGTCACTACCAGGACAGGCCACACAATAAGGCACATGTCCTACATGCATAGTACCCTGCCCCTGGAGCTACCTAGGGCCTACCTTAGGGGTGACCTATATGTAGTAAAAGGGGAGTTCCAGGACTGGAAAGTAAATTTAGATGCCAGGCCACTGTGGCAGTAAACTGCGCACACAGGCCCTGAGGTGGCAGACCCAAGACAGGTTTAAAAGACTACTTCTGTGGGTGATGCAAACTGCGCTGCAGGCCCACTAGTAGCATTCACTGGCACTGGGTATAAGTAATACCACGGTACAAGGATGTTACAGATAAATTAAATGTGAAAAATAGGTGTAAGCCAATCATAACAAGTTTACAGCAGACAGCACATGCACTTTAGCACTGATCAGCAGTGATAAGGTGCCCAGAGTCCTAGAGCCAACTAAAAGAGTTCAGAAAAACACGAGGAGGAAGGCAAAATATTTGAGAATTACCCTGCAAAAAGGGCCAAGTCAAACAACAAACCCCCTTCCCCCACACCACCAGCCTAAAGACAATCTATACCTTGATCGGCTTCCCTTCTTGGGGCGATAGAACATGGACCCTGGCCCGCAACTGCAGGGGCACATTCCAGTTCTACGCCACTCTGAACCCAGTTGGCTCCCTCTGTCTGTGCTTCCCAGACAACCTAAGCTAACCCATGGGGGCTCCCTAGCTGTCTGTGGCCAGAGCCAGGCCACCCCTAGGCCATCCAGGAGTCTCTGAAATCTCTCTGAGTGGAGGGGAGGGGTAGGCTGTAGCCCCAGGTGCATAGCATCCTCTCTCCACTTCCCACCAGCTCAGGGGTTTACCCTGTCACTCGTCTTCCAGCCGAGGGTCTGCACCCATAGGCTGGACAGGAGTCAGGGGCGAGCCTCTACCCTCCATTCTCCTCCTTCTGGGGACCTGACTGGGCCACTCTGAACCTCCCCCACCCTGTGGTAGGGTACACCTGAGCCACTCCTTTCAGGAGTACACCCAAAGGCCTTTCCAGACTCTCTGGCACTCACACAGGGGTCTGCCTCTTTGCAAGCTCCCTGGGGTCATCAAACTTACACTCCAACAGGTGTCGGCATAGCCCTGGAAAACAACAACAGAACATGTCAACCTTACAATCAAACTGGACTACCCTTCAAAACTGTTTGCTGTGCTAACCTTCATCCATTCTTCCAGGTCCATGAAGCAATTCTCCACAAACTCCTCACAAGACTGGTGAGACAGCTTCCTGCTGCCCCTGAACCTCAACCTGTATTACTCAGGAGTAAAGCCACACTTCCTGATCAGTGCCTCCTTCACTTGGGGGTACTTCTGCCTGTCACTCCCTTCCAGGGACAGTATGGCATCCCTCCACTCCTCAGAATATAGCTCCCAAGGCCAGTCCCCTAATCCTTCTCAGGGATCACGTGTGCTACCAGAGCCTCCTCATATTCCCCCAACCACTGATGTATGTCCTACCCATTCCTGAACCCCGGCACCAAATTTGCAGGCATGTGGGGATTGTCCTTGACACTGCACTCACCATTGCTCCCACCACTGGACTCTACCTCCAGCGCTGGAAAGTCCAGACCTTTCAGACTGCGCTCACAAGCAAGTCTTTCCCTGGGAAAGGACCTCTCAACCTCTGCCACCCTCTCCTGGACTAAGGCCTTCTCTACCTCAGCCCTTCTGTCCTCCACAGCCAGCTGTGCTAGCTGCAACCTAAGGTCCCTCTCTTCCTGTCTATCTCTGAGATTCTCAGGAGACAAGGAATTGGAGGTGACACTGCTCCTAGGACTCAGCAAGCGACTCCCTCTCTATGGGGTCCTCCCTGTCAACTGATGCCCCTACCGCAGAGGTCTTCAAACTGGGAGGCGGGCCCCCTTTGGGGGGCCTCAAGTGATCCCAGGGGGGGCGCCAAACTCTGGCCAAAAGAAATATTATATAGATAACATGCCTTTGTTTTAAGCAAAAGCATGTTATTGCAGTTTTAAAAAGGTAACAATACTGAACTGCAATGTTTAAATAGGTTTAGACCTATTTAAACATTGCCATCTTTCTAAAATAAATGTGAAAAATTCTGAGGGGGGGCCCAATGATTTTTATATTTCAATTGGGGGGGCGCGGCATAAAAAAGTTTGAAGACCACTGCCCTACCGGGTTATTCCCTCCTTCCTGGTCAGTCTCTTCAGGGTCACTGCCCACTAGGAATATGGTCTGGGAACCCTCCCACTGAGAACCCTCACTAAGATCGGCATCCTCCTCTGGGCACCTCTCAGAACCACTACCCCATGGGTATATTTTAGTGACCTTATGCAACCTTTTGTAAAACAAAATATAGGGTTTTCACGAGGTCCCCACACTCTGGTAGTCCCCTCTCCCTACAGACAAAATGTAATTCATCCTGAGTGTAATCAATCAGGTTGTCTAGGACAAACGTTAACCCCATTTTGACAAGGTATCAACAAAACAAGTGCAGTAACAAAATACCCAGACGTAAGTGCTGAAACAGGAAAGATGACCAATGAGAGAATCAGTAAAAAACAAAACACGTAATGGTCTAAGTTCAGTTTGTAGTGGAACAATGAGTCACTATGGTATTGTGCATGTGCAAGTTCTAGCCTCACCGCTAATCACCAATGTTTGAAATGGGGGTTCTGGTTGGCTAGGTTAGGCACCTATGCCAGACAGTAACCACCACTCTAGTCAGGGCAAGGGAGCTATACACCTAAGATAACCCTTGCTCACCCCTTGGTAGCTTGGCACAAGCAGTCAGGCTTATACCAGAGGCAATGTGTAAAGCGTTTGAACAACACACACAACCCAGTGACACAATAAATACACCGCAAAAAAGACTTCACAACCAGCTACATAAAAATAAACTGTATTGCATATAAAAATAGACCTTACCAACATAAATCAGTAATGCTGTACCAATCAGGCACTTGTCACATCATCATCATTATGAATGCCAACAAAGGAAAAACATTTCCATATTGTGAATATCAGCAAACACACCCTCCCCATGCCTGCAATCCAGATACTGAAATTATACACGTCTTGAAAATCTACGTCACCCAATAAGGCCAGGACAGCATATAACATTACATCAGGGCATGCCCAATGCGAAATGAGGGCAGAAATCTTGTGGTGAAATGTGGCACCTAAAGGAATCACCACAAAGCACCTTCTATATGAAGGGCACCGTGCATCTCCCCTGCCTCTCTGTGATGGGCGGTAAATACAACACACCCCTTCAGCTCAGGAGCTCCTGTGCTCCTATTATTGTCAGAGTCACCAGATCCTCGGGGTCTGTGCACGTTCCCAACACTTCCACCACAAGACAGCTCCAATACTCTGATTAGATTTATCACAGAGTCTAAGAGAGTCCAAGTGGGGAAAAGGGGATTAGGACGGGAACAGCTGGGAAGGAGACCTGTAGGAAGCAAAAGGTTAAAACACAACATCAAAATTACATCTCATGAAATCAGTACCATGCTACAACTCTAAGCTTCGTCTTTTCCGAAAAACATGAACAACCCTAGAATAGTCCTAAAACTTACTAGGCTTTAGATGACCGAATGCCTGAGGAGGAAACAGGAAAAGTTAAATAGGACTTTCAGATTCGAGTACTTTCTTTAGCATGAGAATCAGGAAACACTCTGAGCAATTTCTAAACAACCATATGAATCTCCTTTTAAGAATATATATCAGGAACACACAGCATTACATCTAGAACACTGGTATTGTTGTGTTCATCTCAGAAAAAACATTGGGAAGTGAATTGCGCACATTGCAGATTTGTATATGAGTATTAAACACCATAAAGGATTGTGCACCATGAAATCACACAACGTAGATTCAAGGAATAAATCACGCAACGTGTCAACTTGAAATGCTACCAAGAAAATGTCTTAGAATAGTAGTGCACGGTAATTTACATTATTTATACACGAGGAAAGAATTGCGCGTCTTGCCGATTCAAATGCCACCATACAAATGCCAAGAAATGGTAGCGCACAATGAACAACATGAAAAGCACTCAGGGAAAGAATCGCGCGTGTTGCCGATTCGAATGCCACCATGTAAATGCCAGAAAATGGTAGCGCACAATGAACAGCATGAATTACACACGAGACGTGAATCGCGCGTTTCGCCGATTCGAATGCCACCATGTAAATGTCAAGAAAAGGTAGCGCGCGCGTAATGAACAACAAAGTTAAATGCTCATGAAACGAGTTGCACGTCTTGCCAACTCGTAAAACATCATGTAAATGTCAAGAAATATCAGCGCGCAATGAACAACAATGTAATAACGAAGTCAAATCTTTATGGAATAAATTGCGCATCCTCCCTATTTGCAAACCACCATACAAATGTCAAAAAATGGCAGCACACAAGTAATCTGTTATTCATTTAAGAATTAAAATCAAGATAATGAAAATTCTCAATTACGGTGTTGGAAAATGTCCAAACACCGTCTTACTGCCTGGAAACAGTGATCACCAATGAGAGATGAGTGCAGAAGACTAGAAAATCCAAATAGGCCGCCGGGACAGGAGCTCAGGAAGAAGCTGCTGCTCTGCACTGGGACCTCTGAATAGTGAGCACTGGAAGTTGGGCTGACTCTCTTTTTTAGAGTCTTGGCCCAGCCTAGAACCACGCCCAGGCATGTTGCAGGGAAAGTCTCTAGAAGGCCCTGGAAAGGGACCACACCCTAACACACTCTGAATGTCTGCAGCAATACATTGCAAATGTACAGTATTTATAAGCACCTTAAAAATGAATCTTTTGGATGGAATTCTGCAATGCAAAAGGTTAAACAATAACATATCATCACAATGCATAAATTACATTATCTTGCGAGTGTTGGGTTTTGCATTCTAGATGCCCGTAGAGCGCACACTGTCATGGTGTTGACAATTATATAAAATAAAGTACTGAAGGGCTCAGCTGTAACGGGACCTCCGTTGTGGACCCCTTCCCATCCTGCGAGCCATACCTTGAATGCCCTAATGAAATGCCAACAGAAGGGATGGGGCAAACACACTATAAAGAACAGGGGGCTCCCCCTCATGCAGGATTTCCAAAGGGGGACAGTTTAGGAGCACCTTATAGGAGAGATATGGTATGGACGAGACACTTGGCTCTAAGACACGAAACTCGAGCACTCTCTTTAGGCTGGTAGGGCTACTCTCATCACTCTGCTGCTGACACAGCACTCCCGCTGAGCCACACACCTCCAGCGGCAGCACTGTAGGGCCCACCGGAGCGGGGGGCGGGGTGATGCTCTTCTGCCCCAGATGGGCGATGACAGCCTCTCCCGGCCCGGTCTAAGACCGGCGGCGGCTCCTCTCATGCCAGCGGTTTCAGTCTCTTCACGCTCTAGTAGGGGAAAGCAGTTCACTCGCTTCGGCCCAGGCAAGACCACACGCTGTGCAGGGCCCAGAGGAGCGTCAGCCTGCACCATGCGAGGCAATCTTTGGGACCTCTTCAGTGCTGGCAAAAGCGCTTTACTCTATGCAAGACAGTAGAAGGCAGGTGAAAAGGGGGCACACTACCCAGCCCCTGGAGACAACTGGAGAGCACCAAATGCAGGAGAAGGCCAGCATATAGGACAGCCAGGTAAAGTAGTAGTACCCTCTGAAGCCCAACAAGTACAGGCAGCAGTCCAGGGCCACAAGTCCTGCAGTCCGGATGGCAGTTCCTTCCTGACAGCACCACAGACCCCAGGTGCAGCACGTACAGCCAGCAGCATCTGGCGACAAGTTCCACACAGTGTCTAACAACATGGGGAACAACCCCTGTACTTCTACTCATTTTGTCTTTGATCTTATGGGGCACTTCAAAGGACTTTCAGAAGTACATAACACCCCCCTTCAACCGCAGGCCTGGTAAAAGACATCAGTTGTCACTCTACCCTAGACGAGGCTTGGAGTAAGGCTGCAAAGCATAAGAGACATAAGCACAGAGAAATGCCCACTTTCTAAAGGTGGCATTTCTATAATGGTAATACAAATCCACCTACACCAATATGCAGCATTTCTTACTACCATTCCAACCATACCAAACATGCCCACGCTGCTCCTCATAGATCAGAAAAGACCACTTAGACATAGTAAAGGGCCTTCCTAATACAAACCTATGAGAGAGGCAGTACTCACAGCAGTGAAAAACCAAGTAGGCTGTCTGTCACTACCAGGACAGGCCACACAATAAGGCACATGTCCTTCCTTTTACCTACACAGCACCCTGCGCCTAGGACTACCTAGGGCCTACCTTAGGGGTGACCTATATGTAGTAAAAGGGGAGTTCCAGGCGTGGCAAGTAAATTTAGACGTCAAGTGGCAGTAAACTGCGCACACAGACTCTGCAGTGGCAGGACTGAGCCAGGTTTGAAAGGGTACTTCTGTGGGTAGTGCAAGCTGCGCTGCAGGTTCACTAGTAGCATTTAATTTACAGGCCCTGGGTACAAGGGATACCCCTTTACAAGGGACTTACAGGTAAGTTAAATGCGAAAATTAGGTGTGAGCTAATGATACCAAGTTCACAGGGGTGAGCACATGCACTTTAGCACTAATCAGCAGTGGTGATGTGCCCAGAGTCCTAGAGCCAACAAAAAGAGGCCAGATAAACAGGAGGAGGAAATCAAAAACGTGGGAATGACCCTGCAAAAAGGGTCAGGTCCAGCAGATTTATAAACAAATACTTGTTGTTAAAATCTGCAGATTATGAAGCAGATGATGGGTTTTAGTGCAGTTAGCACCAAAATGCACCTTTTATTCCCAAAAAAACTTGTGACAGACAATAATTATTACATTCAATAAATATGAAAAACATTGGTTTCGGTTTTTAGCAGGTGCTATAATTATCACATCCGATAGCTAAGTCATAATAAATGCGTGGGCAAAGTTTTTTCGCGGTCTGGTCTAGAAACAGCTTGAACTTTGCTATCTCGCCATCTTAATGTAACCAAAATAATTCATAAATGACAAAAATATACATCCATAGAGGAACTATGGGTCGCCCCCTTCATCCTTTGGTCTATTTAGCATTCATTCATGTTTTACTTCCACCCATAACAGCATAGAGCATGGACCCCACTTCATTCATTGGATCTCTTTCAGTGTTTCCTACTCATGTGTGCATATGCTTGAAAGGAATTGCACTTAGTTGCTACTTCTGGTGGCCAATACATTGCCAACTTTTTTTTTCCTTTTAATTAGGTTTTTGTTTTTTTGTCATTCTTGTGTGTTTAAACTGTGTCTTCAGGTGGCAGTAAATCAAAGCCCCTAATACATTTTCTATGCATCTGTACGAATGAACCAATTACTTACGGATAATATTCATTACCCTTAGGGTAGTCCTCGTAGTGAGAGCCATGACTTGTGAAGCTGTCCCGCCTCTGTGACGAGGAGGATTATCCTACGGGTAATGAAGATTACCAGCAAATAATTGGATCGTTACCCCTAAATCTGTCCTTCTTGTCATAGCTGGGAGAATGTACCTAAGCCATAAAGAAAAGGATGACACAAATATATGCTGCAAAAATATAATCCAACAATTACTTCATTGCTGTTCTCAGTACGAACAAACCATCATTGCCAGACTCATTAGAGAACAAATCCAATTTACAGTGTGCCAAAATGTATTAGTATATGCCCAGCTCTGGGGAGAAGCCTCTCCCATTTCAGCCCATGAAGCTGACACTGCCCTAGTGGGACTTGATAGGACATTACCCAGCAAAATCGACCTCCTAGATGCGTAGGCTTGGGAAACTGCTTGCCTTACCCACCTACTGATTGTCACTGTCAAACCTTTTTTTTAGAAGCAGTGCTTTAGGAAACAGAAAGAGACTGGGAGGACCCGAATATCTTTGTTCTGTCTATGTAATAAACAAAGCTCATCTCACATCCAAAGTTGAAGGAAAATTATCATGATATATTATGTTATCATTATCTGAACTGTGAAAACTTGGAAGGACAGTCTCCTGATTGGTTTGAAAAAGAGCCTTAAACTTTTGGGTCTAGTCCCAAAACCACACAGTCTGGAAACATTTCAAGTATGGAAAAGAAATTATCAAGGACATCAAGTTGAGTAAGAAGGTCACCTTGGCAGATAGTCAGGAAATGCCAGCCTGCTCCAAGAGCTCTAAAGAGTCTTTATATAACCCTTGTAATACTGTTAAGGGATCCCATGAAGAAATCAGCAGAGCTGTAGCAGGTTTTCACAATCAAAAGGTTCGAAGTAGTTTCTTTACTAGAGATTATATAGGACTAAGATTTCCCATTGTCTCTCTGCAAGATTTAATAGCAGCCCATTGAGAATTTAAAGTGGATGGAGAAAGACCTTTCGCAAACCCATCCTTTAAAGAATTCAGAATTTTAAATGGTTCTCCTGTTCTGGTGTAAACTGAGTAGTAGCTTTTCCTGGCGGACAGAAAGGAAGACAGTGAGCAAGAGGGGTGACCTTTAGGCTAACTGGTTACTATGCAGAACAATCACAGACTGAAAAGAAAGGTTGATTATCATTTTTCTGACAGGGGGCAGGGTGGCCTCACAAGTCATGGCTCTGGCAAAGAGTGCACTACTCCACCGACAACACTACCACCCTGATGTAGCACCTCAACTTCAAGCTTTGCATGGTCAACAAGACTACCATCAGAGGTACCCTAGCATACCAACCCACAGGTGCGCACACCAGCTTCTACAACACCATTGCAGACTTCATCGCGCCCCTAGCTTTTGACTCTAAGGATTACATCTTCCTTGGTGACCTTAACTTCTACAATGATGACTACAATGACAGCAACATCACACACCTCCTCAGCAGTATGAGCTGCCTCAGATTAACACAGATCATCCATGGCCCTACGCACACCGCATGACCCACGCTGGACCTCATCTTCACCTCCAGCAACTGCATCACGTACAGGCATGTCACCAAACTCACATGGACTGACACTCCATTGTCCACTTCAGCATCTCCAGCACCTGCATCAATGCCCACAAGACATCAAGGCCCAGATTCTGAAAGGTGTCACGCAGCACAGTGCAACAGCCAAAAATGCTGCACTGCACTGCGTGACAAGGAGAGAGCAGGAGAGCACCATATTCACATAGAAATGGCACTCTCCTCCCCTTTCCCTAGCAACGGCACTGATATCAACTGCAGTGCGCCACGCACATATCTTAGCGCCATAGTGCTAGGGTGTGTCCGTGAGTCTAGCATAGGTTTTGTTCAGGAAGGCTACCCTTCCTGTACAAAATACTATGCCCAGACAAGTGGAAATTATTTTCCTACTTTGTATGTGTGCTGTACAATGCAGCTCATGTGCAAAGTCAGAAAAGCAGGGAGAAATAAAAACATTTTTCTGTTTAACACCTGCTTTTCAGTGGCATTAATATTTGGCACTAAACCCTGTCTTATAATGATTTAGAATCAGGTTTAGTGCAAAAAAGCATGGTAGTGGCATGGGTACGCCCATGTACCACCAATATAATGCCCCCCTTGACGCACTGCAATACAAAACAGCATTTCACGCTGATTTGCATTACTTTGCCACATAAATCAATGCAAATACCAAATTGCGTTGGTATATAAATCCTCAAAAAGTTTAGCATTGGTTTAGTATTACAAAAGTAATGCTAACCCAACGCTAAACATTTGAGAATCTGGGCCCTAGTGCCTCCCACCAGGTGTGGAGCAAAGTTTCAGAGACCTACTGCACTGACACCCTCAGCACCTCTAGCCCCACCACCACCACTGACTTTGAAGAAGGAGTAAGGAACTTCAACGCCTGGATCACCAACTACGCTGATGGCATCGTCCCTGCCAAAAGCAGCATTAAGAGAAAACCCTCTAAAAAAGCCAGCTGGTGCACCCCTGAACTCAGAATAGCTAAACGAGACAGGAGGTGTGCGACAACCTTGCTGATTTCTTTCACAACAAGATTGCAACCATTTACAGAAACTTCGAACCCCAACCGACAACTACGAAGTTCATCGCTAGCCAACATCGCCAGATCCCACGGCCTCAACATAATCTTCTACACAGATGACACCCAACTCCTCTCACTCGCTGACGACCCCACCACCACCAAAACCAACTTCCACAGATGCATGATAAGCATTACCGACTGGGTGAAAGAAAACTGACTGTAGATAAGCACAGACAAGACTGAAGTTCTGTTCTTTGGCAAGACCAGCAAAACATGGAACGACTCCTGGTGGCCTTCCGAACTAAGATCTGCACCCATTCCCTCTGAACATGCCAGAAACCTCAGAATAATCACTGACAACAGGCTCACCATGGAATCACAGATTAACACTGTCTCCTCCGCTTACGTCTTCAGTCTGCGCACCCTACGTAAGATCTTCAGGTGACTATCCCCGCACACGAGTCACACCGTGACACAGGCCCTCATCACCAGTTGACTACACTACGGCTACACCATCTACATAGGAATTGCCTCGCAACTCCTACAAAGATTTCAGACCATACATAAAGCCTCAGCCAGACTCATCCTCAACCTTCCCCAACAACAGCACATCACGCCACTCCTCAGGCAACTCCACTGGCTCCCTGTGCAGAAGAGGTGCATATTCAAGCTGCTGACCAATGCGCACAAAGCTCTACACAACCAAAGACCTGCCTATGTTAATTGCCACCTGAATTTCCACCAACGGTGAAAAAGGCTACACTTCACCTCCCTATGGCTTGCCCACACTCCTCGCATCCAGCAAAGCAGAAATGGAGGACTTGCCTTCTCTCGCGTAGCAGAATAAAGCTGGAATAGCTTTTCCATGCATCTCTGCCCCAGCATCTCTCGTCCGGAATTCCATACAGCACTCAAAACCTGGCAATTCGAATGTGCTGCCGACATCTGCAAGCGCCTGGCTACCCTCGAGGGTGACATGTCACGCTTTACCAATCCTGTTTGATTGATTGAGTGTAATGTTCTCGTAGCCACACTTAAACAGCGGCATATTTATTTCCTTCTTTTTTTGTGGCATTGTCTTGCAATTAAAAAGCAAATTAATCATCACACCAGCCTATGCCAGATATAAGGGTTTTGCCAGTGCTTGGTTTTTTTTTAGCAAGTGTTGCTTTAAGAGAATGGAGACTTTATAATCCCACTGCCAGTTTACTTTTATATATTTGTTGTAGTGATACAACTCGTTTCATAAAGCAACATATACCCACAAAATGTAAAGCACGTGTGCAGCTCTGCTTAGATTCTAAGGTTTCGTGTGAAAAACTTTAAATAGAAAGATGTATATTAGGGAATTTAGCGAGCAGTCATGAAACCGCATGCCACAGTGCTGCACAGTAGACCAGAGGCATTCATCACCAGTCCTTACCCTTTTTAAAAACCCTCTTTGAATACCTAAAAGCCAGCAACAGTGCTCTAACTTGTAAACATGACTACCTATTAATTATAGTGGGAAATGTATGTTTGTTTTCCTGCAAAAAAAGTTTCATGTAAACCAGGGAGCTTAAGTTCTAATTTTTCTTTTCCTACTTGACCACATTTTGTGATCCTGTGGCATACACTTTTATCGCCCAGAGCCTTCTTGTGATTTCTGCCAAAACTGGGAGCACTTTTGTAGCATGCTGACACCCAGTAGTAGACACCAATTCACATTTTTACTGAAAAGGGCCATCATTTTTTAAAACTTATAACAATCACACCATTTATAGTTGTTTATTTGTTTTTGCACTACTGTGTAGCCTTGCTTTCCCCATGGAGTTAAAAGTGAACACATTTGAAAATAATGCAAGATTCGTAATAGCTCCCAAGATGACTACTGTCCCTTGAACGGTGTTTCTGGTGCATACATTTTCCTGCATTTTTCTCTACTAAAGAATATCCTTCCGGACTGGTCTGGAGAACCTTTCCCCCCACAGCAGCTCGGCAGGGCCGCGGAGTTTCAGTTGCGACTCCACCCGCCAGACATGACGACACTGGCACATAATAGGCACCTGCCTTCAAAGACGTGGTTCCTGTTTTACCACACTTCATACGTTTGGTTCATCACGAATGTGCGCAGGAAAACCTGTAGCAGGAAAAGCTAGATGCATGATCTGATTCATCAAGGTCGTTCGAACGAACAGCGAACACTCATTCAGAAATTATTTTACACCAGCCTTTTCGTGTTTCTAACTGTGAAAGGGCAAGACGGTACACTGGGTACGTGCTGTCATTGTTTTGGTAATTTACGCCTAATTTGGCCCGTAAGGTCCTTATGTGTGTTTGTTCAGCATTGACAAATTGTTTCCTATCAGCGTCTCACTCATGAGTCGGCAGTGGCGCCTGGTCTAGTGGCCCTAGGCTGCTTGTGGGTCAGGTGAGGTCTTCCTCCTTTAAATAGTCCCTAGTCCCAGACTTCCTCCTGCATGCCTAAGACTTATACCTATCCCCCTCCAAAGTTGACCTTTAGCTTCGGCTGGAAACATCAGGACTTTTTTACCACATCTTTCTTTGTTTTTACCTTCTAAGAGTGACTTTAACTGATGCTGGACCAGCCGGATACACATTTTGGAAATAGCATCAGTCTATTGGAGTCAAAGTTCACCTCACCTGCCCTCCCTAGTATTACATCTCTGTCCATATAATGGAGCCTTTTCTCAAAAATATGCCGGGAAAGGGAATATGGTGGTGGCCGTCAGAGTGTCACTACATGGTTAGCCCTATTGAGGATGAAATTCTTCTGGTGTATCCATAATTTAAACCATTGGGTGACAAACTGTTTTGACCCATCTGGCCCTATGTGGCATACCCACAATCCTGAAATTATTTCTGAGGGTCCTCCCCTGACCATTTTAACCTCTGTTCTCTAATTGTTTAGTGGGGTCCAAAAATGTATGACTGCTTCTTGTAGGGGCTGAGCATGTTCTCCTCCATTGATATCTGCCCCTCTCCCCAGTAACTTAGTCATCTGTGTTATGGTGCTCTTCGCACAGGAGAAGAACATCCAGACGGACTTCATTAATTCTTTCCTCAAGTGACATCTAGGTCTTCTTATAACTTGGAGAATGGTGCCCAGAGGGAATCCTTTCATATGGGTTTGCCCACCACCGCCACCTCAGAGGGGCCAGGTTGGTCACCCTGGTCTGATCTGATGTATTTCTCCATCTTGGTTTGTTGTACAGTGAAGAGGCTCTTATCTTTGGTCATGGCCAGCGGCCATCACATGCAAGCAAACAACACCAAGGTCCAGTGCACTTGCAAGGCCCAGAGGAATCTGCAGGGCCTACTCCACCGCCATAACCAGCAAGTTGAAAATACACTACCCAACAGTGTGTCGTTCAATGTCTTATGTGGGTAGCTTTTGTCTGAACCTGCTAGGTAATTGCTGTTGCAAATGATTATGTGCCACTCTGGTGTTCGTCTGGGCTTCTGGGGTCCCAAGGCTGATGGCGTACTCGGCCCCAACTGGATTCCTTCTCACAACCCCAGCAGAGACTTGGATCCAACAGATCTCCTCATCTCGTAACTCCTCTGCCACCAAGAGCTTCCGGTTGGAGGCAGACCAATTGAGTTCCCCAATCCATTAAGGCCAGGTGGCAGTCCCACCCCACTGTGCCTCTGTACAACCCATTCTTGCAGGCCTTGACTGGTTCTATGTGGTTAATTCCCACTAAGGCTACCAACCCCTATGCACTGACCGGGCCATGACTTCAGCTGTCTCTGTTTACCTCCTGGAGATCCAAGGCCGGTGTCACCTGAGCAAGCCAGCGACCTACACCCCACAGGGCAAAGGAAGGAAGGCCAAGATCATCAGTCCTTTGCCACTCAGATTCCCTTGTAACCTCATGGATGGAGGTAGAGGGAGATCATGCCCAACTAACTAATCATCTTCAGGGTTTTAGGGGATTGTCATAGTGTCCGGGGCCTCCCTGGAGTTATTTGCCATCTTGGTTCACTGGCTGATCCAATAAGTTATATTTATGCTAAAGTCCCCCGATGATTATAAAAAAAATGCATTGAGACACAAAGAGCAAAATATGTCTATTAAATCCACCAGTCGTAGAGTCACCTCTTCCCCCAATCAATCAATCAATCAATCATCTGTACTTATAAAGCACGGCTTATCACCCCGAGGGGTATCCAGGCACTGGAGTGTTTGAGTGTGCTAGCTGCAGGGTAATCACAGGTCGAACAGCCAGGTCTTGAGTTCTCTTCTGAAGATGGTAAAGGTAGGAGCTGTGCGGAGGTGGAGAGGGAGGTAGTTCAATGCTTTGGCGGCGATGTGGGAGAAGGCATGCCCTCAGATGTGATGGATGCTGGGAATGTAGGCGAGGGTGAGGGAGGCGGAACAGAGCTTTCTGGTGGGCAAGTGGAAGGATAATCTGTGATTGATGGTCTTCGGTCCGGTGTTGTGGAGAGCCTTGTATGCGAGGGTGAGGATCTTGAATTTGCATCTCTTTTGGAAGGGTAGCCAGTGAAGGTTCCTGACATGGGGCGTGATGCTTGCTTTCCTGGGGATGTCGAGGATGATCCTACCTGCGGTGTTCTGAATGGTTTGCAGGTGGTGGAGGAGCTAGGTGGGGAGTCCGGTTTAGAGGATGTTGCTGTAGTTGAGGTGGCTGGTGATGAGCGCTTGTGTGACGGTTTTTCTGGTGCTGGCAGGGATCCAGTGGAAGATTTTTCAGACCATGCAAAGGATGTGGAAGCATGATGGGGCTACTGGGTTAATCTGCTGTTTGAATGAGAGTTCCATGTCGATGATGTTGCAGAGGATGCGAGCATGGTCAGTTGGGGTAGGGAGAGTACCCAGTGTGGTCGGCCATGAGGAGTTGTCCCAGAGGGAGCGGTTGTTACTGAGGATGATAACTTCAGTTTGGTCCACGTTGAGTTTGTGGCAGTTGGACTTCATCCACTGTGTGATATTGGCAATGGTGCTTTTGAAGTTGGATCTGGCGGTGGAGTGTTCTTCCGAGAGGGAGATTATTAGCTGCGTGTCTTTGGCATAGAAAATGATCTTGAGTCCATAGGTTCGGACGATCTCCACCAGCAGGAACATCTAAGTATTGAAAAGTGTGGGGCTGAGGGAGGACCCCTGAGGGATGCCGTAGATGATGTTCTTGAGTTTTGATGTGTAGGTTGATCCTCTGGTTGCGCCCTGTAAGAAAGTTGTCAATCCACTTGGGGGTGTTGCTATGGATTCCCAGGAGGTGGAGTCTAGTAACAAGAGTGTGGTGAGAGACCATGTCGAAGGCAGTGGAGAGGTCGAGGAGAATCTGGGCTGCCTTCTCGCCCCTGGTGAGGAGGGATCTTATGCCGTCAGTGGCAGCGATCAGGGCACCTTCGGTGTTCCCGCTCAGAATGCAACTTAGGAGAGGACCAGGAGGGTGAGCCTTTTTAGGTGGCCCGCAAGTTGACGGTTGATGGCTTTTTTTAGGACCTTCATTGGGAAAGGGAGCAACAAGATTGGACAGTAGTTCTTGAGTTCGTTGGGGTCCACTGTCATTTCATTTAGGAGAGGTTTGACTTCGGACTATTACCAGATCTCGGGGATGGTGACAGTGTTGATAGAGGTGTTGATTAGGGGGGTGAGGATGCGGCTGATCCCCCAGCATAAAAAGTATGCAGTTATCAGATTCAAAGTGTATAGCTAAGTAATGAGATTAGACAAGAAGTCACATGTTATAAAATACTGTGACGCAAACTGCATACAAACAAAACTAAAGGCTTGTTGAAGTCCAATTAGTCCACTGCAATTGCAAAAGGCCTAGTGAGTGTCACTGTGGCAGTGAGACTTCAGCTAATGTTGAAGAAAAGGTTTGAAGTTCCCATGAATGAAAAAGAAAATCAGTTTGCTCGTTTTACCATTTTAAGCTGCAAAAGTGGGGTAAAGATTTAATTAGTAAAGAGCTGCATCTGCTTAAAGCCATGTTTTGCAGTCAATCCTCGTTCCCCTACATAATAACCCTCTTCCAAACTCATGCTGCTTCCCAATGCTTCTGTGAATTTTGCGGGGGAACTTTATGTTTTGGTTGGGGAGAAGGGTAGCCTGCGATTTACAAATGCTGTTCGGTAAAGACAACCGGTCTGCCATGTTTCACGATTGTACAGTCATATAGGCTTGAGACCACGCAGGGAAGTATAACACAATCTCTCAGTAAAGACGTCAAAGATTTTTCCCAATTGTCCGTATGGACCTTTGTTGGTTGACATGAAGCGCTGTAGGAGGGTAGGCATCAACAATACATTTCAGGCTTGTGCAACCAGTGTGACTACACAATGAGGAATCAGGAATCAATAGATGTGATTAAAAGGATTTATTTCAGGATATTAATCCATCCAGAACACAAGCATAAGAGGATCAAGTTCAAAAGATACAGCAATAGATCTGTTAAGCTGAAATATCTTAGTAGGTTTAGGTGCATTAAAATGAGATACAGAGTAGTGACAGCCACAGCAATATAGGAACAGAATATAACAAACAGGTGTTTCCTAAAGAAACTCCTCTTTGGCATGGTTACCCCCTGACTTTTTGCCTTTGCTGATGCTAAGTTATGACTTGAAAGTGTGCTGGGACCCTGCTAACCAGGCCCCAGCACCTGTGTTCTTTCCCTAAACTGTACCTTTGTCTCCACAACTGGCACAACCCTGGCACTCAGGTAAGTCCCCCGTAACTGGTACCCCTGGTACCAAGGGACCTGATGCCAGGGAAGGTCTCTAAGGGCTGCAGCATGTCTTATGCCACCCTGGGGACCCCTCACTCAGCACATGCACACTGCCTCACAGCTTGTGTGTGCTGATAGGGAGAAAATGACTAAGTCGACATGGCACTCCCCTCAGAGTGCCATGCCAACCTCACACTGCCTGTGGCATAGGTAAGTCACCCCTCTAGCAGGCCTTACAGCCCGAAGGCAGGGTGCACTATACCACAGATGAGGGCATATGTGCATGAGCACTATGCCCCTACAGTGTCTAAGCAAAACCTTAGACATTGTAAGTGCAGGGTAGCCATAAGAGTATATGGTCTGGAAGTTTGTCAAACACGAACTCCACAGTTCCATAATGGCTACACTGAAAACTGGGAAGTTTGGTATCAAACTTCTCAGCACAATAAATGCACACTGATGCCAGTGTGTAATTTATTTTAAAGTACACCAAGAGGGCATCTTAAAGATGCCCCCTGAAAACATACCCGACTTCCAGTGTAGGCTGACTAGTTTCTGCCAGCCTGCCACATACCATACATGTTGCTGGCCACATGGGTAGAGTGCCTTTGTCACTCTGTGGCCAGGAACAAAGCCTGTACTGCGTGGAGGTGCTTCTCACCTCCCCCTGCAGGAACTGTAACACCTGGCGGTGAGCCTCAAAGGCTCACCCCTTTTCTTACAGTGCCACAGGGCATCCCAGCTAGTGGAGATGCCCGCCCCTCCGGCCACTGCCCCCACTTTTGGCGGCAAGGCTGGAGAAGATAATTGAAAAAAACCCACCAGTCTGGACAGCCCCTAAGGTGTCCTGAGCTGAGGTGACCCTTACTTTTAGAAATCCTCCATCTTGTGAGTGGAGGGTTCCCCCAATAGAATTAGGGATGTGCCCCCCTCCCCACAGGGAGGAGGCACAAAGAGGGTGTAGCCACCCACCAGGACAGTAGCCATTGGCTACTGCCCTCCCAGACCTAAACACACCCCTAAATTCAGTATTTAGGGGCGCCCCAGAACCTAGGAAGGTAGATTCCTGCAACCTTAACAAGAAGGAGGACTGCTGACCTGAAGCCCTGCAGTGAAGACGGAGACGACAACTGCTTTGGCCCCAGCCCTACCGGCCTGTCTCCCAACTTCGAAGAAAACTGCAACAGCGACGCATTCAACAGGGCCCAGCGACCTCTGAAGCCTCAGAGGACTGCCCTTCAACCAAGGACCAAGAAACTCCTGTGAACAGCGGCCCTGTTCAACAACCCGCAACTTTCTTGCAACAAAGAAACAACTTTAAAGACTTCACGTTTCCCGCCGGAAGCGTGAGACTCTCCACTCTGCACCCGACGCCCCCGGCCTGACCCGCGGAAAACCAACACTTCAGAGAGGACTCCCCGGCAACTGTGAGCCCGTGAGTAGCCAGAGACAACCCCCCTGAGTCCCCACAGCGACGCCTGCAAAGGAAATCCAGAGGCTCCCCCTGACTGCAACTTGCTGTAGCAAGGGACCCGACGCCTGGAACCAACACTGCACCCGCAGCCCCCAGGACCTGAAGGAACCGAACTCCAGTGCAGGAGCGAACCCCAGGTGACCCTCTACCTAGCCCAGGTGGTGGCTACCCCGAGGAGCCCACCCTGTGCCTGCCTGCATCGTTGAAGTGACCCCCGGGTCCCTCCATTACTTCCTAACTAAAACCCGACGCCTGTTTGCACACTGCACCCGGCCGCCCCTGTGCCGCTGAGGGTGTACTTTCTGTGCCTTCTTGTGTCCCCCCGGTGCCCTACAAACCCCCCTGGTCTGCCCCCGCGAGGACGTGGGTTCCTACCTGCTGGCAGACTGGAACCGGGGCACCCCTGTTCTCCATTGAAGCCTATGTGTTTTGGGCACCTCTTTGACCTCTGCACCTGACCGGCCCTGAGCTGCTGGTGTGGTAACTTTGGGGTTGCAGTCATGGTACATGATGAACAGAAGGCTTCTTCTGACCATTAAGTCTCTACGTTTGCTGCTAAGTTCCTTCCTTCAGGCCTCATTATCAGCAGTCTAATACAATATCCCTTTCTCTAACTAATGAAACCATGAAAATCTTCCTGCAAAGGAAAGAAAGAACACACTGGTATAGCTGAATGCATTTCAAAATTAGGCCTACAGTCAAATTAAGCTACCATATCATTTAATATGATTTTGAGTGCATGACTTTACAGACACAAATATAACTTTTCAAAATGAACTTAAACAACATGATTACATGTTTAACTGAATATTAGTGTATTTGTATACAAAAATCTAATTTCAATGATGATTACATTTTTATTAACATGTTTAAATGCTTCACACGTTAATAAGATTAAGCCGCACAGTGAGAGTAATGTAAACTATGAGTATATGATTGTATAATTATGACGGATAAGAGTAAAGCCTAAATTACGCTGCTACAGGCTTCAATCTTTAATGTGACTTAAACAGAGGAGGGACTAGACTAGCTACAGTGAGTCCCGATTACACACCGCTGAAACAATTAAGCATTATAAAGAACAGCAGCAATTGTGCGATTGATAAGAACATTTACTTCCTGGGCTGAGGCACAAGATATTCAGGCATTCAAGAATATACCTTTTACAGATAAGGGTATTTGTTATGCTGATTTATGAATGATATAATGTCAGACATTTGTAATGTTCTCTGGTATCAAACAGAACAGATCTTCAAGGCCCACACACAGAAGATAGCATTACAAAAGGTAGTAATGTTGTCAGAAATTAAAACTGCTCAGAACAGTGTTCGTTAAATAAAGAATTCATCTGAAAATTTTCTCTGCTTCAGGCAGCAGCCTGCTGAGTAGAGCTTTTTGTAAGCAGCCTAGGTCCCAGACAGGCGAAGACCACCTTCATAGCCTTGCTCATCACTGGACTCACGCTTCTGTCGATAGTATTGACTGTCCTTGTCATTCTCAGTGTCCCCCAGAAAAGGATGCTTCACTGATCGTGCTGTAACCCTGAGCTCCCAGTCGATACCCTGGTCTGGTTTGTCAGCGCTGCTCTCTTCAGATAATTATGTGAGCTTCACTAGAAAGGGGTTTTTCTCTGTCTACATGTTCTGATTGGACAGAAGTTGTGTGCTTTCACAAAAAAGTGCTTACCCTCCATGCAGCTGTGACCATTTTGTTTATTTATCCAGCTGCCTGACCTTGACTTTTCAGGGGCGCACATATGATACTGTAATGCTATAAAAGTGTCTTAGATAGTTATATAATCTATGATGTTTTCCTCTGTCAGTAGTACATACAGGAGGAGAGTAGTCATTAACCTGCCTGGATGTTTAGGTCTGGCTTGACAGTGCAACTGTCACTTGACCTTTTAACCTACACCAATATTATTCTACAGTTCTTTGCTTCCACACAAGTACATATGTATTCCCTTGCTAGTTACCTGTGATGCATCACATTACCACACAACAGTAATTTAACGCACAACCTGTTGGCATTGCCAATGCTTGTTACAGTATTACTGGCAGCGGGGGGGCGCTATAATGTTTTTTTGTCACTTGAAAACAGGGTGCAAAAGGAGCAAGCCTTTGGACTAGTTATAAAAAAATAGCTCCAAAATGTGATCTTGTTGTAAGGGTATTATCACCCACCAAACAATTTTACCTTAAATTCAGTCACAATAAAGTTCCTCAGATGTGTGGAGAACAGTAAAGCGAGCTGCTAACTGACTGAAAGTTTCAGCATGATCGTAAATGTTCAAGCATTAACTCAACATAAAATCAGTGTATCCCATGGAATTCAATGGTTGCAAAAAATTCACATTATTCTGTCTCATTGAGAGGTTGCACAAATGTAAGCCTTAACCAACTTCCTTTAGCCACTGTTAATCTCTACGTGTTGTTGTAGCACAATAGATATAGGTAGTTATACGTAACATATGTGGGCTGCAACATTAGGAAGATAATTGGTCTGTTGTCCAAAATTCAAGATCAGATCACTGAGGTTGAAGCTGTTGAAAAGACTGAATACATGAGATCCATCACCTTTAACAGACTACAGTAGTCACATTGATTATCTCTCCAGCACTTCCTCTCACTGTTTTTTAAATAGCCAGTTAAGGTAAGGAGCAGGATTCGGTCAGCTTCCGTGCATGTTTACTTGATCTTCAACCTTCTACCACTGAGGTCGGCTCCCCATATCTCCTCGCACATTGTAAACATGTAAGTCCAGTGTGTTAAATAGATTGAATGGAGAAAGTGTATACCAGAGACAAAAGATAGAAGAACCCTTAAAAATAAGCACACTTCTACTTCAGAGATCTCAATTCATGACGCATGAAGCAGAATTCAAGAGTCCCATTATACAATCCATGAAACAAAAAACATAGCCAAGATTTGCCCACTCTAACTCAAAGACTTTATTCCTTGCAATTAATGTAAAGAAATAAAAGCAGCTTGGTTTCAACTGAGTGCTGTATAGTATAGTTATAGATCACTGAAGACTGTGGCATTCAGTGCTTTAAGAGGGATTAAAAAGATGGAGGAGGTTGTAGAAAGAGCATGAGTTAAGTAACACATTCTGGAGATGGAGGCCTATTTAACAAAACCGTGAGCAGTACACGTAAATAGAATCCCATGACTGGCAATTTAATAAATAGTCTTACAAAGAGGTTTACCAAAATTGGCAAGCAAGAAGGCCCATCTAGACCATTTCTAAATGAGCTCCATTCAGATCGTGCTCCATAAATTCCTTTTTCAAAACATCTTGGAGACTCCTCTGAAAAACCTCACTCAGAAAGTCTCCTTTGCCCCATCTACAACACTGGATTAATACCCCTTTCCAAATCTCCTTCAAAGAGTCCCGGCCAGACCTCCTTTTGTAAAGCCAGTAGAGACACTCTGTAAAAAGCCTTATCCAGCCCTGCTTCATAATGCCCATCTCGTCCCCCTGTTTAGAGCTCCATCCAGTCCCTAGACTGCTTGTTAAAAGTTCCATCCAGTCCATCCTCATCTAGAATTCATTCAAAATCCAAGCCCACTCTGTAGGAAATGGTCCTTTTTGCAGGGTTATCCCCAAACATTTTGCCTCTGACCTCCTGTTTTTGACTGTGTGTTGCATTTTGTTTTTGCTGGCTTTGGGACTCTGGGCACTTTACCATGGCTGACCAGTGATAAAGTGCAAGTGCTCAGTGTGTAAACTGTATTGGTGATTGGTTTATTCATGATTTGCATATCTGATTTACTAATAAGTCCCTAGTAAAGTGCACTATGTGTGCCCAAGGCCTATAAATCTAATGCTACTAATGAGCCTGCAGCACTATGAGTAACGCTGTAAAAAGTCTCGGACCTTCCTCTGCAGTGTCTGTATGTGCAGTTGTGAAACTTTCCCTTTTATTACCAGTAAGTCACCCCTAAGGTAGGCCTAAGGCAGCCCCATGGGCAGGGTGCAGTGCATTTAAAAGGTAGGACACATACTGATGTGTTTTACAAGTCCTAACAGTGAAATACTGCTAATTTTGTCTTTCACTATCGCAAGGCCCATCTCTCCCATAGGGTAACATGAAGATTACCTTGGAATACATTTTAAGTGCAATTTCCCATTGGGAGCAGCTAGCGATATAACCTTTACAGTCTCTGAACTCACAATTTAAAAATACATCTTTTGGTAGAGATAGTTTTTGAATTGTAAGTTTGAAAATGGCACTTTTAGAAAGTGGGCATTTTCTTGCTTAACCATTCTGTGCCTCTGCCTGTCTGCTAAATACACGTCTGGGTCAGGATGACAGTTGGGCTGTTTGTGCATTCACTCTAGACAGTCACACAAAAGGAGCTGAGGTGTGCCCTGCATATCCTGATGGCCCATTACCAGGCTGATGGGTCTTACTGAGCTAGAGTGGTGGGAGGAGCTGACACTTGCATCTGTGTCTGTTCTTGCACAAAGCAGTCTCCAGCCCCCTGGAGTGTGTCTGGAGCCAGGGCAGGGAAGGGCAGCGTCTTGTGCACTACAAAGACTTCTCTTCGAAGTTTGCCTACTTCAAAGACAGAAATGAGTATAAGTAGTTGACCACTGACACCACATAGTTAGAACACTTCTGGATTGAGTACATTCTGCCAAGAAGAAGAGCTGGATGAGGTAGGAGGGACTGCCACTCTGCCTGTTGCTTTGTTGTGCTGGCCTGCTGCTTGCTGCTTCTGTCCTGGGAGTGAAAGGACTGGACTTTGCTTTTTACACCCTACTTCCAAAGGTTCTCCAAGGGCTTGGACTGAGCTTGCTTCCTGTTAAGAAGTCTCAGGGACGTCAAAGACTTCACCTGGGCTCTCTTGCTGAGAGTCCTGAATTGCCAAGTGGTGCCAAATCCAGACCCTGGGCCCTTGGAATTAAGTTCTGGTGTGACAAGGAAGAAACAAGTGCATCGACCTCCAGAACGACTTCGGAACCAGCACCACTCTCTGACCCCGCTCAGCTGCTTGCATCAGAGCTGTGGTCTCCACTGAGTGCAACAACTACGACCGTCACTGCAGGGCCAAGGCCCCCGCAGTGCCCCTGAAGTCCCGCCACAGTGTGAGTCCATAGCGCTGTGTCACTGACGTCTGTGGCACCCAACTCTGACTCCGCCGCAGCACCTGTGGCCCTGTGGTATGATTGCGACACTGCAAAGTCGACGCCTCATGTCTTGACCTGCTGGATTCGTTGATCCTGCCTGGTCACAAGGAACCGATGCCTCTCCGTCGATGCCGCATCACCTCCCCTGCCTAGCAGTAAGGAACCAACACCTCACCTTCCTAGTGGCAGTAAGGAACCGACACTGCACCGGCTCCAGCGACACCTCACCTCCCCAACTCCGTGCACTGTGTTTGTTTCCTTATCATTTTCCAAGGTACTGTAACTGGGGTCCGGGCGACTTCGTGGCTGGTCCACACTCCCTCGTGAATGGCATCAGACTGTTGGAGATGACTCCATCAAGACATCATTATAGCCCCCAGTTGGAGCTATTGTGTTCCTAAGCGCGATACTAAGATTTAATCTTTAAAATTTGTATCTTTGCTCGTGTATGTTGGGTTTTTGTTGTTTTGGTCTTGTGTTACTCAGATAAATATTGGCTATTTTTCTAATTTGGTGTGCAGAACATTTGTGGTGTTTTCACTGTGTTAATGCATGTGTGTGTACAAATACATTAGACATGGCCTCTGAGATAAGCCTGACTGCTTGAGCCAAGCTACCAAGGGGGTGAGCAGGGGTTATCTTAGCTGTATGACTCCCTTACCCTGACTAGAGGGAGGGTTTCTACTTGTATGGGGTGCAAATCACTGCCAACTAGAGATCCCATTTCTAACACACGCCCTTCTGGAAATGTTTGTCCATTCCCAATTTCAATAACAATGCATGCCCCCTGGATGTAATTCATGAACCATCTAGTACCTCTTGAATTACATTTCCAGCTCCCATTCTTCTTCATTCCATACATCTAGTTTACTGCCCCATTATAGCCACAGTCAATGGTCAATGACTGTGATTGACTACCATGTTAAATACTCATTCTAAGCACAGTTCCTCAAGTGTCAGTGGCCAACACACTCACTTGTGCTTTACGAACATAATAAGAACAAAAAAGTCCAAAATACACATGCAAAATTTATAATGTTCTTAGTGATAAAACTTTTCAAATTGAGCCCTCATTCTTGGAACGGTAGGCATTTTTGTTATGATGAAGCCTTGCGCAAGAATATTTAAACTTCTTTTGCTACTGTAAATGGTCGTTTTTTTTTTAACTAGACATAATTTAGCTTTGGAACTACAGATAAGTTGCATGATGTACACAGACTAATTAAAGCACCTCTCTTGTGGTTGTTCAACATCTGCATGGGCCCCCATGACTCACATATGTGATGCTCTCAACATATCAATTCAGGTGTAGGTGAATGGGCACAGATATAGGTGTGTCTTCAAATGAAAAATATGCATGGCCTTTATTCAAGCGTCTCGATGAAAGAACACTGGACACAGGTTCTGACTCATCCATCTGAACTCTAACCTCCACCCTTCCTTTATTCTATCTATGTCTCTCCTGTACCATTCTTACCCCCTCACTGTCCCAAAGAGCCTATCACACTCATTCAGGAAACTGACGTGTGCACAAAATGAAGAGTGTTCATACTTTTTTTCAGCCAATGTAAAGACAAGTTATTTAACACCGAAACAAATCAAATGACGCGTGCCTTATAATTGCAGCAGAGAGGCAAAACTGCTTTTGTGCTCCTGGTATGAAAGTGGTTCATGTACACCCAGCACAGAGTGTGAACATACAGCTATCTGAGATAAAATTCCAATATTTTAACACAGAGATGAATGGCCATGGTTCGCCTGCAGATCGCAGATCCCTTTTCTGGCTATTAAGACTTGCAGCCCAGGTGTAATCTGGCTTTTGTGGCCCTCATACTCAGTTTGCTTGATGAGTCTGACCGCCTTGGTGAGCCTCTGGAATTCACAATACACAAGAATAATATCTGGATCATCTTGCATAAGGAAGATGACAGTATCTTTCAAGTTGACAATCACACAGAGCACACACTACTGAAGAATTATACATTATTACAGGTTAAATCAGCGTAAGATGTTTAAATCCTCTAGGTACCACCAATACATTTTTTTATTGTACGCATATTTATGCCACTATTTAGTCCACATGAGGCCTTTGCTTCCCTGCAGATTTCCACCGTTATTCCCTTTATTTCATTACTCTATTTTTATAGCTCTGAAATTGTGGTACTTTCGCGTGTGTAGAAGACTGTTGTGTGCATTTATGTTTTGTGCGTTATTAACAACTTGCAAAATGTGGTTTCACACTCTACACATGTGCACTCTGATATAGTACTGCCACTTTTTAAACAACTTTTCTATGGTGTGTAGAAGTGGGTTTTCCTGACTCTTGTCAACTAGGCTTTAATTTGGGCCATATTTTCCAGAATGGATGTGACTCCTGTCCTTTTACCCCCTCCTGCAGATCTCACTGTCTGCCATTTCTGCAGCACATAACCTAGCAGAATAATATTTGTTTTTTATCTTGTCATCGTGCACGTTGGTTTCAATGAATTTCCCCCGGCTCAGTCACAAACTGTAACCACATTTCAAGGTCATTCCGCTAGCTCACTGTACCCTATTCATTCATAATACATTCATAGTAGGTTGCTGTTGTTCGTGTACCTAGTTTGTTCTACGAACTCCTGATGACATTAGCAAAGAGGAAGTAAAATAGTTATTCATCTAGGGGCCAGATGTAGGTAGGTAATGGTTTGGGATTACCAAATAGTGAATATTTGCAATTCGCTATTTGGAAATCACAAACACCCGTGTGCAAATGTTTGTATTACACATGTTGCAATTCTAAGTGAGTCGGAAGTAAACTTACCTCATAAATATTAATGAGGTAGTTCTCGGTTTACGATCCATTGGGAATGTGTGTGACTACTTTTAAATAAAGCAATTTCTTTAGATGCAGCCCATTTTCTTTAAAAAATGGGACCACTGCCTACTCTTAAAAAATGTTTTTATAATCATTAACAAAAGGGAAGGTGTCCCTTGGAGACTCCTTCCAAATTGCGAGTGCATCACCACCTACTTGAAGTAGGCAGTAAAATGTGAATGCTTTGCACCTGCATTTTGGTTGCAAAACATCCACACATGCCACTGCGATTCGGTATTAGGAAGGGACGCCCTAAACATGCCTGTAGGAAGTTGGCTCTGTATGAACTATTTCAAAGTAAGGAATAGTATGCACAGAGTCCAAGGGTTCCCCTTAGAGGTAAGATAGTGGCAAAAAGAGATAATACTAATGCTCTATTTTGTGGTAGTGTGGTCGAGCAGTAGGCTTATCCAAGGAGTAGTGTTAAGCATTTGTTGTACATACACACAGGCAATAAATGAGGAACACACACTCAGAGACAAATCCAGCCAATAAGTTTTGTTATAGAAAAATATCTTTTCTTAGTTTATTTTAAGAACCACAGGTTCAAATTCTACATGTAATATCTCATTTGAAAGGTATTGCAGGTAAGTACTTTAGGAACTTTGAATAATTACAGTAGCATATATACTTTTCACATAAAACACAAATAGCTGTTTTAAAAGTGGACACAGTGCAATTTTCACAGTTCCTGGGGGAGGTAAGTTATTGTTAGTTTTAGCAGGTAAGTAAATCACTTACAAGTCTCAGGTTTGGGTCCAAGGTAGCCCACCGTTGGGGGTTCAGAGCAACCCCAAAGTTACCACACCAGCAGCTCAGGGCCGGTCAGGTGCAGAGGTCAAAGAGGTGCCCAAAACACATAGGCTTCAATGGAGAGAAGGGGGTGCCCCGGTTCCAGTCTGCCAGCAGGTAAGTACCCGCGTCTTCGGAGGGCAGACCAGGGGGGTTTTGTAGGGCACCGGGGGGGACACAAGTCAGCACAAAAAGTACACCCTCAGCAGCGCGGGGGCCGCCGGGTGCAGTGTGTAAATGAGCGTCGGGTTCTCTGTAGGTTTCAATGAGAGACCAAGGGGTCTCTTCAGCGGTGCAGGCAGGCAAGGGGGGGGCTCCTCGGGGTAGCCACCACCTGGGCAAGGGAGAGGGCCTCCTGGGGGTCACTCCTGCACAGAAGTTCCGTTCCTTCAGGTGCTGGGGGCTGCGGGTGCAGGGTCTTTTCCAGCCATCGGGACTTTAGGTTTAGGCAGTCGCGGTCAGGGGGAGCCTCGGGATTCCCTCTGCAGGCGTCGCTGTGAGGGCTCAGGGGGGACAACTTTGGTTACTCACGGTCTCGGAGTCGCCGGAGGGTCCTCCCTGAGGTGTTGTTTCTCCACCAGTCGAGTCGGGGTCGCCGGGTGCAGTGTTGCAAGTCTCACGCTTCTTGCGGGGATTTGCAGGGGTCTTTAAATCTGCTCCTCTGTAACAAAGTTGCAGTTCTTTTGGAGCAGTGCCGCTGTCCTCGGGAGTTTCTTGTCTTTCTTGAAGCAGGGCAGTCCTCTGAGGATTCAGAGGTCGCTGGTCCTTTGGAAAGCGTCACTGGAGCAGGTTTCTTTGGAAGGCAGGAGACAGGCCGGTAGGACTGGGGCCAAAGCAGTTGGTGTCTTCTTTTCTTCCTCTGCAGGGGTCTTTCAGCTCAGCAGTCCTCTTCTTCTTGTAAGTTGCAGGAATCTAAATTCTTAGGTTCAGGGGAACCCTTAAATACTAAATTTAAGGGCATGTTTAGGTCTGGGGGGTTAGTAGCCAATGGCTACTAGCCCTGAGGGTGGGTACACCCTCTTTGTGCCTCCTCCCAAGGGGAGGGGGCCACATCCCTAATCCTATTGGGGGAATCCTCCATCTGCAAGATGAAAGATTTCTAAAAGTTAGAGTCACTTCAGCTCAGGACACCTTAGGGGCTGTCCTGACTGGCCAGTGACTCCTCCTTGTTATTCTCATTATTTCCTCCGGCCTTGCCGCCAAAAGTGGGGGCCGTGGCCGAAGGGGGCGGGCAACTCCACTAGCTGGAGTGTCCTGCGGTGCTGGAACAAAGGGGTGAGTCTTTGAGGCTCACCGCCAGGTGTTACAGCTCCTGCCTGGGGGAGGTGTTAGCATCTCCACCCAGTGCAGGCTTTGTTACTGGCCTCAGAGTGACAAAGGCACTCTCCCCATGGGACCAGCAACATGTCTCGGTTGTGGCAGGCTGCTGGAACCAGTCAGCCTACACAGATAGTCGGTTAAGGTTTCAGGGGACACCTCTAAGGTGCCTTCTGGGGTGTATTTCACAATAAAATGTACACTGGCATCAGTGTGCATTTATTGTGCTGAGAAGTTTGATACCAAACTTCCCAGTTTTCAGTGTAGCCATTATGGTGCTGT
This sequence comes from Pleurodeles waltl, assembly GCF_031143425.1. Lineage (NCBI taxonomy): Eukaryota > Metazoa > Chordata > Amphibia > Caudata > Salamandridae > Pleurodeles > Pleurodeles waltl. Next base: position 1,388,078,621 of record NC_090447.1, on the reverse strand, counting down.
GGAGTCCGTGTTTGACAGACTCCCAGACCATATACTCTTATGGCTACCCTGCACTTACAATGTCTAAGGTTTGGCTTAGACACTGTAGGGGCACAGTACTCATGTACTGGTGCCCTCACCTATGGTATAGTGCACCCTGCCTTAGGGCTGTAAGGCCTACTAGAGGGGTGACTTATCTATACTGCATAGGCAGTGTGAGGTTGGCATGGCACCCTGAGGGGAGTGCCATGTCGACTTACTCGTTTTGTTCTCACCAGCACACACAAGCTGGCAAGCAGTGTGTCTGTGCTGAGTGAGGGGTCCCCAGGGTGGCATAAGATATGCTGCAGCCCTTAGAGACCTTCCCTGGCATCAGAGCCCTTGGTACCAGGGGTACCAGTTACAAGGGACTTACCTGGATGCCAGGGTGTGCCAATTGTGGAATCAAAAGTACAGGTTAGGGAAAGAACACTGGTGCTGGGGCCTGGTTAGCAGGCCTCAGCACACTTTCAATTCAAAACATAGCATCAGCAAAGGCAAAAAGTCAGGGGGTAACCATGCCAAGGAGGCATTTCCTTACAATGCCCCTTTCTAATACTGAATCACAAACCCAATTTGAGATTCGGTAATAGGTTACGGGATCTCAAATAGAGCTTTGTACATACAAAAAAGCATTTTTCTGGTCACAAATGGTCTAATTCTGTGAATTGGGCCTTTTGCAACCAGAATAATCCTTTGTACATCTGGCCCCTAGAGCAATAGTGCTTAGGTGCTAGAGCATTATGATGTTTTATGAGACTATGCTGATTTTCTATGATTGTAACATTTTCGATAATACCATGATGATTCTGCAGCACAGTTAATTTCATATGTTAAAATAATGTATAAAACCCTTGATTGTGAGGGACAAAGACTTTCCTGCTCTGCTAGGGATGCTGTCAGTTTCTCTCCTGATTTTGCTGCCCATTAGGACTTAAACTAATTTTTGATTTTGTATGGTCTTATTTACTGAGAGCATTCATGAAATTGACTCTGTATCACATTATTTTTTGTAAAAAAAAAAACCTTTACATGGGCCTTTTTACCTAACACTGTATTTCTGATAATGTGATGCATTAAAAAGTGCCTAACTCTGAGACACATTGACTCATGAAATTGAGGTTTAACAGTGTTTCCGATTCATTAAATTGTGGAGATTCTGACTGAGGTAAATATTGGAGTGTGAAAATTGTGGGGTCCCTCGCGCCCACACTTGGCCGTTATTTTAACTTGACACCACTGGAAATCACCTGGTTTGGTATTCTGGAGTGCCTGGAAAGGTTTTTGATTGTTGGCAGAAGGCAAGCGGGAAGACTGTTACTACTGGTACACTGAAATCAAGATATGTTGCCAATAAACCTACCAGCATTTTGGGCTGGGAACAATGAAGATGTTGTGGAGTGAAACTACAGACTCCCATGGCACATCAAGGGCTATAACTGTTACTTAAGCTTTCTTGCCAGGGTTGCCCACAGGATGTGGGGGATGGGCAGCCAGCACACAATGAAAACAAGGGCCATGCCTTGGGTGATTACCTAAAGGAATATACTGTCTACTATGAAATATCATTTATTGGTCCTATACATATTCTTGGGAGATCACAGCTTTGACTAACACAACCCCTTATGCCTTCTACAATATACAACAGACACATTTTGCTCTTGGTGGAGCATTTTTTATGCTCTAGATTGAGGTCAATGGTCTTGTTACAGCAGGATTAGGTCCCATGGCAGGCTTGGGACCCATCGTCGCTGTCCTTAGTCTCCTGAACACCATTCACAACATGTATGAACAGGAACAATACTTTCTCAATCTCTCTATGTACCTTTTCAGGGTTGTTTTCTCAGAATCTCTATTAGTAAAACAATAGCACATCAAATCCAAAACAAACATTCTGTGGAAAAATACCTATAATGAAATGACACGTTAGCAGAAAATAGAAAACAGTTTCTCACGTTAAGGAAATTTTAGGCCTACTCAGGTCAAACTTAAAGGCAGGTTTGATTTTTGTGTTATTCTTAACACACATTTAATTCTATATTAATATAAAGGCTGGTTACGCGTTCTCATTTAAACTTCATGTCGTATTTTATAAAACAAGAATAATATTGTTAACATGTATCAAATTATGATAGAGAAATACATTTTTCAAGGTTAACCTTTTGCATTAGTACACACATTACATAAACTGCTATTCTTTTAAATGTAATGGCATTCACATTTAGTAAGGATGGTTTTAAGTAGAATGCCAAATGATTACATTTCTTTTAGAAATGTTAGAACACACATCTTAATTCCTCCTATCACTATAGTGAATGCACTCTAGTACTGGATTCGAATGTGTCACCTGACGTTAAACAAGGATTAGACCACACAGTTTGTTATGCCTGATGAGTGCATATATTTCATGATTGTGACTTCAGGGGTAACAGCAAATTCTCCACACCACTCTTTAGGAAAGTGAAGGCTCCCTCTAATGACAAGCCATGCAGATTTTCTGGGTAGAGCCAGTAGGCAACCTCCAAAGGCCTGAATCCCATTGTTGTATATCAGCTGCTACCCTTTTTCAGGCACATCTGCAGTAAAGCCTGCTGGGCCAGGGCGACACAGGGCTAAAGTACCAGAGACTTTCAACCCTACATGTTCCAGGTTTTCTTTTTCAGGAAACCCTCAAATTTGTAATCTAATTTGAGCTATGCATTTGAAATTTGATATGTATTTGAAAACTCTATTTTTTTTTGTTTAAAAAAAATCCTTAAGCAGTTTAAAAAAAAAAAAGAAAATGGTCCCCTCGCCATGGGAGTCCAGTCCCATGGCAAGGGAGCATTTATCAGGTTTCACTGGCCTTTATCACCAGGCTTTTCCTGGAGATGATGGACAGAGACAACTGACCTCTAATTCCACTGATCTAAATTAGGTGGGTGGGATTACAGGTCTGCCTCCAATGGCCCTTACTCCACAGGGCCAACGGAGATGTTTAATCATGGTGGAAATGGAGTAGTCTCTGCTGTGATCAAACCAAGATCCTCCTACATCTAAATTTGGACCACATTCTTGGCAGCAAGAGTATTCCATCGCTGTTGAGAAAGAGTATCCTAACGGCCAAGAATTAAATCATGCCCCGTCTCCAATGGTGAGCATGATAGAAGTTGTCAATGTTAACTGAAGTTGCTGCCCCACTTTGAAGTAGATACTGCCGAATTTGTTAGTAGCAGGTTGAGTTTGCTTAAGGTGCAGGCGAACTCATTAGCAATTAGGACCCAATTACGACTTTGGCGAATGGGATACTCCGTTACAAACGTGATGGATATCCCCCACGCTGTTGTACAAGTTCCATAGGATATAATGGAACGTATTAAAAGTTCCATTATACCCTATGGAACTTGTACAGCTTGTATCCGTCACATTTGTAATGGAGTATCCGATCCGCCACGGTCGTAATCAGGCCCTTAATGATCCCCTCCAATCTTAGATTTGAGCTCACAAAGCACCCTTGGAGAATATTTGGTGTGCCTAGGTCAAGGATTGCATCAGTTTGAAATAAAAGAGGAATTGGTGGTACATGTCATGTTTTTATGAATTGATTTAGGGTCCCTCACCTATGTTATGCTAGTTTCTCTTTAAAATAAAAAAGAAACATTGCTTGCCTCCCCACATTTCCCTTGGAATTTCAGAACTTGCTTGAAACATAGAAGACAAACGGCTTCCCTGTCTGCAGCAGGAACACCGTATACTGAGAGCTAAGCAGAACTGGGGTAACCCATTTATTGACCTTTTATAAACAGATGGATATGCTTCTGTTGAATCATGCTGTAAACCTGATGGTGTTAGCTGCAGTTGGAGTTGTTGCTGAGATCTAAATCGTACTTTGAATTCTGATATTATTCCAACTTTACCTGATGAATTCCCTAATAACTTATGAGGTGTTGGGAAGAACAAAGAGAAGACCATTGTGAGTGCCCCCTAATTCCTAGAGAACCATTTTGCCAAGAGGGCTGGATGCCACAGACTGGTACAGCTCCTTAAACTTTTCTATTTGAAATCCACATCAGGGGAGGATTGTGTACCAAATCAAGCAAGCTGACAGTTCTCCAGCTCACCACTCTTTTATGAAGTACCCTAATGGTGTCTAATTTAAGAAATGCTCTGTGAGTACTTCAAAGAAGTAAGAGATGATCTTCTCAGTTAACTTCTCTATTTTGAGTTACATGGATACACCTCAACCAGCTTTACACAACACATCCCAGCTTGCTCCTCAGTCTCCAACTTCCAGCAATTCAAACCCTAACATTCTTAGAACCTATTCTCACCTAGCAACAGCACTAGGTGCATGCAGAGGGTTCTAAGTAACAGATACCACACACCTTCCATTCTTAACAAAAACAACCATTCCTTCCCCAAATTACAATAGCTAAATACAATGAATACATGTGTACATTTTACTTTACAAAATTCTTTAAGGATGATGGTTTGACAGTAGCTCTCAAACTCTTCCTCTGGAATTCATGGCTTCCTCCACCAGTGTTGCCTGTCAAATCCTCTTTTTGTTCTTGTTTCATCTCCGCCATGATGAACTTTGCAACTCTGTTCAAATTCATATTTTATGATCTTCCGTCTTTAGAGCATTTTTCAACAGCTTGACCACTATCATGGGCTTACTATGTTTGGACACACCAGAATTGTACACAGCAAATTTAATTTTTACCCAATCTCCAACACTCACACATCACCTTAACTTTCTTCCAATTGCGAAATTCTTCCATCATCTTTTCCATTCTCGCCTCCACTCTGTTTTTCCACACCACATCCTAAATGTTACTTTCTATACTACTCCCTGTCCTCTAATTCGCCCAACTGGGGCACATTATACTATTAGGTTTTCTACCTCTGAAAAGTTCAAAAGGTGTCATCCCTGTGGTTGAATGAGGTGTAAGTCAGTATATCCTCATTATGTCATATACCTTCTCCAACCATGATCTCTTATTTGCTTGGGAGTGTTGTATGGTTTCCTTCAGTACTTTGTTGAAGCTTTCAATGATCTTGCCATTGCATTCTGGGTGGTATAACTCTGATGTTTTATGTCCAAATCTCTGATCTTTCAGAAAGCTCTCCATTTCTCTTGATGTTAATTGCACACCATAGTCATTCAAAAGCACAGAAAGGTAACCTTCCAGATCAAATAACAATTTCAAAAACGTTATCACAACAAGTTACAACTTCTAGCCCAGGCGAGTACCTGTCTACAAAGCTTGAAATATAATGGTCCACACCGTGGACTTAATGGGACTAACAATATCAAGAGAAATCTGTTCCCAAGGTGCAGAAGGCAAATTTCTCACCACTATAGGCTAAGTTGTGCATTTCAATATTCTGCCACAAGATAAACACTCAATACAATGCCTCACTTTTCTTTCCACCATGGTGTCCATCCCTGGCCACCAATAATCATTTCAAATTCTCATCTGCACTTAGATATTCGAAGGTGGCTCTTGTGACCCAGTGTGATAATGCAGTCTCTTAGAGTGATGGGAGGAATCAATGTATTACCCCTCAAGAGAAGTTCATCACTCACCATACATTCCTCTCTCGCTTCCCAGAAACCCTTCACTACTTCCTCACAATCTTCTTTCTTTGTCCATCCAGAGGAGACCAGATGTTTCACGAGCTGCAACGCCTGATCTTTTTTTATCTCCTCTATCCACTCTTCAGCAACAGTGGATCCACCTGTGATTTCACATACTTTGATCTCCTCATCATATACCTCACCACCAAAGTTATCTTCTTCCCCGTCACACTGATGGTCATTACAACACAGTCGACAAACACAATCTGCTAAGATATTCTTTGTTCCAAGCAAGGCTATGACCGATTTACATATTCTGGACGACACTGCGTTTATACCCTTAGACATAATCATTTGTGATCCATCTTTATTGTAAAGTTACTACCACACAAAAGCTTCCTCAGATTTTTAAGTGCCCAGAACACTCCCAAAGCCTCCTTTTCAATAACTGATTATTGTTCCTTTCTGGACCTCTTAATTTCCTGGAAACAAACAGAATTATTCTCTCTTTGCCATCAATCACCAGCATTAGAACTGACCCAAGCCTTTTGAGCTGGCATCTGTCATTTGCACTGTCTGCTGTCCTGTTTCAAAACTACTAATTAATCTTTATTTTCTTGTTTTGGTACATTACTGAATGCTGTCACCAGCTCTTTCCTTGGACCGATACCACCAGCAGAAATATGGTATACTAAGTACTCTATGTTGTCCTCATTAAGCTCACACTTGCTTAATCCAATTGATAGACCATAAAAATCCAGCATTGTAATGACTGCATGCAATCTTCTGTCATACTCCACCACTGACTCACCAAACACCAATACATCATCCTGATATATTTTGAGTCCAGAAATCCCTTTTCTGAACATCTTCCATCACCCTCTGGAACACCAGAGCCAGAGTGAAGCCAATACTAAACCAAAAAGCATCCTAACATACTTACACATACTATACGGGGTGATAAAAGACGTCAGATCTTGAGACAATGGATGCAACCTCATCTGCTGAAAAAGCAGACACTAAGTCTAGGGAGAAGAAAATGTTTGGCATTCCCTAAAGAGCTCAACAACTCGGTTATGTGGGCAAGGGGGACCTGTCCACTATGACGCACCAATTCAGCCCTCTCAAGTCAATGCACAATCTTGCTTCCCCATTTGCCTTCTTTGCCATCACTACGTGGGACAACCACTCAGAACCTTGCACCCTTTCAATTATGCCGTCTTTCTCTAACCTTTCTAATTCACACAGCATGTCATCTCTTGTCGCGTGGGCTCTCATTATTCTAAATGAGACTACTGGATTTCTAGGTAGCAGGATCGATAACGGTGTGGGGGACTGAGTCTGACCCACGTGTAAAGAACTCTGTCACCCTAAATCCGGTTTTTGCTCCGGCTAACTAGCAGTGCCTCATTTCTCCCATGTGGAAGGAATGATTTGGCAGCCGAGCGCATGACATCTTTGGAACTTCTCAGGGAAGTCGTGGTTACTCAGATCCAAACCAACTCTCCTATTTCCAATATGATCTCATATACAAATGACAAAGACAGTATAAGTTTTATATAATATTTTAATAAAACGACTGTATTTTAGATATTAAGGCGTGAGCCGCAATAACCAGAACGATACAACACAGTAGGATTGTGATAGTTACCAGGAGAGTAAAACATAAAAACAAAGCTATCATATTGTCAAACAGTTTCTACTCTCCCTCTGCTTGTTCTATCTAGAGCACAGCATGTTAAGCTTCTAGCTTGCCTATTAGAATCACTATGGGGATATCAGCCCTCATACCTGAGCAAAGACCTGTGATCTTGGTTCAGCATCTGCAACGAGGCAGTCAGCGTCAAGTTGTGGTTCCCTGGTCGGAATCTCCCTCTTGCGTGTATTGGGACAAGGAAGTGATTTTATAACTAACATGTTATCGTGATCACAAAATGTCCCTACGCAGGAATGCCAAGTCTAAACTCTTACCACGTCTATCGGCAATGTACCAGACTGTATCCTTGACTGAAGCACAGAGTAAATATGTTATGGAGAACTCCAGTGCTGAAGTAGGCAAAACAGTGTGATATGAATAAAAAACAACACCGTAGAACTGGCTATTTGAAAAATAACAGTACGAAGCCTAATAAAAAGCATGTAGAGCAGAGTGCACAGAGGCTCTAAGCTATCAGCAAATGAATAAAATATATTCAGGGCAAAATGCACAAAGGCCTAAAGCCTGAAGCTAAAGCGCAATGAATACGTAAAACTAACCACACTACACCCTCCCCTTGTCGGTAGCAAGTGGTTCCAATAATATAAAAGGATGCCCTAAATATAAACAATACCTAAAACTAGTATTTCGACAAGGTGAGAAGACAACAAGTCATAAATTTAGGTAACATGTGGTCATAAAACCAAATTCAATATACTGTCAATTTTGTAGAAATCCAATCGTCAGATAGAAGCAATAGAACGCAGGAGTTCCTCCACTTCGATATATGTCAATATCGGAAGATCCACGCCACAAAGTACCATGGAGCAGGTGTGATCCAAAGCCCCAAAACCATTCAGGGCGGCACCCCGTGCAGGGCCTATGAAAGAGACAATACCATCTTCCTCCAGGAAGGGAATCTCATAAACTGCCTCACGAAGCAAGCGCATCCGTAGTGCACAAGTCTGGGAATGAGCCCTAATCGGGAACATCAACAGATCAGTATCGACCATTGGAGGGCGCTGCAATGAGAGACAGAGAGCCAGTGCATGTTCAAACGAGCACCAAAGGCATCGAAACACGGGTTGCACACAATCCAAAACCGGTCTGAATGACAGAGACCAGCCGCACTCCAAATGTCCCAGGAGTGTCGCTCCAAAATGCTGCATCATGCGTTCACGACACAGCTGCGCTGATGGGAGCAGCAGTACAGGATCTCGTCGTGACGGGACAGCCATTGCGAAAAAATAGCAACAACAGCAAGACTCCAGCCAATAAAGCCAAAGTAATCGGGAAACCCCCAAAAATGCTTCCGAAAATAGAATGTATAACCGAAGGTATCAAACCGAATATGGAAGAGAAGGTATGAGCAAAACCAACACCAACGACTTTGAAAAAACTGTGCAATACCAGCGGTGCTGGATGCATTAAATATATGTCCCACAAGTTCACCGAAGTGAGTCGGAAAGTTAGTATTCAAAAGGGACTGTATCTCCGCCGATGACCTTGCCACCTGAAGTGCGTAGGTCTCGCTAGCAGATGTAAGGGCCACATGCTTTTGAAACAATAAAGCTTTTAGCCGACTCAACTTGTCGAAATCAACCTTGGAAGTAGCAATATGAGGCCAGATGTCCGCTACCTCCCTAATTTGAGTGGGGGGAAACAACACATTCCCACAGCATGTAACGGCTTTGTTGACAACGACGATGTAAACTATTCCGGCACGCATGCCACAGCAGCATTCGCTGTTAAGAACAATGTAACTGCCGTTAGAAAGCACCTGGAAAGTGTTTTTAATAACCGGGACTGGAACTCCCTTCAGATAACAAGCTAAGTTAGCAATCGAAGCATTACACGCCCCGTGCAAGGACAGCTGTTTACAAACCATTGAATAGCTGACAGAAGCTTCGCATTCGCTGCCGCTAAGAAAAACCTCCTTCAAACCATTAACACATCTGTACTGAAAGGGAAGATCCCACACCTCGTGTATGTAACTGTCTCCCAATAGTTCATATCTACCCACCGGAATGTGCTTCAAACACGAAGTAAATTGCAAAGTAGAGATAGGCAAATTAATAACCCCATGGATCAACCATTCAGCTGACGGAATCTCAGCTACCGTGAAAGGCAGTTTCTCTAATTTTTCAATATTTAACATAACATAGTGTATGTCGCTTCCTTTTTAGCCATCAGTTGTTGTTGACGAGTCAAATTAAAAGAGATAAAGATCTCCCTGGCACGAACGTGCTGCCATGGAACGCGACCCGCCTTCAAGGTCTGAAGAGTCCAACCCAGCTGCATGATGGATCGTGTCTGACTCTGCCCATGATATAAAGAAGACATGTCCGATTTAATAATGTCTATAGCAGAGGACACAATGCTGTCAATCGTGTAAACACGTTCAGAAAGGGTATGCATGCCATTATCAACAACAGACAAAGTCTGCATCAGATTTGCTTGATCAATCTGCCTCAACCGGGCTGCAGCCTCTTGTTGTGAAAGCTTCCAAATCTCATTATAAACCTCGTATAAGAACCTTTTCTTCCGTGGTACTCTGGGACCTGACAAAAAATCTTGTAAATCAGTATTATTAGACAGTAACATGAGATGTGACTTAACTGCATCCAGCGTGGAGGACTTCAACCATTGCTGACAAAGCTTCCCCACACTGTATGTAGTTATAACATCAGCATGTTCTGGTGAAACGTAACGAGGGTCTGCCCTACTAGTCCTGAACCCCCCTGAAGAGGTGACAAAACGTTGATGACACATATTAGTGTCTACAGGCCATAATAACCACCCGCCTGGATGTAACGATGAAGTGTTAAGTGTACCATTCTGGACCCAATGTGTAAAGTCACTGAAAGTAGCATTCACATAGTGCTGCCAATTTGTTAATTTAGAAGGGACAGGTATACTAGGCAAAGTTAACTCCTTAATCGTCGCTAAGCCCAAACAGCTAGTCTGTTGTACTGTGTCATTGAGGAAAATCATCTGCACAGGGATAATACATGCTCTAAATAACGTGTCCCTGCCTCGCATTTGCCAATTTTTCGTACCCCAAACACTTTTCAAGTCAACAGTTTTGAACCAGTATTCATATCCCTCGACCGACAGTTTAGATACAAACAAATTAGAATACAGTAATTATGTATCGGTCAATAACATTTGCTTATTAGAATACGGTGTAACTTTAAAATAGTAGGACCTAGCATTACGTGGATCATGGCCAGTAAAATATGCAAATTTGTCATAATACGTTTTTGAACTCCCTTGTGGAGGAGTCGAGCAATGTTCCCATTGCACATAATTAAACATGGACTTAGGGCTACTAGCTTTATGAATAAAGTGGTGTCCATAATAGTTGTAACAAAACATGTCACCATGATTATTTCTAAACTGGTAAGCATCTTCATCGTCATAGACAGTATAATATTGCAACTCCGTTAGCATAGAATCTACTGTCTTCACATCCCAATCATCAGAAACAATGCCAGGTATAACAATATAATTCATTGATAATTTGAGGACATACGGTATTTGAATCAATTCAGTGGGACCATATATATCAAACATTACTTTATCCCACGCAATTCCATCCGGAACTGGTATAGCAGAAATGTTCACTGTGGACAAGTCTCTTCGAACCATATGAGACGAAAAATGTGGTTTCAACACAGTCTCCACGTGCTCAATGTCAGATCGATCAGGAAGAAAATGACCATGTATTATCAGAAAAAAAGTAACCACAAATCCCAACCATAATAAAATAGTCATCACGGCCAAAAACAGCCAAAAATAGTTCCAAGGAAAAACAAAATATGTTCGTTTAAGCCATCCCAGCAGCCGTCGTGGACCGTGGACAGAAGACATTGAAGACGAGGAGCCGGACCCATCATTATCAGCGTCGTTGAAGCAGCCTGAAGCAGTTCTAGCAAAAGGTGCAACTCTGAACGAAGAAGCAGACGGAGGCTCCCGCCGTGGCACGCTATAAACCACATGTTCAGAAACATCAGTAGAACGTACAGCAATTTGATCACAAGATTCCATATTAATCGCCGTCGGTGGAACGATCGCAAGATCATCATCCACCCTCCCCAAGCTCGGAGAGGAAACAGTGTCGGTGAAAATCACCTGCAGCGGGACCTCATCCCCAGTAGTGAGAGGGATTCCGGAACTACTGGGTGTCCATCTTGGTCTGCTGTGCAGAATCGGCCACATGTTGTAACTTGACATTATCAATGGAAACAAAGCGATTTCCTTTGGCCCCTCGCAGCGGCGGTAAAATCACAGTTCTTGTGCCGCTTACCCCTAACACAGGGACAGGTTCTCGATAAGAAGGACCAAATTCTTTTTTAACTGCGACCTTTTCACGCACCAGATCCCCAATCCTGGGTATCCAACCAGTAGGTGTTACTGGCTCATCCTTAATTACTGAGGAGGCAGCATTGGCAGAAGAGTTATCTTCACGGAATTGTTGTAAATCCTGCAAAACAGTGACACGATCATTTATGTCAAAGGGCGTATCTGCCGCCTCCACACCAGGACCATCTAGATCAGGAACATACATTCGTGTTCCAAACAGGCACTCATATGAAGTACGACCCCCCAGTGACCTTCTAGGCAAGTTATTAAGTGCTCTCTGTACTCCATATAGGTGGGCTAGCCAACCACGACCCGTACCTATAACTCTGGCCGTTAAGGACTGCTTTAAATCATGATTTAAACGCTCCACGACAGAATTTCCCTCGGGATGAAATGGAGACGAGAATTGGAGTTAGACCCCCAACAAAGCCATGGTGTCCCTGAATGCCTTAGAGGCAAAAGCAGGGCCCTGGTCCGAATGAAAAGCCGCAACTGCAAATATATCGACAAAGATGCGCAAATCTTTAATAACAGTGCGAGCGTCAGCCGAGCGTTGTGGCCATACCCATACAAATCTGGAGCACGAATCTACAGCAACCAATATATATTTGTATGCACTATCTGGTGTCAGCGGACCACAATGATCCAAGTACACACACTGTAATGGTTTGTTTGAAATCAGAAGGGGCGTCTGCTGCGGGCGTCTAGCCGACGATGTCTTAATTTGTTGACAAATGTCACAACAAAGGACATACTGTTTCGTCTCTTTATAGAGACCAGGCCACCAGTAACGAGCCTGTAAAAGTGAAATTGTGGCAGCCACCCCAGCATGTGCAGAAGCCACCCCCTATTGTGCTGCAGAAATCAATCGAGGTCTCTCAATTTTATTGGGAATTTCACGTACACCAATGCCTGGAATTGTAACAGTAGCATGTAGCGCACCATTCAAGCAGTAACTATATTTTGAAGGAAATCCTTTAGGAAAAGGCGTGCCATCAGCCGTAGCCTTTATGGCAGCTGAAATTTCTGTGTCTGGTTTTGAACTCGAACGAGTCACTGCGGCTACAGTGGCGACAGCCACTGCCGATTTCGCGGCTTCATCAGCCAAAGTATTCCCAGCAACGTGTATTCCAACGCGCTGGTGTCCAAGTGTATGCACAACATGGATATTAGGAAGCGTTTCTTTTAGATCCGCAACCTTACCCCACAACATTTTATGCTTAATGGCGTTGCCTTTAGAATCTCTGAACCCATTCATCTTCCAATAGTGTAAATATTCGTTGAAAGACTGCACACAGTAGTAGGAGTCACAGACCAGCAAGGTTAAAAGTGCCGGATCCGCGTGCTCCAATGCTAACAATAGAGTTTTGAGCTCAGCCAGCTGTGCTGTGCAATCTCCCAAGGTTTTAGTATAAGTATGTCGGGGGCAGAACACCTCCCCCTCCATATTGCCGCTCACCACCGCACATGCAGCAGAATACTGTTGTTTAGTCCCAACCGCCGGTTGCGCAGAGCCATCGGTATACATGACCACTTCATATTGGTCAATAGGCAATGTACCAGCAGGAACAGGGTATTCTATTTCGTATTGAAGAAATTCTTGAGTCTGCAGTTTAGGGTCAAATACATAATCTACATCAGTGGCTGTCAAAGACGTAGCCCATTGTATCCATCGCGGGTGTAGAGCCTTCGAATTAGGAACACTCGCTTTAGTAACAGCCTCTAAGGCCGGAACCGGGGAAACGACAACAATGCGTTGACCCTGGGCCAGCGGTCTTTCTTTAATAACAGCCGTCTGTACTGCAGTGAGAATTTTCTCAGTTTGTGCAAAACGTTGCTCTGCAGCAGAATACAAGTGAGATTTGTATGCAATCGGGACAGTCTCCCCTTCATTAAAGGTGACATAAGTAAACCCAACAGCCTCAGGTATTACCCTGATCACTAAATGTGTCTTATTGTCCCGAGTGTGTAAGTGTTTAACTGCTAAAAGATCACTCTGTAATTCTCGCAGTATGTCTGTATGTTCAATCGTCCAAAGTTTACTCGAAAAATTCGGGCGAATCAACTCGTATAATGGTTTTATACGCGTTGCATATTCAGGAATGTAAGTTCTGCCAAAATTCAGAAACCCCAACAATGACTGGAGCTTCCGAACCGTATTAGGAGGCTGCAATAAAGCACATTTCTCCAAAAAATGTGGCGCTAAGCTCTTGCCCTCACTCGACAACTCAAATCCCAGGAAAATGACGCTGAGGAAAGCAATCTTTGATTTCTTAAAATTGAACTTATAGCCAATATCAGCAAATCCCACAACAATGCGCGATACACGCCTTAGATGTTGCAGAATCTCATCATCTGTCAGATATATGTCATCAACATATGATAATGCTTCAGGGTCGAACTCATGCAGCATTTCAGTTACACGAGCCGAAAACAGTCCTGGGCTATTCTTATACCCCTGAGGCAAACGACAAAAAATTTTCTGAGAGCCAAACGCACTGAAACAGGTATAGTCCCGACTCTCGGGCGCTATATTCTGGCAGAAAAATCCATTCGAGATATCCAATGTTGTTTTGTATTTTTTACGCACTATATTATTCATAAGCGCTGCGCTATGTGAATTCTGTATTGCATATGTGCGTGTATGACTATTCAAATGTCGGTAATCCACCACTATCCTATATGAATGGTCCGGTTTAGCAACCGGAAACAAGGGATTATTCGTCGGCGAGACACAGGGCTCAATAACACCCTGATACTCCAATTCTGTAAGAATTTTCCTAACCGATGCCCTAGCTTCAAATTTGATAGGATATTGCGGTTGTGGCTGAGGTTCGCCCTTTATCGGTATAACATGATAAGGTGATTGTCTGTCCCACCCCACGTTATTTCTATACAAGGCGGGAGCCTGTGCTAGAGCCCATGATTTACTATAGGACTCCGCTAGTTCTCTCGGAACAAGTGGTGAGAAGGAAGGTGTAATAACCTCCTCCCCAACTGGACAGTCGCGAACAAAGTCAGGTGGCCAATCTTGTTCGGCCAACAGAACATCATATGATTTTACCACATGGTCCCAAAAAATGGCGTTTATAACACGGTCAATGTCCCCTTCCAATTGCATAGTTACTTCATATACTCTATCAGGATCAGAGACTCGCATATCCGCCGTTTCTACTTGTATGAAGTCATCAGTTGCTTTCACCTCCAGATGCTCTAGAAGACTCCGGCGAACTATTGTGACCTCTGCCACGCTGTCTAACAGTGCTAACGCCCATGTCTTGTTCGTCAAGAGAACTCTCTTCTTGAGCGGCATGTCTAACTGAGACAGCTGCCACTTTCTTCTTTTTGAATTGCTGTTTCTGTTGCAGCGGTTTCTCTTCTTGTTTAATAGAAACCTCTGCTGAGCGTTGTGAATCCTGTCTCGGTTTCACGTACTCCGTCCTCCGCTCTGACCGCCCACCTCTCTCACTTCTTTTTTCCGAGGAGTCCTGAAAGGAACGAGATTGGCGTGTATCAGTATATTGATATCTATCAGGCGTCTTCAAAGTATCCCTATTCCTGAGATTATACTTATTCTGTGGGGTCTCCGTTTGCGGAGACTGCCCATCATCCTTCTTAGGTGTTTGCTGTTTCTTTTCCCAGCGCTTTTTCGAACCCTCAGGTTGTTGCTGTTTAGCATTATCTTTAGTATTTTTACCCTGTAACTGGGGTTTTTGTGGTCTAGCCCCTAGGCTATCACGACCAATACTAGAATATGTTTCCGCTATTATTCTCGGAAGCTCCCGCTCCTGTTGAAGTAGCGGAACATCCCGAAGACGCATACGCACTGCTAGTGCTACTGCCTCTCCTTTGAGATTACTCAAAATAATAGAAGAAACTGTGGCAAAATTGCCCAGCAACTGCATGCCCAAATCCAAGGCAGGGGCAGCCCCATATTCTTCCTGAATCTGCTTAAGTACGTCCGGTAAATTAGCTAATGTCGGTGTACCGTGTGCCGTAGTGTAGAGCGCGGCAAATACCGTGCCCCAGGTATTACAAAGGTCCACCGGAGGAACCATCCCGTACGGCAAACACATCGTCAAAATTCTATGTTTATCCTGAGGTCCCGTATGGGGAAATACTGCTTCCAGCGTATTAATTTTTTGCGCCAGCCAAAACGGAGTCTCCTCTCGTTTAGCCGGTGCTTTACCCATAACTGAGTGTACAGTGGCCGGAGTAAGACCCGGAACCACCGCCTGTGGGTGCGCTGGAGCAACATGCGCTGCATTCGTATTTAATGTCTGCATCACAAACTGAACTAATCGTCTATATGTAGCCGTTAATTCTGTATATAAACTACGAACTTTAACCACTGCCAATTGAGCAACCGCAGGATGTGGTGTATATGTAGCCAATAAAGGCCAGGTAGGACCATCATTACTCAGTGGACCTAACCTTACTTGTGCTATTGTGTGTGGGAGGGCGCCATCAAGCCAATTATGGTGTTCTTGATAAGATAGAGGTATTTCTGAATAAGCGTAAGCCCTGTATTGTCCAGGGGCATTCGCAACTGTGTATTCGTGAAAAGTATTTGTTCCCCCATCCACTGCTGGAAAAGCGACCCAAGAATAAAAAAGTTCCGTTCTATAGGCTGCATGGGCGTCCACCACAAAAGTGACTGGACCCCCCTGGACTGTCAGTCCATGTGTCAATAGATGTCCCGTGAGCGGATGTCGCATATTAATTGCTATGTTCACTACATTAGGATTCGCCATTTTATAAAAAACGGCTGCAGGTCAGAGAAGGCACACCAATATCGGGGTTTTTTCCTTTCAAAGTTCAAGCTTGAACAACCGATCACTAAGCAATAGGAAGCACCTATGCCGTGGCGGCGGAAACCCTCAGCCCCACGGACGTCTCCATATACGGAACCGAGGAGTCAAAATATATATGAGACCAAGAGAGTCAGTCGGACCTAATCATTAGAGCCAGACCAAACGTTGGCGGCGCCATGTCGCGTGGGCTCTCATTATTCTAAATGAGACTACTGGATTTCTAGGTAGCAGGATCGATAACGGTGTGGGGGACTGAGTCTGACCCACGTGTAAAGAACTCTGTCACCCTAAATCCGGTTTTTGCTCCGGCTAACTAGCAGTGCCTCATTTCTCCCATGTGGAAGGAATGATTTGGCAGCCGAGCGCATGACATCTTTGGAACTTCTCAGGGAAGTCGTGGTTACTCAGATCCAAACCAACTCTCTTATTTCCAATATGATCTCATATACAAATGACAAAGACAGTATAAGTTTTATATAATATTTTAATAAAACGACTGTATTTTAGATATTAAGGCGTGAGCCGCAATAACCAGAACGATACAACACAGTAGGATTGTGATAGTTACCAGGAGAGTAAAACATAAAAACAAAGCTATCATATTGTCAAACAGTTTCTACTCTCCCTCTGCTTGTTCTATCTAGAGCACAGCATGTTAAGCTTCTAGCTTGCCTATTAGAATCACTATGGGGATATCAGCCCTCATACCTGAGCAAAGACCTGTGATCTTGGTTCAGCATCTGCAACGAGGCAGTCAGCGTCAAGTTGTGGTTCCCTGGTCGGAATCTCCCTCTTGCGTGTATTGGGACAAGGAAGTGATTTTATAACTAACATGTTATCGTGATCACAAAATGTCCCTACGCAGGAATGCCAAGTCTAAACTCTTACCACGTCTATCGGCAATGTACCAGACTGTATCCTTGACTGAAGCACAGAGTAAATATGTTATGGAGAACTCCAGTGCTGAAGTAGGCAAAACAGTGTGATATGAATAAAAAACAACACCATAGAACTGGCTATTTGAAAAATAACAGTACGAAGCCTAATAAAAAGCATGTAGAGCAGAGTGCACAGAGGCTCTAAGCTATCAGCAAATGAATAAAATATATTCAGGGCAAAATGCACAAAGGCCTAAAGCCTGAAGCTAAAGCGCAATGAATACCTAAAACTAACCACACTACACTCTCACCTTCAAAGGAACGTTCCTCACTTTAAACACCTTAGGAATGGACCCTGCTTGATCTTTCTGAAGTGATTGTACTTCTTCAAGCAACCTAAGCCCCCTCTGCACACGTTCGGGTACAAACTTTCATGCTTTTTCCTGCACAACACCACATTTTCTTTTTCTCTCAACTTCACCGCTGGAGTCTCATTAGGATCCAGGTAAACACCTAAATCTCTCTGATGAAACCAACTTATAAGAGATTCTCCCTTCATTGACACATAGATTTTTCCGACATTGATCCTATCCCCAAATACATTGTCTCCTTGGAAGTAGCCTAGGAGCTTAATAGTCTCTCCACCATACCTTCTTTGGTTTATGTCTGCTTTGAACAATTTTACTTTTTCTTGATCATAAAATTATTTTGGCACCAAAGTGATGTTGGCCCCAGAATCAAACAACATGCTTACATTAGACCATCGAATACACACTATAGCCACAGGGCCCACATCACCTTTAGCTCCAACTTTTAACACAACTACATTACAGTCATCATCTGAAATGTATTCCACTTCTCTCAGTTTGACAGTTAGCCATAAAGAGACCTTCACGCCCACATTTCTTGTACACAGACTTCCATCCCGGGCAATCCTTATTATTTGCGAAATGTGAAGAACTACTACAACAGAAACAGAGGAGTGAAGTTTTCTTCACATCTTTGATGTCATCTTTTATACATGTTCTATCCTTGAAGTAAAATTGTATATGTTTCAACCCTCATACTCCTAATCTTATCACCATCACCCATTTCATGCACACTGGCTCCCTTCTTATTAGTATCAACACAAGCCATTGAGTGCTCTAAAGTTTTTGCTGTGGTTAACACATCATTAAGAGATGGATTGTCTTTTTGCCACAAAACATCTCTTGCTTTTTCAATAACACAACGCAGCATGAATTGATCCCTTAATTGCTCCTCGCACATTGCTCCAAAATTGCACGTTGATGCTAATTTGCATAATGTTATATATTCTTCCACTGATGCTTTCCAAAGTGGTACCACTCCAACACGGTGCTCACCTTTGGAAGATAATGCAAATCAAGTTTCTTAACACAAATTTCAAATTCATTCAAGTTAGAAGAGTCTGCCACATTCAAATCGGAAAGATGCTCATATACCTCTTGTACTTCTGGACCCAAGCAGTGCATTCAAAGAGAGGTTTTGCATTCAGCACTCGGAGAAGTGCCACACACCTTCGCGTAATGGGTGAATACTTTCTTCCACTTTGACCAAAGAAGCAAGGGTTCCTAATGGGATGATAGAAAGAACAGAGGAGGGTTTACATTCTGCATTATTGCACAAAGGATGTAAAATCACAAAATAACAAAAGTGTATTATAAAGTGAATCACATATCACAGGTATGCAGTTAATACCCAAGAGTCCAAACCTGTCAGGAAAAAATTGGTTAATTAAATTGTAATGCATCAGCTATTGTTTTTTTTTAACTTGAAGTAATGACTCTATGGAATTAAAAATGTGAGTAATCTGAGTTAATTTGAGTTAATTTGATAAATGTAGAATTAAAGATGCTGTCTAGATGAAGTTAACTAGTTTCTTGTATTGTTTTAACAAAAAAATGTTATTGCTACTTCTAAAGTCAAAGTTCCAATGATTGAAATAAATAAAAAGAAATAAAGTAGATAATGCTGGATGCAATAAAAACTTGTATGCAGGAATTCTTTGTATCAAGTTGCTGTAGAGTCAGGCAGTAATACTCCATAAAGTTAGCTGATGCTTTGCAGTATACTGATTTCCCAACTAAAAATGGCTGCACAGGAGACAGGTGAAGGCTGTAGCTGTTGATATTGGGCATGGCTGGCACGCAGAAGCTTGTTGTTGCCACAGAAATGGCCTGGCAGAAGAGCAGTGGTGTCATATGTGCTTGGAAGCTTGCAGGTCACTTGGATACCTCAGGGGTGCCAGGCAGCGTGCAGATGCTTACTGGGATATAACTGCATGATTAGAGTGGCTGTCGAGGCTGTTGAGTGACTGACAGCGTGAAGAAGTTAAGTGCTGTGAATATCGTGCGTGACCAGGGTGCAGATGCTTGTAATTGCCACAGAAACGGCCTGTTAGAAGCGTGGTGGCATCACACATGCTTAGGAGCACGCAGGTTGTTTGGATACCACACGGGTCAAAGCGCATGAGCATTATGCATCCCAAGATTGTCAGCTTAAAGGGGCCAAATAGCCCAAACAATAGTGGCCGGGCACAGCAGCACATGAAAAAGTCCAAAGCACACTGACCTGAATTAACTCTGAATATTCAATTCACAGAGATCCGGCCGATGAATGTTCTCTTCTAGCTGTTGAGGTGTCTCCTGCGATGTTTCTTTTTCGCTTGTCACAAGTGTGAGAACTTCAAAGAAGTATCTTCTTTGTTACCTTCTTCTTTATTTTGAGTTACATGGAAACACCTCAACCAGCTCAAGACAACATGTCCTAGCTTGCTACTCACTCTCCAACTCCCCGCAATTCAAACCCTAAATTTCTTAGTACCCATTCCCACCTAGCAACAGCACTAGGCGCCTGTAGAAGGTTCTAAGCAACAGATGCTACATGCTTTCAATGCACCTCTGTACCATTGAGCATTTTGGCTAAATTAACTATTATATTGATACTTCCCTTTTCCATAATATAGGATTTATCAGTTTTGCCTTCATTTAACCTCTTCCTTTACTTTAGTTAGCTATGAAATACATTGCACCATATCCATTCAAGAACTGTTACTGTTTAACAGACCACATGGAATATGTAGAACCACTCAAATTGTTTTAAGTATACTTTTATAAGTTTATTTTTATGTTTGGGGATTTATAGAGCTCAACAGCTACTCATGGAGTGTGCGGGCACTATGACAGACACAAATCCTTGAGGACATAGACTTAGCAATGCAAAACTATAAGTACTCTAGGTAACCCCCTAAGAAGTCCATCTGTAAAGATGTTAAAGATGGGTGGTGTATAATGCCCCTATTTTCCCCGAGAGCCCCTGTCCTATAACGGGAGGAATGGCTAGGATCCAAATTACGGATCTTCAAGGGTCATCAGTCTTTATATGGGAAGTTGAGGAACCAGAGTGTTGGAGAAATTAAGATAAAGTACAGCTAAACGCAAAGGTAAAACTGGGCAGATAGGTGAGGGAAGTCCAGTAGGCAGTAAGAACACAATAGGGGTGGTACTTCAAACTGATTGTAGATGGTAGACTCTACAAATGAAAACAAAAAGGGACTATGTTGGTCAGATGTCACCAGGTGTGTTATTTGGGCTAGAGATCCAGGTCCTAAAGCATCCCCACTTAGGCAGATGCTGAAGCAATATTAACTGGGACCAGTACTGAGAATGTAAATGTAAATGCTCAGTATTCAAAGGTACCCTGCAATAGAGGAATGTGTATTGGGATACAGAAATAAGGTGTCCAGTGCTGGGGACTGGTAAAGTATTAGTCTCAAGAAAGTAGGGGTGAGTACACTATGGCCCTCATTACGTCCCTGGCGGACGGCGGTATTTTGGAGAAAGGTACTGCCAACAGGCTGGTGGTACCTTTCCCCAAAATATGAAATTGGAGGTTTGCCCCAAGCCAAACTGCCAATGTACAACTCCGTCATCCAGGGCGGTAACTACCGCCATGGTTTTTGTGGCAATTTTACCGCCACGAAAACCATGGCGGTAGGCACTATCAATGACACTGATAGGGGTCTCCCCCGCCCCCCTCCCTCTACCCAGAGTCTTTCTCCACCCTCCCCCTCCCGAACCCCCATCAACATACGCGCACATTCATGCACCAACGCATACACATACTCATACCCACATTCACCCTTGCATGCATACATTAATTCACACACACTTCAACACACACTGACATACATACAAGCACACACGCATTCACACAACACAACATACACGCACTCACACCCATTCATGCACACATGCATTCCACAGGCCACACACTCGCATGCATGCACACACAAACATACACACACACACACACCCCCACACACTCACACAACACACCCCACCCTCACCCCCCTCCCCTGTCGGAGCACCCAGCTTACCTGCTTGCAGGGGGTCCTTCGGCAGGAGACAGGACTGGCAGCAGCACCACCTCACCGCCGTCCGCCGCCATTATAGTAGCCGTAATTCCGCCAGCCTTCTGGCGGGATTCTGGCTACAATCATAATATGGCGGATGGTAGGTAGCCGCGGCAACGGTGTTTTGGCGGCCGTCGCCGAGGTGGTAGGCAGTCATTACCGCCATTGCCTTAATGAGGGCCTATGTTTTTTAATTTGGAGAAAGTAGCCTGCAAAGTGAAGGTCCATCTTTAGCACCACATTGACCTCTTGGATCTACATTGCAACTTGGCCCTTTGACTAACCTCTCTAGGGCTCCTCGAGATTGTGAAATCTTTATATATGTTTCTTCCCTGCTTTTACCCGTTCATTGGGACATTTCATAATGACAACATTACCAACTGTCAGCTCATGTTCCTCTCTGAGCTTTCCTGCTTTTTCCCCCCAACAAGTCTATTTGGGACCTTTGACATTCCTGTCACCCAGCTCTACCTTGCCATCCTTCTACAGTCCTTCTCTGCTCTGCTTAAGTGTGTCATGATTCCCTTTATTAAGGTCTTGCTGGGAAGCAACCATACTCTGTCCCCGTTAGCCATATCATAGTTCTCAAGTCCCTCTTCCGGTTTGATCACTACTGGTCCCCAAGCGTCTATCTCTCCTACCGTCCCTCTTGCTGATTGCTGCTCCACCTCCACCAGGCCACCTCACTAACCTTGCGGTGGTTGCTGTATTCAAAAGAGGGTAAGACATGATGGGGTAGTTCATAATTGCTCGCTTAGATTGCTCCACCAATGAAACTCCATTTCTGGGTTTTAAGGGGAGTGTGTTTCATGATCCAGGTGTTGCTTCAAGGAAGCACAAAGTCTTCACTCATAGGTCTTCTCTTCTATATTCTGGTTTGGACTAGAAGGAAGCTTCTGACTGGCATTGGCTGATCAAACTCCTCCTCACAGAGATGACAGTTATTGCTCTTTGTATTCCTTCAATAATTCAGTAGTTCAGCATTGAGGACATGGTCTCAGTTCCAGGCTCAACGGGTGAGGGCTCACGTCTTATGGTTTCAGGATTACTACTACCTCAAAGAACCTCATGCTCCCCTAACCTTCACTCCATGTTCACTTTGCAAAGAAGGTACCAGAGTCTCATCATAGTAGTTGAGTATCGTACCCCAAACCTGAAGTCTCTTGGTAGCCCACACGGTTGATGAATGCAGTATCCATTTCCGAGGACCCTTTGGTAGTCTGTGATGGGCAGCATTAGGCTGGATGATCCCATACACCATCATTACCTGCTCCTTCACAATATCCTCTTCTGGATATTAAATACCGTTTCTTACCTTTTCCTTCTGGGCCTTGAATATGCCAT
The DNA here is from genome assembly GCF_031143425.1 of Pleurodeles waltl. Lineage (NCBI taxonomy): Eukaryota > Metazoa > Chordata > Amphibia > Caudata > Salamandridae > Pleurodeles > Pleurodeles waltl. Next base: position 1,388,055,508 of record NC_090447.1, on the reverse strand, counting down.
CCTCTACAGGCAACTATTCTGATCCAGATTTCACAACCAGAGAAAAGGACCTCAGGTGGAGCAAGGAGCAGGTGAGACGGTGACACCTATATGTCTATATAACTAGTGTGTGGCAGTGTTATGGCTTCTGACTCTTTGCTTTCATTGGAGGCACAGAAACACTGCAAGGCATATGGTGATTTTCTATGCACAGACAGCAAGGGATTAGGCACTCAGAACTATGTCAAGTGCATTTTAGTTCAGAGACGACACTGTACTGCCAGGTGGCACTACTCTGTTTCCATAAATCAGTTGTATTCTCTTAATTTCTATCTTCAAAAGTGATAATTGGTTTTGCTGTGCTCTGTTCTATGGACTGTACAAATTAAAGGAGGTTCTAGATGGCAGTTCAGATAATCTCATGCATACAACATTCCCTTTTCATGTATTTTTCTGTGTGAGACCCTGGAAGAGAGGTCATCTGGTCATGCTCACTAGTTCCAATGCAGGATAAAGAGTCTAGCAAACCTCCAATGGTCATGTGGACTCATTTGGTCTTGTGATGGTGATGTCCTTGAAGGCTGCATGGCTTGTGTTGAGGCACATGGCAAGATCCTTGTGCTACTCTATTTCTGTTATACATATTTAAAGCATAAAAAGAACAGAAAACTGTTGTGTTTCACTTATTCCTCGTGCTCAGGCTCCCACGTGATTCAGTGCTCTGTTCTACCTTTCATCCATGCAAACATCTTAGCTGTCCTAGATATCAGCAGTTGTGATTCTCAGCAACTATGCAGCTTAAAGGATATTTTTAACTGAGTGTTGAACTTCAGCTGCTTTGGTTATGGCCTTCACTAATGCTAACAATTTCGTTTTTTTTATGATTTATACTGCCATTGGATTTTGTAGAAAGGGTGCATGTTGACAACCAGGCACTTGGCCTCCTCTACCCAAGAGCCGCCAGATTCCCAAAGAAGCATTGTTTGATCCAGACATGGAGTTCCTTGGTGGGAAGCAAGCGGGCAGTGTGCAGTAAGACATCAGTCAGGGCTTCCAATCTGGGAGAGTTAGTGGGTACCAAGGCCGTGAAATTCTAATGGGGGTTCCGTCCTACAGCGATTGCCACACTCCTTTGCATATTCCAGTCAGTAATCACATGCATAGCTCAACAGTAAGTTGACTCAAAAGGTTTATTTACCCCTGCTTGCATGAAGAACGGTACCTCCCTGTTTACTATATCACTGCCTAGATTAGCTGGTGAGAAGATGACTGTTCTGGATGATGATTGGGGTGCCACTGGGAAGGCCAATTGAGCCCTGAAGTGATGCTGGCACTTGTCATTTTTGATTTCAGGTTGTTGGTGGAGAAAATACAAGGGCCTTGCAATGATGTCACAATTTACGATGATCACAATGTCTACAAGTCGGCATCTGTTAAAGAAATTGCCACAGCATCCAGAGGCTTAGACCTGATCTGCAGCAGACAGCACACATTAGTACAGTGCAATTGAAGCAGGAAGACAATTTGGTGGGCTACATAGACTATTTTCTTGTCACTGTCTTCCGAACAGGTTCTCTTCTTTTTTCCAGTCTTTGCTCTCTGCACTGCAGGTATGGTTACGAGTGGACTGGGAGCAGTTTGTGGCTTCTGGTCTCAGCAGCTTCTACATCACAAAGCCCCTCATAGCAGTGCCCTGGGTAGAGGGACTCAGGCACAGGTTTAACGAAAGGCAGATTGTCTACACACCAAGCAGCCTAGTGCTTCCTTCTCTTCAGTTTGCAGCAGCAGTTAGATCTTTAATTCCTGGCTTATTTTTCCTTCAGGCATATTTATGAGCCCCTTGCGCTGTGGTTGCATCACTTTTTGTTGTGCAACAGCAGCGCAAACCTTTACATTATTTATATCTATGAAGCCACGCAAAGCCACTTTGCGGGGCTTTGAGTGGCTTCATAGATATTGAGTAAGGCAAGGAAGTGCAAATCACTGCGTTGTCTTAGTCTGCGTTAGGAAAACAATCCATGGGCATTGTGGTGGGTGTTCCCATGCAGCACCTATGGATTTGATGCATCTTTAGGTTTACAAGGCCTTGTAAAACTGGGGATGCACTAAAACCTTACGCTGAGTCCGCACTCCCCTAGCCTGAGATCTGATTCCTGCTGAAAAACAACTGCCCTGCATTCTGTGCTGCGACAAGACTCTGCTCCTAAGTGTCAGATGTGTTTCTTGCAGAGTTTCTACATCCACCTTATTTCTCTGTAAATAAGCCACCACCTTCCGTATATTTTCCTGCAGTCACTAAGCCAGCGAATATTCCACATAACCATGTGCAGCGGTGGGGGACTAGTAGAACCACCAGTTGGTACGTGCTGATCACTTCCCATCCTCTAGCAGTTGACCATTCATTAAAATCTCCAACAATCGTGCACTCAACATTCATAGCTAATGCCATCTCTTACATTGCAGCTGTAAATAAAAGTGGAATCCCTGATCCACGTTGTGAAGCCCACAACAACAAACACAGTGAGACATTTACCTACTTACTCCCACCCATTTCCCGCCCCAGGAGATCCAGTAACGGCAGCTCCACGTAGAACTCCATGTTCTCCATAGGCGTGGATTCCGCCACTCCCACTATTACTGCGAGAGCGGGCTTTCAGGTCCTCAGTCTTGTTTTGGCAGGTAATAAGCAACGTGTCCATCTTTTCCAGAGATGCTGTCAGCATGATCCTCCTGACCCCTTTGCCGCTTCTGCAGATTAAACTTCCACTTGGGTTGCATTTTGTCCAACGTCCCCATGTCCTTCCAACTCCCCACACTGGCCCCAGTCTCCACAGAAATATATTCTCTAAAGCTGTTTCACTTTTGATGACCACTACTCACTGCAGCCCAGTTCAATGGCCACTTCAGATGTACCCAAGAAGGGCCGACGGCAGACCCAGCAGGGAGGGTCCTGGGCAGTGAGCGCTGCTAGTCTGTGGTCAAGTGTGGAAGACGCATACTTGTACTGCTACGCTACCACTGCCTGACAGTATGCCTTCAGATGGGGACAAAACTTGGAAGTCTAGCGCTACACTGTATATGCAGTGAGGTAAATGAATCAGAGTCTCTGTCAACACCTTGCAGGCCCAGGTTCAGGCTCCCAGCCCCTGCAGCGCCCAAGGATCCAGTCACTTTCCAAACGGAGCCTACCTCGTTATATTGCCTCCAAGGCCTGATCCATTTCGTGCAACAACTCCTAACCTTATGAACAGTTTGTAGTGGGAGATCGCAGTGCAGCAGTGTGCGAGGAGGGTCACATTCTCATCAGAACCTCTGTGCATGAACACAGCCACCTCGGAGGCACCCGGGGGTCTGGCCCACGCCTCCTAACACCAGCGGGAGCCCGGCTACCTCCTCTCCAAGTGACACGCTGCAGCTCACCACAGGTCTGCAGGCCGTCAGGAGAGTCAGGCGCAAGCCGTAGACCTCCGTCAGCGGTCCCCGCAGCAGTCGGGACGCTCCTGTCTTTAATGGCCAAATGCGGCCACCACTGTCTCCGGCATCCCCATTCTCCGTCAAGTGCTGCCTTGGGACAAATCTTACCGATCCATTCACCTCAGGGCCTGTAGCTCTGATGCCGTCCCCTCACTCACAAGTGAGCCTGCAGCCACGAGGCAGTCTGCAACTTGCTCTTGCCTACTTCCATCCAGGGCAAAGGCACACTCTAGGGGCCAACTTTTGTAGCCACTATTTGTAGGAAGCAACGGCAGGGGTTCACAGTTGATGTCGATGCAGGATGGGTGTCAGGATCGTGTCTGATTGAGATTCGGCCTGAGCTGTGCTCTGACTACACTGCCATCTTGAGCTCAGCAAGCTCCGCCCCTCAAGTTTAAGAAACTTTTGGATTGCTCCCTATACTTTACCAAATAGAGAGCTATATCAAAAATGTAAAAAGGTTATTAAACTTGGAAAAAGTTAAAATATTTTATGTTAACTATTATTGTAAATTAATATTATATATGTATTTTATATGTAGAACAAACATGTTACAGCATTAATAACTTTATTTTGAACTAAATACTTAATTTTATTATAATAAACTCAATTAACATTATTTTGCTATAGTTTCAATCAAAAAATAACTCCGAACTAAAGTTTAAAAAAATGTTTACTATGCATTCGAAATTATTAAAAGTGGGAGATAGAATTAATGAAAAAGCATTTAATAATGTTTTATTAAAAACTAATGTTACATTATTTCTTAATTTTAAAAAAAGGTTGTTAAAATATTTTATAATTCAATAAGTGTTATTTTTTAACATGAAATTAAATGTATCTATTTTTTTACTTTCTAAAAATAATATAATTTAATTTAACTTTAATGATTTGGCTGTCCCAAGCATCATCTGATTTCCCTGCAGTTTAGTTATCCTGATTTTCTTTGGGACCTTTCAATTGTTAATTCTTTTTGTAGAATCAATTTGGATTTGTTATACATACCTTCATGGATCATGGTCAACAATCTGCTCTTGCTTCAGAGCATTGCATTTGCCCTGATGATGACCCTTTAGTCACTGCAGGTTGACATGCGTCATCTCTTATGACATTGTGAACAAATACATCTATGAGTTGTACCAGAGTCTAATTGTTTGCAACCCTTGACCTGTACAAACTTACTTATTCTGTTGTTCCATTACTCTCTACTCTCTCTACACACTACTGTACTAGTTTATTGGCACCCACCATGTGATTTCTTGAGCACAGAGCACTGTTTTTCGGATCCTGATAAATTGTATGAATCTAAATACAATTAATTAGGATTTATGCAAGTCCACTAGGATTTCCAGTATTATTTCACATTGTTGTTACATTTGAACTATAATTGCTTGTGCATAACGGCATTCCTAATTGTTATGCCATCCATAACCTCTATCATTATGGTTGTTCATATGCCCCTGATCCCAGGTGGTTGTAGGGTGCCCCTGGTGCTTATATTATTTGTGGATATTGGAGGGGGTCTTCTTTTTCATCAGGGTCTGGATTCCCCACCATCCTAGCAGGCCTTTCAGTCCTCTCATAGCTAAGAGCCGAGCTCACAGAGACAATGCCCAGGACAGCAGGGACAACATGTGCAGCTCAGTCCCCCACCCCACAATAATCCAAAGCCGCAAAACCATTTTACTGTGTCCTTGCCAACACACAGCCACCTGGTCGGAGGCAGGATTTGATATTTCCACCAAGGGTGGCAAGCCATCACTTCAAACAAGTGAGTCCTACGAATTGCACATTGAGGTTTTGCCATCCCATTGCTCTCCAACCCGCTGCACCTTCCACGACCATCAGCATTGCTGGCGGAGAACCACCTGTCTATCCTGCAGCAGAAAGTGCAGGCCTTTTTGGCCACATGGGCCATTGAAAGGGTTCTGACCTAGGAAGTGGGAACTGGGTGTTCCTCCCACTACTTGCTTGTGCCAAACAATGACTTAGGCATTCATCCTATTTCAGATGTTCATCTTCTCAGTGCGTTCCTGCAGAAGGACAAATTCAAGATGTTCATGGTAGCTTAGGACCTTAGACACTGGAGACCGGATGGTGATGTTGGTCCAGCAGGATGTGAAAATTTAAGGGGGAACATCTGGCAAAATAGCTCAACTGACCACAGACCTACACTTGACAGAAAATACCACTTTTTTAGATCAGGTCTGCAATTTGGCCTGTGCACTTACTTAAATGCCCATTTTGTAGCCCCCTTGCCCCTGGGCTGGCTTGACCTGCACCATGGCTAATAAATCCAGGCCACATAGCACTTTCATAGACAAATCACAGCCTGTCCTAATAGCAAGTGCCATCCCCTTACTCAAATAACCCAATAACGTAAACTATTCCCTACTCACAAATCCACTTTTTTAACCTTAAGGAGTGCAAGGGTAGAAAAGCTTCCTAGCCTTCTAGAGTGAGAGTAACTGGCCAACTGTGCCAGAACTGTACGCATCCTAATCTAAATAGCCCCCTGGGGCCCCACCCTTTAACCTAAAAATGACCTGTTTCTTGCCCTATCCCCTTCCATTCCTTGTGGCCAGCACTTCCTGCCTGAAGAAACCCAGAAAGAGACACTATTGTCTCTTGGTTCTTCACGGTTTTCCGTGGGGCGAGAGGGTGCAATTGACCACAGACCCATACTCAGCAGAAAAGGAAACTTTATTTGGACAGGTTTTCAATAACACATACTACAAGTACAAAAAAATTACCACACCTCACTAATACACAACCCCTTCCCTTCATCCTTCCTGATTTCCCAGGCTTCTCATTACACAATTCATACCATCAATCACCCTTACTTCCTCTTCTTCCATGCATCCTTCCCTACCAAGCCACTCCCATTCCTTATAACCTTTAACCTTTGGCCCCTGCCCCTTCTGAGATGCCCCTTCTGAGATGCTCCACTTCCTATCCTTCCTCTCCTCTGGGCTGGCCAGACCCTCACCATGGCAAACCAATTCAGAGCACCCAGATAAGGTGTTTTCCTACCTCACCCCAGATCAAAAACAACTTTCGCCTATCCGCACCATAACATCTCTCCTAAAATGCCTGCCATCAATTCTCTGAAGCACAGGAGATAGTGTTTGTTATCTAAAAAACAAAAATGCACACCGCCAGAGCGGTCCAGTGAGAACTCCTCAACAATGTTTGTGTGTATTGACACCCCGAAACCATGTCCTCTACAAAATACTCCCCTCTCTCTATTGATCTTCCTTCCATCTCTGCCCATGGCCTCATGCTTCAAAGCCCCTCTCCACACTCTTCTTGGCCCACCCAGACAATGTGCCAGCCCATAACTGTTTCAAAAGGAATAAGTCCACCTTTACCATCTTAAGAAGAGCCAAATCCATATACTAAGGTTATAATGAGGAGAGGAAAATTAGGTGGGAGTACCTGTTTCAATGGAAAAAACAACTCTCCCTATCTTTACTATGCAATTGTAAACTGTTAGACATGGCAGCTCTTGCCTTGGTTTTCCCTGTCGTTTCACTTCTGACCTCCTGTTTTTGATCCTGTGCTGAATTTCATTTTGCTGGTTATAGGACTCTTGGCACTCTACCACTGCTGACCAGTGCTAGAGTACAAGTGTTCTCTGACTAAATTGTGTTAGTGATCAGTTTATCCATGAATTGCATATTTGATTTACTAGTAAGTCCCTAGTATAGTGCACCACGTGTGCCCAGGGCCTGAAAATCAAATGCTTCTAGTGGGCCTGCAGCATTGATTTTAGGAGTAGCCCTGCAAACATGCCTCAGACCTTCCACTGCAATGTCTGTGTGTGTAGTGTTAAACTGCCATTTAGACGTGGCAAATGCACCCACTTGCCATGATTAAACCTTCCTTTTAATCCCCTGTAAGTCACCCCTAAGGTAGGCCCAATGCAGCCCCATGGGCAGAATGCAGTCTATTTAAAAGGTAGAACATGTACTGGTGTGATTTACATGACCTGGTAGTGAAATACTGCTAGTTTCATTTTTCACTATTGCAAGGCCTATCTCTCCCACAGGGTAACACGGGGATTGCCTTGAAATATCTTTTAAGTGGAGTTTCCTATTGGGAGCCGATAGAGCTGTGGAGTTTGGGGCCTCTGAACTCACAATTTAAAAATAAATGTTTTGGTGAAGAAGGTATTTGAATTTTAAGTACACAATGCAAATCGCTTTTAAATTAATCCTCGTTTCTGTGGGGAGCCAGTGCAGTTCCTTAAGTGCACTAGATCTGCAGGGTCTATTGAAAGCCAGTTTTGCAACAGCACAACTCCAGCCTCTCCTTCACTCCCAATTTCAAACTGCACTAGAGCACCAAAATAGACTTTCATAGGCTCATAAAGGAGTACCATGAGAACTTTTTTTGTTCTTTGGTTATAACTTCTAAGCCATAACTTTGCAGCACATACTGCTACACGTTGTCATTTGAATTCTTAAGTTAGAATGTAAGTCGGATAAATTGTGGTCTGTTGATATGAACTTGCCACTCACTTGGGATACGAGGGTGAAAAAATCCACAAACATTGGAATTCGCAATTGTTTGGAATAAGGTTTTGTGAAGGTTATGTTTTCTTGTCTCTGACATCTACCTCGACGGGTGGGCGGGGCTTGTTTGGGGCGTGTTTTGGCGGAGCTTGGGTGTCATCGACACGGCTTTGTTCCTGGTGAACGGGCTTTGACAACGGTGGGCAGGCTCCGACCAGGAAAAGGGATTGGCCCGGAGGGAAGCGGCGGCGCGTGCCAGGGAGAGGCGAAAGTGAAAGCGAGGGGCGGGGAGCGGCGGACTCTTAAAGCGCCGCGGAGCGTGTGTGTGCCAGGCACATGCCCTGTCAGCGCCCCTGCAGCGACAACCTGAACCGCCGCTCTCCGAGGTACTCCGTCCGCGGGACAGGCAGGCGCAGCCATGGCCATCGCAACCATTGCCAGCCAGTACGTCTTCTCCGACTTCATGCTGAAGGAGTCCGAGAACAAGTACAAGGGGCTGCGGCAGGAGCTGGCCCTGGACAAGATCATCAGCTGCCTGGCCGTCGGGCTACCGCTCCTGCTCATCTCGCTGGCCTTCGCGCAGGAAATCAGCACGGGTAAGAGTCAGGGGCGACCGGCCGGTGTCGGCTATCCACCACCAGCAGCAGCAGGCACGCAGCCCCCCACCCCTCCTCCAGTCTCCGCACCCTCCTCCCAGACATAGCACCCGCCCCTCCGGCCATGCACCCTTCCTCCCTGTTGTAAACAAATACCCAAGATACCTGTCAACATTTTGGGATCGTCCAAGAGCGAGTGTTTTAAAAAGTCAGGGGAGGATTTAATTTCTGCATTTACTTGCATTAGAGTGGAAGACGTTTTAAGTTGAAGAATGCGAAAATAGCATCACAGAAGTCCCCGTCTGAGTAGGGGGATTTTTGGAATGATTCATAAGCGTCTTCTGCCCTGCCCAGATGCGATTTAGGACCGCCTGTACTCAGTGAGGTCTTCTCCACTCGACACTTAATCTCTGCAGACTACCCCTGACCCCAACACAACAAGCACTTCCTGCAGAAACAATGCAACCTTATTACACAGGAGTGAATGTCCCCTCCCCTGTGGCCACATCGGGCCACCCTGTAGCAAGCTTAAGTTACTACACAGATCATATTGTCACTGGCAGTCACTGCTCCGCCATCCCCGCAGAGCTCAAAAGGTCATAAGAAGTATGGTGCAAGGTGCAAGGTATGGCACCCATGCTTTAAATGGGGGCAGGCACTGTCCGGTACTGAGTACCTGCACTTCTTTAATTTGAAAGGTATAGTGCCTGCACTTCTCAGCACTAGTGTAATACACGTAATGGCAGCAGCAATTGTACATTTTCATTTAACGCCCTGCATGACACCATCTGCAGAGATACCACCCACACGTTAGTTCACCGCCATGCGACGCTTTCGCGACATGCAGCTCTTGTCGTAAACATAATTGGACATGTCAGATGCAGCGATTTATCATGCAGCGGATCGGATGTCTGTGATTTCTTAATTTCAGTGGTATTCCTTGTACCAAACATTCTTAAATGTTCGTCTCCAGATCACCCAGCTTTAGTGATATGTTTAATAGTAGGGTAACATTAATTCAGGACCAGCATTGCCATTTCACCTCTTTCTTGTAGTTTCACTGAACCACTAGGAGCAGTGGGCGCGGGGTTCTATATGGAACTTTTTCTGACAACCAGCTCGTGTAGGGAGAATTGCTTAGATAACAGGAAGGGAAACCGGAGGGTTATTTGTTCAACTGCATTTTGAGACCCAGAATAACGAATCCATGAATGCATCCTAAGACGCAGAAAGTAAAATGTAATGGTTGGAAGTATGTTGTACAGTGGGTGAAGCAAAACGTCTCTCTCCAATATAATTCATTGAGATAATGAGACAAGAGAACCGACTACATCACAAACCAGGGTAAAACATTAATTCCCACATTATGTACAGTCAAAAGGAATCTTTGAAGTCATGATCCATCTGCCCAGGACTAAGGAACACCAAAATAAGTTGGCACATACTTGTACTCATACAGCGTAACAGTAACAGAACATAAAATAAGCTCAACTCATCAAATAACAAACAACAGAGGATATCATGAGCACTTCAAAAGGGTATCTTTCAGCTTCTTCTACAAACGGTTACCTTTCAACCCATGAACTCAACAACAGTGGAACAGAGATATTTCAACCAACACAAAATGTTGGATGTAAAATCAAGAGCGCATTACGAGCCCATGATTAAGGACACAAGTTCAACCAAACACAAGTCTTATTGCTGTTTTTCTTTTTTTAGGTGGGGTAACAACCTAACACCCCAATCACTACTCTCACATAACATGAAATATTTATTTATTTAAGACATTTGTAAAGCGCATCAGTGACCATGACTGATATTCTGGCGCTGCAGTAACTATTTGGAAATGAAGAAAAGAACTGAGCATAAGGAAGCCTGGATCCGAGGAGAAAGTCTAGTTGGGAAATAGCCAAGTTTTCAGGGCTTTCCTAAATTTCAGCATCTCAGAATGCGCTTTCACAGTGACTGGAAGCGCATTCCACTGCTGAGCAGCTTTAAAAGGGGAGATTTTCGACCCCCTCCCCCCCCCCCCCAAGGCGAGCACTTCGATATCTTCGTGGCTGCACCAAGTTGGCCGCAGCAGAGCGCAAAGCTCTAGATGGGGCATATCTTGGCAATTTGAGTTGAAGAAGTACTGGACCTTCCCCTGTAGTGCCTTGAACGCAACACATATCACTTTAAAACAAATCCTCTGTTCTGTGGGGAGCCAGTGCAGTTCCTTAAGAGTACTCGACGCAGAGGATCTGCAGGGTCTAATCCAAGCCAATTTTGCAGCAGCCAGCTGGACTCTTTGGAGTCTCTTGAGCAGGAAGTCTGGTGTGCCCAGAAGGATGGCATCGCATTAATCAAGCCCACTAAGTATGACACTTCCGGTGACTAGTGAACTGGCTTGTGTCGGTAATACCAGGAACAACTTTCTAAGGCCATGCAATAAGGCAAAACAGGCAGCAGCCACCTTGGTCACATGCTTCTCCAAAGAGAGATGGGAATCAAGCGTAACCTCCAGATTTCGAACAGCCTCCGAGGAGCTCATCTCGATTTTCGTAGCTAGAAGCCAAAAATCCGGGGGTAGTGTAATTGGGCTCTTGTTTGGGGCACATCAAAGAAATTCAGTTTTATCCCAGTTTAATTTTAGGGAGATTTCATCCATAGTTTTCACAATACTGATCATGCACGATTGAAAAGAAGAAATCTCATCCTGTTGATTAAGTGACATGAGCATTTGTTTGTCATCTGCATAATTTAGAACCAAGATGTTATGACTTTTTACTAGAGTAAAGAGTGGCTTTATATACACATTGAATGGGGTCGTACTAAGTGTCGACTCTTGCGGTACCCTGTGTTGAAGCCTTCTGAATTCTGAGCAGTATGGGGGCAAAGTCACTGCCTGACTCTGGTCCTGTAAATAGGATTGCATCCATTTTAATACAGAACCACCCAAGCCACAAGACTAATCTAGTTAGGAGAGTTTTGTGATTAACCAAATCAAATGCTGCAGTCAGGTCAAGCAGCACCAGTATAACGGCCTGACCAATGTCTGCTCTCCTACGTAGCTTGTCTGCTGCATGCTGCACTCACTAGGGCTGTCTCAGTGCCATGACCGGGCCTAAAGCCAAATTGTTCTGCCTCTAGTATAGAATGAACTTCCAGATAATGTGATAGGACTCAGCTAACGTATCGTTCCATGATGTTCACTGAATAAGGTAGGAAATAAATAGGGCTATAATTACTCAAAATGGCATGGTCTGCTTATGTTATTTTCAGTAGTGTGGCGGGGGGAGGGACCATGGCGTTTTTCCATATTCTGGGAACTTCTCCTGTACTCGGTGATAGATTACAATGTGTCTTCAGGGGAGGAAAAAGCTCTCCTGACCATTTCTTCCATTGTCTAGCTGGTAATGGGTCTAGCGGGAATCCCAACATAGTGGCCAAAGCAATATTAAGGAAGTTTTCCTCTGAGATAGGTTCGGAACAGTCTAGTTGAAAATAGATTCTTACTACCCTATCCTTTGACTGTTGTAACTCTATGTCTTCAGCACAAATGACATTGCCAGAAATTACTTCCCCCGATTAATCGTGCTTTTCCTCGCCAGAATTTGAGTCAATATCCTCTATAATTTTTGTGACAATAATATTTTTCAGGTATTGGGGAGTTAGATAATTCATGGAGAGTTTTTTTTTTTTTGTTTTGCATTATTGGCGGCTGCTAAATTGGAATTAGCGTAATACTCTGCCTTCCCCTCCCAGTGTCCTTTTTATGTTTGCCCAAAATTGTCTTCAGTTCTTGTTTATCCATATCTGTGTGACATCTTCACCATTTTCTTTCCAATTGCCTACAACCCAGCTTATCAGCTCTTCTCAACCCAGTGAACCACTGTGCAGAAGGTTGCTTCCTGTGTCTGTGATGGGAAAAGGGAATACAGTCATCCAATTTGGCAATGATTTCTTCATTAAATCGCCTACAATTTATCTCAATAGAATTCTCTGAGTCAAAGGTGTTATTTAAATCAAAAACTGATCTCTACTCAGGGTTTACCAATTTGTGCCAAGCTCGGGTTAAAGTACCCAAGTTGGATGCCTTCAACCAGTGCCAGGGTTCCTCCTTATCTAGGTGAGGAGATTAATGCATGGTCAGTCCAGCATAATGGAGAGAGATTATTAACCGCAATTAAACCCTCTGTCGCAAAGATAAAGTCCAATATATGACTCTCTTACTGAGTGGGGTCATGGACATGTTGGTTGAGACTTGCAATCTCACAAGCAGTCCATAGCTCTTTCCCCGAAGCAGGCAGCTTGTGGTCGACCCAAAGGTTAAAATCACCTAGTTACAGCCGTGGGCCAAGGCCAAATTGGAGATTACCTCTGTAAAAATTCTGATGAACATCCATTATTTCTAGTTCCACTAGGACCTCCTGTACCCGTGTCTACATAATCCCCCTAGATAGGGTACTTCAGGTGAAACTTTGTGGAGAACAGACTGAAACAGGGAAGCATATTAGCTCCCCTTTTATTATATTTTGCTAATCTCCTGCAGTTTTGAAATGTGATTCTTTACCTTCCTTCTTGAGTAGAAATAAAATCTTTGAATGGTTTAATGTATTCCAAAAAATAAAGTTTTTTTTTTTTTTTTTTTTTTTTTACTTAACCTGGGTTTGCCTCCATAATAAGTTGTACCCTTTTTTCTGAGTATTTGAAATATCTGAGTTTAATAAACCAAGGTCATTATTTTGGTTTTTCTGACAAGTATGAATCATTTAACTCCCTGTTACAATGATAACTTTAGATGCCTATTTAAGGTAAGCTTTTCAATTCAGAATAAGTTCTCTACTAAAAAATTAGTATAAAAGTCAGGCTTCTAAACCCACACATGTTGGTGTGACTTACTACGATTTTTTGCTATTTTCGCAGGCAGGCTGGAAATAAATTCACTTTTAATGGTGTATACAGCAAAGATACCAGAATGTAACTTTTTGCTTTTGAATGCTATGAAATTTCTGATTTATAGTCTTTTGTTAATAGTTAAAAGGTCACTTTAGAAATCATGCCTAATGATCAGGAAAAACTTCCGGCGAGGTGCTACAACTAGAGTTAGACAACATCGGTTTATTTTTCCAGGTATATGATCAGTATCCGCACTTGTAGCAAATCTGAAAAACAAGCAATCAGTTTTTGTTAAGAGTCTTGTTTACAGTGACCTTCTTAATTTCATCCCAATTGTTTTTTATTGTGCTGTATTAAATGCTGCTAAACATCTTTTAATTGAACTTGATGCAACTGATTTTGCAGTGTCTAAATCTATTTGTAAGAAATATCTTAAAAGGCTAGGAAAGAATGAAAGTCGACTTCATGATGTTAATAATTGTTTAAAGGTCAAAAGACTTAGTCTGCTTAGCCATTATTCGGCTACTCATGGTATGCGGTTCTATCTCACAACCATTTCACACATTTATGTTTGCTGTTTTCACGTGGACAAACCTCATCTAATTTTACTAGGAAATTAAGATTTTATTGTATGTTCCGTGGACTGTAGTTTGTTAAATAAACAAACAGCTGCTAATAAGATCATTTACATTGTGAAATGACCACAAAGTATAGGCTGTAAACTATGCCAAAAAGTCTGAATTGTAGCCACCTGGATGCAGGCCCATATAATCACTCTCATGTCATCACACTTCCTTTCTTTAAAATAGTAATTTGCTTGAGATCCACAAGCATCTGCACACAACCACCTACACAGTATGTCACATAGTAGCTTGAAACAGAGATGCTTGCTCAAATATTGGTCACAAAAATTTCCATCCCAGTAGATCTCGGCAACCTGGGTACTGACAAACGTTTATTCTCTTCCTTGGTTTTAGTATGCCGAGCAGTAGGGCATACAAGCATCTTCAGTGCATATTGTAGCAACTGCCGCAAGTAAAGCACAAAAGCCAGTGTTGGGTGGTTCATGCTCAGAAATGTAGTCTGGCACATACTGTGGTACCTCATCTCAGTAGATGTTTTGTGAGGCAGTGGGAAATCCACTCCTTAAACAAACAAGGAGTTACTGGAATCAGGGTCTTTTTTCACCAACAGTCTTGCACCTAATGTTTGCTGTCACGTTTTCAGAGGTAAAACCGCCTGGAATTGTGTGGCAGTGGCAACATCAATGCCAAACACAGACTCTTGCTACAAACGTATAAAAAAAACTTGTCCTATATTGTGGCCAACCCAGCTGACAATAGTCACAAGTGGAACTCCACCTACATGCATGAATCCCTGAAATAAATCTAAGGTCTTGCAGCACTAACTCATTCCTCCTGCAGATGAACTTACAAGACAGGGAACAGGCTAATCGTCTCACATACACTTCAATTTACTATGTAGTCTTCAAGCACATGGCAATCTTCTCAACAATTAGGATCAAATCCAGTAAGAGTACACTGTCTCTAGAAAGTGTGCATCCTCTCCCAGCACCAACCACAATGGTGATCCTCATTAGGAAAAGGCACAAATATTGTTCCATCACAAGTCACAATGCCTAGAGTCTCCCAGGAGCGTCCAATGATCGTTGTAAATTGTGTCTTAGAAGCATCTTTAACCAGCCTTGAGCACAGATCTACAGAAATGGAAACTGACTGATTGTCCCAAGTAACCTCTCGAGTACTGCTGCAGCTGACGGCAGATCATGTTGGCTACCACAAAGGAGAACAGGATACTGACATGCAAATGCTCAGTGTTAAAATTGAACTAATGGCTGTTGTTGGAAAGTGGGTTATTGGTAAGGGCAGGTAGATACCTACACTTAGCAATAGGCCACAGTCCCCCACTATGTCCAGTCAAGATCTCAGTACGTTAGTCCTTACTCAACCCTTGGTAGCTTGACGCACAAGCATTTAGGCTTAACTTAGGAGATAGGTGTGTAAAGCATTTAATATCAACAAAACAGTAAATGAGTAAAACACAACACACAATAAAAATCCAGCATCAATTTATAAAGATATGAAATATTTGTATCTTTAAAATGACACAAAAACAACCAAAGTACAAGGAGGGAACGTGAGATATATATTTTTAAAGATTAAAAGAAAAAAGAAATGTGGTGCAGGGTGACACCGTCTGGTGTGACCACTTCTTCTGAGGTGTGGCAAAAACCAATCCTAGAAAGCACCATTCTCTAAAAATCCAACATGTAGAAAATTAATCCTTGGAGGTTAGATCTGGGCGAGTCCACCCACTGGTATGCCTAAGTCTCCCTTGAAACACCCCTTTCAGCCCCTCTTCTAATCTAATGATTGGGGCTCACATTCGTCTGGGCGAATAGGAAATGGAATGGGGGCAGTTTCTGTCCCAAGTGGCCATCCCTCGTTTGAAAACCAGTATGGCTACCTTCTGCCATCCCGCTTACCATCTGCTGCAGCAGTTCTCCTTCCACCAGATGCTTCCTTTGTCTCAGCGCAGGCAACTTCACACCTCCATTAAGGTAGCTTGGCTCAGGCTGCCAGAGGCTGACCAATTAGGAAAGGGCACTACAGGGCTGAATTTTGTAACATTTTAGAAAGAGTTCTAAAACTTTTTTTTGTGCTACTTATAATAAATTCAACCTTGGCAAGTTGTTGGATGTATTATAATATTTAGTTTGATACCACATTTGATATATTTAGCTCCTGTCTGTCAGAAATAAGACTTTATTATTTTTAAATAAAGTCTCCCTATGTAGCCGTTTGACTGTAATTGGTAAACATGAATTTGGCTGTTTTTCCCTCACCAGGGCTTATAAAACATCTTTTATAAAGTCCCTGCTCATATTTAGACTGCACTCAACCCTTGTGGCACCTAGGGCAGACATTAGGGGTGATGTGCACAAATAAGGTAGTTTGAGACTTTGGAAGTACTTTTAATGCCAAAGTCGAATTTGGGGTTAATTGTAACTTAAAAGCAGCCAGCAAGGCTGGCTTGCCTTTACAATGACAGCAGAGACCACAGCAGTACACCCAGGGGTGCCCTATCTACCCTTGAGTCCCTAAACCCAGATGCCCTACTATATACTACAGACTTAAAGGTAGGTTGTCAGAGCTCATTCTAATTCTGCCAAATTTGCATATACCATTTCAAACAGAACACTGGCCCTGGGACTTGTTAGCAGTGCTCAAGGCACAGACTGAGTCAGGAAGCACCAGTATCGTATAA
Organism: Pleurodeles waltl; assembly: GCF_031143425.1. Classification (NCBI taxonomy): domain Eukaryota; kingdom Metazoa; phylum Chordata; class Amphibia; order Caudata; family Salamandridae; genus Pleurodeles; species Pleurodeles waltl. The sequence continues at coordinate 1,388,038,773 of NC_090447.1, read as the reverse complement.
AAAGGGGGGCAAAAAGTGAGGGGGCTTCTGGAATCAGCCTGGTTTCCCACAGCTTCCACAAGGTCCCCTGGTGTGTAATGGATGGGCAAACCTGGATATGTTGTTGTCAAAGTAATAAAATTACATCCTGACAGTAGTGGGCAAGATGCTTATTCATTCCGTTACCAGCACACCCCATGTAATTTCACTGGCTTTTCCCACCAAGAGTGTATAGCTTTTGCTTGCAGCCCTCTCCTCCCGTCAGCAGCTGACCAGGTGCACTGAACATGGGATTTGCATTTCACAGCATCATAGCTTCCTGCATCCAAAACACAAACAAACCCCCCCCGCTTTGATCTTTACATGGTTAAGAAATATAACACTGGTCATAAGATCACCCACACCTCTCTCCTCACAAAATGAAAACGGAAAGACCAAATGATTTGCATGTAGATTGGCTGTTTCTATGAGCTGAGAAGTGAACTTGGTTTACAGATACCCTTTTGTAGTACTTGTGGATTGATAGACCCTGTTGTGCAGGTGGGAAGAATGGGCACTCTCTAGTAATGTCTGCGGGTAGAGTGATTGTGAGGGTTAAACTTTTCCTGGCATTGTGGGCATATCCGTATTTTTGAGCCCATGAATTGATGGAGACTGTTGTGGGCTTTCCTGGTCTCTGACATCATTGGAGCTGGTGATGTCAGAGAATAGAATGAGAGGACTGTGGGGTTCTGAAGGAGTTGGGAGAAGGTGGCTGGAAGCAGGAATGAAGAGTTGGCACAGACGTGGATGCTGAATAAATAAGGATCTTGACATACAAATCTTGACTCTGTGGATATTGAATCTTAACAGTGGCGACGAGGGTCTTCAGCATCCATTGAACCTGGCGTGCAATGGACCAATGATTGATGGATCTTATGCTTGTAAGAAGAACCGCAGTGTCTGGACACTTTGATTTTACAAGTATCTTAAATACTAATGACTTGGATCTACAATTCTGAGTTTTCCTGCAATGATGACATGATACCGACATGATACTGACTATTGAACTATTGAGCAGCGTTATTATTCTGTGTGCTTAGAAGAAACAAAGGAGTATTTCGTTGCACTTATCATTTTTACTTTACGGAAACGCCTGGTAATACTTTTTGAACTGCTTTATATTTGTTTACATTCTTATATTATTAGCGGCATCAACGACAGAAATACACAGTTGGGCGGTTTGTAGGGTTAAACTGTAACATTCGTAGCGTGCGACTGGAACTGCCTGGTGTTCCTTAAGCCGCAGCTGATCGCGTGAAGCCGTCGTGCACTGTGTGTTGTTGCCGCCGCTCATTGCGGTAAACAGCGGCAGCTGATCTTGAAGTCGCGCGACTGCGTGTGAAACCCTAGTGAAGAAAAACATTTGGAATAATAGCAATCTGGCAGTCAGCAACTCACCTTGAAGTCGCTTGATGGCGCGTTCAATTTCTGGAAGAAAATCATATTTATCTCCTCTTCAATCTCGAGTGAAATGCCTCATACCCACAGGAGTTTTGTTTTTAACACTGTGAAGTTGCTATTTGCATCAAATCTCGCGTGTGTTGAATACTCAAACGACTAGACTGCTAACTTCATTTACTTATAATTTATAACTTCGATGGAAGGTAATTAATGTTTAGTGCTCAATTGTCAGTATTTTGACTGCATTTTAGTGTTATAGATATTGTTATTACTCTTACGTTTTTACGCAATGTCTCAATTAGCTACGCTTAGTTTGGCTCAACCACCGCAATTCTTATCTGAACGTGGAGAACCCATTCTAAGAAGTGGTTTAATCTTTTTGAATCTTATTTAATTGGGATAGGTGGAGAAAAATTTTCGCCTGCAAGGAAGCAAGGTATTCTTCTTCATAATTTGGGTATTGAAGGCAGAAATATTTATGACAGTCTTGATTTAATTGCGCTTGGCACAGCGGATGGAGATCCTAGAGATGTTTATGACATGTCTGTCATGATGTTAAAAAAGCATTTTGATATGCGTATAAACATAGTCATGGAACAACATAAATTTTTTATGAGAACACAAGCCAAAAATGAAAGAGTGGGTAATTATATTGCTGCTTTGAAAACTTTAGCACAGACTTGTGAGTTTGCTGGTTTAACTGATTCTCTCATCAGAGATCAACTAGTGAGATGCACAAATAATCCAAGGGTTCAGGAAACATTATTAGCTAAGAATCCCTCTTTGGAAGAAGCTGTTGCCATTGTGGAAAGTTTAGAACATGCTACTTCTTGGGTTCAGGAAATGAAGAACACCACTTCAGGTTGCTTAACTGAACCGTTGGTTAATCCAACAGTAGCTAAAGTGTCGACTCAAGTTGACAGGAATGTCATACAGAAACCGCTAACGTATCGTTTGAAAGGAGGCAATGAGATGACCAAAGATTCCAGACCAAGATGTTACAAATGTGGTAGTCCTGGACATTTGGCGAATAAACCAAGATGTTTTGCTAGGAATGTCAACTGTAGAAATTGTGGGATGAAGGGACATTTGGCAAAAGTCTGTAAGAATCAAAAGGTCAATGCAGTAGATGAAACTGTGTTAACTCAAGATGTAATCTTAAATGTGAAGGGTCCTATCATTCATAATTCTCTTATAAATAGTGATACTAAGTTAATTATGCCAAAATGTGATATAGAAATTGATGGTAAAATTGTTCAAGTTCTTGCGGATTCGGGTTCTCCTTTCACATTAATAGGAGATAAAAATTGGGAAACAATCTTTGGCAATGATCATATTTATCTTCTTCCTCCAGACATTGATCCCATAGGCTATGGGGGACAGAAAATTGATTTATTTGGCTATTCTCTAATGACAATCAAATTTAAAGGTCGTGAAACGGTTGGGAAGATTTATGTAGCCAAACGAGGTGATAACTTGCTAGGGTGGAGACATCAGAGGGATCTTGGCATTATTCTCAACCCAAACTCTCCGGAACAAGTTCTGTCTATATCTAATTTAGGGAGTGATACTTCAATTGTGAATGAATTTTCTGATGTGTTTAGTAACAAATTGGGTTTGTTATTTGGTTTCAAACATAAGATCATTCTAAAGGATTCAGCTAAACCAGTAGTATATAAGGTAAGAAAAGTTCCTCATTTGATGTTGTCTCTGTTGCAGGATGAGCTCAAGAGACTGTTAAATTTGGGTGTTATTGAGGAAATTGAGGCTTCTGAATGGTTGGCCCCTGTTGTTTTGGTTCCAAAGGATAATGGTTCAAAAATTAGGATGTGTGTAGACTTGAGAGGCCTCAACCAGTGCATATGGGTTGATCGTCAACCATTACCTAACATTAATGAGACTCTGACCATGCTCTCGGAGGCTAAAGTATTTAGCGTATTGGATCTATCGACAGCCTATCATCAAGTTTTACTTCATAAAGACTTCGAGACATCTAACTTCTTTTGTCACGCCTTTGGGGGCTTTCCGGTTTATTAGAATGCCGTTTGGTTTGGCATCGGCTGCTGCATGTTTTCAAAGGGTAATGAAGGAGGTTCTTAAGGGTTTAAGTTCAGTGTTATTTTTCCAAGATGATATGCTAATATATGGGAAGGATGAAGTGGAACATGATATTGCTCTCCGAGCAGTTTTGAGAGAACTAAAAGAAAAGGGTTTAACTCTAAAAAAAGAAAAGTGTAAATTTGGAGTTGGTACAGTCTCTTACCTGGGGCACACCATTTCTGGAGACGGTATCAAGCCTAAGGTGACATTGGCTAAGTCCATTATATCTATGCCTATTCCTTCTGAAAGAGATCAAGTGCGATAATTTCTTGGTTTAGCTGAATACTACTCGAAATGTATTAAAAAGTTTGCTAGTGTAGTACAGCCTTTGAGAGCTATGTTAAAGAAGGGTGTTGATTTTTTGTGGTCTTCGGAGTGTGATGAGGCTTTTGATATTGTCAAATCCAGGATTGCTGAGATGCCCACATTGGGGCATTTTGATACTCGAAGGAAGACTTTGTTGTCCACAGATGCAAGCCTTAAAGGTCTGGGTGCAGTCCTTTCACAGTTGGTTGATGGTGAGGAGAGAGTGGTGGCTTTTGCCTCTCGTTCCTTAAGAGAGGCAGAAACACGTTATTCAGTAATAGAGCGTGAAGCTTTAGCTTGTAATTGGGCTGCCAACCATTTTAGATACTATCTTTGGGGGTTACCATTTGTTATTAGGAGCGATCATAGGCCTTTAGTACAAATGTTTTCATGTCGCAACATAGAGAATATGACTCCTCGCATCAAACGTTGGGTGGAGAATCTAATTGAGTACGATTTTCATGTAGAATATTTTCCAGGAAAGGAGAATATTCCTGCCGATTCTCTTTCTAGATTACCTTTGTCAGACTATGCCACAAATGTTCAGGTTCCAGTTCTGTGGGTAAAGGAGCCAGCTGTTGAAAGAAGAATGGAAACTGGAATGTGAACATGACACTGATTGTGCACTTATTTTAGATTATGTTGTGAAAGGTTGGCCTGATTTACACACTTGTCCGGACAGTATTAAAGCGTTTTGGAATGTTAGGGATGAATTGAGCATTGTGGGGATGGATGTATACAGAGGTGATAGATTGATTCCTCCACTTGGTTTGCATGAGAAGCTGATTAATTTAGCTCATGAGGGACATTTAGGGAGGAATTTGACCAAGTCCAGGATCAGAGAATGTTATTGGTGGCCGGGCTTGGACAGACAGGTTGATGAGATAGTAAAGGATTGTATTTACTGTGCAAGGAGTGATAAATGCAGGAATGTAAGAACTGCTCCTTTATCTCCAATTGGTATCCCTGATGAGCCATGGTGCAAACTAGGTTTAGATCTTGTGGGGCCATTTGAAAATCTATCTCATAAAAAGAGATTTGTAATTGTATTGGTTGATTATATGTCTAAGTGGGTCTCTGCTTGTTGTGTAAGTGGTATTACCACTAAGGTGGTGATAGAATTTTTGACTGACGTTTTTGCATGTGAAGGCATTCCGAAAGTGATAATTACCGATAATGGAGTGCAATTTACGTCACTGGAAATGAAGAATTTTCTCAACAATTTGGCCATCACCCATTTTCGCACGGCTTTATATTCACCTCAAGCCAATGGGTTGGTTGAGAAAATGAACCAATTGGTGTTGGCCAGTGCTCAAACTGCCATGAACAATAATGTTCCTTTAAAAACGTTCTCAGGGAGAAATTATGGGCTCACAGGAATACCCCCAATGCTGTTACTGGTATGTCTCCTTTTAGACTATTGAAGGGTAGATTGGCCGGTTCTAAACTCAATCCCATGTGGTTATTGGCTGACAAGGGTTTTGGGGAGTCATCTCCGGACAAGGGTTCTGTCCAACGCAAAGTTATTGATAATCAGGCGAAGTATAAGGAGGCATTTGATAGGAGACATGGTGCCCATCAAAGGTCATGGCATGAAGGTGATTTGGTGTACATTAAAAAACCTTTTTGGACAAGAAAGGGAACCTCCAAGTTTATGGGTCAGAAGAAAATTGTACAAGTAAAAAGAAATGTTGTTGTTGTTGAAGGAGGTGATTTATGGAGCATGTCGCGTCTAGCTAAGTGTATGAATGGAAAACCAGTATCAGATGAATCACCTAAAGAAGGAAATCTTCGTGATGGAAAACCAGTATCAGATGAATCACCTAAAGAAGGAAATCTTTGTGGGTCTGATCTAGATTCCAATGAGAAGTTTAATAAAGGTGTTAGGAATAGAACAATTCCAAAATACTTAGAAGACTTCATACGTTGAGGATGTCATCGCATGAGTGGACAATACTTGATTATATGTTGATTGGTTATCTAATACTCATGATTTTGTCATTTTATTGTTTCTGTTTGCATTCTTATGAACTGTAGCTGTAATTTCTGTTGATGTTCCTTTTTATTCTTATGTTGTTGAGTTTACAATGTTCCATGTAATGTTCAAACTAAATTTGTTATTATTTCTATAGAAGGGAGATGTGTTGTGGGCTTTCCTGGTCTCTGACATCATTGGAGCTAGTGATGTCAGAGAATGGAATGAGAGGACTGTGGGGTTCTGAAGGAGTTGGGAGAAGGTGGCTGGAAGCAGGAATGAAGAGTTGGCACAGACGTGGATGCTGAATAAATAAGGATCTTGACATACAAATCTTGACTCTGTGGATATTGAATCTTAACAGAGACCTTCATCTTTGTCTGTGGGTTGTGACATGCTCTCGGTTGAAGTATACTCTGTTTTTGTTTACCTGGTTGAGAGGTGGATCATTTGGTACAAATAAATCTATACTATTTAGTATTGAGATGTGGAAAGATTAAATCTGGCATAAGACAATGCCTCTTGTATTTTTTTAAAAATTATAATCAGTGCCACTGGAATTATGTGGCAGAGGTGCACCAGATTATTTTGCAGGGTGACAAAATTATGTTGCAAGAAAAGACAAATTATGAAGCATAATGCAGCGCTTTTTATGGTATTTATTCATGTTTGTTATTTTTACACATGTTAATACTTGCTTTGCAAATATTTCATCTCATTAGTGTCAGTTTAACAGCTAAATCTAGAACTAAGCAAATGAAAGATGACTAATTAACCTTTGTGGCAGGCCTTCTACTTTATCATGCCAACATGTTACCGCACTTATGTGACGAATGCCGCAAATCATAATTTGAGGGGAAAGGCTGTGACCCCAGAATTGCACAATCCTGGTGGCCTTGATTATAGTTTAGACACAAAGTGGACTTTGAGTCAGCCTAATTCAGTCATTTGCTTCTTTGGCCGAGGACCCTTCAGTCAGTGTCTTGAGTCATTGTTAATCAAATCATGGATAAGCCACTTGAGTATTATAGTCTCTCTTGAGCAATTTCTTGCATTATTTGCTGGACAGTCACCTGCAATGTAATACAGAGAAAAACATAACCTTATTGTTCGGTCAGTTGAGTGAGCATTGATTTTATGATTGCTGGCTCAATGACTTCATTTCGACTCTTGATCCCTCCAGAACTGCTAAGAAACTGACTGTTAAGCTGCATGTCAAACTGTCTTTCTAACCCCAGATCCTATGTGTTGCTGGGACATGTGTTGCCCTGCTCCATTCTATCAAAAAGGTTTTGCATCTCTTCCCGTCTACTCACGCAAGGCAATGGTCCTCTCACTGAAAACCTTAAGGTTGGATTATGGTAATATATTGTACTTTGGCCTCCACTTCATTGATTAACTGACTTCAAGTGGTTCATCATGCGACTGCCTGCCTCATCCTGGATATTCCGTAGCAAGAGCACATGTCTCAACATCTTTGTGATCCACTCTGGCTTCCTGTCAGAAAAAGGGAATGTTTTTCAGGCTTTTACCATTATGCACCGGACCTTTTTATAAGCTCTGCCTACAGTATTAAGTCAACAGAATCCTGCATTGCCATCCCTCCAGACCTCTTCGATGTGCCTCTGCATTGCTTGTTTCAGTGCGCAGGGTTCACCAAATTAGGATGTGAGGCCACTTCTTTATGAGTCTCGCCATTGCTGAAAGAATTCTACTACCTTATACTTTCATGTCATTCATCACAAATCCTCTTTTAGGAAAGCTCTTAAAACCCATCTGTTGGCTTCATATTAATTTGCCAGGTTCATATGGTTTTGCTATTGTCACCAGGACACACCTTGGAGTCGCTTTGTGCTCCATGAAGCATTATTTATTAATTTCCTGGCTGTTTAGGTGCATTATTCTGCCTCCATTGGACTTCATGATAGTCTATTTTAAATCTATATAGTACATTATGTTTTTTTGTTTTCTGAAAGATATACAGTCACTGTCACACATTCCAAACTTAAATGCTCCTCTTCCCTGCCATTAGGCGCAGCTTTCTTTCTGTATGCTCCACAGATTAAGATTCATTGCTCAGCCCCATCCTCCTCAATGCACATACATGATCCCTCTGGCCAATGTCTTCTGCACACACACCAGCATCCTCTTCTATGCAGCTCATACTCTCCCTCTTGGACAAGACACCCAACACAAGAAATACTTTTGTTGTCTGCATGACCAAGGTGACTAACTATATGAAAGCCAACTGTCCCAAGCTCAGCATGGGCAAGACAGAAATAGTGGTCTTCGGCAAGAACACCTCCCTATGGGCCTCCAACTGGTGGCTGCCAAACTCGGACCCACACTCAGAACCCAGGCCACAAACCCTGCAATAATCATCAACAGCAAACTGGCCATGACCGTACAAGTCAATACAGTTACTGCATCCTGCTTCCACACCCTGAAGATGCTGAGGAAGTTCTTGAAATGGCTCCCAAGCAACAGAGGAAAAACTGTCACAGATGCCCTAGAGTTTAACAATGGGAACACTCTTTATGCCGGGATCGGCAAGCAACTCACTGGAAGACTTCGGACCATCTAGAACTGAGCAGCCCGACTCATCCTCAGCCTCCCACACAAAGGTCACGTTACACCACACCTCGGGGGACTACACTGGCTATCAGTACACAAACACACTGAATGCAAACTTCTCACACACACATTCAAGGCACTCCACAACTCCGACCCCACTGACCTGAAATGTTCCATCTCTTTTCCACCAACCATCCAGACACCTCTGCTCCGCAGGACTCCCTACTCTCCAACACCCCAGGCATGAACAGAACTAGCTCAGGAGACATCACTCCTGAAATCTGGAGCGATCTCCCTCTCTACGTCAGAGCCTTATCCTCTCTTCTTGAGTTCTACAAGAAGCAGAAGACCTGGCTTTTCAATTAACCAACCTGCCACAAGCAGGGCTCTGCACTTGCACCTGCTCAGTGCCTGGATACCCTCGTAGGTGACAGTGCAACAGCTCTGATGTAATCCTGTGATCCCCTCGGTTGTTGTATGCCAGAGCACCCGGCGACTCTTCTCCCTTGTTGGGACAGTCTCGCACCATGAACCTGCAGAGTGACTCCTCTCATCTGCTGCGGCACTGCTGCTAGTAAGTGCTCTGTGGCTTCCTCCGCTTGCCCATAAAAACTGGCAAAGCCCGTGGTTTGTCTTGTAAATCAAATGCGAGACAGACATTTTGGCTTAACCAGAGTCTGCTTCGCCTTTGTGTTGTGTAAAAACGGAAGGGTGTAATGTGGCTTGATTAGCAGTGTTTTAGTTATTGTCTCTTGCATCCTGGTACACGTTTGAGTGAATTCTATGTTACAGTAATGCATGAGCTTTGACGCTGTGGCGTTCAGTGTGCATAAGACGGGGAAGGAGAGACTGCAGCTGCCTTCGCCTGGTGTGGGGCGTAGTTTCCATCCTACTAAAGTGTTCTGGAACCGTAATGAAGGAGTTACGTTTTATTTCTAATACCTAGAGGTGGCCTTATTGCAATAAACGTGAGTCACTGCAACGTAGTCCTGCCGCGGTTCCAGTGGAAGTCCGGGATCGAAGGAATTGCGTGATCGGAACGGAAATGCAGCGGCGACGCTGTAAAGCTTGAATTTGCCTCTGAATCTCGTAAATAAATTGCACACCGGAGTAGGTTGATTTATGCGTGGATTTCTTTTGAGGGATGTAATGTGAGTGAGAGTTGTGGTTCCTTTTCGAGCGTCAGCAAAAGATCTCGAAAGCTCGGTGTGCGGTAGTGGATTTTATGAAGACAGCAAAGATTTGAGAAAGTTTATGGTCAGTCAGGACTATGGCCAATGACTGCTTTTATCTGAAGCGGATTGGGGGGGCGGGGGGGGGGGGGGGCGGGGTGTCCTAGGATAGAATGTGGAATTGGTGCTTGCAGACAAAATGGCCCCGGGTGAGATGACTCCGTGGGCACATCAACCGCAGTGTTCACCATGTCTGGCTTGGTTTGAAAAAGTGGAAGTGCATGTGGGGTTTCTGACTTCTGCGCAATAAGTTGATTGACAATGTTTACCATAACTGCATCCGCACAGAGGCTCACGAGGAACTGAAACCGGAATTGAAACTATTGCACGATTCAGATGGCAACCCATAATACCATTTCCAAGAGCTCCAGGACTTCCTACTCATTCCTCCGTGGTCAGCCTGATGATTCATTTGTAGGCGAATAATATATATGGTGTGAAATTGTCATAGCACGTTCTAAACACTGCTTAGTGTATCCGTCGCATACATAGCTCTTATTAAACAAAGGAAATTAAAACAAATATTAAAACAAAAAACGTACTCGGCATAAAGTTGCTCGATGATCATGTGTCACTGGAATCTCGGTACTTGGATTCCAATTACCAATTAAAAGTCTAGTGAGCATTCAGTAAAAAAAAAAATAAGGAAAGTACAATGTTTTGCACTTAAAAACCCTATAGTGAGTATTTGGCCTTTCTTAGAAACAAGTTGTTTGTATTTACCATATACATTTATTTAGAAATGTCCAATCAAAAATCGTAATGTTTTTGCAAATACCACTTGTTGTAACACCAAAACAACTATTAGAACCTGCTAAAATGTTTACCTTTAACCTGTTTCTAAGTGTTCGACAGGTATAGAACCACAGCATAAGGAGTTAAAGCAATTTTCAAACTATTTGGTCAAGTGAGTAAGATGGGTGTCACCCATGGTTCATTGTTTCTTGAGTTGACACATTTATCTCCTGCCTGGATCTCTGCTCTTGTGGCAGTATATGACTGCACAATGTGGCATGGAATGCCTTTCATAGTTGCCTTCAACAGAGAGCTGTGAAATTCGGGGTACTCAGTTCCTGTTTGTTAAATTGGATCATTTAATACATTTGTTTGATCAAAACCTTGACCCTTATGTAAAACCACATGAGTGTTGCGATGTATAGGCATACTTATCTGTATTTCTCAATGCCAAGCTGAAAGGTTGGTGTAATCCAGACTGCACTAAACACTTTTTACACTTGTTCCAATGACTGCAAATACTCATGATAATCTAGCTTTCCATTTTTGGGATCGTTTTATTATAAACAAGCATCCTAAATAAGCTTTCTTGAAAGAAAATAACTGTTTGTAGCACCCTCAAAACATAGGCCTATAGCAGTAGCAATGGAAATGAAAAATAGCAGATGAAAAGTGGGAGAACTCTTCTTTACCAAACAAATACTCTATGTTCTGAAGCATGCACGCTTATGCAAAATTACTTGTGGGGTAAACACGTGACTTTGGACTCGTAAAACCTCAAAAATATAATCTTCATCGTTATCAGAAATCACACCTTTGAAAAGCTTTGGCCCATCCCAGGAGCAGCAGAGTGAGTTAGTCTAGAGCCTCAGTTATCTATGCGCCATTAACGACAGCAAAAAGTAGAAATCAGAAATCTGAGAGAAAGGGCAGTCTCTGAAGTGATCTTTAGATAGATACTTGAGCCATATTATCAGATCCCTTGTAATCCCAATTTGGCCACTAACAAAATAACCACCAGATAAATTTAGATTAAAAGATCTGCAAAGAATCTGCCAAACTACCATGCGTCACCCAAAGATTCCCCCTTTCTCTGAGTGAAATGTGGGGAAAACCCCAGGGTCTCGATTGTAATCTCTGTATTGAATTCACCCACCCAAGACTATCGCTGCATATGTCTTTGTAAGTCAAGGAGTTGGATGTACTGGGGCTTACTCCGGGGAGATCGTAATGAGGCCCACTCGTCAAGCCTTAAAGGAGTTCAGGTAGGTAGAAGCACCTTCCACCTGACAAAACTAACCAGGTTTAAATAGTCTCAGTATATGATTAGTTTGGGTTTAAGTGCTCAAATGCAAGGTCTCTTAAATAACAAATCTGGCATTGTTTTCAGTAGAGAAAAACATTGTTTCTTAAACACTGTGCCATTAACCCTCAGTTTAAGTATTATTTGTTTTGAGGAGATCCCCCATGCTTTCTGATAGGAAAGTGTGTGTTGGTCGTTTAAACAGTGGGCCTTGTGTTTTCAGGAATGTCCCAGATCACCCTCAACGAAATTAGGTACATTACACTTGCCTGTGCATCAAGGGCCAAAAGAGTCTTCCTGAATCGCTGCGCATCACTTCGTTTGCTAGCATTGATTGGGCTGATACGGGGGGGGGGGGAGTGCAGCAGCCTGACCGCAAGGCAGTATCTTCCCTATATTGGTCAACCATCACTGAATTAGTTCGTACTGCACCTCCCCATCCATAAATAGTAGCACTGTGTCCCTCACCGTTGTCATTATCTTGCTTGCCCCTCATCGGCAGACTCGCTGCATAGTGACTGCAGTTATGTTGTAAAGGAAAGTCCATTTTTCTCTTCAATAGGTTTATGGACCCTATCCCTTACATGGGTTTCATTTCCAGACTCTTTCCAGCCAATCGCACGGGGCACTTTCAGAAATTCTTTGAGCCTTTTAACTTCCTCCACATTCATAAGTGAAGCAGTGGTGCAGGGTTGAACATTTGCATTGGATTATTTTCTCTATTGGTAAGTGTTTGAAAATAATTTCACCTCACTAGTTCTTGTGGTCAAAGCCTGACATGTCTTCTTGACCCCTGCGGCCTTTACAGACATGGCCTAGGTTGTTTTTTCTCCTCAGCCATCTCCTTGTTTTCCCTTTCTTCTTTTAGAAAGACCATGTGTTTTACTACCTGCTGATCCATGAACTTCCGTCTCCTCACTTTGGTATGGTCTGGAGCAAAGGTTATCCCCAAAGAAGCTAAACCTCATGGCTTTTTCACAGCCCTTCTGGGACCGCCCCATCTTTGCTGTTGTGGTTGGTCGAAGTGTAGAGATCTGCACCGTCAACGCCACCAAACTTGGATTAGGACTGTGAGTGGTCTTCTGGATTAATCTTTCTCTTGGGCCTGGCAGCATGTGTCAGGTGAGCAGGAGACTGAGCCCTCAGCCAAAACAAGAGGTAACTAGAAATGCCCCCTCCATTCCAGCTGCTTCCAGATCACTGGTGCTCTGGGCTTTGGTGCTACAGCCGGTTCAGGCATTGAATCATCAGTCATTTGTGCCGTGGCTCATCTCCGGTTAGAACTGTGTTGATAGACAGCCATGCCAGGGCTTCATCTCGAAAAACAAAATAGCACGATGTGCCTTCTTGAAAATGTATGCACTGCAGTGGGGTCTGGGGTAGAAAGGATGGCCACATGAACATGAGGGAAACAGTTTGCCTCTGCGCCCATGTCCTATTATGGATGGGGGTGCAAAGGCAAATAGGCACCACAGAGATCTGGTGCACAGTTAGTCTGCTCCTCTGGGGGGAGGAAAAGGGGTCCCATGCCCCCCCCCCCATCCCACTTAGTACAGTCACTCACTGAGTCTGTCAGCAGGGCGATCTCTGTGCCCCTTTTGAAATGCCCGAGGGGGCCCACTGCACATTTGTGAGGGAGCGGGTGAGACGGGGGAAGATGATGGTGGTGGTGGGTGTCACAGGGAACCAACAACAGGAGAAAGGTGAGACGAGAAGGAACAGGCAAGTGGTGACACAGTAGGAGGGCAAGCATCAGTGGGCGAGCAGTGACATGAGAGGGTAATGGGTGAACAAATAAAGACATCTTGGGGAAAAAAATGAAAAAATCTCAATCCCAGGAAGAGCAGAGGAAGAACACCAATCAGAAAGAAGCAATCAGTACATGGTCCTTGCTTCATGGATGGAAGAAACAAACAAAAAAGAGAACTGGCAAACAGTGACCACTCAGGAGCCATCAAAGTGTCTATTAAGCGACAGCCACAGATAGCGGAATGTGCTTTTAACAAAAACAAATAAAAAAAACGTGATAAGCTCCTCATCCCTGGCAAGAGACAACTTGATATCTCTGAACTTCCAACTACACATAACTGAGTCCTTCATTGAAATGCAGTCACCATAGGTGAAAAGAAAGGCCATTCAACGCCGTACACATATCTGAATTCTGTTCACATGGTCAAGTTTCTTACTAGGTTACATTGGTATCAAGTGGCTTGAGGTCATGTCACATATTCGGCCAGCTCCAGCTTCTAGTTAACAGCGTTTTACTGCAAAATCTACTGCACCAGGAAATCCATGAGCCCCTGGCAGGAGCGGAAACCTCACAAGTAGGGGGTGACAGGCTTAAGAACTGGGTTGGAATACTACACTGAGCAGTGGGCTGTTATTAGGCTTATTGCAAGCATCCTTCCGTCACCCCTTATGTGTTTGCGGTTCTACCAGTGACATAAGTTGTTAGTAGCATGGTTCTTCATGATTTAAAAGTATGAAAGCAAGATTGTCTCTGTGGAAGAGGCCTCCGGCAGTGTGATCTTGCCCAGTGGTGCCTAGCAGTCCTTGTGGATCCAAGGTAGTGTCAGCATCCTCCTGCTGTGCCTTCCAGACCTAGAAGACTAGCAGCAGGCTGGTACTGGTAACGTCTCCCAACAGCACCTTCTCAGTGTCAGAAGGTGTAAATGCAAACTGTCACCATTTTGCACGAATTATTTTCTTTTATTAATTATTTTCCATAAAACCCAGCTGTATTTGTATGTTTATACATTTCGAATGACTTTCAGTCTCTAGTAATACGACCAGTGGCTCCTCGTTTGGGTCAAGACTAACGTCTCAAGATACTCCCTTTCCGCTCCAGATATTCAGTGTCTCCGACAGCTCCCCCACTTTAAATCTCCACCCTTGTGCATCAGTGCCCCATTCGTTCTATTTGACAGCGGTCTGTGCATTCTCTTCGGAGGGTGCTTTAAGTCCTGTGTCACTCCAGCTGTGTTCTAAGCACATCTGAGCAGTACAAGCATCCTGTGGGCATTTTCTTGTCACTATGACTGTAGCGGCGACAGCTTCCTGAACTGTACCATCACTCCAGTGCTTTTGTACACCAGAATTGTGTGCCTCTTCCAGGACTGTCCTGTCAGGGTTGTGGACTCTGCTGTAACTGCTTTGGGATACCGGAAGTGTGTGACCTTTCTTCACCAGTGCTCAGTTACTGCTATGGCACAGTCGTGTGAGTTCTTCACAAGTGCATTGCAACTTTTAAGGGAACACAGCGGTGTGAGCTTCCAACACAAATGCATTGTAACTGCGGTGGGACACCAGCAGTGTGAGCTCTCTCCAGAAAAGAAACGGGTTCAGGAGCCATGATCGAACATTGTATTGAACAAATGTTTTGGCAACCGGCTATCGGACACTGTAATCAGAAAGATGTTGCCGCCTTTATAATCCCTGTGTTTGCAGTTCACAGTGAGTACAGCATGTTGAAAATGGCAATATGCGTTCGAACAATTGTAAAAACCTATGCGAGATTACAAACGCTTGATTACGGTTATAGGTTCTTCGAGACCTATTTGAAAAGGGTGTGGATGTTTACTGATGATATCTATCGTTCGTTACATAGCCTTTCATATCATTATATATTTTCAAAGTTTGGCTATACTTTATTAGAAAATCGTGTACATATATTTGGAATGCGGGTTTAGTATTTCTTTGTTTCCAGATTATCGCGCTGTAGTTTAGGGTCTATTGGGAGTAGATCGCCTCCCTTCGTGAATCTTTTAGAGAATTAGAGAAAACAATAAATTGTTCTTAAAAAAACATTTTAAGATTCTCCCTGTTTGGCTTCGATTTCTTCATAGAGTCTACATAATCTTTGGCGTATGAAATACAAATATGAGGAGTTGCAAAAGGCATAGGCTGTGCCTTGTTTCCCATAAAGCGTGTATCATGGGTTGATAATAGCAGGTGAGCTTGTATGCAGCTTCTCATTTTTTCTTCCCTTTTAGTTTTCTCTTTCTGGCCCATTTATTTTCTAGCAGTACAACATGCATGATCTTTTGTGATAATTTCTGTAAGTAGGTTCTTCTATCTGTGTGAACACAGTATGTCTCTCTGTTGATTTAATTTAGACCCACTGGCTAGTTGATTCACACTATTGCGATGCATGTACATCTTTATAGGGTGCCCAAACTACTAATATATTTAGTGAAAACGTACTACACACGGGTGTACTTTATTACCACACTGGGTGTCTGATGCACTTGGACGATTCAGATTCCGGGTTGACCAGTTAGTAACATTTTGATTTTTTTTTGTCTTCATTGATTCATTCAGAGATTGGCTTCATGGACGAGACCTCTTTTTGTAAATTTTAATAAGTAAAGGACAATATATTTGTGCCCTGAAGAAGGTGTGTGACCTGTCGGCCACATTGCACCTAAACGTACGTCAGCACTTTGTTTCGCTAGGAGGTTGGTTGGAGGCTCCTGGATGTGGAATCAGATGCACCAGTCGTCTACAACATACAGCAAAGGAGTACATATTGAAGAAGCAATAAAAACATTATAAGAAACCTACAAGGGATAGTTGGGATTAGATGTGTATCCTGGACCTTGGATGACAAATTGTTACATTTATTTATTTTTTGATATTTATTACATCATGAGTAACTGTGCCCACCTTAATGGCACATTATGATGACAATTGTACCAATTAGCCTGATTTTTTTTTTCTTCTATTTATTTTCTATTGATGAATGTGTGTGGTATATGTGGGTATGAATGATGACCGAGAGAGTCTTTCACTTTCTTATTTGTATATATAAATGATTGGTGATTAATAATAAAATTATGATAAATATTTCAAAATAGTTTAGTATCGTGTGTGTATGTTTCATTCTCAACGCTGACAATATCTTTTAGGATTCGAATGTTGGAACCTTTATAGGAGGCCTTGTTTCCATATTGTGATGCAAGATGAAGCCATTGGTTTGGACCCCGCTTGCTGAGATATCCGATATACTGTGACTTGCAGATGAAAAAAAGAAAATATAAAAATGCTTTATGCCGGTCAGCACTTCTGATGTAGCTCTTTGTGCAGCATAGAGGCACTGTGGTCTAGCTTCAGGTAGCATTTTATATATACCTCATCGAACACTCTACTCCACTGACAGCCGTGCTGTGTTCTTGCTAAGATTTTTGGCATCCCACATAATGTTGTTGTCAAGAGCTGACCACCCTGGTTGGCAATTAGAAATTGAAAATCTTGAGGGGAGAAAACCTTGCACCTTGAAACTGAGACCAAGTTTTTGAAGACTTTTAATCTGTGGACCGACCAACGCCAAATTCCTCACCCACGTTAGACTAGCTAATGTCTGCTCTACATATTCAATTTTAACCCCACAATTTAGGACAAATGATAGACTTGAATGCTTTAGATCTTGGCAATCGCACAGCCAAGCCGCATCGGCCAAAGACCCAAGAAGACCGTCAACTTGACTCTTCCATCCACCGTATTAAGATGTTGCAGCACTGCAAACGGATTGCTGACTTAGGGAGAAAAGTGGACTTCATACAGTGGCAGGGGCTATGGAAGAGAGGTAAGTGACACACAAACACACACTCTACCTTAGTCATATGTGTATCCCCTACTGCACCCTTCACAACACACCACATTCAAGCAATAACCCAATGCCATTCTGACACAACACAACCCATACATACCAAAAACACACATTGACATACATCCATGACGCAATATACACACACAGTTGACACTGCACCCACATATGACACACCCACAGCAACCAACACAACTACACACTCAGCTACCCAAATACTCTCATACACATGCACAACTACAAACATCATGACAACGCCCGCCACACAACAACCATGCTTACCTGAATGTGTCACATGGCAACACAGCATACATAACAATATCGGTTTCACATGCAAGTGACACACATACAGACACAACTACATCACACACTCGAGGTCCCTCTCCCAGCCAATGATATTGCATGCACACATAGTGTTAGTGAACACATAAACCACCCTCTGGATCTGCCTTGGCCTGCCATGAATGTGATCATTAGTATAGACATACCTTTTCTTTTACACCTCATAGAAATTCACACTGTGGCACTTTGGCCACGAAGACCAGTTCACAGGTGTGGAATTTAATTAAATATCTACTTGTCAATGGGACAGGTTGCTGTATAAATCTACGTGTCCTGTAACTCCGCTTGTCCCTTTGGTGCCATGTAACGCGGCGACAAATTATGGCAGTGATCTCATTATGTAAGAGCTCCGATAATAGTCTCTCTGATTATGCCAGGGCTCATTCTATAGTACATCTTGAATACTAGGAATTCCCTTATTTTGCCACCTTTGTGCAGATCTACATACTGGAACTGGAAGTAGCAGTAAGCAATAGTTCCAGGGTCGCAGTGCCCTTTCGAGTTTATTGCAGACTTAATAACTTGTATGCTTTAGGGGGTTTTCACCAGCACTTCTCTAATCTTTTCCCATATTTGAAAAGGTTGGAAATTTACTCCTTGACAAGAGCAAAAGTTAAACGTCTTCCAGGGTTGGGGGAAAAAATGGTTTGGAGGGAAAGTGAACTTGTAAACTTGCTCAACATATTTTTGCATGTGCAAATCTACGCATGCATATTTGCTCGTGCTAAAATAGAGTTCACAAATTTTCTAGGAGTATGATTTCCTAGCCTACTAACGTAAATTCTTGTGAATTCATGAAAACCATAAATCTATACTAACACAAGGACATATACCCTGGGTGAATGCCTGATATCAAGAATTAGGCATCTCATTTGGTCTGGTGTTAACAAAGATCTTTCGTAATTATTAAAGTTTATCTCCCTATCTGCTTGATTCACTGGACTGCATAAGGAGCATATCAGCACACAGAGGTTTGTTCAGTGCCAGGAACTAATGTGGCAATGTGTGCTTTTTGAGACTCAAAAATATATATATTTTTTTGCTAATGTTTGTTAAAATGGCGAGGGCACAGCAGCTCCCACAACAACAACGTTTTACAAAAACCATGTCAAAACAAGACACGCATTGACAAAACTAAAAGGCTGGCCACCAATGTTAGACCTATTGACTTTGACAATGCTTGTTTATTTTAATATTTCCCATAATCTTGTTGAAATTGGTTACACACATTTTTTCCATTATGAATATTTTTAAAAAAATGCTAGCATGTATAAACACATTTTACCAAATGGTGCCTAAAATTTCACAGTATTTTAGTACAACGTTTTTTTTCCTAGTTGCATTTTTGGGGAACATTTCATTTTGGAAGCAAAGAATCATTAATCTTGTTTTCAGTATCTGCAAATATTTGCATTTAATCAGAGAGCATTCTGGGAGCATTATATGTAGCCTCTTATTTTTATACTTGTGAAACATGTACACATTTTTATACTGGACCCCCTGTCAGTAATGTAGACCGAGCTTGTAACATTTCCTTAGCGTGCTCACCCTAATAATAAAGAAATAAAGGCTTTGCAGTAATGAACCACAAATACAAGCTTGAACAGTATTAACAGGTGGACAGAAATATTGCCTTAACTGCAGACAATGCCCTTCCCTGCTCCATAATGTATTACAGTAATCTGTCAGTCAAAGGGTTTGTGCTGCAGGGGGTTGGGCCTACTTGTCCCAAGGAGAAAATAAACAATAAATCTTGTTGTCCTTGAGTAGCATTTCCAGACCCCTGCCAGTTAAAGCCAATTGTTGGTTTTGTCCCACTATGACAAGACCAGCCCTTCCGGTTCCACGTTCAGTTTGAAGGAAATGACTCAAAATGTGTGATTCCCATCCAATATGGAATTACAGGGCACTGTGTATAAGATTTTTGCAGTAGAGCAGATGTTGCTAGATTTAGTTGAGGGTTTGTTGTTTATCAACAGCTATTCATTGGTGCTGTATAGATTTTAGAAAGTACACCCATAGGTATCAAGGATTCACCAGAATAGGGTCTTGCTGGCATTCCACGGAAGCTCTAGAGCAGTTGTGAAACTTGAAACTGTTTTTGATTCTTAGATAAAAGATGCCTGTTCTGCAAGAAAGGCTGTTTGTGGCTCAGTCCGCTTTACTAGAGCTAAAATAACCAGCCCTGGAGCCAGTTTGACATACTTTCCTGCGGCTTTTCCCTTATTTCATCAGCTAGGATCCTAAGGTGCTTAGAATTCCAGAAATGGCCTGATAGCTGTGAGATCCAATTGGGCTCAGAAGACACTTAAGAAGCTGAGGAGTCTATTGATGCTTCTTGCTGTTTGGCTTGCTGTACATACATGAAGTGAATGTGAGTGCATGTAAATTCCTGTGTTCTATTAAGGGAAATAGAACATTGGGATTTTGGGAGCTCCTCTGAAGACAACGAAGTGGCTCAGGGCTAACAATGGTTCGTATAAGCCTTTTGCTTCAGCAACATTCCAATGTTTAGCTTTTCGTTTCTCCTTTTTTATGGGCGAGTGCAAAGCGCTCCATCCATTCTGTAATCTCTCTTTGGGCTTCAAACCACGCCTATGTCACGTCAGTCGCTTACATTGGTTCGTGGGCTTGCCTTTTAAAATCCACTTGCTTTCATTTGTGAAAGGTATGCATACGTCATGCCTTTTCCGGTGTCTAGCCCACCTACACAGCAGCGGTAAACTACTAAAAACATGCGAGGCTCGATGTTTTCAGCCTGGGGTCCGGACTACTTTATCTTTTTATTTTCCACGCAGTGCGATTGTGCTGCATTTTACATAGCGAGATCGCGCTGTTTTTTTTTTTTTTTTCTTTACAACACTAATAGCTCTAACTCGAGCAAATGCGAGACCCGTTGCATTGAAAATGCTTGTTAATTTAGAGCTGTGAGTGGGATGTTCTCATAGCCTTAAAGCCGGTCTGCCTACTATTTGACTGTGTCAATGTTTTTTTCCTTCATGCTGTGCACCAGCGTGGGCATGGTTGAAAATTTGAAGAAAAAAAAAAAAAAAAAGTGCTCCTGCCAAATCTTCTTTTTTTACTTTTAGCCTCACAGCTTGGCAGCCGCACAGCTGCTCAACATGGCTAAAAAAACACAAAGCCAATAGATTGAGCTTGGCCTCGAAAAATCCTAGTCCACTTGCTATGGCAGTCAGATTTTGTCAGGGCGAGCTATTTTAAGCACCTGCTTGTCCAATCTGGTGAGTGAATTTAAGCTGTAAAGGAACAGGTGTTCTGTTCATTCAGAAAGTGAATGAGCAATAAAGGTGCCTTTATATCTTATTTTTATGTTGACACGGTTGCTGTCTGTTCAAGGACAGAGGTCAAATGCCAGTTTGTCATTTTACTAATTGTTGCTTATATTATTCTGGAAAAGTGTGTTTACTTTTTTTCTCTTTTTAGACTGAGAAGTTTTTGTCAAATGAGCTGTCTGGCAATCATTGTGAAACAAAAGGCTAGACGATGTCAGTTTTTTCCTAACACAACATTTAAACAGTTTGTAGAAGTATTTCAAAATATATTGGGATTCCGAAAGATTTTTTTTTTTTTAATTCAGAATGGAAACAGATATTTGACTAGGAGCAAAACAAATCCAAACACTTAACTTGGTGATTTGCAACTGACAAATATTTGCAGGACCTCTATTTCCACACATTGATGTCTATGTAGTTTTATCAGTAAAACCACATTAGTGGGACATTTTGTGGCCATTTAAATGGAAAATCTGCTCATTGCAAATAAGTGTGCTACCACTTCATGCTTCAGGTATGTATTTATTAAAATTGATAGTTTTTACACATGATTTGAGAAACATTCCTGCCCCCGCCCTGAGTACAGTGCGATTAATGAACTAAGAGGCAAGTCAGGGGTCATGTGTAAACTATATGTAGCTAGATTTATATTGTATATGTAGCAAAGGTTATTCTATTAAATCAAACAAAAATTGTTTTTGTACAGCAGACATGCTAAACTTCTGTATTTGAAGTTTCTCTCATAGGTGATAAAGAAGAAAATGCCAGCTCAGTGAATTAAAATATTGGCCCAGGATATCATAATTTGAAACCAGTAAATAGGTTAAGAGCATTATAATTAGGTTGAGTAGATTGAGCTAGACCTGCAGATCTAGTAAAATTTTTAGGATTTTTTTAGGCTTTGCCAATTCTTGTTCATGGAACCACTTCTTTCAGCACATTTAGTCACTAATGCTAACCAGGTCTTCGCTCCAAACCCATTTGACTGTAGTTGGCCCACACCAAGTGTATAAAAGGAGAGAAGTAACCAGTGCTATGGAATGAAAGGCAGAACCAGAGATCATGTAGGGATAAGACTACAGACTAAGCACAGCAAGACCACAGCCTGGTTCAGTGTTAAAGCTGGCCGAGTGGCATTACTTGAGCAGGCCTCACTGCTGCAGGGATTGAGAGTGCCTGGCATGGCGCAGGTTGCTCCCTAGTGAATGCGCCAGCAGTACTACCTTGGCAGAAGGCTCCTCGATCCTCATTGACCATGCTTTGCGGTTTTACTGATGTGGGTCTACTGGGGGTATGTTTCTGCTGCTTCAAGAAAGGTGCCTGGGAGGTCAGTTCTTGTTTTTGTATATCCCCTTGGGTGGGGGGGTGGGGGGGGGGGGTTGAGAGTGAGAGTGAGTGAGTGAGTGTGTGTGTGTGTGAGTGTTGGGGGAGGGGGGTCGAGGGGGTCTGGACCATCTGTACCTGCAGTGTGTGTTTCCACAGTTGGTGTGTGCAGTATTTCAGCAGTACATGTGTATGCATGGTGAGCCTGGGGTGCGTGGGGGATGTGTATGTGTGCGTTTGTTTTCTTTAGGCCCTGTTGCTGACTAGGCTGTGAACATGGTAAATATTGTACACAAATCTTTCTGGCTACAAATTCAGGAGATGATTCAGCTGCACTCGCTACTGTACCAGCACCTGTACCATGAATGAAAACTGAAGGTAGAAAAGGAAAGATGGCTAAAAGACACAAGATCTGTTTTCCCAGTAGCACAATTGTTTTACATTCGAATTTTTGCAGAAAGTTCTCTTTAATTGGCAGTTCCATTAAAACAAAATATAAATGTTAGCACTGTGTGTATCTTAGTCCAGCTGATTGATTTGCAGCGTAAGGGTGACAAGTGGGCTTCTTCACAGGACGTGTTATTAAAGGTTTACTTCCCGTTGACAACGATGTTTTAAATTCCACTCCCTTGATGCAAACAGTGAAGCTGGATTAACAGTCAGCCATATTGTGTGTGGTTAGTACCTGTGAGCGCGGCATTGGGCGGTGTTTGTTGTTCCCAGGAGGGTGCAGTTTAATGCTGCCGGCTTCTTCTCTGCTGCTAAACTTGCAAAATAGATCTCAGCAAGCCCCGATTCTTGCCCCGAAGCATGTACCTGTTAAATACACAAATTATGTGCTATCATCCGGGACATAAAGGCAAATCGCATAAAGTTTTTGCAGAACATACGTCTCGTCAGAGCCTCGTTATCAGCGCCTAAACCTTGAACTCCAGCTTTTAAAGCGCTCGTCGCTTTCAGCTATTCGGTTGAGTAGAAAGTTTGAGGTGGATCAGCCATTTTACCTTAAGAGTGTCGACATAGTTTTGACAGTTTGAGACATGAAAGCACCGTGTATTTCTGTGTTTTTATTTGGGGTACTGTTTCAGGTAGTCACTTGGAAAATCAGATCTGACGCGGAAGGAAAAGCTGTCCCATAGTGACAGACTTCTGTTAGGAGAGGGCTGGAAATACCCGGAGTACGCACAAACAGCGTTTTTGCAGTAATACCGCACTTCTAAGATTGTTCCTTGTGTAGATTTCGCCCCTTGATAAATTGCAAAATACGCGTGGGGAATAAAGAGTTGACGAGAGACAATCTACAGCAATTGGGTGCAGAAACTGTGATTCTACAGGATATCCCTCGTTGCACATCTAAAGCTCAGGATGAAGTGGAAATTGCACCCTGAGGCTGGTACTTCAAGATGCAGCACTGAGGTTCACCGAGGGCATTTTTACTGGTAATTGGGGGGGCTTGGTGTTTAAGCACTGCATAATTTACTGCAGGAGAGGTGGATGCTGGGACTGACTAACTGTCCAACAGGAAACTGCTCTGTATATCTCCTCATAGACAAAAGGCCTGCGATTTAGGCCCTTTTGTAACCAGCTGACATATCCAACATGGATAAAACTAGGTATTTTGTGGCCATAAGTGCACAGCCTAATAAATGGCTTAATTAACACTATAGTTGTTCCATTTTGTTTTTAACTTGTGAGCAAATTGTATTGTTTTAAAATGCTAAGTGACTTATACAAGTATGTATATACCTAAACCATGAATAGTCAGAAGAACTTTGATGTTTGAGTTGTAGTGTCAGAACCTCGTTGGGAGGGGCACGGAGCAAGCAAGAGCAACTGGGGCCCAGCCCCTGGGGTTGAGGACTTTTACTCCTGGTGTCCTGCGGCCCGGCCTACTATGGATTCTGAGCAACTGAGCCAAGTACTCATTCAGCTCTGGATGCGGGAGCAGCGCAGGTCGAGCAGTCCAAGGCTTCTCGGGAAAGGGAAGGAGTGTTAGGGCTAGGGGGTAAACACAGGGGGCGGAACAGGCTCACCACTCAAAATAGATTCAGCAGCTGCAGTAAATGATTGTCCTATCAAAGATTTTCATTTATGACAAAAGGAGTATCTGTGCACAACCACAAAGTTGTTGGGCAGCAATTTTCATCTGCTGAAAGCAGTAGGGCTTTAGACTGCGAGATTGCCTGCAGGAATGGCCTGAATCCACCAATCCTTTGCTCAAACTGTGTGAGAGTTAAGGAATAGCCATATGGTTGGAGGACTCTTTGGATATACAGAAATAAATGCTGCTGCTATATGAACCAGTTCTTGATAATAAAATCAAGCACGTGTTTTTCAGTTGTAACACTCATCAACCACAGATGCACTGAATGTGAAATATTATTTTTACTTTACAGTGTCAGTGATGTATGCGTAAAGTTTTTCAGAGCAACTATATTGTTGTTAACTATGCCCATGTAAATGCCTTAGCATATGAGGACATTTTTACTGTGGTGTTGATTGAAGTTTTGGAGCTGGAGGACGCTTCTCCCCTCTATGCTGGGGGCTCCTGGCGACCTGAAATGGCTTGCCCTTTACTATCTGAGACCAAGTACTACATCGGAGATACTAGTAAGGTTGGCACATCAACACTGAGGGGTCCTAATGTTCCAGTGCAACCGTCAACATGGGCAATCTGTGGGTATCCTTTGAGCTATATAAAACTGAAAAATAAGGCATAGTCATGAGATGATGTGATTTTGATGTTGGTACCAGACAAAGCATTCAACTCTGCTAGAGGTATGTGATGTATCTAAAGTGGTACGCCTCTCAAAATTAGACTGCTGTCTCCTTATTATTTAGGCCATGTTAATATTGATGGCAGCTATTCAGTAGTCATTGGATTTTAACCTTTTACCTGCTTCCTAGGGTGGTCCTTGTGGTTGTCAGTGCATCACTGTTGCATAGTGTGTTCATTGGTGACTTGATGTCCATATTAGGCCTTTGTGAAGCATTAGTGTTGTTGCCTTTGATCTTCTGCAGCCTGACATCCATGTGAATCCTGTATGTCTGGCTGAACATCACCTTTGCACCCTTTGTTCTTCTGTGATCAATTGCCCATGTGTCCTATATCTGATGCAGCAGTCTCCTGCAGAGTGGTCACACCATAATGAAGTACTGTGAACCTTCCCAAGTGCTGTTCGCTTGCCCGCCTGTGTCTGCTGCTTCTTCTTAAAGCTGACATTTCTGTGAGCTGTGTGACCATTACAGCATCTACTAGTGCCAAATCAGCGTGGTCCCTAACTGCTGCTCAAGAAAGCCACGTGTGCTTTTAACAACAGGAGGTGATGCAGATATTGAACTGTGCTGCCAAGAACACTCAAGCCTGATTGTTGCTCTTGGCTATATTCACAAATATATCAATGCAATTGTACCCCTGCTGAGGCATGCGAAAGTTGCTCTTTAATTAACTGTGTATTCAGAAGTAATAATCGTACCATAAAATGTGTTAAAATTACTGAGCGTATTATCTTAAAGTAAATTAAATATTAGGTATTTCATGAAAACATTAACCTTGCTTTGATATTTTATTGTTTAAGCATATGCGCCACCTGAAATGGATGATATACCCCCCCACTCTCCTCCAAGAGTAATTTTTGACAATTAGGCCTTGCTACTTCTTCAAAGCCAGAGCCTAAAATGAGGTACTTGGCAATTCTGTAGGCTCGGAGTAGTACCTGGTTGCTGTGTTTCCAAGAACAGTAGCAATGTGTGTCACAGATTACCTACATGTCCTTCATTTGCATTGGCCCTGGAAAAATGCCTTGACCGTGTTAGAGGAGATGCTGACACCATGGTAGATGATTATTGAGCTACGTTCTTCTCATTTCAGGGGAGGAATTGAACTAAAGTAAACATATACTTGTTTTTGGTCTCCTGTGTTGAAAAGAAAACATTTTTTTTTTTTGTTCATAGTTATTTTTTCGATTCCTCTGACATTGGTGTCTCTTTAAACTATGAGTTGAGTCTTGGATTCTGTGTCAGAAAGATAGTCTGGAACCCTGTGGGTAAATTGTTTTCGTACTATCTAACTTTAATCGCGTTTGTTCTTTCTAGTGTTAAAGTACTAAGGGCCATATGTACGAACACTTTTTCCCATAGACACAGAATGGGAAAAACCTTTGCTACATCTGACCCTAACTGTTGTCTATATATCTATCAAACCAAGGCCCTTTCAGGGTTAGAGTGATGCATAAATTATGCAAAAAACAAAGGAGAACTCTGGGAAGTTCCCAATTTTAGGTGGAGAGCTGCTCTAGTAAGGAGTACCCTGCAACACCAGCGACACTCTAGATTTGCTCACCTCAAATGTCTGCTTATCTAGCAAGGTTTTTAAGCATAGGATCAGCACAGTGCTATCCTCGCCGAGCTAGATAGTGACAAAGTCTTTTGCCATTTGTACAGCAAAATCTTTAAGCTTAGGATTGACACAGTGTCATCCTCGCCGAGCTGTAAAATGACAAAAGCCATTTACCATTCCAGGCACAGTATTACAGCTTTGGACTGGTCAAATACCGTCCAAGCCAACCTGGAATGAGTAAAGCAACCCCTATATGTCTATATATATATATATATATATATATATATATATATATATATATATATATATATATATATGGATTATATACTTATTACCATTGTAAAGGATTCCTTTATTTTTGCTTGCTTTAGTTTTTAGGGTTGAGCGCTCCTTCCCTGTTGTAATCTCTCTTTGGGCTTGTAACCACGCTTATGTTATGCCTGTCACTGTCATTGGTTTGTGGGCTTGCCTTTTAAAATCCGCTTGCTTTCATTAGTGAAGGCATGCATAAGTCATGCCTTTTCCGGTGTTTAGCCCTCCTTGAGCGCACCGGCCAACTACTGAAAACTTATGAGGTCGATGTTTTCAGCCTGGTTTCTGCACTACTTTATCTTTTTATTTTCCACGCAGCACGATCGCGCTGGGTTTTACATAGCATGATCACACTCGCCTTTTTTCCTTCAATTTTTGTAGCAAGAAAAGCCTGGTTAGGAGTTTCAACGCTAATAGCTCTAACTCGAGAAAATGCGAGACCCATTGCATTTCAAATGCTTGTTATAATTGCAGGGTCTTCTCTCACCCTCTTTTTCTGAGGACTGAATCTGTCAGTTTTTTAGGTACTCTGCATTTTTTAAACTCTTGGTCCTTTAATTTTTCACTTCTGTGACATGGTCTTAGTTATAAAATTAGGCCATACACCGAAAATACAATTTTCAGTGTAGACACCTCCCTAGTTCCCTCTAAACAGGAATTGTTGCCTTCATTTCACCCCCATTCGTCTCCATTATTATAACCTACCTTCGCGTTTGACTGACCGCCTTTCAATCCTACTTTTCTGTACATATCTACTTGTAGTGCAGTTTTTAAATCTTTCTCAGACTTGCAGCAACTCCGCCACCCATCATGTCGGGAGGAAGCATGATTTTTGGTTTATGTGTGATAGGTAGAATTCTGAGCGGTTGAGTTTTGCTGATATAAATAAAGTTAGCACATTAAGCATAACTTTTTAATTCTAAATAATGTGTAAAGTATATTATTTAAAACTAGAAGTGTAGATTTCTCTATCCTGGTTTAGCTACAGATCTTCAGAGTTGAATTACCTGCCTGGCTTTCAGTTTTGCTTAGGATTTTTGATGTTTCTTTCTAATGTTTACTGACGAACTGAGAATGACTTTCAGGCAGCCCTGCAGTTTTCAGCAGTAGAACTAAAGCATGCTGGAACTTGTGATTTAATTTTCTTCAGAATGAGCACATTCCTGTTAAGTCACCCAGAGTTTGTGGGTGTTGTCTGAATTTCGAGTTAAGCACCCCCAAAATAAGGCTGTACCCAGAGATACTCTGAGCTGCATGCAGGCCTACCTCTCCATGTAATTTCATGAGTGACTAATGTCATGCCGCAGAAATAAATTCTTCACTAAATAATTATCGTCCGCATGTGACCCCCCTCTCTCCTGAGATGCTGCTGACCTCCTGCATTTACAACACTGGGACCCTAAAGGAAAGGGTGAAAAGAGCAGGACTTTAAGTGGGGTGAATCGTGCCAGGTAAGTAACAAGCACTGGGGAAGCCAATAGGTCTCGCCTTTGTAAAAGCTATTAGCTTTGCCAGTGTGTTTTACCCATGTTGTACACCAGCATGGCTGCTGTTATGCATGGCTAAAAGTTAGTTGGGTGGAGGAGAGTGACGTGGAGTGTCGTAGAGTGGCATGGCAAAGAGTGGAGTAGAGAGTTGTAGAGTGGAGTGTCATGTATTGGAGTGACATAGTGTGAAGTTGTGTAGAGTGGCATATGCTGGCATGGAGTAGAGAGGACTGGTGTAGAGTTCATTGGCGTAGAGTGGTGCAGACTAGTGGCTTACAGTGCAGTGGCATTGGGTGCAGTAGCATTGAATTCAGTGGCGTGCAATGCAATATCATAGAATGCAGTGGCGTAGATTAGAGTGATGGATAGTGGAGTGGCAAAGAGTGCAGTAGCTTAGAGTGGTTCAGAGTAGAGTGTGGTGCCGTAGAGTGCAGTGGCGGAGAGTGCAGTCCTGCAGAGTAGAGAGTGCAGTGGTGTAAAGTGGATTAGGGTACGGTGTTGCAGAGTAGAGTTCAGTGGCTTAAAATGCAGTAATATTGAGTACAGTTGTGTAGAGCTGTAGGAGGCTGGCCTGGCTTGTAGTGGGTACCAAGGGGTACTTACACTCTGTACCAGGTCCAGTTATCCCTTATTAGTGTAGAAGAGGTGTTTATAGCAGCTTAGGCTGATAGAAGGTAGCTATAGCAGAGCAGCTTAGGCTGAACTAGGAGACAAGCAAAACTCCTACTATACCACTGGTGTCATATGCACAATAAGAAAACACAATACACAGATATACTAAAAATAAAGGTACTTTATTACTTTATTTTTATGACAATATGCCAAAAGTATCTCAGTGAGTACCCTCAGTATGAGGATGCCAAATATACACAAGATATATGTACACTATACCAAAAATATGCAGTAATAGCAAAAGGAAGTAATGCAAGCAGTGTAAAGTTACAATAGATTGCAATAGGAGCACATAGGTATAGGGGCAACACAAACCACATACTCCAAAAGTGGAATGCGAACCACGAATGGACCCCAAACCTATGTGAGCTTGTAGAGGGTCGCTGGGACTGTAAGAAAACAGTGAGGGTTAGAAAAATAGCCCACTCCAAGATCCTGTAAGGTAGGTGTAAATTGCACCTACAGCCCCCAGAGAGCACAGAAGTCGTGATAGGGGGATTCTGCAAGGAAAACAAACACCAGCAATGCAACAACAGTGGATTTCCGGACCTGAGTACCTGTGAAACAAGGGGACCAAGTCCAAGAGTCGCGACAGTGTTGAGAGTGGGCAGGAGCCCAGGAAATGCCAGCTGAGGGTGCAAGGAAGCTGCCACCGGGTGGAAAAAGCTTGGTGTTCTGTAAGAACGAAGAGGACTAGGAACTTCCCCTTTGGAGGATGGATGTCCCACGTTGTGAAGAAGCCTGCAGAGGTGTTCCCACGCAGAAAGACCGCAAGCAAGCCTTGATAGCTGCAAGGGTCGCGGTTAGGGTTTTTGGATGCTTCTGTGGCCCAGGAGGGACCAGGATGTCGCCACTTGGATGAGGAGACAGAGGGGGCGCCCAGCAAGTCAGGGAGCCCTCACAGAAGCAGGCAGCACCCGCAGAAGTACCGGAACAGGCACTTAGAAGAGGAGTGAACCGGAGTCCACCCGAAGTCACAAAAGGGAGTCCCACGACGCCGGAGGACAACTCCGAAGGTTGTGCACTGCAGGTTAGAGTGTCGGGGACCCAGGCTTGGCTGTGCACGAAGGAAATCCTGGAAGAGTGCACAGGAGCCGGAGCAGCTGCAAATCACGTGGTACCCAGCAATGCAGTCTAGCGTGGGGAGGCAAGGACTTACCTCCACCAAACTTGGACTGAAGAGTCACTGGACTGTGGGAGTCACTTGGACAGAGTTGCCGAGTTCCAGGGACCATGCTCGTCGTGCTGAGAGGGGACCCAGAGGACCGGTGATGCAGTCTTTTGTTGCCTGCGGTTGCAGGGGGAAGATTCCGTCGACCCACTGGAGATTTCTTCAGAGCTCCTGGTGCAAGAAGGAGGCAGGCTACCCCCAGAGCATGCACCACCAGGAAACAGGCGAGAAAGCCGGCAGGATGAAGCGATACAAGGTTGCAGTAGTCGTCTTTGCTACTTTGTTGTGGTTTTGCAGGCGTCCTGAGCAGTCAGCGGTCAAACCTTTGGCAGAAGGTGAAGAGGGAGATACAGAGGAACTCTGGTGAGCTCTTGCATTCGGTATCTGAAGAATTCCCCAAAGCAGAGACCCTAAATAGGCAGAAAAGGAGGTTTGGCTACCTAGGAAGGAGGATAGGCTAGTAAGAAAGGTAAGAGCCTATCAGAAGGAGTCTCTGACGTCACCTGCTGGCCCTCGCCACTCAGAGCAGTCCAGTGTGCCAGCACACCTCTGAATCCAAGATGGCAGAGGTCTGGGCACGCTGGAGGAACTCTGGGCACTCCCCTTTCCTTTGTCCAGTTTCGCGCCAGAGCAGGACTGGGGTATCCCTGAACCGGTGGAGACTGGCTTATGCAGAGATGGGCACCATCAAAGCATTTCCAGAGGCTGGGGGAGGCTACTCCTCCCCAGCCCTGACACCTATTTCCAAAGGGAGAGGGTGTAACACCCTCTCTCTGAGGAAGTCTTTTGTTCTGCCTTACCTGGGCCAGGCCTGGCTGGACCCCAGGAGAGCAGAAACCTGTCTGAGGGGTTGGCAGCAGCTGCAGTGAAACCCTCAGAAAGGCAGTTTGGCAGTACCCGGGTTCTGTGCTAGAGACCCTGGGGAT
Source organism: Pleurodeles waltl (assembly GCF_031143425.1). Classification (NCBI taxonomy): domain Eukaryota; kingdom Metazoa; phylum Chordata; class Amphibia; order Caudata; family Salamandridae; genus Pleurodeles; species Pleurodeles waltl. The sequence goes on along the minus strand of NC_090447.1, from coordinate 1,388,007,656 downwards.
CATGGAATTGTCTCCCCAATGCCAGAATGGCATTGGGGCGACAATTCCATGATCTTAGACATGTTACATGGCCATGTTCAGAGTTACCATTGTGACGCTATACATAGTTAGTGACCTATGTATAGTGCACGCGTGTAATGGTGTCCCCGCACTCACAAAGTCCGGGGAATTTGCCCTGAACAATGTGGGGGCACCTTGGCTAGTGCCAGTGTGCCCACACACTAAGTAACTTTGCACCCAACCTTCACCAGGTGAAGGTTAGACATATAGGTGACTTATAAGTTACTTAAGTGCAGTGGTAAATGGCTGTGAAATAACGTGGACGTTATTTCACTCAGGCTGCACTGGCAGGCCTGTGTAAGAATTGTCAGATCTCCCTATGGGTGGCAAAAGAAATGCTGCAGCCCATAGGGATCTCCTGGAACCCCAATACCCTGGGTACCTTAGTACCATATACTAGGGAATTATAAGTATGCCAATGTGAATTGGTGAAATTGGTCACTAGCCTGTTAGTGACAATTTGGAAAGCAGAGAGAGCATAACCACTGAGGTTCTGGTTAGCAGAGCCTCAGTGAGACAGTTAGTCGTCACACAGGGAACACATACAGGGCACACTTATGAGCACTGGGGCCCTGTCTGGCAGGGTCCCAGTGACACATACACTAAAACAACATATATACAGTGAAATATGGGGGTAACATGCCAGGCAAGATGGTACTTTCCTACAAGAGCGCACTGATTAAAAGTAGAGTAGCATAGAATGCAGTCACATAAAGTGGAGTAGAGTGGTGTAGAATGCAGTGGCATATAGTAGATTGTTTCAGAGTATTGTGAAGTGCAGTAGGATAGAGAGTTGCAGGGTAGAGGCCAGTTGTGTAGAGCAGCATAGAGTATAATGGCATAGAGTAAAATGGTGTAGTGTGCAGTGGAATAGAGTGCAGTGGTGCAGAGTTGATTACAGTGGTGTTCAATGTGCTTCATTTGTGTTCCTAATTTTTATATATTCTGAAATACCTACACAGTTCATTTAAATGTTGTTTGCTAGAAAAAAGTTTTCTTATCCCTCAGTATCCAGCAAGATTGCCATATAAATTCTCTCACTTTGAAGTCAGAGAAAGAATAGTAAACAAGCGCCCTCAGAAGACAGTGCCTGACATTTTGCCTCGATCTTTGAATGCAAACCGAATGTGAGGAGATAAGAACAAGATCTACAGGCCTCTTTATGGAAAGAGAGCACTCGGATGGATACCTTAAGTAAGGTTTGGGCAATGGAAGGTACGAACTCAAGCTGGACAGCCTAAGACAAATAAAGACAGCAAATGAAAAGCAAGAAAATGTGAGTTACAAACCACAAAGCCAATTTGCAAGCAACGGGCAAACTGAATTCCTAAGTTAGCTTTCTGAATGTCACCAAGGTGTCTTTAGCAAGCCAGACAGCTGTGTTGTCTGGTAGTCTGCAACCTACAAGTTATTTTTGAAATGTTTGAGCTCTTTATTCATGCCCTCTGTGTTTACATTTCACATGTTTTACTTAAGCATACATTCCATCTGCATTTTCTGTAGTTTATTGGACTGGCTTGATAGCACAACTGTCACCATACATTCTGATCAACCCCGAAAAAGGGTTTTAAGAAGCACTACAAGAGGGGCATTGGCTCCGCCCATATGTTAGTATCCATGAGTACAGGTGGAATATTTGCCTCCACAAAAAAGTGCTTGCTTTCTGATAATTTTGTTTATTAATCGAAATGCCTGAGCTTGAAACTTTCAGGTCCACTCGCATGACATTGTGATGCTATTAAAGCTTCAACTTATAAAATTTACAGCAGTGGTTCCCAACCTTTTGACGCCTGAGTGTCCCCAATGAATCGCTTCTGGAAGTCGACGACCCCCACGCAATTTGTATAATTTAAACTTCAACCATTAAAACAGTAATTCTTAAAAAATACACAAACAAGTACACACCAAACAAATACTCAAATTACTAAAGGTTTTATTATTTTATATTGAAAAAATGTAGTGGGAAGGTTGGTGCTTCATCTCAGCGACTACCTTTTCAATGTTTGTTTTTATTTCGGAAAGTTGAATCGTCAGGTCAGGCTCTACATTTCCCAAGCGATTTCTGTATTTATTTTTTAGGTACATAAGATCTGAGAAAGCTTTTATACATAAAAATGTAGTAGGGAAAGGAAGTAAAACCTTAAGGGCTTCTCATCTCTCCATAGCCCCTCTGTCACATGTATTTTTTTTTATTTTTTTTATTGCACCTCTCTTACAAGTGTAGGGTGTGAGAGCACTTTTCATCACATATATACAGACAATCATACATGTGTAATTAAGTGAATAGAAAATGTTACATAAGGCAGAGGGGTTTACAAGGTGCAGGAGTCACATGTCATCCATACTGGCAAACGTTTTCCAAGAGTACTTGGCCTGGAGAAGCTCAAACTCCGGATTCAGAACATAACACAGTGGTTACCATTGACTTTACTAATAAGAATTTTTGTCTATGCAAACAGACATTTTTAGCAGCATCAGGATAATAAAAGACTGGGGAAAAAACACAACTTTCTAACTTGTACCCTGCTGTTTTCATGCAGCTCCTTGATGGCAGTGCCTGGTTCACTGTGATAGATCACGATTGAAACTCATGAACTGCACAGTAACAAAAGAATCTCTATGACAAAAGCAGTAACCCACAGTGCTATGCACATAAAATACTGTTCTTTGATTATGCATGATGCACATTCTTTGCAGCAGGCATAGTAACCATCTGTGCTACCTTAGATGAGTCAAACATGCCACTAGACAAACCTCCCATCTTTCTCCAGCAAGTACAATAATCACCAGCGCTATCTTGGCACTTTTATTTGTGCCCAAATACTGGTTGATATACAAGGAACTTTACAATGATTTTAAAACAGCTGCAGAAATGAAGTAACAAATATAAAAACACTCACTTGTTTCTGTCAAGAGGCCCCAGCTGGAAAGATGCCTTCCTGCCTGCCCAGGCCTTGATATACCTGTGGACCCCCTAGGAATGTGTCACAGACAGCTGGTGGTCCGTGGACCACAGGTTGGGAATTGCTGATTTCCAGTGTTTGTTTTTCTCTGGCAGCAGCACAGATGAAAGGAGGTCGGTCATTATCTTCAGACACCAGTGTGAAGTTTCAGGTTTGAGAGCGGAGGTTTACAATAATGTGCATGGGTTTTTAGGTTTGCCCGGATATGCAACTGTTGCTACACCTTTTGTGATCAGCAAAAACAATGTTTTCAGAGTACTATTGAGAGGGGGCTTAAGCTTCTCCCACGTCCGTTCCCCAAGTACAGGATTTGATTGGGGTGAATGTATGTGCTTTCACAAAAAATACTGTTTTCATTTCAATTTTTAGCTTGTAGCAAAGCTTATACTTGAAACAGCAGGACTGAGTGGATGATGGTGGCAAGCTAATGATCATGGCTGCAAACCTAATCTGTTTATTATGAAATGTTATGCTAAAGGCACTAGGCTTGACATATTTATTGTGGAAAGCATATTTCAAAGTCAATATACATTTAAATGTGGATTATTGTTTCTCTCTGATAAAGTCTATAGATAGGTATTTTGTTACATGAAATTTCACAGATTACCATAGTAGGCAATGATGTTAGTTACTCTCTGTGACAAACCATGGGTGGAGAAGGTTTCCTCTGTGAGGATATACGTTGGGCCGTTTCACGAGTGGTAGGATTTTGCTAAGCAAACTGTAATTTTGTATACCTTTCTAACTTGCCTTTCTTTGTGGGAAAGCTTACACTCAACCAAAACTGTAGACCTGAGTTGGTTATAATGTCAAGGTGCACGTCTAGTTGGTGCCCTGGGAAATGTTATGTCCAATGCCATAGGTCTGGTCTGACAGTCATGAAATGTTATGACAAAGGCAGGGCAAAGGTCTAATTTATTAACTGTGAAAATCATTTGTTAAAGCCATTAAGCCTTTAAAATGTTGTTGTTATTGCATTGTATTACAGGCTATAGACAGGTATTTTGTTACATGTAATGTCGCAGATTAATTTAGTAGGCAAGGGCTTTGGTCATTCACTGTCACAAAACTTAAAGGTTTTCACTGTGATGATTCTTGTTAGGCCCTGTTGATAGGAATTGTCTTGTTTTGCAAGCTGTATGGCTCCACACATTTGCATTAATATTATAATTGTATGCTTGATTGCTCCCTGTTGTGCACACTTGAATAGAGGTGTTGGATAAGGTGCCAAGCCAATGGTAAATGCTAAAGGCTACATCACTTAATTGTGAAACGTCATGACAGATTTAATAGATTTGATCTATTTATTATGAAACATTATGACAAAACCAGTAGCTCTAACTTACTCATTGTGAAAAGCATTTGTTAAAGACAATAGGCTTTTAAGGATGGATTGTTACTACACTGTGCTAAAAATGTTGCCAAGTACTTTGTTAGATGGAAGTTTCACAGGTTACCATAGTAGGCAAGGGTTTTGGTGTTTGTGATCCATCTGAATAAACCAGGGGAATAGAGGATATATACTACAACAATCCTTCTTATGATCTCTTAGGAGAGATAGGGTTTTGCTTTGCCAACTGTAGATTTGTGTATATTTGCTTAATAACTGTATGCCTGCTAGTTTACGCACGGTATAGTAGGCTTCAGTTGGTTATGGTGACAAGCCAATGATAAAAATGATAGGGCTGATTGTTTATAATGAAAAGTTACAATAAAGTCAGTAGGCTTGACATGTATTAAAGCCTACAGATAGGTTTTTTGTTACTAGAAATATTTCAGACTACCGTAGTAGGCGGGGTTTAATGTTTGTTACTCCCTCTGACAAATGGTGGGTATAAAGATTTGAAGTCACAATCCTTTTAGTCCCTTTAAGGAGAGATAGTATACAAAATTACAGTTGCCAAAGCAAAAGTACTATGTAGTTTTATGACAATGCCTGATGGTTTTGTTGTGGGAAGATTTAAACTCAGTATGTGAGTCCTCTACTGATTATGGTGGAAAGCCAATGACACAGATAGAGACCTGACTGGTTCACATGAGAAAAACATAGTAGATGCTATATGTCTGATCCTTTTAATTCTGAAATGTTACAGTATAACGCAGCAGGCCTGACATGTGGATTTTGAAAAACATATGTTAAAGTCCGTAGGTGTTTACCAGTTGTTATTTCTCCGTCACAAAGCCTACAAATAGGATATGTTTGTTACATGAAATGCTTATGTGTACGTGTGGGCATCTTGGAGCTAAAATAGGTCGTAAACTTCACTACTTTTGCTTTAACTATTCCTTCTTTGAACCTGAGGCAAAAGCCATGTCTTCAACTTTCCTCTAAAACTGAATCTCTCTTCAAACTGTCTGGAAGCACATTCTGTTTTTGGGCTGCCTCTCCCAAAAATGTGCTGCCTCCAACTGTCATGCATTTCAATCTTCGAACTACAAGATTCAGTGTGGAGATTGATCTTAGAGAGTTGGAAGGCCAAGAAATACATCTTCACCTGATGTGCGAGAGGTGTACAATTTGGTAGATATACCACCTTGTGTAACAAACAGTGATTTAAACAAGGCTATTTCTTTCACTCGCAACTAAAGACATTTTGCCAGTTCGGAGAGATGTGAAAACTAATTTGTGCACCTGTAGCCAGTCATTCTGCAAAGGTCTGAAACCATTGCAGTTTCTCCATTGAACAATCTGAAGACCCAGATAGATGGACTTTGAATAAGGTAGGCGTGATAATACAAAGTTGTCCAAAATTGTGATCTTCGCACTGGAACAAATGCATGCAACAAAATGTATGCAACGCTTGTTTAAGAGAGTGCAACTGAAATAGGAACTTTTTAGTCACCATTTGCATTTGGTCCTTGAGGGATAGTGAAGAGTCAATTTGAATTCCTTTTTAGGTCAAGCAAGCAAACGCTTTTTGACCTGTTGTAAGTATTGTGGGCTTTTAACCACGCCCATCACTTTCATTGGTTTGTGGGCTTGCCTTTCATAAATTTCTCGATGTCATTGGTAAATGCTTTACGTTTGTCCCCTCTTGGGGCAGTTTTGTTACCACTTTGCAGCCCGACCCTGATACATGGATTATTGCACCATTGTCGATATACTTCAGCATGGGCGAACTACTTTTTCCTTTTGTCTGCGCTCTGTGGCTGCCATGGTGCTCAGCGCGAACTCGATCGGCGGTATTGGAGCACTGCTCACATTGTTTAAACTGTTACATAATAAGAGTCATTTCATTTTTGCTTTTGGCTTTTATTGGTATGATCTGTAGGTTACTGGATTATCTTCCAGGATAATGCATGGTAAATATTTATGTATTAGGTTTTTATTCGCACTAGCGCTTCCAGTCAAATTGGAATTAATTTCCTTTCCAGGTCCTGAGGTGTGTTGAGAGCACTGTCTCCTCTCATGCCGGGGCAAGCTGTAGGCGGGTGTCCAGTGTGGGAAATTAGGTCTCTGTGGAGTCAGAAGCAGGGGGTAGGAAGCGGGGACATAACAAAGGATCACCAGGACACATAGTAGAGACCTTTTGAGTGACTTCATAGCTGAGATTTGACCTGGAGACAGAAATACAAAGCTGTTCTTTCTCCAGAAAGAACATTAATCTCCAGAACATTTTTACATTAAATGCACTCTGATCTGCTTAGTACACATTATTTGCAGCAGGCACATTAACTCTCTGCACTACCTTCTAATGACTCCAAATTTCCACTAGACAAAAGTATGTCCTCTCTCCAGAAAGAACATTGATCGCCAGAGTTATTTGGCTATTTTTACATTATATGCACTTTGTGATCTGCCTAGTACATATTCTTTCCAGCAGGGACATTAACCCTGTGTGCTACCTTATGAGTCCAAGCTTCCACTACAAAAAAGTACATTCTCTCTCCAGAAAGAACAATAAACCTCTGCACTATGTTATGAGTCCAAGCTTCCACTAAATAAAACTACATTAAAACGATGTTCTATCTCCAGAAGTAACATGAATCATGAGAGTTATTTTGACATTTTTACATTATATGCACTTTGTAACTTGTTTAGTACACGCTCTTTGCAGCAGATACATTAACCCTTTGCGCTACCTTATGATGACTCCAAGCTTTCACTAGACAATAGTATGTTCCCTCTCCAGAAAGAACATTAACCACCAGAGTTATTTTGACATTCTTACATTAGATGCACTCTTAAAAGAAAAACGTCACAAATGGGGGGGAAAAACACCTGTAACAGTGAGCTGAAGAGGCCGGTAGTGGCTGGACATGGAACATATAGGCCCGATATAGCTTTAAAAGTTACGTTCCCTCAGTAGTTAGTGCTTTAATTTATATGCAGCAGCCGTGTTCTTGCATAGCGCTTTGAATCGATTTTCTGCTTTGAAGATGTTTGGGTTTTTGGGCCTCCAGGAATAATGAGTTCTTTTTTTGAGTGCAATACCACAACTTTATGGAACTCCTTAATAAATACCTTTGGAATGTGTGCACCCCGGCCGCTTCCAAACCCTGTGCAGCCAGCAAACCCCAGCTCATGAGCTGTAGCTGAAGTCCATGATGAAAACAGGTGAGGTGCTGAAATCCTGGCTTTGCCGTGTTTTTACTGTAATGCACTACTATTCAAGAGGGCATTCCAACTGTAAAATCGGAAAGTTGGAAGCCAGCCTTTGGAGTATTATTCGTAGCATTGTCCAGCTCTCTAATTCAAAACGTGATTCGCTCATATTTAGTTTAAGTTTCTGCTTTGCATTCTGGGACTTAAAGGTTTATTTTTATAATATGATGCAAGCTGGAAACCAGCCCTTGGAGTAGTATTTGTACCATTGTCTAGCTCCCTAGTTGGATGTGTGATTTGCTCATTTAGTTTGTTTCAGCGTTGCATTCTGGGACTTGTAGTTTTATTTTATAACCCTGGTACAAGCTGTGAATACAAAGCAGAAACCTGACTGGATGAACTACACACATTTGAGTCGGTGAAACATCAGCTGTGTGTTTGTGTATTTATAAAACGAACCTTGAGGAAAGTTTAGAGTTTATTATGCTGTACAGTGGTCAATATTTTATAACTAATATTTCAGTTCAAGACTGAGTGAGGATTATTAATATCATGTGAGATGGCTCTCCTCAAGCGTGTGAAAAATCATGGGTGTTTTGTTTGACTCCCCAGACTGCAGTAAAGGGGTATATTTAACATCTTACCCCCTATATATCCCTTTCTGACTATTGTATCTTATGGCACTTTCCTAGACCCTCCTCCAACCATATCTGTCCTTTTGCCTATTTATCCTCTGTCTCTCTCGCTGACCACCTCATCATGCCTCTTATCTCCCTGCTCTTTTACTCTTTCTCACTTTATCTTTTCCTTGCTGACGCCATCTTTTGACCCCCAATTTGCTGTGTGGGAAGTTGGCATGACCCTGGTTAACTGATAGCCCCAGACCGTACAGGGCTTAAGGCTAGTTGGGTAGCTGAAGTTGAGGTGCATCACAAATGGGTTGGCACCTACATGTGTCGGATCCCTGAGAGCAGGACTGGGACTTCACCAGGATGGGTAATCTGAATGATGGCCGACAGTCAGACAAATTCACATCCTAAGGCTGCTGCTGAACACTCGATCGGGTTAGATTTTTTTTTTTAATTATACTAATAGTGCATAATATTTTTTTATTTACTATTGGTATAATAAAGAAGGGCAGAAAGCTAAGAGGGCGAAGCCTCAAAACCAATAAATGCAAGTTGCCACTGCTAATAACCTCCAATATCGCCATGCCACCAAGGGTGATTTTCCATAAGCAAATATCACCCTCCTCCTTGTCTTAAATAGTTGACAGATTTGTAACCGTAGCCCTGCAATCCCTCGGGAACCTCCTTAGGCGGTTGGAAGCAAAACCAGGACTGGCTGACAGGCGCCCTCTTGGCATGGTGCCCTTGACTGCTATTTTGAGGTATTCATCAGTGTTGTTTTAGCAGCACATTTCACTGTTTAGCTATGGATTACCTCCCGGGTGGTATTTGAAAGCATTTTAAATTATTTCAGCCACAGCACCTCTGGCTGGAATTTACCCACCTGTTCTCCTCCCAGGCCGAGGCTGCTCCATTCAGCGTTGCTTTTCCAATGTCTTGTTGTAACAGGTTTTTCATACTTACCGCTAGGTTTCTGCTTGTTGTGTGTTGTCATGTTCTATAGACATCTTCACTAGCGGGTTTTAAAATATCATATAATACGATGACAAATGACATTCCTTATTGAGCCCCGCCCGGTTGCGGATTAAGACACATGCGCACGTGAATAGCGTCTTCTCATTACGTATGAACATGCGACACTTTTCCAGCAGCAGAAATAAAACAAGTAGGGACGGGTTGTTAAGTGCGCGTGTTATGTAAGGCTGTGTCTGCTCTGTGGAGATAGTGTACGGTGGGGTGCTCTGGGTAATCCCATTCAACGCTTTAATCCCCTTCGACATTATGCTGCTGCTTAGGCCACAGGTTGTCAACTCCAGGACGAATGCAGAAAAGAAGCTTGTACACGAGACCACAGCGCTGTGCTTAAAAACATTCAGGGGTTTACAAAAATAACAAGAGGAGACTTAACACCGAAGGTCTCCTCCCAGCCGTGGAATGCACATGGAATGTCACATGTACATTTACCTTTAGAACTGAGCTACAGGCAAGCCGGGGGGGGGATGAGGGGGGGGTTAGTAAGGAGTGGCTACCCTGGAGGTGAAACTGAGGAAGAATGGGCAGTGTGAGAGGAGCCTTGGCAGGAACAGAGAGGTACTGGAAGAGCAGAAAGAAGGGGAACTGAGTGAGACCCGATTTACAAGTCCGCCATAAATCTGTACCCCCAAAGTTACGTCCTTGTAGGCCTCAGATTTACCACATCTGGCAATTTTAAAAGGTTTCCAGGCATCCTTCCGGAAATGTTTTTTTTTTTTTTTTTTTAATTGACAATAGTGGTTATGCACCAAACACAACAAACTTTGTCAATACCAACACGTCTGGCTTGCCTGGAATACATAGAATAAACACATGTTGGTACCATTAGCTCACGCATGCAAATTAGCCAAGCACAAAATGTATCGTCTTCACTCTGACTTTATAGTAACGTGCACCTCCGCGATATGCCCTGGCACAGTAGTATGGACCTCGTTGACGTGCCAACAAACAGCTAAGCTGTCTGTAGACAGACACCACTCAAAAGCCCAGTTTTCCTCCAGACTCAATCATTCATTTTGAAGCCCTGGTCGGATCTGTTTTCTGCACATGCCACCATCGATAACTTCATCAATAGTGGATGCTACCATTCCCTTGCTTAATCGACCTCAGTCTGCCGCCTGTCAAAATAAATCCACCATTCACGAGTCTCACAATAAAGCAGAGTTGCACTGTCGGTTGGGTGTGTATTAACAACTTTCCAAAATCCACCAAGCTTTTCTCTAGCACGCCTGGAAAGTTGTCAGTTGCTGGTTTCCAGATGTACTTTAGGAACGCTTCTGTAAATGACAGATTTAACTTGTGAATTGATATTTTTTTCTTGTGTTTACATAATATACAGTTATACCTGTTTAACTGTCAGCACCCTCGTGCAGTGGCACGTTTTTGTTGTCGTGTGTTTTGATTTTTTTTTTCTCCACGTGGAAAATATTTTTCTTCATGGAGAAATCTCTTCCCTGTCACTTTTTAGGGTTGCACATCCCCCTTCGCAACCCGGAAACAGGTTTAATCCATTTGCAGGGTGGTAACGGGTGGGGTGGGGGGGGGGGGGGGGAGGGGGCTGCGAATGGGCGTAAACTAATGACTTTATGGTTAGGGATAAAGAATGTTATTGCAGCTCTGGCACACTTCATTTCCCCGACCATCAAACCCCTATTCTGGCTTCTTGCCGAAGGAAGACCCTCTGCTCTGCCCACAAATGCACCCCGGGCCAGGTCCCCCAAAGGCTCCATTAACAGTATAGGGAACCGGTACTCGCCGGCCCCCCTGCCCGCGCGGGAAAGTAAAGCCTACGAGAATGCGTCACATGCCGCCGCGAGGTAATTGCAGCATACGTGCATGTCTGCTGAGGTGGATGGTTTCAAGTTTCAAGTGTGCTCGAGGTCGGTTCTGTTGTGTTCGTCAGGGTAGTAATACCCACATACCTCGCACCGGGTTTGGCTTTTAATGTTGGGCACAGGTTCTTCATGCAAAAGTGCACTTCCGTGATAGCTCATTATTGAGACGCAACAAGGCCGATGTAAGGGGGGGAGGGGGACTTGGCTGAGCAGTGTGTATCTCGTTTTCATACAAATCAAATCATTAACATTTATAAAGCGCGCTACTCACCCGTGCGGGTCTCAAGGCGCTAGGGGGAAGGGGGGGTTACTGCTGCTTGAAAAGCCAGGTTTTGAGGAGTCTCCGGAATGCGGAGTGGTCCTGGGTGGTCCTGAGGCTGGTGGGGAGGGTGTTCCAGGTCTTGGCTGCCAGGAAGGAGAAGGACCTCCCACCCGCCGTGGAGCGAGGGACGGCAGCGAGCGCGAGGCCAGAGGAATGGAGGAGACGGGTGGGGGCGTAGAAGCTGAGGCGTCGGTTGAGGTATTCCGGTCCCTTGTTGTGGAGGGCTTTGTGTGCGTGGGTGAGAAGTCGGAAGGTGATCCTTTTGCTGACTGGGAGCCAATGCAGGTGTCTCAGGTGTGCGGAGATGTGGCTGTTGCAGGGTACGTCGAGGATGAGGCGGGCCGAGGCGTTTTGAATACGTTGCAGGCGTTTTTGGAGTTTAGCGGTGGTCCCAGCATAGAGGGTGTTGCCGTAGTCCAGGCGGCTCGTGACGAGGGCGTGGGTCACGGTTTTTCTAGTGTCGGCGGGGATCCAGCGGAAGGTCTTGCGGAGCATGCAGAGGGTGAGGTAGCAGGCGGAGGACACGGCGTTGACTTGCTTGGTCATGGTGAGAAGAGGGTCCAAGATGAAGCCGAGGTTGCGGGCGTGGTCTGAGGGGCTCGGTGCGGTGCCGAGGGCCGTGGGCCACCAGGAGTCGTCCCAAGCGGACGGGGTGTTGCTGAGGATGAGGACTTCCGTTTTGTCAGAGTTCAGCTTTAGGCGGCTGAGCCTCATCCAATCTGCGACGTCCTTCATGCCCTCTTGTAGGTTGGTCTTGGCGCTGGCGGGGTCCTTGGTGAGGGAGAGTATAAGTTGGGTGTCGTCGGCGTAGGAGGTGATGATGATGTTGTGCTTGCGTACGATTTCGGCGAGGGGGCTCATGTAGACATTGAAGAGTGTCGGGCTGAGCGATGAGCCTCGAGGTAGGCCGCAGATGATCTCGGTGGGGTCTGAGCGAAACGGTGGGAGGTAAACTTTTTGAGATCGGTTTGAGAGGAAGGAGGCAATCCAGTCCAGGGCCTGGCCTTGGATTCCGGTGGCGCGGAGGCGGGTTATTAGGGTGCGGTTACAGACGGTGTCGAAGGTAGCCGAGAGGTCGAGGAGGATGAGGGCGACGGTTTCACCGTTGTCCATCAGGGTTCTGATGTTGTCTGTGACTGAGATGAGGGTGGTTTCAGTGCTGTGGTTGGTTCGGAATCCGGTTTGTGAAGGGTCAAGCAGGTTGTTGTCCTCCAGGAAGGTGGTAAGCTGTTTGTTGACTGTCTTCTTTATTACCTTGGCAGGGAAGGGGAGGAGCGAGATGGGGCAGAAGTTTTTCAGGTCGCTCGGGTCAGCCGTAGGTTTCTTTAGTAGGGCGTTGACTTCGGCGTGTTTCCAGCTTTCGGGGAAGGTAGCAGAAGAAAATGAAGAGTTGATGACGGCCTGGAGGTGCGGGGCGATGATGTCGTCGGCTTTATTGAAGATGAAGTGAGGGCAGGGGTCCGATGGGGCGCCGGAGTGGATAGAGTTCATGGTGGTTTTGGTTTCTTCAGTGTTGATGTGGGTCCAGTCGTTGAGGGTGATGGTCGGGGGTGTGGGTTCGGTGATGCTTGGTTGGGTCTGGTGTCCGAAGCTGTCGTGGAAGAAAGTGGCGAGGGAGTTGCACAAGTCTTGTGAGGGCGTGACGGCGTTGGCATTGGGGTTGGAGAACTCTTTGACGATGCTGAAAAGTTCTCTGCTGTTGTGGCTGTTTTTGTCCAGTCTTTCGGTGAAAAAGCTCCTTTTGGCAGCGCGGATCAGGTGGTGGTGTTCGCGGGTTGCGTTTTTGAGGGCGGTCATGTTGTCGGCGGTGTGGTCCTTGCGCCAGGCCTTCTTGAGGGCGCGACATGTTTTATACAAGATTGCTTAAAGTAGAGTAGGGTTCTGTAACTTTTGTTTCATTAGAATTTAAAACTTTCTAAAATATGTGTTATTAGCTTCATAACCGTATTATGTCCTCTCTTATTCGGAAAGTCTATTTTGAGGGTCCCATTAATATATTGTGTTGAAACAGAATGTTCATATGAAAGTGTAAATTCTGTGGGGAAAACATCTTGGGATATAACATTTTACGGTGGGCAAATATGGTGAAGGAAACAGCACAGCTTGAAACAATCAAACACGGCACCAACACTTAGTAACAATTATGGTTAAGGGACGGAAAAAGCTCAAGGAAAAGGAATGAACTATGTTGAGGGAATGGTGAGACAAATGTCCACCATGTTTATATTAAATTACACTGTGAATTCCCGACAAAAATCAGTCTTTGAAAAACAAATTTGTATTTGTTTTATTTGATTATAAAACTACATCCTATGAAATGTCAAATGCAAGCTTCACCAATAAACATAAGGCCGTTTAGTCACAGTCTGATTCACTGATAAAAACTATTATGCGAAATTAAAAGAAAAACTAACATTTTTGAATAACATGAAAAAAAAATCCAAAATGAATCACTCCGAGGTGAATTTCTCTAGAGTGGCCTTGAAGTAATTATTTAACCAGGTGATTTAATCTGGATTTAACACATGGAACGGTTGGATTGGAAAGACCATTTTTCTTGTAATATTACTCCGGGTGTGTGCCTGACTCTTTTCAGCCAAACCTGTACCATTCTCTCACATCAGTAGCCTCTTTCCGTTGTCTGCCTCTGGAGTTTTGGATATGTGTTTTTATGTACTAGCATTTTCCATCAAAGAGTAGTGTGTACTTCCTGACCTAATAGCATTAGACATGCCAATGTTCTCATAGTACAGCATTGCTTGTTTTCGGTGGTTCATGCAGGGCAGCAGTCTTAAAATCTGAAAAACAAATTACTGTTTGAGCCTAGTTCTCGGAATCATGTGCTCGGATTCAGTTTACTATTGAAAAGGACACATTGTTAGCTTTGCAGACTGGCACTAATGGGGTTTGTTGCAGCAAATCACCATCATCCTCTCCAACAATGCACTTTTGTTTCTTGTTCAAAACACGTCTAACAATCATAATTTTGAATATTCCCAATAAACAATTAGGACATTATTTTGTGGAATCTTGGTTCATGTTTTCAGGTAGTTCTGTGAAATGACATTGATATTTAATTATGTGGGTTTTTATTTTTTAAAACTTTAAATTAGCAGTGCATCTGCATGCATTGGTACAGAGCATGAGAGGAGCCACTGGCAACTTTATAAAAATTACTTGTATTATATGGTGCTTAATGCTGCACTTGTTTAGTTTCTAAACACTTTGGTACTATTACTTGATTTAATATTGTGCACTGTATCAACTGCAGAAGGATGAGAGCACAAGTTGTGCCTACTTTTATTCAGGGTGGTAACCTGAGGGTCACAACAGTTGTCAGACGTGAGTGCTGAACACAGCGACCTTCTTGCTAGCTGAAAATACTGAAGATAGAGAAGTAAACACGCTTGAGGCACATCTGACATATTGGAGACTACCGGGTAGAGTACATCTGTCTAATGCTGAGGCCTTCCAACCTTTTTGCTCTGAGCCCCCTTAAGCCAAATATTTCAAAGTGGGGTCCCGCCTTACAAAAAATATGGTAAGAGTAGGGTGACTTGGAAGGGCACACCTAGTTTTGTGAAATTAATTTTGTGTTAAGGCATTTTATTGCATTTTGTCAATGAGGGGATATTGTGGGTGAGTATAGGCTGTTGAAGGCTTATGTGAGAAGCGACATCATATCTAGAATTAAGCCTAATTACACACAGGAAAATAGTTTTCTTGTATTGTAGAACTGTTTTAATTAGGTTCCTAGTTTCCATGTAGTATTCTTCCCAGGAATATGCCTTATACTAATAGCAATGCCTACCCTCATTTCAGATGCATGTTAATCCTATCCATGGCTCAGATGTTGCTAAGTCTTTCACCTGTAGCTTCTCAATTAAGTGCATGAAATGATCCCTCAGGTTGAAGTAACCTTTTTATGTGTATCAGTCAATATGTACTTGTCTTGGCCAAGGAATCCAGTAGGTAAGATGCTGTTAACTCCTACGTGAGGACATGTGCTGTATGGCCTATTGGTTGCCCCTTTGAGCCAGGTGCACGTCTTTGAAGACTGTTTATAACCCGTGGCAAAATTAGATACTGATGATTGTCTGTGTTAAATATTTTATTGATGAGTTTATATTAATATGTTGGCTACATGGTTGTCATACCTCCATTTATGTGAGCACGGCTGAGTGCTGCTAGGTAGCTATGGAATGCATGTTTTGTATTCAACAGCAAGTAAATCAATGTGGTTGTAATACAGCTACAACAGAGATACTATTAGAATTATTAGTTTAATTTCAAAGAAATGGCAGTATTAGGTACAAGAATAGCTTGCCCGCTAGTGTATAGACCAATGATAAGTTGCTCAACTCCGCGATGATAAGTTGCTCAACTTCGCGAACTAATGGCCAGATGTACAGACAGGATGAAATTGTGTACCACCATTTATGTGACCTGTCTGTAATTTTGTGATGTAACCTATGTACTTATAAGTCATGTGTCAAAATCTCCTGTCGCAGGGATTACAGTACGAACTGCCTAATGAATATTAATCCGGCATTTATGATCTTCTGTCAGTAACTGCAAGCATAGTGTCGATGGCCTACAAGAAAGAACCGACCATCATCTCTTTATTTGCATCCTTAAAAAGGATATTTTTGTTTTTAAAGCAGCCCTTGCCCTTAAAGGGATTCGTGCTGTTTAAAAAAAAAAAAAAAAAATGATTCCCGGTTAGATGACCTCAAGGAAAGGGGGCTTGCAGTGGTCGCATGAACCATTGCTGGCTTCCTCAGATGCCCCCGCCCAGTACAATTCACACGGTGGAAGCTGTGCAGTGGGAGTACTTCTCTTTTGGAAATGTGTTAACTCGACAATTTATGGTTTGCGACCTCACTTGTTACAAATTACTGAAACATCTCACTGCGATTTGGAGTTAGGAGGGGACTTACTTTCACTCCACTTTCTAATTGTGATTTGGAATGAGTCTGTAAACCCCTTTTGCGATTCAGCAAGGGCTTTCTGACTCACAAAAAGGATTTCGTACGTTGCCCAATGTCATTTTGTGGTCGCAAATACTGACATTTTGGAAATCAGAGTTTATGGCTGCAAACTATTTAAATACATTTAGCCCACTGTGATTTTGTTCGGTTTATCAGTCCTAGTGTACCTCTTGTGCAAAACCATGTTATGTTTTACTCTAGACATTGTCGGTGAAATGGAATACAGAAATGGTGTTAAGCAATATGTATTCTTTTTTGCAGGAGCCCAAATAAGTTGCTTTGCCCCATCCAATTTTTCCTGGCGTCAGGCTGCGTACGTTGACTCTTTCTGTTGGGCCGCTGTACAGCAGAAACATTTATCCAGCAGTGAATCCGGGAACATGCCTCTGTGGCTTCATAAAGTAAGTTTCAAAATATATATATATTTTTTTAAGTATTTTGTTGGTTTTGGACTATGGTTTTATTGCTCTCCTCACTTTTTCATGCTTGGGATATGGACACTATGGCATGATATTAATATACACGCTTTTGGATGCTATTTTAAAATTTAGTCTTTGAAAGTGAAGTATTATCACAGCAGGCATTAAAATCCGCTAGAAGTATAACTTTCAAAACATATATGATTAAAGTCCCAAAGCTCCTCACTATTTGGTTATAGGCCAAACATAAAGAGAATACAAAGATCGATAGCTTTGTTCAGAAAACTGAAAAAAAGCCCTTTCCTCCGACCGATGTAAGGCAGCTCTCCAGATGGACAGTATTTGTGACGTGTACTGCTTTTCATCGCTAGACTGCTGGTGCTGGGTATTGGTATAGTCTTTGAGATGCGAACAACATCCATGCTGGGCTTTGACTATCTGAGGGTATCGTTTTTGGGTTCAGTGTACATCTCCAAGTTCTGTGGAGATTGTACTCTTATGAACCTAAAGGTGATCCGGGAACGCATAGCGAAGCTTTGTCACCGAACACCAAAAGTTGAGCGTGCAGACACATTCCGCCTCTAGAGGCCAATCCTGCGGCAGGTCTTTGTCGAGGTCCAAGTCTTCCTGTATGTCTAAGTCACGCTCTTTGTTCTCCACAGAGGAGCTGAAATCGCAACTGATCCCAATGCATCTCGAGTTTCTTATTCAATGGGCGACGTTGCAATAAATCGAGACCTTTAAGGAGACCATGTTGTGAATTTGTGGCTGCCTTCCAGCTCCCTTTGGCAAGCTTTCAGGTCCCAAGACACCTAGGCACCTTCAGTTGGATTACTGCCAGTGGGTCAACCCTTGGCACAGTCCATGGCTCCAGAACTCGCCTCAGGTTTCCCTTCAATGCTGAAGCTGACTTCAATCAGTCACCAAGATCCATGGCAGTCCTCTGAATTCAATGCCACCGCTGCCGCCATTGGTGCCCGAAGGACAACTCTTTTCCTATGGTCTACTTTGACTATGAGCTGAATCCATTTCGTCCTGATCGAGGTCTCACCTTGACGCCATAGTGATGCACCCAGCCCCAGCCCCATCCAACAGAGACAGAACCATGCCTTTGCTTCAGAGCCAAACTTCTGCACTCAAGCAACTTTTCGGTTGAGGCTCTGAACCGAGCCAAACTGCCTTTGAGAATGATATTGGAGACAAGGGGGGTTATTTTCCCCAACCCTAGGATGACAACATGTACTTTATTCATGGGCTTGCTGTACGCCAATGGGTTGGACTCTTCCTTAGTAATGAGTCATGTGGCAGCGGTGTTGGATTTTCAAATGGCAACTATGAAAGTCAAAACCAATGTTCTAACACGTTTGCAACCAGGAGAAACTTCATCAGAATTCTTGCTTCCATTTAATAAAGCCTGACTGACACCCTTATGATCTTCTGGTTAAAGCCTGGTTGCTACTAACCAGTGAACAGGCAGGTTGCCAGATGTCACAGGCCAGCGACAGGTAACCTTGATTTCTTGGTTCAGCACCCTACACCAGAGAGTTTGGTGGTTCAAGCTTTTACCACTAAGGTAAACCCCAATTCTTTCCCACAGTTCCTCCTGGCAGATTCTAAACAAAGTAAGGCATTCAAGAAGCAGATGTTTTCCTCCATTAGTCTAGCCCTCTAGTCAGGCAATGCAGCAGCTTACTGAGGAGCTACAACCTTGCCTTATGGGACACTGTGGGCAAGAACTTACTGACAGTTCTCGAGGTATTTCGGGCCAGTTTGGCTCAAACTACCCATGGTGGTCAAATCCAAATCCAAATCATTAACATTTATAAAGCGCGCTACTCACCCGTGCGGGTCTCAAGGCGCTAGGGGGGAAAGGGGGGGTTATCGCTGCTCGAACAGCCAAGTCTTTAGGAGTCTCCGGAAAGCGGAGTGGTCCTGGGTGGTCCTGAGGCTGGTGGGAGTTCCAGGTCTTGGCCGCCAGGAAGGAGAAAGATCTCCCACCCGCCGTGGAGCGGCGGGTGCGAGGGACGGCAGCAAGTGCGAGGCCAGCGGAGCGGAGGGGGCGGGTGGGGACGTAGAAGCTGAGGCGTCTGTTGAGGTATTCCGGTCCCTTGTTGTGGAGGGCTTTGTGTGCGTGGGTGAGAAGACGGAAGGTGATCCTTTTGCTGACTGGGAGCCAATGCAGGTGTCTCAGGTGTGCGGAGATGTGGCTGTTGCGGGGTACGTCGAGGATGAGGCGGGCCGAGGCGTTTTGGATGCGTTCAGGATTCTGCAACGTAAGTCATCCATGGACTAAACATTAATGAATGCTTGAGCAGAGCAGTTAAGTTAAAATATACAAAAAGGGATGGATGAGGATGCTGAAATTAATTTCAGCCACTGGTAATTACTCTGGCCACGTCCTAGACCAAACCTGACTGATGAGGCCTAACTGGGTCGAAACTAGTGCTGGATTGCCTTTGTTCCGGTTCAAGGGCGACCTTCCCTGGCAGTTTGGCTGAGATCCACTGGCTCTCTGGGGACGGGAAAGCCTCTCCAATGGACATGCCATTTGATGGATCTCGCCTGCTTGGCAAGAAGGCTGACTTGTTGAAGCGCTTTAAAAGAAGCCGTGCAACAACACATTCCAAAAGCTTTCCTACCGCCATGAGACATTATCCTCAACAGTTTTGCCCCTTTTGAGACTCGTTCCGGTTGTTGGTATACCATAGAGATAGGCCCACTTTGGGGACGTGTATCAAGCAGACAGTATTCAGGCCCCCAGAAGCAACAAACCCCCCTGCCCCTGCCCCTCCTGCAAAGCCTCTGAACTGTTTCAGTTTGGCTTTCATGGCATATGACTCCCCTGTTGGAGGCAGGGTCCGATATTTCTGCCAGCTGTGGCAAACTATAACATCCAGCATGTGAGTACCTGTCCTGCTGTCATATAAATGTCACTTTGGGTTCAAGATGGGCAGGGATCATTTTCAATTTGCTGTGCTCCCCGTCGGTCCAACCGCTGCCTCTCGGATGTTCACAAAGTTGATGGCTGTGGTCACCTCACATCTTCAAAGGTTGTAGAATCCAGTTTTTCTCTACCTTGATTACTGGCTTTTGAAGACACGCTCACCACATTCAGTGTTAGACCGCCTGCAGATGAAGGCGAGCCTCCTGACAGCATTAGGGTTCACTATCAACTTGCTGAAGTCACTCATGACTACTTTTCAGAGGTCCCTTTTATTGGAGCTAACCAAGATACAGTGCAATTTTGGGGCCTCCTTTTACCACAACAAGTCCAAGACATTTGGGATATGATCCAGATATGATCCAGATGTTTCAGGCTCTGTCCAGGGTTTCTGTAAGAGTGGCTCTGAGGCCTCTGGGCCTCTTAAAATACTGCATTCAGTTCATCAATGCCAGGTGACAAATGTGAGTTTAGCAGAGGAACCTAAAGTCTCAGTGTGCCCATGTTTCATAGGAGACTGCAAAACATCTGCAATGGTGACTTCTCAACTGCAATAATACTAGGTACCAACCCTTCTCCCTGCGTCACCTCTGCTGGGATGGATAGGTCATTGTGGGAAAGGTGATCAGAGAATTCGGGTGTCTGGCAGAGACCATTCTCCACATCAACTGTTGGAATTGTGGGCCAGTCACCTGACAGCAATAGACGTTCTACCAAAAATAATCAAAAGGAGGCTGGTGCAGGTTCCCACGCACACTGCCACCTCAGTGTGTGTACTGAAACCAGCAGGGCAGGGTCCTGAGTCATGTGCCAGAAGGAGCTGGCTGGAGTGCAACAGCCCAGGACTTCCAACTGTACACATACCTGTCCCCCTGCCAGAGCTTTGGTCCAGCGGCGATAGTAGGATGCACCAACAAAGCTGCCAGCTATAATGGCACCTTTCAGGAGAGAAGATGTGAGCATGAAAGAGTGAGAGATAAAGGTAGAGAAAGGAATGAAATACAAGGTGGGGTAAGAATAAAGACAGAGCACATTAACTTCAGAAATGAAAGCTGTGCCTGAGCCATAATCATGCTAATGCCTCTTACCCATAATCGGGGCCGACTGAGCATGGATCAAGGAAAAAGGTTGGGGGTGATAGCTGATAAAGGTGCAACACTGCATGATAGGGCAGAAGGACATACAATTTCATTTTGTAGTAATAGTTTGTGGTAAAGTACTCTTGTATTTTGAAAGGAGAAGGAGTGTGATGGATATTCATTAGGTTTTTGTGTGATTGTTGAACTTTGAGCTGGAGCAACCCCACATTAACTCCCTGTTAGACCTGGCAGCTTTTTGGCTTGTCTCCCCAGTCATTTTGCCATCTGACCCCCTGGTTTTGGACTCTGTTTTTGCTGGTTTATTGTCTTTGCAAGCTTTACCAGTGCTAAAGTGCAAGTGCTCCCCATATAAATTGTACTGTGGATTGTTTATCCATAATTGGCATATTTGATTTACTAATAAGTCCCTAGTAAATTACCCTAGAGGTGCCCAGAGCCTGTGAATCAATTGCTACTAGTAGGCCTGCAGCACTGGTTGTGCCACCCACATTAGTAGCCCTGTAAACATGACTCAAACCTGCCACTGCAGTGTCTGTGTGTGCTGTTTTAAACTGTCAATTCGACTTGGCAAGTATACCCACTTGCCAGGCCTAACCTTCCCTTTTACTACATGTAAGGCACCCCTAAGGTAGGCCCTAGGTAGCCTCATGGGCAGGTTGCAGTGTATGTTTAAGGTAGGACATATACTAGTGTGTTTTATATGTCCTAACAGTGAATTACTGCCAAATTCGGTTTTCACCGTGTAAGGCCTATCTCTTTCATAGGTTAACATGGGGGCTGCCCTTTAAATATCCTTAAAGCATAGATTCCTTTTGCGAGCAGATAAAAATGTGGAGTTTAGGGTCTCTGAACTCACAATTTTAAAATACATCTTTTAGTGATGTTGGTTTTTAAATTGTCTGTTTGAAAATTCCACTTTTAGAAAGTAGTCATTTCCTTGCTTAAACCATTCTGTGACTCTGCCTGTTTGTGGATTGTCTGCCTAGGTCAGTTTGACAGTTGGGCTGTTCACACCTCTCCTCTAGACAGTGACACAAAGGGGGCCGGGGTGTAGCCTGCATATCCTGATGAGCCATCTGTGCTGGAAGGGAGGGGAGTAGTGGCCACTCACACGTGAAAGGACTGTGCCTGCCCTCACACAATGCAGTCTCCGACCCCCTGGTGTGTGTCTGGGGCCTGGCCTGGCCAAGGAAGGATCTTGCAAAAACTTGAGACTTTGCTTTGAAGTTTGCCAACTTCAAAGGCAGAACAGGGTATAAGAAGAAGACCCAAAACCACAGACTTTTAGTATCTTTCTGGAATCAAGAGGAAACTCTGCCAAGTAGAAGAGCTGAAGAGGTGGAGGACGAGTACTGTCCCTTTGCTGTGTTGCTTTGCTGGACTGACCTTCGGTTGCTGCTTCTGCCTGAAAAGAGTGCAAAGGGTAAACTTTGCTGTGTGTCCTGCTTGAGAAAGTTCTCCAAGGGCTTGGAGTAGAGCTTGCCTCCTGTTGGAAGTCCCAGGGACACCAAAGACTTCAGTTCCCTCGACCTGCAGCACCGGGAACTGTGTGTTTTGTGCTGCTCAAGAGGAGAAACAACTGCGACGCCGCTGGCCTGCACCGTGACCTGCCAATGCCGCATGGAGTTGCATTGCCCTGCTTCGCACCGCGACCCTGGTCTCACCAATGCCGTCATCGGACGACTTCACCGAGCTGCTGCTCGCACCGCAACCTGTGGGCCCCACACTCATGCATTGCCTGCTCACACAGCAGCCTGAGCATCCCCGACGCCGCAGCTCCTGCTGACACTGGCACCGCTGCCTGCACTGTGGCCTGTAGACACTGCTCTTGAGGTATGAAGCACCGTCCCGTCCCACACCGCAGCCCTGGTCCACTGACGCCAGAATCATGACTCCAGTGTCGTCACCAGGTATCCTGCTTGAACTGTGGCCTGTGAGCACCGTTCGTGAGGGTCCTGAAGCACCATCGCACCCCTGGCTTAGGCCTACCGACGACAGCACTTCAGCAACGACGACGCTGCTGCCTGCGTCGTGACCTGGTGACACCGCACGTCGCACCGCCCTGCTTCACACTGCAGCCCTGGTCTCACCAACGCCGCTGGACGCCATCACTGAGCTGCTGCCTGCACCGTGACCTCTGGGCACCGCACGTCACATCGTCCCGCTTCCCACTGCAGCCCTGACGCCATGCACACCAGCGCTCCTGACTTCATCAGCCCAGAGTTTGATCTGCAAAGCATGTGACTTCAAGGACCTGAAGACTCCCGCACCAACTCCGGAACTGACACCGCAACACCAGTGACGCCGTTCTCCAGAGCTCACCGTGAGGATCACAACACCCTGCAATTCCAAAGGTACTGTTTGCGGGTCTTCCTGACACCGTAGCTGGCCCACGATGCCGCTGCTGGCTTGAACTGTTGGTTTTGTTGATCACAATACCGTGATAGCCCCAGGTGGAGCTATCAACTTCAAGGAACTGTATTTTTGAGTGCCAAATCCATATTTTTATTACTGTATGTTGGATTTTTATCGTTTTGGTCTTGTTTTATATAGATTAATATTGGCTATTTTTCTAAAACTGGTATGGTGTCCTTTTGTAGTGTTTTCATTTGTTACTGTGCGTTATGTGCAAATTCTTTACACATTGCTTCTGAGATAAGTCTAACTGCTCGTGCCAAGCTACCAAGTGGGTGAGCAGGGGTTATCTAAGCGGGTATCTCCCTTATCCTGACTAGTCTGAGGGTTCCTACTTGGACAGGGTGCAAACCGACTGCCAACTAGAGACCCAATTTCTAACACTCTCTAAGAAGTTTGCGATTGTTTGCCATCGCTACCACCGAGAGTGAAGTGCTGAAAAGGTTGTGCTTGGCTCAGTTTGCAGAGCCATGGTAGGATGAACCTCGAGACAACAAAGGCAAAGGACGTTAGCCCCTACATTTGAGCCCAAGTAGCCCCTGAATGCCCAGTGGTCTCCTGAAATTGGGACTGACCCTTATCTGTGTATGGCAGATGACCACACTAGCCCCCACAGACCTTGCCTGAGTACCCATCATATCCAGTTCATTTTCCATTGCAAGTTTTGAATCCACCAAGCCATCTTCCAAAAGCTCTTGAATAAGTTGACAATATGATTCTGGTATGAATCAGGCCTGGCTAAAGCCGACATTTTCAAAAGGCATGGGTTTGCCTCGACAACAAGCAGTAGTTTTGGAAGCTTCTAAAGCCATGTTACGTGATGTTGCAACTCTTATCTGATAGATAATTAGGAAGATATATATTTTTTTTAAACTTGAGGAAAAGTGAAATACAAGCATTTCAGATAACGGATAGGCAGATCCCTTCCGGCCACATTGAGGGGCTGGACTGGATCAGCTGATTGTTTTTAATCAGAATTTCCATAAAATTAGCTTTACTTGCTGTGTCTGAAGCAGGATAGCCAAAGACTCTGTGACGTTTTGATGGCAATCATATAGTTTGAGAAGTCTGAAGAATAAGTACCAATTGGAAAGGGCAAGACATATTCTAGAGAAATATCAAGTTCAATGGTGTTCTGAATTCTTCAGGTTAGTGAGTTTGTTGAAGGCAGAGGGAAAGAGCTCATGAAGCCTCCAAAATTTCAGTCTCTCTCAAGTATGACTGTATTGCAATTTGAACCATGTTCAAAATCTCATCCCTTTTAGAATTTACAGTGAAAATTATCTTAAGGACCGTTGCCTGTAACTATGTGATTGACAATGACTTTGGCATTGTAGAAGCAGATGTCACTAATAATTTGTTTCACGGCCAACACCAGTAACGCCAGGAGCCAGCTTCATGCCCAGCTTCGAAGAGGCAGAAATGACAGACAAAAAAAGGAGTCACCTGATTGGTCTGGCATCAACCAAAGTCTGTCTCAAGATCATCTTTATGGTTGCCAGCATGACTTTTTGAATAGTTTATCTGATCTTTAGAAGCCCCTGGAGAAGGGAAACCCACCTATTTTACAATTAGGAGTACCAGAATTTGTTCAGAAAAAGACGAGGGTCTTTTCCTGTAATGGTTGATATGCCCATGGACCATTCTTGGCCCGAAGTAAACTTGTATCTTCTCTACCTGAACAAAAGTATTATTGCTTTAGCTCCAAATTTTGGCATTATGAGACTTCCTCAAAAAAAGACTGTGAGGAACAGTTAGTAACATTTACTTCCTACAAGACTTTCATGTCTTAAAGCCAGAAGACTTTGAAAGAGGCTTTTGAAAAAAAAACTTGATAGACTTAAAAGCAAGACAGTTTGGTTCCAGGTTTTGCATCAATGAAGGTACGCAAAGAATGGATCACATCATATCAGATATCCTTGTGGCCCAGCTATGAACACTGCTTTGTGCTACTGATCATTGGTGGCCCACTAAGACAAACAATGTACATATCCTGTTCACCACCTTTGGAATGGTTCATGTGAGGAATCAGCGGGAGCAAGCAACAATTAGAAATGCAAACTGTACGAACAAATATTGGTGGGTATATTGTTTGCAGAAAAGTGCAAAAATGCTTGATTGCCTTGGCCTCTGATAGTGTGTTTGTTTGCAATCTTAAGTTTTTAAAGAAGCTTAAAGCCATTTCGCTAACACTACACTTGATGTGAAGTTCAAAAACTGTGACCATTACCCAGCTGGATAAGTTCTTCAAACAGATCCCAAATCGAGGGAAAGTTAAGAAATATCATAACAACTGTATGAGACGTACAGCTGGCATTACGCCTTCAGGCAAAACAAAGGCTCTCTTAGTTCCAGTGGCAGATGTTCCATTAGCGCACTCTTTTGATTTTCCTGTTACCACTGCAAGCAAATTTAATGTAATAACTGTGTGCACATTGCATTGGCTAACCAGTGGCAAAGCTGCTCATGTCCACAACTGCACCTTTGTCCTTGATTATCATCTGCCCTCAAATGGGTTTCTACAAAAAAATGTGTTATTTGTAGAATCGGATTGATGTCACCGTACAAGGTGTGACCATGGTTGGATTCTGTTTTGAACCTGGTTTAATTAGAGTTTAAAGCAAGTGAATGGAGACTTGTGGACCTTCCAAGAGTAGGAATGCCTGTTTGCCTAAAGGATAGGTAAACAGATGCCTGTTGCCTTTATTGCCTTCAGATCATTTCAGCTGATCATTGTGATAACGCGTCCGTCTATGTTCATTTATACACATCAGGACTCGTTTTAGGCCGATGAATCTTTGGACCCAGTGGTGAGACACCGTAAGACGAGAAAACTGATCAATATATCAATCAATATGTCAATAACATTGTCAACAGATAACACCAAAATATATTTCACTTTAGTCATTAATAAACCTTCGGCGCAACCATGACTTTTCAGTCACGAATAACCACACCTTAATGGAGTTTTGTGAATTTTATTCCCTATTGATTACAATCTAATAGCAGATGTATTAATCTCAAAACCAAGAAGCAAATGAACATAATCACAAGGCGACAACTATGATAAGTTTTTGACAATGCAAAGATCAGAAGCATAAGATAATCATGTGAAGATAAGCAGATCACAATACATAGAACCTCCTAAAAGTCTTAGTTCAGCATAGCACTACGTCAGTCACGCCAGTTTCGTCAGTTGTAATGAATACCTCATCTAACCTCAAATTAGCATTACCATGTTGGGCTTCATGCAAAACAATTTAGAACATCAATTTGGAAAACGTCTAACTAAGGTCTCTAATAAAAAAAAACACACAGCAGTTGGTACCTAGAAAGAAAAGGCAAAAAAATGAATTTCCATTAACAACATTATAATTACCCTCCTCAGAATAGTTCAGCATACAGGATCAGTCTTCGTCTTCAGGACATCAGTTAGATCACCGTCAGTCTATCTAAGTTAAAGGCAAGGGACACTTTCCCCATAAGGAGGAAAGTGTAATGGGCAGTATATGGGCAAGGATGGTTTTGTCTAAGTCTCAAATCACCAAATAGAGTGACAGAGTTTCTGGATGCAATCGATATCATTCCCTACCTAATGCACTTTGTCTCTTGTGTCATGGGTTTTTATCCCTTTTTCGTAATACATTCCCCCAAAATTATATTGGATAGTCACTACACCCCACTATCGGTAACCTATCAAATTATACATTAAGTAATGCATTTGTCACTTCATGATATATCCCGAGTTTCTAATTGGTCTTCATAATTGACGGTTTTCGTAGGTGGCACATCCGGGGTTACTTCATTTCCTTGGCACACATCAGGTCAAAAGTTCTCTTCTCCACGCTTTACCGTCCTTGGAAGTGTCCATAATTGTTTCGAAGTTTCATATTTTATACTAAAAGCTGCTAGCATGCGAATGAGAAAATCTAGCATTGTTGCAAACAAGTAAAGAAAAGAACAATCGCTGGGTCATGGTCTTTTGCAAGTCAGCACACTGGAGAAACAGAAAAATACGCTTTAATATGAGAGTTACACAGCTAGTTCTCGACTCACGCTAACTTAAGATATACGAGTTCTAATGAATGCAGTTTTATACGGGTTAATGTGCTCAGTTAGGCATAATATAAACGATTATTTCTTACAGTTGACATTAGTTTACACATGTGAACAATTCTCCACGTTTATGAATAATATCGTTAATGCGGTATTGTTAAACATAAGCATCTCATGTCTATGATATGTAATATTTCAACTACGCTCTCTCAGTCCCTCCTCTGATGACGCTCGTCATCACACAATCTTTTGATCTTAATTTTTCACCTTGCGCATGATACGCATTTCAACATCTTGCCCTTTATGTGAGCTTTCCCATATTTCATTGAACATTTTCTCCCTTTCACTTTCTTCATTTCTTTTGGTTCTTTTAGTCCAATTTCTTTTTACTTTGTCATTAATTTTGCATACCCCCCATAATCCTAATAGACAAATCAAAACAATTAATAGACCCATCATAATTTTTGCAAGTACCCCATTCCAAATGTTGGTAAACCAGCTTCCCACTCGGGCAATTCCTTTCCCAAATTTCTCCCAAACACCAGGTTCTTTTAGATCCTTCAAATCTGTACTATCTCTAGTAAGGTTAGTAAGCATGCTTCTAATTTTCTTACTGTTATCTGGAATAAATGAACAACAATGACGTTCATTAAGCATTTTGCACACACCTCCACTCTTTGCTAAAAGAATGTCTAAAGCAAGCCGATTTTGAAGAGTCATAGCTCTTTCAGCAGCAAGTTCAGTATCCATCAGAAGTATAGCTCCTGTAAAATTTGTCAGCATGTTATCCACAATAGTAGACAACTTTTGAATTTTCATAGAATTTAAGATAACCCCTACTGATGGGATTATAGCTCCAAATATGTCACCAATGACAGCCGCCACTGATTCTCGCTTTTGTCTAGTATGTTGTAATTCAGACGTTTTAGGTATTTAAGTCATCAATCTGGTATATCTTTGGGAATACTATTCCCAAATAACATGTCCCATACCATCCCTTAGGGAGACGGTAATATGCATTTAACCCACAGATGTAATAGATTCCAGGAATCGCTGGGTCTTGTCCATTTAACATAAAGGTCCATTTACTCCGAAACAGAAACACATGCCTACATTCACTCGTTCCCACAAACAAATTGTCTTGATCAGATTTCGGTCTATATATACAGAGTCTACCTACGTGTAATGCATCTATAGCTAACTTGCCTTGTGTTTTAATTGCTGTGTAAGCATAATCATTTGCATAAGTACGTTTTTCTAAGCCTTTTTCTAACCTTTCTTTCAATGCTTTGCGCCTATCATCTGTGTGATCTAAAAAGCTTTTCTCTACAGGAGACAGTAAGCAAGTCAAATTATTGCGATGTGCATAAGCAGTTCCGAATGTAAGTGTTGGCTCAAAGAATCCTCTAACTATTTTAATATCATGCTCTTTAGCTAACTTATTTAAGAATTCAATTACAGGCACAAAAGAAAACACAACATCCAAATTTGAATAAAAGTATTGCACATGCTCTTGATCATAGAATCTTGTTAATAGCAAGCTGCAGCTAATTCCATAAGTAAGAGGGAGGCTATGATAAGTAACTCCCTCCTGCACAGATGAAGGAATTTTAGTACACACATAACAGTCTTTCGCATCCATAGTTTCCACATACTCATTTAGTAAGCGATAGAAGACATTAGTAGAAAGTTCCCCTTTTGCATTAGTTCCCTCATGCAGATGTCTTGCATCTTGCTCAAATTTCTCCCACGGTGATAGTTTATTAGCAGTAGTAGTCTCAGGTTTTGAAGTTGCATTAATAGTTTCTCTCTCTCTCTCCATGGCATTCCTACAATCACTCCTACAGTCATTATTGCGCATACAACACCTATCATAACTCCTAACCAACCACACACCTTACATCCTTTGCTACTATAAGCCATGTTTGTATAGAATCAGAATAGCAGATCAACAATCAACTTAAGAAGGCAAAACTCTTTCTGCGTATTTTACAGCGTCTTCACTCACTCCAGGACCCTTTTCGTCAATTCAGGTTAGCAGCTTGTCGTAATCAGGTTTCTTGAAGTCAAATCCAGGTTTAGTGTCACTTTCCGGTAGTTTCTAAAGACTCTTTCTCTTTTCAGCTTTCACGATTTCAATTTTATCCGAGTTTTCTTGTAGAATATCTTCAGGTACCATAGTACTGGCCTGGCACTTCTCGATCAAAGCAGAATGCTAAGAATTCTTGTTGCCATTCAGAGGTTGTAGCATATGCCCATTCAGGACCTGTATATCTTCGGTTTGCTATTCTCTTTCTTTTTAATTTTCGTTCACCTTGTTGTTCTCCTTCACTCAGATCATCTGCCTGTGAAGTATCGCTTTCTTCTATTATTGTCTTGTTTGCTATTTCTCTTATTCTAAGATGTGACTTGTCTGGCCAATTATCACCTCTGTTGTGTCTTGTTTTGGTGTTTTCCTTCAGGACGTTGGACAGCACCCTCCTCTTGTGATATGGTGTTTTCTCTTGATGGACTTGCAACCGGTTCAGAAGCCTCTGATCCGTTTCGATTTGAATTTACAACTTCTCCTTCTCTGTCGTCTTCCGGTTCTACACTGTATTCAGGCTCTGAATTGTATTTGTCTACTTCTGGGAGAACCTCTCCTTGTCTTAGTTCTCCTGCTGCCTCAACTGAGATAGGTACTCTGTCACCTCTCTCGAACTCACTGTCAGCTTGAGGGACAAGGCTGTTCTCAGTGGGCTCTCCTGTAGTCTCAGATCTTTCTTGACTAATCTCTGACTCTGAGACTTCTCCTCCTGAAGTTGCTGTACCGGAATCTTCAAGTTCCTCTTCAACAGGACACGTTACCCTCTTTGTATGACTGGCATGTATCCAGTTGGGAACCCCGGCACACTTCACAGCAGTAGTGGTTGTCAATATTACTTGATATGGCCCCTTCCAACGTGGCTCAAGACACGATTTCCTCACGTGCTTCTTGACAACCACCCAATCTCCAGCTTGCAAAGAGTGTCCTGGTTCGCCGATTGGTGGTAACGTGTTAGCTTCCACCTGGTGAGAGAAAGAACGAATCACGTCATCCAAACTTTTGCAGTAATCCAACACCATATCATCTGTAATATTCACTAGTGCATTTGCAGGTACCGCTGGTAACCTCATTGTTCTACCCATGAGGATTTCATGGGGGGACAGTCCCGTTTTCTTATCTGGCGTGTTTCTCATAGACATCAGTACTAGAGGTAATGCATCTGGCCACTTCATGTTTGTTGCTGCACACATTTTTGCTATTCTTGATTTTAAGGTACCATTCATCTGTTCAACTAGTCCTGATGCTTCAGGGCGATAGCTACAATGCAACTTCTGTTCAATGTTGAGTGCGGCACACAGAAGTTTAATCACCTCATTGTCGAAGTGTCTGCCCCTATCTGATTCTATAGAAACCGGAAACCTGAACCTTGGTATTAACTCTCTGAGTAGTAGTTTTGCAACTGTAAGACTGTCATTCCTACGTGTGAGATATGCCTCAATCCAATGACTGAAAACACACACAATCACCAACACGTACTTCAATCCTCCACAAACAGGCATTTCAATGAAATCCATTTGCATTTTGTTAAATGGACCTCCAGCTCTTCCAATGTGGCTCAAAGTTACCACTGTTCCTTTTCCAGCGTTCATCTGTTGACAGATGACGCACCTGTGACAAGTAATTTCTGCGGCATGTCTGAATTTTGGATTGAACCAATCAATCTTAAAGGATCTGATCATGGCATCTCTTCCTAAATGTGCCTGCCCATGATATAATCGGGCAAATTGTGACAGAAGACTATTTGGCAGAACCAATTTTCCTTCCTCTGAAACCCACATGTCATCTGCTCTTTGTACACACTGCATTTTCTGCCAGGAACGTTTTTCTTCTTTGCTAGCACGGCTTTGTAATGTCTTTAATTCGTCTAAGGTATCAACCACTCGTAATGCTAGGCTTAAGGTCGTGTCGTTCTCAGGTTGTGGTAACAATTCCCACTGCTCTTTAAATGATATACAGTTTAATGCGCAAAATCTTGCAACTTGGTCTGCATAACCATTCCCCATTGACACAAAGTCTTGTGATCTGGTGTGAGCACTGCACTTCACCACGGCAATTTCAAGAGGCAACTGAATCGCATGTAACAAATCTCTTATTTGTTCTCCATTTTTCACTGGTGAACCAGAGGATGTCATGAAACCCCTCTGTGACCAGAGTTGGCCAAAATCATGCACAATTCCAAATCCATATCTGCTGTCAGTATAGATTGTGACTTTCAAATTCACAGCAGCGTGGCAGGCTTTTGTAAGAGCTATTAATTCTGCCACCTGCGCAGAAAACACTTTCTCGAGCCAGGAGGCCTCGACTATGCCAGATATGGTACATACTGCGTAACCAGCTCTCAATGTTCCTGTTGAATCTCTTAAACAGGACCCATCAACGAACATAATGCAATAGTTTTCTTTTAACTGGGTATCCTGTATGTCTGGGCGAGGTTTGTACAGAGTTCGGTCACCTCAAGACAATCATGCTCAAATTCTTCCCCATCTTTGATTTCTGTATTCTCATTGGGAAGTAGAGTTGCCGGGTTCAGCACAGTGCATCTTTTTAATGTAACATTTGGTGACCCCAGAATAATCGTCTCATATTTGGTAAGTCGTGCATTTGTCATGTGCTGCGTCTTAGTTCGTGTCAACAGAATTTCGACAGAATGTGGAACCAATACTGTCAAAGGGTATCCCATGACTATGCCCTCACATTGTGAAAGGCTTTGACCAACTGCTGCGACTGTTCGCAAACAGCCCGGTAAGGCTGCTGCGACAGGGTCCAAAGTAGCTGAAAAATATGCTACAGGGCGATTTGCATCTCCGTGGACCTGTGTTAAAACAAATAAAGAACAAGCATCACGTTCATGACAAAACAACAGAAAAGGTTTCTCATAATCAGGCATTCCCAATGCTGGAGCCCTGCACATGCACTCCTTCAACTCTAAAAATGATTCAAGCTCTTCTTTTGTCAAAGTGATTGTGTATGGTTCATCCTTGACCTCTTTTCCTGTCAATTTTATTAAGGGTTTTGAAATGATCGAGAAGTTGGGTATCCACTGGCGACAGTAGCCCACCATTCCCAGAAACATCCTGACATCTCTCTTTGTTGTTGGGGGATTCATTTGTAAAACAGCTGTTATTCTCTCTTTTGATATTCTTCGGGACCCTTTCTCAATCAGATGTCCTAAATATTTCACTTCTTTTTGACAGTATTGCAACTTCTTAGGTGACACCTTGTGTCCATTCTTTCCCAAATGATTCAACAATGCAATGGTATCATATTTACAGCTGTCTCTGGTTTTAGATGCAATCAACAAATCATCAATGTACTGCACAAGAGTCGAATTGAAAGGCAGCACAAGAGGTTCCAAATCCTTCTTCAATATCTGATTAAAGATGGATGGTGACTCAGAAAACCCCTGAGGAATTCTGCACCAACTGTACACCTTATCCAGAAATTTGAAACTGAACAAAAATTGGCTATCTTCGTGAAGAGGTATCGAGAAAAATGCTTGTGATAGGTCTACCACGGTAAACCATTCAGCATCACATGGAACCTGAAACATTATTACTGCTGGATTAGGTACCACAGGGCAGCATTTTATCACAATTTCGTTTATTTTTCTCAAGTCCTGCACAATTCGAACCTTCCCACAGGGCTTCTTCAAACCCATAATAGGAGAGTTACACGGACTGCTCAAAACTTCTTTCAAAACTCCCTGTCTGAGAAAATCTGCAATTATCTGTGTTACTTCAATGAAGACATCCTGAGTCATGTGGTATTGTGGCACTTGTGGGAACACTGCATTTGGCTTTATCTGCACCTTGACTGGCCCTACTCCCTTGAT
Organism: Pleurodeles waltl; assembly: GCF_031143425.1. NCBI lineage: Eukaryota > Metazoa > Chordata > Amphibia > Caudata > Salamandridae > Pleurodeles > Pleurodeles waltl. The sequence continues at coordinate 1,387,974,429 of NC_090447.1, read as the reverse complement.
TAATCCAACCTCTTTTCCAGTCAAATCCCACACTTTCTCTGTTACAGACCCTTGTAGATCAGCAGGTAGATCGATCAAGGTAAACACTGGTAATAGAGTAATTAGAGGGTAATCTTCATTCGTCTCTCCTCCTTCTTCTATGAATTGACCCTCATCTCCCTCATCGTCACTGTTTGTCTGTACTTCTATTCCATCATTGGAACAGGTAATCGAACATTTGGTCTTACATAATAAATCTCTCCCTAGTAAGGACACTGGGCTTGAATCGCATAGAACAAATCTATGCAGGCCTTTGAAATTACCAATTTCAACCTGCACTGGGTCAGTAATTGGATTAGTCAGGTACTGGTTTGCCACACCGACCACTCGTATGGTGCGCCCTGAAAGAGGTAATCTTGGTACTTCTGCACTTCGAACTGTAGAGCGTGTAGCTCCTGTGTCAACTAAAAATGAAACTTTATAGCCCATTACTTTTCCCTCTACATATGGGCCTCTCTGATCCACCTCTAAAGATGCTGCAAGCCTACACTCTTCGCTGTCTGAGCTGTCATCTGACCAATCCCCATTCATGTCACTTTCACCTCGTAATGGGAATTGTTGCACAGTGTTGTTTTGGTTTGTTACCTGGCCTGTGACCTGCTGAGGAAGCGTCACCTGTTGCTGTCCCATCGGAGCTAGGGGTAACTGCATTTGCTGTCTAGGCACCATAGGGATCTGCTGTTGCATTGGTTGCACCGACACTGTCTGGAAACGCGGCATTTGCATCTGCTGCATGGGTTGTACCCCTGGCATTTGTACCAAATTATTCTGAAAATTCGGGTTCTGATGTCTCATTTTTGGACCTCGTGAATTTTGTAATGTACCGACATTAATGCTCTGCTGAACTGCACCATCCTGCACCATATTCGGACAATCCTGTTTCCAATGCCCCCGCACGCATGACATGGTGACATCTTTTTCATTCCCTGACCGTCATTTTGAATAACAACATTATTCAGATCCGAATTACGGTTCACAAAACCTCGACCTGTGCCTCTCGGCTGTGCCTGAAACACACCATTCATTTGCGGTTGTTGCTGTATCATTGGCTGAACGCAATTTCCCTGTATTCCAGCTTGTGCAGCCCTTATCTGCATCACCATCACTTTCTCCTTCAACTTTTTCTGCTTCAACTCAATTTCATCACTACAGTATTTCGCATACTGTAACACTTCATCAATCGGTTTAGCTTGCCAGCAAATCAAATGATTTTTAATCATCTGGCTGACCTCCGGCCTCAGCCCTTCGACGAACCTAAACACAAGATGATTCATGTCCTTCAGTTCGATTGTCTCAGTACCACTGTAATGTTTGAACGCTTTCAACAATCTCTCATAATACGCATGTATTGACTCTTTAACCTCTTGAGAGGTCCGGTCGATTTTCTGCCAATCGGTCACCTTCGGCGACTCCTTTTGTTTCAAAAACTCAATTACTTTATGATAATATTTCATCACCTCTTCAGAAGGTGCTCCAGTCACCTTATCCCTTGCCGGCTCCTTCGTGGGCCAATCTACCCCTCTCTTGCACTCGAGCCACAAATCTGGCGGAACAATGATCTCAAACAAAGTATTCAAGTCTTCCCAGAGACACTTCGCAAGCTTCACGAATCTATCTGTCTGTTGATACTACTCGATCGGCTTTTCTCTTAACCTAGGATAATCATTCGTAAAGGACAAAATGTCTCCCCTAGACCAAGGCACATGCACTAAGATACCACCAGCTGTTTCTCTCATAGGTAGGATTTTCACCGTGTCTAAATTGGGTGTGGTTGTTGCTTCATTAGACCCTGGGCTATCTCTTTTTCCCTTATCTCTTTTCTTTGCCCACCGGCCTTCCCATTTCTCTAGTGCACCCCAAATTTGTGCACTTTGCAACAGCTCTTTCAAGTGTGCCTTCATGCCTGCAGATCTCATGTGTTCAAAATCTTTAGTGTCAAAATCTAATCTGTAGCTCCTTTTCAAATGTTTCGTGTTTCCAATATCGACATTGTATTTGTCTGCCAAATTCGTTAATCTCTGGTGTACTTTGCCTACCTCTTTGGTAATCTTGGGGCATAAGTATCTCAATTCTGCCTCAGTGTATGATTCCAACCTATTCACTCCCATTGTTCCTTCCACCAACTCAGCAGCTTCTGCTCCTAGTCGTACAAGATTCAGATATTCATCTTGTTTTTCCTTTTCAGGTTCAATTGTGGTCACTGTAGTCTTTTGTGAAGTACAAGTTTTCTCTAACCACTCATTTAACTGTTGTACTGTAAAACCTTGCAGTGAAATGTTCCCTGCATGTATCATTGGAGTGTGGGAGGTATTCATACTCATAGTTTGGGGAGTCAAGACTCCCAACCCTGCTTGCCGCATTGCTTCAAGAGGTGCCCCTATTGGACTAAGGTTCATTAAGGGTCTCGGTTGTTCGCATACCTGTTTTCTCTGGGCCATTATTTGTGGAGTTCTAATAGGCCCTCCTCTTATCGCTTCATGAGTCATAACTCCCTGTTCACACGTCCTTTTCTCCTGTGCATATAACGGCACCGGGGGACCGACAGTAATAGGTAGCGATATAGCGGCAGGTGTCTGACCTGGTCCCAGGCTTCTTGGAGCTTCAACACCATAAGTCTGCTCTAATGTACCTGGTACAGGTTCTATCAGTGGACCCGCTACGGGGTTATACCCAGGTATCAGCTGTGGCGGTTGAGACACTAGCTTTGGAGTTGACTCAATCTGTATCAACCTTGGCTTTGTATATATCGGGTCTGGCGGCACCACCAAGTTCGTAGTAGTCTCAAGCACTGGGACATCAGGGTAAATTCTTTTTATCTTTGGTGGAGGCTGCAACTGTATTGGCAAGTCTGGTGCAGTGGGTACACTGACACCATTCTTTATCAAGGCTGTATCACTAGTCCGTACCGTATCAGTAACTCCCTTTTCCTTCGTCTGGTTCCCAGGATTCAAGCTAGTACTTGGAGCACTGTCGCTCACCGCATACGGTGGCGGACGATCATGTAACAATCTATCCATAAACGCCTCATCATCTGAATCATCCTCTTCTTCCCAGGACCTTTTATTTTCCTTAGTTTTGCCTGAATCTTTGTCGGTTTTGCAAGAAGCTTTCTTTCCCTGTGTCTCTTCTCCCTGTGTTATTGCCGGAAACAGCTTTAACCCATCTACTATTCCTCGTCTCCACATTTTGTTCTCATTATCCCATCTAGCCTCTGCATAGGTTTTTCTGCTCTTGTCAATCTTCTGTGAAACCTTTCTTGCCTATGTTTAAGAGCCATCAGGTCCCAAATCGCCAAAGCCTCGTATTGTGCCGGTCTCGGAGGTGGTTTCTGTACACTTAACATCCACCTCAAATTTTCTAACACCTTTGGATTGAATGTCCCATGTTCTGGAAACGCTAGACACCCCTCTTTCTCTGTTAATTTGCGCCATTGTTTCATCCATAAACAAGGTGCGACACCCTTTTCCTCCATAACTGTATAAGCTGGAGTACCCTCAGGTGGTGTAGGTTCCCCATCGGTGGCAACAATATATACATCTCCCTTCAAAGCGCTTTTGAATGCCTTAACAAAATTCATTTTTTGCAATTCTTTATTTCGTATTTAATCAGAAAACGGCTTAGTTCCCAGGACACTCTTCACCTACCCTTTTCTCAACCTATTGCCTCTCGCGGACGGCAGCCAATCCGTGCGCGACCCCTCTCGGCATCTGACCTATCTCAGCGCGGCACCACTGACGTCACACTCACACACACTGCAGCTGACAAAGTCTTGCGGCTTGTCCACACCTCACTAACTCTTTACAACTCATACAAACTAATGCGAATTATTGCAAGCACTCAAAATGACAACACAAATCTGCCGGTTTACTACAGGAAGGGTAACACATTTGCTTCAGAACTTTACAGAGATTTCACTTGAAGCCTCGGCCACTACTTTCTCCTTCTCAGTTCCCACATACGCAAGCAGAATTCGACCTGCAAATCCTACTCTCGACTTGTCAATGACTCCTTCTAGTGCACTTTAGAACTTGTCAAATCTCCATCGAAGGTTTCACACATGCATCATAACTCGAAACTTGACTTGTCAACCACGCCCGATTGTCCTATTAAACCGCACAGATTACAACATAAACCACATTTATCATCATACTCCGGAGTCTTAGACCTCAATAGGTCCGTATACAACAACCAACCACGTGGATAATTTTGAGTAATAAGCGCTGCATTCACATGAAGTACGCCGACTTCCCTACTCTCATACTGTGGAGTACGCCCACTCCTTCTAAACAACACTTAATTTGGCCTAAACACACGCAAATTTTCACAACCACCTGCAGGATGCATAAGATTTAGTAAGCGCAAAGACCCTAACCACACATACTATGGCGCCGAGAACATTCCCAACTCATTTAGGCAGGCTCCGAGATCCCGGGAAAGCCATGGTGAACCTAGCAACTCATCATCTCTCCAAATTGCATTATCACAGAAAAACAAATTAAACAATGAAACTCCGTCCTAGGGCCCCCAAGGGCCAACCCGTCGCTCTGCTACCAGAACTGATAACGCGTCCGTCTATGTTAATTTATACACATCAGGACTCGTTTTAGGCCGATGAATCTTTGGACCCAGTGGTGAGACACCGTAAAACGAGAAAACTGATCAATATATCAATCAATATGTCAATAACATTGTCAACAGATAACACCAAAATATATTTCACTTTAGTCATTAATAAACCTTCGGCGCAACCATGACTTTTCAGTCACGAATAACCACACCTTAATGGAGTTTTGTGAATTTTATTCCCTATTGATTACAATCTAATAGCAGATGTATTAATCTCAAAACCAAGAAGCAAATGAACATAATCACAAGGCGACAACTATGATAAGTTTTTGACAATGCAAAGATCAGAAGCATAAGATTATCATGTGAAGATAAGCAGATCACAATACATAGAACCTCCTAAAAGTCTTAGTTCAGCATAGCACTACGTCAGTCACGTCAGTTTCGTCAGTTGTATTGAATACCTCATCTAACCTCAAATTAGCATTAGCATGTTGGGCTTCATGCAAAACAATTTAGAACACACAGCAGTTGGTACCTAGAAAGAAAAGGCAAATAAATGAATTTCCATTAACAACATTATAATTACCCTTCTCAGAATAGGTCAGCATACAGGATCAGTCTTCGTCTTCAGGACATCAGTTAGATCACCGTCAGTCTATCTAAGTTAAAGGCAAGGGACACTTTCCCCATAAGGAGGAAAGTGTAATGGGCAGTCTATGGGCAAGGATGGTTTTGTCTAAGTCTCAAATCACCAAATAGAGTGACCGAGTTTCTGGATGCAATCGATATCATTCCCTACCTAATGCACTTTGTCTCTTGTGTCATGGGTTTTTATCCCTTTTTCGTAATTCATTCCCCCAAAATTCTATTGGATAGTAACTACACCCCACTATCAGTAACCTATCAAATTGTACATTAAGTAATGCATTTGTCACTTCATGATATATCCCGAGTTTCTAATTGGTCTTCATAATTGACGGTTTTCGTAGGTGGCACATCCGGGGTTACTTCATTTCCTTGGCACACATCAGGTCAAAAGTTCTCTTCTCCACGCTTTACCGTCCTTGGAAGTGTCCATAATTGTTTCGAAGTTTCATATTTTATACTAAAAGCTGCTAGCATGCGAATGAGAAAATCTAGCATTGTTGCAAACAAGTAAAGAAAAGAACAATCGCTGGGTCATGGTCTTTTGCAAGTCAGCACACTGGAGAAACAGAAAAATACGCTTTAATATGAGAGTTACACAGCTAGTTCTCGACTCACGCTAACTTAAGATATACGAGTTCTAATGAATGCAGTTTTATACGTGTTAATGTGCTCAGTTAGGCATAATATAAACAATTATTTCTTACAGTTGACATTAGTTTACACATGTGAACAATTCTCCACGTTTATGAATAATATCGTTAATGCGGTATTGTTAAACATAAGCATCTCATGTCTATGATATGTAATATTTCAACTACGCTCTCTCAATTGGACACCCAGTTAGTTGCCCCTACAAGTTTAGTGATGCAAAGTTAGGAAGGTAACCCCACATTTGACATTTGCAACATTGGAGGCAAACTATTAGTTGAAGGAGTTTGGTATACAATTTTTGAAAAAGATCTTGTTTAAGAATTATCATGCCTGTAAAACCGATACTTTCAAAATGCCTGGTATTTTTAAAAGACTCCATGTATTTCAGACCAAGGTCCTTCTCCGGAGGGCTCTCATATTCCAATTCATAGTATAAACCACCCTGGTGGTGTGCATGGGCACTTAACCCGATCACGTTGTGACTTGTTAACCTAAAATAAACAGTTGGATGATTTATAAATAATCCTTGGATTTTTGTCTGATCAAGAATGAGCATATGAATTGGTTGATTATCTTGGGCACCAGTCATGCATTTATGCTTTTCAAAAGAAAATTCATATCATCATTTAGCTTGTGTGTTTTTTTTGTTAACACTTTTTATTGATTTTTAAAGTAAAGCAAATGTGGACGTAACTGCTTTGGGAAGATCTACAACTCCAACACTTGGGGCCTGATTATGACCTTGGCAGAGGGGATTACTCTGTTCAAATGTGACGGATATCCCGCCTGCCGTATTACAAGTTCCATTATATTTTATGGAACTTGTAATACGGCGGATTAGATAACCGTCACATTAGGGATGGAGTAACCCCTTCCGCCAACGTCGTAATATGGCCCTTGGAGTCTTGTGTTTTACCCATGGCCAGAGTCATGACTGGTAGTAATAGTACCTTTGAAAATATTTAAACATAATAATCTGGAGGCAGGAAGAAATTGTCATTGTTCTTAGGGGCCGTTTTTGCTTAATTCCAGTTGTTAGCTATCATTACCAAATCTTTCTCCTATTTACTACTTAACTCCTGCAGAGAATTTCAGATTACTGCTATGGATATGTGTATCACAGATAAAACTTTCTTACCCAATGGTTCGATAAGAAATTTTTCTCTAGGGGACTGTGTTCAGGAAAGATCTCTAGCTTATTGCCGTAGGTACTCCAAGCATGCCGCAATTGTGGGTATCTAAAAATGGAGTCTTGTGAAGCGTGAATCCCTTTGTCAGCTTGCAGAATTAACAGATATTAGGTCCCATGAGTTGAATCTGGGTAACTGTACTGCATGGGCAAGTCAAGAGCCCTGCTATGGAGGGTTTTACACCCGTAGGTATACTGTGCCACTCGATATGCTTCAGTGCACTGTGCCAACACAGCTGTGGTAATTTTGTAGTCAGTGGAGGGAATGTAGGACAACCTTTTGTATAGTAACGCAAGCAACCTCTATCTTTCTATCCATTCTAGTTACAACCGGATGGATGGGTAGTGTCTGTCGCCAAAAACCAAGTCATCGATTGGAATCATCTGAGAGGCCCTGTAATGCAGTCTGATGCCCACTTAACCCAGACCCACTTTGTATGGGGACTACTGACACTTTGCAGAAGAGACTTGTTGGGTTTTACAGCCCCATAGGAAGTTGCTAATCAAAGACCGTAGTGCCCAAAAAAGGAAGGTAGTATTGTAAATGGGTAATTTTGTAAGGTACATACAAACTGGAGCAGTGAAATCATCTTGAATAATGCCCCTTAGCCCATTATACCGAGTGGGAGGGAAGCCAACGATTTAATTCCTCCTTGAAACCTGCCATTAGGTGGTTGATGTTCAGGTTAAGTCAGGTCAATTTGTATGCTGGTTTCTAGTTATTTCCATGCCTAAGTATTTAAAATGGTTACCAGCTATGCACATCTTAGTGCTGGCTAAAGGGAACAGGAGGCACATTGGTTGTGGATGTATGTAGATTTTTCCCCAGTATGCCCTCAGTCCTGATGCATCCTCGTATATCTGCAGCATCTCTAAGTCTCGGGAGAGATGTATTGTGCATGTTGCACCTACATTAGCATATCAACTGCAGAGAGCAATATTCTGTCTTTGTGGCTGTTTCTCCACTGCAGTCCCAAAGCTTTAGCATCTTACCTCATCTACTCTGCCAGTGGTTATTTACCTAAATCTATGCTCTGCTGTTAGTGGGCTCCTCCATTGAGACACTATCACATGAAGACACCTTAGGCAGTGTCTGGCACTTCTGGCGGGCATAAACCTGTTCTGATCTTCATGCACTACGGAGCACATGAGTTTAACCAATCTGATTGCTAAAATGTTAGCCAGTATCTTTACTTCAGAATTAATTAAGGAGATAGACTGCACATTATACCGCCCTATCGGCGGTTTGTTTTGTTTAAAATGACTCATACTGTTGCCCTGCACAAGTCATATGGCAGGGTTCTGAGACTGTGGCTCATCAAACTTCATTTTCCTATGAGGGATTATTATTGTGGAGTATCTCTTGCAGAGTTTAAGTGGGAAACCATTAGAACTTGCGGGTTTGTCTAGTGGATATCTCTGTGTGTTAAATTTTTCTGCCTCTGTGATGCGGAGGTCAAGTTCACGGTGAGACTCTGTATCATAGGGTTACCTCTTTTGATTTCAGGGGAATCTCGTCTGGGGTATAGTGATTTATAGTAGGCGGCAAAGGCCTGGGTAATTCCAGTGAACATCATGACCATTTGCCCGTCACCCTTTAGTGTGGGCGGGTGCAGTTCTAGCTGCTTGTTAGCCAACTAGTATAATAGTTTTAAGATCCTTGCTGCCTAGCTTGTAGACTCTATTTTGGGAGGCCAGTCACGCCGTACATGCCTCGTCTAAGCTTTTGTTTCGAGATGGCCCTCGCAGTTTCAAGAAATCTTAGAGTGTCTGCACTCTGAGAGGGATGTTGTAATATGTTCCAAGCTAGAGATTAGCCTTTCAAGATTAGCTACCTTCCTCTCCGTCTCTCTGTTTATACACCTGACGTATACCATCTCCCTCGCTATAATAACAGTTTTAAATGCCCCCCACAAGGAAGCTGTCAATGCCGTAGCCAAACCTCTCCGAGGGGAGGGAGTAAGGGCGGACATAGAAATGACTACAACTGCCCGACCAATTTAGATGGGCGCACATGTCGCTTTTTTTTCTTCTGATATGAGACAGTAAAATGTGATTAATGCCATGCCCCTCAACCAGGGGAAATGACTTCCATGACGAGGGGAGCATTTTTTTATTTTTTTTTGGAAAATTAAATTTTCTTTTACAAAATAAAAAATAAAACTGGTGCAGGGTTGCGTTATGCTCGCGCAACCCTGCACCAAACAGTGATATGCATTGACAAGCTCCACCAAGACGGCAGTATCTGGCAATGCTTTATATATTACTGCTAGCTTGACGATCATTTATAAAACTGACGGGGAACCAGCAGGACGGAGTAATCTACTCTGTTTCAGGTCGTCCATCAAAATATAAATCTGCCCCTTAGTCTCGTCTACTGGACTTTTCCTAACGTTCTTACTCTAGATTAAAGCTGATCACTCCTTATCAAGACTCCTGAAGACTGCGAGTCACATCTGTGGGAACTCTCTAAGTAGGGCCACATCTTTCCCTTGCATAACTTGATGGAATGGCTTGCTGACCTGTGAAGTGGATTAAAAGCATATGCACCTAGACTTCGTAGTCAGGCAAACCCAGTGTGACTTCTAAAGTCCCTGTTTAAACTAGCTTGAATCAGTAAACATTAATCCTTCTCAGAAACCACAGTTTTCATCACCTGTTTGCTCAAGGCCTTTGAGGTGATCAATGGCTGCATAAAGAGTCATTTTTTAGTTTGAAGCCTACCAGGCAGCGCAACTGTCTGTCCTGCTAACGACATCTTGAGGACATTCTAAAAACGTCCCTGGAAATGCATTCCGCCTGTTAATTACCATTGGCTTTTTGGTTTGTAACTCACATTCTGACGGATACAGCTACCTGTGGATTCCTCACCTTATGACTTCTCCCAATGCTCCAGCATTCAGTGGAAATTTTCTTCCCAGTTTTTCATGTCGACGAGGACGTCACAATTGCACGGCTCCGCACGCGACTCCGTCTGACGTCATCGTGGCAATAAGAAGTCCTCGCTGGCATGCTGACGTCCGTTCCCTTTTTTCTGAGCCTTCGCCGCTAACTGTTTTTTCTTGGCTCTTGAACAGCTACTATTTCGAAAGTGTTCTTTGTTGTACTAGATACAATGCCTCTACCAAAGAAATCAGGTTTTAAGCCTTGTCATGAACTCGGGGGTCGAATGTCAGTCACAGATCCTCATGATGACTGCTTGTGGTGCCTAAGCTCGGACCACAGAGAGGTGGGTGTCCTGCCAGCAGATGAACCTGAAGGCCTTAAAAGAGAGAGAGGCTAAGTTCTTCTTGGCAAAAGCTAAAAGGGGGCACAAGGGTCATAGAAGATCTAAGGGGAGGGACTCTTCCTCACACAAGTCTTCGAGATCTCATAAGAAGCGGCGCTGGCTCGATTCTCGACGCCTTTGTTTCAGAGATCGGTCTCGGTCCCCTCCGAGACAATGCTGTATGGCGTGGGAGGTCAGTCCAATTATCACTTCTCAGCCTCAGAGTCCACCGGCTTCTCTGGCGCCAGCATTGATTGATGTTGTCGAGCCCTCGGCGAGTCCTCCGATTCACTTTTCACCCGTGTTAGCTCAGGAGCAGGTGGTGCAAGTTTTGGATCCGCCTGAAGTGCTCAAGATGAGCAGAGGTTTCCTGCCTTCCTGACTCCGGGAGCAGATCCTAAGGCGTTTCTTAATGCTATGTTTAGCATTTTCAACAAGGCTATGGCCCCTGCTGGTGTACGGCTGGTCCCACGGGTCCATTCGCTTTTTCTTTGGGTTTGCCGGCGCTGTACAAACAGGTTTCGTTTGTACCCTTTTATCCGGCTGAAGTTGCTGGTTCGGTGCCGATGACGTCGTCGCCTTAGATTATGTTGCTGATGGAGTAGATACTGGCGCCAAATGGATCCCGGTCGGGACGCAGTATATCTCCACCATCTCCTCCGCCAGAGCGTCCATTTGCCTTGAAACTGTCGTCGGCAGCAAATTCTCTGTTGATTCCGAGATTGGAGGCCAGATTAAGATCAAGGAGGAGAGCCTTGAGGCTCTTGGAGGAGCAGGAATATCAGCAAAAGCTGTTGGAGGAAGGAGAGATTCCTGAGCCTATGGGGGAATTTCAGGGTCTGGACTCTGAAACTTGACTGGATACATCCCCTGAGTGGGATCTTTCATTACCGGGCAAATTCAAAGAGGAGACGGCATCTTATCACAGTGTTATAAGGAAGGTTGCAGAATCTTGGAACTTCCGTTACCAGCATTGGAGGTGAAGACCAACATCGTGACTGAGGTGTTGCATCCTTCCTCAGCGTCTGCGGATCCCCTCCTCCCTTTTATTAATGCCCTTACTGAGCCCATTTTAGACATTTGGAGGAAACCTGTCACAACTCCAGCGGTTTCAAGGACTGTGGCTGGGAGGTACAGAGTTGCTCCTGGGGATCCTCAATTTTTGTCTCAACATCCAAGTCCTGAGAGCTTGGTGGTTCAAGCTTCTTGTTCTGCCCAATCTGCACCTGGCTCATTTCCTGCTACTCCATCGGATAGGGAGTCTAAGAGGATGGAGCAAGCAGCCAAGAAGGGTTTCTCCTCATGCAGCAGGGCCTTGAAATCGTTCAATGCTACCTGTGTGCTGGGGAGGTATTTTCATGCCCTGATGGACACGGCAAGAGCTGTGGTGCCGAACTTGCCTCAGGATGTCCAGGGGCAGTTTGATGCACTCCTTTTGGACACTCAAGCGGTGGCCAAGCAGATTATCCAGTCGGGTCTGGATACAGCTGATTCAGTGGCCAGGGCAATGGTCACTTCGGTGGCGACCAGGACGCAAGCATGGCTTAGGTCTTCTGGTTTTTCCACGGACGTTCAAACAACTTTGTTGGACCTTCCGTTTGATGGCAAGAAGTTGTTGTTTGGGTCCCAGGCCGACTCTGCTTTGGAACGTTTTAAAGACAGCAGGACTACTGCAGGAGCATTGGGGCTACAGGCTTCGGCATCCACACCCTTTAGATCCTTTCAGAGGTTCAGGGGGTTTGGCTGTGGATCCTCGTTTCACAGAAGGCCACAGTCCAGCATGCAACACCCTGTCAACACTCTCTACAGGTCTTTTAGAGGGCGGGGAGGGTTAGAACACGAGGAGCCACCCAGCAGCCTCATCCTCATCCTATTCCTCTGGGGGAACCCAACAGAAAAAGCATCCCTAGTTTTCTATCTATCTTGGATCATGATTCTCCCGTAGGGGGCAGGCGGTTTCATTTTCTCCACAGGTGGGAGTTAGTCACATTGGACTCTTGGATGCTAAGTATTGTGGGGAAAAGTTATGCCCTTCCATTTCGTGAGTTTCCCCCTCCCGCCCCTCCCGCCCCTCCCCGTCATTCGTTTTGCTCGGAAGATCATCTCCTGTTGCTTCAGCAGGAGGTGCAAGTCCTTTTTGTTAAAGGGTGCAGTGGAATTGGTTCCAGAGCAGGAAAGGGGTCAAGGATGCTATTGGAGATATTTTCTGATTCCCAAGAAGGATGGTCGATTGAGGCCTATCCTGGACCTGTGGATTTTGAATTGGTTCCTCAAACGGGAGAAATTCAAAATGCTGACTCTAGCACAGGTGCTTTTGGCGTTGAACAAGGAAGACTGGATGGTGTCTGTCGACTTGCAGGATGCTTATTTTCATATTCCCATTCTGAGGTCGCACAGGAAGTATCTCTGGTTCGTGGTAGGGTTGCAACACTACCAGTTTGCGGTCCTTCCGTTTGGTCTTACTTCCACACCTCGGGTCTTCACGAAGGTGATGGCGGTGGTTGCAGCGGACCTCAGAAGAAAGGGAGCCTCTGTATTCCCTTACCTGAACGTTTGGCTGATAAAAGCCAAGTCCCCAGAGCTTGTGCTGCATCACTTGCAAATAACAACACAGTTGTTGTTCAACCTAGGCTTTACCGTAACGTGCCCAAGTCTCACCTGGAGCTCTCTCAGCGCCTTCTGTTCATAGGGGCATTACTGGATACAACATTGAATCAAGCCTATCCTCCGCCTCAGCGGATTCAGGACATTCAGGTGTTGATTCCAATGTTTCAAAAGGGAGCGGCTGTTCCGGTCCTCAAGGTCCTACGTCTGCTCGGTCTGTTCGCTTCTTGCATTCTGTTGGTCACTCATGCACATTGGCACATGTGGGCTCTCCAATGGTGCCTCCACAAGCAGTGGTTTCAACACAAAGGGGATCTCGAGGAGTCGATAACAATCTCCAGATATGCTGCAGCGGATCTACGATGGTGGACTGTGGACGGCAACCTTTCCCAAGGAAGGGCGTCTTTCCTCCCACCTCCGGTGGCCATGGTCATGACATATGCTTCCATTCTGGGGTGGGGAGCTCATCTGGGGGACCTGGAGATCAAAGTTAATTGGTCTCCAGTAGAACAGATGTTTCACATCAATCTGTTGGAGTTACGGGCAATACGTCTGGCTCTCAAGGCCTTTCTCCCGTCACTTTGCGGTTTGTCAGTTCAAGTCTTGACGGACAACACTACCGCGATGTGGTACATCAACAAGCAGGGAGGAGTAGGGTCGTATCTTCTCTGCATAGAGGCTCTACGTCTCTGGTCCTGGGCACAGGACCATCGGATTTGCATAGTAGCAAACCATCTGCCCGATGTTCTCAACGTACATGCGGACAGTCTCAGTCTGCATTTTCCGACCAATCACGAGTGGCATCACCATCCAGATCTGGTTCTTCACATCTTCCGGATGTGGAGTTTTGCACAGATAGACCTGTTTGCTACTCGGGAGAACGTGCACTGCCCGTCGTTCTCCAGCCTTCAATATCTGGTGCAAGGAGCGTTGGGCAACGTGTTTCAGATGACTTGGTGCGACCAGTTACTTTACGTGTTCCCCGCCCCCATACCCTTGATTCCTCGGGTTCTGAGGAAGATTCGTCAAGATCGGGCTCAAGTCATTTTAATAGCTCCAGATTGGCCAAAAAGGGTGTGGTACACAGACCTTCTCCAACTCTCACTGTGCCCTCCGCTCCGTCTCCATCACAGGGCAGACTTCTTCTCACATTTGTAGGGGCTGGTTCTACACCCCCACCTCCAGAGCCTGCACCCTACATGCCTGGAGATTGAACGGGGCAATCTGAGTTATTTTTCTCTCCCTCCAGAAATGGTGGATGTTATCTTATTGGCCAGGCGACACTCCACCAAGACTGTCTATGCTAACCAATGGGCAAAATTTGTTGTTTGGTGTGGAGAGAAGCAAATTGATCCCTTGAAGGCACATTTGTCTGATGTTTTGCTTTTTGCCCTTTCCTTGTCACAGAAGGGATGTGCAGTTGCAACTGTGAAGGGTTATTTATTGGCACTGTCTGCCTTTCTGTGCCTTCCTGATCAGCCTTCCTTATTTAAGTCACCTATAGTTATTAGGTTCCTGAGAGGCCCGACTAACAAGTTTCCTCCCACTCCATTTCTTATGCCTCAGTGGAATTGAATTTGATTCTAACTTTTTTAATGGGTTCACCGTTTGAGCCTATGCATTCTTGCCCGTTAAGATTTTTAGTTTTGAAAACAGTTTTCCTCACAGCCGTCACGTCTGCTAGGCGTGTGAGTGAGCTCCAGGCTCTTAGCGTGAAACCTCCTTTTACATCCTTTCATGCTGACAAAGTGGTGCTGAGAACCAGGGCGGCTTTCCTTCCTAAGGATGTTACTCCCTTTCAAATGGGGCAATCTATAACACTCTCTCTTCTTTTACCCTCCTCCCCATCCTTCAAAGGTGTAGGAACAACTTCATCGCCTAGATCCAAGAAGGGCTTTGAGTTTTTTACATTGAAAGGACCAAAGACTTTCGTATTGATGATCAACTCTTCATTGGATATGTGGGCAAGATGAAGGGCAAAGCCGTCCACAAGAGAACCCTATCCAGGTGGGTCATTCTTTGCATAAAGATGTGTTATTCACTGGCAAAGAAGGTTCCTCCTGAAGGTATTAGGTCCCATTCCACCAGAGCTAAATATGCCTCTTCGGCCTTGGCTAGAGGTGTACCAGTTTTTGATGTTTGTAAGGCAGCAACTTGGGCTTCCCTCCACACTTTAACAAAGCATTATTGCTTGGTCTCAGAAGTTAGGAGCGACTGCCATTTTGCACGTTCTGTGTTGCAGGATTTCTTGGTGTAACTGGTCAGGCACCCACCTTTGAGTGTGGTATTGCTTTGGGACTCTAGTCATAAAGTAAGGAATCCACAGGTAGTTGTATCCATCAGAAGAACAAGTTACTTACCTTCGGTAACTCTTTTTCTGGTGGATACAGTAGCTACCTGTGGATTCCTCACAGTCCCACCCGCCTCCCCGTTGCCTGTCTGGTCATACGAAGGCTTCTTTTGCTATAAATATATATACGTTTTTGGTGTTTTTTTATATAAGCAAATATTTTGATTTGTATTTGGATTGATATATATATATATATATATATGTTCGATGGCATGTGTAGCTGCAGATACACATGCTGTGCACATCCCACCATCTGGTGCTGGGCTCAGAGTGTTACAAGTTGTTTTTCTTCGAAGAAGTATTTTCGAGTCACGAGATCGAGGGACTCCTCCCATTTCGGCTCCATTGCGCATGGGCGTCGACTCCATCTTAGATTGTTTTTTTTCCGCCATCGGGTTCGGACGTGTTCCTTTTCGCTCCGTGTTTCGGGACGGAAAGTTAGTTAGAATCTCGGAAAAATCGTCGGTATTGTTTGCGTTCGGTATCGGGTTAGTTACAACAGACCGACACCAACTTTTGAAGAGCTCCGGTGGCCCTTTGGGGTTTTTTCGATCCCCCGTCGGGGCCTGGTCGGCCCGGCCACGTGTCTCTTCAAGGCTGATGGAACGGACCCCATTCCGCTTCTGCCCAAAATGCCATAACAAGTATCCATATACAGATCAGCATCTGGTCTGTAACTTGTGTTTGTCGCCAGAACACAAGGAAGATACTTGTGAAGCCTGTCGAGCGTTTCGGTCCAGGAAGACACTAAGAGACCGAAGAGCAAGAAGACTGCAAATGGCATCGGCGCCGACAGGACAAGAGCGTTTCGAGGAGGAGGAAGAAACCTTGTCCATCCAGGAATCGGACTCGGATGAGGTCGATCCCGAAGAAACGCCGAAAACCGCGAGTAAGACGTCGAAACAGAAAACTCACGAAAAGAGCACAAAAGCCCAGGGGACGCCACCGCCAACAGGCCATGGCTTAACCCGAAAGATAGGTGACCGAACATCGGCACCGAAAAAGGGCACGCTGGTGTCGAAGTCATCCGACTCCGGTCGAGATACCGCCACACAGCAATCTCGGGCCCGAGATAGCGGCTCCGAGCAAGTTCGGCACTGAGACAGCGGCACCGAAATGAGTCGGCACCGAGAGACAACGACGCCGAAATCAAAAAAGGTTTCGTCAGAACCGAAAAAGGTAGCCGAAAAGGTTTCGATACCGAAACATCCGGCTTCGGAACCGAAATCAAGTTCCTACACAGAGGAACAAGGACTGTCCTCACAAATGAAAATACATAGATTTGGACAGGAATTAGAGTCAATGGAGCCAGATTACCCCCAAAGAAGGCTCCACATCCAAAAGGGAACGGGAAAGATCAGCACTCTCCCTCCTATTAGAATGAAACGCAAACTTGCCTTCCAGGAGAAAGACAAGCAACCACAGGCAAAGGTGGCTAAACAAGTAAGCCCGCCACAACGCTCGCCGCAAACATCACCGGTAGCCACTCCACCTATGATGCAATCCCCGACCCACACAGGGATGAGTCAAGATGACCCTGATGCATGGGACCTTTATGATGCACCAGTGTCAGATAATAGTCCTGACTGTTATCCAGCTAGACCGTCGCCACCAGAAGATAGTACAGCCTACTCACAGGTGGTGTTGAGGGCAGCGGCATTTCATAATGTCAGCCTACATGCAGAGCCCATTGAAGACGACTTTCTATTTAATACATTGTCGTCCACACACAGCCAGTACCAGAGTCTTCCCATGCTACCTGGGATGCTAAAACACTCCAAACAAGTGTTTGAGGAGCCTGTAAAAGGAAGAGCCATTACTCCAAGAGTGGAGAAAAAATATAAACCGCCACCAACAGACCCCGTGTACATCACACAACAGCTAACACCGGACTCAGTTGTAGTAGGGGCAGCTCGCAAGAGAGCAAACTTGCATACTTCAGGAGATGCACCACCTCCAGATAAAGAAAGTCGCAAATTCGACGCAGCAGGCAAAAGGGTGGCGGCACAGGCAGCAAACCGCAGGATTGCAAATTCGCAGGCTTTGTTGGGCAGATACGATAGGGCTCATTGGGACGAAATGCAACATTTTATAGAACATTTGCCCAAGGAGTTCCAAAAAAGAGCACAGCAAGTAGTAGAAGAAGGACAGAGTATCTCCAACAATCAGATACGGTCAGCAATGGATGCTGCAGACACAGCTGCTAGAACTGTCAACACAGCAGTGACAATAAGGAGACATGCATGGCTGCGTACATCAGGATTTAAACCAGAAATACAGCAAGCTGTGCTGAATATGCCATTTAACGGACAGCAGTTGTTTGGGCTGGAGGTGGACACTGCCATCGAAAAACATAAGAAGGACACTGACACGGCCAAAGCAATGGGCGCGCTCTACTCCCCACAGAGCAGAGGCACATTTCGAAAGACGCAGTTTAGAGGGGGGTTTCGAGGGCAAAGCACAGAACCCTCAACCTCACAAACAAGACCCACTTACCAGAGCCAGTATCAGCGGGGAAGTTTTCGGGGACAATATAGAGGGGGACAATTCCAAAAGAATAGAGGGACGTTCTAAAGTCCCAAAACTCCTCAAAACAAGCAGTGACTTCCACGTCACACATCCCCAACACGTAACACCTGTGGGGGGGAGACTAACCAAATTTTACAAACATTGGGAGGAAATAACAACAGATACTTGGGTACTAGCAATTATCCAGCATGGTTATTGCATAGAATTTCTCAAATTCCCTCCAAACGTCCCACCGAAAACACACAATATGTCAAAACAACATATAGATCTTCTAGGACTAGAAGTTCAGGCGTTACTACAGAAAGAGGCAATAGAATTAGTACCAAACCAACAGAAAGGAACAGGAGTTTACTCTCTGTACTTTCTCATACCCAAAAAAGACAAGAGTCTGAGACCTATATTAGATCTCAGAACATTAAATACCTACATCAAATCAGATCACTTTCACATGGTAACATTACAGGATGTAATCCCACTGCTCAAACAACAAGACTACATGACAACACTAGACCTAAAGGATGCATATTTCCATATACCGATACATCCTTCACACAGAAAGTACTTAAGGTTTGTATTCCAAGGGGTACACTACCAATTCAAGGTGTTGCCATTCGGAATAACTGCGCCAAGGGTTTTTACAAAATGCCTAGCAGTCGTAGCTGCACATATCAGAAGGCAGCAAATACATGTGTTCCCATACCTAGACGATTGGTCAATCAAAACCAACACGCTAGAACGGTGTTCACAACACACAAAGTATGTCATAGAAACCCTCCACAAATTAGGTTTCTCAATCAACTACACAAAGTCACACCTTCTGCCGTGTCAAACACAGCAATACTTAGGGGCGACAATCAACACAGAAAAGGGATTGCCACTCCAAGCCCACAAAGGGTTCAGGCATTTCACAATTTAATACAGGCCATGTATCCAAAAGAAAAAATACAAGTCAAGATGGTGATGAAACTCCTAGGCATGATGTCCTCATGCATAGCCATTGTCCCAAACTCAAGGTTAAACATGCGGCCCTTACAACAGTGCCTAGCATCACAATGGTCACAGGCACAGGGTCAACTTCTAGACCTGGTGTTGGTAGACCGCCAAACATACATCTCGCTTCAATGGTGGAACAGTATAAATTTAAACCAAGGGCGGCCTTTCCAAGACCCAGTGCCACAATATGTAATAACGACAGATGCCTCCATGATAGGGTGGGGAGCACACCTCAATCAACACAGCATCCAAGGACAATGGGACACTCAGCAAAAACAGTTTCACATAAATCACTTAGAACAATTGGCAGTATTTCTAGCGCTGAAAGCCTTTCAACCCATAATAAGCCACAACCACATTCTTGTCAAAACAGACAACATGACAACGATGTATTACCTAAACAAACAAGGAGGGACACGCTCAACACAGTTGTGTCTCCTGGCACAGAAAATATGGCATTGGGCGATTCACAACCACATTCGCCTAATAGCACAATTTATTCCAGGAATTCAGAATCAGTTAGCAGACAATCTCTCTCGGGATCACCAACAGATCCACGAATGGGAGATTCACCCCCAAATACTGAACACTTACTTCCAGAGTTGGGGAACACCACAAATAGATCTATTTACAACAAAGGAAAACGCAAAATGCCAAAACTTCGCATCCAGGTACCCACAAGATCAGTCTCAGGGGAATGCGTTATGGATGAGCTGGTCAGGGATATTTGCTTACGCTTTTCCCCCTCTCCCACTCCTTCCATATCTAGTAAACAAGTTGAGTCAAAACAAACTCAAACTCATATTAATAGCGCCAACATGGGCAAGACAACCCTGGTACACAACACTACTAGACCTCTCAGTAGTGCCTCATGTCAAACTACCAAACATACCAGATCTGTTAACGCAACACAAACAACAGATCAGACACCCAAATCCAGCATCGCTGAATCTAGCAATTTGGCTCCTGAAGTCTTAGAGTTCGGACACTTAGACCTTACACAGGAATGTATGGAGGTCATAAAACAAGCTAGGAAACCTACTACTAGACATTGCTATGCAAATAAGTGGAAAAGATTTGTTTATTACTGCCATAATAATCAAATTCAACCCTTACACGCATCTGCCAAAGACATCGTGAAATACTTACTGCATTTGCAAAAATCAAAGCTAGCTTTTTCTTCCATTAAGATACATCTTACCGCAATTTCAGCTTACCTGCAAATTACGCACTCAACTTCACTATTTAGGATACCAGTCATAAAAGCATTTATGGAGGGCCTAAAGAGAATTATACCACCAAGAACACCACCAGTTCCTTCATGGAACCTCAACATTGTCTTAACACGACTCATGGGTCCACCTTTTGAGCCCATGCACTCTTGTGAAATGCAATACTTAACATGGAAAGTTGCATTTTTAATTGCCATTACATCTCTAAGAAGAGTAAGTGAGATTCAAGCATTTACCATACAGGAACCATTTATTCAAATACACAAGCATAAAGTAGTTCTACGGACAAATCCTAAATTTTTACCAAAAGTCATACCACCGTTCCACTTAAATCAAACAGTAGAATTACCAGTGTTCTTTCCACAGCCAGATTCTGTAGCTGAAAGAGCACTACATACATTAGACATCAAAAGAGCGTTAATGTACTACATTGACAGAACAAAACTTATTCGAAAAACAAAACAATTATTTATTGCTTTCCAAAAACCTCATACGGGAAATCCAATTTCTAAACAAGGCATTGCTAGATGTATAGTTAAGTGCATTCAAACCTGTTATCTTAAAGCAAAAAGAGAACTGCCTATTACACCAAAGGCACACTCAACTAGAAAGAAAGGTGCTACCGTGGCCTTTCTAGGAAATATTCCAATGACCGAAATATGTAAGGCAGCAACATGGTCTACGCCTCATATATTTACCAAACACTACTGTGTAGATGTGTTAAGGGCACAACAAGCCACAGTAGGTCAAGCAGTACTACGAACATTGTTTCAAACAACTTCAACTCCTACAGGCTGAGCCACCGCTTTTGGGGAGATAACTGCTTACTAGTCTATGCACAGCATGTGTATCTGCAGCTACACATGCCATCGAACGGAAAATGTCACTTACCCAGTGTACATCTGTTTGTGGCATTAGTCGCTGCAGATTCACATGCGCCCACCCGCCTCCCCGGGAGCCTGTAGCCGTTTAGAAGTTGATCTTGAACATTTGTAAATTTGTAAATACATAACTTTAAGCTACATTAGGTACATACATATTCACTCCATTGCATGGGCACTATTACTAGTATACACAACTCCTACCTCACC
This sequence comes from Pleurodeles waltl, assembly GCF_031143425.1. NCBI lineage: Eukaryota > Metazoa > Chordata > Amphibia > Caudata > Salamandridae > Pleurodeles > Pleurodeles waltl. The sequence goes on along the minus strand of NC_090447.1, from coordinate 1,387,953,266 downwards.
CTCTGCGGAGAAAACAATCTAAGATGGAGTCGACGCCCATGCGCAATGGAGCTGAAATGGGAGGAGTCCCTCGATCTCGTGACTCGAAAACACTTCTTCGAAGAAAAACAACTTGTAACACTCCAAGTCCAACACCAGATGGCGGGATGTGCACAGCATGTGAATCTGCAGCGACTAATGCCACGAACAGATGTACACTGGGTAAGTGACATTTTCCATATATATATTGTTCTTGGAAAGTCGGGATTCACCTTTTTGCCTCGAAGGCATGTTAAAAAATGGTGAAACTGACATCAGCATGCTGGCGAGGACTTCTTATTGCCACGATGATGTCAGACGGAGATGCGTGTGGAGCCGTGCAATTGTGAAGTCCTCGTCGACTTGAAGAGCTGGGAAGAAAATTTACGTTGAATGCTGGCGCATTGGGAGAATTCATAAGGTGAGGAATCCACAAGTAGCTACTGTATCCACCAGAAAAAGCGTTACCGAAAGTAAGTAACTTGTTCTTATCTTGCTTTCTATTTGATGACTTTGTCTCATGCTATCCAACTTGGGTTCACCCCCTCCCTTGCCAATCCTTATTTCAAATATCCTTTCTAGTGCTCCCTTTCTGTAAACAGGCCTTCAAATCTTGTTCTTATGTTGTCACGTTTGCTGTGCATTCAAGCGACAGAGGTCAAATAGCAGGTTTTGTCTTCCAGGGAGCTTAGTGTTTACTTTTCTTTCTGTGATTTAAAAGGGAGAGGGTCTATGTGACAATAATGTTGGCTACTGGGGGTAATTCTGAAGTGTGGTGGAAAAAAATATTTTAATACCATCAAAACAAATCAATACACTAGGTGCATTTCCATGCATTATAGTTTCAGGATGTATACTTTTATCAGTAAAACTATCTGTCTGCAAATATAATGATCATTTTAGTTGAATGTGTTGTCTGTATTGGCAGTGCGGTACCACACCATGCCAACTCCATTTTACCCTGCCCCACTTCAGTCTACTCTGCACAGCTGTATCCCACTCCACTCGGCACCACTCACACTACACCATTCCACACTGCGTCACTGCTCTCTACTCTGCACCATTCCACTCTATTGCACTTTAGTCGACTCCTTTGTACTCTGCAGCACTCTATGCCCATGCACCTACTCCAGTTTACTTGGCTATGCATCACTGTGCTCTTCTCCACTGCACTCTACACCACTCACTCTACACCAATCCACTCTATGCCACTCGACTCTGTAACCGTGCACTCTGTGCCACTGCACTTTACACCAGTGCATTACATGCAATCCACTCCATTCCATTCTGATCTACTCTGCACCACTTCACTCTTCTACTTTACCATGCAACACTCCAGCCTACCATGCAGCACTTTACTCTGAAACATTCTACTCTGCACTACACTCTGCCACTCTACTCCATGCTGCACTGCTCCTCACCACTTTGCTCTGCTGAGCTCTATGCCACTCTACTCTAAACCACTGCGCTCTACCCAATGTACTCTACACCACTTTACTCAAAACCAATGCCTTCTACATCAGCTACTCTGCACCACTGCATTCTACACCAGTATACTCTTCTCTGCAACACCTTACGCCAGTGCACTCTACGCCAGTCTACACTATTGCTCTCTGTCTCTGCACTCAATGCCCTCTATTCTACTCTGGACCACTGTATTGTGCACTACTGCTCTCTACAGCACTCTACTCTGCAACACTCTACGCCAGTGCACTCTGACACTGTACTCTGCAAAATTGCACTGTCTGCAACTGCACGGTATGCCACTCTACACCTTTGCACTCTATGCCACTTATTCTACTCTACACCACTGTATTGTATGCTACTGCTATCTACAGCAATCTACTCTGCAAGACTGCATTCTCTGCCACTGAAGTCTAAGCTACTCTACACCACTGCACTCTGCTCTGCACCACTCATCTCTATGCCGGTGCACTGTACGCCACTGCCCTCTACACCACTGCACTATATCCTGCACCACTGCACTTTACCTTGCACCACTTCACTCTACTCTGTAACAATCTACTGTACGCCACTGCACTATACGTCACTCTATTACAACCTGTGCACACCACCCTGCTCTACTCTACACTATACTACTGCACTCTATACCACTGCATTCTGTGCCACTGCACTCTACTCCACTGTACTCAAAACAAGTGCGCTCTAAGCCACTGCACTATGTCACTCTACTGTATACCACTGTACTTGACACCATTTCACTCTATGCCACTCTGCTCCACTGTACAACACTCCAGTCTGACACTCTAGCCCATTAAACTGTAGTCCAATCTGTGACACTCATCCCCAATATACAACACTGTAGTCCATTCTGCGCAACACCCTCTACACCACTCCTCTCTCCCTTACACCGCTCCACAACACTCTATGCTACTCCACTCTGACACTCTTCTCCACTTTGACACTTCTCCACTGTACACCACTCAACTCCACTCTACATCACTCAACTCTATAACACTCTACTCCCTTCCACTCTGTGATGCTCTAATCCCTCCACAATACTGCACAACACTGTGTCATTCTACTCTATGCGACTCCACTTCGCTCCATGCTACTGAACTCTCCACCACTTCATAATACTCCACTCCCTGACTGACACTCTACCTTTCAACACTGTCTTTTATGTCATTAACTTTTAGCCATGCTGAACAGTTGCCAAGCTGGTGTACAACATTGCAAGAACTATTGGCTTTGCCAATATGTTTTAGCCTAGACAAGACCTATTGGCTTTGCCAATGCATGTTACTTCTAGCATCTACTTTTATCTTGGCTGAAGTTGGAGGTCAGAGCCGCAGACTTCCTGCTGCGCTAAAATGCTAGGCTGAAACAAAGTGGGTGGACATATACACAACCGAAAAAGAGAAAAAAACACAAATATCTGGCTTGAATTTACCCAATTCGATCTCCACTGGGAGCCCAGTCTGCATGGTTCATCAGAGAAGACTCAGTACCAGAGTCTGATACTGGGCAAAAGTCAAAAGCTGGTATTGAAGACTGAGAAGGCAAACTTACCATTGAGTAATTGTAGTCTGAACTTTTCACCCACATCTAAGGGCCTGGTTTATAGTTGTGTGGTAATGTAAAATGCTTGGAGGGAAAGATGAGTCTGGAGGAGAATGCACGAGTTGTATTTCCTCCACAGGTATCCATGTAGTAGTGAAAATTCCATGGGTGGCTTATCCCAAGGATGTAGCATTCACTCCAGAAATCGGTCGATTTTTCCAATCCCACCACACATTAAATTGGATTTTAAGTGTCTTCATGGACATTTTCCGCAGGAGTAACTACCGTCTTCACTGGTGATGACGGTGTCCCTGCTTGTATGGCCACTTTGGGTCATAACCCTTGATTCTGCACCTACCCCTACAGTGCCCTAGTGCTGAAGCTGTCTCGGCTAGCTAGCTAAGGTGGTGCTGTTTTGGTGGACTTGTCTTGAAAAGGTTTCTTGAGGGACCTCATATGTGTGGAACTTGAGGCCAAACGCAGAGAAGAGCAGCCTGAAGAATCTTCAGAGAGCTTTTCCGGCAACAGGTATATTATCTGCTCATGGGTGGCAGATCTAAAAACAAAAACATTGGTGAGGTTACTAAACATCAGTTTAGTCATTTTAATTTCCCTACTAATGAAGCCCTTGGGAGGCCGGAGACAGGTCTTTGCCAATATTCTATGACTTGGATGAATGCTTCTTATGCAATGTTTCACCTACTTTTCTATTTCTGGCTTTGGACTGTTCTATTCGGGATTATTTCCTTTTTACTCATCCAGTTGATGCACGAAGTGTCAGTTCTCTGTCAGTCTCGGCGAGATTCCAAACATTGCACAACATTACATTGCAGGTCTTGGGCAAGCAGCTCTATTCATAGTCCACTGATGAGATTCCATCTGTGATCTTGATCACGTGTGTGACAACTCTACAAGTCCTGGATATGAGCAAGGGGGTGGAGCACAACCTTGCTAGGTTTCTTTGGCATAACCAAGTTTGACCAGAACAAGGGAGGCTTAAATTTCCTGATTTGTGTCTTTTTAAGGACGAGTGCCAATTTAGCGTGACCAAATTAACGAGTGAATTCAGCATAGTCTTTTAACTCGGAATTATGAGTCTATACATCCTAGTAGAAAAAATAATTTGCCATTTTTGCATTTTTTTTCATTATACACACACAGACGTGTGTGTGTGTGTATATATATAAATATATAATATCACATGAAGAAAGAAAACGCTGCACGCCCAGAGGCTGCTGATAAACCTGTCATTTATTCATCCTGATTCATGTTGTTTCAATACCATCAGTGGTCAGTCCAGCACCACAGCGCGTTTCGACTGACTCGTCTTTTTCTAGTGGTTCCTGCCATCATGAGCAGGGGGGCATTTCGATATTAATACCCCCACGGAATCCTTTAACAAACGAGGCACTTCCGATGTCAGAAACATGTTGATATGTATCTGAGCTTTTAACCACGCCACCGCACGCTCATCTCTCGTTCGTGGGTTGCCCTTCAAAAATCCTTTATTTTCGTTGGTAAATGCTGTACGTTTGTCCCTCCTTGGGGCAGTTTGGTTACAGCGCCCCTGTTACATGCCTAATTGCACTTTTGCCGATATGTTTGACTGGGAGCGAACTTCTTTTTCCTTGTGTGCTGCTTCGGGCTGATTCCTTGGCGCTTTGAATCTTCTCTCGCTTATGTGAAACTGTATAACTTTTCATTTTCCATTTATGTGGCAAGAAAAGTCCGGTTAGGAGTTTACAACGCTAATAGCTCTAACTCGAGCAAATGCGAGACTCATTGCATTGCAAATGCTTGTTTCTTAATGTGTGTTATTGTTAAGTGACTTTTGTAGGTGGCTTTACTGGATGTACTGTTTGGAGCCCATTGAGACCCAGCTAAACGTCATGCCTCGGCCTCCGTTCGGACAGGATTCGGTGTGTTAACGCGTCTCTAGAAGATCAGCTTCTGTGCTGAATCTCCAGGGAGCAGGGCTGCTCGAGAGACAGGCATCCCGAGAGACAAGAGGCTTGTACCACTCAAAGCTCCCCAGTTCGCCTCTGTTTATTGGCTTCAATACGCCTTGTGTATTCTGGACAGCACGTGGCACATTGCGGTAATAGCCGAAAGCTGTTTTATACAGTTCAGTGCAAATGTTACATAAGCACATACCAGAGTTGGATGCAGAACCAGTTCTAGCACAGGTCTAGCGGTAGCTTTCTCGGGCAGAATTTGTTCTGCTGTCAGTCACAATCCATCCTTTAGTTCTGGTTGGTCCGGGGGGCATTTCTGATACCATCGTTGATGTATGTGTTTTTATTAGTAGATGACTTGTTGTGAACTTAACACTTGGCTAGATAGCATAGTACGGGGATACGTGTGCTTCGCAGGTCCGTGTGTAAGCCGAAGGCTGCCATGATGATTCCCAGGCTAGGCCCGGTGTTTTGTGATATATGGGATCGTGTATCCCCTGCTTCTCGGCGGTCTTCGAGCTCTGCCCTCTTGGCCAGCTTTTCTGTGGTCGCACCCCTCACGGAGAGGGCACCGCAGCGCTGCCTCGGCATGGCCAGACAGAAGCAGCCGAGCTCCGAGCCGTCCACCTCTAGTTTACCAGGTGCGCGTCCAACCTGTCTGTGGCAACTGTTAAATAATTCACTCATAATAAACACAGGTTATACTCGCCCAACTAATACGTCAGCAAGAGGACTGAAGCTGATAGTGCCCATGTGGAGATGCTGTTAGCAGTGCTACCCACTGAAGAAAGATTCATTATTAGTAGTAGTAGGGTTACATCTCGGACCTCGTAGTTCAGAACTTTAACATCCTTAATGCTTATTTGTTTAACTTAAAAATAAATAAAAGCACCTGCTACGTCATGCCTTGAGCTGGCACTTAGTTGCTGGCATGTTCCAAAGCATTTTATTTATGCATTTCAGGTGATGTTGAGTTGTATTTGTCAGAGGTTGTGAAATTAGAATTTCGGTCAGTTTCCCAGTGTCCTAGTACATACATTGCAATCCTGTAATTCCTGTTAGGCATCGTGTTGGGAGTATCTGCACACCCTGGGCTTGTCTTTAGCCGCCCAGGAACTATTGTTTCGCACTAGTGTGCGACACACTACTCTGGGCGTGTTGTGCCTATTAAAATACTTACTGTCCAGAAGGAAAACACCGTACAAACGTGCACACGCCGCACTGAAATATTTGGACCTACAAAGAATTTACTCGGTTTAAAGGGGCTCGGTAAACAAATTATGGATCCTCCTTCCAAAGAATAGAGAGTTCCCTGGAACAGACTACAAACAGAATATCTCTTTGTCCATAACAGGTGTTATTATTCATCGATACTTGTTTATAGACTTGGAAAGGCTGAAAGCCTACGTTTGCCCTGCTCACTCAGAGAATCCGATCTTCTAATTACACGCACATGGCTTAACCAAGGCGTTCAGTCCACTGAACCAAGTGAGTTCAGTTCAGAAACCGACTTAATTTGGTGCATGCAGCAGTCTTAGCCTCATAGCAGTGTTTTGTTTGTGAGTGTTACTTGTGGGTTCTCATTCAAGCAGATCACCCCAAATCCTACACAACACGGACACCAGCTGGAGTTTTAAATGCCACAGCGTGACTCTCCATTCTCAGATCTGACCCTTGATGTGGACAAATCGAACTGAGTCGACTAACTGGCACATTCCACGCGATTCCTTAGTACCCTCTGATGGTGCCTTCTATTGCCTTTTTGTCTCATCTTCACTGATTGCCATAAATGATATAGGGGTGTGACCCCACCTGACTGCTTTGCTTGCTCACAAGCCCCTCCCACACATTGGTCATTCTGCTGTCTACACTAGGACATTACATGACTGCTGCCTCTAATTTAGATTTCCATTGAATAATACATCTCAAAATTCAAAGGACAGTTTTTCAAGATCCAAACCTTTTTCATGTGAAATATCCTCACACTTGTGTAATTTCTCCAAAAATTTGTAACAGAAACGTGTCGACCATTCCTATCTTAAATTTCGAATTCAAATAAATACATACATCAGTAGACAACGAAGAATGCATCACATGCCAGCACAATTAGTATCACTCACATAACAGCATAGAGTAATGTGCAAATTCTAAATAAAATATTTTATGGAAATACTGATAACGTCCCGCAGATTTCCTTTCAAAATGATTGTGTCAGCCAAAACATTGTGTTTCCGGATATTCCAGACATACCATTGTGGCGCAGTTGTAAAATATTTCACTTCACTATTGTCACTTCATTTACAGAGATTAAGCACGTCATCCCTGTTGAGAATAGAGCATTACAGCAAAAATTGTGTTGTTCATCGGTTCCTCAAACTCCGTAAAACAGACAAAGAACATCTGACTCATACTCCAGATAATTCATTGCATAGACACCGCAAAAAATGGCCAACTTGCAGCAGCTGTTTGCTTTTTATCCCAGAATCCCAGAATGTGCTTTTTTACCAGGTCAGCGCATGCTGTAGTTACAGTGCCACGGTCTTGTGCAGCTGAGTCACTTTTATGGCGCGGAAGGTAGGCCTGTGGTGTGGATGTTTGCTCCGAGTGAGTCTGGGAGCAGTGCCAGGGTTTTCTGCAAGTGGTGCGAGGGGAAAAAGGGACTTTGAGCTCCTAGATCTGTGTTCAGGCCTGCCAACTTAGTATGCAAGCGTATTTGAGCTGATGGCTTCCATGTTGTCTTATTTTCAGACTGGGTTAGTGGAGATTGGTGAAATAGTTCAACCCATAGCCTGCGGGGTCTTCAGGGCAATCCATGCATAGACCAAGGGTTGATGAAGCAAAGCCGAAAAACATACTCGGGAAGAGTTGCAGAGAGAAACGCTGTAAATTGCATTTAGTACTTACACGTCTAATAGAAATCTAAGTGACTGGATGTATCAGTTAAACTGGGTATGAGCAGGCTGTTTTTCTTGTGCTTCCCTGAAGTTACTGAGATTACATCTTGTCCTGCAGCAGGATTGGATCTTCTCAACAATCTATTAGCCAATTGATTTGGTCTGGTGAGTCAGTGCTTCAATCAATCAATCAATCAATCAATCACATTTATAAAGCGCGCTACTCACCCATAAGGGTCTCAAGGCGCTGGGGGGGAGGGGGTCAGTGCTCGAAGAGCCAGGTCTTGAGCTGCCTTCTGAAGGGGAGGTGTTCGGGTATGGCGCGAAGGTGACTGGGCAGGGAGTTCCAAGTCTTCGCTGCCAGAAAAGAGAAGGATTTTCCTCCGGCGGTGGTTTTGCGGATGCGGGGAACGGCTGCCAAGGCCTGACCGGTGGAGCGCAGAGTGCGCGGAGGGGTGTAGAAGGAGACGCGGGAGTTGATGAGTTTGGGTCCGAGGTTGTAGAGGGCTTTGTGTGCGTGGGTGAGGAGTCTGAAGGTGATCCTCTTGTTGACCGGGAGCCAGTGGAGTTTTCTCAGGTGTCCGGAGATGTGGTGGTGGCGAGGTATGTCCAGGATGAGTCGTGCTGCGGTGTTCTGGATCCGTTGAAGTTTCCTCTGCAGCTTGGTGGTGATGCCGGCGTACAGAGTGTTCCCGTAGTCCAGGCGGCTGGTGACGAGGGCGTGGGTGACGGTCTTCCTGGTGTCGATGGGGATCCAGCGGAAGATCTTGCGGAGCATGCGGAGGGTGTTGAAGCACGCTGAGGTCACCGAGTTGACCTGTCTGGTCATCGAGAGGGAGGAGTCCAGGATGAAGCCGAGGTTGCGTGCGTGGTTGGTCGGTTGGGGAGTGCTGCCTAGGGCGGGGGGCCACCAGGAGTCGTCCCATGCGGAGGGGGTAGGGCCGAGGATGAGGACCTCCGTTTTATCTGTGTTCAGTTTCAGTCGGCTGTCTGTCATCCAGGTCGCTACTTCCTTCATGCCGTCGTGCAGTCTGGTCCTTGCTGATGTGGGGTTGTTGGTGAGGGATAAGATGAGCTGGGTGTCGTCGGCGTAGGATATGATGTCGAGTCCGTGTTTGCGTGCGATGTTTGCCAGGGGGGTCATGTAGACGTTGAATAGGGTGGGGCTGAGGGAGGATCCTTGGGGTACGCCGCAGATAATCTCCGTGGCTGCGGATCTGAAGGGGGGGAGGCGGACTCTCTGGGTCCTTCCGGAGAGGAAGGAGATGACCCATTCCAGGGCCTTGCCTCTGATGCCGGCGCTGCAGAGGCGGTCTATCAGGGTGCGGTGGCAGACCGTGTCGAAGGCTGCAGAGAGATCCAGGAGAATGAGGGCCACGGTTTCACCCTTGTCGGTCAGGGCTCGGATGTCGTCCGTGGCTGCGATGAGGGCGGTTTCGGTGCTGTGGTTGGCCCTGAATCCGAACTGAGTGGAGTCGAGGGAGTCGGAGGTTTCCAGGGCGGCGGTGAGTTGAGCGTTGACGATTTTCTCAATCACTTTGGCGGGGAACGGTAGGAGGGAGATAGGCCGGAAGTTTTTGAGTTCGGTGGGGTCTGCTGTAGGTTTCTTTAAGAGGGCGTTGAGTTCTGCGTGTTTCCAGCTTTCAGGGAAGGTAGCAGTGGTGAGGGAGGCGTTGATGACGTCTCGGAGGTGGGGTGCGATGATGTTGTCGGCCTTGTTGTAAATGTGGTGAGGACAGGGGTCGGAGGGTGATCCCGAGTGGATCGAGTTCATGACGCGGGTGGTTTCCTCGGTGGTGGTAGGGTTCCAGGCGAGGATGGTGGAGATGTCGTTTGCGGCTTCCGGGGGCGGGTTCATGTTGGTGGTCGTGAAGCTGTTGTAGATGTCGGCAATCTTACGGTGGAAGAAGGTCGCGAGGGAGTCGCAGAGGTCCTGTGAGGGAGGGATGGGGTTGGTTTCTGCGTCCGGGTTGGAGAGCTCTTTGACGATGCCAAATAGTTCCTTGCTGTTGTGGGCGTTGTTGTCAAGTCTGTTCTGGTAGGCTGTTTTTCGTGCGGTGCGGAGGCGTTGGTGGTGTTGGCGGGTGGTGTCCTTGAGAGCTGTCAGGTTTTCCTCTGTTGGGTTGAGGCGCCATGTCTTCTCGCGGAGGCGGCATTCTTTCTTGGAGTTTTTGAGTTCGGTGGTGAACCAGGAGTTTTTCTTGTGGTTGTTGGTGTTGGTTTGGGTCTTCAGAGGGGCCAGGAGGTTGGCGCAGTCGGAGATCCAGTTGGTGAGGTTGTTGGCGGCCTCGTTGGGGTTGCTGGTGCTGGTGGGTTGGTTCAGGGAGAGCGTTGCTGCGAGTTGTTCTGTGGTGATTCGGTTCCAGTATCTTTTTGGTGGTTGCCGGGTGTGGTGATGCACGGTGGTTTTCTTGAAGCTGAAGTGGACGCAGCTGTGGTCCGAACATGTGAGTTTGGTGGTGTGGCTGAAGGTGATGTGTTTGCTTGAGGAGAAGATGGGGTCGAGCGTGTGTCCGGCGTAGTGGGTGGGGGTGTTGACCAGTTGTTTCAGTCCCAGGTTGGCGAGGTTGTCTAGAACGGCGGTGGTGTTGTTGTCGGTGTGGTTCTCCAGGTGAAAGTTGAGGTCTCCTAGGAGGATGTAGTCGGTGGATGAGAGTGCGTGGGGGTTGACGAAGTCTGCGATGTCTTCGCTGAACTTGGTGCGGGGTCCTGGTGGTCTGTACATGAGGGTGCCTCTTAGGGTTGTCTTGGGGTCGATGTGGATCGCGAAGTGGAGGTGTTCGGCGTCGGGAAGTGAGTTGTCGGTGTGGGTCGAGATGCTGATGGAGCTTTTGTGTGCGATGGCGATGCCTCCTCCGGTGCGGTTGAAGCGGTCTCTCCGGATGATTTTGTAGCCGTCGGGGATGGCTATGGCGATGTCGGGTGCCGAGGAGGGGTTCATCCAGGTCTCGGTGAGGAAGGCGATGTCTGGGTTCGTTGAGTTGATGAGGTTCCACAGTTCGATGGCGTGCCTGTGGACGGAGCGGGTGTTGACCAGGATGCATTCGAGGTTGCTTCCGGGGGCGTCATTCTTGGTGGTGGCGGTGTGGGTCCGTAGGCAGGTGAAGCGGCAGTTGCTGCAGGTGAAGGGTCCGTGGGTACGTTTGGGGGTGGCGCGGTAGCAGCCCGGCGCGCGGCCGGGGTTGAGGTTGGCGAGGGTGGCGGAGTCATAGGTCAAGCGGGGGGCGCGGGGGCCAGGGGTTCGGGCACTAGGCGCGGTCCAGGCGCGGACGGGCGCAGACGGGCTTGCCTTAGGCGCGCCTTCGGCGCGCCAGCGGCGCGCCCGCTGCGCGCGTCCGCTGCACGGCCTCGCAGCGGCCGCCATTTAAGGGGTAGGTGGGGAGGCGGGGTCAGCTGGGAGGCGGGAGGTGGGCGGGCAGGGGAGCTGGAAGCGGCAAAAAAGAGCGGCAAAAAAGAGCGGCAAAAAACGGCGGGAAAAGCGCGGTAGGAGCGGCGGGAAAAGCGGCAAGACGGCGAAAAGGGAACAAGAGCCTACTAAAATCTACTAAAAAGGAGGGGCTGAGAGGGGAGGACGGCGCACGGCACTCGGGGGCACACGCACGGGATACAAGGAGAGAAAAGGGGAATTTCAGTCACTCAGGGGCACACGCATGGGATACAAGGAGAGAAAAGGGATTTCAGTCAGCACCAGCACAAGCTCAAGCACTCGGGGTACACGGGCAAGAAGGGGGGAGCACACTCACAGGAGAGGAAGGCAGTCAGGGACTGGAGGCGCTGCGTGAGCAGGGGAGCGACCTACCCGAGGGTCAGTGGTCGCTACCTCTGCCTCGCAGCGGCCGCCATTTAAGGGGTAGGTGGGGAGGCGGGGTCAGCTGGGAGGCGGGAGGTGGGCGGGCAGGGGAGCTGGAAGCGGCAAAAAAGAGCGGCAAAAAAGAGCGGCAAAAAACGGCAGGAAAAGCGCGGTAGGAGCGGCGGGAAAAGCGGCAAGACGGCGAAAAGGGAACAAGAGCCTACTAAAATCTACTAAAAAGGAGGGGCTGAGAGGGGAGGACGGCGCACGGCACTCGGGGGCACACGCACGGGATACAAGGAGAGAAAAGGGGAATTTCAGTCACTCGGGGGCACACGCATGGGATACAAGGAGAGAAAAGGGATTTCAGTCAGCACAAGCTCAAGCACTCGGGGTACACGGGCAAGTGCTTGTGGTCTAGCGCCTGAACATGTATTATCTACTAACCTGCATTTAATGATTACTAGTGTTATGCGGCCCCCACTGAAAGGGGCTGCGTTTTAGGGTGGTAGAACTTCAGAACAAGAAGACTGGGTCCATCTACACCATCAGTAACTGCTGACCCAATCCCTAGCGAGCTCGCAGTGCCTCACCTGAACCCCCAAATTTCCCAGGGGTAACAGATGTTTACAGCAACCTTGAACATGACACTCTGACTCCCAAGGAAGTCGTGGAGTCAGATCTTACCCCTTTGGTTGTTTTACTCAAGCATGCCTATGGTGAACAGAAGAAAGATACAAATAAAGTTTTTCAAGCATTTATTGAAACTATCATATTCTTGCATAAACTGAATGTGCTCTAATAATTAGGCAGATGAAATAACATGTTGTAAACAGTACTCTTAACATGGTGAAGATTATAAACAATCCAACCATGGTGATTTTAGATCTTCCTCTTCCTACCTAGTGCTATCTGAGAGCATAGTGGGTGTACCCTCTGCCTGTGCCCGATTTAATAGGATAGCCTCAGACCCCATACCTGTAGAGCTGGGCCAGGGTGCTTGTCTAGAGTGGACTTGGCAATATTTCTCTGCCAAATGGAAGATCAGCGTCAGCAGAACCGCCGGTCAAACACAATATTCGTTCCGAGACGATAGTGGCTGGAGTGCTCCTCTGATCCCCCTAGGGCAATGCACAGTTTACATAATCAAAACTACCCTGTTTTAGAGGCACAGCTCTGATGCGGTGATCGGTCTAAATGTTGGAAGCTGTCTCTGAATGGACAACTCAAGCACTAGGGTATCTTCTTCTTTGATCCTAGACTTGAACAGAGTTTACAGAATATATGTTGAGAAAGGCTAACTATAAACAAGCAACATGTACAATGTATTTCTGGGATAATAACGGGCAAGTATAAAATGTGTCAAATGTCAGTGCTAAAAGCGATGTCAGCTAAAAGATGTAAAATTGGAAAATGTAAAACCGAGTTAAAATGTAGAACCAGTTTAGGCCCAAGAAAGCCTCAACACTAATCCAATCCATTTCAGAAAAGCAAAGATATGACGATGATGGGCTTAGACTGAACCTTATTGATGGTCCTATTTAAATGGGCCATACAAGTTACAGCTTTATCCTCTGTAACATTCACTGCTGCATTGCTTTTTGCAAATTAATTCTCTTCATTTTTGCAGACTTGGGAAATAAAGTTAAATTCAGAGATTTAGATAACTCTGACTGGCACATTTCAGAAGTCAGAGTTATTCCATCGAGTTCATGGGGAGTTCAGGTTGGCCGAGTTTAGCATTTTCTGTTGGTCTTTACGGCATTATTGCTCATTATGCTGGTGGAAGGAGCCTGATACTTCTTGAGCCGCACCTTATAGAAGGCAATTTTGGAATCTAGGATGTAGCCTATTGACTTGGGTGTGGTGACCAAATTTGGAAGAGGTACATGTGTAATACCTGAAGAAGTTCAACTCTCTTGGAAGCAGGTGGTAGGGTTTAGGAGATAGAATGAGAAATTGTGATCCAAGTGTGGTTTGAGTTTCAATTTCACATATCGCCAACATGTTTGAACTTTCAATATGCACATAGTGTGTGAGTGTATCATGCAGATTGGTGGAGGATTACTCCAGGCCTGTGTAATAATTCACATACTGGTGCAACATGTAGGTTAAAAAGTAGTGACTAGACTAGTGATTGAAAGCCAATGCAGATCTGTCATCCAGGCCCATCCTTTTGTGTAGTAATGTGAGGAGAATGGCACCGGTAGTTGACTCAAACACAGACGAAAGATCAAGAAGAACTAATAGGCTTGTGTCCCTTCATCAGAAGGCAGTTTTGTTACACTTCAGTCTGCCTGATCCTCTGTGCCTAGACCTGCTGACCAGTATTGCTCTGAGTCTCACCGGACTACTTCGTTTAGGGGTGCAAGGTGTCCCATGCTGTGTTATTGCAGAACGAGTGGGAGGAGGAGACCAGACTTCTCCGAATTCCCTTATGCTGGCGGCATAACAAAAGGCAATGATTATGCACAACAAGCACATCACCATCTTGATGTCAGGCGGAGAGTCGGGCCATACCACTATATCCATTAGAGCCCCCACAGTGCTATCTTCACCTGTTCTGTTGTTGATGAAACTCTGATTCAGGGTCCGTCAGCGCAAGAGTTTCCTGCAGGATTATAACCACTGTGTAATACCTGAGCTATGCTTAACGTCCATGATTGAAGTGCTGCCCTCAAATCTTCAAGAAGTCAGTGTCACAAATGTCCTTCTAACATGCACAATAAAACAGACATGATTTTTTTTCACTCGTCATCAATTTTTCACCTACAGACTGTTTTTGGAAATCTTTAATCCTTTCCTAACTGCACGTCTGATTTACTGCGTATGTCTAATGAACTACGTTTAAAAAAAAAATGAAAATGTTAAGCCTACTGTTGACACAAATCTTAAAACTTACAAATTATTGTTGATGAATTTAAAAAACTGTAGATTTGCACCAAAACGCTGTCAATTCATGCAGACCTACTTAATGTACCTCTATGATCTGATCAGAACTTGTTTGCTAATTACTAAATAAGCTCACCAAATTTTCTTACTTGAGCATTCATTTTACAGAATTCTTTTTTAGCTGACCCTACTTGACCCCTTTTCGCAAGTAGGGAGTATATGCCCCCTATTTTATTGGATGCTCTTTTTTTTGTTTTGACTTCATTGATGGGTGCTTTTGTGTATCAGTACTCTCAAATAAAGTCAGTTGAAAGGTGGTTTGTTTGAGCTACTAAGCAGCAGGAGCCTGGTTTGGTATTCACAGAGATCAACCCCTTGACATTGCTCTCCAATCTAATAAATTACATTATATGTCTAATTTGATTAGCACAAAAAGTTCCATGAATAGTAATGACATAAAGACCCATTACCGTGGCCAGCGAATTCATTTTATTTTTTATTTTTATTTTTTACTTTGCCTGTAGCTGACACAGACATAGGATGATCTTTAACAATGCTCTCACAGAACGCTGCACCATAACCATTAACTATAGCATCTCCTGCCACTGCCAGGCAAAAGAATTATGTTGAGGGAAAATGGCATCAAATTAGTCTAGTGAAACTGCTATTAAAGTTGCAGCCGTTAAAGCTAATCCTGAGTCTATCAGAAGCGAGGTAAATACCGTTGCGGCTGGCGACGGGGCAAAGTGGAAGGGCGCGGTTGGATACAAAACAAAAGTAAAACATATATATATATATATTTTTTTTAAAGTACCTTAATCGCTTGACTGCTGCACCGCCTTTCTCTGCTGCACTGGAGGCACAGGCCCTAGCCTACCCTGCGGCCAATCCTGAAGCTGCTAAGAGCAGCGTTCCGATTGGCTTGAAGACCCTGGTTGGCCGTTCGAGGCACACTGGGAGCCTCTGCCTGCTGTCTCCAACCCAGCGACAAAGTGCGGGTTGGAGAGAGCCCTGTGCGCATGTGTGTTTGGCCGGCCCGAGATGGCCGGCCAAACATACATGCACACTGAGGGGCAGTGCTGAGCACTCCCCCCTCCTTGCCTGTCATCCCCATTGCCCCGCCCCTTTAAAAATAAAACGATAATAAACATTGTTGATTATCGTTTTATTTTTAAAGGTTTGCAGCTGCTGCTGCTGGCGCAGGTGACGCTCCGCCATAGGGGAGTATCACCCCTGGGTAAATAAAATAGAATCATACAGTACGTGATATAACATAAAACGTCATTGCTATGAAGCAGTTTACGAATGTAATAGTTTCTAAGGGAGACTATATTAGTACAGCAGATAGCAATAATATTTTTAATGAAATAATGCCTTTTAAAAGTAATACAGTTACTTTCCTGCAAGAAACTTGTTTGCTTAAAAAAGACCAACTACGTGTGGCATATCCTATACGCCGCAAGAACTGGGCCTCTGCCTCAGGTAATACTGGGGGTGTGGCCATTCCATGTAAACTCCACATTGGTCAGAGCACTCTCAAAAAGAGAAACCAGAAGGAAATACAAGACCCACATCTAGTATGTGTGAAGCTGAAATCACTAACAACCAGGCCGGACAAGGAGGCGGTGCGCTGTCCCGCGTACATTCCTATAACACTACATACACAGATGCCAAGTTATATAAAAAAAAAATTGGCAATGAGATCGGACCCTTTTCAACTCCGGTTCATAGACTGATCAAGCCGGATTCATTCACAACTATCAGAGGGTGGATAACGTGAGACTGCTTACTCATCTGGTCGAAAAAGTTCTGAAACAAAATATCCCAGCTCCTGTATGCTGAGATGCTAGATGATAACCAAGCGTTTGACTGGATGAGCTGGGCTTCCTTGGGCGCTGCCGCCGATAAAGTTCAAATGGGGCCTAAGACGAAAAATAGGATCACAGCAGGGAACAAATCCTTCACAGCAGCAATTATACAATCATAATTGATGGCAAATGCTCCTGACCCTTTTCACTCACTAGAGAAACCAAACAGGGGTATTCATCATCTCCATTTAATTTTGCTCTATTTGTAGAACCCCCGCAATTCAGATTAGTCACTAACAAAAAGTGCTGGGCACCCAGTTTGTGGGTGCTCCCCATAAGGTCAGTCTCTTTTCAGATGATTTGCACCTCAAGCTGGCAAACCCCGTCATATCTTTCAACAGTGGCAGACCTACTCAATAGCTTTTAGCATGTCCCAGCATTTAAAAACCGGTAAAATACTAGGGGTTAATCTTTACAATGCCTCACCATGATCTATTCCAATTGCAAGCCGTTGTCCCTTTTCTTTTCCCTGGGCCTCCCAATTTATCTCAACCTTAATATAACCCTCCATTCAGACTGTTGGACCAAAGCAAACTGGCTTGGCTGCTGCAAGAATATACTGGAGGGCCTTCAATGTTGGTGCGCCCTATGCATTTTCTGGTTTGGGTGCATTGATGGTATCAAGATGAATGTCCTATCTGGAATATTACACTTATTTCAGGCCTTCCCCCACCACACCTCTGGCATAGACACTCTGCTGAAAAAAACTAGGCATGTTCATCGGGGGATGCAAAAATCTCCATATCTCAGCTATGCTCGTGCCTGATGTCAGTCAGGGAAAGAGGAGGCCTGGCACAGTCTGTGACCTGCCATGGCTTTCTCGACAACAGCGACCTAAAAGTGTATACCTCGCTACTCTTAATAAAACAGGATTGAGCATCAGGGACCAAGTGGAGGTTACCTAACACACCCATATCCCCGAACCTAGATATTTTTCCCAGCAGCTATACCCCTAACTGTCCCCGAATGGGGGAAGGGCAAATGCAGGATATTAAGTAACAGTCTTTAAAGGAGGGCTTATAAAGTCTTTTGAAAATTGAGGACAAGAGTTCCAGGTGTCTAAAAACATTTGGCTTCAATATTTCCAATTCGGACACTGGGTGCTCCATGCAGCTAACACACTAGCAGCCACTAAGCTCCTCACTTTGTTTGAAAACCTAATTTGTAAATGTAAGGGTGTGAATCGTCTAATTTCTAAAAACGTATCACATTATTTAGGACGGCAAAATAGCTGCTAAACATTCATTTCAGATGAAATAGGATCAGGATACTGGGAAAGCTATCCCAGATAAGCGGTAGGAATGATTATGGCGAGAGAGCCCTCCAAATGCACTTAAGTGTCCCTCGGTTGGAGCCAGCCTACAAGGTGATATATCAGTTATAGCTAACACCTGTGCCCCTCAGCCAGATGTTCCCTTCGTCTTCTAACTGTTGCTGGCTGTCTTGACAGGCAACTGGTTCGTTTATCAATATCTAGTCGATCTGCGTTGCGATGCAAATCTTCTGGAAGGAAATCCTGGGATATACGAAGAGGCCACTAGATTATCCAGTCCTGGTAGAGCAGAGTACCTTTCTTCTAGGGTTTGAACCAGTGAACTTGGAGGTTATATCAGTAGACCGGGCCCTCACATTGCATATGTCGGGAGCTGCTAAGAATGAGCCCCCCTTCTGCTCACTGGTTTAAGAGAGATTGGCTGACTTTAGCCATGGAACAGATTACCCACAACATCACCCACTCGGAAAAGAAATTCATAACTAAGTGGTCACCCAAAAAAGAATGTTAGAAAATTTGGAATATCATGTTGAAAAATACATACATTCTTCAGATAAGCAATCTTTCTGGAATTTGATTACTAATGGAATGGTAAAAAAAAAAAAAAAAAAATCTAAATGCATACGAATCTTAACCATGAGTTGGATTCAGTGCATACGCTGTCTTTACTGTGGTGCTACGCTGTCTGTTTATCAGCCTCACCTTTTGCCTTATTCGGGGGCAGGACTTATCACAGGTACATACGTAGAGGAGCTATCACTAAAGCCAACGTTTACAACAAATTGAATCCAGATAGGCTTGCTGCCAATATCTTAAAGAAGGCACCCAGATGGTGGGCTTCCTCCTACGACGTGCTGTACCTGATGTTTGGGAAGAAACGGTGTCAGTCACCATGTTTTAAAAAGGTAATTCTAAAACTCTGAGTGGTTGTTTGCTCGCAGGGATACTCCCCCTTTCTCAACAAAACTATTCTGTACAATAATATCAACTGAATGACAGACCTGGATGAAGGTTAGTAGAGTTCTGTCTATCGCCCAGTTAGGGCGTTGACAAGGTCATTCTGCAGTACATAGTAGAGCATCCCTATTTTTGATGGTGATGTGGTAAGCTGGCACGATTGCACGTTTGTATATTTGTTTTACACAAAGCTTTTGATTTTATTGATGAAACTAACGTTTGGACCAAGTTACAATATTTACGATAGCCATTGATTAAGATGTCGGCAAATTATTTAAATCCCTGATTTAATGTAAATTTAAATACGTGTAGTCAATTTCACATTGCCGAATTCAAGACTACAAGAACGAAGATGTATTCTGCTGCTGGTGTAACTCAGCCTGTCTTACACCGGCAGTGTGAGTCAGAATGGCATCCCTGTTTTACACAGGGATGCCGTTATGGCTCGCAAACTTTTTAACATTTATCTTGGCAATCTTAATACTTTATGATTACAGGCCAGTGTATTTCCTCCAGTTCTTGGTCACTTAATATCAGTGTACTATATTTTGCTTTCTACACTCGGGGATTACTCGAGGAGGGCAGGCGCGCGCGATGAGGAGGCGGTCGAAGGGCCTTTGCGATGATGTCATTCACATCTCCTGAGGTGACCAGCTTTCTCTCAGAAGACCATATTGGAGCCCACCTCCTGCCCTGGGACAGCATTTCTTGGGAGCATGCTGGGGGATATTGGGGAAAGTTATTTGTAAAAGGGGGCGCCTTTATAAAATAAACGCTTAAGGATGTATTGTCGCTTGGGAAGGAGCGGGCGGTCAGCAGGACGCCTGAGACAGAATTTGGAGGTTGCACGGAAGAGTCCAGAAGGTTAGGAATGAAAGAGAGGATGTCGCTTGGTCCTTGGATAGGCAAATCTGCCAGGCGTGAAAAGCAGAGGGGTGAGGAAAACAGCCAGAGGAGCCTCAGGGAGGCATGAGCACATATTTAAATCAGATTGCAAACCTGTCAAAATATTAGCCAACATAAATTGAATAGTGAGTGTCAAGATAAACCTATTCTTAGTCTCATTTGTGTCAATTAGGGTCCAGTTCTGACTGAGCGTGAAAATCGTCACAACTTAAGGTGTTGAAAACAAGCAAAACTAATCAAGGGCAATCATGTTGCCAGCCATTTTCAGTCTCTGATAAGTTGTACCACGACTACTAGTATGTGGATGTATAGCGTATACATATATTTCCTGTTTAATTGAGGTCTGCATTGGATAACATTTCCCACTCTCCAGCAGATGGTGCTCTAGGACCGCTGTCAAACGCGGTTTAATCTTAACATCGAGTTGTGATTCAGACGATTAATGGATGACTACATTTTAATCACTTGGCATTTTTGTAAACTCTTGTGAAGTCGATAAGTTTAAGGGGTAACAACAAGTCACTGACACAGGCCGTTCATTTCGTTGCTGCATTCCAGAGTGCTTTTCTCCTTCGATGTCTTGAGGTTAATACACAGCTATGTTTACTCTGCACACTTGCAGAAATCAGTAAACTGTCCCTAAACTCTGTCCGCTACTTAACTGTGACTGTCTCATAGGCTCACCGAAGCTGTGTCTGAGCCAGTCGATGGCCTTTTATTATGTAAACGTGTTTTATTATTGGCTCATGTAAAAGTCACTCTTAGTTATTTATTCTCTATGCCCATGAATCCCCGCAAACACTCCGAGGGCCCCAATTAACTGGCTCTGCAATTATCGGCACCCAGGTCACCTTTCAGAATCGCCTCCAGTGCCCGCGCCGCCATCATTCCCAGTGCCCCGTTGACTGTCGGTGCCCACGTCAGGGGTCACCATCGCTTTCAGTGCCTCTGTTTACTGTCGGCACCGTCAGCTCTAGGGTCCGCGTCGTTGTCGTTACCCTTTGCCCCGCTAGCAAACACTCCGAGGTCCCCCCTTTGACGGTCAGCGCTAGTGTCACTTCCACTAACACTTTTCACTATCACTGTCACTTTTCACTATGCTCAAATGGTTTGCCTCCTTCCTCTCTGATAGATCCCAAATGATCAAAATAGCGAACAGTCTCTCAGCTCCTTTAGCGGTCAGTCAAGGTGTTCCTGAAGGCTCCATACTTGCACCCACACTGTTCAATCTCTATTTAGAACCGTTGGGAAATCTCCTGAGTAAATCCGGGATCCACTATCATCTATATGCGGATGACACTCAGATTTACCTTAAGGTGGCCTCCAATCACGATCTCTCCTTCCTTAGCTCTACTCTCGACTCCATTCAAAACTGGATGTTAACTCATCAACTGATCCTGAATCCCTCCAAAACAGAATTCCTCCTCCTCTCCTCCTCACTTTCTCATCCCCCAGTGCAATCATGGATGGATCAGATCAATCTAATGAACAATAAGCCCATCATTGTCGAGAGCGCAAAATCCCTTGGTGTCATACTCGACAAAAAACTCAATCTACTCTCCCACATCGACTCCATTGCAAAGTCTGCTCGACACCAACTGCGCCTTCTTTGGGGAATTCGTCGCTTCTTCCCGAAGCACGACCTTAAAACCCTGGTCCAATCGCTGGTTCTCTCCAGATTGGACTACTGCAACTCTCTTCTTACTGGCCTTCCCAAATCCCACCTTTCCCCCCTGAAGTCTATTCTCCATTCAGCAGCTCGTTTCATATATGGGGCCAAAAGAAGCGACCACATTACACCCATTTTATCCACCCTCCGTTGGCTTCCCATAGAGGCAAGATCTATCTACAAATCTGCATGTATCACCCACAAAGCCTTGCACTCCTCCTCCCCTCGCTACCTGGTGAATAAACTGAAACTCTCTGGGGGCTCCAGACCATCACGTAATGCAGAAAAGTTATTGCTTGAACCTCCCATTTTCAAGAAGGAAAGATCGATGGCCCAATCCTTTTCAGGCAACGCAGTGAGAATCTGGAACTCACTTCCGCCTCAGCTTCGGACCACCACCTCTTCCCAGGCCTTCAAAACTGACCTCAAAGCTCTCCTCCTTCAAAGACACTTCCAAATTTAATTCAAGCCCTCTATTTTCTGAAGGAAGTCCTTCCATTATAGGAAATTCTGTTCTCCATGCCTATAGAAGTGCCTTCCCAGGGTGTTTTTGTGTTTTGAGTGTCTGCCATTTAGTGCAGTTTTATACCTCTACATGTATTTTGTACTCTTTTGTATCATGCACACGGCACCTTTCCTTTTACAACGTATCATTTGCTACCTCTTTTATCTTGTTTGCTTTTGATACATGCACAACGGCCACCACTGCCTCATGTAACGTAACTATTGTTTTAGTGTTTTGAGTGTCTACCATTTATTGCAATTTTTTTTTTTTTTTTTTTTCCTCTACTCGTACTTTATTTGCTCTTGTAACCTGCACACGTCACTTTCTCCTTTCGTATTACCTCATGTAATGTAACGTTTGCGTTTGTAACAGGCTCACTTGTAATTCCTCTCCTCTTGTATCTTTACTTTGCCTATTGTGAAGCACTCTGACACCTTCGGGTAAAGTCCGCGCTATATAAAAACGCATTAAATAAATAAATAAATAAATAAATAAATAAATATCACTTTCAGTGCCCACGTCACTATCACAATGACTTGACTGATCACTGCTGGTGTTCATTTTCACGGATGCGTATTTCCAGTTTGTGTTATGGTGCAGGAATATCGAGCGACAGAAATGAATGTGAATTAATTTATTGCATCGAATTATAATTTGACACAGCAACTTCTGTCTGCCATGTCGAGATGCCCTTCAGTTTTCAGGTAAAGCGCAGTTTTTGATTTCGATTACTCGATGCGATTCTCTCTGGCTTTTTATTGATTACTGGAAACTATTGAGCAGTACCAAGATTTAGGTCTCCTTTCCCCTTTACCTGCGAGCCACATTAATATTAGTGAATTATTTTCTTAACTTCCATGAGGATATCGTCGACGAGATACTAATATCAGCAGGGATGTTCAGCATATTTCTTCCTGCGAAGTTGTGCTCCGTTCTCAGTTATCGCCCGTGGTGAATCTTGCAGAGCTTAAAAGGAAGTTGTTAAGTCTTTGCGAAATAATATTCCCTCCAATTCAAAATACGTGCACAATTTTTCTCAGCAGGGTTACCTTTTGCGGAGCTTTTCTATGCACATAGGGATTGAGGTGTAAAAGAACATGTAACTGAAAGATCTCTCTCGTGGATCCCATTAATCAGGCCATGCACAACAGAAATTGTAGTGTCACTTCAGATTTTCTTATAGAAGTAGCAAAGAGAAAACTTTACGACCTTCTTCAATGTTCAAAAACTTGAAACGCCACGAGACATTCGGTTACAGACTATTACAGGTTTTTTATGTTAGTTTATGCAAAAATATGCTCTTTAATTAGAATGAGATTTCACGATGTACATGTTTTTTTTTTTTTTTTTTCGGGCAATATTTTTTTCTTTTCATCCGGCTCTGTGGAGAGGTGTCTTCAGTACACAGGAGCTGCCTCCATTTTATTTGTGTGTTTACACTTTAGAGAAAGTACCGTCTTGTGCATATCAGACCTTTCTTCGCAGAGGAAACTTATCGAAACACTTCAATAAAATTTTGAGTAAATTGTAAAATAAAGCCAACACGTTTTAAAAGATTCTTTAGCTTTTCAGATTTTTGCGAAAAAAAAGCTTCATGATTTTGTACATCTTAATTGGAAAACGTTTTTAAACTGTGGACCTGCTTTTAATAGAGAAGGGATTTCTTGCATAAGATGCAATTTATCAAGCCAGGAACCTCCGGAGACTGTCAATTTTATTAAAGCACACAGGTGTTTAATTATGAGTCAAACTATCGACTGAATGTGATGTGAAAGCCCATGTGATGTTCGTAAGAAGTGGCTGCGTGGTTCACCTTTCCGGCCCTGGTGGCATCACGATGGATGGCTGTTAGGAGGACCAGAATTGTCTGCAGGGAGGGGGACGAGTGGGACGGTGCCATCCTCAATTTTCATAATTGATTTCAGAGAGTACACCATCACATGAACTACTGGGAGGAAGTCATAGTCTGAAATGACTAGTTTCAGATGCACTTACAGGCTATGTAAGCACTCATATGAGTTTGCTCTATGGCTAAATTAGTGCTGCAGACAAACGATCATATGTAAACCGCACACGTGATATTACTTTTGACTGTCAAGAAGCTGTTGTGTTTTATAGCATGTTTGACAATCGGGCGTTTCCAAGTTTTTTGGTAATATCCCACTACCTTCCAGGTGTCAATCAGTCGGACATTTAAGGAGGCATGGGAATAGGAAAGGACTTGTAGATCAGAGATCCTTGTACATGGAATTTCTGGTGTAGATAATTCAGCCACTCCTTCGGCGACTTCCTGGTAGGCTGTCTTTTATGTGCCATGACCTTCTGTCTTAGGATAAAAGATACTTCATTATCTCTTGTTGATCCCTGGGCACTATGTTAGAGCTAAGCTTGTGACCCCTGCCAGAGGATTTTAACAGTGACTATTATTTTTTGCCATCTCCCCTCTTTCCCCTCTTCCTAATCAACAACCCTCTCACTCACCCCCCCAACTCCCCAAGTGGTGGGAAATCAAAGACTATAAACGGATGTCCTTGGCATTCAGTGAGCTTACAGTAGTTTCTTGTTCTTAAGATTCCAGTGACAAGCCTTGTGATGAATTTCTTTTTACACCTCCCATGCACACAATCTCGAGCAGAAATGGGAGAGTACGCACATAAAATAGGAGAATGCACGCACCAATAGGGAACTACCAACATTGTTCAATCAGTGTGGCAAAGGTTTAGCACCTGGTCCTCACAGGGGTCGCCAACAGTTTCTGCCTTATGTCCTGTCAACAGAGTCTCCTTATTCTCATCTGGTGCACTTCTTTGCTTCAATGTTCTTTCATACCTGTAGCTGTCGTGTTTGTCAGAGTTGCGACTTGCAAGAGTGTGTCTTGGCCACAGAGACTCCTACATGACTGCTGCAAAGGGACATACAGCTTTTGCTACCAGGAGAAGCAGATCCAGGATGCCACAGAAAGTGTACCAACGTCTGTAACCTTGTAATCCTAATCCTCAAGGGAGCCAGCAGTCCATTTCACCAGTACCATGAGCTCTTCCCTCCCGCTCCTGTGAGCAGGCACTAAGGGCTGCCTTCTTCTCTCTGTCTGGAAGATAATGAGAGAATGAGACCTTCTCGCTCCATGATAACGATCTTGCTCAGGTTGGGCAACGGCAGAAGGTGTTCTGTCTTTAACAACTCCTGTATCCAACAGTAGTCCTCCTGACAAATTTAGTATCTCATGGGCCTTGTCATCCGAACATCGATGTAATGTCTTAGTTCACGGAGTAGTCGACCTACTACTTCTTCAGTAAAGCAACAGAATTCTTTTTTCTGATTTGGTAAGAGTCTGGGTCTGACTCTATACAAGTGCAACCAACACTTCTGCCTCTAATTTAGTCCTCCCTGGTCTGTTGCATAACATTTCCACTTGAAGTCAAAGGTGAGTATGAATAGCTGCCTCACAGGGCCTCATAATAGTTACAAAGAGCAGCAGTTGGGTTCAGCCCAACCACCTAAGTCATTCGAAACTGATGCAGCACTTAAACTAGCCTATGTCCTTCCTGAATGGATATTTGGGTAAGAATTGGGACCATTACCATAAGTGTATTCTTTAATGAAAGGAGTGGTAATTCTCTTGTGCAGTTACCTTTAGTTAGATTTTTTTCTATTTCTTTTTTGTTTCTTGCATCAGTCTTCAGAGGTGTTTTACTAAGACATGGGGCAATAGCACAAATCTAACAATCTTTGGATCACTGTTTGGTTTAATCATGCACTCCCTACCAAACAGAATAAGCATTCTCCTTTCCTGGCAGTCACACTTCACTATATTTTTGTCATTAGATCAAACATCACCTACCCCCACATCCCGCCTCTAAACTACGCATCATTCTTGAGATCCGCTTCTTCAGATACAGGGCTACCAGAAACAGCAACCCCTCCTTACCTGGCTGAGAACATAACAACTGGAGGCCATCAGTGTCGCACTGTGAGCCTGGACATTGTACGACTGGAGAGGAAGTGTTGCAAGAACTACTCGGTCTACTGGCCAGCATCTGGAGCAACATCTCTACCAACATTGGAACTGCTGCTGCTCTCATGTAGATCGTGAAGGAACAGAAGATATTCCTCTTCAGAGAACCCTACCTGCATCCACGACATGTTCAGCGCTGTGCTGCCCCCCCTTACCCCCCCCAAACCCCAGACCCCCTCCACACCCCATACCCTCTCCACACTAAGGTTCAGGATCTGTAGATATTGTGTTTGATGATTACCAATCTCGGCCAACAGTGATGTGCTTTTGAAGTTGAAAGGAGCATCCATGAATGTGGGACCTTTTAAGAGTCGAGATGTACACTGTGCTATGGAAACATCGGTGCACTACTGGTCAGAGTAAACTAACTAAATATAAAACATGCCGTGTAATATTCCTGCTATAATATTAAAGGAAACGAGGAGAGGCGAAAGACGGGCCAACGGTACTGATTAGGGGAAAAAAAAATCATAACAAACATATAATTGGGTGATGAAGTAACGTAAACAACTACAGGAAATTAGCAAAAGAACTTCAGGAGAATGAATAGGAGTACAATATTTGTATTTGAATAAAAATCCAGGAATATGTAGTTTGTGAGAAACAATGGCCAATGAAGGAGATAGATGGTATGAAACACAAGAAAGTTAATTAAATGCATCTCACAATACAATAAAACATATCTGGAAGTTCCTATGCAAAGGTTAAAGGATTCAGGAAAAAGGCATTACAAATATAGCAAACATTTGCAGAGTATACGAGATTATTTGTACTGGTCTCTCACCAAACTTAAAAATGAGGACTGAACACTGTTCCAAAGCTTTTAGATAGTTTGAAAATGGAAGCGATTAAAGAGAAAATGACGTGTATGGTATCTTTTCAAGTGTAATAATATGCTTTGTGATGCATGGTCCCTAACTTAGAAATGAGGCCATATCTAGAAGCTGATGGTGACCCCCCATCCCTCCCACCCGACACAGCACCAAGAAATAACTGCAGAAACGGCTAGACTCAGTACCAAGTATTGTGTGATGCTTCTCTTTGAGTGAGGGCCGCTTGCTCGATTCTACAGACGGGGAGAATCCTACCTCTGCAAAGAGAATCTCACCTCCTTTTAGACATAGGGAAACTTGGTTGACTTTCAAGTCAGATGTCCCTGTCAATTTAATCTGCAGAGCGGTCACCCAGGTTGTGCCTCGTGCCTCCTTTAAACACTTTGTGGGGGCTGCTGGGGCCACTACTGATGTCCAAATTGGTCAGACCACAGTTTTTATGTGAAAACATGTTTATTGGTATTTTACAGCACCGCATAGTACAAAGGCAGCTCATCAGATTATTTTACCGACTCTTGTACATCAGCGTGAATATATATTGGATATACACATACATCTGCATTGTCACTACTTACAGCTTAGATATTACATCACCTCGTATTGCGGAGCTTATCCAGTGTCTGTTGTGGTTAACCTCATTCAAACAACCCTGGTTATCCCTCTCCCTCCTGCCACTGCTCCATTGTCTCACATATTATTGCATATCTCAAGAAGAACTACAGAACCCCGCAGACCTTTACACTGCCTTATCCATAGGTATTGCCTGGAGCTCCCCTGAACTACATTAGTAGTCAACCGGTTCTTCTCCTCAATATCCCTTGAATATGCGGGAGCTAGGGGTGAGTCTGCTTTATATCCCTGTCTGCATTTGGGGCCATGAGGGTGTCAATAAGATTATCCCAAACCCGTACATTATCTACTTTCCCAACTCCTCTTTTCAGGTCCCTGTGCAGCACCGTGTCTTCCAAACCCGCCCACTTAATCAACTCTTCCTTCCATTTATTAAACCTAGGCCCTTTTGCTGCTTTCCTTTGCATCGCCAATTCTCGTTTAGCGGGGACCAATGACAGGTCTGTAAAGCAGATGGTTATTTTGCATTTTTTTAGGCTGAGGGAACACCCCCAGTATGCAATGAATGGAAGTACTGGGAATCTCCCGGAGGGTCACCTCATTAATATGGAGCATTATTACCTCCCAGAACCCAGCCAGAGAAGGACATGTCCAGAACATGTGATAAGTCTTAGCTCCGATTTAGCCACATCTCGAGCAGGATGCCATTGCAGATGGATCGAGTCTATTAATTTTACCCAGTGTAAGGTAGGCCCTGTGTAAGAAATAAAAGTTAATTCGTTTAAACACTGAATTACATGACACAGTAGGAGTATTCACCAGTATCTTATCCTAGTCAGCATCTGTGATGTGTGACAAATCAGTTTCCCATGTAGCTTTTAGGTCATCTAGTGGTATAACAACATCGTATGGCCTGATATTGGCATGTTACCACCTTGAATTGTCCTGTTGCAGTACCAAGCTGCTGGCAGCGGTGATATTCAGGTTCTGATTCTCCCATGCCCCAATTTTTGCGTACTACAGCTATCGCTGAGCAGTGTAATAAGAAATGACCGCCCTGTATCTCAAATTTGCCTGAAAAGCTTTCAAAGGGGAGTAACATACCATCTCTATAGAGATCTCCAACACTTGTGTCTTTGCCGGTCGCCCACCATGCCAGACCTCTCTGCACTTCTCCAGGGGCTATTCGCTCCAGCCATCTTAATGTTATATCAGGTGAAGAGGGGGCACAAGCGTGGGTCTTCTGAAGGCAATGGCGCCAGCATCTCTGCATCACCAGCACCTCCAGAGATACCTCAGGAAGGTGACGCTGGGGGACCATGAGTATGGACATAAGCTCTCTAGTGTCAGGGGAATCAGTGGTAGCCCCAGTCGTTGGGTGTAGGCTATCAAAAATCCATCTATTTAACCATTGCAGTTGCACTGCAAGGTAATATGTATCCATGTCTGGTGCTACCAGGCCCCCATCAGCTCCCTTAAGCCATAGGAGAGGCCGTGAAGGTCTCGGGTGATACCGTGGCTCTGGTAACCAGGAATAAGTGGGATTTTTTTCCAATTAATGAGGAGGCAGGAAGTCATTCCAAACTGCTCCAAAAGGCCTATCACCCCTGGGAAATACCGCTCTACATCTCGGAGGAAGAGCAGCATATCATCTACATATAATACTGCATAGTGTGTCTGTCCCTGAACCCGCACTCCTTTATAGTGCCCACCCGTGCACGCACTGCAGGCCAGTAGTTTCACTGCTATAGCAAACAGTAACGGGGAGAGGGGACACCCTTGTCGGGTTCCCCGTCCAACAGGGTAAGGATCCAAGATTGTCCTGCCAATGTGTACCCATGCCGTGGGGGCGGAATAGAGAGGTTTCGTCCACTGAATAAAGCTCGGACCCAGCCCTGTTCTCGCCATGACCTGATAAAGATAATCCCATCTCAGGCAGCCAAAAGCTTTCTCTGTGTCCAGCGCCATAACAGCCGCTGTCTGTTTGTCAAAGCAGACACCATATAAAATCGAGAAAAGCCTTCAGATATTAGTTGCGGTGTTATGTCCTGGAATTAAACCAGTTTGGTCAGTGTGGATTAGGGTGGTCATATGAGGGAGGAGACAGGTTGCCAATATGCGACTAAGTATTTTGTAGTCCGCGTTAAGCATGGACAGTGGGCGATGAGCATGGACGTCAGTGGGTGGGCGCCCAGGTTTTCAGGAGCAATACAACTAATGCCTTACAAGTGGACACCAGTAGGTGACCTGCTTTGTGAGCAGCTGTGTAGAGTTACTAATTTCAGAGCCAAAAAAACCCCATAAGAAGCAAAAACTCAATCTTTAATCCATCTGCCCTTGGCACTTTGCCACGCGCCATGGATTTGATGGGAGCCCTGACTTCCTGAATCATAATGGCTCCACCTCAGGTATCTGCAGTGTCTGGGGGAAGCACTGGGAGAATGACAGGGTTGAGGAAGTCCTCAAACGAGCAGTGTGTTATTGCTGGCAAAGGGGCATAGAGTGAACTCCTGGAATCTATTGTTGATGACCGTCTGACCATACAGAGGATCCCCGGTCTCCGATTCTACTTCCAAACTCAGAGTTCCGATCATTGGGGTGGTAAGCTATGCTAATAGGGGTACCGCCTTATCCTGCTCCACTTGCATGCAAGTGACATATTCCCGATGGCCAAAGCAGCGTAATATTTCAATGTGTTTAGCTAGTAGCTCTCGCGCTTCTAACAGTGGTCCCTTAAGTGATGCATTCCCAGGTCCCAACATCTACAAATTCTCAGCTCTTTTTCATGTTTTTCAACTTCAGACAGAAAGGTACGTCTGACCCCCCACTACTTCAGCTATGCATCATCCCCTGAATACCGTCTTGAACGCATCCCATTCCGTTAAGCAGGAGTACGTCCTGGTATAATCAGCAAAGTAATGGAAAAAAGCTTCCCCAAAGTATGCTTGAAGGCAGGGTCTTTCAGTGCCTCAATGTGGAGGCACCAGTCAGGGATACAAGTTCACTCCCGATCTTAATTTAGGGTAAGCAAGGCTGGATTATGGTCAGATGATGTATGACAGAGGTTCTCTGTTATGGACTGCGCCCTTAATAACTGGTGTGCATAGGAAAGTATTGAGGCGAACATGTAGTTCATGCATGCCTGAGAAAAAAGAGTAATCACATTATGGGATACAGTTGTCTCCAGACATCTACCAATCCCCATTGCGTTTGCCATGCCAGTCTTTGAAATTACGGGCTTTGCAGTGCACAGGGGACTCATGCAATGGCGGCTACGACCTATCAAGGACAGGGTTAGTAATACAGTTGAAGTCACCTCCTATTAAAATATGTTGTGTTAGAAATTGAGCAAGCACTCTGGAGAGTTCCGCAAAAATCTCCCCTGATTTATGTTAGGGCCATAGATTAGATTCCAACAATGGCAAGATCTTGCCCCTCCTACCTACTAGGGGCCACCACATATCTACCCTCTGAGTCAATAAGTTCCCTTTTTTTCTGGAAAGATACCCCTGGTCTCACCCATATCCAGGTTCCCCTTGCGAAGGTTGAATATGTTGTGGCATATATCTGGCCCCTCCAACGTTTATGTAGTGCTAGTGTCTCTGCTGTAGTGAGGTAGGTCTTCTGAAGCAGCACTACATGTGCGTCTCATCTTTTACGGTATGCGTACACTTACTACACTTAGACATGTTGTTAAGACCCCAAACATTCCAGGATATGAAGTTGTAATATGGGAGGGGGAGGTGGACATTGTGACATTCAGACCTTTCCAAGTAGTAGAGTGGGGCAAAGGTCACATCTCTGCCAGACAGCGCAAGGCTGGTCCCTATCACATGGAGCAATGGAACAGAAGTCAGTGGCACCCCTAGAATTCTGCTGTAAACTAAAACGACCCAAACAGCCCAACTCCAGGACTAGAAGTAAACTACTCCCCATCCAAATCAGTCTCATAACAACCAACATATGTGCATACACCACACACAAACATAGGGGGTTGCCGCCTGTTAGGGTGCTCCCGGGCTAGGTAAGTCACCACCAAAGTGTCGCATATGGTATAAACCACTTCTCAACAGACCCTGTAAAGGAAAGGAAAATAAGGTTAAACTGGAGGCAATAGAGAAGGATATTGCAGCGACAAGGATAGATCAACAACTAACTTTCCAAAGTCAATTTTCAAGTTAAGTGGAATAAATTCTATCAAACAATTTAATCAGAGGCACCAGGCGTGATCTCATGTAAAGATTCTCCTGAGGTGCCGAAGGAGACCAAGGACGTATCAGAGCCAGTGTCACATAGTGTCTCTGTGCCGTCAGGTGAAGGTGGAGCAGTGCTCCCTCTGCTGCTCAGGGCCGCCACCTCCTCCAGTACACACCAACCTTCAGGTCTCACCTGGAGTTGTGATGAAGCAGCACTCCGCATACGTTGGCATGCTTCAGAGGATGTTGCTGTCAGGATCTGTCTTTGGTCCCCTGTGTTCCTGCGCTATGTTGGGAGAGGAGATCTATCCAATCCCATACTGCTTGAGGTGAGGTGAGGTGAGGTAAAAAAGTCCACTTTATCAGGGGTCGTCACTCTTAAGCGTGCCGGGAATAGTATTGCATATTGTAGACCTCGTTGCCGAAGTCACTTCTTGGATACCATGAACAACGACCTCTGCTTCTGCTCCTCCTTGGAAAAAGCATAATCCTGTGGTTTTCAGTTAGGATCTCCTCATGCAGTTTAGCCTGGCTGAGAATACGGTCTCAGTCTTTATAGTGTAAAAGTCTTGTTACTACTGGGTGGAGCAGTGCACCAGGAGGTGGGGCCCGATGTGCGTGTTCTAGTGCCTAGAAGGGGAGCAACCCTTCTGAAGCTATTTCATCTCTGATCCATTTTCCAAAAGTCAGTCATGTTGAAACCAGAGCTTTCAATACGTTCCGGGAGTTCCATGACCCTGATGTTGTTCTGACAAGCCCTGTTTTCAGTATTTTCAATGCAAGATTCCAGGATCTTGACCCTCGTTTCCATGGAAGTCATCCATGTCTGCAATGAAGACAGTTCTGGAGTTAGGGTAATCCATGTTAAGTTCAGTGAATGACTCATTCAGCTAACCTTCATTGGTCGTCCCGTAGCAGGCACAGGTCCGTCACCACAGTATCTATTTTCAATTCTAAGGCCTCCCTAGATGCAGCAATGGCCTGAAGGATTGTATCTAGCATAGGACCAGGATGGTCAAATGCAATAGTTCCTGGGATCTCTACCTCTGGGGGGTGCAATGTTCAGCAAGGTCTTTTTCCCCTCTGGTGTTTTTGCCTATGGCAGCTGAGGCAGGGCCAAGTGGCGTGGTCCCCGAGAGGTCAGACTCCCCTCCAGAGCTTCTGCAGGATGCAGCACAAAATGTGCTGGATAGTGCCAGGGACAGCAGGGTGAGGGACAACCCCCCCCCCACAGATACAAGGCACACCCTGTGAATGCCAATTGTCCCCGTGATGAGCTGTGATGAGAGTAGGGTGCAATTCAGGTGTTGTAGTCCCAGATATCAGGTGCACCTCCACCAGACAGAATATTCAGGGGCGCCAGAGCACAGGCCTAAATGGGGGGATGGGAGCAATTTGGCTACCCCCAGTGAAATGATCCAGAGATCCAGCAGCCCTCAGTTAATGTAAAGATATCCAGTCTCAAATATCATTATACAGGACAACCTTACAGCCAGTCCATGATCCAGTCACTCTTTATGAAGTTTTACAGATGGTAGTGTGCGCCAATGGGCAAGAGTCATGAAGTGGTACTTCACCGCTCTCCTCTGTACCTGTACCCAGCTAGGAATCCCTCAGGGCTGCCTCTCCAGGCCCCCATGCAGGAGAAGCCCGTGTCTAGAGGCGCCCATACAGAGGGTCCAGTAACACCCCAGTAAGGCAGGGAGAACTGCTGCCCCTTACCTTCGGCTCAGTTCTGATGGTGGGTTTTAGTAGAAGCGTTGCACTGGAGGCATCAGATAGGGCAACCTCAGCAAGCTGTCCGATACGCTGTGTAGACGATGCAGATTGCAGTTGGGTTGCAGCAGACCGATCCACTAGCCGGGCCCTGAACCAACTCTCAGAAAAGGTAGACCGCCCCTGGACGAAGGGCCCGTAGTCAGCAGCCAAATGGGGGCAGCGCTCTCAGCCCCAGGGAGTGTGCCTCTGTCAGCATAGTGCCTGCCTGTTCAGAGATTGTGGCAGCAAGCTCACCCGTAAGTGCCCGACAAGCCCACAGCCCCTCCTCTCCCAGGCAGCACAATGGTTGGGCTGCACAGCAAGCTTGAGGCCATGATTAATAATGTGTGGCAGCAGCAGTTTGGCACCATCCAGTTCCTTCCCTCACATTTGTCTGAGCCATAAGTCATGAAGGGGTGCATCTCCTGTGCATGCCTGCCCCCACGCTGAGTGCAAGAGTAGGTGCCATGTTGAGAGGGGATGCACCAGTCGCTAAAAGGGGCAATTGTAGGTAGAAATTGGCAGCAGTCATGGCCACAGTAACGGGGCCCCAGCAACTTAGGGGATCTTCTGGTGCTGGTCAGTCGGGCCTGAAGCATTGGTTAAAGGCAGGATGGTTTCCGATGGCGGTGCCCGGCCAGGGAGCCGCTCAAAACATGTCCTGCACCATAGGTGTCAAACCACGGCCCCCAGTCAGACCACAGTTAAAACGTATCTGGCAAGACCTCATCTACGTTCTGGCTACAGTGTTTTCATGCTTAGAAAAATGTTTGATAGCAGTGGCGGCCGGCACTTTTAGGAGGGGGGGTTGGCGGGCGGGAAGCACACTCTTTCTTTCACACACACATGCACCCATCGCGCATCCATTAACAACACTCATCAACATTCAAACATACACACACACACACGCACCAGTCATTTAAAAAGATCACACACACACTTACCTTCAGCCTCGGAGTTCCCAGGAGGGTTGGCACTGCTGCCTTCCCTTAGGTCAGCCAGCGAGGGAAGGCAGCAGTCCCATCTTCGTCACAGAGTGGGATGGGGTCAGTGAGACTGCTGACCCCTCCCCACTCTGTGACAAGGTGTCCCTGGTTGACACTCGCCCTGGGCGCTTCAGGGCTGAAACCTGAAGCGCCAGGTCGAAGTCAATGGGTGACGCTTCCCTCGTCACCCGTGGGAGGGCCTCGAGGCACCTTTGCTGAGCCGAGGAGGTCACGCCCACAGGAGCTCTGACCTCTTCAGCCCAGCAGAGTTCAGCTCCGGCAGCCAGGAGTCTGTGCAAAAGAGTGTCTGTCAGGCTGACCTTTGTTCAGACTGACCGGCACTCTTCATGAGGGGCAAAAGGTGGGAGGGGGGTGGTCCCTCCGCCCTAAAGGACGGCCCTGCCTGTCTGATAGTTCGGGACAGAGAGCTAAAATGCAGAAAATAAGATTAAAATACTCATTGTATAACTCTTGTACTGTTGTTTGTTCAGCACCCTTGTGGTATACCATCAACTCACCTTCCCTTCTGCATGTTTACAGGCATAAGTCATTAATGTAGTGGGGCAATGGAGCTTAGGTAGTAAAGCCCTAAGGGCTGTGGAGACTGGTTGGGGATGCCTATGCCTAATTTTTAGTGGCAGAGCGTGAGTTTCACTGCAATCCTTACAATCCAAGGCTTGTCCTGTAAGTAAGCCTGAGGAAGACTATAGGACCAGGACTACAGAAGTATGGTTGAATAGGATACAAGTAGACAACAAACTATCAAATAAGTGCCCTTAGTAAAGTGGTTGAATTTTACTTCTATCTGGAGCCTGTTTCAAATGATCACTCTTGTTTCTTCCTCCTTACAGTTCTTTCCATACATTCTTCTCTTTGTGGCCATCCTCTTGTACCTCCCATCTCTGATTTGGCGCTTTAGTGCTGCTCCACATCTTTCCGCGGACTTGAAATTCATTATGGAAGAGCTGGACAAGGCCTACAACCGGGCCATCAAAGCTGCCAACACCCTCCAGGGAGGTGACAAGAGGGACGGAGGCAGCATCTCTCCTGTAATCGAGAACCTTGCTCAGAGGTACGATTTTACGCTTTATCTTCTTTTGGAGATGTAAGTTTAACATTGCATAGTGTTTTGAAACGTCTCATTTTAAATGAATACACTGCTTGTTTCCACAGGTGTTTCTAATGAAAACGTAAACCATGTCAGTGGCTTCCCGAGTTTACATTAGTTCTTGTACCGTATTCAGATTCATCGTGGGGCTGTGCCTAATATTTTTGTTAACTCTACAAGTTTGTACGTGGTAGACTGTCTTAATTTCACAGTTAAGTCAGGTACACGCGTGACGATTTTCAAACGGAGACCTGAGTTACGGTTTATAAAGCAAAATATTCAGAGTTCCACTCAAGAGTCATTGGATCTCACGTTTTATATCACAACTGTTAAAGCACAGGTGACCTAGAGCAAGGCGATGGGGGCCAGTAACTAAGACATTGGCTTGAGGGTCGACAGCCTTGGTGGTAAGAGCCCCTCACTCTAGTCCCAGAATAGTGTAAAAAATGAGCTAGATCCATTTCCCTTGAAGTGAAAAAGTAAAACATTGAGCATGTATGTAGGTTTTAATAAACCCTAAACATGGAAATAAAATCCTTACTTCTACAACAGAGAAAGTAATGCTAAAAAACACCTCTTGAGGTGCAACCTGTGTTCCATAAACAACAAGAAGTATCATTAGTCAGGTCAAACCATCAGCACCAAATAGATGAAGCAAGCAACCTCTTTAAAACCTATTGAGATCATAAGACAAGTACCCAACCCACTTTCTTCTAAAAAAAATACAGAGAACAAAAATATTGGGGGGTATCAGTGAGGCTTCCATACAGGCAGGATAAACACCACCTTTCAAGTAAGTATCCATGCTGCACAAAACAAGCTGGTCTCCACATCCTTCTAGATTTCTATACATTTGCCATAGTTGTCAAGGTACACTCCTTAATACCCAATATCCTTAATGGACAAGGAGGGATAATTCCTCACATCGTTCTATGCATGACTTTTTTAAAAGTATATATCTAAGTCATGCCAGGATGGCGGCTGTGTCTATGCTATTTTCTGTACTCCTATTCTTTTCAGTTTATACTGGAACCTCGCTGAGCATTTCTTGGGAGCTCAAATATAAGAATCCACCAACACACAGACAATACCCCGTTGTATTTCGAAATAACTGCTGAACAGGCATCACTCCGCTGGAAACAACACAGAATTGGAAATTGTAATACGACAACTGATCAGGTCATAAACAAATTCAGTTTTTAGTCCTCAAACAACGCATCATGATCTGGCTTAAATCTTCTTAAGTGTAAAGCACCTCATCCCTGAGTTTCTTGTTTTCCTGCCAACTACACCTTCACCTTCCTTTGTAATGCATGGTCCAAAGAGCACATTTATTTTTCTGTTTTCTAGGAGCCTTAAGAGTCTGTAATAGTCTCCTGCTACAGTTGTAGTAGCCTTTATCAGACCTTTGATGGAGGTTCAGACTAGACAACAGACTTGTACTTGTATCCCGCAGAATATCGCGAGAGCATTGCGAGTGCAGTGGGCCTGTTTCAGCACCAAAGAATAGTTGTCAATAGATGCAATAACTTTCTCAAAGTGGGGTTAACTCTATGTTAAAAACTGATAGTTAAATGGAACCTTCCAGTCACACATTTCTGAGGTTTATCTGCATTTCACTAAAAGCACTTGCTCCTCGGTTTATCAAAACAAATTGGGTACATGGTAATATAATTGTGGGTTAAGTAGTTCAGAGTTTGTCCATGCCTTCTGCTAAGACAGGCACCCCATGCGGTCCTTCGATTCCTCCCCAGGTTCTATTACACATGCTCCTTCCGCCTGATATTGCAGCACTGAGTTATATATTCCGTGCTCTCTCTACTCCATCTTGCCCTTCGTTGGTCACCCTATCCGAATTTCGACGTACCCATACAGTACCAGGCAACAGATTAGGCCTACAATCCCCAGTTTGACTTTTTTTTATAGAATTTCTCAACCACCTTAAGTTCGGATGAGACTACATAGAGCCAACCAGTCTGACCTCTGGACCCCCATGGTTCCACTAATCCATACACAAGCTTCCTCCTGATAATGGAGATAAAGTTTACAAGCTATCGTGCTTTACTCCTCTAGAATCTATACTTCTGATACTTTGACATACGGTCATATCCTACAGCAGAGACCTGTCATAGAATGAAGCCACATCAGTCCCACATCCAGAAGCAGTTGACAGTGACCATAGCTTCCTAAAAAAACAGATTGGATTTTGGATTTGACAGGGCAAGCCAAGTTTATGAAAGTTGGGTTATAAACTCTGCAAATTGTAAGATATGGTGATACATGGTTAGCTTTCTGTGGGTTTTATGGTTGCATTGTCTTTTTTGTCTTTTTACGTTTTCTCCTGAGCTAAAATTGAACCGAAAAGAAACCCTTAGAGCTTACAATATGAGTGCCTCATATGCTTCAAAAAAGATTTTTACCAACGAGCCAGCCTACTTTGTTTGGGACAGTCTTTTGAACATTCCCACCACCCCTGTGATAAGCTAACACTTTTTTGACGAAAAAAAATACTAAAACCCGTGGCAGCCGAACAGTTGTTTTTTTGATCGAAGCTAGAAAGGTGTTTGTGAGACTTTGAAAATTCGAAATGCTGTTCTAACCAGCTGCACCTGGAATAATTCTTAGAAACTGCTAAATCCATCTCTCTGGGGTTCCCTTTGGATTCTGTCCCTCCTAGGATTTTAAGTGAAATGTGCCTTTCTTTGGCTAATCCACTTCTGGCTATTTTTACAAAATCTTTGTCAGAAGCTTTGTTACCAGCAGATGAAGAAAAAAAAAGTGGAAAAAGGCATTGATGATTCCTCATGGGAAAACATTTTAACAGACAGCTGTCATCAGCTGTTGTACTCTACTCAGTATGACTTTTGTCCTTTCCATGGCACTGACAGTGCCTGAGTCTCGGTATTGGATGACTTCCGTTTTCGATACAGTGCCCTATACCATCTTTTCTTCAAGCCGGGCAGATCCCTGCATCAGAGGAAAAGCTTTGAACCGGTCTTACTTAGAAAACCTGCTAGGCAGCTCATCTCCCACCTTTTCAGTCAGAATTCTAAGTCTTGGGTCCAGGTGTTGCCCAGTCATCTGCCCTGAGCCTGACTGCTTGGCACAGCAGATTAGATCTTCTTTTTTGGGGGAGAAAGGGGGGTGTTTCTAAAGTTCATGAACTGTGCGGATGACCAACCGTTGATTATATCAGTTTACTGCACAGTGTTTCATCCCTTTGACGCCTTTGCTCATGTATGAAGAAGATCTTTTCCTGGCTACCCTGAAAACGCCTTGAAATTCAATGGAGATAACACGGAAATCATTCGTTCTCTCTAGAGGTGTTTACAAAATTTTCTGTCCGATTTTTGGCCGATGTTTGGAGACTGTATGCCTTCCATTTTGGCCTCATTTTGGAATTTGGGTTTCCGTGTGGACGATGATGTATGAATAATTAGCCATGTAAATAAACTGTCATCGTCCTGCTTTTCTTTTTTGCGCCTTCTACGCGAAATACTGCCGCTCATACTCCTACTTTGGTAGTACAGGCGACAATCCTAAGAAGTCTGGATTGATGTAATTCTTTATTTCAGGTTGACCAGGCTATTTTGTGAAACTGCTTTATTGTATTCCAGCCGCTACTGCCGGACTAGCCTTGCCACGCCCATGATGATCTTCTGTGTAGGGCATCCTTGGTGCTTTGCACTGGCTGCTTTTGCCTAAGAGGAAGCTGTTTAAAGCGCTTTGCTGTATGTATCAGGCCGTCCATGAATCGGGCCCATTGTATCTCCAGCAGTTTGAACGGTACATACCAAGACGTTCTCTGAATTTCACGGATGCAAATCTGGTTTTATTTCAAAGTAAAGGCTAGATTGGGCAGGAGGCAGAGGCTTCTCAGTTAGGACTACCCACCTGCGCAAAGGCCAACCTCCATCACAGCAATCCACATATTAGTTAGCATTTAGAAAGACTTTAAAAACTGGTTTTACATATTCTGGGTCATTTGCAGCGTTAATTTTGTTTGCGGTATAGGTAACAGTAGTGCTCGATAAATTTCTCAATAATGCTAATAATCCTGATGATGTCTCTTTAATAAGTCATGTACACCGTTAAATAATAATACTTACTTTGTTGACTTCTGATATATATATAGTTTTATTATTTTCATGCTTTGCACGACTGTATTGAAAACTGAACTAACGGGTTCTTATAAAAAAATAAATTGACATACTAGCATTACTAAATCTCACAAATGTGTCCATGTCGTACCAAATGAGAATTGCGTATCCCTGTATAATTGTTTATTTTCTTATTTCTTTAGTTTATGGGAGATCTCAGAAAGCCACTTTAAATATCCCCTGGTGGAGCAGTATCTGAAGACGAAGAAAGGCACCCGGAATCTAATAATCAAGTATCTCTTCTGCCGATCGCTGACATTCTTCGTCATCCTGCTGGCATGCATCTACTTGGGATATTACATCAGTGTGTTCTCCTTGACTGATGAATTCACCTGCAACATCAGATCTGGGATTTTAAAGAATGACACCTCGCTGCCTGCATTAATTCAATGCAAACTTATTGCAGTTGGAGTCTTCCAGCTTCTCAGCTATATTAACTTAATAGTGTATGTGCTTCTGATGCCTTTGGTCCTCTATACCATATTTAAGCCGTACAGGAAGAAGTCTGATGTGCTTAAAGCATATGAAATTCTACCTACATTCGATGTACTTCAGTTCCAATCGGAGTTTTACGATGACTTGAGTATTTTTCTCCTGTACCTTGAAGAAAACATCAGTGAACTTAAATCCTACAAATGCCTCAAGGTTCTAGAGAATATTAAAGGTAGCGGACAGATATTTGACACAGTGCAAATGCTAACCAGTTTAGGAACGGTAAAGACAGATACCGTGGATGGCAAACTTAATAACATTGAGCAGAAAATTGGAACAGCTTGTGAAAATGAAACTGAGCTGAAAGGTAAGTTGTAAGATGAAGTGTAACAGTGGTGAAGGAGGCTGCCAAGAAGTGTTGGTCTTCTATGCATTGTAATAGAATAGCAAATTGAACCACTAAGCCTACGAGTTCTATTAATGTATGTCTCTGTTACACCCCTAGCTTTTACTCCTTCAAACTCATTCTACACTACAGAAGGTGTCGTTAGCCTCTACAGTGGTAAACTGCAGTAGTGCATCTCCTTTCTCCTTATTTGGTTACTGAAGTTCTGAAAGCTACTGTGCAAAGTTGCTAGCATCCTAGAGGGCAGAATGCTGCAGTACTGTTCATTGTCGATCACCTATGCAGAGCGTGTGGAAATGGACTGGTAATCTTCCTTTGCCCCAGTGGTGTTATGTGACCTACACCTATGGCTTGAGGACTTAAGTATTATATTCCTGATATAGAATTTTACTCTTTGTCACGATTTACTCTTTGCCACGAATATCAGCTAGAATTCCGGTAACTGTTAAAGTGCTGACCTTACAGGCTTCTTCGTTTTTTTTCGTATAAGTTGCCCAGCCGATCACTAGCACATCTTGTTTTTATGTCCTTTTAATGGCCATCATTTGTTTCTGCCATTACTGTCTAGTGAAGGTTTCTGTTGATCAGATGCAGATGGTTTCTCTAGTTTCGGCATATGGATTTTTGGATATTAGACAACGTGCACACTTCCAATGGACAAAAAGCAATTTTGCTTGTTAAATTAATGTCAACTGAAATCAATGACCATTTAGACACCAATAACATGCCCGAGGGTGCATGTGGAGTTGAAAGAATTGGCAAAAGTTAAGTAGATTTGTAAAAGTAAATAAATATGACACCAGACAGTAATTAGAGCAGCCCCACTCAGGAGGGAGACACCGCAGACTAATTGGATTCAGGCTTTTTCCTGTATCTCTCAGAGCTTTTCATCTCCCAGGGGCCCTCCCTATTTATATAATTGCTCAGTTAACCACGGGCAAACGAGGCTGAAACATAATACAGGGATCTCTACAATAGGCAATGTATGACGTGGGAGATCACATTAAAGGGTTCATTACGAGTCTGGTGGTCCCAACCACAGAACTGTCAAACTTGCAGGGAGGACGCCACCGCCATGGCCAACCTCAGTCCTATTACTAGGTTTCCACTGGGCCGACGGGTGTAAACATTGAACTAGAGTGTTACTGCCGGTCAGATCGGCAGGAACAGTGTTACAAGAGTTACTTGCCGAGTGTTATCTCGTAGCACAGAGGGGGCCAACCAGCACCCTCGAAATGCGGACTGTTTGCAAAGCAAACAGTGCGCTTTCCAATGGTGCTGGGCTGAGCAACCTGCAGCACTTGTTCTCCGCCAGCCCTTTTCATGGTAGGGAAACCGCCATGAAAAGGCTGGTGGAAAACAAGGTTGTATTCAGCCAGGAGGTGCTGAGTTCAGCTCAACCCTGGCTGACTGCAACCAAGACCGCCGTCACCACGTCTGGAACAATGTTCCTGGTGGCGACTGCAGTCTTTAGGTGAGTCCGCCTGCCAAACTTGTAATGTGGAGGTCAGACGGCCACCGCGAGGCTGGTGGTCCTGTGACCGCCATCCTCATAATGAGGCCCTAAGAGTTTTACCACACTACAAGTGGAGTTCCAATTACATAAACTGCAATTTTGCAAAGTACCTGCAACTCAGGCATGCACTTGAAGGAAATCCTTTTGCCCCCAGATTCTAGAAGAGTTAGCCTCTTTAAAGCCAGGATCTTATTGAGATGCCTGGAGCAGGGAGCTATCTTCGAAAAAAAAAAAAAAAAAAACACTAATATAAAATACTCCTAGTACTTTACATGATTTGGGGTACAAATGGAAGTAAGACTTAGCAAAGCTTGACAAAGCAAACTGGAAAGAGATGTTAAGAGTTCCACAAACTCTGACACTAACGACCAGACTGCGGTGGATTCAACTGTACCTACATAGCGTGCAGCTCAAGAACATGGGAAGGACCCAGTCCACGGCCCATTTACAGGAGAAACAATTTACAAGGCCCGGGTAAGTCTGTGTAAATATCATAAAATCTGGGTTGCTGGTGAGAGCACTTCCAAATAATGACAAAGTAAATTAAATTAAACAACTTTGTCAGTATGGGTGCATCTTAAATCGAACTAACTGATTATTTGGTGCAAGATCTGCAACCCCAACATGTGTTGATCTGCTAATAACTAATCGCCACCAGAACTTATTGTTCAGGAATTGCATGTTTAGTTTTGGTTCTATAATACATGAAAATGATGAAAAGATTAGCTATAAAAAAACAAGGGTAAAACCAGACCTGTTTTGACTGGCAATTGGTTCTATACCTCTATTCTTTTCTTCCGTACACTCGTAACATTACACTAGTAGGTGGTGTAGCCGGAAAGAGCTCCACACCAAGGGTTTGTCCTGGTAAATGTCCATGAACGTTTTTAAGCACTGCAGAAAGGTGATGACCGTGAACATAGGGTCCTAATATCCATGGTTCATTCGGTCTTTAATATTTTTTTTCCAAAGGCACTTAATAAAACAATTTCTAGTTCTTGTATGACAACATTTTAAAACACCCTCCCTGGGTTGTGGTAGAGTGTATAATAAGCTAAACTCAAAATACCCATAGTGCTTCTATAAAACCTCTGCATTCCTATCACAACACTGATTCAGGAGGTCTCTTGACTGCTCACCCACTCCACCACAACTTAGTTATGTTGGCGACCTTCCTTTCCCTGAGGGCTTCCACAGAGAGCCAAAACCATTTCCCCTCATTCCTTCCTGCGCTGCTGCATGCCACCTTCCAAGATTCTGTGGTGAATCGCTTTCTAGCTACCAAATAAGCTCCTGAGCCCGCCTTGTGGCACCTGAGTGCGCCTTAATCTCGTCTACGTCCCCCACACATGGGCTGTTGCTGACAGACTACCTTATAGAGAGCAAGGGTACATTGAAACTACAACTGTCTCCCTACATGGCTCATGCAAGCCTCTGCAGCATGGTTGCTCCTGGCCAGATGTTTCTTCAGGTGGCGTTCTCAACACTTGAAAAGTTCTCAAGCCTTCCTGTCCAAAGGAACAGCTCAAGAATACTCTATCTAAAGATAGGTTCTGCATTGGAGACCATTGCTGTGAAACCCGTGCCCCTTGTGTTGGTCCATGTGACTTTCATGGAAGGAAATTCGGTGCATGAACTAAATATCTTAACCCCAAATGTCAGAAGTATTAAATAGTTAATTTTGAAAAGCCAGAAGAATTCTGCCTCTTGCCCTCCACATACTAGATCCATACTATCGTAATCTGATGATTTAAAGTCCTCAGTGTTATTGGTATGCTGCACAGAAGATCTGACAGTAGGTAACATACACTTTTGACTTACGCAAGTGGCATTCTTTCTGTGGTCCTTGACTTTTTGTTGTAACCAAAGAGAACATACTTCCAGCCTCTCTGCTCATGACTTCTAAACACCTAAAACAAGTTGCTCATGGAGTTGTCTACACAAATCAGGGCTTCAAATTTGCTACTGAGTGGACCATTGCAGTTACGCTGGGGACTAATAATTCCAGCATAACTACAATTACCAGTTGAAAGTGCAAAAAATACAAACCCATGGCATCGGAAACACTCTGTCAGAGTCTGTTAGTTGGCAAACAATCTATCCAAAGCCTATCTCAAAAAGGTTCTAATCCCCAAATATCAAGGTAGTAAAAAAAAAAAAGTAATAACTGTTGGGTTTTTAGTAAGAGTGTTGTCAAGCGCCAAAATGGGTAGAATCCATGACATCAGCACATTACACGAAACCGCTTTTATTATCGATTATATTTGGTGCCACATTCCATTTATCTCATGCTTCGTTATCTGCCAGTAATACATGAAACCTTTGCACTGGAGGTATACATGTTACGTGAAGCCAGCTATGCAATTCAAGGGAGATATTTTGTGTTTACGCTTTACCTAATGGTGAATTCT
The DNA here is from genome assembly GCF_031143425.1 of Pleurodeles waltl. NCBI lineage: Eukaryota > Metazoa > Chordata > Amphibia > Caudata > Salamandridae > Pleurodeles > Pleurodeles waltl. The sequence goes on along the minus strand of NC_090447.1, from coordinate 1,387,909,124 downwards.
CTGAACAGATTACTAACATCAGCAGATTGCTGTTGACTTTGAAAAATAAGTTGTCCGTTATTGCCATAAATCTCCTCTGTAATACGGTTCAAGCGCATTGTAGGGTTGGTGTAACAGTCAAACCACTGGTCTGGACCCAAGCACTGCATGGCCTGCGTGGCAAGTGTTGAGTTTTTTGCTTGAGGCTCGTAGGATGTGCTGCAGTTATGTCACTGCAAAGTTGTAGCTGCACTTGTATAAGTTGTAACCCAGATGGTAGCATGTGACAATATTGTTATCCAAAACATCTTTTACAAAAATTACTTTTCAAAAACATATGCTACTATAATATCTTAGAGCAAATTAATCATTGCATTCTGTTGCACAAGAAAGGAGGCTTAGCTTGAGATATGCTGTTGTAATTAGGCAACACTTTTTCACAAAGTAAAATGTATTAACTTTCACTTGAGAACATTTGTGCTTAATTTTAAACCTATATTATGAATATTTTGGAAGGCTAAATGATATATATAGGTGTAGAAAGAGGTAAGATACATGTGTATTTAAAACATAAAAGGGCTTAAGGGAGGTTTGTGGGGTCAAGACCCCCAAAAACAGATAAACAATATAAAAGCAAAATCATATATAAATTAAGAGGAAGTTGGGTGGCTAGTACCCCACCCCTAAATAAAATAACAAAAAAATAATAAACATGACGGCAGAACAATCAATACTATAATGTTTATTCACACCACCAGAGACCACTGACTCATTTTGACCCAAATGCTTTTCTTTTTATAAAAAAAAGTGAATTAATTAATTGTTCAGAAAAACCAAAGTGCTTTGGCTCAATATTCGAGACTTAGTTGTGGTTGGTGTTGCCTTGTCAAAATGACATAGATATACACCTTTCATAGATAGTGAAAAAACACTATCAAAACAACAGTGAAAACAGACATCAATAATAAGTGCCTGCTTCAAACCTGCCGTTACAGAATGCATTTTAGTATTTCATTGTAATTCACCACAATATTTCTTTCTCTAGAGCTTATGTGTAAATAATAAATACAACCTGCACAATCGCTGACCCACCTCAAGATCACAGTTTCATAATACCGTAAACATCCGTCTCTCAAAATTCTTGCTATTTTAGTACACATTTTTCTTATTTTATATTGAAGTCCTCTTTCACTTTTAATTTCTTTTTAGACGTGCAAATATAACTCATGTTGAACATTCGATGATCCTCATTTAGCTTGATCATATGCAAACTATATAACCCAAGTGGGTAAAGCTTTATCTTAAGAAACGTTGGTACCCTTGAGGATAGCTTCTTGCTGTCAACCAGAAGATCGAAATTCATAAAACGAAATTTGGTCAGTATAATACACTACATGGAAAAAACGGTGTTCTTGTAAAAGATGATCTTGAAAAGTGAATTTTGCTGAAAATGTTTTGGAAAACGATGGTATCACCCAGAACCAGTCGGAAGGGTGTACAATAGATGGAGCTGCGCTTGTAAGGGCAAACCTTAACCCTACTGTCTGATGGATGAGCGAACTGTTTCAGCTTGTGTGATGAGCCTGAATTTTGGGTCTGTTGTTTTGGAATAATTAGTATTGGAAATTCTTTACTCCTGCTGCTTGAAACAAGGCTTTCTGAACTTAAGGTTGGTTCAGTGTGAATGTGAGGATACTTTTTTGGCTGACGTTTGTTTTTCTTGTAAGAATATCAGTCCTGTGTGATGGATGGTTTCATTTGCTATGCTCAGCCTTTAAGGAAATTCATCTTGCTGCAGACAGCAGGCGGAGAGCTTGTAGGGTTGGGGTGGTGTGAACCCAGATGCTGAGCTGTAGAGTCTGTCTGATGAGCACATTCTGGATCTACTGGGGCCAGAAGAGCGCGAAAAGTGTGGCCCGAAGTCTTAGCAGCCCACTGGCAGGAGAGTACCAAGGGGATGGTAGGCTGTACCTTCTCTTTGAAGCCAATATGTGGAAAATGTAACACAAAATTTTAATGGTGAAGAATGAGGATTTGGTCACTTGATCACCTTATGGAACAAAGGGAGAATGGGTGTCCATGATCATTCCCAAGTTCCTCAGTTTTGTGTGGTGTTCCAATATGTAGAGTGCTTCTATGGGAACGTATTATCAAGTTTTCAGTTGTGAAGTACAACAGCTTCTAGCCACATCATTCTAATTAAGGTGTTTATTCCCCTAAGTGTGACTTAGGTGTTATACCAGAGGTGTGCGACATTAGGAAGGCAAATGGGTCACCATTTGTTTAATAAAAACATGGGACATATGCAGAGTGTCTAGTTTAAAAAAAAGCAAAAAAAACCCACAATTTTGCGAAGGGCTAAGTAGCCCCACTGCACCCTCGTCACCCATCTACAATGCCTGGCATGGTCTTTTGGCGCCTTTACCCAAGCAATCCAACACTGTGGGAGCAGTACAACTTTCGCTTTTGTAGTAACGTACGTGAAACAAGTAAGTTTGAAGCAATTTATTCTCAGTACCTGTAATAGCCCTGCACACCATGAAACGTCTCGTCCTGTCTCGGCCTCAGCTCCGACTGCCGATCAGGAGATTTCCATTCAGAACCTTGTACATAACATTTCAGATTAGCCCATTACTACACATCTTCCCTCTGAAACATTTTTGTTTTTATACATATAAATATAATACAAACACAGTAATTCTATTAAAGATAATGCATTTCACTACAACAACTCGTAACGCTATTAATGATAATACATTTTACTACAACAACTCCTAGTACTATTAATATGTTACTCAGTATAACCTCTAGCATTATCAATGTACACAATCTCTCAGGTTCATTGGTGTTCTGATATTCCTTCCAAACCTTCCCATCCTGCCTCCTGAATTAATGCCTCTGTTCTCACTCTCAGTTCTCGCTTCATTCTCTCTTCTCGCTTCACTACTCCCCACTTCTCTTCCAATAATATTTCCTTCCCAAGTATCATCCATCCAATCATAATTCCTCAATCTGCCTCCATCACACGCATTCTTACATTTGGCCAAACAACTCCGATGCCACACCTTCCCATCACTCAATCGTGCCGAATTACAAAATAACTCTGTAACTTCCAATGGTTCACTAAATTTACTTTCACCCTTGCGTACCTTACCCTTTTTTTTTTTATTCTTACCCACTCTCCAACCTTCACGGGTACCAATTTCACATTCTGGTTCCGGTCATAATTCATTTTGTATATCCTTTTTGCCTCCAATAATTTTTTTTTGTTACATTTTCCACAGACCATTCTGAAACCTTTCCTTCCCGAATCCACGCACCTTCCTTACTCATGGGTTCCCTACCTCTCATAATAACAAATGGACTCTTACCAGTACTGCTACTGGGTGTTATCCTGTACGCCCAAATCATTTTGAATACTTCTTTTTCCCAATTCAATCCACTACTAACTGCCAATTGTATTGTACTTTTGAATACACGGTTAAACCGTTCAATTAAACCATTGCCTTCTGGATGATATACAGAAGTTAATTTGTGAACTATACCATTCCTTTGTAGAAAATATTTGAAAGTATCAGCGATAAATTGAGGACCATTATCAGAGATCACACTCCTCGGTAAAACTTCCTTCATAAACAACTTATCCTGAAACCCCACGACAACCTCACTCTGCACGTTATCTGTGATCTCCACCTCCGGCCATTTAGAAAAGTCATCCATAGCTACAATAACATATTTCTTTTCGCCCTGTACATTTTCAACCGGTCCCATAAGGTCAATACCAATTTTTTCCTGTGGCGTATTTGGGCAAGACACAGGAATCAATGGCGGATTAAAAGTTTTTCGTGTCTTAGCTGCATTCTCACACAGAACACACTCTATTACTAGTCTTTCCACCTCAACATCCAAACCCGGCCACCAGTACATGTTCTTCACTCTCGCCTTGGTCTTGGAAATACCTAAATGCCCTTCATGGCTTACTACCACTATCTTTGCACGTAACAACTTTGGAGGAACAAACCTGCCACACACTCAAGAGTATATTTTGCTCTTCACTGAGTTCATTACGAACTTCCCTAAAACTCTGTTCAGATTGACTGAGGAATGTTTTGTTCAGCCACCCTGAACGCACATAGGTCAACACATTCTGTAATTCATTGTCAGCCTCCATGGCCCTTTTACATTCAATCATGTTGACTCCATCCTGTCCTTCATCAAATAACAAAGCAACTTGCTCATCCTCCACAAACCTTTCATCACATTCTTTCTTAGGATCACAAGGTAATGGTAACCGACTTAAAAAATCAGCTACCCTATTCTTTGCTCCGGGTATGTACTGTACTTCGTAATCAAAATCCAGTAGTTTCACAGACATCCTGGCCAGTCTCGGAGAAGCATTTTGTAGCCCCTTGCTAGTGAGAACTTTTGTTAAAGGTTTGTGATCGGTTCTCACAATCACCCTGAGTCCCCATATATATTGCCTGAAATGTACTAAACTCCATGAACACGCTAGCATCTCTTTTTCTATTACAGAATATTTAACTTCCGCTTCCGTCAATGATCTTAAAGCGAAACCAACGATCCATTCTTCATTCTCATTATTTCTTTGAGATAAAACCACTCCTATCCCTTTAACACTGGCATCAGTAGTGATAAAAGTTTTACTTAAAGGATCAAAACCTTTCAGAAAAGGAGCCTTACTAATCTCAACCTTCAGTTTATCAAATTCCTCCTGACAATCTCTGGACCACACTAATTTAACTCTAGTTTTCAGTAACTGTCTTATGGCAAAAGTTTTTTCTGTTTTTTTTTTTTTTTTTTTTTTTTTTTTAATGAATTTCGAAACAAACTCCACCAAACCTAGAAAATCTTGCACTTGGTCCTTAATAAGTGGAACGGGTGCCATCAAGACAGCATTCACCAATTCTTCCTTTGGTTTTATGCCATCTTCACTAATCTCATGACCGAGATACTTAACGCTTCTGCAAGCAATTTTGCATTTGTCAAACTCTACGGTCAAACCTTTCATTTCAGACACATCCAGTACCATATGTAACCGCTCATCATGTTCTTTTTTTCGTTTTTCCCATTATCAAAACATCATCGTGAAAGAACATGACACCGCTTATATCAGATAATAAATCACTCATAATTCTCTGAAACATTGCAGCCGCAGAAGCTAGTCCGAAAGGTACCCTCGTGAATTGATAACAACCGAATGGTGTTATGAAAGTCGTTAATTTCTTGCTTTCTGGATCCAACTTGATTTGATGATATGCAGATTTCAAGTCAAGGGTAGAGAACCAACTCATACCCTTCGTGCATGCAAACATTTCATTTATCTTTGGTAAGGGGTACTGATCAATTATTATACTCTCATTCAAACTCCTCAAGTCAACACACAATCTGACCTTTCCAATTGTATGTTTTACTACAACCAAAGGAGAAATCCACTCAGCAGACTCTACACGCTCGTTTATACCCTCATTCATCAGCCGCTTGAGTTCACACAAAACTTCATCTCTTATAGAGAAAGGTACGTATCGGACCTTATGAACTATAGGCTTGACATAATTTTTCAATACTATCTCATGACTAAAGTAATTCAAACAACCAACTTTACCGGAAAAAACTTTAGAATACTTGTGCACAATTTCTTCGCTATCACTGGTTCAGAACCGTTTGGGTTAAGAATTATACCTAATTTTCCCTGATCTTCCCAACCCAAAACTGAAGGACCTTTTTCTGAAATATACAATTTGCTCATTGCACTTTTTCCTTTAAATTCAAATGCTGTGTTTTTGTACCCTAGAAAATTAATTCTTTCCCCAGTATAACTTTTTGCTTTTACGTCTGTTTTATCTAACCAGTCAGCATACGTTTCTTTGAAATTTTATATCCAAATCTTTTTTTCAATAATGGAGAAAGGAGAACCAGAATCAACTGTTACTTTAACTGCAATCCCACCCATGAACAGTTTGCAAACAGGTTTTCTATTCGTTCCCTTTTCAATATCAAGTAAATCATATTCTATGCAAAAGATTCCATTCTCATCATCCTTATCCTCCTGATATTCCGAATCACTCTCTTCTTCAATATACTTTACATTTCCTTTTTTGGAACTTTTGCAAACTCTTGCAAAATGTCCCATACGACCACATAATGAAAATTTCTGATTTTTTGCAGGAAACCTCTTATTATCAGCAAATTGATCAGCACTTCCACGTCTATAGCATTTTTTAAGACTATACTGATTGTTCCCTCTGCTTGTAGCGAACAGTCTTCATGTCGTTTTTGCAGCTAGGTTTCTCTTTGGTGAACAAAACTAGTTTATTGTCTTTCATATCCTCCTCAATGGCTCTGATGCATCTCCCAGTAAGTTCAACGGCGCTCCACCATTGACCCACAATTTAACTTGAATGTTTGGGTTACTCGTGTGCATTACTATTTGATCACGAATGAATTCTTCTTGTAATCCTCCGAATCTGCATGTTTTCGCTAAATTCCTGAGAGCTGCAACATACTCTTCAACAGATTCAGATTTAGACTGTTTCCTTTGAAAAAATTTAAATCTGTCCACCGCTACACAAATTGTCGGTGAGAAATGAATGTCTAAATCGTAACGCTTGCGTAAACATGTCTCCACTTTCTGCATCACTCCTAGATTTCTTTTCCATTTCATTGTACAGTTTCAAACCACCAGGACCAATGCAATGCAGTAATATTTTTTTTTTTTTTTTTTTTTTAGCAGAAAGTCATCTTCTTCAAATGTGTCTAAATAATTGCAAAAATATTCTTTCCTTTCTTGCCATCTCATGACAGGTTCCCCTTTAGCCTGAAGAAAAGGTTGAGGTGCATGTAAATTCAAAGAAGCCATTTTAAAAAAAAGAATTTTTTAACTTATTTATTTTTTATTATTATTTTTATTCGTAACTGCCCCTTGTAATTATTAACTGCTCCTCTGAAGGTCTGACTGCTCCTTGTAATTATCAACTGCTCCTCTGAAGGTCTATTCTATTTGTTGCTGCACATCACATATAAGTTGATTAAGGGATTTTCCTCTAACCCCTTGATAGCGCGCTTGACAATAACACATGCGTCGTGATCGCGTTGAGTCTTTTTTTTTGTTTGTTTTGTTTTTGTTAAAATCCTGGTCGATAGCGTCGCGTAGACACGCACGTTGCAGCGTGTGCCTGCGTGCCTTGAATTCTTGTGCACGTGCGTTCCAGTGTGCCTTCAATCCTCGTGCATGGGACGCGCTTAAGAAGTACCAGACGGCGCCGCGATGAAAGCGTAGAAGGCACGTGATGCGCTCAATAAGTATCGGAGGGCGCCACGAAGAGAGTGCAGAAAGCAGCACCTACTGATATCCAGAGTCAGACATAGGACCCCCAAAAACACATCAGATCTCCAGTGTTCCAAAATTCGAAAGCCGTTCAGACGAAACTGCAATCAGCGCAATTAAAACGAAGCAGCAGGGTGCTGTTGGGGCTGTTCTACTCCTCGTTGCCAAAATTCTGTAGTAACGTACGTGAAACAAGTAAGTTTGAAGCAATTTATTCTCAGTACATGTAATAGCCCCGCACACCATGAAACTTCTCGTTCTGTCTCGGCCTCAGCACCAACTGCCGATCAGGAGAGTTCCATTCAGAACCTTGTACATAGCATTCCAGATTAGCCCATTACTACAGCTTTTAGGGTCGAGCAGGCGCAAGCGCTCTGGACCCTGTTGTAATCTCTCTGTGGGCTTTTAACCACGCCCATGAGTTTGGTTGGCTCTTGGGCTTACCTTTTAAAATTCACTGGATTGTATTGGTGAAGGACATGCATACGTCATGCCTTTTCCGGTGTTTAGCCCTCCTCGATAGCACTGGTAAACTACTGAAAAAAATATGAGGCTCCATATTTTCCGTATGGTTACTGGACTGCTTTTTCTATTTATTTCCTATGCAGTGCGATCTCGCTGGGCAGTAATCGAGCGCTTTGCATGACATCGACCCTGTCACATAAATAATTGTATTTTTAATCGTAGCTGACTGAGGCTCAGGTAGCTGTCCAGTTTCCTGGATCCGTGAAATAATGGTTCATCCCGTCCAGGTTTTCATATTGCATTTGTTTTATCTTCTTTGGAAATCGGGACTACAAGTCCCAGAATGCAAAGCACTTGTCATGGACACCGTCTCCGCTCATTCAACGGACCTTGTTGCGCCCTTTATCGGGGCTTCGTAAACACTGTGGGACTGCACTTGTATCCCCTATCATTGAATCCTCTCCGACGCGTAGCACCTATTATCAGACCTTCACAGACGCCCTTGCGCCATTCTTAAGTCTTCGTGGGCGTCTTATTTGACAGACTGCCTGACATGTAATAAACACGGCATGCGCCCATGGGTAAAGTTATTTTATGACCCAGTGTCGCACCGGGCGAAATTAGTCATTTGTGATTATTTTACAAGCTCTTTTTGGGCGCTTTCGTTCAAGTTGCACAACTAACATTAACCTGGACTACAGTTCCCAAGATACAGTAGCTTTTAAAAATAAAAGCACTCGAGTGCTGTGCTGCCTAGTTAGTGATGACGTCACGTGACAGCCTTAGCTCCAATAAATTATGTGATGACCCTGGAGACTGACATGTTCTTTTCATATAGGGGTACCTCCTAGGTACTCCGATCCCTGCCGAGGAAGGGTGAAAGGTGACACTTCTAGGTATTCCACTGAGACATTTACGTTTCTCCTACTGTCAAACGCTGCTGTTTCGGTGTCTCTCACTGTCACAGGCTGGCTGGTGCTCTAGGGTTGTATGACAAGAAGTTTAGGTGTCTCTGACTGTCGCACGCTGCCAGGTATTCCAGGATTCTATGATGAAACATTTATGTGTCTCATAATGCCCCACGCCTCCAGGTATTCTGCGTTCTATGACAAGACGTTTAGGTGTCTAATGTCACATGCTGCCAAGTTTTCTAGACGCCTAGGTTGAGACAATTAGGTGTCTCATTTTGTCAAATACATCTGGGTGTTATAGGAATCTCTGGCAAAATATTTAGGTGTCTCTCACATTCCACCAGGTATTCTGGGATTCACTGGCGAGATAGGTGTCTCTCACTGTCACACTTCTATGTATTCGACTGAGACGTGCGTGTCTCATACTGTCAAACGCTGCCAATGATTCTACTTTAACAAGCCATTTACGTGGCTGTGACTCACACGCTGCCAGGTACTCTGGGGTGAGACGTTTAAATGTCTCTCACTGGCACACGCTGCCAGGTATTCTAGGGTGAGACGTTTAATTGTCTCTCACTGGCACAGGTTGCCAGGTATTCCAGGCTGAGACGTTTAAATGTTTCTCACTGTCACAGGCTACCAGGCATTCTCTGGTTCTACGACCGACGAAACGTTTAGGTGTCTCTCACTGTCAGAGACTGCCCGCTATTCTAGGGTTCGATGATGAGATGTTTAGGTGTCTGTCAGTGGCCCACACTTCCAGGTGTTCAGCAGCTTCATCTGGTTCGTCCCATTGTTCACCTGGTGAGACTGTGTCCATCACTTAATTTCGTCTAGTCTCTTACCTTAGTGATATAATCTCCAATGTGCACCTCCTTGGCTCTTCGGTGCAACGGGTGACACCATAAGTTTTATCTCTGACTGGCTGCATTTATCTACATAGTTTCGTATAGCGCCGACGAGGCCTCGTGTGCATCGGAGCACTGCACAGCAGACGCACAGTACATGACGTATTGAAATCTATGTGGGCTTTTAACCACGCCCACCACTATCACTCGTTCATGGGCCTGCCTTTCAAAAATCCTTTGGTATCAATGGTAAGTGCTTTAGGTCTGTCCCGCCTTGGGGCGGTTTTGTTACCGACCCTGTTACATTGATAATTGCACGTTTACCATACTTTTGACTGCAAGTGAACTTCTTTTTCCTTTTGTGTCTCTTTCACGCTCACGGCGGCCGTGGCACTTGGAATCAGCTCGCTTATGTCAACAGATTTACTTTTCATTTTCAATTTATATGCCAAGAAAAGTCCAGTTATGAATTTACAACGCTAATAGCTCTAACTCGAGCAAACGCGAGACCCATTACATTGCAAATGCTTGTTTAGATTTCCTGCTCCAGAATGCACCTCCCAAGTAGTAACCAATTTATGTCCCATTTCGGCGAGCTGCATATCCATGGCAAAAATTCCACACACCCTTGTTGAGCATAAGGGAAGAAATACTTTGACGGTTAGTAGCCTCAGCTTGCACGTTTGTTTGAAAACAAAGTTCTGTACCTGATGTTTTTTGCGCTCGTTTTCAGGTCATGCTCAAACCAAGGCCTTTCCGTGATGATGCTTGTACAGGAGCCAGGCCTCCGAGGATTTTCCATGCTTGAAAATAAAACATGCTGTGTTGGGAATTCCCCGTGCAGTATAAAAACGGTTTAATATAAACATCTGCCTAAATTGCTGTAATCTTCCTTTCACACCGCACAGGGGAACTTAGCTTGCTAAAAAAAAAAAAAAAAATGCTAGCGAGAGCCTGGTTCCTGTACCGTCATAGTGAAAGCAGAGTGGCTGTGGCTCGGTGTAAGCTTTGGCAACAACTCACAATAGAAAGTGTGGTTTTGAAACAGTCGGACTAAGGAAACGCTGTCTTTTATTTGTAGTTGTTGACGACTCCAATCTGCAGGGAGGAATCTTTCTTCTTGAATGGCAAAGAAAAACTAATGTAAAGGTGGGATGACCTTTGAACTAAAAAGAGTCCGGTTTCTTAAATCGTCCGTCTGTTGTCAAGCTTATAATGCTTATCAAATTCCTCACCGAAAAGCGTGGAAACATGAGTCTATATAAGAAGTCATGTTTAGAATGTTTAATTCAGAAACTTGATTCACGTTCTTCTTTTTGCCTTTGCAGAGCTATCCACAGCCAATGACGTGCAGACTTCTAGAGAAGATAAAAAGATTCGCCAGAGGCTCGTCGATTCTTCTTGTTGACTTCTCCTTCATTGGACGTGGACTTTCGTGAAAGCCATAGGATAGGACCCTAAGCACTGTCTTCACTCTGCTGAAAGTGTTTGGTTCAACCTCCTTATTATTGGACAGCTTGAGTATTACTCGGGTGGATAAGACCACTAGTGTCATAGGAACCTAGTCTGCCTTCAAGTCTAAATGCTGCACAAGGTCTTAATTCGCTTAATATCCTTCACTGAAGGCTACACACGATTCTTAAAAATTAGATTTTTGGTTTTAGGACCTCTCATACCATCTAGTATTGAACAGGCCTTTTAAAATATACATTGGTGTATATATTGTTTTTATATTCCTGCTGGTTAAAATTACCTTTGATCAGCTGTCCAGTAACTTACGCATCTGTTCCATCTTTGATTGGGGGGATCGATCATTGGAGGGATGGATTCGGGACGTACCCTTGGTGTATTGACTTTTGATACAAGTAGGAAAGCCTATAGCATGCTCCACGTGCTGCCAATGTTGGCACCATTACAGGCAGCACTGGGATGGTGTAAGTTACAATGATGAGCAGGGCATAGTAATAACACTCCTTGTTTACTTTGAATCGAGGTGTTTACTTTGGTGTGCACATAATCTCTGGTACAGATCTTGGAAATATTTCTACATCGGTACACATGTGCAACTGACTTTTGTATTGCCAAATAACATTTTTAAATATGTAGGTGTTAGCAGTAATACAGCAAATGTGTGTGCGTGCAAACGTAATTGTACACATGTATAGATACATATTTAACCATCTAGTTTTCTGACACTGCCAAAAAGGAATCACCATGTACTAGAGGCGGACAAGCAAAAAGTTGAAGATGCTTTCTCAAAAATGGTCCTTTGAGATTGGGCCAGAGACACTCTGCCTTGCGTAGGTCTTTAATATTAAATTGCTGCACCTACGCTAAAGACAAAGCAAATTTAGGTATGGATCGCGAGCGTTGACGCCTAGGAATGGTGTGCTTAGGGGCGGACTGTGTGTAATTGGTGTTACTGTAACTACACACAGTAAGTAAATTATATTGTCTCTGATTCACAACAGTCAGGTTGTAAAGGCCAGAAACCTTCTCCGACAGAATTACTCCTTCAGTTGGAGTAGTTTCAATTTCAGTGGGAGTCACAAAAAAGACAGGAGTTTGTTGTAATCTATCACAGTCGTAGATCACAAGGAAAGCAGGAACACTCTAAATGTACAAAGTGTCCTCATATGTCTGTTGAAGAACGATGCATGATTAAATTTGCAAACATTATTTTATACATTAATTTCTCCACTGGGAAAATTATTTTTCCAATGAAACTCATTCCCCTTTAGCCCCTTGAAACATAGTGTCGTTCGCTCTCCTGCCCCACCCTGGAAATAAATCTATTCCTCCTGACTTCTGGAGTACTTTAGTGTACATGTTCAGGGTACAAAACCAACTGTAAAATGTAAGTACTCCTAAACATACAAGTTTGTTGGTGTTCTACATTTACGAATTAGGAAGCTATACCATGCTGGCATTTTCTTTTTTTTTTATAAGCTCATACGAAAGCTATATTCCACTAGTACAAAAACTGTGACTCAGGATGTGGATATTCTCAAAGTTTCTCTTATGTGAAACCTAGGTACTCGTAAAGGAACGATCTGGCTCACAGGTTAACTATTACAAAGGTTTTGTCTTCTACAGCACTCTTTGATGTCCCTGTGTTCGCTTTTCTTTACTTCACCATGTCATATTTCTAGTGCTCTAATTGGAGCATCATTCCTCTTGAAATGTCCCCAGCTTATTTTTAATGTATGCACTGTCCCTTTAAAATGTGACTCCAATAGATGCTCTGCAGAAATAGAATGTGCGTCCTGAATTTGTTGATGCTTTACAACTACTTGGACACTTTGGAGTTAAGTTTTATACAAAACACATACAGTACAAGAAGGCAAGCGGTGTCATTCTATTTTAAGCACTGCATAGTGGATTTCATTTCATAAGATGCTCACCCACCAGTGTATTGTGGGTGGTAGGAACTACATTGTCCTGGATGGAGTGGGTAGCACCAGTTTTTATATGCCACTGGAAAGCAGCAACACAGGCTGTAGGGTGGTGGAGTAAAGATCCAGTGTGGAAATGCGCAGTTGCATATAATCTTGTTATTAGGTTAATTTATTAATGTATTTATTGAACATTTGCATCGCAATGCCTACATAGTGAATGACCCGCTTTAGAGCACAGAAGATTTTGCAGTCATAGCTTCTGATTGAAATACGCATGCTGTGCCTGTATTGCATTTTTAAGTCTCAGTCTACACTTTTTTGTGGTCTGGGTCTGCTTTCATCAGCATGGGTCATCTTCATAGATTCTCCTCTTCAAAAACTTTGCACACAGTGTATATAGTGTATGTATATATGTTACCAGAACAGTATAAATCGAGTTGAGTATAGCTGTACTCAATGTATGTATTGTTTGGCCACACTAAAACTGTTAGCCAACAAGAACTCCATTTGTCAACATGTGCTCTAAGCCAGTTGAACTCCAATCGATAGGGCCATTTAAGATTCACGAAACCCTGATGGATGTAGGGTTTAAAGTGTAATTATTTACTCATGATATCGTTAGGAGCCAATAAGCAACGTGTGTCAGTTATCCTTTCTGTGGTGTAGGCTTTTTAAGACGTTAAACTGATGGGGAACGTGTTTGAAAAGCAACCTATATGGAACATAGAGAGGTTGCAGGCAATAGAGCATAAACCCACAGATTGCTTGGTTTGTCACATAACAGTGCACTATTGTTGGAGTCAAAATGTATGTTTAGTATCTACTAAATAATGAACTGAATAAAAGCACGTTTGACATCTTTGTCAAATGGTGTAGATGACACTGACATGAATGTATAAATGGTCTACTTAAAGCTAGATTTACTGAGATTAATATGTATAGTTCGGGTATGCCACTTTCAGTCTATAAAATGAAAGCATCACCTGTTTGCTTCGCGTTTTCTATACTTTCTTCTTCATGAAGAAATCTGTAGATTCTAATATTGATTTACTACTGATTTGGTTTTTAATTGTCAGGGGAAGAGAATGTCACTGAAAACTGGTCAGAGGTTTCTAGGTTTATTATGATATAAAGTATTTGCTTCTTTTCGGTTTGTGTAGAAGTTCTACAAGAAAGTATATTTTGAAACCTTATTAAAACAGCCCCTTTATTGCGCCTTTGAGGCTGGACAGATTGCAAGTATTGAGTACAGCGACTTTCAAAGGAATGAGTTAACCTGTCAAGCAAAGCATAAACACACTAAAAAGGTTTCATGAAAATTGATGGTCTGCAACATTGAACTCTGCACATTTCAGTATTAAGGAGACATTAACTACTACAGACTTTCTTCTACAGTATACAGCAAAACGTTCAGTGCTGTTGATGGCTGCTGCTTTCACATCTGTGTTACTTAAAGCATTGTCCTTTAATTTTTTCACATCAGTTGTAAATAAAATGTTTCACTGCAGTTCCCTTCTGAGTATTTCAGAAATTTTACAAGATCATTGGACAAGAAGCCTCTCGAGTTTCCAATTTTTAGGTGCGATTAGCTCATCTAGCCCAACTATTTTCTTTGCATCCTGGTACTTGTTGTCCTTTTTATCTAAGAATAAATTCAGGACTAGATGTACTAGAATGCAAAGGAAAAACCTGGACTAGATGAGCTTACCGATCACAGCATGTTGTTATTTTTGTTAAGTTAAAAAATAATATTAAAATATTCAGTAGCACAGTGAAGTGACCCACAAATAAGTTACTGTGCAAAGTACCTTTTACTATCTGCTTATGGAATTGTTGATCTTATTTATTCTTTGAAGTCTACTAAACCGATACAGCTTGTGACGCATTGTTCCGGGTACCCACAGTTGTTAATTGCTAATCACTGTCCTGCTGACAGTGAACCTGGTCACTTTGTGGAAGTCACACTTTGTATGTAGGTTGTAATCATTCAGTTCTTGTGTCCGATTTTGCAAGCTGGACATTTGTTAATTGTAGATGTAAATAAGCTCATGTTATTAAGGACATTTTTACAGTTTGTAAATATTTTGTAATATGCACGAATTTGACTGTTGCATATTATGTGTATATCTGAAGCTTAGCCCTCAAAGTATGGTAGCTGTGATGTTTCCGTTTTTTCATAAACTAAATTTACACAAACTGTCCGTGCATTGTATGGTTTATTTTGAAACTTTTTTTTTTTAAGTTGTCAAGTCAATTTTGTATTTATGTAATATCACAAAATAGCGTGGGTTACTCATTCTGTGTTTTCTTGGCCTCTTTGATGCCTTTGGGAAAGTCCCCCTATTAGCGGGGTGCGACACTAGGCCCCGGGTCCCCTGAGGGTCGGGCCTCCATCCCACCTTGCGACTCACTGTCCTTGGGGAGACAAAGGGGAGCGGACGATTGCCATGATCTCACTTAAGAATGTCGGCCAATGTCTTCGCTGGCAGCGCATGTAGATGATGTCATCTACGCTCCCACTGTTGCGACTATTTGGTCTGTGACCGACTTTAATGTCTCCTCTCTTTGTGAGGCTTCGCGACAGCTGGGGTTGCGATTTAGGCAGCAGACGTGGTTTCCTTTCATGTTCTTCCCGGCGGCTTGGTGGCCAGCAAGCAGCTCTGCCGGCTGGCACCTGTGCCTCTCTCTGCAATATCTAGGAGTACGGGGCTAATCTGGTGGCGTGGGACTCTTTAGATGGTGGGCCCCCGGGGCTGATTTCCTTTGAGCACATTTTCTACTTACTCTCTCCATACTCGTGGAATCCTTTTTCTCCCTTCCTCTGCTTCTATTTTGAAGCAGTCCTTGCCATTATCGGGCACTGCATCTGCGCGGTTATTGCTCCAGGGACAGTGATCACAGTTAACTCCCTGGGTGCGTTGGTGCACGTATTACAGTGAAATACATTTTTAATGCTCTACTTGCTTACTCAGTCAGTTTAGTGTTGCCCATAATCCTTTTTCAGCTCTTGAGTTGTATTTTTACAGGAGTCACATGTCCAGTGGTTAAGGTCTCAGACCCTTGCACTGAAGGATAAGGGTTCCCGTATAGCTGTGTCAGTGGTCATTTGCCTGATTTTGAGGATAGCTTGGTAGTGCATTACAACAGGGTGGGGCCTTGGCAGATAGTTTGGGTCAGCCAGTTAGTGATTTAAGATGCAGGGTTTCCCCTTTTTTAAGCCCAAGGGAAGCCCTAGTGAAACCCCCTTTTGCAACGGGTTGATTTCACTTCTTTGGAGCCTTTCATACCTACAAGTCGGTTCTGGGCTGGGAATGAGGACGGGAACTCAGGTGAGCACTGTTGTGGTTACCATATTGCATTTATCTTTACGTGTTTTTGTTAGGGGTCATTGTACTCCTAGACTTCCGATGCCTGTTAAAGGTGGTAAGATGGCCAAGACGAAAGGTCTGGACCCTGGGTTTACCCAGTTATTGAAGATGCTTCTCGCTAAGTTGAGTGATGGTGGGGAGGGCGGCAGCTTGGTTTCTGCACAGGAGCCAGTATCTGGACAGGTAGAGATGGAACATCCGAGACAATGCAATGTTCCCCTACGGACAGCCTTCCCACCTTTAAAGAGATGAGCTAAGAGGCAGTTGTGCCAACCCCCCGCACAGAATTTGTTAGTGGTTGAACCTACTGTTTCAGGGACATCATTAGTACAGGAGTCCAAGACTAGTTTGGTGGTAACTGGCCCCGGTCATGATACAACTCCTCTGTGCTTTTTCCCACCTCAGCTGTAACGTTGCAGGTAGATTCAGGTTCCTGTGATGTACTTTCTGTCTTGGTTGATATAAGGCAGTCTGTGAGGCAACTCACAGATCAAAAGAGTGGGGATACCGCAGATCTGGGCAATATACCATTGCTGAGAGTGAGAGTCAGCCAGTTGGCTCATTGCTTCAGGTATCACAGGATTAACCAGGGAATGGAGCTGGAGTCCAGACAGATCCTTCCACGGGGTTCCTTTCTTCAATTGCATTCTTGCTTTGTCAGTTAGCACGTCCAACAATAGCGAATCAGGGATACCCAGTACTGACTGTCCCTGGGGCTCCATCTCCCACCTTGTTCTCCACTATCACTGATTTGCAGATGCAGTTTGAAGCCCTGGTGAAGGTGGGCAATAGAGCTCTGCTGGAGCTGGGGTTACAAAGGGTTGTTATGGGCCTCGCAGGAAGCATTGATTCCACCACGGCTGCATCATCAGTTAAAGTAACTGAGGGTCCTGTGAAGGACTCCTGCCCTGTGGGCCAAGCGATGGGTGGGCAAGACACTTTGTTTTCCAGGCCAGGAAAGTTAGCATTGCATGAATCTGCTGAGACCAAAGAAAATATTTGGAAAGGGGAATTTGTTGACATTTTCTTCCTGATTAGGCCCAAGAGGCGGGAAGGGGAAGTAAAAGAAAAAGAGGGGAAGGATAATTCCTCGAAGGAGAAGAAGCCTAAGGTAGAAGAGTTGATTGCTAATTGGTTGTTTGAATTTAATGTTTTCATGACTGTCATGCTAGAAAAGAAGCAGGAGCAAGCGGTGCCATGATCTTTAATGAAAATAAGATACAAAAGGCACATCAGACATACAGTGGTTTGCCGTGATAGGGACTTAGAGGGGGCTAAGGTGGAAGAGCTGGATATTTGGTGGGACCAGACGAAGGTTAATGTTTGGCTTGAAAGTGTGAATGGAACTCCTCTTAAACAGCCCTTTCAATTCCAGTGGGGTCCAAGGGTCATGAAGGGATCCTCTTGGGTGTTCGTCCAGCGGGATCTTGTAAATGTAAACATGTATGTTTGTTCTGCGGGCACCCACCATCTGGAATTCAATGTGTCATAAATTCCATAGGGAAGGGAATCATCTAAGTCACCTAATCAGTAAATCCTTACCCTCCCCAGTCTGGTTAGAGAAACGTCCTCCTTGGCTGAATTTGTACACTAACAAAAAGGCAGCTCAATTGTTGTATCATGGTTTTTCAACTAGGTTTCGCATCCCGGCCAATGGGGTCTTACCCATCTCGCATTGTAGTAATCTATTGTCAGTGCGAGCCCATCCTGAAGTGGTCACTTATAAGTTGGAAAAGGAATGTTTGTTGGATAGGATTGCGGGTTTCTTTGGTGAGCCCTCTTGGTCTGATTGTGTCTGTTCCCCCTTGGGTGTAGTGCCTAAAAAAGAGTCTGATCAGTTTAGGTTAATCCATGATCTCTTGGCACCTAAGGGCTTCTCGGTCAATGACACAATATATCCAGAGCTCTGCTCAGTGACTTGTGCTTCTTGTAGACAAGGACTTGACTAAGTTACGCACTTTGGGCCTCGGGCACTGTTAGCAAAAACTAACAATGAGTCCATCTTTAGGCCGCTGCCTGTTTACCCTGATGATAACCACTGCTCGGCTTTAAGTATGATGGTCAATATTAATATGGCAATTGTATGCCCCTGGGCTGTGCAGTTTCTTGTTACTATTTTGAGCAGTTCAGCTATTTGCTGCAATGGTTGTTCTCCCAAAACACTGGTTGCCATGATTTCATCCATTACAACGGCGACTTCCTTGTTATGGGCCTGCCAGCCTCAGGGGCCTGTGATTAGGACCTGGGGAAGCTGGCCTCTTTATCCCGGGATCTGAGAGTTCTCCTTGCCCCAGACAAAACAGTGGGCCCATCCACGTCTTTCTTTCTTTTGACATTGAAATTGATACCGTGGCCTGCAAGTGCAAATTGCCTCCTGACATAGTCCAGGCCTTTATTCGGGCTATTGATATCACTCTCTTGAAAAAGAAGGTAACCTTGCATCAACTCCAGGTGCTGGTCTGCCAACTTAATTTTGCTCTCTGCATTATTCCCATGGAGCACCCATAATCTAGGTCAATAGCCAGAGTGGTGGGAAGTCTCACACAGAAGCGCCATAAAACTAGACTGCAGGCCGTGGTGAGGGAGGACTTAAGGATCTGGCAGGAAATTTTGCACTACTTTAATGGTTCTGTAGCATGGCCAACCCTGCCCATTTCCAGCTAAACCTTGGGCTTGTTTACTGATGCAGCTGACTGTGTGGGTTTTGGGACCATTTTGGGGCATCAGTGGTGTAGGGCGGACTGGTCTGCTTCGTGGCACGATAGAATGTTGCAATTTTGGAATTGTTTCCCATTGTGATGGCGGTCACCATTTGGTCAACCATATTCCAGACTAGGTTGGTAATATTTTGGTCTGATAATATGGCCGTGGTTGAGGCTATTAACAAACAAGGTGCCTCGTGTAGACAGGTTTTGAGTTTATTGGAACACCTGGTCTTACTTTGCTTAAAGCTGAATGTTGTCTTTAAAGCTAGGCTTGTACTGGGCGTCTATAATCCAGCAGCTGATGCTTTATCTCGCTTCAAGTTACAGGAATTCCAGGGGTTTCACCCACATGGCATGGTGTGGATGACTGAGTACCCGGTATCACTGTGGAAGCTTGGAGCCCCGCACTGCCGGTTGCATGGCAGTGTCTGTGACCAAACGCATGTGGGGGCTTACCAGAGATGCTTCAGGTCTTACAGAGCCTTTTTTACAAAGGAAAAAGGTGTGTGAGCCTTTTTCGCCCACTTCTGTTTGCGTTGAGGTCCCAGGGCAAGCCAGTCTCTTATTCCAGGCCACATTTGGCTGCCATCAGCTTCTTTGTCAAGTTGAAGGGCTGCTGGGGTGTGGCCAATTGCTTTGTAGTGAGGAAGGCCTTAGCTGGATGGGAAAGGCTGGAGAGTATAATCCATGTCAAGAGGAGGCCTCTTGACACACAAGGTTTGGGCGTTTACTAACCAACCTCCTTAGGGTCTGCACCTCCGCACATGTGGCTAATTTGTTCAGGGCTGCCTTCTCTGTCACCTTTTATGGGGCTTTCAAGGTCGGTGAACTAGTGGGATCCACCAGAAATGATTCCTCTGGTGGCCTGCAATGGGAGGATGTTTCAATTATGCCCGACAAGATTACCCTTAAGCTCAAGAGATCCAAATCCTCCCCAAATGGTAGAGGAGCAATAGTTGAGCTTAGAGTAGCCCAGGGGTCAGTTCTATGCCCAGCCTCGCGTATGAAGGTGTACCTCGCGGTTAGGCCCTTCTGCGCTGTTCATCCTTGCCAAGGCCCAATGTTCAGTCCTCTGCGCTGTTCATCCTTGCTAATGGGAGACTGCTTGTCACAGTACCAGTTCCTGACGGTTTTTCACACGGCCCTCACCAGCCTTGGGATGGAACCTGAGGGTTACTCCTCATGTTCGTTCAGGATTGGGGCGGTAGCTGGTCTGTCTTCCATGGACATCAAGCTCATCAGGCGCTGGTCTTTGTGTTGGTTACAGCAGTATATCTGCCCAAGTTGCAGTGATTGTGCTCCTTCACATAATGTTTTTTCCTGCTTTCTCACTCTCAATGTTTTCTCTTTTAGTATGCCTCACAAGGTTATGTGGGTCCTCAGTCACTCATTTATGCAATGTGCTGCCTACCGTTTGCTACTGCATCATAGTTAGAAGCCATCAGGGTTGAGTGACATTCTCTTCCGAAGGTGTGGAGTTGGGGGGCCTCTTGATCATTCAACTAGGCCAGCTGGTGAAAGGTACAAAGGTTGCACGGGTTTACAGTTCCAGGATCTCATCATCATCATCATCATTTGTGTTGGCCTTAATGACATGCTGAAACTAGGGCAGTCAGGGAAGCCCTGTTCTGGGAATTTGGCTGGCTGGGTAGGACTTTTCCGGAGGCAGTTATTGCCTGGTCGCATATGATTTTGCAGCGCTAATGGGGCCCAAGTGTGTGGACAAGGACCCTGAATGTGTCGGTCAGGCGCCTTAATGCGGAAATGGCCATGCTTTACCCAGGGCCTGGAACATACTGCACAGATTGATCAGGGGTGACCAGATGTTCTATCGGGATGGGGTTCTGTTGTCTGATATGGGTACCAACTTGTTTATGATGGTGTTGGAAAGTGGGGCATTAGTTGTGTGGTCTGCACAAGTAATGTTGTGGTCTACACAAGTAATGGGTCCACACACGTCCATCACTGGGAACCAAAACCCCAATGTAGCGCTTGACTCTCATAGGGTGGCGTTGCAGAGCAGAAAAGGCTTACTTAAGGGTCGTGGTGTGGTCTAGTAATCATCATTCACAAGTACATAAGAATAACACTCAAATGATTGTCCAGTCTGTGCTTTTTCTTTTGAAAAAGCCAAAGTACATTTATATATATTGCGCACCCCCACCCTCGCCCCCTCAATACCTTGCAACAATTCACAAGCTGATGGAAATACTTTTGGGTGACAATGTATAATCACTCTTGTCTCCCCCAGAGGAGAGATTTAAACCAACAAACCATGTCAAACCATTTGCTTGGATTCTGATGCGATGTCTGAATATAACTTGGAGCAAGAGCACATAATACTGGCAATAAAGTACACCTACTTTGATCACGAGTGGCTGTCGGTCTCCTTATTCAAATAAAGCTTTTTCAAGGATCATGTACAGGTATGTTGGCATGATTTGTGCTAATAAGGTTACCCTTGGCATGACATACGCAGTCTAACCACAGCCCCTAAAGGGCAACACATTTATAATTACATCACTATGCACTTATAAACTTTCACCCCCCTAGGAGGTGTTGGCAATGTTTTATCGTATTCCACATTAAAGCATTCCATACAAAAATGATGCACATTAAACATAAACCCTAAAGGGCATCACTTGGTTTTTCACAATTGTGTATTACCATATCTCACCCCTAGAGGGTGCCTTTCCACATGACAATTCACATGGCACATCTTTGGCCACAACCCTGTATCCATACACTTTTAAACACATTCTGCATAAATACTGCACTTTAACCATAGTCCCTAAAGGGGGGGTGTTGTGCTACTCCTAAAGCTCCCTCATGCACGTTGGTAACATTTTGGAGGTGACCCTGCTCTCTCTGGGTCACCCCAAGCCACTAACAAGTGGTTTCCAGTGTAAAGTTGAGTCAAAACTGATGAGCCCCGCATTATGGGGCGCTTCTCCGGGAGGGTGCATACTACGTAGATGAGCATCTCTCCCACTGCTCTGGGAGAGCCACTGTGACGTTTTTTTAAAATTTATATATATATATATATATATACATATATATATATTTTTTAACATGCAGCCTCAGACAACAGTTGTCTTTCCTTCGGGGTGTCCGGTACCATCCGGACACCCCACGTGCAGATTTCCTCTGTTCGAGAGTAGCTTAGGGAGCCCACCTCCAGCTGCTCGCGATGGCTTCCCGCACGGCCAGCACCTTTGCGTGCTGCCACGGGAGCCGGCTATTCACTTTGGTCTGACCCTTGTGGTGCGGCAGCCTTCCTGGTTGCACGGAGGAGTGCTATGGCACCCTCCCCTCCTAACTCCAGCCATCAGTCTCCTGGGCTCTTCCTCCTCTTCGGGGTGGGGGGGGGGAGGGGGGAGGAAGCGTGACATCCCTTCCCCTATTGGTTTCTTACTTTTGGGGCAGCCCCCGGGTCCTGACCTATCCCGGGAGCACAGACTAGAACAGCGACGGAGCCCCAGGCGCCTTGTTGCTTGTGCTAGAAAGGTCAAAGGTCGCCATCCCTCCGGCCATATCTCTGACCCCCTTGGGCCAATTTTGGCAAATCAGGTCTCATTTCACTCCTGGTGGCGAGCCCTTGCCACCTGCAGCACTTTCCTCATGCCTCCTGGACTCAGATTCCCCACTCGGTAAGGAGCAAGTCTCACGACTCCCTGGGCCACCCTTTCACTTGGTTGTCTCTCTCAGGGCCGCACACCCTTCTTGTGCAGAAGCCCAGTTTTTCTCCCAACTGGTCTTTAGGGGGTATAATGGAACCAGCTTACCTGGTCCTGGGGAGTACCCCACGGGGCCTGGAGTAAATTAGATGCAGAGTCTGCTCCCCCCCCCCCATACCCCCTCCCCCCAAAGTTTGGCTCCAGGGGTCTGGGCTCTCTCCCTTGCTATGTGGCTTGGGGCAGGCCCAGTTCCTGGCATGGGATGGCAGCTGGCTGATTAATTGAGGGCCTTTTACCTGCTGCTGGCTAGCACAGTAATTAATCCAGCCCAGCAGGGCCACACAGGCCCTGGGCCTTGATCCTGAGCTGAGTCACAGAAAGATGACATTCCTGGATGACACATTGTAGGAAAGAACCATCTTACCTGGTATGTTACCCCCACATTTCACTTTATATATGTTGTTTTAGTGTATGTGTCACTGGGACCCTGCCAGCCAGGGCCCCAGTGCTCATAAGTGTGCCCTGTATGTGTTCCCTGTGTGATGACTAACTGTCTCACTGAGGCTCTGCTAACCAGAACCTCAGTGGGTATGCTCTCTCTGCTTTCTAAATTGTCACTAACAGGCTAGTGACCAATTTCACCAATTCACATTGGCATACTGGAACACCCTTATAATTCCCTAGTATATGGTACTGAGGTACCCAGGGTATTGGGGTTCCAGGAGATACCTATGGGCTGCAGCATTTCTTTTGCCACCCATAGGGAGATCTGACAATTCTTACACAGGCCTGCCAGTGCAGCCTGAGTGAAATAACGTCCACGTTATTTCACAGCCATTTACCACTGCACTTAAGTAACTTATAAGTCACCTATATGTCTAACCTTCACCTGGTGAAGGTTGGGTGCAAAGTTACTTAGTGTGTGGGCACCCTGGCACTAGCCAAGGTGCCCCCATATCGTTCAGGGCAAATTCCCCGGACTTTGTGAGTGCGGGGACACCATTACATGCGTGCACTGTACATAGGTACAGCGTCACAATGGTAACTCCGAACATGGCCATGTAACATGTCTAGGATCATGGAATTGTCACCCCAATCCCATTCTGGTATTGGGGAGACAATTCCATGATCCTCGAGTCTCTAGCACAGACCCGGGTACTGCCAAACTACCTTTCCCGGGGTTTCACTGCAGCTGCTGCCAACCCCTTAGACAGGTTTATGCCCTCCTGGGGTCCAGCCAGGCCTGGCCCAGGAAGGCAGAACAAAGGACTTCCTCAGAGAGAGGGTGTTACACCCTCTCCCTTTGGAAATAGGTGTCAGGGCTGGGGAGGAGTAGCCTCCCCCAGCCTCTGGAAATGCTTTGATGAGCACAGATGGTGCCCATCTCTGCATAAGCCAGTCTACACCGGTTCAGGGATCCCCCAGCCCTGCTCTGGCGCGAAACTGGACGAAGGAAAGGGGAGTGACCACTCCCCTGACCTGCACCTCCCAGGGGAGGTGCCCAGAGCTCCTCCAGTGTGCTCCAGATCTCTGCCATCTTGGAAACAGAGGTGCTGCTGGCACACTGGACTGCTCTGAGTGGCGAGTGCCAGCAGGTGACGTCAGAGACTCCTCCTGATAGGCTCTTACCTGTGTTACTAGCCTATCCTCCTTCCTAGGTAGCCAAACCTCCTTTTCTGGCTATTTAGGGTCTCTGCTTTGGGGAATTCTTTAGATAACGAATGCAAGAGCTCATCAGAGTTCCTCTGCATCTCTCTCTTCACCTTCTGCCAAAGGATCGACCGCTGACTGCTCAGGACGCCTGCAAAACCGCAACAAAGTAGCAAAGACGACTACTGCAACCTTGTATCGCTGATCCTGCCGCCTTCTCGACTGTTTCCTGATGGTGCATGCTCTGGGGGTAGCCTGCCTCCTCTCTGCACCAGGAGCTCTGAAGAAATCTCCCGTGGGTCGACGGAATCTTCCCCCTGCAACCGCAGGCAACAAAAGACTGCATCACCGGTCCTTTGGGTCCCCTCTCAGTACGACGAGCGTGGTCCCTGGAACTCAGCAACTCTGTCCAAGTGAGTCCCACAGTCCAGTGACTCTTCAGTCCAAGTTTGGTGGAGGTAAGTCCTTGCCTCCCCACGCTAGACTGCATTGCTGGGTACCGCGTGATTTGCAGCTGCTCCGGCTCCTGTGCACTCTTCCAGGATTTCCTTCGTGCACAGCCAAGCCTGGGTCCCCGACACTCTAACCTGCAGTGCACAACCTCCTGAGTTGTCCTCCGGCGTCGTGGGACTCCCTTTTGTGTCTTCGGGTGAGCTCCGGTTCACTCCTCTTCCAAGTGCCTGTTCCGGTACTTCTGCGGGTGCTGCCTGCTTCTGTGAGGGCTCCCTGACTTGCTGGGCACCCCCTCTGTCTCCTCATCCAAGTGGCGACATCCTGGTCCCTCCTGGGCCACAGCAGCATCCAAAAACGCTAACCGTGACCCTTGCAGCTAGCAAGGCTTGTTTACGGTCTTTCTGCGTGGGAACACCTCGCAAGCTTCTACACGACGTGGTACATCCATCCTCCAAAGGGGAAGTTTCTAGCCCTCTTCGTTCTTGCAGAATCCACAGCTTCTACCATCCGGTGGCAGCTCCTTTGCACCCTCAGCTGGCATTTCGTGGGTATCTGCCCACTCTCAACTTTGTCGCGACTCTTGGACTTGGTCCCCTTGTTCCACAGGTACTCTCGTCTGGAAATCCACTTTGGTTGCATTGCTGGTGTTGGTCTTACTTGCAGAATTCCCCTATCAGGACTTCTGTGCTCTCTGGGGAATATAGGTGCACTTTACACCTACTTTTCAGGGTCTTGGGGTGGGCTATTTTTCTAACCCTCACTGCTTTCTTACAGCCCCAGCGACCCTCTACAAGCTCACATAGGTTTGGGTCCATTCGTGGTTCGCATTCCACTTTTGGAGTATATGGTTTGTGTTGCCCCTATACCTATGTGCTCCTATTGCAATCTACTGTAATTCTACACTGCTTGCATTACTTACTTTTGGTATTACTGCATATTTTTGGTATAGTGTACATATATCTTGTGTATATTTGGCATCCTCATACTGAGGGTACTCACTGAGATACTTTTGGCATATTGTCATAAAAATAAAGTACCTTTATTTTTATTATATCTGTGTATTGTGTTTTCTTATGATATTGTGAATATGACACCAGTGGTATAGTAGGAGCCTTGCATGTCTCCTAGTTCAGCCTAAGCTGCTCTGCTATAGCTACCTTCTATCAGCCTAAGCTGCTAGAAACACCTCTTCTACACTAATAAGGGATAACTGGACCTGGTACAGAGTGTAAGTACCCCTTGGTACCCACTACAAGCGAGGCCAGCCTCCTACACACATAAATTGTACAGCTATGCTTTTGTAACCTACAACAGTGTTCTTTTCATACAGGTTGCAGTGTGCATTGGTAAGACTGTGGAGTATGTGGACCTTAGGGAACTGGAGTTGCCCCCAGGGCAGTCTTTCCCATTGGAATATATTGGAGTATTACTACAGTCAAGACAGTAAAGCACACTGACTATCCCTTAAATGTGGACACCCACATCATAAGGCCTCTTCCAGGTCACCACCCACCCTGAATAGTCCCTTCTGTGCTAGGCTGCCTGTGCACAGTTCTTGGGCTGCGCACGTGAGGAGTCTTCCCCGTGCAGCCCTCACATGGGTGCACACGCAGTCACATACAACCAGCCATGGGCCTCCTACCCTTGCTGCATTACAGCGGCCTTGTCTTAAAAGGCAGCACTGGCTGTAAACAGGCGCAGTCCATTTTACCACAGTTTTACTGTGGGTGAGCCCCAGGCTATGAGGTTCCCTCACAGTAAAAGGTTGAAATCCAGGTGATCCAAAAGCAAAAAATCTGGGCGGATCAAAAAGAAATGCCTTCTCACAGATGGCATCTGGCCCTTCGCCCAAGAACTGCTCTCTGGTGGGGTGGGTGAAGGGCAGAAGGCCCTGGTCACCCTTGTGCCACAGAAGTGAACCCAAGGATCACCCTATAGCAGCGGGGGAGTCCTAGTTTCCTAGAGCAGCCCTGAGGGGGGAAGGGGAGTAGGGTGGTGGGCAGTGAGCTGAATCCCGAGGAATAAATTGCACACCTGCTGGGGGCTAAGGGCGCACAGTTGGATGGTATAGGGCATTGCGCTTCAGTCCCTGGTCTCACCCTACGACCCCTGTGGGCAGTCTGGTGTTGGGGGGAAGGGCAGCCCCCTGGGGTGTGGACATGGTTGCCAAGAGTGGGGACTGCCCCTAAAGGATGCAGGTGGGAGTCACCTGTGTGGTTCTCCAAGGCTGAAGGCTGACTGGATCTTAGTAAATTTCCCCCTAATCAATCTTCCAGCACTAGGTTGCACACCGTTCTACCAACCCTGATAAGCTGCATTACTATGCTTGGGTTAAAGATGCCTTGTTTGTTATGTCTGAATTTCTGTACATTGTTTAAAAATGTCTTCCTATGTTGATATTTTGAAAAGCGAATTTAGATGATCTTGCTTTGATCTTATAAATGTAAAATGTCAAATCCTTTGTCTGTCATTGACTCGTTGGGTGTTGGGAGGGGGTACGGCCCGGCAGTGGGGGGCTCTGTGTCCTATGCCCCCAAATCACCCAAACCATCCTCACATTTTCCCATGTATCTCACTTCTTAAAGTACTTGGCAACTACCCTGTCTGGTGAAAAAGTCTGTTGTCATTGTTATTATACACAGGAGGTACTTCGGGATTTATGACTTTAAAAAGAGATGCAACATATATGTATTTTGAATAAAGATTGAATGCGCTCTTGAAATAGTTACAGCTTCAAAGAAGAGTGTGTGATGTGGACATGAATTTGTATGACTAGCCTAACAAAAATCATAACGGAGAAGGAAATATGTTTTCTAGCAGTTTGAAATACGTTTAAGTGTTGTTTTCTGGTGCAGACATAATCCTTTCCCATAGTTCATCCAATGGGAATATTTTCCTAAACTGGAGGAACATTTTCACTACTTTATTTGGCTGATCTTGGCAATCATCTGTGAAAGGTGACTAGTTAACTTCGTATACAGCGGTCTGTGGATAACAAATATAATAACATTTGATCCATTTGAGCTACAGAAAAATTGAGTTACGCAACACATGACGGATTAAGTGAACGTGGTAAATTCATGTTTATACGAAAAGGATTGTTGCTGCACAATCACGTTTTCCTAGTGGCCATGCCTAAATCACAAGGTACTCTCAAAACATTGGCAAAGCAAACCTGTATGTGTAAAGCAAACCACTTTACACAATCACATATCAATACCGTCCACAATCACACATTATGTACCATCTCTACAACTCATAACCCTCCACCCCAGCACCCACTGTAAACCAAACTGTTAAATGTATGCTATGCCTCTCGCGCCCCTCCCCCAAAGACACCAAAGACTGTGTTTATTATCTTTTTATTGTAAAAGGGGCGGTCCTTGGAGCATGACAGGCACAGAGACGGAGTGCACAGCTTCAGTGCACATTTGTTTGGCCGGCCGTCTCATGCCTGTGTTGCCGGAATGGAAACAACAGGCAGAGGCACCCACTCTGCCTCAGAGTGGCAAGCAAGGGTGCTCCAGCCAATGCTAATGCTGCTTTCATGCTGTCAGCTGCATGAAAGCAGCGTTAGGATTGGCCGCAGGGCAGGCTTGGAACCTGTGCCTCCTGTGAGTACCGAGGAGTGGCACGGCGGGGAAGGTAATTATTATATATTTTTTTTTATTTTGTTATTTTTGTCTGTCCTTACCCCCACCTCAAGCCGCACACGCGCTGCGACGACTGTCCCCACCCGCGAGCCGCGAATGCAGGCACAACTGTCTGTAATGCATGAATGTATATATACACACACACACACAAATTCAGTACACGCAACAAACACCACTAACTTGCACAAAAGCTGCACGTTAATCACACACAAAGCACTGATCCACGTCAATCAATCAGAAATTAGACTCTGGTCTGTGATGGAATTCTTGACACCACGGTTTGAATGTCCTCAAACTCGGACACAAGGCTATTCTAATGCACTTCATACAAACAACGACGCTCACAGAAACTCGCCCTTAGTTGCAGACTGTACCGGCCTGCAGGCAAATCCGTGATCCTACTTAAAACACAGAGCAGGGAGGGGCGTAACAGAGGCCCCAGAGAGGTGGGAGGGGTATCAAACCCTCGGCAGGACCCCCTCCGCTCTTCAAGGGAGCCACAGTCAGCCCAGTGTAAATAAATGTCTGTAAGATATGGGAAACTCGAGCCTCTGCAGGGAGGCTGCATCATTTTGTTACCCTACTGAGGGCAGGTTAGCCTGCAGTGAAAGAAAGAGCTTTCTTATACCACCGCTTTGTCTTTTACTGCAATAATTTCTCTTGCGTCATTGAGAATTGAGTGTATATTTGAAGAGCGATTGTTATATGAAAACCAAATGCACGACCTTGTTCCAAGCCAGGCACACCCTGGGATCAAGATGCAATTGGATAACAAGGGCCATATCATGAACTTGTGGTAGGTGCAGAGGTGAGCTGTGTATGGAGCATTGGTTGTGCTCTGTTAGTGCGCTGCCTGCAGCTCATGCATTAAGGGCCTCATTTACAAGAAACTGACGTATTGTCATCGATGTGTCATTTTTCTTGTGCCTACCGCACATCCCCTAACAGCGCCGTGGATGCACTGTATTCGCAATACAAAGTTCCATGGCGCACATTTTCACAGATGAGTCACATTCTGACACCTCTGTTGGTGCTAAAGTGACTCTTTGCTGGAGTTGCATCATTAAACTAATGCAACTCCAGCAATGCGAGGAGAGTGCCTTTGGAAAAAGCCTTGTGTCAATTTTACGCCTGGGCTAAGCAGGTAGTAAAATTTTGACACAGCGAAAAGTTGTAAATTCACTGCGTCTACGTGACTTTTTCCGTGGGAACGCCTACCCTGCATACATTATACCTAGTGCAGGTATAATGTGACGCTGGGCTTTAGAAACTGATGCATTATTCCCAACGCGTCAGTTTGTACATACGGAGCAGTGTAGTGTACTGCTCGTGCTGCTGCTGCGTCAAAAAGAAATAATGCAGCAACAGCACAAGGGGCTTGTAAATGAGGCCCAAAGTTTTTTACAGTTTTTGTATGCGTTATAAGTAGTGAAAATCTTTGGAATGAGGGGCACATCTATGTTTTCCACCCTCACACTTTCATAATATAGCCCCAAGCATTGTATGGGTCAGTGGTTCAAAGCCTTTTGACTTCTGTGGACCCCCACTTTATCATTATTGAAACCTGAGGACCCCTACTGAATCATAATTCAAATCCGGGCGCCCCCTCCTACTGAATCATTACTGAAAACTGGGGACCTAATCTCTTAATATTATTTAATTTTCTAAGCAGTCACAGACCCCCTGAGAAGCCTTTGCGGATCCCCAGGGGTCCCCGGACCACAGGTTGGGAACCACTGGTATAGGTAATATCTGGATGTGTTATTTTTTATTGCAAACCAATATAAATTGATCCCTTAAAAACAAACACATTTCTGACCAAAAACGTAAAGGACATACACATAAAAAAGACAAGCGGTTGGGTTTGTAGAAAGGATGGAAACAGAGCTTTTTAGGGCAGATTCCTGCAGCGAGTCATCGCATAAACAGTTAGTGGTCATGTAACTGTTTACAAGACAACTCGCTGTGTGGCACAAATCTACAACTCCTGCTAAGAAGCTGAATGTTAAACACCTGCCCTCCCATCTGCATTTTCTTGTCTACAGCTGATGCACCACGGATTTCTCGGAAGAATTAATTTTCATTTGAAACTCAGCTAATGATGATCTGCATGATGTAAGTTGCACACTAGGGATTGTCCTGTAGTTTAATTGTCCTGAAAGAGCAAAGTTGCATGTATCTGGAAAATTAAAATGTGAAGATGTGACTGGAGCTAATGTGAATATATTAAGCCTGGAAAGACAAATGGTGACTAATTGATTGTAAATGCTTGAGTCCTTCCTCTGAGGAAGAATTTAATGAACCAGGGGCCTTAAAATGCCAGACTGCTAAGTGCTATTAAACGTGATTGGATCAGCCTTCTCATTGCTGTCTGTTGCCTATTCTGCAAGGCATCAGGACTGCGGGTTCTATTCACAAACGTAAATTTACATGTGTAGATTTACTACAAGTACGTTTACTCTTATGCTTTTGAGTATCTTTACTACTTTGGCAAGTCACTATTTACAAGTGTAAATTTACTCAATAATGGAGTCTTGCATGTCTCCACTCCCTGAATTCAGCAGGTGGATCCTAATTTACAAGTTACTACTTGTACATTTTCACAGCTATGCGGAAGACTTTGCCACTGGGGTGGAAATCTCCCTATAGTAAAGTGTAAAAAAAAAAGTCTGAAACTTTAATAATAATAACAAAAAATAGTACAAATATTTTAATTTAAATATTAATGTAAATGGATTTAAAATATGTATTTATTTTAAAGGTAGAACAAACTGTAAAACATACTACAACCTTATTAACCTCATTTTTTGATTGGTATTCTATTTTAAATATTTAAAAACATTTTCTAAAGATTTAAATGCAAAATTACACAAACGTTTATGATTTATATTTCTCTATTATGTAGGAAAAAGGTTCCAATGTAAAAAAAGGTTAGCAATAAATTCCGTAGTAAAATGTATAAGTATGTTTTATGTTATTAAACCTCTGTATTTTTAAAAACTTTAAAGAAATTAATTTTACTTATCATTACTTTGTACATACTTTTATTTTAACTACCTTCGTGATTTTCTATGGGTGGGCATTGTAATAAAAGTGGTTAGGTATATGTTGTGTTGCATGTACTCCAGCTCCAACCTGGAGTACACCTACTACTGTTTTTGGCCCTTTTTGTCTGTAGTAACTATAGAAGTGCAGGTTGTAAATAGCAATGGAGTTACTCTTTTGTGGGTGGTTGAATGTTATCCCCTAAACCCCACCTTGCTCCTCCGTCACACCTCCCATTTACTAGTAGGTATTTCCATTTTTCCAGCCACTCCCCAGCCCTCCCACATTTGTAATAAAACTGTGGCAGGATGCGGAGGCATGCAGTTGAAAGGTATAGCGCTGCTCCGGCCAGGTCTCTCGGAATGTCAAAGGAAGCTAGTCATTGAGGCGGCACAGTTTCATCCATGGGTGTTTCAAGCAAAGTACTTCAGACTAGGGGAAAGCCTGAAACTATAACCCCCAGTTGACATTGCAGCAGGAGGGCCGCCTTGGTGTTGCACATGCGCCTAGAGGTGCATAAAATCAGCATATTCATCCCGGTGCGCAGGATTCCTGTTTTTCAGACTGGGGGGAGCCTGACACTACAACCCCAGCTGACATCGCGGCAGGAGGGCCACCTTGGTGTTGCATACGCACCTGGAGGCGCACAAAACCAGCATATTGATGCCGCTGCACAGAACGTGCCCTAGTGAAAACCAGGCCAGGAGCAGGCCTGTCAGCGACAGGAAGAGGCATGGCAGGGCCACCCCCCTTGGTTCCGTGGACGGACTGTCACAGACATTTTCCATGTAAAGGTACTGTTATTTTTGCCTAGTGTTTCCTGATTTGCGGGTTTGGTGTAGTAGCCGCCTGGGCTTGCCCCATTACCATCAATAGTGATTGACTTGGAGCATTTTCAAATGTGGTTAGCTTCGTACTGGGACCTTATCTTTTGCCACTGGAAGAGGCTTTTTGTACTATCAGTATTAAGACTTTTTTATCTTAGATATTTGTTTGAGTCTAAATTAGGTCTCAAAGGCGGATTTATTGTGGGGGGGCTGATTAGTGGGGGAGTAATTAATGCATTTATTTTAAGCCAAAGTCTCTGAGTTTGCAATGGCAGAACCAGGTCCAATAAGGAGGGTCTGCATACTTTCAACCGTATTAATGCCACTAGCCTTAGTGATTATATCTTGTTGGATATCCAGTTATGGCCGAAGCTTGTTGACATGACAGTGATTCAACGATTGCCCTGTCACTCGCGCTTAATTTAAATCTTGTAGGGTACGTTGATAATAGAGGACGGCCATTTGATTCTAGTTTAAGGATGTCCAGCAATAGATGTAGAATTAAGTGGAGTAATCTGGAGACTTCACAGGTGACTTTTAGCCAGATCTACGGGCTGGTGGCAGATGGTATGGAGGGAATGGTGTCTGTTTTCTCAGAGGGCGATTTTGCTGGACAGTTGAGGCAAATCATAGAGATCCACAATGGGATGTTTGATAAATTGAGAAACCTTTCCTGAGTTGGGGGGAAGGGGCAAAATGCTAAAAGGAATTGTCTAGAGGCATGGTATAATAATTCCTGCAGAGAAGCCAAGTCCTCCCTGGTTGCAGGCATAAAGGCTAAAGATGGCGCACTAATTTTACCTGCAAGGAGTGACATAAAAGGGTCCTTTATACAGCCAAATAGGATTGGCAGAGGGAGAGGTGAGAGAAGTTGTTAACAGCCGCCAAACAGAAAGATCGGCGGGTTCCAACCGACTGATAGTTATATATCCCCTAGTGATTGGGTTGCACATTTCTCAAGTCTATATGTATATCGTGAATTATTGATAGCCCCAATGGTGACTTGGCCAGACAGGGGCCTTGGGACGTTCTCCTTCCTCGATTTCAAGGGAGTCTGGAGATGGTCCAGATACAACCCAGATTGACATTCTTGCACCTGGGCCGGACTGACCTGGCTTGGAAATCTCAGCCCAGGAAGTATCTGTAGCTATCAAGGGCATTGTTCCCAATAAAGGTCTGACTCTGAATAAAATCCCTGGGGAGCTATTCAAGAACAAAATTGAAGTATGGAGGTCTTATTTTGCTTCCTTGTTTACTGCTTATTTTGAAAGGGGCTTCACTCACCGCCCCCCCCCGACCTGGGGCAGAAATCATTCCTATCCACAAGAAGGTTCCTTATGAACATTCAGCCAATTATAGACATATCGGCTTCCTCAATAGTCTTTTGTAGAGATATAGTTGGTAGGTTGCAGGAATTCATGGTAGAAAAAGACATTCTGTCTCTGTTGGAGGTGGGTTTTCAGGAAGCTACTAGCACGATTGACCAGGTTTTTATACTTCAGTTACTTTCTCTGTGGGGGAGGATGGTGGGAGGGGGTGGACACCCATATGTTGTGTGTGTGCACCTCTGTTCCACTTTTGATTTGGTTCCAAGGCCGTCTTTATGGATGGTTTTGCAAGAACTCTGGGTACCAAGCTATTTTTGAGATATCCTTGTGAGGCTGCATAAAAACAACTGTGCGCAGGTCAGGTGTGGACCGGCTGGTGAGTTGGCTGACCTGTTCCCAGTAAGTAGAGGGGTAAGGCAGGGGCGTGTTCTTGCCCCTACACTATTTTCGCTTTACATTAATGGTTATCTGGATCAGTGTGAAAATGATGCCCCTAAGTTAACGAATATGAGGATTCTGGTCTTCATGTTCACTGATGATACCTTCTTTGTCTCCACGTATCTCATGGGCCTCCAAAAGCTACTGGATAATTTTGAGACTTTCTGTATGTAGCCAGGCATAGAAATCTATGTGGGGAAGACTCAGTTTATGATACTTAATGCACACCACTCATCGAGGGACTACCTGGCACTTGCAGGGATTCTGCTCGACTGAGTACATACTTTTACCTTCTTGGGTATCACGTTAACAGAACATCTAGGATGGCAGAACCATGTCACTCAGCGCGGAGTAAAACTTGAGCAGGTGGCGGGTGGTATAATTAAGATGTCACACAACTCTTCGTTTCAACTTGTACAGCCGCCCCTCCAGGTGTATCATCATCAAGCCCTGGGGCAGCTACCTATGGAGCAGAGGGGTGGGGGCACCTGGAGGCGTCCACTCTAAGTCTAGTGGAGAATTGCTTTTTGCGACTATTGGTTAACGTCCCAATTAGTACCCCTCTATTCCCTCTTAGACTAGATCTTGGGGTAAGAGCCCTGTCTGATATGTTAGGGCTTTGTCCACTCCTTTACTGGAGGAGGCTCTTGGCTACCCCAGAACTCCAGCAATACTGGGAAGGACTTCAAGAAATTCTTACCTTTGCTGGCTGAAGTAGTTTACCCTGGATCAAGTTAGTAAAAGCCACTCTGGGGGAGATTGGGTTGGGATGTGTAGAGTGCCCCTGGAGAGGCAATGTCATTTTCTAAGTCTATTATTAAAAAAAGCCTATTGGCAGTTTAAAGACTCCTTTATACACTCCCGGGTCTGTGAAGGTGTATTGACAGATGGCTTTCTCTCAGTTAAGGATTCTTTCTATAAAGACACCTTTTTTTTTAGATGAGATTGAGCTCTACCCAGCTAGGCATTTATTGTTGTTATTTCATTATGGGACCCTACCCCTTCATTCTTTCACAGCAAAATGGACTAAGAACTTGACTATGGCTGAACGGCAATGTCTGGCCTGTGATGTCTTTCAAGAAACCAACGAGCATTTATTGTTTTTTTTGCCCTGCCTATATGGCTAGTAGACAATTTTGGATTCTTCCTCTTTGTCGGATCTGGGGTACTAGAGAGTACAAAGTTGCCTATAGGACGCTCAAGACAAATTTGTTCAAGCCTGTGATCTATGCCCATATTTGCTTTTTGTTGGCCATGTGGAGACCTAGGGCAAATATTTGTGCTGCTCATGAGATTTAGGCTAATTTAGTTGCCTAGTACATGTGATATAATGGGCACTCCTGCAACTTATTACAATCTAGTTTGTGTTCTGGAGTTTTTATAATTTGCTGTATTTTTTTTGTTTTTGTAATTCATTTAGTGTAATCTTGTGCTCCTAGTTTTAGATGAATTTGTGTTTGAGTGCTCTATTTATGTGCACTTAGTGCTTATATTTATATGTACATAGTGCTTGTTTTAACTTATTATGTTCGTTTTATTTCATTGTGTTTTTTTGTACTTTTATGGCTAATAGCCAAAATAAAGTTTTGCTTGCTAATAAAACTTATACCTACCTGGGCGAAAGTCTAAGGAGAGGCGGAGGCACAGAGCTCCACGTGTAGGTTAGTGACTAGCATTTTGAAGTACAGTAGTAGTACTATAAAAGCACTACAAAATGCAGTTTGTGAATAGGCCGGCTCCCACCAAGCAAAAGCAAACACTCTGGTTCCAGCGGGTGGGAGCTGTCAAAGTGCTTCCGCCCACTGGAAGCAAACGTTTCATCTCTTTACCTGCTCGCAGAGACTAAACGATTGCAGGGAAAGAGATGAAACAATTGCTCTTGCACACAGGGAGTTACATGTTTACCAGCCCACTGTGTGCAATAGCAATACCGGCTTGTGCAGGAGGCGGGGAGCGGCTGGGACCACGGGGGCCTTGAGGCTCCCTCACAGTCCCCATCATGCACACAGGGTGCCCTGCGGGCACCCAGGAGACCTGGCTGGGCCCTGGGGAATGCGGTGCCCTGGACCAAAATCGCCCTGGGGAGAGGGACCGCGTGGCCCCTCTCCCCTATTGAATGAAGGCTGGCCAGGGAAGGGGGTCCCTCTTCTATTAAGTGTGTTTACTCAGTGATTCCATATTGAAAAACAATCTAAAATCCTTTTTGGAGGTGAATGCATCACTGATCTATTGAAGCGCAATCTGTATGTGACTGTGTGGGTTCTTTCTTATCCTCTCCTGGTGAGAGTAAAGTCCTTGGTTCTCCCTTTAAATTGTACGAGTATACAACTGTGCAAATCACATGCCCGTTAGACCTCCCCCGTTAACCTTAGTAGTATGCAGTGGTCTTCCTGACTTTTCCCAGGATGATGGACAGCTTAATAAAGGCCCCCCCAGTGTGTTTGCTGCCTATATGTGGCACATTATTGATGCTGAGGGATATGAGGACATCTCCACAAAATGAAGAAGCACTTACATCATATAGGTAACAGTAAGGACTCTAGTTTGGTGGAGATTTAAGTCTTTGTAGTCTTGTCGGCATCTCTATAGGAGGATTCATGTTATATATTTTTAGTTAAAAACACACCAGGAACAATCTTATTGGCAAAATGCACACAGGGTCACTGGTGACATTTCCTTGTGCTCCAATACGCAGAATTAGTGTAGAATACATACTGGGCATTTACCCAAAGAGGCAGATATTCTTTGCATAATTGTAATTGTAATTTTATTTGCATAGCGCTAACTACCCATGACGAGTCATCAAAGTGCTTTTTGGCGAGTAACACACTACTGCGGAACCCAAGAGGAATTAGTGGTGTATTACTATAGGGAAATATGAGTACAGTATTAGTATTATTGAGTTATTTTGAGCAGAAGATAAGTGTGTTTGTTAGTTGGATTGACTAGAGTATTGGAGGGATAGAGGAGGGAAGAATCCAGAAGTATTAATTGGGAGTTTATAGTAATAGGATGAGCCTTGGGATGAGTGATGGAGAGATGGAGGAGGAAAGAGACTGTGGAAAGGGGTTATGGAGATCATAGTAGCGGGGGGTGTTTGGATGAGCCAAAGGTGAGATAAATGAGGGTGAATTTAGTATGGTTGTTTGGGAGATCATGGTAATAGACTGAGATTTGGGGTGAACTAGATGTGGTAGAGGAGGAAAGAGCTTAGGCAGGGTTATTTTGGAGATGAAAGTAGTAGAATGGGTTTGGGATGAGTTAGAGTGGGGATGGAGGATAAATTGATAGCGACATAGGGTGATGGGGAGACGGAGTAAAGCTTATGAGAGAGTAACATTTGTATTTTTTATTATATATATATAGTTTTTCATTTAATTTATATTTTGAATTTCATTTATAGATTTAATTTTATTTATCTGTATTTTTCTCTAGTACAGTAGGACTAGAAGGACTAGAGTAATGTAAATACATAGTAAGGGAATATATGTGCAAGGAATATAATAAAGGGTATAATAATATGAGAAGAAAAGTAGTATTGTATAAACAGACTTTCAAGATTTGTAATATTTGAAGTTAATCAATAAGTGTACTTTTCTAACATTCATTTATCTTTTCTTAATTTTTGAATAGTGAAATGCTTGCTGTTAAATAGTTAAGGTAATATTTGCTCATTGTGATATAAAAAAGAAAGTAAGGATTCATAAGTATCTAATATAACAACTTATCTAGGAGCTATGCAATGACCTATGAACATGTTAAGCATAGAATATACACATATATCTGCACGCACACACACACACACACACACATATATACACACACACACACACGCACACACACATATATATATACACACACACACACACACACACATGCACACACACATATATTTAACCGTGAGTAAATATACATTTGTTAAACAGGCTTAAAGAGTATGTGTATAATTTATTATGATGAAATAGTAACAATACATAGGGGGCCATTATGAAGACCACCAGGGTAAAGGTGGCTGTTTCACTGCCAACAGGCTGGCGGTGAAGACCGTCACATTATGAGTGTGGCAGTTTGGCCACTGCCAACCCGCCACATCTGCACTCATACCTCCATGGCGGTCGGAGCCGCTAAGCCGGAGATGAGCATCTCCGACCCGGCGGTCCACAGAAGACCGCTGGTGGTATTAGGAGCCACTGTTCCACCAGGGTTTCCGCGGCGGTAGCACCGCCATGAAAACCCTGGTGGAAAGGCTACTGGTGACAGAGAAATTCTTCCCTGTCACCAGTAGATGGCAGCTAAGTTCTGAACACGTTGTAGTTTTTTTCATAATAGATAGAGATGATCATGGTACAGGCCATTGGAATAATCCAGTTTGGATAG
Organism: Pleurodeles waltl; assembly: GCF_031143425.1. Lineage (NCBI taxonomy): Eukaryota > Metazoa > Chordata > Amphibia > Caudata > Salamandridae > Pleurodeles > Pleurodeles waltl. The sequence continues at coordinate 1,387,870,657 of NC_090447.1, read as the reverse complement.
TACAAGAGAGATAGAATCTTGCAGAGTCTTCAAGGTGATGAAGCTTGACCATGTTAATTTGTCCACTTGGGCATTCATTGTTGACTTGGAGTCCATGGTAATTACAAGATTTGTAACTTTCTTGGATACTTGAGGAGGTGGTCAGGCCAGGCGCACAGTGGGTCATAATTTTTTCAGTGGCTACTTGTGAATATTTCCATTTTAGAAGCATTCAGTTTGAGATGGATCGAAGTCATCCACTGATTAACAGCTCTGAGAAAACTGAAGATTTGTGAGTTTTCAGTGTCTTTGGGGCATTCCAATGTAAGTAGTATTTGTGTGTCATCTGCATAGTTGTACCATGTGAGTTCAAAATCATTGCTCAATTCTGGTAATGACATCACGTAGATATTGAAAAGCATAGGTGAGATGATTGATCCTTGGGGGGACCCCTGCTTTTGTGAGGTTTGGTTTGAATGAAAAGGGGGGAGAATAGATAATATTAGTTGTGTTTTGAAGGTAAGATGTAATCCAGTGGAGGACAGTCCCTTCTATGCTGCCTTAGAAATTCAGAAGTTATAGTTAGTTATTTCAAGTAGCTATAATGCCCTAAGGTAACTATAACTTGCGCCTCCGCCATGCACAGTTTTTTCTCCAATAATGTGACTGCTAATGTTTCGTTGATATTTGTATTCACGTTATAAAAGTTGTCATGAGTGCTGTAATATCTAGGGTAATTATCAGTGCATGGCAATGGTGCAAGTTATGGTTACCTTAGGGTACTTGAAATAACTCTAACTGTAACTGCTGAATTTCTATGGCTTTGCATAAGTACATTCAGAAACTAACTATAACGTCCCTGTAACCTTTGGTTTTCAAAGTGAATTTCTATTGTTTTTTAATTCTATTTCCTAACTAGAATGTCCCTGTGACCTGTTTTCTTTAGTGAATGTCTATGGGTTTCTTATACATAAATATAACCCCTGCTGCACACGGCCTGCGGCCAGCCCCTATAACCACCCAACCCTGTACTGCACACAACCGAAGGCAGTGGTTGGTCACAGGGTCTGTTCCTCTGGTTGTGAGAATAGGTGTGACAGGGTGTCTCTGGGTGTGAGAGTGTCTGTCTGGGTGTGAAAGGGTCAATGTGGGTGTGAGAGTGTCTGGGTGTGAGAGTAGGTGTGAAAGGGTGTCTGCGTGTGAGAGCAGGTGTGAGAGTCTGTGAGTGGGTGAGTGACTGTGTGGGTCTGTGAGTGTGTGTGTGAGAGATGGGTGGGGTCTGTGAGTGGGTGTGTGAATGTCTGAACGGGGCTATTAGTGGGTGCATGAGTGTCTAAGTTGGTCTGTGAGTGAGTGTATAATCCTAATAATGGAAAAAGACACTTAATATTCAACCACTCAAGGCCTACCTGAGTAACAGTTGTCTCAGACAAGCGGCTGGGGGGAGCCTGAACTAGGTGCGGAATCATGATGCACCCTTTGACAAATGTGTGACTACAAGGGGCATCCTCCCAATCCCTTGACCAGAAGCCCGTATCCCTAAAGTTTAGGGTAACTTCAACTTATAACTGTCACTCAGATAGGCCTTGAGTGGTTGAATATATATATTTTTTTTCCATTAGTAGGATAGAATAGGACCCACCTCGTTGATGTGGACTAACGCAGGTCCCAACATCATGGTCTTTAACAAGCACCTCATATATTGCTGACAGGATCACAACCAAAGTGGTTGCCACTGACAATTTATCTTATTTTCTCCACACCCTTTGTGTATAAGATACATTTGTACATCTCCCCTGGTAGTGCCGCAAATGAGCTGAGCTGCCGCTGTGGGAGTGGCGCCTGGTGTCTGGTTCAGCCCCCTGCTCGAAAAATCCACAAATACATGCATGCTTGGTGTAGTCCAAAATACTTTTCTTAACAAAATCCAGCCGCTGCAATATGTTTCAACATAACAGCCTTGTTCATGCCTAAGGCTGTTCACACACAAGATTGTTATGCCAAAACACGTTGCAGGGGCATGAACACGGCTGTTATGCTGAAACGTATCACATGTGCTGGATTTTGTAAATAAAGTATTTTGGCCTACACCAAGCATGTGTGTATTCTCTATTTAGAGATTATTTTGGGATATATGTGTGTGTGTGTGTGTGTGTGTATATATATATATATATATATATATATATATATATATACATATATATATATATATTTACAGTAATAGATAGGTTAGACTTTCCATAGGAAGAATGTATTTGTTTTTCAATAACTTTGGGGCAGATTGCTGAATCTTCACAAAACTTTCCCCAAAAAAGTATTCAATCATCTCCATTCCTTTCTGGAAAGATTTGGGGTGATCCTTCAAAACACAATTTCTGTAGAGAAAATTAGACAACTATACAGAAAAACATGGCTAAATAGAATTACACCACAATTGTCAGAAATCTAGACCTTTAATCCAAAAGCTTGCTTTTTGTGATTTGGTGAAAATCCGTTTAGTAATTTTTAAGGTTACAAAAAGTAGAGATAGACTGGCAGTTGTTTCCTCAGGAGTCCTGCGGATGTACGAGCAGAAATTTAAAAAATAAAGGTTGTGACTGGCTAAACAGACTCTCTCTCCTATCAGTGATTTTACTTTTGCATGAAAGAGCTCGGTCCTGCAAAAGCGAGCTCTCTGATTGGCGGGCTACAACATCAGAAGAAATGTTACGGCTACCATTATAGAACACCAGATACCCTGACCCCTGGCCCTTGTGGGGAGCCCCTTAGTGACCCAAAATTAAAACAACATGTGGGGAGCTCGGAGTCCAGAGTGAAGTTTGATGGACTCCGAGGGATGTGGAAAATGAATTAGAAAGAAAATATATATTGGGTGGGTGTCCATGGGGGTTGGTAGGCCCAGGGATGGAGAGGCAAATGGCGCTGGGCGTGTGCCAGGCCCTTCATCCTACCCCACACTACACACAGCTGTTCCTTGTTTTGGTTTGCCTATCTGCGGGGGAATTTTATGTAATTTCTGGCCACAGGCCAGGCCCTTTGCCCTACACCATGCTATGTACAGCCAAAGGTTGTGTGCAGTGTTGGTGTTGGGTATGGTAATAAGATGTTACTTTATGTTAAAAACTCATAGAAATGCAGTTAAAATAATAAAGGTTAAGTGGTGTTATTGTTAGATGAGAATGGCAAAACAAACGTAACATTCTAATCTTAAAAAAAAAAAAGAAACTCAAATTCAGCAGTCATAGTTTACTGACCAAACTAGTACTTGTGCCCCTACCATGCTCTGCTTAGGACCTCACAGATTGCATCACTCATGGCATGTTTGATGACATCATTGATGATGTCATTGGTCATGATGGGGGCTTAAGTTCTAGTTAGCTCAGTAAACTTTACTTTTTGTGTTTCTTGAGTTTATGGTGCTATATTCTAACTGGCATTTTCACCTAACATTACTCCTTGCTCAAACAAACCATCCAAGGATTCTTGTTATAGTGAGATTCCACAACTCACTCAGTAACTCAACCACATTTGCTCAGACTCTCAGTAGCCTAATTGTTTTTTTCACCGTTTACCCTAAAGAAACTGAGAACCTGATGTGAGCAGTTGATAATTAAAAATCAATCTCACCTGGAGGTTGACTTGAACTATGTATAAATACTCAAAGTTCTACTCGGTCATAGTAATGATCTAGCTAATCTTCGATTAATATTGATGTAAGGCATATTTAAAATCTTACTTACCATCCCTGTTGGGCTTAAGTGAACCCTATTTTGGTATGGACTCACTAAATTTCCTGTCTGTACCATTGTCTATGAGATTAGTACATTTACTCACTTAATAGTGGTACTCTACCTTGAACAGATACATGATGCACTATTGACATTTACTTATTTGTACATTTATGCACTTGTCCCCTCAAGTCAAAGGGATGGAATGTTTCCTACAATGCAGAATAAGTGAGATCCTGATTGTTCACCTGGATACTCCTTACCACACCGTGACTCAGGCTAGGATTTCACTAAACCTACACATGATGTGTTTTTGAGAGCCTAGGGCCATTTTCAAAAGAAACCTGAGTGAGGTGGCAGGTACTCTTCTGACAATAAGATCTATCTTGAGGATAGCACAACTAAAGAAATGCTGTATCTGGTCTACATCTCTCTGAAATCTCACACTCTGACCTCCAACTAATACACGCTTTCTTTCTAGTTTACATTAGACTTAAAAATTTCACAGTAACGTTACAGACTGCCTTAGTTGTGGCTGGCATTAGAACAGTCTGACAAGAAAGTCACGCAGGTACAGTATGCACGGTTTTCAAATAGACACAGGTGGATATCCTTTCCATAAAGAGCCAGTTGTATTGAGACGTAAACTACATAAAATTAGAAAGAGGTGTGTGGGGGGGGGGGGTAAAAAGTGGGATGGGGAGGAAAATGAGTAGGGAGAGAGAACAAGGGAGAAAATAATCCCTCAAATGAACTGCAATGCAAGGTCTGACGATAGCAGTGGAAAAATACATCATCCAATTAAAACATTGAGAGACTGAAAAGCTCTTGGGCTGGGCAATCACAAACATAGTGAAGAAAGGCATCAAATCAGGAGCAGGGAAATAAGATGGGCAAAAACCCATTCAGTCATGGGAAAGACGCTGACCCAAAAAACATTCGTAAGTATATATCATTTATTTGAAACGATAAGTCTACAAAAGCTACTACAGTCTGTAGCAGAGACCTAAAAAAAGCAATTTGCTTGGCAGATGAGTTGTATGTACCCGCATGAAGCCCCTGGCTGGGATCAAGATGTAAAACCTAGTGCCACAGGGGAGGTGGAAAGTAGTTCTGTCAAGACAGTGGCTTCCTTGGAGCAAAAGTAATGCCTTCCAGAAGTCGAGCTTTAACCTATATGGCAGGAGTGAAGTAATAGGGCTAAAACAGAGGCTTTGAATGCTCAGGAGAGTAGTTTGGGGACATGACGATTATGCCTTGTTGTCATGTTGTGTTTACTTGTAAAGTGCTTAAACTCCCGGGTGAGCATCCTGGTGCTGAAGCAAGTTGTCAGACCTGACATCCTTGTCGTGATATTCCCCCAAACTTTTTTTGCCTTCCCTTTCCCTTTTTTTGGCTGTTTTCATTTTTGTTGGTTTTAACACTGTGCACTTTACCTCTGTTAACCAGTGCTGAAGTGCTCATGCTGTGTACTTGAAGCAATATAAAATTGGACTGCACTTAACTGGCACATTTGATTTACTTGTAAGACCTCAGTAAATGCTACTACTACTACCTGTACCCAGGACCTGTAAATGAAATACAAGCCTGCAGTACTCCTTGTGCCACCCACTACAGTATTGCTGTAAAACATGTCTCATGCCTGCCACTGCAGCCTGTCATTTAGTTGTAAACTGCCATTTTGACCTGACAAATCTTTTGCTATTCATTAACCTTCCTTTTTAACACTATAAGTCCCCCTGAGGTAGACCCTAGAGGCTCACAGGGCGGGATGCCTTGTATTTAAAAAGTAGAACATGTGTATTTAGGTTTTACACGTCCTGGCAGTGAGAAACTCCTGATGTCATTTTTCACTGTTGCTACACCTATTTCTCCCATTTTCTAGAACTTGGTAACCTTATTACATTTAGGAAATGCCAATTTTGGATTGAGAGCAGGTAGAGATATGGGGGGTCATTCTAACTCTGGCGGGCGGCGGAGGCCGCCCGCCAGAGTTCCCCCCTCCAGAATACCGCACCGCTGTCAGAAGACCGCTGCGGTTATTCTGGGTTTCCCACTGCGCTGGCGGGCGACCGCCAAAAGGCCGGCCGCCAGCCCAGTGGGAAACACCCTTCCCACGAGGAAGCCGGCTCCGAATCGAGCCGGCGGATTGGGAAGGTGCGACGGGTGCAGTTGCACCCGTCGCGAATTTCACTGTCTGCAATGGGCACTGCAGGGGCCCCCAGGGGCCCCACGACACCCCATACCGCCATTCTGTTCCTGGCGTGCGGGTATGGGGTGTCTGAATCCCCATGGCGGCGCAGCGAGCTGCGCCGCCATGGAGGATTCAGAAGGGCAGCGGAAAACCGGCGGGAGACCGCCGGTTTTCCTCTTCTGACCGCGGCCAAACTGCCGCGGTCAGAATGCCCTGCGGGGCACCGCCAGCCTGTTGGCGGTGCTCCCGCCGACCCTGGCCCCGGCGGTCTAGTACCGCCGGGGTCAGAATCACCCCCATGATGTTTATACTAAAATTAATTGTAATTTAAAATAGTTTTTAATGGGAAAGTAAAGTTGGATTTTAGGTCATAATACTGAAAATTACACTTTCAGAGAGTTGACATTTTCTAGGCCCAACTATTTGTGTTGTTTTCAGTGCCCTAGGTCATATGATTGTGAGTGGCTGTGCTTTTGGAGTTTGTGTATTGCTTCCAGACTGTAACATAAAGGGGGCTGAGATATGAACAGTGTGGGCCATCCTGGCAGGATGACTGAGGAGGGGACGTATTTAGTTCTACTTACTCTTCAAAGGGCTTTGCCTTCTGCACATAGACAGGAACCTAACACCAGCCCTGCCCGGCCTTTTTTCATCCCCAAACAGTTTGGAGCCTTGACACAAGAAAGATAAAAACTTGCCAGGTGTGAGGGGAGGACATGGATTTCTCCCACAGAAAGGCAGGTACCAAGTATAAATATTAGACCACCAGAGCCACTCCTGGACATGTGTAAGTTACAGAAGAAGAAGAACTGTCCTGCTGTCTGAGAATGACTACTGGACCATCTTTTCTTTATCCCAGGCTATCCAGAGTCACTCAAAAGGCCATTTGGCAACCTCCTGTGTGAGCTACAGGTACACAAGCTTCAGAGGCCTCCCTGAATCAGTCCAGCTGACATGCTGTAACTGGGCCTGTCTTGACCTTCAACTGAACCTGCCTGAGCCTTGTTGGCCTCAGCTGGAGCAAGGCCCTTATTCCCAAGAGGTGCTTTCCCAGTTCCTGGATTATTGGTTGGCATCAGAGTGTACTCCTCCACAAAAAAAGGTAAAAATCATGAAGTTTGGGCAAATATTGGTGAACACCTGACAGCTTCTTAAACAAAGGTTTTGCAAAAACCATGACAAACATGAATTGCCAAGAGGCTGGCGGACAACTCCAGACCTATTGGCTTTGCCAATTATTATTTTTTGTAAACAAGCAATATTAGAATAAGCCACAAGAGGGGGCTTAGGGAATAATAATAATTTAAAAAAATCAAAAGTTGATTATGTAGCATTAAAACACAGAAACTATTTTGGGTGCAAATCATGGTATGTTGAAGCAAGGAAAAGGAGTCTTGGCGTAATGGAGGAAGAGTCCAAGTGGGGGAGGTAAGAACAGGAATGAGCAAGGAGGTAGGGAGTGAGGAACAATAGGTGACAGTAATGAGGGATAAAGGAAAGCGTAGGGTAGTGGGAGCAACTAGGAACTCATAGAAATGGGAAGTAATGGGAAGTAACAAGATGCAGCCAATCGGTAGAGGAAAAAAACAAGCAAAAGGAAGAAAGGTTCCCAGACATCTCAAAATTACAATTCAACAGATCAGAATTACAAGTCAACAAATCAGAACACTGCAAGTCCGAAATGTTCTTGGGAGAGTTAAAGACAACAATAGGGAAGGAAGCCATCAAATTAAGAGCAGAGATGTTTGAAGTGGCTTTCCGGATGCTGACAGCCTCAGGCCCGAATACCTATCCTCCCAGCGAGATGTCTGCAGCTGTGATCTTTCCTGATGTCCATTAGTGGTGCTTCATGGATGTCCATCCCCCTTCCTTCTCCCAGGTCCAGGGGTCCATTCATAGACATCTGCCATGCGTGGGAACCATCCTTTATACTTGATACGTTCCAATATAAGGTGGTATCAGGTGTTTCCGTGGGAGTTCACTACTTCAAGGTGAGAATTCCCCATACCAGACGAGTCAGCTAAGATTGTAAGGTGCTGTAAATGCTCTGGCTTATGCAAGGGGCATTTTGCTCATTTGTTCTCATTGATTAATGTGCAGCTTTTCCTCTTTTGTCTTTAGGGGTCTCATATTGCTCCAGTGTTGATAATTTTCTCTGCCATGCTATTTTCCTGGAAGGTTTTCTGCCACATCTTTTTGTCCATCAGCAGTGGAGCCATGCATCAGTCGGTACAGTGGCTGCAGAAAGGAATCCCCTCTCACTCAGGGTCAAGACTTCATGTATCTGGAAAATATGTTCCCGACCAGCTAAATACAAGGCAATTAACAAAGCCATCCAATTATCACTAATGGACTGAGCCAGAGCCCACTCTAAGTATATGTTGTTTATTGGAAAAAATAGGTCTACCAATAGACAATCAGCCGAGACATGCATAAAAATGCATGACATTTCAGCAATTTAGCAGACAATACTAAAAACCTTCACAGCACTTATTTGAAGATTATGTGAGCAAAACCGTCTATCTTCTCTGGTTTAGCACTGATTTAGATCCAAATAATCAGGGTTTAGCAATTTTCTTTTTTTAGATATTGCTAATGCTTAATAATTCATAGAATCCACCAGTTTGCCTCATTTCCTAAAGTTATAAGCTCCCATTTGAGTGCCACCAAAGGTTACCAATGTGGCGTTTGGCATAGCCTCACACCCTCGCCTCATCCAATGCCTGCACAATATTGGAATCCAAGGACATGCAGTCCTGGATGGATCTCCTCCTTCCTGACTGGATGGACCCAGTCAGTTAGGTTAGCCCCGTACACCTCAGATGCCCGTAGCCTCATTGCAAAGGTTTGCAAGAATTCTCCTTTAGCCCAACCCTTCTCAATGCATATATGATCCCACTAGTCAGCATCATCTGCTCTTACAACATCAACTTCCTCTCCTTCGCTGACAACACAACGCATTCCCTCCCTCATGGACAAGACACCCAGGTCCATATTTGTGACAAATGACGCACAACTGCCCTAGTTAATGCTGCATGAGAATGTTTTTCAGCGCCATGGCTGTGCCATATTTATAAAATGGCACACCATGGAGCTGAGAAAAAGCCAGTGGCATTAAAATGACACTTGGAGGTCATATAGATACAAAAATGGCTCTAGGGTGCCAAAAATGACGGTAGATCGAATAGCGGCCAAAATTCTGTAGATAGTCAGCCTAGAGCCATTTTCGGTCACACAAGCAGTCAAAAAATTACACCTGTCCAAGAATAGAAAGGAGACAGTACAACAACAACAATGTCAAACACAGGGGACCAGTGTCCCCAGGACAGCCCTAACAGCACCAGGGCCAGCCAGGGGACCTCATGTAAGAGGCCCCAGTGGCACACTACTGTCAAGGATATCTACTTATGGATGATGGGCTTCCTCCGCTTGCAGTGCCACTGTGGTGTGGGTAGTGGTGATGCTGGGGGTTGGGATGGGCATCTAGGTTCCCAAAATAGTGATGCCATGGTGGACTCGAAGGTGTTTGCTATGTGTTTCCCTATATAACTGTGCTTAATGTCACTTTAACACCTGGTCGGGCCAGGTGTTAAATTTTTGACGCAAGCCAGTGTTAGCACCATTTTACCTAGGCACACATATTTTATCACCTGGCATATAAATATGGCACTAGTGGGCTAGCATAATGTTTTAAGGAGAGAACGCCTACCTTGCATATCATTGTCGATAAACAATGCAAGGTAAAGCGGTGGTCCCAAAAAATGACGCAAGCCAAGGAAAAGTGGCGCTATACAGGTCTAGCACCACTTCATAACTTTGGCTCTCGATTAGCGCAGCTTTTGCATCAAAATAAACGTTGCAACAGTGGTGCAAATGTTTTTAAAGTGTGGGCCCCAGTATCCAGATCAATTTCAGTGCCTACATTACTGAAGTTGGCTACTGAATGGAGATTCATTTCTGAAGCTAAGCACTGACAAGATCGTAATTGTGATCTTTGCAAACAGTCCTTCACCATGGGACTCCACCAACAGAGCTAGGACCGATGCCAACCCCCACCACCCACACCAAGAACCTCAGTATCGTCATCAACAGCAAAATCGGTATGACCACCCAAAAGAATGCAATCACTGCCTTATGCTACCTTATCACGAAGATGCTGAGGAAGATTTTCAAATAGCTCCCAACCAACACCGAACAAATCGCAAAGCAGACCCTTGTCACAAGCAAGCTGAACTACGGGAACACCCTTCATGCCAGAATTAGCAAAAAACTGACTAGAAAGCTGCAGACCTTTCAGAACTGGGCAGCCAGAGTCACTCTCAACCTCCCATGCTGCACTGCCACCACACCACACCTGAAGGAGCTTGACTGGCTACCCACACACAAACAAGCACAATTCAAACTCTTCACCACACTTTCAGGACACTACATAACACTGGCTTAGTATACCACAGCTATCGCGCCTGCTTTCACAAACATTCCAGACACCTCTGCTGGACTCCTGCTTGCACAGTTTCTGGACTCCTACTTGCACGGTGTTTGGACAAAATATCAAGCTGTATGTTACGGGAGACAAATATCAGAAAAACATTGGGATAGAAAAATATTGTGATGCAAAAATATCATTGTCAGGAATATTGTGTTTTTTAGGTTAGTAATATTTTCTTCAGAATATTGTTGTTCTTAATATCATTTTTAATAATATAGTTGTAAGTGTTGTTTTATTTTAATGTGTTTTAGTTCAGACATGTGTTACTATTGTATATTATTTTATTAAAAGTTTTTATTATTTTTTCCTACATTCACGGGTTACTTTTATATGTAATAATGTGTGAAGTATTTTCCTCGCTCATGCTTAGACTGCAGTAGAAGTAGTAAAATTAATGTCTTCACAATTTAAGACTGTCCCGACTTGCTTTATTTTGAGTGGGTATAGTAAATTTCACCCCTCCGATTCCAACGCTTCCCCTACCGTTGCCATGACTGGAGTGGGACCAAGAAATTTTACCTCTCTGAAATCCAAAGCTTTCCCTACTGTTGCAGAGAGCAGAGTGGTAATAGTAAATTTTACCTCTTCAAAGTGCAAATCTTTCCCTAATGTTGTCCTGACTGGTGTGGAAATAGTAAATGCCACCTCTCCGAAATCCAATGCTTTCCCTGCTGTTGTACAGACTGGAGTGGGAATAGTAAATTATACAGCCTGCAAAGTCCAACACTTTCCCTACTATAGTGCTGTTTAGAGTGGAAGTAGGACTTTTCTCCCCTCCTCCCCCACAATTCAATGTTTTCCCTACTGTTGCACAGACTTGACTGAGAATAGTACATTTTACCCATCCAAAGTCCATCAATTTCCCTACTATTGTGCTGTTTGGAGTGGGAATAGTAAATTTCACCCCTCCGAAATCCAAAGCTTTCCCTACTGTGCACAGACTGGACTGTGAATAGTAAATTTTATCCCTCAAAATTCCAATGGTTTCCCTTCTGTTGTGTTGTTTGGAGTAAGAAAAATACATTTATACCCTCCAAAGTACAAAATGTTCCTTACTATTGTATAGACTGGATGGGGACTAGTAGATTTCACCCCTCTGAAATCCAATTCTATCCCTAATGTTGCTAAGACTGGAGTAAGAATAATACATTCCACCCCTCCGAAGTCCAACATTTTTCCTATTTTTGTGGTGACAGAAGTAAGAATAGTGAATCTAATGCCTTTGAAGTCCAACACTTTCCATACTGTTGCATAAAATAGAGATGGAACATTATGTTTCATATGCTTAGACTCTAATAGTTTTCATAATATTGGTAGAATAGATTTTACCTCATTAATAGTTTATATTTTTAATTTGCATTATTAGTTTTTATTTTTAAATGTATTTTAATGTTTAGAGTTTGTAGATTAGTTTTTTGATTTTTCAGTTTTTAATATTTTATTTATTGTCTACATTATTTGTTATAATTTTCTGTATTCAATTGAATTTTTTTAATGAATTTATTGAGTATTTATGTATAGTGTAATATAATTAGTAAAATTATTTGTTACATTATGTTAGATTTGTTAATATTTTAAATGTATTATTACAAGCATATATATATATTTTTATATTAAGTTGAAAATAATGCAATATATAATTACTGTAATAATTGCTATATGCTTATAGTAATATGGTTGAAATATTATAATATAATGTTAAGTACATAGTTTATGAATTATTTTACACTAATACAAACACATATGTATGTCTCAGTGTCTGTACATAATTATATATAGTATTAAATATTAGTGGAATATATTTAATTGACATTATATTACATTTATATATTAAAATATTTAAAATTTACTACTTTTATCCCTATATTAAAATCAATATTTTTGTCTATTTTCCGACAATATTAGTGTCAACAATATTCGTTTTCTGATATTTTTATACTTATAATTTAAAGTATAGGGACACAATATTTTGGTAAACCAGATAGTTGGCACAATGGCTTCATCAGATGTAAGAGCAGAGATTTAAAATAAAGACTGAGCATACACCATAAAGTTGCGGAACTCTAGTGTATTACCTGTCTGGAAATTATTAAAACTATGCAAATCATAGGCATATACGTATGGAAGCATAATTGTATTAATTTTCTTACTTGGCCCCAACCTAGACTTACATTAGTAGAATAAGGGGATACCTTTCCTTATCAAACTGGAAAGTGACAGTTGTCCCTTCCCCCAGAAATGACATCACATCTGGTCTCCCTAAGAACCTGCCCTGGAGCTGACAAAGGTGTAGGTGGGTCACGTGGGTAAGTAACATCATGTGATCATGTGTTAGTCATGTGGCAGAGTACTTGCCATAGTGTCTAGGTCTATGGCCTGTGTAAATGATGGCCCTACAGGTGTGCACCATGTTTCTGCACCTAAGATGACAAGTCTGGACATGTTCAGACAGTCAGGACGCTGTGGCTGCTGGGTGCCATCTCACAGGGAGAAGCAGCGGAAATACACGGCCAAACCACACTGCTGCTAATCCAAAAAGGGGACTGGTCAAATGTGCCTTTTTTTTAAGTGTCTTTTTTGTTAGAACCAGCTAGTCAATTTAGAAATGAAAACCTAATACACAGTTGTTTTCTGCAGACTTCCCAGGAGAGGGCTTAAAGGTGATCAGCAGATGTCAAAGTATAAAGTGACTACACAATCAATGGTAAAACAGACGGAGGTCATGAAATAAAATCTTATAACACATATGCATGCCCCAAAACTTCCCAGGAGACGGTTTAAAGGTGGTATGCAGATGTCAAAACACAAAGTTACTACACAATGGTAAAACAGACAGATGTCATGAAATGAAAACCTAAAACACAGATGATTGCTCCAAACTTCCCAGGACAGGCTTCAAATGTGATTAGCAGAGGTCAAAGTATAAAGTGACCACACAATTAATGGTTGAAACAGACAGATGACATGAAATGAAAACCTAAAACACAGATGGTTGCTCCAAACTTCCCAGGACAGGGTTCAAAGGTGATTAGCAGAGGTCAAAGTATAAAGTGACCACACAATTAATGGTTGAAACAGACAGATGACATGAAAACCTAAATCACAGATGCATGCCCCAAGACTTCCCAGGAGTAGGCTAAAAGGTGCTTACCAGATGTCAAAGTATAAAGTGACCATTCAATTAAGGGTTGAAACAGAAACCGTGAAATGAAAACCGAAATCACAGATGCATGCCCCAAGACTTCCCAGGAGTGGATTAAAAGATGATTAGCAGATGTCAAAGTATAAAGTGACACCCCACCGGTGACACACGCATAGGTTGAAACATCCTAATGTTATAAAAAATGTAACCCTAAAACACTGATGTCTATTTCTGGGTCCAACCCCTCCACAAAGCCCATACATAATTAGCATGTTGTAGCACGTATAAAAGTCCCCCCATTCACAGGACTCTTTTGGAACTACATTTTTGAAGTTTGCGGAGAGCAGGGCTACCCGGACCATCAAGGAGGAAAATATGAAGGGCATAGCGCAAACTGGTGATGCAAGCCAACTTCTACTTAAGGTAAATAACTATAGCATGTTTTTTATATTTACAATGTAGTATGTCCCTACTAAGTCTTCACCGCTATTTACCTTTGCCCACCAGAGCATAATGCCTATGTTTTGCACAGGGTTATCTGAGACATGCGTTTATGTTTTGTTGAAGCCTATGTTTAATTTGTAGAGGAGAACAGTATTTTAAAGGAGAAAAAACATGGCTGTGTGGTAAAAATAGAAGGACTAAAATTATAACACATGCTAGTACACAGCATGATGGGGCTCAGCAGCACAGAATTACAGAAAAGATTCGAACAACATAGAATACATTAAAAAAAAAAAGTAATTTAAAAGACTGTGATGCAGGTTAATTAAATTTCTTTAATAGTTTACGCCCTTGCTAAACAGTTTAAATAATCACAATTTTATTATTCTGATGGGTTTTTCTAAACAGGGTTATCTAACCGTGAAGGGGACACCCCCAATGCCCCACATCAGACCCAACACCCTTTCACTTACCTTATATATTACAGCTGAGTTGGCGCCGGGTTGTGGGCTGGCTATGTGCAGTTTGTGGGGATCTAGCTGGTAAGACAGTAGTTCCACAGGTGTGGGGACTGGTGCATCACCCAGGGGCCTGCTGTGGTGATATGTACACAAGTAGAGTTCTTAAGGTAGGCCGGCTCTCCTCCTCATGGAGCAAGGCCGGATCCCACCAACAACAATGTGGGCCCTTAGGTCGGCAGGGACCGCAGCGCTCTCCTCCCCTAATGCCCTGAGGGCTGAGGAGCAGGGTTCCTGGTGGGGCCATACTGTTAACACACCGGGCACCGGTGGTGCTATGCCCCAAACGTAGGGGTGTTTTGGTGGGGCCGCGCTCCTCCTCCTGGAGCACTGCCCGATCTGGCCAACAACAATGAGGACCCTTAGGCTGGTAGGGATTGCGGTGCATGGCTCCTCTTCCTGCTTGAGGGGTCTTGGGCATGGTTCATGGCAATAGGGGCCCTGAGCGTGTCCCAAGACCTATAGCCCTTTCCCTGAGGCCGGTAGGGATCGGGGGTCAAAGCTCCCAGAGGGTGAGCGCAGTCCCCTACCGGCCTAAGGAGCAGAGGATGCATGGCTCTACATGGCCTGCGCTTCACCGAATGGGACTCAGCCTTTGAAGCGCGGGTCGCGGCGGTAATACTTCTCCCAAGTCGCGGGGTTCTAGGAGGATGGCTGGTGCACCTCACGGTGATGCACTCCTCCTAAGGAGTGACTTCCCCTGTGCCCTGCATCCCCTGCCCCTGAGGTCAGTAGGGCTTGGGGACAATGCTTTCAGAGGGTGAGCGCTGGCACGGGATGCATGGATCTAAATGGCCCGTGCTTCGACACCTGGGGCTCAGCTGTCAAATTGTGGGCTGCGATGGTTTTGTTTTCCCCGAGTAAGGGATTAAATGTAAGCCGAGATGGTGGAAACTCCAAGGGTCCCCTTTACATACCGGGGCAGTGGCGGTGATTTTCTGTAAAATTAGGGCCTCCAAATGTGGGGCCCTTGTGATCTCCATGGGGTGCGGTGGGGAGGTCGGTATGAGCTCCATGTGTCCGGAGGGGCAAGAGGCTCGGCCTTGGTTAGCTCCCCACCCCCCAGGCATGACATCCCCGTAACTCCGCCCCAGCACAAGGGTGAGAGCATACAGGTGTGAAAGAAAAAAAAACATAAATGGATCCCAGGATCTGGGTGTGCAACATATATACAATTAGCTGTAATGTTTCAAATTGCTATGTGCTATATTTTTATAATTGCTGTAGTTATGTGACATTATAAGGACTATAAGTTACATTGTGTTGTAAGTAAAATAATGCTGTGAAGATGATTGATCCATATAAATATTGTAATATTGAGAGAATCCTAAACATTATGCTGTGCAACAGCACCATCATGCGGACTTTTGATAAACAGGGCTTAGTGCTTGAGAAATGTGAAAAAGAGGTTTTTTTTATCACACTTTTAGAACATTTTAGTGGTGTAAATTAATGTGGTTTTATAGGGTACTTAAGAGATAGCATCTTGAGAGAGAATGCTTAAATTATTTGTTTTTCTTAATTGTGTATGTAAAAATTGCTGGTGAAATTCAACAAACCTCTTAGCATATACATTTAACAAAAAAGAATACATTCATGTGGTGGGGGGTAATGATTCATCACTTAATTATTTGAGTATCTGCTTTTACTGCCTGTTGTATATTTTCTTAACTTTTTTAATATGTGTGTTCTGAATACATTAAGGGGGTCATTCTGACCGCCGGGGACCACGGAAGCACCGCCAACAGGCTGGCGGTGCTTCCCAGCCCATTCTGACCGCGGCGGTAAAGCCGCGGTCAGAAAAGGGAATCCAGCGTTTTCCCGACGGATTTCCCCTACATGGGCTGAATCTCCATGGCGGCGCCATGGAGATTCCGACCCCCTTCCCGCCACACTGTTTCTGGTGGTTTTTACTGCCAGGAACAGGATGGCGGGAGCGGGTGTCGTGGGGCCCATGCCGTGCCATAAAGATTTTCACTGTCTGCATTGCAGACAGTGAAAATCGCGACGGGTGCAACTGCACCCATCGCACCCCTGCAACTCCGCCGGCTCCATTCGGAGCCGGCTTCATTGTTGCAGGGCCTTTCCCGCTGGGCCGGCGGGTGCTCCTTTGGCGGGCACCCGCCGGCCCAGCGGGAAAGCCAGAATGGCCGCCGCGGTCTTTCGGCGGACTAATTTTGGCGGGCGGCGACCGCCGCCCGCCAAAGTCAGAATGAGTATGGCATGGCGGTCTAGACAAAATATTAATTAAAAACAGTTGTTTATGAGGTTTGTGTGTTTATATGTACAGCTGTTATCCAAAATACATGATTGTAGTTCTGAAGTGTAAATATGCCTGGTAATTAAAGCCCTTTATGTTTATATTTTATGTGCTTACTTAGCAACAATGTCTCCTGGAATGGTTGCTTTTTCAGTTTGTTGTGTTCTGATTTTAACAGCATATTTTGCATTACTAGTGAGAGGTTGGCAGGCAATTATAAAATGTGGTGCAAAATGTGTTTTGGTCTAAAGTCAATGTTGTCTCTTCTGTTTGCAAGATCCCCAAGAGCTAACAATGTCCCCAAAGGAAATTGCTGCCTTTCAACAAGGTCTAGCTATCTAGAGCTTTATAGTTCAGAGAACCGTGTCAACCTCCTCCCTCAACAACAGTGCTTATTTGTTATTTTGGTTTTATTTTCTAATAATGTTTTCCTGTGTTTGTGTGCTTTTTTTGACAGGCTATGATACCAGAGTACAGTTGGCGGTCAACGCTCTACAGCAAATCCTAGAGGTTCAAGATGCATCGGCTATAGTGCAGCAGGATACAGCTTTTGCAGGTAAATAAAATGAGCCCTTGTGTAAACGCTATGTAAACATCAACCTTCACAGTCCACAAAAACCTAAAAATGACCTATAGATGGGACCCTCAAAGAACATGCTGAGTCAGTGTATTATATTGTAAAAGTGGCATTTATTCTTTATTAATTTTTTGATTTTGTTTTTACAGACCCCCGGGGGCAAAGAAGGACCGCATGCTGGCGCCGCAAAAGGGAGAATGGGGTGCTAAGAAGGGGATCCAAAAAAGGAGGTCTACAATGCCTAAAGAAGGACCACCTATAAAGAAAAGAGCCTCACAAAGGAAAACATTAAGGGGGTCATTCTGACCCCGGCGGTCTCAGACCGCCGGGGCCATGGTCAGCGGGAGCACCGCCGACAGACCGGCAGTGCCCCGCAGGGCATTCTGACCGCGGCGGTTCGGCCGCTGTCAGACAAGGAAAACCGGCGGTCTCCCGCCGGTTTTCCGCTGCCCTTGCTGCGCCGCCATGGGGGATTCTGACACCCCCTACCGCCATCCTGTTCCTGGCGGTTCGCCCGCCAGGAACAGGATGGCGGTAGGGGGTGCCGCGGGGCCCCTGGGGGCCCCTGCAGTGCCCATGCCAATGGCATGGGCACTGCAGGGGCCCCCGTAAGAGGGCCCCACTGTGTATTTCAGTGTCTGCCTAGCAGACACTGAAATACGCGACGGGTGCAAACTGCACCCGTCGCACATGCCCACTCCGCCGGCTCCATTCGGAGCCGGCTTCCTCGTGGGGAGGGGTTTCCCGCTGGGCTGGCGGGCGGCCTTCTGGCGGTCACCCGCCAGCCCAGCGGGAAAGCCAGAATGGCCTCCGCGGTCTTTCGACCGCGGAGCGGTCATATGGCGGTTCCCTCCAGGCGGGCGGCGACCGCCGCCCGCCGGGGTCAGAATGACCCCCTAAGTGTGTTTTACAAACTGTAGAGCCAAATTAATCCTAACCTCTTTCTCTCTCAAGCAGCTTTTTCCTCTAGGATATAGTAGTTATAGTAATACTTATTATGTATTTTTTACCTTTACATCGTAGAGCTGTCACAAAAGATCTCTGGAGGAGTCAGCCATAAGGTTAAGCGGTCGTCAATGCCTTTACAGGACAGCACAGGGACCCTTCAAAACACAAAGATGGCAACATCAGACGAGATCATCTGTATGTATCAGGACAAACCACGCACAGACTCTGCAAATAACAGTCATAGACCAGGTACAGATCTTAATCCCTGCACCCCTTTACAAATAAAGGCTATGCCCAGTACACTGAAAACTTCTACAGGAACTCCATTTGTGCAAGGGCTTGGACACACAGGCAGTGGAGCCCTTACAACTGCAGACACACATCAGCAGGTGCCGGATAAAACCATTGAAGGGGATCCCAAGCAGAGCAACAAACCTAAAATAAATCATCTTTCCTTAAAGAACCGGAAAAAGAAGCAGACAACCCTTGTGCTACAAACAGTTCCTTTTGACCTCTCTTTTAAAAACACAGTTACACCACAGGCAGGTCCCCAGAATCCGCAAAGGTCTAAATGTTTAACGTTTGAGTAGCCTAATGTAGATGTGCTTCCCAGATGACAGGACCCAAAACCGGCTAAAACTACTTCACATAGTCTTCTGGACACAAGTTTTGAAAATGATCACCCCATAGAGGACCCTTATTCTGGATGTATAAGGCTTCTCAAGGTACCGGCGGGTGTGGTGGAGAGTTCTGAAATAACTCACAGTGGGCCTTCTAATGTAGACCCTGAAGGGTTGCAATCACCTGTGCTACAATCACCTGTTCCCAGCCCCAGCGCTTCCTACACCTCTGCGGCCATGAGCTATTACGACCACAGTTAACTTCCCCATATCCAATGTCCCCAGTTACATCACCCGGAGCGCACGATCCCAGCAGCCCACCATCAAGTGTATACATGCCATCCCCAGCCTGAACATACCCTGACAGCAGTACAGGCGTTTTGGATCACAGTCTAGAGAGGAACAGTCCTCCGAAGCACCTGGGCGTTCGCATTGGGACCCTGTTTTTTTTACCCATCCTGTCCCAACCCTTCAGAAATGGGTTATTAATGTTAACTGGGGAACTACAGTAGGGTTGCCTTATGGTATGCACCCCTCCCTCAATGCAGCAAGTAATGCCCCAAAATATGCTGTTTTGGACCACATACCAGACATATATGAAAGAAATACAGCAGGCAGTTAGAAAATTCAAATTCAAAATGAACTCCAAAAACTTAAAACTGGGGCGCCCAGAGAGAGATAATTCTGAGGTTGGAAAAGTGTAGAAGGGAGGTGGTACAATCTTGTGAATCAGCAGTTGTAGAATTAGGCATTATACCAGCATGACTAGGCCTGTGGCGCACCCTAAAGGGTGCCGGATCCACATTTATTAATAATGGTGTCCAAAGGTCTAAATATAAAAAGAAGACCCAAGATATACTCACTAAAGCCCTACGGTTCTTACGCGTGTTCAGAAACCCGCTAGAACCCCTCAGCAGCGGTTTAAAACCCCAAAATACAGTGACAGTGACATATGAAACAACCCCTGCTAGGCCTCAAAACCTAAATTTAGGAGAGCATCACAACCATTGGGTGTTTTAGGTTCTCACGGGGTAGAGTTTGGAGATTGGAATACCACAAACACCCTGAAGGGCCCTCGACTATGGTTGTAGTAAGCGATGTTGCAAGGACACAGCTTGCAAATACAACGGGGACTGTTCAAATAGGCTGTGGGAGGTTTCCTAAATACAGCTGGGCCTGTTTAGAAACAGAAGTGGGCTAATAGTGCTAGGCAACGTAGGCATTTAATAAGGAAATTAAAGAAAGCCAGATTATGTGCTCCAATAAGGCTTAAAATACACAAGCGCAGACCCTGTCAGCCGACCCAAAATGATATTACTGCGAGCGCACCATCGAACATCGATCCTCAAGCTGAGGATTCAGAACTGGTTTTTGAAGGTACAGTCATACTGTAGAATGGTTTAGCGCTACAGAGCACTACGAGAAATTCAGGTTTGTTAATCTAGAGCGTATACGTTCCTCTGATCATTGTGTTTCAGCTATCCATCCAGCTGTACAAACACTCATAGAAAGGTTGTCACATGATGTGGGTCCTAATGATTTCTTCCGACTGCGCTTCCAGGAGCACAGGGTATTGACAGTCCCTTGTTCACCTGGCAAACATGCCGCAATGTGTTTGATGCTGTGGAATTTCTAGAAAACCTCTCTACAGACTAAGGAAGAAATAGTAGCATATGGGACCTTCAGAGTCATTGCCCTCATTGTTCGGGCCGTGAGGGGAGTGTTTCCAGACCATTAAAGAGTATCTTGTATAGTAAAATCATTTGTAAGAAACAACTCTGGTTGCTCAACTTTAACAACGGGGTATCCAACACATGTCTGGCGGCTAGCATAGTGGAGTTACTGATGGACCCCACCACCCCCTGATGCTCGTATCATGTCTAGAGTGGCTGAAGCCCATAAGGTGCTTGCACAACAGAATGGTCAGGTTTGGGGACTTAGGGCTTATTGAGAACTATTTTGCCGCTATAGTAAAAGTGCTTTACTACAACTGTTCCTGGAAGTACTTCACAACCGGAGAGCATCCAAAAAACAAGACCGTATATTTTCTCCTTCATGAAAATCACTTTTATGGCATCTTGCACCTAAAGGGTTTTCTAGGAGCCAAATATGTGTGCCCACACTGTGACCATATCTACAACACACAGGCAACTCACCATTGTGAAATGCACTGTAAAATGTGTTTGCATCTCCTAACCCGATCTCCTACTACAATTGTGGGTTCTTTCTCTTTCCATCTGATATCATAGGGATCCTTATACTTTTCTTGCTTTCTCCTCACTCTTTCCTTAACTTCCTTCATACACACCTTCTCCCAATCTTTTTCTTGCTTCTTCTTGAACCACCACGGACACAGTTTGGACACTGGATGTCTTCCTCTCAACAACTTGAAAGGACTGACTTCCGTTGTGCTCTGGGGAGTGATACGGTAATACCACAATTTCTCTGTCAGTTTTTCTTTCCACTGTCCTCCAAATCCACGTGCCCAGGTAATGCTTTCTTTAAGAACCCAGTTGAATCTCTCAACTTGCCCATTTCCTTGTGGTTCATAAATTGGAGTGGTGACTTGCCTAATATTGCTATATTTAAAACAAACTCTGCATTTCTTTTGCCACTAACTGAACACCATTGTCAGATATAAAAGCTTCAGGATACCCTTCTCTGGCAAACACTTCCTTGAAAAATTGAATAATGGTACCTGAAGTAACTTGAGTAACCAGCTTCACTTCAGGCCACTTAGAGTGATAATCTATCAGGACTAATGCTTATCGAGACTCCGCATGCAATGAGTAATAAGGACCAGAAATATCAAAACCTAATTTCTGCCAGGGAGAATCCAGCCAAGACACTGGCCGTAAGGGAGCCGGCACTGCCTTCAACATTTTCTCAGCATTAACACACACTCCACACTCCCTCCCCACCCTGTCTGCCGTTTTAGCCAGGCCTGGCCACCAAAAACACGTGCGTATTAACCTTTTTATAGAGGACATGCCAGGATGACCCTCATGCACAAGCTTTAAAATAGATTCTTGCATACCTTTAGGTGGAATGCATTTTCCCTTTTTGAACACCAGTACATCCTCTACTTCTAATTCATCCCTTACACTGTTAGGCTATTCACACCTTAAGTACTCTCTAACTTCTTGCAAAACCAAATCTTCTTCATTAGATTTCATCCATTCTTTCTTCTCAATACCACTAAATTCACTAGTCATATATTCAGATACAACAGATACCACATCTATTCCCAACTCATAACGATGTACCCCAATCTCCGTTTCCCCTTCTTGAGGAAGGAAGGAAGGAAGGAGAAAGGATCCCTATCAACGGCTTGTGATCAGTCTGAATAATAAAACGTGACCCCCAAATGTAATTCCGAAAATGTTCAATAGCCCAAATGCATTCTAATAGTTCTTTTTCTATAACAGCGTACCTCCTTTCAGCCTCTGTTAATGTATGTGAAGCAAAAGTAACATTCCATGTCTCTCTCCCACACCTCTGAGACAACACTCCTCCTATGCCATACATACTGCCATCAACCGTCACTATACATTGTGCTGCCACACTAAAAGGATTAAGAGTAGAGGCTTCAACAATCTCTCTTGATCATTTCAAAAGCATTCTTTTGTATTTATGCCCACACATACTCAACTCCTTTTTGCTTAAGATCTCTCAGTGATTCCATTTCTGTAGCAAAATTTGCAATAAATTTGCTATAATACTCACAAAGACTTTCTCCAGATTGTCAGGAGTATTAACAATAGCATCCACTAATGATTGTTCCACTGATGACTTCTTCTAACACTGTATGTCCTAAGTACTCCACTGATTTAGAGAAGAATTGGCATTTTTTTCCATTTAAGGTCAAACCACTTTTTTTTTTTTAATACCTCACATACCTTTGTAACATGCTTCTTATGCTCCTTTTCATTTTTTTTATATATCAACACATCATCTTAAAAACATTTAACATATTTATCCATGTACTTAAATAATTGGAACATTGATCTTTGAAATACAGACGTCGTAGAGGCTAACCCAAAAGGAATTATTTTAAACTGGAGTAACCCCTGCTGCGCGATAAATGCTGTGAGGTGTCTAGAATCTTCTGTCAGCTCAATTGATGGTACACTAACCTTAAATCCAAAGTGGAAAAAATGTTTGCACCTTCCAACATACTGATCACTTCATGTATGTTGGGTACGGGATGGCAGTTCACAATACTATTTGCATTCACAGCCCGTAAGTCCACACACAATCTCAAAGATTTGTCCGCCTTCTGGGCCAAAACAATCGGAGATACCCGTTCAGATGACTCAATTTCCTCTATATTGTTCTCATTGATCATTTCCAATAAAATGTGTTTCAATTCTTCTTTCACACTAATAGGTACATTCCTAAGTTTCTGCACCACAGTTTTGGCATTAGCCTTAACCCTAATCTTACTGCTGTACCTTTCCAGTTTTCCCAACTTATCAGTGAAAACCTCAGGAAATTTTGATGTAATCCACTCCTTCTCACAACTTTCTATCACCAAAACAGGGTCACAACTCCTCGGATTCAATATGTTTCCCAGTTTACCTTGGTTTCTCCATCCCAGAACATTAACACCTTTCACTGTGACATGCAACTTTATAATGGCAGATCTACCCTTAAAAACAATCTTAGTTTCAACATATCCAATAATATCAATTGCTATACCATCAAAACGTTTGGCTCTAATGACAGGTGCCTTTAAATCAGTTATTTTCCACACTCCATCAAATTTTCGAATGAAATATTCTTGTGTAATAATTATCCAGGGTGATCCTGAAACAGCCATAAGCTCCAATTCTATCCCCATTACTAGTACTATACACTTAGGTTGACTTATAGCTACACAATCATCAACATTCCCATCAGTATCTTTAAGTAACAACACCATACCTTTTTCATCTTCCTCCCTCCAGTCCCTCTTATGCCAATATTCATCATTTCATCCATTGCTCAGGCAAGCCACTTTTACTTTTATATTTTTATTGTTCTTTTTTTAATCCCTACACACTTGAGCAAAATGCCCAATCCTGCCACATTTCTTACATTCTCTACCAACAGCAGGAGATTGAGATGTGAAGTTGCAATGTGATTCAAACTACCACAATGATAGCATGATAATCGTTCCAACTTGTCATGTCTATCCCATTTCTTGCCAAACATATTACTTATTGTATTTGGATTACTACCAGAACCACTGCCCCCATAGCACTCACTATATCACATTTTACACTTTTAACTTTATCTGATTCCTGCACAGGTTTCATCCATTTCTCTGATTGTTCTAACACCTTTGATGCAGTAATTACATCTTGTAACTTAGGATCCCCATCACCCATAGTTGTTCTTGAATTCTCCTGCTTTTAACATGGACTATGATCTGATCACAAATCATTTCATCTCTCATCTTTCCAAAATTGCAATTCATAGATAATCCTCGTAATGGCGTAAGAAATTCATCGAATGTCACCTCCATCTGTTGTGTTCTAGGTTAAAACATGGACCTATTCGAGGCTATACTTGCTGTAGGTTTAAATCTATTCTCCAGCCTTTATAATGCCTCCTTGAATACATGTATTTCTCCTTTTTGTTGCTCTTGTATAACTACTTGTGGTATAGTTCTAAAAATCATCTGTCCCTCTGAGCCTAGACAAGGTAGTCAAAAACATTTTATCATCATCTATTGCCTTTATATAGGTTAAAAATTCTTCTTTCCACCTAATCCGAGGTATAGGTGGATCCCCTTTGTTTTGTAAGAACTTAGCAGGAGGTTCAAATTGCATCTTCATGATGATAACTTGAACAGATGATGGGAAATGCAATACAAATGTTAATACAGTTATAAGTCTAAACTGTCAAAATATACTAACCTGCACTAAGGTTCCAAGTGTGCAAATCACTGTTGAAGATAGTTAGATTATATATTTATATTTGGATTAAACCCATGTTTTCCTCTTTTGTTGTTGTTTTGTTTTTTTAAAAGCTCCAACAACGTGTGTACGTTTTCTCTTTCTACAGAGGAAATGACACGAGGCAAAAAAAACTACACTTTCAGGTAAATTGAGCCGTTCACAATAGAACCAGATGTCTGAGAATGCATGTTGGTTGTCTTTGTTATCACATATGCGCAATTTGCGCAATGTTGTAAAAATAAGTTTTTGCGGTGGAAATGCAATCTTGAACTGACATGCATCACATTTCCTTCATTAAGAGTTGTCAGTTACCCAAGCCTATGGTGTCCTGTGACACATTATTTGGGGGGCGTACAAATGCTATACAGTTGTACAGGGCTGTAAGCGAGGGTGAGAAGATACACTTTTAAGAAATAACGAGTCTGTATCCATTTGTGAACAAGCAGAAGTTATACCCCGTAGGCCACCCCACCCATCATATATAGGGACTTTAAATCCATAGGCGGATACTTTGGACTCATTAAATGCCAGTTTTACCTGCACCGTCGGCTTTACTTCCCTGTGCTACTCTACAGAGTCAATGGTAAGCTAATGTTCCCACTGTGTCGTACATTCGCTGAAAGTAAAGAGACTAGTGAGTGCAGACACAGTGAAGAACAGCGGATGCTGACCGGTACATGGTGTAGCACAGAGGTACAAAAGGCCCTAGAGAAATGATACAGACTTGATAAAAGAGTGGAAATAAGGCACTTTGAAAGGCCGACAACCCAACTCTTTTCTGACTATATCAACCTATATCTAAGAGACAAACAGGAGGCTTCAGGGTTTCCAATGAGACCTCTAAGCAAAATTACATTGATGATTACTATGCTCGAGAGGGTATAAGATTGAGACCCAAGTTCATCGAGGTCAACCCTGCCTGTCGACAGGTAGTCAAGCTCTGCCTAAACTCCTTATTGGGAAAATTTGCACAGCGTACAAATCTGTCAAACACAACCATAATAACAGATCCCATTGAGTTGTTCAGTACCTTTTTGTCCCGTATTATGAGGTGTCCAGTTCCAAGTTTATCGATGATGAGACTGCAGCTCTGTGTTGGAAGTACACAAAAGAGTACCCACACTGTGTAACAATATAAACATCTTCATAGCCTGTTTCACAACCGCTCACACTCGTTTAGAGCTTTACAGAGTGTGAGATAAACTGAAGGACAGGTGCTTATATAATGATACCAACTCTGTTATTTTTGTGAGTAAAGTAGGGTCTGAAGACCCTCCATTAGGTGATTATGTAGTAGATTTGACCAGCAAGCTACAAAAGGACAAATACATAGTGGAGTTCACCTCATCCGGACCCAAAACCTTTTCTTAGAAAACATCAAACAATTCCGTGTGTATGAAAGTCAAAGGCATCACCTTAAATGTTAGCAATACAGTCAAAATCAATTTTGATAGTCTAAAGGATCTGGTGAACGAGTACTCTATATCAGATGACCATGAAAATAAAAAAACATTGTAGTACAACAGCCTAGCATAGTGCGGTCCAAAAAGCGATGGGAAATCACAACCCAACCATTGCATAAAATCTTAAATGTAGTGTTTGATCAAAGGGTCCTGGTTGAGGACTACAAAACCCTGCCATACGGTTATTAAAGGTGCATTAGACTCGAATCCCCACGACTATGGATCCCGCATTCAACATGTGTTTTAGCAGGTCCCTCAAATTGCAGTAAAAGTTATTTTATAAAGAAGTTGTTAGAAAATGCTTCCACTGTTTTATCCGAAACCCCTAACTGTACTGTATAGCTTTCTTCATGCTGGCAAAATCTTTATGCAGAACTATCCCTAATGTTCCCCCACATCAAATTTCTAGAAGCATACCTAGTAATCTCAAGGATGATGCACTGTTACCTACACACCTTGTAAACATGGTGATTGTAGAAGATCTTATGCACGAGGGCGGGGATCATCCCGAGATAGAAAAACCTTTACCCAGTATTCACACCATTGTAATCTAAGCATATTCTACATCGTGCAGAACGTGTTTTACAAGCAGCTGTTCTATAACTCTCAATGCCTCATGCCTTGTTTTATTTAAAACCCCATGTGACAAACAGCAAATATCTATAATCGCTAAGCAGATGTACCCCAGAAACACCCAGTTTTTCTTGGAAGCCTTTAACGACGCTACCACTAAACCTCAGGATACCTGCTGGTAGACCTAAAACCCAGTACTCTAGAAGACTACAGACTACGTGCTGACATTTTCCCACCAGATCTCACCTTAGCTTACACTCCTGAAACCAGACCTGAGCCTATAAAAAAGAATCATTAAAAAGACTTTTGTAACATTTACATTCTCAATCTTATAATGTAAGGTGTTGACCATGTTTGCAAGTGTACGCCATCATTTATCCCTCCTTAATATGCTAGTCACCACTGGTCCCCAAAAAAGAAAGGCCATCCTGTGTGTGGCCTCAGATGACTTAGTGTCTGACATTTCAGAAATCACCCTAAGTACCCTAAAAGGCAATGTCCATATTTCAGAGAGTCAGTTCCGCCTGCTGAAAAAGAAGCATCACCTTATAAAAAAAGCTCAGAAATAAAAGGACTTCCCTCATTTCTAAGAAGACACTGGTAAAGCAGTTAGGTGGTTTTATAGGGTCGCTACAGGGCATATCGGTACCTTTAATTATAATCCTCCTAACTGGGAATTGATGGATTACACTAAAAAAAATGTACCTGGTGCCATGCCAGCAGCTGGAACAGTTGGACCCGTCTACGGTCGACCCCTGGGATCCACAGAAAAATTAAACGCTACTTCTAGATGGCGAGATTAAAAACATTTGGAACCATACTGATTTAAAACCTCACCTCAAAGCAGATCTTTACTCCAGAGCTCTTCAAATCTTTTTACAATATTACAAGCAATGGTACTCTGAAAAAACAAGCTGACTCTATATACCCTTGACTCTGAACCGCCACCACCAACCCACGCAGCACCTCAGGATCAAAATCCCCACAACCGGTGACACCAACACCCCCATCCTCGGATGTCTTTTGTTGAAGAACTTTAAAAAAATATAAGGCAAAGGTACAGAAGGGCAGCACATATGTTGCTAAGTAAAATGGCAGCTTCTAAAGATCTAACCTTGTGGAGTGAGCAGGGTGAATTCCTCTACAAAGGTCAACAGGTTGTCGGGTCCCATATGTACGACTTAGTCAAAGGTCTCACACACCCCAAAACACTATCGCTCAACAAAGTGCCTAGAGGCTGGGACTAGTTTCTACAGGCTTTTGCAGAACTCAACATTCCTTCTATGATCGTCGGTAACACTGAACACTGACGTCTGCTTGAAAGTTTGAAAGATCCATCTTTACAGCCCGCCAGTACTCCAACACCTGTTGTTTTGAAACCCACCCCTGGGATGCCCGCGACCCCATTTATTCCCCAGCAATCCCCCTCTTGTTACACCTTGATTCTGACAATGGGACCTAAAAAGACATTGTCCAAAAGGAACACATGGTTAAATGTGTGATACTTCTGACTTTTGATCCTAAGTATACGTATTGCATTGTTCGTGTGTATAGTTTTACCTCAGTTAATGTATTGATAGATTTTGTCATCATTTAGTGTCTTTAACTTGTGTGGCTGATTAATGTTTATACTAAAACTATTTGTGATAAACAATTTTTTAACTGTTCCAACACACTTCTGTCATTTAAAATTCTTTTTTTTAAATTAAATGTGTGTCTTGGTAGCAAAATGAAAATATAGAGTCTGATTTCAAGTTTAAATTATTTTATTGTAGACATTTATCGTTACATGCACATATGCATTACACGACCTCACACTTTTGACAAACACCGTATTCTGTTTTAACAGAGCTTGCAGTAGACCTGGCGTTTTCTTTTACATATTTCACAACAATATGGTTCTTGTTTACTATATCGCTCAAAAATAGATTTAGAAAATTTCTAAACGTCATACCCTCAGACATTTTACTAATAAAATATATACAGTGCTCCCCACATGTGATGACTAGAGAATCCTGCACCTGCATCTTGATATACTCTACCCTAGAAGCAGCTTTTTTTACATACTTGAATAGAGGTTTTGTATAGATGCTATGCTTAGGGAATGCCACTGAACTGTCAAACATTGTAACCTTGTTGATATCCAAAAACAAGTCTACCCTGTGTGTTCCACCCTTGTAATGCGGATCTGTGTTAAAGACAGGCAAGCATGGTCTTTCTACACCTATTTCTGCTGGTAGTCTGTTGCTTGGGAAAACACCTAAAAAGTATTCCTTAGCATATTTATGACAGCTTAAGAACTCTTGTATCTGTGCAGTCCATTTTTACAATATTTTAAAGATAGTCAAACATAATCTGGCGGGTGTGGTTGGCCTGAATGACGCTGTCGAACACAGAGAATACAATCATGTTCACATAGGTAGCCAGGGGTTGACTAAAATGTATTTCAGCTTTTAGATTTCCGTTTTTGGTCAAATTATAGTGATCGTCGTCTTCTATGTCAAGCGTCAGATCGATAGCGAACAGTGTGTAGCCAGCCCCATATCCTTCTTTTGAGACAACAACTCTGAAGTCCCTCAGAAGTTTTCCTGTTATCGACACCACCCCAAGATAATCCCTGATAAAATTAGCTGTTTCAAAACTCGGTGTGTACAGCTTTGCAGGAATCACAGCCTCCTTGTGTACTAGTGCCACGTAGGTGATGTCATAGTGTTTGAAATTGAAAGGGTTTGAGGTGTACAGACCCTGTATCTGTATTGTCCACTAACCTTATGATAATAAGTTTCAGTAGCTGTCCCAGAAATTGTTTTTGCTGTTGGATTAATCTGGTACTGGTTGGAATGCTAAATATCTTCAGAGCTACTCTTTCCACAGTGTACTTGGCGTTCAATAGCTGTGCGGCCCTGGCGTGCGCTAGTCTGGCTCTAGGTGACACTTTCACTCTCTTTACAACAAGCTGGCGGACAGTATGACAAGTTTATACTGTTTCTCATCCCCACTGATGAGACAGAACAACTCCTTGTTGTGGGTTAGTTTGATTTTAAGATTGACACAGTTGACGAGTAGTTTATCTTGGTAGAAAAGGTCTGAATGTGTACGTCCTATGAGGTCAAACTGTCTACTGCCTACAGTGAAGCTTGCTCTTTTTACAAAACCCTGATTGTGCCCGTTCAGCGCCCTGTCTTCAAAATGGCTGTAAGTAACCTTGCAGGAGAGCCCTGCTGAAAGCTGGGTGTCCAGGGCGTCACTGCTGTAATTTAGAATACTCTCAATGTTTGCCCTATACACGTACATGTTATCACTTTGCGTGATAAGCAGGTGCCAAGGGTGATGTCTGCCTGATTAAACATGGTTGTGACGGGGTAAGCGGGTTAAAGTGCCAGTTTAACGTCGTTCACTGTGTTGGAACCGTCTGCTTTTACAATTTTACAGATGAGGTGCAGCAGCGTATTGTTGAGATCCAGATACATATCCGTGGACCCTGACACAAAAAACTCTATAGGTGCCAAAGGCATCAAAGTGGCTATCTTCGATACCTCCATGAAAGAACTGTTTTCAATGCAAGTCTGCGTGGGTTTTAGAAAAAACAGGTCTGACTCTGATTTAGCGCATACACCAGAAGGCCATGTTTTCAGGTTGTTCCACTTTAAAAAATATTTACTCTAGTGCCGTTCTCTTCTTCTTTGAAGCTCTCTTCTGACATACGGATGTTCGTTTGTGAGCTCTTTTTGAAGAATGGTGCCTTTTTTTATAGGGGGCCGGCGCCCCCCTACGCCTTGAAACACCTTTCTTCCTTTTAACACGTGCAACACTTGTGCACCAGCCCGCTCCTTCTTGGAGTTGGTTATTCATGTGTTCGACAACTGCAGACATCACGGAAACCACCACATCCTGTGCAATGTTTGCAGCAGACGCTTTGCTGTGCGTTTTTGCAATCTCGTGGCCTCTTCTCATGAGCGGCATGGCTCTTCTAAACAAACGACGGAAGAAACTACCCAAACCAGCCCCACACATAACCAGGGCCCCTTGAAAGTACGGTGGTGGGGCCAACAGGCCGGCGGTAAAAAATTAGCAATTACGACCGTGGCGGAAACAGGAATTCCGAATGGAAAACGCTCACCTCTACACACCCCACGAGGAACGAGGACACCATGGACCCGGAACTCCAAATTCTACCTGCGATAGTCTTCCTGCTCCTCTACCAGGAGCATTAACGCCGGCGGCGAAGACCACGGTGAGTACTGCATCTACGACACAGGGGAGGGGGGAGGGAAAAAACAGGGACACACACATGCAACACCCCCACCCTCACCCACTACAACACACACTAATGCATATTAATACATCACAGTTACACCCCGACCCCCCGGAAGAATGCAAAGACAATAGAAAATGAGTGTAACCATTGTAATATATTAAAATCAAGTAGGCAAAAATATATATATACACCATTTACAAAATATATACCAAGCATAGTAGTCCAGGTAGTGCTCCAATTAAGTCCGTGGAACACTGGGCCCACACGGTATGGGCGCGGCCCACACAAGATCCCCAACCATGACGGAGAGAACACTGCAGGTGCATCAGAGAGCAACAATACAGGCACCCTAGGGGGAGGGAAAGGGGGGGCACCTCAGCTGGTTGAGTGCGCGACGACAAATCCACGATGGGGCCACATGCCCAATGTTCAATCCTGGGGAGTGCAAAGCCACAGTCTCTCAAGTCTCTACAGTGGGTGGGTTGCCCACTGTTCCATCCTGGGGAGTGCAAAGCCACAGTCTCTCAAGTCTCTACAGTGGGTGGCTTGCCCACTCTTCCATCCTGGGGAGTGCAAAGCCACAGTCTCTCAAGTCTCTACAGTGGGTGGCTTGCCCACTGTTCCATCCTGGGGAGTGCAAAGCCACAGTCTCTCAAGTGGATAACAGTCTCCACTGGTTCTGGAGGGGGCATGGTGCCCAGAGTGCTTCATCCTGCTAAGGACAGAGGTAGTGGATGACAGTCTCCACTGGTTCTGGAGGGGGCATGGTGCCCAGAGTGCTTCATCCTGCTAAGGACAGAGGTAGTGGATGGATCTCTCCACTGGTTCTGGAGGGGGCATGGTGCCCAGAGTGCTTCATCCTGCGAAGGACAGAGGTAGTGGATGGATCTCTCCACTGGTTCTGGAGGGGGCAGGGTGCCCAGAGTGCTTCATTCTGCCCGTGACGGACTCAGTAGCATCAGTGCCCTTGGCGCTCATGGGCCAGCGGTTCTTGATACGGCGGGGCCCTGTTCATCGGTGCATGAGACGGCGGTGCCCTGTTCATCGGTGCATGAGACGGCGGTGCCCTGTTCATCGGTGCATGAGACGGCGGTGCCCTGTTCAGCGGTGCTTGAGACGGTGGTGCCCTGTTCAGCGGTGCTTGAGACGGTGGTGCCCTGTTCAACAGTGCTTGAGGCGGCGGTGCCCTGTTCAATGGTGTATGAGACGGCAGTGCCCTGTTCAGCGGTGCTTGAGACGGCGGTCTCCATTGCAGGGACTCAGCTGCTGGCGGACCTTCATGGCCCAGCGTGGCTTTTGCTGGCGGTCCTTCATGGCCCAGCGGGGCTTTTGCTGGCGGTCCTTCATGGCCCAGCGGGGCTTGTGCTGGCGGTCCTTCATGGCCCAGCAGGGCTTGTGCTGGCGGTCCTTCATGGCCCACCGGGGCTTTTGCTGGAGGTCCTTCATGGCCCAGCGGGGCTTTTGCTGGCAGTCCTTCATAGCCCAGCGGGGCTTTTGCTGGCGGTCCTTCATGGCCCAGCGGGGCTTGTGCTGGTGGTGGCCTCCTGGGCAGCTGGGCTTGTGCTGGCGGTGGCCTCCTGGGCAGCTGGTCTTGTGCTGGCGGTGGTCTCCTGGGCAGCTGGGTTGGTGCTGGCGGTGGCCTCCTGCGCTGCTGGGATGATGGCGGTCTTCTCTGCCGTGCTGCTCTTCCCAGACTTGCTGACCTTCTTCTGCCCCTTCCCCACCTTGGAAGGTTTTGCAGCTGACTCCACACTCCCACCTGTACCCCTGGGAGCGGCTTTGGTGGCTGGAGTCTTCCCCCTCTCCCGCCGGGCACTGGCCAACTTGTGATGCTTCACAGGTGGGGGACTGTGCTGTGGCTCCGTGCCACACTGGCTGCCCTGGTGGCTGGTGCACTCCATATTACGGTGACTACAGGCACCACTGGTCCCGGAGATGTTGTGGCTGAGGTGCTAGTTCAGGACCTATGAGACCGACGGGGTGGGGGAGGTGTGGGAAAGAGGTCAAGGTTGGATAAGAAAAGTTTTTTTGACACACTGGGACGGGTAGCTAGAGGGGGTTTGGGAGTGGAGGAAGAGGTTGTGGCTGTAGGAGGTGTTCGTTTGGTGACTTTGGGTGAAGGTGCATGCGCTGGAGGCTGTCGTGAGGTGGATGGCTATTGGGTGGGTGTGTGCCTGCGTTTGTGTATCTTGGGGGGGGAGGGTCACAGACACACTGGGAGAGGACACAGGGGACATGTAAATGGTAGTGGTGGTGGTGACTGCACGTGAGCGGGGTTTGGTGGTGGGTGTGCTGGAGAGGGACGTAGTGGCTGTAGAGGTAGTGCATGCAGGTGTGAGTGTAGATGAGACAGGGAGGGAGGAGGGGGACACAGTGGAGGCAGTGGATGTTGGTGTATCTGCATGTGTGTGATGCTTGCGTGAGTGCCTGTGGGATGTGTGGTGCTTATGTTTGCCTGAGCTTCCCTTGTGTGTTGACGTGTGTGCATGCTGTTCTGTAGGTGTGCTTGGGATAGGCTGAGGTACAGGGGATTGGGTCGGGTGGAGGAAGTTGGAGGGGGGAGGCTAGACACAGGGACAATGGCTGCCATCAGTGCTGAGGCCAGAGTCTGAAAAGCTCGCTGAAGGGCCGCCTGACCAGAATGAATGCCCTCCAGGAATGCATTTGTTTGATGCAACTGCCTTTCTACACCCTGGATGGCATTCAAAATGGTAGACTGCCCAACAGTGAGGGACCTGAGGAGGTCAATGGCCTCCTCACTGAGGGCAGCACGGGTGACTGGGGCACGGCCTGAGGTGCCTGGGGTGAAGTTGATGTCCACCCTCCCAGGTGAGCGGGCGCGGGGCGAAGGCTGAGGGGCTGCTGGGAGGGCGGTGCTGGAAGAGGGGGTGGCAGCTGTACCTGTAGATGGGGGTGGCACAGATGTTGCCGCCACCACAAGAGAGCTCCCATCAGAGGACGAGTCCATGTCACTGGTCTCAGCCCCTGTCCCCGCCGTGGAGCTCTCCTCGCCCTCCGTCCCACTCGTGAAGTCCAATTCGGTAGTGTGGCCCTCCATGGCCATGTGGGATGCAGCCCCCTGGTGCTCCGGTACCACTGCTCCTCCGCCTGATGATGCTAATGCACACAAGAACAGGGATAACACAAAAAAGGGGGGGGGACGACAGAAGAAAGACATGTTGAGTGCATGCATTACCGCTACCGTTGGCGGACACGACAGACACTGAAGCCCCCTGCACTACGCCGCGATCTTGGGCTCCACTGTTCAATTCCTGGGAAATGGCCTACAAGACTATGGACGACATCTGCACACGTAGATGACAGAGGGGCATGACTAGGTGTAGTTGTCACTCTACAGAGGTGGGCTGGGGTGCCACATGGCCTGCCTTACGAAGTGACCTTGCCTACGGAACTCGCCCTGGCCTAGGGAAACCCACAGCCCACCTCCCCCACTCAGACCCTTCCACTGCGCGCAAAGTCAGCAGAATGCGAGAGTACTCATCCCCTTGTGGCTGCTGTGATGCCCTCAAGCGCCCATCCAACTCCGGGTACGCCACCGCCAGGATCCTGAACATCAGGGGGGTCATGGTGCGACGGGCACCCCTCCCAAGTTGGGAGGCCATCCACAGCTGAGCCTCTGCCGTCTTCTTGCTCCAGCGGCGAATGTCCTCCCATCTTTTCCGGCAGTGGGTGCTCCGTCTGTGGTAGACTCCCAGGGTCCGGACGTCCTTGACAATGACACGCCAAATATGTTTTTTCTGGTGGGCGCTGATCTACATGATTTGTGCAGGGGAAAGAGAAAGTTATTACCAACTGCACTGTCAAAGTGATTGGCCCCCATCCCTACCCTTGCCATGTGGCACATGCACTCACTGTCGTTTCATGCATGCCGCACTCTCCCTCCTTCCTTCTAACATCCACCCCTCTCCACACAGGCATAGCCCATACATCATGCTCCCAGTGTACTTACCTGTTTGTCTGGAGGACCGTAGAGTAGCGTGTACTTGGGGAGGACCCCGTCCACGAGTTTCTCCAACTCCTCTGATGTGAAGGCAGGGGCCCTTTCCCCAGACACTCGAGCCATTGTCTCTTCCAGACCGAGGTCACAGCAGCACTTGCAGTGTAGGTCCTCTCCTGTCGAAGATCAGGTATCAAGTGATTGTACAGATAGAAAATGGCGGTCACGCCCGCGGCGGTGCGTACCATCACCGCCGGCGTACATCGTCATTGGCTCCTGGGACCCATAGGGCCCAATGTTAACCAATGCAGCATTGCGCCGCGGTCTTCGACCGGCTACCGCTATGGTATACAACGCCAGCGCAGTTACCTCACATCCCATTGTCCCACTTCAGAGGTCAGGCAGCTGCCATTTCAGGGGCCCACATGGCTTCATTTTCAACTGCGTCACACATACCTAGGCCTAGACTCAACACACATACAGGCCACTTTTTGAGTATGAATGGTGTTCTGTGTATGCTGTGGGTACGTACCTCTGAGTTGTTTGACTCTGTGCTTGCTGTTGTCCTTCATAGGCACCGTCCGCTGGGGGATGTGAGGAGATGGCGGACCTGTCGACAATGGAGGAAAGACATGTGATAATCACATACAGGCTTGACCGTGCCACAATCTAGGAACTGTGTACCCAGTTGGAGCCAGACCTGATGTCAGCTATCCGCCATCCCACAGGAATCCCCCCTCAAGTGCAGGTGCTGTCAGTGCTCCATTTCCTTGCAAGTGGGTCATTTCAAACAACAGTGGCCATAGCATCAGGGATGTCCCAGCCTATGTTTTCCAACGTGTTTTCCAGAGTGTTGTCTGCCCTGCTGAAACACATGCGGAGCTACATCGTTTTCCCTCAGGTGGAGGATTTGCCTACAGAGAAAGGTGATTTCTATGCCCTGGGACATATCTTCAACATCATAGGTGCCATTGATGGGACCCATGTGGCTTTGGTACCCCCCCACTGGAGTGAACAGGCGTACAGAAACCGGAAGAGTTATCATTTGATGAATGTACAGATGGTATGTTTGGCAGACCAGTACATCTCCCATGTGAATGCCATGTTCCCTGGCTCAGTGCATGATGCTTACATCCTGCGGAATAGCAGCATCCCTTATGTGATGGGTCAACTCCAGAGGCACCGTGTGTGGCTATTAGGTGAGCACCTGGAAGCTAGTCAGTGGGAATGGTTGTCGGGGGATATCCCTCCATGTTAGTGTGTGTCTAACAGTTGTCCCTCGCCATTTGCAGGTGACTCTGGTTACCCCAACCTGTCATGGCTACTGACCCCAGTGAGGAATCCCAGGACAAGGGCAGAGGAACGCTACAATGAGGCCCATGGGCGAACTAGGAGGGTGATCGAGCGGACCTTCGGCCTCCTGAAGGCCAGGATCAGGTGCCTCTATATGACAGGTGGTTCCCTATTCTACTCACCAAAGAAGGTGTGCCAGATCATCGTGGCCTGCTGTATGCTTCACAACTTGGCTTTGCGACAACAGGTGTCCTTTCTGCAGGAGGATGGTCCAGATGGCGGTGTTGTTGCAGCTGTGGAGCCTTGACTTACCAGAGTCCATTCCTCCACCTACTCGTGCGATGCCCTCAGGATGCAGAGTCGCCAAGACCTGCTCCTCTCATGTTGTTAGTTGTGGGGGAGGAGGTGGGGGTCCGCCGCTAGTCCGCTGAACCGCCAGGTGGTGTCTGGAGACCACGGAACGCACCATCCCCAGTAGGTCGTTCCACCTCTTCCTGATGTCCTCCCGATTTCTTGGGTGTTGTCCCACTGCGTTGACCCTGTCCACTATTCTTCGCCATAGCTCCATCTTCCTTGCAATTGAGGTGTGCTGCACCTGTGATCTGAATAGCTGTGGCTCTACCCGGACGATTTCCTCCACAATGACCCTGAGCTTCTCCTCCGAGAACCTGGGGTGTATTTGCCGTGCCATGGGGTGGTGTAGGTGATGTGCGGGGTGGTGTTTGGAGGTGATAAGTGTGCTGATATGTAGTGGGGTGTTGTGTGAGGTGCGTGGAAGTTATGTGGGTGATGGTGTTGTGTGCCTGTGGATGCTAGTGTTGTTGGTGGTGTCTCTCTCTGGCTTTCGTTCGTGATTTGTTGTCGTAAGGGTTTGTGGGTGATGTGGGTGTGTGTTTTATATTGTATTGAGTGTGTGGGAGTGGTGTGTTTATGTGTATCAGGTGTGTGTATTTCGAATTGTCCAATGTGACTGTGTTTTGGAGATGTGTGTGTATTTTGAGCGTGAATTCGTGGGTCGTGATAGTGTGGGCGTATTTCTGTTGACGTGACAGTGGAGGTTTTGTTTTTGCCAGTTTATCACTGACCTTTGGTGTGGCGGACCTGTGTGGGTGTCTGAATTTTGGCGGATTCCGAGCTGTGGGTCATAATAGCTGTGGGGGAATTCTGCGGCGGTGTGTTGGTGGTCTTCTGCACGGCGGTAAGCGGCATTTACCGCCAATGCTGTAATGACCGCCCATATGTTTTCATAATCACCATGATAACTTGTTACGTGTTGCTGTAGCGTGATGGTCTCAAATGAAGCTTAACAATGACTTTCCTGTATTTAAAGGACACCGGCTCAGCTTGGTCGTCTTAGATCATGATCGCAATAGTGTCAAAATGTTTTTTAGAAATTGATATGTAGTCGGGTTTGTTGTATTGTTTATTAACCATTGTGTTATTTTTACCCTTCACCTGGACCCATCTTAGCGACAAATAACTATCCCCTATTCTCTGAGACTTTACGATGTTTCTATACACGTAGAGTGTATTAGAAGCCGCTGTTAATATCTGGTAACGAGGGGTCCAGTTCTACTTGACTTTTGTTGTACTGTTCCTAAAACCCTTCCTAATTTACCCATACAGCTAAACACTGTATCACGATTCGGAGCTTCAAGAAACCTACCTTCTAACGTTATCTAACACTAGCTGAATATTCGTATACGTTTCAATGCTGGCTATGGATTTGCTGATGGCTTTGACCACCGCTGCAACAGACTGGTATTAGCAGTGAGGAAATCCGGCGTGAATGATCATGCTTTATAGTAAATTTGTCCTTGAGCATTGACAATTTATTCCATGTTCTGTGGTATTGGATTTCTGTTAGGGCTACCTCCTAATCCCCTTTCAGGTCTACGGGTTTAGCAAATTTCACTGTAAAATTAGAAATTTGATTGTGAGGGAACATATCCCTCTAAGAGTTGGACAGCAAAGTAATATAAAATGCTGTTGTCTTCATCTTGTCGCCTACAGCGAGATCTCTCCTTACTCACACAACCTGCACATAACTGGCCAACACCCAACTGTTAAATTTCTCGGGCCAACCCCACCATTTGACACAAACCTGTCGGTTAGCTCTGCTATCTTTCCTTTTCAGAATCTTTTTAACCCTGTACACCCTGTGTGGATCATCAGGTACCTTCTGCAGCTTCTCCTTGTAAAAAACGCCCAATACCGTTTCCCCGTCTTAGTCCTTTAGCGTGTAAATATATACATCCTCTTTCCACTATAAATACTTTGTCACTAAAAGTCTGTTGGTAACCCTTCGTAAAGACCCCTTTTAATTTGAAAGCCTTAACATGGTCACCTTCTTTTAAAAGAGGCTTCTTTACACCTGCAGCAACCCGGTTCCCATACACCATTCTCCACACCTTTAACAAATTATCTGGTGTTACATATATGGAAGCCGTTGTGCTGGTTTTGTGGTAAGTGGCGTTATAAACGCCTATAGAACAGTATCGGTTATAGGCTGTGAAATATCTCTACATCTTAGACTTTAAGATTCTGTTAAAATGCTCTATATCATCTGCTTTTACCTCCATGTTTGTTACAAAATCTTTAACATAGTGCTCTTTTAATAATTTTTTTATTGCTTTGTTTAAACATTCTTTTCCAGCCTCTGTTTGTAGGTTTTGAGGGATTCAACCTTTCCTGAAGATGGCTTTAAATGCTTCAGTCCTGCTGATCCCGCTTTTATCGCTTACCGGTTCTGCTAAGGCATACTTGGGCAATATATCTATGACCATTAATATGTATCGAGTACCTTTAATATGCTTTGCTAAAACTTGAAGACTGATTATGTCCACCTGCCATTGATGATCTAGTTGCACATTAACAATGGTAGGTCTCCTCCTAAAACCCTTCCTGGCTGGTGGAGTGAATACGCCTCTTCCCCAGATAACAAAGTCTTCACAAGCACTCTGTTTACCAGTTCATTTTCAAATAGAGCCCTTCTAAACAGCATTTTGGCAGTCCCGGAGCTACCGACTCCGTCTTGTATTATAATACAGCTTCATTAACCCATCCACTGACATGGTATTATCTGTTACAACACTTGAAATGTAAGGACATTTTGTTTAAAATAAAGAATGTTAGCACAACATAAACCCAAAATACTTTACTGTTTCTTGGTACATGTCTTATCGTTATCGTTGTTGGACAGTTTGTTGTCTTTTTCACTACATACACATAGTATGACACAGGCTACATGGGGTGAGGCCCCTAAACGGCCTCAGCGTCACAAGTTTATATATTTTTATAGATATACACTTGATAGCTCTAGACACGACACCCCGCTCACCCCTCCTATACCTTTGTACACTCAGGATACCGCTGGCATTCAAAGGTTTGTACAGTTCTAGGCCAGAAACTACAAAACCTTTATTTGTGAAATAATCACTGGTCAGATGCTCCAAGACTGTGTGTAACGGTGTCATCAGCAAAAGTCTTAACTCCTGCATATGACCTTTGTACGTGCCCCAGTGCTCATCCGTTGTACACAGCCATGTGTTGATACACCATTTGGTTATACACTCAGGACTGTCGCACATCATCATAGCGGCCGGCTCAGAAATGTTCAGATAATGCAGAGTTACAGGGTGCATTTCAGCTATTCTTTCTTTAATCAGCAATATACCAATCTGGCAATACATATGTATGTGGGTTGTAACTCATAGACATCTTGCAACGTTACATTCTGATGCGCATCCTATAAGTGAGTAAGTCTGTAACATTAAATAACACAGTTATGACCCGCTACCCTCGCACTTTGTATATTTTAAAACAGTCTTCATGGGGCTAAGGTCCGATTCTTCTATTTTTATAATAAATATCGCACATATGTCTTTCTATGACCCTTTTTATCATCCTTCTATATCCTTCTTGTGAGCCTCCTATTGTGGGTCATTAATGTCATGCCCAATCTTTAGGGGCGTCCTGCTGCGCATTCTTATCCAACAACTGTTATAATAGTCACGTTTAACACAGGTGTTCACAACAGTTGCAGCAAAACCTTTACCAGGCCATATGGCATCGTAGGGGACAACTGGAGTTTCCGTTTCAAGATCTGTGCTATTATAGGTACAAACACATTTCTTATGCAGCTCTTTTTTCTGGCTTGTAAAACTTTCAGACAGCTTTAAACAGCATAAGCAGTAAAGATTTACATTGTTAACCTTTGGCGACTGTCCCTCTACCGCAGCTCTTTTTGCGGTTGCTTTCTACAGTTCAAACAAAAAGAAATACAAACTATTAGTTAAAGGTAAAATATCGTCGTATATACGTTAAGTGTCTTTAGAATTTTTCTTTTTTACTAACCTTGTAATTTTTGCTCCACTCAGCGGCTGCTCTGAAATCTTGAGAGCCGCATAGGTCCATTGGTGTATAAGTGACGTTGGAGTTTACACTCGGCGGCTCTACGACGACAGCCTCCGATATAGGTTCTTCCTGAAATCCCATATCTTCATAGACCGGCGAGTTCGGAGGTGCTATAGATTCTTCATCATCTCCTGTGTCGATGAAGTTGATTCCAACGTTTAATTCACCATTCGAGGCTTTGCTGCCATTGCTGTCAGCCTTACTCACAGATATGAGCTGAGGTAAATCCTTGAGGCTGAGCTTTTCAAGCTGGTGGCAGAGGTCCTCTTGAAATCCCATAACTTCAGAACCACCATTTTTAAGGGCATCCTGCTGCGCGTTCTTATCCAGCACAGCAGGTGTGAGGGTACAATAATATCTATTGATGGTGTTCAGGCCCCCCAAGGAGGTCACCTTTTTGGTCAGGGGTTTGTATCTCTTCATAATGACCTGGCCGTCTATATCAGGCTGTGGCTCAGGGTTTGATCTTAGGCCATTTAGGAGGCTCCTTATATGCATTCCCTGGTTCAAAAGGACGTACTCCTCTACAACACATCACGGACAGCTGTTCTCCTTGGTGGTTGTGATTCACTGAGGGTTGACACATAACCACAACCATGTGGTAGGACCCTGCCACATG
This sequence comes from Pleurodeles waltl, assembly GCF_031143425.1. Classification (NCBI taxonomy): domain Eukaryota; kingdom Metazoa; phylum Chordata; class Amphibia; order Caudata; family Salamandridae; genus Pleurodeles; species Pleurodeles waltl. Next base: position 1,387,829,233 of record NC_090447.1, on the reverse strand, counting down.
ACTAACACATGATCACATGATGTCATAACCTACGTGAACCACCTACACCTAATGTCAGTTCCGGGGCGGGCTGTTAGGGGAACCGTAAGGCCTGGTAACGGATGTGACGTCATTTCCTTGGGGCGGGACAACTGTCACTTTCCAGTTTGATGAGGAAAGGTATCCCCTTATTCTACTTACATTTGCTTAAAAAATGGCTTTACTTCCCTTCAGGATCGAGCAGATGTAATTTTGGAAATGGTTGATCCTGGCCTAAAAGATAGTATTTTTGTAGTATGGATTGCTGATAGGCAGTAGTGGGTCTCCCAGCAACACTATTTTCAAGGATGTATGTACTCCACCTTCCCCATCACTGGAGCAAGTTGCTTTTTGGGCAGTGTGTATAGAGCATCGGAGGGCCTTCAGAGGGCGCATGCTAGAACTGTAGGGAAATCCCAGTTGCGGCTCCCTATGACTTCCATCACTGTGGCCCTCATTACAACCCTGGCGGTCGGTGTTAAAGCGGCGGTAATACCGCAAACAGTCTGGCGGAAAAAAAATGGGCGGAACTGCCAATATAGACAGCCACGTTAACATTCCGACCGCCACGGCGGAAGAAACAAACAGCGCAGCGGTCACCGACAGGTGAGAGACAAAGTACCGCCCACCCTATTACAAGAGGCCTATCTGCCACCTTTTCCGGGGCCGAACCAACGCTATCAAAAGCACGGCGGAAACAGTACACAGAAAGGAAAACACTCACCTCTCGACACCCAACGAGGAACCAGGACACCATGGAGCCCGAACTACAGGTGTTACCAATGCTGGTCTTCCTCCTCTTGTATCAGGAGCAGCAAAGACGCCGTCGACGACCATGGTGAGTAGTGCACCTACAACACAAGGGAGGGTGAGAGGGAAAAGAGTGACACACACACGCAACACGCAATACCCCCACCCTCCTCCACAACACCATACACACAAATACATGCAGCAACATTACATATACAACCCCTCGCCCCCTGGAAGAACGCAAGGACAAAAGGAAATGATTGTAACAATTGTAATCAATAAAAATCAGTGCAATTTCAAAAATCACTACATACAAGTATGTACAGCAACTACACAAGTCCGGATAGTGTACTAAACATTGTACGTGGACCACTGGGCCCAAAATGCATGGGCGAGGCCCACACATGATACCTGACTCGAAATGGAGAGAACATTGCTGGGGCATCAGATTGAAAATATACAGGCACCTCAGGGGGTGGGTAAAGGGGGGGGGCACCTCAGCCGGATGAACGCACGACGCCACTGTTGCACGAAGGGGCTCCATGCCCATTGATGTATCCTGAGGAGTGCAAAGCCACAGTCTCTCAAGTCTCTCCAGTGGGTGGTTTGCCCACTGCTTTATCCTGGGGAGTGCCAAGCCGCAGTCTCTCCAGTGGGTGGGTTGCCCACTGCTTTATCCTGGGGAGTGCAAAGCCACATTCTCTCAAGTCTTTCCAGTGGGTGGGTTGCCCACTGCTTTATCCTGGGGAGTGCAAAACCACAGTCTCTCAAGTCTTTCTCCACTGGTTCTGGAGGGGGCCTGGTGCCCTGAGTGCTTCATCCTGCCAAGGACTGAGGTAGTGAATGTCTTTCTCCACTGGTTCTGGAAGGGGCCTGGTGCCCAGAGTGCTTCATCCTGCCAAGGACTGAGGTAGTGGATGTCTTTCTTCACTGGTTTTGGAGGGGGCCTGGTGCCCAGAGTGCTTCATCCTGCCAAGGACAGAGGTAGTGGATGTTTCTCTCCACTGGTTCTGGAGGGGGCCTGGTGCCCAGAGTGCTTCATCCTGCCAAGGACTGAGGTAGTGGACGTATCTCTCCACTGGTTCTGGAGGGGGCTTGGTGCCCAGAGTGCTCCACGTGCAGTGTGGCCGGTAAAATTCCCTCACCTGGGTGTGCGTGCCACGAGATTGGCGAGCTTCAGGTAGCATGATACGCCATGGAGGCAGCAACATACCCCACACTGCTGCAGCTGTGCCTTCCACCTGCAGGTGTAAACAGTGATGAAAGAAATGCCCATGGAAGCTGCCCAGGGTCCAGGAACTCTCCTCCAGCCTCAGGCGACTGACCACTGGGGATGGTTGCCATGTCAGCGGTTGTGCCTGTGTCCGAGGACGCCGTGGGGCCGGTGGCAGTGCTTGCGGTGGTGTCTGTTGCGGTGGTGCTTGCGGCGGTGCATGGGTCAGCACCTGCAGAGGGACACAGCAGGACGTTTCCTGCAGCCTCGGACGGCTGCCCACTGGGGAAGCGGCTGGGAACTGTCGCTGAGGCTGTAGACATGCCTGGGGCGGTGCAGGTGACGGTACAGGTGGCGGTTGTGGTGGCGGGGCAGCTAGCGGTGTTCGCCGCCGTACAGGTTGGCGTGGTCGTGGACAGAAAGTGTGACACTGGTCCCTCAGTTGGTGCCACCATGCCCTCTCCTGACCTGCTCTTCAGCTTTTGGCCCTTCCCCAGCTTTGATGGTGCCGCAGTTGACTTGCCACTATCCCCTTTGGTTTTTGCTGAGCCCTTGGTTGCTGGTACTTTAGGATTTTCCCTCTGGGATGTGGGCACCTTTTTCACCTTGGCAGGTGGTGGAATGTCCTTGCCCTCGCTACGTGGCACACTAGCAGCCCTGATGGGTGGCGCACTCCATGACCCCGCAGTTGCTGGCACCACTGTGCCTGGGGATTTGGTGGCTGAGGTGCTGGGCTGGGACCTGGAAAGCCTGGCCCTAGGGGAAGGACAGGGGGGGAGGTGTAGGGAAGAGGTCAATGTTAGCCAGGAAGAGTTTCTTAGACACACTGGGATGGGAAGATGGAGGAGGTTTGGGAGTGGAGGCAGAGGTGGTGGTTGTAGGAGGTGTACGTCTGCTGAATTTGGGTGAAGGTGCATGGGTCGGAGGCTGTTGTGAGGTGGATGGCTGTTGGGTGGGTGGGTGCCTGCGTTTGTGTACTTTGGGAGGATGGCTCACAGACACACTGGTAGAGGACACTGGGGATGTGTGCATGGTAGTGGGGGTAGAGAATGCACATGAGCGGTGTGTGGTGATGGGCGTGCTGGTGATGGAGGTAGTGGCTGAGGATGTAGTGCATGCAGGTGTGAGTGAATACGAGACAGGGAGGGAGGAGGAGGACGTGGAGGAGGGGGACACAGTGGAGGCTGTGGATGTTGGTGTGTCTGCATGGGGATGGTGCTTGCGTGAGTGCCTGTGGGATGTGTGGTGCTTATGTTTGCCTGAGCCACTCTTGTGTGTTGATGAGTGTGCATGCTGGTCTGATGGTGTGCTTGGGATAGGCTGAGGTACAGGTGTTTGGGTCTGGGTGGAGGAAGTTGGAGGGGGGAGGCTGGACACAGAGACAATGGCTGCCATCAGCAACAGTGAGGGATCTCAGGAGGTCCATAGCCTCCTCACTGAGGGCAGCAGGGCTGACTGGGGCAGGGCCTGAGGTGCCTGGGGCGAAGGAGATGCCCACCCTCCTGGGTGAGCGGGCACGGGACACACGCTGAGGGGCTGCTGGGAGGGCGGTGCTGGTAGGGGGGTGGCGGTTGTACCTGTTGATGCGGTGGGCACAGAGGTGCCCGCCACCGCAAGGGAGCTCCCATCAGAGGATGAGTCACTGTCACTGCTGTCTGCTCCTGTCCCCGCTGTGGAGCTCCCCTCGCCCTCCGTCCCACTGGTGGCTTCAGACTCCGTTGTTTCGCCCTCCAGGGCCAAATGGGTTGCAGCTCCCTCCTGCTCCGGTGCCAATGCTCCTGTGCCTGATGATGCTATTGCACACAAGAACAGGGAGACCACAAAAAGGTGGGGGAAAGACAGAAGAAAGACATGTGCAGTGCATGCAACACCACTACCCTTGGCGGACACAACACACAGGGAGCAGCCCTCTGCACTATGCCATGCACTAACAGTTCCTAGACATTTCACCGGACCAAGGGGTACGAGGCCTAACACCAATTGCTGCACACCTGGAAGTCACGGGAGCCTGACTAGATGTAGATGGCTCTTGCCACTGTTGGGGTTTGGGTGCCACATAGCCTGCCTCACAAGGGACCTTGCCTACAAACTTCGCCCTGGCCTAGGGGAACCCACTGACCACCCCCCCCCACCCAGACACCTCGTAATGCGCGCAGAGTCAGGTGAATGAGAGTGTACTCACCCCTTGTGGCCGCTGTGATGCCCTCAAGCTCCCATCCAACTCCGGATACGCCACCGCCAGGATCCGGAACATCAGGAGGGTCATGGTGCAACGGGCACCCCTCCCACGTTGGGAGGCCATCCCCAGCTGGGCCTCCGCCTTCTTCTTGCTCCAGCGGCGCAGGTCCTCCCATCTTTTATGGCAGTGGGTGCTCCGTCTGTGGTAGACCCCCAGGGTCTGGACGTCCTTGGCAATGGAGCGCCAAATACCCTACTTCTGGTGGGCACTTACCTGGAGGAATGGTACAGGGGTAAATGGAAATTACTTACCTGTCTGGACCGTCATACTCATTGCCCCCAGTTCCCACCCTTACTCTGACGCACATACACTCTCCATCCGTACATGCAGGCCCCAGCCCCCCATGTATCTTCCATCCACACCACTCAAAGCAGGCATTGCCCATGCAGCATGCTCACAGTGTACTCACCTGTTTGTCTGGAGGACCGTACAGTTGCGTGTACTGGGGGAGGACCCCATCCACTAGTTTCTCCAACTCCTCCAAAGTGAAGGCAGGGGCCCTTTCCCCAGACACATGAGCCATTGTCGCTTCCAGGCTGAGGCACAGCAGCACTTGCAGTGTAGGTCCTCTCCTGTTGAAGCTCAGGTATCAAGTAAGTGAACAGACAGAAAATGGCGGTCACGTCCACGGTGGTGCGTACCGTCGTAGGGTCCAATGTTAACCAATGCCCAATTGCTCCGTGGTCTTCGACCACCCACCGCGACGGTGTAGAACGCCAGCGCAGTTACCTCATATCCCCTTGTCCCACCTGACAGGTCAGGCAGCAGCCATTTCAGGAGGCCACATGGGATGGATGTTAACTGCGTCACACCTATCTGGGCCGGGAATATAGACAAATACCGGCACATTGCGGATTTATTACGTTTCTGAAAATTAAACAATGTGATAGCTCAGTGTTGGATGACTCTCTGCTCGCTATTCTCCTCCATAGGGCACGTCCACTGGGGCAGGTGATGGGATGGCGGCATCCTCCGGTGTACAGACCCCTGGTGGACCTGTCGACAATGGAAGAGAGACACATCCTGGTCACCTGCAGACTTGATCGTGCAACAATCCAGGACCTGTGAACCCAGTTGGAGCTGGACCTGATGCCAGCTATCCGCCATCCCACAGGAATCACCCCTCTAGTGCAGGTCCTCTCTGTACTCCATTTCCTGTCCAGTGGGTCTTTTCAAACAACAGTGGCCATGGCATCAGGGATGTCCCAGCCAATGTTCTCTAACGTGTTGTCCAGAGTGTTATCTGCCCTGCTGAAACACATGCGCAGCTACATCGTTTTCCCTCAGGTGGAGGATTTGCCCACAATGAAATGTGACGTCTATGCCCTGGGACACATCCCCAACATCATTGGTGCCATTGATGGGACACATGTGGAATTTGTCCCCCCTGCCCGCAGGAATGAACAGGTGTACAGAAACCGTACCATTCGATGAATGTGCAGATGGTGTGTTTGGCAGACCAGTACATCTCCCATGTCAATGCCAAGTATCCTGGCTCTGTCCATGACTCTTACACTTTGAGGAATAGCAGCATCTCTGATGTGATGGGGCAACTCCAGAGGCACCGTGTGTGGTTAATAGGTGAGGTCAAGGTCCCAATACAGTTGACATAGGTGTCTGGGTATGGTGCTGTCCCTAAGGGTTAGTGTGTGTCTAACAGTTGTCCCTCAACATTTGCAGGTGACTCTGGTTACCCCAGCCTGTCATGGCTACTGACCCCAGTGAGGAATCCCAGGACAAGGGCAGAGGAACGCTACAATGAGGCACATGGGCGAACTAGGAGGGTGATTGAGCACACCTTCGGCCTCCTTAAGGCCAGATTCCGGTGCCTCCATCTGACAGGTGGATCCCTCTACTACTCACCGAAGAAGGTGTGCCAGATAATCGTGGCCTGCTGTATGCTGCACAACCTGGCTTTGCAACACCAGGTGCCTTTTCTGCAGGAGGATGGGCCAGATGGTGGTCTTGTGGCAGCTATGGAGCCTGTGGACAGTGAAGAAAAGGGAGAAGAAGAGGATATCGACAACCGAAACATCATCCGGCAATACTTCCAGTGAGAAACAGGTAAGAAGATGCCACTGCTTCCCACATCTCATTCTATTGTTGGAACTAGCATAAGTGTGTCATTTTCATTTAGTGTATGGCCCCTGACTTGTCACTTTGACTTTCTATTTCACAGATTTGGGTCCCACTTTGTGCCCTCTGCTATGTTTACTGCTGGCCTACAACTGTGTTGTGAGAAAGTAGCCTCTTTCTAGCCTTGTTACCCCCACTTTTGGCCTGTTTGTGAGTATATGTCAGGGTGTTTTCACTGTCTCACTGGGATCCTGTTAGCCAGGGCCCAGTGCTCATAGTGAAAACCCTATGTTTTCAGTATGTTTGTTATGTGTCACTAGGACCCTGCTAGTCAGAACCCCAGTGCTCATAAGTTTGTGGCCTATATGTATGTGTTCCCTGTGTGATGCCTAACTGTCTCACTGAGGCTCTGCTAACCAGAACCTCAGTGGTTATGCTCTCTCAGCTTTCTAAATTGTCACTAACAGGCTAATGACCAATTTCACCTATTCACATTGGCATACTGAAACACCCTTATAATTCCCTAGTATATGGTACTGAGGTACCCAGGGTATTGGGGTTCCAGGAGATCCCTATGGGCTACAGCATTTCTTTTGCCACCCATAGGGAGCTCTGACAATTCTTACACAGGCCTGCCACTGCAGCCTGAGTGAAATAACATCCATGTTATTTCACAGCCATTTACCACTGCACTTAAGTAACTTAAAAGTCACCTATATGTCTAACCTTTACCTGGTAAAGGTTGGGTGCTAAGTTACTTAGTGTGTGGGCACCCTGGCACTAGCCAAGGTGCCCCCACATCGTTCAGGGCAAATTCCCCGGACTTTGTGAGTGTGGGGACACCATTTCACGCGTGCACTATACATAGGTCACTACCTATGTATGGCGTCACAATGGTAACTCCGAACATGGCCATGTAACATGTATAAGATCATGGAATTGTCACTCCAATGCCATTCTGGCATTGGGGAGACAATTCCATGATCCCCCGAGTCTCTAGCACAGACCCGGGTACTGCCAAACTACCTTTCCCGGGGTTTCACTGCAGCTGCTGCTGCTGCCAACCCCTCAGACAGGTTTCTGCCCTCCTGGGGTACAGCCAGGCTTGGCCCAGGAAGGCAGAACAAAGGACTTCCTCAGAGAGAGGGTGTTACACCCTCTCCCTTTGGAAAAAGTTGTCAGGGCTGGGGAGGAGTAGCCTCCCCCAGCCTCTGGAAATGCTTTGATGGGCACAGACGGTGCCCATCTCTGCATAAGCCAGTCTACACCGGTTCAGGGATCCCCCAGCCCTGCTCTGGCACGAAACTGGACAAAGGAAAGGGGAGTGACCACTCCCCTGACCTGCACCTCCCAGGGGAGGTGCCCAGAGCTCCTCCAGTGTGCTCCAGACCTCTGCCATCTTGGAAACAGAGGTGCTGCTGGCACACTGGACTGCTCTGAGTGGCCAGTGCCAGCAGGTGATGTCAGAGACTCCTTCTGATAGGCTCTTACCTGTGTTGCTAGCCTATCCTCCTTCCTAGGTAGCCAAACCTCCTTTTCTGGCTATTTAGGGTCTCTGCTTTGGGGAATTCTTTAGATAACAAATGCAAGTGCTCATCAGAGTTCCTCTGCATCTCTCTCTTCACCTTCTGCCAAAGGATCGACCACTGACTGCTCAGGTCGTCTGCAAAACCGCAACAAAGTAGCAAAGATGACTACTGCAACCTTGTATCGCTGATGCTGCCGCCTTCTCGACTGTTTTCCTGGTAGTGCATGCTCTGGGGGTAGCCTGCCTCCTCTCTGCACTAGGAGCTCTGAAGAAACTCCCGTGGGTCAACAGAATCTTCCCCCTGCAACCGCAGGCAACAAAAGACTGCATCACCGGTCCTCTGGGTCCCCTCTCAGCATGACGAGCGTGGTCCCTGGAACTCAGCAACTCTGTCCAAGTGACTCCCACAGTCCAGTGACTCTTCAGTCCGAGTTTGGTGGAGGTAAGTCCTTGCCTCCCCACGCTAGACTGCATTGCTGGGTACCGCGTGATTTGCAGCTGCTCCGGCTCCTATGCACTCTTCCAGGATTTCCTTTCTGCACAGCCAAGCCTGGGTCCCCGACACTCTAACCTGCAGTGCACAACCTCCTGAGTTGTCCTCCGGCGTCGTGGGACTCTCTTTTGTGTCTTCGGGTGAGCTCCGGTTCACTCCTCTTCGTAGTGCCTGTTCCGGCACTTCTGCGGGTGCTTCCTGCTTCTGTGAGGGCTCCTTGACTTGCTGGGTGCCCCCTCTGTCTCCTCATCCAAGTGCCGACATCCTGGTCCCTCCTGGGCCACATCAGCATCCAAAAACCCTAATAGCGACCCTTGCAGCTAGCAAGGCTTGTTTGCGGTCTTTCTGCGCGGGAACACCTCTGCAAGCTTCTTCCCGACGTGGGACATCCATCCTCCAAAGGGGAAGTTTCTAGCCCTCTTCGTTCTTGCAGAATCCACAGCTTCTACCATCCGGTGGCAGCTTCTTTGCACCCTCAGCTGGCATTTCCTGGGCATCTGCCCAATCTCGACTTTGTCGCGACTCTTGGACTTGGTCCCCTTGTTCCACAGGTACTCTCGTCCGGAAATCCACTTTGGTTGCATTGCTGGTGTTGGTCTTCCTTGCAGAATTCCCCTATCAGGACTTCTGTGCTCTCTGGGGAATATAGGTGCACTTTACACCTACTTTTCAGGGGCTTGGGGTGGGCTATTTTTCTAACCCTCATTGTTTTCTTACAGTTCCAGCGACCCTCTACACGCTCACATTGGTTTGGGCTCCATTCGTGGTTCGCATTCCACTTTTGGAGTATATGGTTTGTGTTGCCCCTATACCTATGTGCTCCTATTGCAATCTACTGTAACTTTACATTGCTTGCATTACTTCCTTTTGCTATTACTGCATATTCTTGGTATTGTGTACATATATCTTGTGTATATTTGGCATCCTCATACTGAGGGTACTCACTGAGATACTTTTGGCATATTGTCATAAAAATAAAGTACCTTTATTTTTTGTATATCTGTGTATTGTGTTTTCTTATGATATCGTGCATACGACACCAGTGGTATAGTAGGAGCTTTGCATGTCTCCTAGTTCAGCCTAAGCTGCTCTGCTATAGCTACCTTCTATCAGCCTAAGCTGCTAGAAACACCTCTTCTACACTAATAAGGGATAACTGGACCTGATACAGAGTGTAAGTACCCCTTGGTACCCACTACAAGCCAGGCCAGCCTCCTACATGTGTTACATTGGTATGTGAACAAGTACATTGACATTGCTATATTCCATAGTTGTTGCAATTACACATTTGTGAAAGCACAAACTGACTCCAGATTGTTTTGTGATTGAAGTGTGTTTATTCCTGTGCAAATAAGTGGAGGGGGTTGTAAAATGGGCTGGGGGGATAGTGGAGGAATGTCCATGGCTGAGTCCAGTCTATCTGTTCCACGGGTGCATTGTCCAAAGGGGCATAGGAAGTGGAGCAATGGCAGTTTAAGGCTGGACAGAGTGACATAGTGGGACAGAAGGGTGACATTCAGGGGGGTCTCATTTCCTGGCGGGGGTCTTGGAATTGTTCTCTGTCTTGTTCCTGGATCTCAGGGACCGTTTGCGGGGTGGTTCTCCATCTGCAGGGGGTGGGGTGCTGGTGTCCTGTTGTTCCTGTGGCGGTGCCTCCTGTCCACTAGCGCCGGTGGAGGTGGAGGTCTGTTCATCGTCCAGGCTAGTGTCAGGGGCCCCTTGTTGTGCCACTGTGTCCCTCCTGGTGTTGACGAGGTCTTGCAGCACCTCTGCAATGGTGACCAGGGTGGTGTTAATGGACTTCAAGTCCTCCCTGATCCCAAGATAGTGTTCCTCCTGCAGCCGCTGGGTCTCCTGAAAATTGGCCAGTACCGTTGCCATAGTCTCCTGGGAATGATGGTAATCTCCCATGATGTTGGAGAGTGCCTCGTGGAGAGTGGGTTCCCTGGGCCTGTCCTCCCCCTGTCGCACAGCAGTCCTCCCAGTTTCCCTGTTATCCTGTGCCTCTGTCCCCTGAACCGTGTGCCCACTGCCACTGCCCCCAGGTCCCCGATTTTCTTAGGTTGGTGGGTTTGCCTGGGTTCCCTGTAGTGGTAGACACACTGCTGATTGACGTGTCCTGGGGACAGAGGGATGGGCCCGCTGGGTGGGTGCTGTGCTGCTGTTTCCTGAGGGGGGATGCTCTGTGGTGGCTTGTGACAGTGTCAGGGTAACGGACTGTCCCGAGGTCCCTGATGGGCCGGGCTGGTCATCTTGATCCAATTGTGCAGAGCTGCTATCATCACTGTGGGCCTCTTCTGTGGGGGGACTGGATATGTCTGGTACCTCCTGTCCGGTGACGTTGGGTATGGGTCTTGTTGGGGTGTAAATGCATAGTTATTGTATCTGTGTGTGCCATTGTGTGCAATGGGTGAGTGACCCTGTACTCCAGTGCTCGCATTATTGGCTTGGTCCTTGTGTGATTGGTGATTTTGGGGCATGAGTGAGTCTCTCTACTGGAGATGCTTGGGTGATGGGCGTCCATGCTTTTGTTTTACATGTAGGGCTTGGTTTTGGGATGTGTGGGTTGTGTTGGTGGGGTATCTGTGGGTTGTTGGGGTGATGGGTGTGAGGGTAAGGGTGGGAGTATGTGATGGCATGCAGGTAGGGTGGGGGGATATAGTAGTAAAGATTTGCCTTACCAGAGTCCAGTCCTCCTGCTAACCTGCGATGCCCTCAGGATCCGGTATAGCCAAGACTTGCTCCTCCCATGTTATTAGTTGTGGGGGAGGAGGTGTGGGTCCACCGCCAGTCCTCTGTACAGCAATCTGGTGTCTGGATACCACAGAACGCACCTTCCCCCGTAGGTCGTTCCACCTCTTCCTGATGTCATCCCGTGTTCTTGGATGCTGTCCCACTGCATTGACCCTGTCGACGATTCTGTGCCATTGCAATGGATGTCTGCTGCACCTGTGATCCGAATAGCTGTGGCTCTACCCAGATGATTTCCTCCACCATGACCCTGAGCTCCTCCTCAGAGAACCTGGGGTGTCATTGAGGTGCCATGATGTGGTGTGGGTGATGTGTGAGGTGGTGTCTGTTGTGATGTGTGAGGGGATGTGTTGGTGTGTGTTGTTTGAGGTGCATGGATGTTGTGTAAGTGATGGTGTTGTGTCTCTGGATGCTGGTGTTGTTTTTGGTAGTGTCTCTCTGGCGTGGTTTCAAAATTCTGGTAGTAAGGGTTTGTGGGTGATGTGGGTGTGTGTTTTATAGTGGTGTGAGTGTGTGGGTAGTGTGTGTGTATGTGTATCAGGTGTGTGTATTTCGAATTGTCCAATGTGGTTGTGTTTTGTATATGTGTGTGTATTTTGAGCGCAGCGGTGTGTACTGCCAATGGTTTACAGCGGTTGAAAGACCGCCGCGTTGATTTGTGGGTCGTGATAGTGTGGGCGTATTCCTGTTGGCGTGACGGTGTCTGTTTTGTTATCGCCAGTTTATCACTGACCTTTGGTGTGGTGGACTTATGTGGGTGTCTGTATTGTGGCGAATTCTGAGCTGTGGGTCGGAATACCTGTAGCGGAATTCCGCTGCCGCCAACGGTATGTTGGCGGTCTTCTGCATGGCGAAAAGCGGTATTTACCGCCAGGGTTGTAATGAGGGCCTGAGTGTTTTAAGAGAGTATGGTGCCATGTCTGTCTAGGTTTTCAAACAGGGGACATTGAGGATATTGTAGTGTCAACAGGGAGATAGGGATGTGTATACAAGGTGATGGGAGATCTTGATAATAGGTTAAATAATGAGCAGGGAGGTGGTAGGCAACATGTGGGGAAATAAATGGGAGGTAGCAAGTGCGGAAAAAGGAAGGGGCAGAAAATGTTATCCCATCCAGTGCATAAAGCCAAATGCTATTGAAACAGATGAAAGAAAAGTAGTTCTCTGGTGTCAGCAGTGGAGAGATACAACATATCCAATCAAAACACGTTGAGACAAAATGCTCATGTAGGTGGGACAAACAAAAAAAATTGAGTGGAAAGCCATTAAATCAGGAGCAACAAGCCCCTGATCTGACAAGAAAACAATTGAATAATGCTCAAGGGAAACAGCCAAAGCCCACTCTAAATATGAGAAAGTATTATGATTAGAGCCACAGAGACAGTGTCCCCTATGCAGATACTGTCAATGCTGCCCGACAGTCAGTGTCTGCGCAAGGACAATCCAGTCTTCCCTTTGTAAGCAGAGCCCCTTCATACATTCAGGACCTGATTACTGACAACAACATCCACGCCGTCGTGGACGTCAATAACCATAAGTACACACACCTACCTGTATCAGTAACCTTCAAAACAGTTATTGTACCTGTTACACATCACGGGGGCACACCATGAGCAGCAGGTACACATCTCAAACTAACCACACCCACAAACACACTTCAACATGGACATGCACACAGTCATCATACGCCTTCTTTGGGCAGCACACACACTGCACTGCAACACTATACCAATGTACACACGGCCATACAGCTAAGGCAGGGGACAGTGAAGCCTACACAACATTGTCACACCCGTGACCAGGGACTGCTCACATACACAATACACATATGTATCAAAGTGGCATGAAATACAAAGCACCATGAAACAACCCTGCAATGAACGCCCCCATCCCAGCACTATGGAAGTGCAATGGCATGTATTAAACACAGAAACACAAATAGACAAAGAAAGCATGACAACTATACCTGCACAAATGAGGGGAGGCATCTGGGACACACAGGGAAGGGCACTGCACTGGAACATACATCTCCCCGTAAGTCCCCTCAAACAACATGTGCAAAGGAAATGGCCAAACATGGGTCCCAGGGACAAACAATACTAAACCCAAATGTCATGCACATATGCACAATGGAGAAGCCCAAGTCAACAAAGCACATACAACACAGCAAGCACAGCTGAACACACTCCATGTCTGCACAAACAAAACTCAAGATGACAAACATCTGATGCATATAGAAGCCATATCAATGGGACAAGTCGAAACCATACATGTCCACATTGCACAACACAAAAAGAAATACCATACCAAATACTACACAATGCCATGACACCAACATTGCATTTACACATATATATCTATACACACAACATACCCTTCTCTCAGGGGACACCAGCATTGCCCACAAACTCACATACTGCAAATAAAAGCACATGGAGCAGCTTGCAGGGGGAGGCCTTGGAGGAGGAAGTGATGGACTTGAAGCTGGGTGGGGTCCTTCTGGGTATGGTCTGGGTGGGGGTATGGTGAAGTTCACAAAGTAATAGTTTCTTCACACACTGGGACCGTCATCCGAAGGGGGTTGGGATTTGAAAGCGGAGGGATTGGTTGCCTGGTGTTTAGGTGTGTGCTTGTGTGTGGTGGGTGTCTGTTGGATGGGTGAGTGCGAGTGTTTGTGTCTTGGGCTTTGGGGGGTTGGAGATGCTGGGGGATGCTGTGCTGGGTGGGTGTCTGTTGGGGGGGTCGCCAATCCCTGGATGGCATTCACAATGGCTGACTGACCCACAGAGATACTTTCCAGGAGGCCAATAGCCTCCTCACTGAGGGCAGCAGGGATAACAGGGCCTGGGGCGGAAGTGCCTGCAGCGAAGGAGACGCCCACCCTCTGACACGCTAAACTGGATGGGGACCAACAGGGAGGGCGGTGATAGAACAGGGGTGGCAGACAAAGCTGGTGCTGGGGAATGCCCCGATGGGTCTGCCACCACTAGAGAGTAGCCACTGAAGGAGGAATCTTAGGATAATGATGATGATGATGCAGATCTGGTTTCTCTCTGGCACTCCCCTCACCCTCCGGCCACTGGGTCCCTCTGTGTCAGTATTCTCTTGACCCGAGGTCCTGTGACCAGATGTGTCCCCACTTGGCTCGGCCCACTCTCCTCCACTTGCCTGTGCTGATGCTGCAAAGTGGAATATGGTCATAACACGTCCATGATAACATCTGCACCACAACTCAGATTGACTAACAATACCATCAATTCTAGTAGGCCCCAGCAAAACTACTCATCTAAGTGGTGCATACATGTGCCATGACATATGCGTGCATGCCATCTGGATCTACTACAGTGGCCCACAGTAAAATCAGGACCTCAGACAACTACAATTGCATGGGTGAAGTCTTGGAACCACACTAACCACACAACAGCTAGGAGTCCTCTTCATCCTCAAAGTTATCTCACATGCAGCAGACCTCAGTCAACAAATGGCAAACAACAGTATCCCATAGTAAATTCCATTCCTACATATTCAACACAAGGTCATGCACACATCTATTTGGCACATACATAATGAACCCACAATTAGACATGAGGCCATGAAATCCTGCTATGTGGATCCCAAAAGTTCTGTATCCTGGAGTATCTGACATTAAATAACCATGTCACACAGTAAACATTTCAACAATGTAGACTACAACAACTGGCATCTGTCACAATAGATTCAAGGAGATAGTATCAATGTAACTCAGATAGGCTTCACATGTGGCATTGAAAGGAAAATTGTTGATGTAAGGGAGAGATGTCCCCAGAAAAAAAAAAAACAACGATTTTGCAAAACCCAGGATAGTTACTACTAATGTCTGACACCCATTACAATGACATCCTCTGAGGGTTTCTGTAGTAGACATCTGTCCTTTGCATGTTGGGGAGACACAGAACTTTAGCAGAACATTAGACGGCCCTCAACCTGTTTCCCAATGAGCACCAACATCACAAACCACATCTTGAACATCCCAATCCTGGTGTCTGTCTGTGGATGAATGACTCTACCCAACCAAATGTGATGTAAACATCACTGCAACTCACTCCATGATGCATGCCAATAGTCAAGGCACAATCCTTAACCATTACACATGTGCAGTGCTCTTTTACTTATGATTCCACATCAAGGGCATAGATTAACACAAAGTGGTTCCACACATTGGGCCTACTTGTGATCTTCCTCATAGCTACTGCAGTTCTACATGCCAAGTGACATACTATGATGCATGAAGGTATATGTCAGGCTATGAACAATGGTGATATACTAATGTCTGTGTCACCACATGAAATGGACTCCCATTGTAGATTTACTATACCACTAACAGTTTCCCATGTACATATATGTGAGGGAATACAGACATCATCCCATCAACATAGGTAGAACATGCATGGAACTGCAGCATAGAAATGTTTCCTAAAGACAAAGGGACACATGCTGACGTAGGCACAGGGAATGTTGGCAACAGTGATAACACATCAATCATGTCAATAGACATTCCTCACTTACCAAGGGAAAGTAGTTTGCTGCAGCTGCACACAATTAGTAATGTAAGCCATGTCATGTATGATGGACACCTACACATCACAGACTGCAGTGTGGCACCAGCACCCATCATACACAGAAGATAACTAGCTCCTGGGTGGCAGATGTCTACATACACATATACCCACCAGCCACATGGCAGAGTAAATCAATCAATCAGTAATTTGTAGAGCGCACTACTCACCATTTAGGGTCTCAAGGCGCTGAGGGGGAGGTGCTCAAACAGCCAGGTCTTGAGGCGTTTCCTGAAAGTCAGCAGGTCCTGTGTCTGTCGAAGGTGGATGGGGTGAGAGTTCCAGGTCTTGGTGGCAAGGTAGGAGAACGATCTGTCGCCGGCTGTAGTTTGGTGGATGCGAGGAACGGTGGCAAGGGCGAGGTTGGCGAAGTGGAGTCGATGGTTGGGAGTGTAGAAGGTGAGTCGCTCGTTGAGGTAAGCAGGGCCGGCGTTGTGGAGTGCTTTGTGTGCGTGGGTGAGGAGCTTGAAGGTGATCCTCTTGTTGACGGGGAGCCAGTGTAGATCTCTCAGGTGGGCTGAGATGTGGTTGCGGCGTGGGATGTCGAGGAAGAGGCGTGCGGAGGTGTTCTGTATACGTTGCAGTTTTTTCTGGAGCTTGACCGTGGTTCCCACATAGAGATCATTGCCATAGTCCAGTCTGCTGCTGATGAGGGCCTGGGTGACCGTCCTTCTGGTTTCGGTGCGGATTCACCTGAAGATCTTGTGGAGCATGCGGAGGGTGTTGAAGCAGGAAAATGAGACGGCATTGACTTGCTGGGTCATGGTGAACGATGAGTCCAGGATGAATCCTATGTTGCGTGCGTGGTTGGTGGGCATCAGTGTGGTTCCTAGGGTGGCCGGCCGGCCAGCAGGAGTCATCCCAGGCAGAGGGGGTTGGAGCCGAGGATGAGAATCTCCATCTTGTCTGAGTTCAGTTTCAGGTGGCTGCTGTCGATCCAGTTGGCGATGGACTTTATTCCGTCGTGGAGGTTGATTTTGGTGGTGGCGGGGTCCTTTGTGAGTGAGAGGATCAGCTGGGTGTCATCGGCGTAGGAGATGATGTTGAGGTTGTGTGATCGGACGATGTTGGCGAGCGGTGCCATGTAGATGTTGAAAAGGGTCGGGCTGAGTGAAGATCCTTGGAAATGCTGCAGATGGTCTCGGCTTCAGAAAGGAAGGGAGGGAGGCAGACTCTTTGAAGGATGTCATCCAGTCCAGGGCTTTGTGGTGGATCCCTGCATCGTGGAGGCGTGTGCGAAGGGTGTGTGGCAGACGGTGTCGAAGGCAGCCGAAAGGTCTAGGAGGATAAGGGCCGCAGTTTCACCTTTGTCGAGCATGGTCTTGATGTCGTCGGTCGCGGCGATGAGGGCGGTCTCGGTGCTGGGGTTGCTAAGGAAACCAGATTGAGAAGTGTCCAGCGTGTTGTTGCCTTCAAGGAAGTGTGTCAGTTGGCCGTTGACGATCTTCTCGATAACCTTTGCTGGGAAGGGGAGGAGGGAGATGGGCTGGTAGTTCTTGAGCTCTCTTGGGTCTGCTTTGGGTTTCTTTAGAAGGGCGTTGACTTCGGCATGCTTCCAGCTTTCCGGGAAGGTGGCGGTCTCGAAGGAACTGTTGACGATCATTCGGATTTGGGGGGCGATGATGGAGCTTGCTTTGTTGAAGACATGGTGGGGGCAGGGGTCAGAGGGTGAGCCGGAGTGGATTGTGCTCATGGTTTTGATGGTATCCTCGTTGTTGATGTGGGTCCAGGAGAGCAGAAGGTTGGTGTAACTGGGGCCGCTGTTTGTGGTGACAGCGGCTGACGTGGGGGAAGAGGAGTTGAAGCTGTTGTGGATGTCCGTGATCTTGCGATGAAAGAAGGTGGAGAGGTAGTCGCAGAGGTCTTGTGAAGGTGGGGTGTCGTTGGAGCAGGACCTGGGGTTGGCGAGTTCTTTAACGATGTTGAAGAGCTCTTTGCTGTCGTGCGCGTTGTTGTCGATGCGTTCCTTGTAGAAGGACCTCTTGGTGGTACAGTGAGTACAGTTATCCACAACCTACTTACCTTTGGCTTGTAACATATAGGTAGAGTAATCTGTTGGATATAAATTAGACCTAATAGAACAACAATCAGTAGAAGATTGATCACTGTACACAGCCATTTGTGCTCCCTGCTTAGCAAATGGTCTCCCCCCAGTTTTGCCCTAGGTCCCAAGTTCAAAAGACAAGGCACGCCAGTTTGGTTCACATGACATGTCAACACAAAGAATCTCCAAACTACTATGTGACACATGGCTCATCCCTCATTGTCAGGGGGGGCAGTCAGTACCCCACTCAATCACCTGGCAATGTGACAGGCAAGAATTTGCTGTGTACTCACCCCCTTGTGGCTGCTGTGCTGCCCTCAAACACCAATCCAGCTCCGGTTAGGCCACTGCCAGAATGCGGGCCATTAGGAGGTTTATCATCCGATGGGTACCCTGCCCATGTTCGGATGACAGGCCATCTCCGCAACCTTCCTGGGCCAGCATCTCAGGTACTTCCACCTTTTGCAACAGTGGGGGCTCTGCCGGCAATGGACCCCCAGGGTCCGCACTTTCTTGGCGATGGCTCTCCAAATCCTTTTCTTCTGATGGGCATTGACCTGCATTGATGCAAAAGACAGGGCAATAAATCATGTCAACAAGTCCCATCATAAATGGCTGAGTCACATACATGTCAGTATACCAAGATGAGAACATCCTGTCTTGCCAATACCGCCCAAGTGCAGCACATAGCAGTCATTGAATGCAGGGAAATGACTAAAAACACTTCCGAATATGCAGCCCTGCCCTCCACCCAGCTCAGGCCCCGCACTGACTAAGTAGGTTCATTGGCGTATGGTGGGAAATAATCTAGACAAAGATCAGAAACCCTATTAGACACATCACACCTATGTGGCTTCTGGAAGGTAAACTCCTCAGCCATGAATGCATCAAAACACTCTCAATCTGTGAGAATGATCCTCTGCATACAGTCCCTACATGCTACTGCCAGGGTACACACTCTAACATCACACATGGGTAACAATGAAGGGTTTGGCATTGTGGGCACAGAAAGATTCTAGCTTGTCCATGTGTGGATATGTGCAAATTTAGATGAGGACTCATGCCACAGGGTTTGGGTGTCTCATCAGCAACACAAAACACACTTTTTGATATATGTGTACATAATACATACATCACCTTCAGAATAACAAAGGCATGCAATGTACATTTTCTGCAATGTGCCTAGACAACATATCATGGGTTATCAGTAAACAGCACACAATTTGCACTTATGCAATGTCAGAAATGCAATGAGCCTGCCTCACACATGTGACCTGTATGAGGGTGACAACAGGGCTGTGAGATCAAGGGACCTGTCAAGGCTCTGAAACACACATTGACAGAGATGCCAAGTGCACATCAATCACAGATCATCAGCTCTCCTCTATTACCATGTACATTATTATCAGAGGCTAGAGCCTCAAAACGCTGCATATTAGCACTGAGGCAAGATTTGGCCTCATAACATGATGTGACTATTTGCTGTATCCATGGTGACAAGGCGCAATACCCCCTTACCACAGTAGAGTTAGAGTGGGGAAAGTATAGAGACTTCCTTCCCATGGAAGTTATGGATGAACTCATTGAAGAATGTATTGTTGGCACAGACTACGTGCACTTCCAGCAACTCTTAAATGGTACCCAAACACAGAAGGAGAGCGTTGAATGGTGGACCGAGGCTCCTTTTTCTTATAGTGAAATTGAGTGTCCCCCATATCGTAGAAAACTTTCCCGTAGGGAAAAAAGAGAAAACAAGGCACAGTTTCGAGAGGTAGAAGAGCCAAGTCAATCCATAAGAGTGATAGCAGAGAATTATAGAGCACCCACCAGTTTCCACCATCATCAGAGGGAGGACCCTACCCTCACTCATGCTTGGAGAACAGCTAAAACTGAAGAAAATGAAGAGGTGGGTCCCTATTTTTTAGTACGACGAAACCTTCTGTATAGGGTGACCACTACCAGGGCAGGGGAACGTAAATACCAATTAGTAGTCCCAGAGACATATAGAGCCCAAGTACTCCTCCTAGCCCACAATCAACCGGGAGGGGGCCATTTCGGCAGGGACAAAACCAAGGAATATCTCCTCCGAAGGTTTTACTGCCCAGGGGTTTTTGCCCACATTAGGAAAAATTGCTCCCAATGCTCTAGATGTCAACTCACCGAACCTGGCAGGCCCCGGAAAGCACCCCTCCTACCTCTTCCTATCATTGATATCCCGTTTAGTAGGGTGGGAATGGATCTCATTGGACCCTTACTTCCCTCAACTAAGGGACACACTTATATACTAGTTATAGTAGACTATGCAACCAGATACCCAGAAGCCATTCCTCTTGCCAGCATGACGACTAAAACGGTAGCACAGGCAATAATAACGGTATTCACTAGAACAGGGTTTCCCCGAGAGATTCTTACTGACCAGGGTACGCCCTTCATGTCCAACCTCATGAAGCAAATATGCAAAGTACTGGGCATTACCCAAATTAAAACTTCAGTTTATCATCCACAGACAGATGGCCTCGTTTAACGATACAACCGGACTATTAAAACACTCTTAAAGAAAATAGTCGATGACACAGGGAGGGACTGGGACCAGAAATTGCCCTTAGTTCTCTATGCCATTCGAACACACGAGCAGTCCTCAACAGGTCATAGCCCGTTCGAACTGGTATTTGGGAGACAACCCCGTTCCCTTTTAGATATGGCCGTCGAAGCATGGGAGGAAGAAGAGGAAGAGGAAGGTCGACCATTGTTAGAATACGTCCAGAAGCTTAAATCACATTTACAAGACTTATGGGAAAATGTACGACAACATCTGGAAAAGGCCCAAGAAACTCAAAAACAATATTATGATAGGGGAAGTAAACTGCGTACATTTCTTCCTAATGACCAAGTACTGATTATGCGACCCACATCTGATCAAAAATTGTTAGCCAGATGGCAGGGGCCATATAGGGTTGTTAGAGCAATCTCCCCTGTCACCTATCTCATAGAATTAAGTGTCAACCCCAAAAAAAAAACAAATTTATCATGTGAATCTCCTCAAGAGGTGGGAAGCAGAGGAGGAGGTTAGCGAGAGAATGGCAGTGGCTTGTATCTCCCATGAAGGAAGTAGAGATAGAGCTGTTTCCCTCTGGAGATCAACAAAAGGCAAATATGCCCTATGTCGACACTTCAATAACCGAGTCAGAGAAGGGTCAGTTATACGCTCTGTTAACCCAATACCCAGGGGTTTTTTCAGACATACCTGGCAGAACGTCCCTGATCTATCATAGAATAATAACTCCACCAGGACAGACTATTCGACTACGGCCTTATCGTATTCCCGAGGCTAGGAAACACATCATAGAAGACGAAATAGAAAAGATGATACACTTAGGAGTAATTGAGCCCTCTGTCAGTCCCTGGTGCTCTCCTGTAGTTCTGGTCCCAAAACCTGACGGAACGGTTCGTTTTTGTATTGACTTTCGCCAACTCAATGCAATCTCTAGATTTGACTCTTATCCTATTCCCCGGGTGGATGATGTTCTAGAAAAACTAGGAACAGCTAAATATATGTCTACCTTGGGCCTCACTAAAGGGTACTGGCAGATACCCCTTTCCCCTGAAGATAAAGAGAAAACAGCCTTCTCTACTCAGTCCGGTCTGTATCAATTCACAGTGCTACCTTTTGGTCTCCACGGAGCCCCGGCAACCTTTCAGAGGTTGATGGATAAATTATTAAAACCCTTCCATTCATTCTATGCTGCCTATCTTGACGATGTCGTCATCTTTAGCAATACTTGGCTAGACCATCTTCAACATCTACACCAAATTTTGACCACTCTCACAGAAGCAGGGTTGACGGCTAATCCTAAAAAGTGCATATTAGGGAAGACTGACATATCATATCTCGGCTATAAGATAGGTAATGGTACATTAAAACCCCAAATGACTAAGATTGAAGCAATTCAAAACGCACCAATCCCAAAAACGATATGAGACTTGCAATCTTTTCTGGGGCTTGTGGGGTACTACCGTAGATTTATACCAGGTTATTCCACTGTTGCGGCCCCCCCTTACTGATCTGTTATCCAAAAAGCACCCCAACAAGTTGGTTCCTCTCTCTGACAGTCAAAGGGCTAGTTTTGACCGGTTAAAATCTTCTCTTACCTCGGAACCTGTTTTGCAATGTCCTGATTTTTCTAAACCTTTTCATTTGTACACGGATGCTTCTAATGTGGGTCTTGGGGCCGTGCTGGCACAACCGGACTCGGAAGGTAGAGATCACCCGATTGTATTTATCAGCCGGAAACTGCTTCCCCGGGAATGTCATTACCCCACCATTGAGAAAGAGTGTTTGGCCATTAAATGGGCAGTAGAGACCTTGCAATATTATCTCCTGGGTAGACCTTTTCTACTGTATACTGATCATGCTCCTCTTACCTGGCTTGCCTCCCACAAGGATTCCAACTCTAGGATTTTAAGCTGGTTTCTTGAACTTCAGCCTTTTTCCTTCCAGGTCTGTCATGTCCCTGGAACACAACAGGGTCCTGTGGATTACTTGTCCAGGTTTCCTTGCCCTACTCCGGTCCTCGAGCAGGACTGTTCTTGGGATGGGGTATGTGATCGGGCAACCCCGATCACGGCACCGACAGCGGGAGGAGTTTCTGTGTCGGGTTCTCCCGACACGTCATTTCCGCGTCCCCATGTCTCCATGGGAACGCTCAACCCGTCACGGCCCCGTTTCCCTCGAACTGGTTGGCGCCGCAGGACGTAAAAAAGACGCCGACCGCGTCTTGGAAGGTGGTGGACGGCGGAAGGAGGATAGCAGACGGAGACACCCCAGGACAGCAGGAGGCAACGGAAACCGGAACAAAGGGCCGCGCAGAGGGGAAGAACGAGGCCACCAGCGAAGGAATACCGGAGAGAAGAACCCAAGAGCCCAGCCACGACCCTAGAGGGTCGTGGCTCACAAAGGTACGGTCCCTCCTAGGGACAAGGGGAGGAAATACAAAACCCTCACTGGGGAAGGGAACTAGGGAGGGGTGAGAGGGGAAGGGGGGGTAGGGAACGGTCACAGTCTCTTACAGGAGAAGAGAGACTGTCTACCCTAACATATTTGGGCGCACCGTGAGTTACTTACCTGAAGCACAGAAGTGGTGTTTAGGAAACTATACACGGGTGACTGCACGTTTTCCTCTCTCCCTACTTACTCAATCCCTATTTCCTATTTAAAAGAGAAAACCCCAGAAAAACCTTTATACTTACCGTGGCGTTCTTCTGTTTTCTTGCCGGTACCTCCCTGGAGCCACGCCAAGTCCCCGGAAAACCATGACCTAGGAAAAGAAGAAGAAGAGCAACAGAATTAAAGAAAAGCGAGTGACCAGATTACGCCATAACAAACTGAACTTTAGTGAAGAAAACACCTGGACCAAGAAAGAAGTTAAAAATAAATAAACCCTTATTTACACTATAATTCAATCTCCGTCTGGTTTATACCGTTCAGCCTGTCACAGTCACCTCACCTAGTTATGTGCCTCCAACACAGGATGGATCAGGGTACACTCAATACACACACACCAGAATGTATCAGAACTCACCACCTGGCACTGAACACAAACATATGCGCATTGACTCCCCCATTGATGGACACTGATTGCACCTACAGGGCTTAGAGTTCACATTCTGCCACACATGTTCACACTCTAGCCTGTGAGGAGGAAATATATGTTGAAGTACAGAGAAAACTGTACAGAGAAAACTATGCGCATGAGGCACTACCCGCTCCTCTGGTGCACCATAGAGTTGTCCATACATTGGTAGGACTTCAGCCTCAGACCCCAGCTTCTCCAGCTCCTCTGGTGAGAAGGCTGGGGCCCTATCACTTGCTAGACGTGGCATGGTTGCTTCCAGAGGAGGTACACAGCAGCCGAGGTAGTGCAGGTCTTGCTGGCAGCAGTATTAAGAGTCAAGTGAGGGATTTAGCAGACCATGGCTGTCACGTCTGCCACATACGCGGCTGTCACCGCCTGCAGACACAGTCATTGGTCTACAACTGCCACTGGCATCAACGTTAGTCTATGGCTGTGTCCGCTGCGGTTGCAACCGCCTACAGCTATGATGACTTACGACAGCAGTTGTGAGCGGTTCCTAATGTCTTCTGGAGTAGGTCCGACATCCACCATTTTAGAAGCCTGAAATGTGTTATATGGCTCAGAAAATGTGTTACATCTCTGAAATTGTTGGCTTTTGCATCCTTAACTGCTTGTCTTTTCCAGTCATATAGCTCCTACTACTCAGACACCATTGTTGTACATTTCTAGGCATATATGGCAATTTGCTTTGGGGCATAGACACCTTCCCCCTGACAAAGGTAATTTTGGGATATCGAGTCACAGTCCAAGAGGCACGTTTTGGTGGACAGTTGTTGATGACCATTCATGTGATGTGTACAAATGTATGTTAAAGCAATGGGGTGACGTGACTGCTGTGTGATTATCAGTTGTGTTGAGTACTGTGTATTATTTTCAAACCTCAATACATGCCTTGTCACCTTTTAACAATGACATGCATCCTGTATGTTGCAAGGGACACATTGAATAATGGCAATACTCATGTCTTGTCATACCTAGGTACCCAGGGAGGGGAAGGATCAGACAACCTCCTGTCTATCATCCACTGCCAGACCTTCAGACCATGGAAGAACACCACATCATCCAGATCTACCGTCTGACTCAGCTAACAATTGTGGATCTATGTCGTCAGTTAGAGCCACATCTGATGCCTGCCATTAGTCATCCAAATAGTATACCACCCATTGCACAAGTTATGGCAGTGTTGCACTTGCTGTCCACAGACCATTTCCAGAAGACAGTGGCCCTATCTGCTGGGATATCCCATCCTATGTTCAGTCTGGTTTTGAAGGATGTACTCTCACAGCTATATCCACTTTCCTCAACATGAGGATTTAACCCATGTGAAGGCTGACTTCTGTGGTTTGGCACACATTTCACATGTGGTAGGAGCCATTGATAGTACACATGTTGCCTTGGTCCCACTGCATGGCAATGAACAAGTGTACCACAACAGAAAGAGCTTCCATGCCATCAATGTCCAAGTGGTTTGTTTGAGGGATCTCTACCTTTCACAAGTCTGTACCCATTTCCTGGGTTCAGTCCATGATGCCTTCATTATGTGGAACAGCACAGTCCTCCAACTGATGTCACAACTGTACCCAGAGAGTGCGTGGCTAGTTGGTAAATCAGATCTGTCCTGTTTGTGTGTGTGCAATGTCTGCTGCAACAAATCCAATGAGCAGGACTCATAGTTGCACATATGTTCCATTCCATAACAGGGGACTCCGCATACCCAAACCGTCCATGGTTGTTGACACCGCTGAGGAGCCCAACGGTGCCCAGCGAAGTCCTTTTCAACGATGCCCATAGTAGAACACGGCATGTTGTGTAGCGGGCTTTTGGACTCCTCAAGGCTAGATTTAGGTGTCTGTGCAAGACAGGTAAAGCCCTTCTCTACTCACCCAAAGAAGTGTGTAAGATCTGTGTGGCCTGCTGCATGCTCCACAACATTGCCCTTTGGAGGAATATCCCATACATTGCAGATGAGGGGGAGCCAGCAGTGCCACCGAGTGAGAATCCTGAAATGCCAAGTAAGGGTGATAGTGATGAGGAGGAAGGTGAAGACTTGTGGGCAAATCTCATCAATCACTAATTTACTTTCGTATAAGCGAGTATTGTTATGTTATCACTGTACGATGAACTGTAATTATCAGGATGTGTGGCGTATGGTGTTTTTTGGATGTATTGCTTTGCCATATACCTCCAAGCTTTGCTCGCTAAGTCAGACTTGAACATTTCAATACCTTATTTGCAGGGTGGGTTTGTGTCATTCTCACTGCAATATAAGTGAACCCACTGATGTTTGATATGTGCTTATGATCATAGGTATAACTTCCCATGCTAAAGTACTTGTATCATTCATTATCCAATTACCGTCACCATGCAATCCTTATGTGGGCATTTCAGAGTCGTGACACTGGCTGGCATCTGATGCTGTTCGGACATAAGAAGAGGACATAGGTTGATCCAGGTAATGTTGTTCATAGATTTAGGGTGTATTAGTCCTGTGCCAAGGCAGCTTGGACTGTGTGTGGATGGAAATCTGAAGTGCAGGAGACACTGGTTTGATATGGTGTGTTGGTCAAGTTGTCACATGTGTGATCATATGGCCTTGAGATACATTGCAATCCATGCAGTCTCCCATCACATTGTGTTGACAATGATCCCATGTGACCTGTTTGTAGCTGTAAATGTGTTTCCTCATTGCAGGCCAGAATCCCCGTGCCACAACGCTGGCATAGGTTGTATCATACCCACAGATGCTTTGTCATTGTAATGGGATGGACCCATGATCAGGGCTGTTGTACTGCCCTCTGTCTGTGCCATGGCTTAAGTAATGTTGGCAGACCTGGTTTTGGTATGTGATAAGGCTCAAGCTGGTGATAACATCCACTAATCTGTTAGCCTATTCTATGGGACAAGGTCTGGCAAAGCCCTTTCTTCTGTGGTCTTGGGGTGGGGGGGGGGTAATTTGGCATACCTAGCCTGATTCAATATGGTTCAGACATTCTTGACTATGACAGTCCAGACAATTTGAAAGCCTATGTGCTGTACAGTGCAATAAAATGTTTGGTGTGTCTTGTATCATTGTGTTCCTATCAATCCTCAACATGACACCACCTGTGACATATCTGTCCTTCCATTACCATCTTGTGTCTTCCTCATGTGCATCACAAGTGCTTTGATCTCAATATTTCAACATGTGGAACAGAAGCAAGCAGGCAATGTTTTTCTGTTTGGTGAGTTTATTTAAATTGGCGTAGGACTTAAAAAACTGATGCTAAAGAAGATGAAAATGGAGGGGTCAGCCATTGTGGATGTAATCATATAAGTAGATGCCACAACATTTGGAGTCCAAAGTCCAGTATCCTACTACGATGGAAGATGAATGTGGTTGGATTCAGTCAACAGAGTGAATAATTGGCCCACAAAGGAGTGAAATCAGGAAGAGGTCACTTGCTGGCAGTGGTTGGTGTCTTGCCATCTGCACCTTCTGAAGTCTTGGGTGGACATCCAACTTGTGGGGGGTTCTGCAGCCACACAGGCAGGGGTGTCTCAGGCTGGTCCTTCCCCTGACAGGGTCTCCCTTCCAGTGGCTGCCATCGATGTAAAAGTGCCTGGTGTTGCAGGGCCAAAGGAAATGGTGTAGTGTTGCTCACGGTCTCTGATCAGAATACTGTTAATCTCCCTGAAGACCCCTAATAGGGAGGCCAGGATGGTGTTTGTGGCCTCCCACTTTTACAATGACTCTCGATGGAAGTCCCTCTGCAGCTGGATAATGTCCAAGGCACACGTATATGTTAAATGATTGTAGTCCACAACTCCATAGGTGAAAAGTTATCGTGTGTTTAATGTAGTTTCCTTCTCCAAACACATCCAAAACAGCCAACCTGTGTTTCGTCACGCGACCAATCCTCGCATTGACTTCTTCAAGGCTCCACTGATTGAATCAATTCGAAAAAAACACTTGTTGCCAAAATTTCCCAAAAAATCAATTCGCCAATCTCTTGCACAGAGTATCTGGTACATGGTTGTTGGAAGTCCAGTAATAACCCCCAAAAGAACGAAAATACATCACATCCAAACTTTACAGCAGTGTGTGCGCTACTAAATCTATTAAAAAAAAAAGCCCTCTGCAGCTGCTTGATTTCCCCGAGTTCAGTAAGTACCTGGCCCATCACACCTTGGGATTGATGATAGGCTCCCAAGACTTGACTGATGGTCTCCTGGGCAGGACCCTCCTCAGTAGCCTCATGCCCCTGCCCCTCATCATCCCTCCCATGCACCCTACCCCCACTTGTCTGCACCCTTGGCACAGTTTGCCCCTACCACTGGTTTCAGGACCATCATTGCCAGAGGTGTGTTGCTGTGACTTAGGATCCTAGACTAGGGAGCACAAGATGGTAGTCACTGTCCTTGCGTCACAGCTTGAGGGATGAATGGCTGCCTGAGATGTAGATGCAACTAGACTGGGAGGTGTCAATGTGGTCATGGTGAGGCTCACTAGTGTGGTCTGGACAAGTTGCCCTGATGGGAGCCATCCTTAATGCCCAGATATCCAGGAGTGTTGTCGTCACTGAGGGCTTCATCCATGGGTTAGAGGCAGTCTCTTCAGCAGTCGTGATTTTTCAGAGGCAGCTTTATCTGTTGATTTGAGAGATACAATGTCACAGCTTGTGTGGTGACATCTGCCTCTGAAAGTTGACAGTGACATTTAGCCAAGGCCATGTACACATTGGATTGGCAGCTTTTCCTTATGTGACTGGTATGCATGCTATCAATTGTACAGATCTGACATTTCTGAGGTATGGCAATTCCATTTCAGTCAACCAGATGCAGAATGTATGAGTTCATTAGCACCTGGGAGGATGGTCATAGACTTACATCTTGCCAGCAGTGCAGGAAAAACAGTGGCTGGGCAGGGTGTGGCTTTGATCCTTTTAGGTCCTAGTTGACTGTTATGCTGCAGACACTGGACATTGTTGTATACTTGATTGTAGTCATCATGTGGTCAGTGCATTGTGAATGTGTCTGCTGCCAGTACCGTTCAAGTGATGCATCTTGAGGCCTTTGGTTCATGACTTTTTATGTGCACACAGGTTGAGCTTTCCTTCCCGTCCTCAATAATTTCATCTTGGCTTAGCTGCTCAAGATGGATCTAGATGTTTAGCCATATCACAGAGTGTACCATGATCTGTGTCTTGGTCCCTCCCAGGTGAGTAAAGTTAATTTGTAAGTTCACATTCAGATGCATTGTGACATATGTACAATGTCCTAGTGATTGGAGTTACAGGGATTGGCCCTCCTGGATTTTACAGTAATGTTACTCCTAGTACTACACAGTATACATAAGTTATCCTCCTAGGTGTGTACACTTCCATTGTGAGTTCACAAACAAGGGTATTGGGACAGATTCACACTGGGCTTGTGTTTGGCTTCTGTGAGACAGAGCCTCCTGGCCTTAGCAGTTATGTCCCTTCCTGTACGTCATGCAGTTCTTATATGTTATCCCCCCAGATGAGTGCACTTCATGTGTGAATTCCCAAAGAAGGGTATTTTGGCAAGTGTACAGTGGACTGGTGTTGAGACGGGCCACTCACGTGAAAAGCAGGATGTCTGCAGGGGCGATGGTAAGCCCCCTGACCTCCTGGAACACCTCTCGGCACTTCCTGGTAGACACAGAAACCCCAGCGGGTGTCCCAAAAGCATAGGTGGAATGGAAGAGAAAGAGACAAAACACTGCCACGTCTTGCCGGTCCAGCCAGACACCCTGTATCTTTGGGGGTTGCAGGTTGTTGTCGACAGAGTGATAGTAGAGTTAGTGCACTCAACTTCCTTGAAACTGAATCCCTCTTTCTGATATGGGCACAGGAGCGGTACAAGAACACCAGGATGCTCCAGCACTTTTCTTGGATAATAATTACTGTTGGCACATTTACTAACACTGCATTACCAAAAACCCAATCTGAGTACCATAACAATAAGTACTGCAACACTAGGGCTGGCTTCACAGAGATTCACTATTGCACACTACAATTAGAACTGTGGTTGCACTTATCATGCACAAGAACACAAGAAAGACAAACAATGGCATTAATTATATCACATATAACTTTCCTGCATGCATAGGGTTAAACTAAAAGGAACAAAAACAATCCAAGAAATACAAATGTCTTCTCTGGGTTCAAACAGTTAGGGTGGCACAGTTTGGTTTGGTTTCACTCTGTGTGTGAAAAACCCTTCAAAAAGCAAATTCCTCAAACCTGAAACACTGGCATGAATTACACAATTTAAATCCAAGAGTTATGCTATTAGAGAAAGAAAAGTCACGTAAATGCTCTTTTAAAATTGCATTGTCACTTTTTGTAGTACTTGAGCTCAAACAGATTTACTGAAGCACATTTAGGCAAGTAACTACAATAATAATATAGAATGTTCAGAAATGCATTTGTCTCTCCAAGATAAGCACTCAAAATATGAGGTCTGAAATACACTAGCTGTTCTAGGAAAGCACGGCGCTCAAAGAACAAACTCCTTAGAGAATACTAGTCACTTAGCTGCAGTCTTTTCCGGAGTGCTGGAGGAATACCTGGTGTCAGCTGGTACAGGAACGAAGAAAAGAATTCCTGAAAAGTCCTGAATACGAGGATGACAGCAGGGGCTGGACTGCCAAATCAGATGCTGAGATCAGGAAGCAAAACAAAGTCAAGCAGGGAGGCATGCTTCACTCTGCTATTTATAGCCAATCAGGAAAGCAGTTGAGTTCCACATGTGGATGAGTCACCACACCCAATTAGAAGCACATGTCTACACCTGCTCACATTAGCAAACAAGCATTGGTAAAAGAAGCATTGATAAAACCAATTGTGCAACACAGCACATTCTGTTTACTTAGAAACATGAAGGTTTAGCCAAGAACAGAGATATGATTTAACCCTAATCCCTGGGGATGCTGACAGATAACGCAGGAGGCACCTTGGGATTCATGACAACTGGTGTTTGAAGTGACAGTAAGGGAGACTCCTTTGAGTTGCAGCCTTGTAACTCTCTGTGTTACACAAACTATACTGATGGTTTCCTCCCAGGTGCGTACACTTCAGTTATGATTTGGTACAACAGTCATTGGAGCAGAGGACATAGTGGTGGCTGAGTGGAGTGACAGTATCAGTGCCTCCTCCTTAGCGGACCTGTCATTGCTTGTACCTCTCACACACTATACAAATGTCATCCTCTCAGGTGGGTACACTTCACTAGTAATTTGCCAATCGAGGTAAATTTGAGTATGATACACTGTTCTGAATTTTGGAATTGTAGAAGAGTGCCTGCTGGGAATTGTAGTGCTGACAGTCCATGTACTACACACAATATACACAGCTATTGTTGCCCCAGGTGATTCTAGTTCACATGTGTGATGCCAGTTAGTGGTCTATGGACAGGTAGACTGGGCTGGTGAGTGGGGTGACAGTGAAGGTGGTCAAAGGTGAGCAGTGAGTATGCTTGACAATACACTTTGATGATATTTTAGTGTAGTGGCTTACCCAACTCTACTCTCCCAGTTATTCCTGTCAAGCCCTCAGGATGCAGGATGGCCAAGGCCTTCTCCTCCCTGGATGTGTCCCTGGAAGCACCACCAGTCTTCTGAACATGCAGCCGGTGGCTGGATGCCATGGAACAGACCATGCCCCTGAGGTTGTTCCACCTCTTCCTGATGGTGTCCCTTGTGTGCGGACAGAATTCACTCTGTTAACTATCCTTTGCCACTTTTCCATTTTCCTGGCAATAGTAGTGTGCTGAAATAATGCTCCAAATAAATGTGGCTCTACTCTTATGATTTCATCCACCATGACTCTTAACTCATTGTCAGTGAAATGGGGATTTATCTGGGGTGACATGGTGGTGTGAAGGAAATTGATTGAAATTAGCAGGTGACATTGAGTTTGTGAAGTGCAAATGTATGTGCCTGGAAAAATAATGTGTAAAGGGTGTGGTATGTAATATGGGAAAATTGCAGAGGTTCCTATTCTAATTCTTTTTTTCTCTATTGTGTGCTCTGGCTACTGTGTTGCGTTGTAGATGCAAAGGATTGTGGTGTGTGAAGGAGTGTGTTTTATAGTGTGCTTTGCGGGTGTGTCGATTGTGGCAATGTGTGTCAGCTGTGTTGTTTTCAAATCCATCTAATGTAGTGTTGTGTATTACTGTGGTGAATGCGAACTGCGTGGTTTGGACTGCCATTGGTTGACCACCATGGATGAACCACCACAGTGACTTTTGACTTGTAATATGGTCATTGGTTGGTCGACCTGCTGTTGGTGCTGGTGGTCGGCCTGCCTATTTCATGCCCTCCACGGGACTGGCTGTCTTGAGTAATTGCCTGACTTTTGTTAGTCCTGCCTGTCCAACTCGTAATAAGGCGGTCTGTGTGACCGCCAACACGGCGGTCTTTTGGCAGCCACCACTATGGCGGTCTGCCGGTCCGACCCCCAAACTTGTAATGAGGCCCTTAATCATGTACTGCCACAAGTCTCTTGATTCTACGTATGTGTTAGTGATGTGGACCTGGAAATTAATAATTTACATTTCAGTGTTATTTTAGCACTTACTTTTTGCTCCTGGCACTTGATTACAACATGAGCCTCGTATACCACCCTTAGCCATGTGCCCGAAGCTTCTCACTGACTGACATATTCCATATGTCAAGGCTTCTATACAGCAGATCCCATGCTCTACCATTTTTAGGTCAACGCCTACCAGACAGTGCAGCTATCTGGTTTGCTAAAGACATCTTTGGCTCATTCTGAAAGCTTCACTGGGAATGCATTCAACCCATGCTTCGTGTTTTGTAACTTACATTTGCTTGATTCCTGCTTGCTGGCTTTATTTGTTTTAGGCTTACTGGGGGTGTGCTGAAGGAAGGCAGTACAATGTTATTATTTTCTAGCAAACAACAAAATTTAGATGTATGTTACACAATATATTCGAATTAGGAAAGCACAAATAAAGCACATTATTGTTACTTCTGAAGTGTGGTACAATCAAATATTTGAATATGACCAAAACAAATTAATACACTAGGTGCATGACATTTCCACAATTTATCGCTTCTGCACTGCATACTTTTACCAGTAAAACTGTAAATGTGTGCAAATATAATGCTCATTTCAATTAAAAATGTGTTGTCTGTAATGACTGCACTACCACACCATGCTCACCACACAACATGCCACTCCACTGCATTCTGTGTTACTTTATTCTACTTTGCACCACTCTACCCTAAGCCACTCCTCACTATGCCACTCTATTCTGCACCACTCGACACTACTGCCCTCTATGCCAATGCACTCTACGTAATTCTACTCTTCACCAATGCACTTTGCAACACTCTATTCTGCAACACTGCACTTCCGCCCCTGACCTCTATGCCTTTCTACTCTGTACCACTGCGCTCTATGCCACTGCACTCCACTCTGCTTTACAGCACTCTTTTGCACTCTACGACAATGCCCTGTACACCATTATACTCTGCAGCACTCTCCTCTGCAGCATTGCACTCTATGCCAATTCAATCTGTACCACTCTAATCAACTGCACCACTGAACTCTATACCATTCTACTCTACTCTGCACCACTGCACTCTACACCCCTCTATCATGCACCACTCCACTCATCTGTGCAGCACTCCACTCTATGCCACTTCACTGTACTCTGAAACAATCTACTCTGCACCAATGTACTCTACACCACTCTAACCTACTCTATGCCACTGCACTATACATCACTGCACCCTACGTCACTGTAATCTACGCTGCACCACTCCACTCCTCACCACTCTGCTCTACACCACTGCACTCTATGCCACTCTACTCCAAACCACTGCACCCTATGTCTCAGCACTCTATACAAACGCACCCCTTGCCACTTTACTCAAAACCAATGCATTCAATGTGACTGCGCGCTACACTCAATGTCTCTCTGCATCACTGTACTCTGCCACTGCTCTCTATGACACTCTATGCTACTCCACTCTACTCTTCTCTACGCCACTCTACTGCACTCTAGGTCACTGCACTCTGTCACTCTACATCACCTGACTCTACCCCACTGCACTCTACGCAAATCCACTCTATGCCACTCCAATCTACTTTGCCCCAGTGCACTCTACACCACTGCACTCAGCCCTGAAGCAAATACTCTGCACCACTGCACTCTACATCACTCTGTTCCACTCCACGCCACTCCATTCTATGCCTTTGCACTCTACAACACTCCACTCCACTCTATGACACACCACTCTACAACACACCACTCCACTCAACTTATGCCACTCTACGCCACTCCACTCTATGCCACCCCATGACACAACACCCCATGACACGCTCCTCGACATTACGTCACTCTGACACTCCACTGTACTCTGACACGCCACTCCAATTTACTCTATGACAAGCCACTCCACTCCACACCACATCACTCCACTCTACAACACTTCACTGTATGTCACTCCATCCCACTCTATGATATGCCGCTGCACTCCCCTCCAGTCTATGCCTCTTCACTCCACTTTATGCTAATCTAATCTACAACACTCTACTCTGTGACACTTTATGCCACTTTAGTCTGACACTTTACTCCAGAATATGTTACGTCACTTCACTCCTCTCTTCTCCACTCTACGAGACTCCACTCTACGCTTCTCCACTTTACTTCACTCTACGACACTTTATGCCACTCTACACCTCACCAC
Organism: Pleurodeles waltl; assembly: GCF_031143425.1. Lineage (NCBI taxonomy): Eukaryota > Metazoa > Chordata > Amphibia > Caudata > Salamandridae > Pleurodeles > Pleurodeles waltl. Next base: position 1,387,795,170 of record NC_090447.1, on the reverse strand, counting down.
TCCATGCCCCTCAATTCTACACCCCTCCAGTCTACACCCCTCTACGCTCCTCCACTTTACAACACTCTATTCCACTCTATACCACTCCACTCTACAACAATCTACTCCATTCTATGCCTTTCCATAACACTCTACTCCACTTGCCGGCGCTCTAAGCAACTCCCTCTATGCCACTCCATGCTACTCTGTGACACTCCACTCTACAGCATTCCACTCTATGACACTCTACTCCACTTTATGCCATTACACTCTACTACACTACTTCACTGCATGCCACTGCACTCTGATAATCTACTCTACTCCATGCCATCTACTGTACGAATCTCTATTCTATGCAACTCCCTAAACGCCACTACACATTACTTTACTTTACTGTAAGTCATTCCTCTCTGCTGTACACCGCTCCACTCTGCTCTACGCCACTCCACCCACCTCCACTCGATCCTACTCTACGACGCTCTATGCCACTCTATGGAACTCCACAACACTCTACACCACTCCAGTCCACTCTATGCCACTCCCAATACTCCACACCACTCCACTGCACTCACTCTGACACTCTACTCTACATTATGTCTCTTTTAGCCATGCTGAACAGCAGCCATGCTGCTGTATAACATGGCTTAAACGTATTAGCAAAACCAATAGCTCTTGCATAGGCGGGACTTATTCGCTTTGCCAATACTAAACTACGCTGTAGTTGCTAAAAAAGTGATTGTACTTAGCTTTAGCACAGTGCAACTGATGCTCTAAGATTTTACTGTCAGTGTTGCCAGATAGAAGCTCCGACGAACACCTTGGAGGGATTTTTACAGGAACCTGTGGACTATTTATTCGAAAGCCCAGAGGATGCATTTACAACATGCATAGAAATAATGGTGGGTCCTATGACAGAGGGAGAAGTAGGTAAGAGTTAGTCTTTTTAGGTGGAACGAGAGTGCTTGGACCATCCTCTGTAGGGCAGGATTGCAGTCACTTTAATAGAGGAAGCTAGGAAACCAACTTTCACAGAAAACAAGATGGCCGCGTGATCAGACAGAAAAGAAAGACAATCGTGTGGATTTTGGTAACTCCGTCTGTTCAGAGAGAGTTGTTCACATCTATAGGCCTGTGTGTTTTTCCTTGAAAGCAACCCTCTGTTTACCAAATCGCCTGAGATTGTAAATTTAACATATTTTTGAAATTCAAATTCACAAAAGTCCGTCTGAATGATATGCAGCAGCTGTCAGCGTTTTCAAAAGAGTTACCTTCACTCGACATCTGTCTATTTTTCACAGAACCAAGCCGTTCTTAGATGCGATATATTTGCTTTTCACGTCCTTAGCTCATTTGCTGCCACCAAACAAACAGTTTACATCACAATCACGATTAAAGCAAATTGTACAGAGGCTGCAAGAAAATAACAGATGACCTTAAAATTATGCATTTTCCAATATAAACATTTAAATAGGAAGAGGTAAAGATGCAGAGTTGGCTATGAATGTGCTCTCGATTACAAAGCCGTTAAAAAATTATGAAAAAGGAGTGACAGGATACAACAATACCATGAACAAGTTTTTGAAACGACAAATAACTTCGTTGAGCATGTATTTTTGTGCATTGTGTATAGCACTTCATCTTAAAAGTGTGTAGTTGTAAAAGGGAATGGCCTTGGCCGACCCTGGCAGAACATCTAGCATGACTTCCTGCCTCCCTTCAGGGTTTGTCGACATTGTTTCACTGCTCACAGCATATTTTCTGCCATAACCACCTCACATGCACAGCTTGTTTCAGTGGGACTGAGATACTTCCAGCTACCACCCTGGCAAAGGTTGGGAATCCTTTGAGTAAAAACAAGCACCCTCGTTGGACTGGCTAGATGGAAGGTCCGGCCTAAGGCATCTGAGCAGGGTGTGGAAGAGAGGTTAATGATAAACAAAACTCCCCAATAGTGTGTCTTCTGCAATGACACTCTGGATGCGACCAAAAAACATGAATAACTGAAATAGGGTGAGGGATCCTCTGGAACCAGAAGTAAGAGCTTTGTTACCTCTGTCAAGTGAGCTTCATCCAGCCAGTGCTAAACCTCTTTCAGATAGGTTGCTTCTTGTGTGGGTACCTAGACCACAGCCAACTGAGCTTCATTCAATGTTAAACATCCTTCAGACAGTTGCCCTCTCTGTGAGAGACCCTAGATCAAAGCCAACTAAGATTCATCCAGTGTTAAACAACCTTATGACAGTTTCTCTTTCTGTGAGGGTCCCAGACCACAGCCAACTGAGCTTCAGCCAGTGCTAAACATCCTTCAGGCTGTTTTTAAGTCTGTGAGGGTACCCAGATCACAGACAACTGAATTTCATCCAGTTCTAAACATCCTTCAGACAGTTTCACTGTCATGAGGGTCCCCAGATAACAGCCAACTGAGCCTCCTCCAGTGCTAATCATCCTTCAGGCAGTTTCCCTCTCCCCAGATCACGGCCAACTGTGCTTCATCCAAGGCTAAACATCCTTTGGGCAGTTTCCCTGTCTGTGAAAGTCCCCAGATCACAAACAAATGAGCATCATTCATTGCTAAACTTCTTTTAGGGTCCCTTCTGAGGGTTCCCATATTCTTCATAGATCTGCAGAAGAACCAGAGGTGTGACACTGCGTTGTGTGTCCCTAAGGTAGTCAATGCTATGGAGATGTGTGTTAGTGGGACCCTGTAGATATTTATGAGCTCACCAAGAGGGCTGGTCCCTGTGCAACCAGACAGTCAATGGTAATAATGTCGCCATGGAAACAGCTGTGTTAAAGATGATGAAGAGCACTGTTGTCAATATTGTCAGAAGTCGAAGACATGTCCTAGAGGATCATCTGACATGTCAGAACTTTGTCTCAGAAGACTACAAGTACCTCTCCCTCATGTTCAGAAGTTTCCACCCAAAATGAAATTAAAAGTGATGTGATCTTCAATGTGTTTCCTCCCACATATCCACCTTGCGCCGAAAGTGACACCATCTGAAAGACTGCAGAGGACCTTTTCTTAACTCTGTGCTCAGGCAAGAAACACTTCGAATGGTCACGGCAGCACTTGTTTTTTACATTTGAAAACCAACTCAAGTTTTATATTTTACAGAAATATGTTCCATGTTTGACCGCATCGCTTTGAAAAAAATGCTAAATTTCACTGATTTAGTACTGTATTATGCTTGTTGCTTTGCTTAATTGATATATGGAATATGTACCCAAAAAGTAAGTTTGACTTAAGAGCACTTGCTCCATTAATGACTAATTATTGCACATAATGACATATAACTCAAAGGGACAAGGGTGCTGGTCTGTAGAACTACCTTGCAAGTGATTAAAAAAAAGTGGTATCCGAGTGTTGTGGCTCGGGAATAGAGAACTAACCCGTACCGTGTATTAGCATGGCATCTGTAAGTCTTCCATTGCTAGCTTACCCTAACGACACAATTCCTCGCACTGTGTGACCCATCTCCTGCTTCCTCCATCCCAATCAGACGCTTAATGCTGGCAGCGAATCAATACTCCGTTACAGCCACATAGACTTTGAAATGGCTTTAGTGCAGCTTAAAGTGTTATACACGCAACCAACATAACAGACCTTTCCATCGTTGTGGAGACGTGACTGCATAGTCAGATGGTCTTGTGTATGGGTACCTCCAGGTGTCTGTGCAGAACTGCCTACTTATCTCTCGATCTGTGTGCAGGGTGACTATAGGTGAGATGGTTTTCTGTGTGCATGGGACGGGTGGAGTGGGTGCTGCGTGCATACATTGTACAAGTCGATCCTAGTGGGTTTGTCAACGCCTGTTTAGTTGGCTAGGATTTTATGTTTTTCTAAATTAGTAGATTAGTTGATTCTTAATTAATAAATTCTTTCCTTTTAATTTTGCTCTTCTATAAACGTGTTTAAACTTTAATTATGCAACCATGTTAACAGATACACATGAGTGTATTTAATGCTAAATATATGTATATAATTCGAATGGTGTATTTATACAACAATTCACATTTTTGTGCCTCTCAGCAGGTTTCTATCATAGTTTAGTGTCTTAAGATGACTTTACCTTATAATAATAACATAACCCCCTATTGAGGATGTACACTGGTGGTATCATATTAAAGTAACACAGCGGAAAAATGACTATATATCGTGGAAGCTCACTGTTTCAAGAACCATTCTTACTTGCTACGTCATATTGCCACTGAGTGAGCATTTTATCATGTCTCTTTGTCCACAGATGAGCAGTTATTACTTCTTCTAGATAACCATCACGTAAAGGATAACCCAAACTGCTACAGGTCCTGCATAATCACACTGTTTTTATGTCTCTTTATTAAAGAGCATGAGAAAAGTTAAAGATAGATAAGAGGAAAAGAAATATGTCATAAATATATGGCGAGATGAAACTTTTTAAGCAATTTTCTTGCTTTTAGCTTCATGGCACAATGATTTCTCTTTGGACTTTTTGTTATTTGTATTCACAGTTTCACACCAATAACATGGTAGGCCTTAAGGCTGTTTCATTGGATTTGACTTACAGGGCGCATCGGCTGATACTGATCAGACCAATTACTTGATTGTCTGAGATGTTCACTAGAATCAGCTTCACCTCCATTCCCTCGATCACTGTTTCAGGCCACTCTCAAACATGTTTCAAGATCACCAACCAAGGAGTTATTCCAACCCATCAGCTTTTCAGCCCAAATCTGTATTTCTCATAAGAATCATTATTTACAAAGAAGAGTGATTGTATCAAGCGCCCAGTACCTCCTCTGCCCCCTAACTAGAAGTAGGACCAAAGGGAAGGGATACTTTCCTGTTATTACAGGATAGGATCCAGAGCGGTGCAACATTTGTTGTACTTATTGGAGTGGAATGATGTGCCTGACAATGGGTGCAGAGGAAGTATAATGTACCACCAGCTTGGCCCAACAGTATCATAGTGCAAGACTATGAATTGGGTTCCTGGTATTTGTCCCCTTTCAGGGTCCATGGACACAAAAAAGTGTATGCCAATCATCTTTATCGTTTTTATAATAGGAACACATTCTGTCGGTGTAGGCCATAGTGTCACTGATGGCTATCAGGCAGGGATCCACCCCGGGAGGATAAGGCCTGCCAGGGCCTCAGCAAAAATATGTACTCTCACTGAGCTCATGTGGCTTCACCTCACATAAGACGTAGTAAAGTGGGATTTCATTGTCTCCTATTTCCCTGGGTTATTCTCATGCTGGGCCTTGTAGACGACCCTTATCCAATTCTATATGACTTCTCTGTCCTGAGGACTCCCATACAGGACAGCATAATGGAGAAGCGCTGAAATCCTGTGGATTACTTTGCAGGAATACCCTCTTCTTTCCTTTCTGTTTGTTCTACCTATGACTACCATCTAGACATCACGTGGCAGATTTACAAATATTTGATACAACACAATGCAGCAAGATAACTTGCTGCACTGCATTGTCAAATGGAGAGGGCAGGAATTGGCCATATCTACTACAACATGGAGCACTAGTGCTCTCCCTCTACGCTGGCACACTGAGTGCAACCTAATAGCAATGTAGGTACCCTTACACCATGGTGCAAGTGTGCCTGCATTACAAGCAGGATTGTTTTTTGTTCTGGAAGGGGCATCTACCTTGCTACAGGCCACCCAGCTCCCTCTCAGAGCTGACCCATTCCCATAAGGACATTCTGACTCAGCATGGTTTCAGACACTTCCCTTGGTCTGTCTGATTAATCAGCCACATACATGAGGAGACAGATTTACTAAGCCCTTGTGTTGCCAGTGTGTCACTCTAGGATTACACAAAGTATCTTGCATGGGTTAGTAAATCCAGGGTAACACAAGGTAGCTGAAATCGCTGACTTGCATTACTCCGCATTGGAAAGGCATTTCATGGGGGGAGCATGGGTTTCCCCTGCATCCACCTATTGTTTTTAATGCAATCCCAGATTTACTAAGGGTAGTAAAGAGGTGTCCATTCCTGCACACAAACAATCCTGCCCATATCACATGCACCCTTGCACCAAGGCACAACAGTGCCTAAGTTCAATCAATCAATCGGTCAATCATAAATCAGTCCATTTGTAGAATGCTCAGTCACCTGGGCACTTTGGTACCCTGTCTCCGTCAAAAAGCCAGGTCTTGAACATTTTCTGGAACTCTGTTAGGGTTGGTGCTGTTAGCAATAGGGAGTTCCATGCCTTGGCGGCAGTGTAGGAGAACGATCTGCCTTCAGTGTGGCTGTGGTAGATGCAGGGTTGTGTGTGTGTGAGGGCCATTGTGGCAGAGCGCAGGTGTCTTCTCGACTTGTGGAAGTTCATGTAGTGCTTTTAGGAGTGCATGAGGGTTTTGAACAGGCATCTCTTCTCGATGGGGAGCCAGTGGAGGTGTCTGAGGTGGGGGGTGATGTGGGTCCATTTTGGTAGGTCCAGGATGACCTTGGCTGCGGCGTTCTGAATGGTCTGGATTCTTCAGAGGAGTTTGATGGGCAGTCCGGTGTAGAGAGCATTGCAGTAGTCAAGAAATCTGGAGACCAGGGCCTGTGTGACGGTTTTTCTGGAGTCGTGGGGATCCATCTGAAGATCTTGCAGAGCGTGCAGAGGGTGTAGAAGCATGCAGAGGTGACTGTGTTGATTTTGTATTTCATTGTCAATCGGCTGTCCAGGATTATGCTGGGGTTGTGCGTCTGGGTTGTAGGTGTGGGCGTGGGTCAGAGTCCCCCTGGCCACCAGCTGCGGTCCTAAGTGGAGGGATTGGTACCAAATATCAGTACTTCTGTTTTGTCAGAGTTGAGCTTGAAGCAGCTGTCTCTCATCCAATTCGTTACCTCTGACATGGCCCTGAGGAAGTTTGATTTTGATTCTTTGGTGAGGGATCTGATGAGTTGGGTGTCGTCAGCATAGGAGATTATATTGAGGCCGTGGGATCTGACAATGTCGGCGAGGGGGATCATGTAGATGTTGAACAAGGTGGGGCTCAGAGAGGATCCCTGCGGTACTCCACATGTGATGTTTGTAGGTGCAGAAGAGAAGGGAGGCAGTCGGATGCGTTCGTCCAGATAGGAAGGAGGCAACCCATTTGAGGGCCTTTTCCTGTATGCCAATGAAGTGAAGTCTTTCAATGAGGTTGTGATGGGAGAAGGTGTCAAACGCCGCTGAGAGATCAAGAAGGATCAGGGCTGTGACTTCTCTGTGGTTGAGGAGAGCTATTGTGTCATCTGTGGCGGCGATAAGCACAGTCTCCGTGCTGTGGATTGGGTGGAATCTAGATTGAGATGAGTCGAGGAGTTGGTTGAGTTCTAGGTATTCGGTGATTTGTTTGTTGATGGCCTTCTCCAGTACTTTGGCAGGGAGACGGGAGATCAGCCAGTAGCTTTTGAGGTCGCTGGGGTCAACTGAGGGCTTTTCCAGGAGGGGTCTGACCTCTGTGTGTTTCCATTCATTTGGGAAAGTTGCTGTGGAGACAGATGGAGCCGTTGAGGATGTTGGTGAGTTCTGTACTAATAGGGTTGGGGCTGAGGTTGAAGAGATGGTGGGGGAAGGGGTCAGTCAGGGCTCCAGAGTGGATGTACAACATGATGGTCATAGTGCTCTTGGTAATGAGAGGGTTTCACATGGTGAGCGTTTGGTTGATGTTTCCTGGTTGCTCGCAGCTGATGAGACTGAGGGTAGTGGATTGGGAGTTTAACTTGTTGTAGATTGTGGTTATCTTGCTGTGGAAGTAGTCTGAGAGGGAGTTACAGAGTTCCTGGGAGGGGTTGATGGTGTTCTCTGTGGCAGGAAGGATGGCGAAGTCCTTGACGATCATGAAAAGTTCCTTAGAGTGGTTGGCCGCAGAGTTGATGCGGTTGGTGATAGCTGCTTTCTTGGCTGCTTTGATGTGTTGGTGGTTTTCGCTGTGGACTGTCTTGTATGTGGCTCTGTTAGAAGAGTCTTTGGAGGCTCGCCATTGCATCTTGAGTGGGTAGCAACTGCACTTATTGGTTTTGAGCTCTGGGGTGTACCAGCTGGCCCTTTTCATGGTTTTGAAGGATTTGGCGGGCTTCAGTGTGCCGATTTTGTCCATGCAGTAGGAGATCAAGGTGTTGAAGTTTCGAATGGCCTGGTTGGTATCTACTGTGATATTGGGTTGTGAGGTGCTGAGGGATTGGGTCCATTGCATCTTGGTAATTTTTCCCCAGCAGGCGGTGGGTGGCCTTGTTGGTAGTGGTGGGTGCATGTTGATCACTGCCTGTGAAAGTGAAGTGGACAACAGCGTGGTTTGTCCAGGTAAGCTCTGTGGTGAAGGTGAACTTAATTCTGTTGCAGGAGCTGAAGATGGCGTTGAGTGTGTGTCTGGCTTTATGCGTGCGTGCAGTGACTAATTGGGTGAGGGTCATGTTGTTGAGGTTCTCGAGGAGGGTGGCAGTGTTGGTTGTCTTTGGGGACAGGATGTAGTGCTGGGAGTCTATGGCCGGGGGGGGCGATGAAGTTGGGGATGGCGTTGCAGAAGACCAGACAGGGCCCTGGTGGTTGGTAGACAAGGGTGCCTCGTAATGTGGTCTTGACATCTTTATGTATTCAGAAATTGAGGTGTTCCATGAAGGGTGTTGGGTCATCGTAGGTAATGCTGTAATGGATGGTGTCCTTGAAGATTAGGCCAATTCCTCCACCGTGTTTGTTTGCGTGGTCTTTGTGGAGCATCTTGTAGCCAGTGGGGGTTACGGCTGTGATGTTGGGGTTCGCGGATGGGCTGAGCCAGGTTTCTGTGATGAAGGCCATGTCGGGGGCGAGGGTGGAGATGGTGTCCCAGACCTCTATGGAGCGCCTGCAGAAGGAGCGGGAATTCAGCAGGATGCACTAGAGGGATGCTTGTGCAAACGTGGGCTCGTCCGCACAGGGTCTTGTGCAAGCCAGAGGTCTTGTGCGGCAGGTGAGGCGGCGAAGGTGGCAGGTGAATGATTCTTTGGTTGACTTTGGTGAGGTAGTGAAGCAGTTGTTGTTCTGGCTTATGGGGTTTATGGTCAGGAGGTCCTTGACAGTGTAGTGGATGATGGTGGGAGGGCCAGGGGTCCTGGCACTGTGCGCGGTCCAATTTGAAACAGGCACAGATAGGCTTGCCTTTGACACATTTTCAGCATGCTGGCAGAACAGCCATGCAGTGGCCTCTATAAGTAGTCCTGGGGTGGGAGGGCTGTGCTGGTGGCAGGGGGTGGGTGTAGAAAAAGCTGGGATGCGGGATTGCGAATTGAGGGTGATCGACTACATTTAAGGATAAAAATAAGATGAAAACAAAACCAAAGTAAAACAAAAACAAATCACTAAAACTTAAAACTAACTACCCAAGGCAATGCACCTGGGAGCACACTCAGGGTCCAGGAGACCTTGAGTGCCGCTCCAGTGAGATGGACCACAGGTGAGCAGCAGGCTCGAGCAGGGGGCTCAGAGGTTGGAAGCAGAATTCCTGGAACAAGGAGCCAGGTGGGGAAGTGGCGCAGAGACCAGGGGTCAATGGGCTATGGATGGAGCCATGCAGTGTCCTCCATAAGTAGTCCTAGGGGTGGGTGGGGCTGTGCAGGAGGTCAAGTAGGAGAAAAGGTGGGAGGGTGAACTGAGGGCGAGCGTCTAAACGTAAGGGTTAAACCAAGAATAAAACAAAGCCAAAATAAAAACAAAACACTAAAACCTAAGACTAAGGGGCAGATTTTTGAAAAATGGTGCTGCATCTAGTGCAGCGCTACTTTTTTCCCCCCTTAGTGCACCCTATTTAAAATACAGTGCACCATGGTGGTAGTCAGGGGGACTAGCGTCATACGTTTTTACACTAGTCCAGCGCTTTGCAGGATTAGCGTAAACATTTTTGAAGCTAATTCTGCAAAGCACCGAGAGGCCCATTGAAAAAAATGGGAGCCTCTTTTTTTAACACCTGCCCTTAGCAGGTGTTAACAATGCTGATAAAATGAAGCAAAGAAATCTCCTAGATTTCTTTGCACCATTTTTTCGTTCCCCCCAGCACCAGCATTGTGCCACTTTGTAAATATGCCGTGGCGTTTTTGGCCTTGCAACTTCCCATTAGCATCCACAAAATTACACGAATGTGGTGTTGGAATGGTGCTAGGCCCTCATAAATCTGGAAGACAGGGTGAACACTATGGAGTCCTAATTGTTAGGAGCAAGAGTCCTCACATACCCTATTGGGTGTCATGCTTCATCATCGGACGTGCTCCTCGTCAGACCGGCGCCACAATGTCTGATGGGCACCCCCCGTAGGGGGCTCTTTGCCGGAGATCTTTTCTCGATGATGCCACAAACCCCAAAAGTGAGTAAAGAGAAAAAGCGAAGAGAACAACAGAAAAACTAAAATTAGCCCAAGACCCTCTGAATACTAAATGTACTTGTCTGTGTAGGGTGATAGCCAAGATTAAAAACGTAACAAGGGAGTGGAATAGAGATAATGCTCAACCACTCTGTATCAACTTGTTAAGGAAGGGAGGAGGCCAGGAACTACCAGACCTACCTCAAAATGAGGTCGACAGTTTTCGCGTCTCTATGGTCCAAAAAGGATCCGATGACGCTTCTTCAGGACCTAGTGCATCTTAAAAATTCTCCTACTATAAACTAAATAGACTCCTGCAATTTCTAACTGTCAGAAAAAAAGATACCAGTCACTTACACGAGTCCAATCTGACCCGAACTTGCTGTTCCTATTAGTAACCCCTCCCAAGTAGGGACATGGCTTCATGGGACCACACAGGCCAATAGCCAGGCTTGCAAATACTTTTTCTAGTCCTGGACTTCTGAGGATCACCTACCCCTGGCCGCGCTCCCGAATGACCATATTTCTGACAGTTACAAATTGCAGGAGTCTATTTAGTTTATAGTAGGAGAGGTTTAAGATGCACTAGGTCCTGAAGAAGCGTCATCGGATCCTTTTTGGACCACAGAGACGCGAAACATGTCGACCTCATTTTGAGGTAGGTCTGGTAGTTCCTGGCCTCCTACCTTCCTTAACAAGTTGATACAGAGTGATTGAGCATTATCTCTATTCCACTCCCTTGTTACGTGTTTAATCTTGGCCATCACCCTACACAGACAAATAAATTTAGTATTCAGAGGGTTTTGAGCTAATTTTAGTTTTTCTGTTGTTCTCTCCACTTTTTCTCCTTACTCACTTTTGGGGTTTGTGGCATTATCGAGAAAAGATCTCTGGCAAAGAGCCCCCCTACGGGGGGTGCCCGTCAGACATTGCAGCGCCGGTCTGACGAGGAGCACGTCCGATGATGAGGCATTACACCCAATAGGGTGTGTGAGGACTCTTGCTCCTAACAATTAGGACTCCATAGTGTTCACCCTGTCTTTCTTTCTTTTTGGAACAGTGTATTTCATTATATAGTAGTATCCACAGGAGGGCATACACTGGACCATCAATCCTCCGAATCCCCCTTCTTTCTTTAAGTCCTCATAAATCTGGGCCTAAGTACCCAAGGACAAGCACCTATGCAGCTGGGAGCACACTCAAGGCCTGAGAGACCTGAGTGCCGCTCCAGTGAGATGGACAGCAGGCTCAAGCAGGGGGCTCAGTAGTTGGAAGTCCCTGGAATGACGAGTCAGGCGGGGGAATGGCGCAGAGACCAGGGGTCAATGAGCTACTGCGTTAATGTTAGGCAGCACTCAGCACACCAGTGTATGGAGAGAGCAGGATTGCGTCTTGTCTTAGTAGATATGGAGCATTCCTGTTGAGATCATCTTTCACTGATAGTAGATACTTGTCAGTTACTTCAAACCTAAAGTTTATAATATTTTTAGCTTGCAAATCTGGGATAGCCTGAGATTGTGTACAGTGTTTAGCATTTCATGATAGAGCCAACAAGGAATCACTGTAGCAGTTTTGCTTTATACTTCTCAATCACAATGGTTCTCATTGGTATCAATCAAAGTGATTATGCAATCAATAAGAAAAGTAAATAAATAAATGTCAGGACCACATATAACAAACATGAGAGAGCTACCCCTATTTACGTCCAAGAGGGGGAAGAACATTAAGGATCATCTTTTACATTCCTCACATTCGCATACACAGGCCACCAATTTGAATTATGTCTGGGGCCTTGGACCCCTTAAAGGCCATTTCAAATGTGGAAATTGTGTAGCGTGCAATGTTATTCAAAAATATGAAACAATTTTTGACATAAATATTGAATTGAGACATTTTTGTAACTGCAATACATCAAATGTATTTTTTTTGTATATGATGCCCTTGCAATTCCATCTACATAGGTTAGACAGCACAACAAGTTAAAGCATGCATTGGTCAACATCACAGCAAGGTGCTCAATGCACCCTTTAACAGCACTACACAGAAAAGAACCATGCTTTGAAGATACCAAATGGCAAGTCATTGATGATTGATATAGCTCGACCACCAGAAAGGGGGACGGGGGACTCATCTCTTTGATGCTTCAAAGAATGGAGAGGACTCAACTGAGCAGAGGAATGGTGAACTTTTGAGTTATCATTAAGAGACTGAAATGCTGTGTCAAGAGACTTAAATGACATCTGAATTACAAACTAGAGACTGAATTGCTTTTCCTATGAGATGTTTGTAAATAATTTCCCTCTTCTTGTTTCCCCATTAACCACTACGAAATATGATTTCACTTTGTTCATTATGAGCTCCCCACTAGGTGATAAGCACTCATGAATCAATTTTCTACGTTCTCACAAGTAATGAATAACTTGGCTCCCCATCCCTTTTTCCCATGCATCATCATCAACAAATAATTCGCTGTGCCTTTTATTCATTTTCTATAGTTTTTAATGCTGTCTTTTACATTAATTGTCAGGCCCCAACCGGGTCACTGACGGTTACAGCGGTCAGCGGTCTAGATTCCGGTCACCGTCTCCATTGAGACAGTGACGGTCTGCGTGGCACAACGCATGCGAGTCTCTGTCCACAACTGGCAGCCATCACAAATAGTGTGAGCGTTCAGCCCGCATTTCATTACTATCTCTAACACCAATGACTAATTACCCATGCGGGCGTGTGACCTCCTAATATTAGGCTAAAGTGACACGTAATAGGGCAGTGACATCTACTACCCTCAGAGGTCAACTTGAATCTTTTGACTCAGACAGGAATAATGAGATCATCAAATCAAACAATGAGAACCAACGCAATCAACAATAACAATATGCAATAATGTGTCAGTAATTTATACACACCATAACCTATGTGGTCATGAATCACCACACCAATTTAGTAAAGTTTAAACATTTATTGCTCTTAAATTGTCAATGCTAAGTTCATGTAAATGATGCGCAAAATCAAATGATAGCAATACAAAAACAAAACAGGCTGTCCAAATCGTCTGAAGAATCTCACTCCTGTAAGTACAGTTACTATTAAACACTCAAAAAATAATTATACAGAATAACAACATAATTATTTGGAAAATAGCAACAGAATTAACAAGTTGTGCAATTGAATCAATCACTATCAATTAATAAATATTAAAATTAATTGTTTAATCAGACATCCTAAGTACTAAATTCTAATTTGAAAAGCATTTTTGGGGTTGGACTTTGTCACATGCAAAAATTAAAATAAGACAAAAATTAATTTGGAAAAACATCTAACTATGGTCCTTATAAAATTGCTGTTGGATTTCTAAAGGGAAAAACCTACAAATGAAAAACAAATGGTTATACCTCTCCTAAATAAGACAGCAGCTTGCAGTCTTTATCAGCTGAGCACAGGAAAAGCAGGTCTTCAAAGATCAGCATCAGGAACATGTAAAGGGAAAACAGTTCAGTAATGTTGGGCCTAATGTATCTGATTTGTTAAAATTATAAGTAGCTGAACATAAGAGCTGCATAGAACTAAACTGAACCTAACTGAATAAAAATTAACAGAAACTGACTCTTAATGGAACTTACTTGCATCACTTAAAGCTTTTCTAAATTAAAGTCTCAAAAGTTATTAGCTATGCTTCTTTTGGAAAAGACGATGAGGTGTGTTAGTAAATGGTCAATTAATTTTCATCTAGGCTTCAGTTGTATCTTTCTTCATTCCTTTTCCAAGATAGGCTCATGATCACGCTCCTTTCTGAAGGGCAATTTCCGTGTAATAATTACATTGTTAAAAACAGCAGCACAGAACAGGACATTGAGCTAACATTGCTTCCTTTCAGAAACTAAGGCTCATTGTTAAAACTTGTAATATTTATCACAAGGAGGTACAGAGTAAGCAGGACAGAGAAAGCAGTAGCTTTCCACTGTGAATAAACAATGTTTGCAAAAGCATTTCAGTAAAGGCAGCATAACATTTCAACATTGTGCTTCTGGAAAAATACTAAAACGTAGGCCTTTTTATTAATGCTAATACATGAAGAATAAAACATTTCTAATGATTTTAAACCATTATTTTGTAGTACATTAATATTATTCATGTTTTGTCAATGCCTGTAGTTATCATTAATCAAATTACATTTTCACAGACATGCATTAATTCACATAGAAATCTAGTTGTCAGACACCATATCAACCATATTTAAACATACATGTTTTATTTCCCAAGCACACGTTTCTCTATTTAGGCCTTTTAATACACATTAATCATTTCATTTTAGTTACACATTTTAATTAATAATGTTTGCTCTCTAACATTCTGCGGTGTATTTTGAGCTGCTATCTATTCAATCAGCCTCCTTTGTGAGTGGAGTACTGCTGCCATGAGAGAATGAGTGTTACACTGTATACATTTTTATTCTTTTAAAACGTCAGCTGTCAATTACTTATCATGCATGTTACTCTCACGTAGGTACCGTACACCCTCGCGGTAAGTACATGTCTGCCACGGACTTATCAGTATGTTCTAACATTTAGTTTTTAACCTTAGACATTCATACTACCCGGCCAATGTGGGTACAGTTACATATTCCTACCAGTACTTACCTATTTCGATTAAAAACACTCCAGACAACCTCCTTATTTTATGATTCATTCTTCCATATGCCCCAGGCATCCCATTTGTCCTGATGAGACCCCAGTATTGTGTTGAGGGTTGAAACATCATCAATATATATAGCAAACAAACAAAGAAATTGGACATTGGCATAACAGTTGTTTATAATTTTGTTGTTTGTTAAACACACAAAACATGATTGTGATTATATTTTGCTTTTCACTTTTTTCACACACTGGGGTCTGGTTTCCTTGTTCACTGGGGCACACTGCATATTTATAATTGATTGTGACATACAAAGCTTACGAAACTTGAATATCAGTTATGTTTGATACATTGTGGTCCTGACATTTATTTATTTACATGTCACATAGATTGTATATAGTCACTTTGACTGATAAACATTGAATGAAGTGAATGATACCAATGAGAACCATTGTAATAGAGAAGTGTTGTTAGCCCAGATTCCCATAAGTGTAAGGTTGACTCTTTTTTCACGGTATAGTTTTCCTTTACACCAGGCTTTACCATCGCTTCAGCATTTGTGGGAAACAGCAGGACAAACACATTTTTGCACTTACAATTTATGCCTTCTCTGCACTTTGTGCAACCACTAAATTCTTACGAGGTTTAAATTGAAGTTGAATAGCCGAATTTGTGCTAGCTTTCTGTAAGTGTAAAAGGCATATCAAATGCAATAGATCTGTTTTTTGTTAGGGAAATGGTTGGTAGTAGTTTGACAACTTCTTCATCTACCACAATATGGAAAATGGACACATTGCAGTAGCAGAGATCCATGTTAGTACATCACTAGTGACTGTGTGGAGTCACTACATCACATCCAGTACACCAGGAGGCATTATCTGAGGTTAAGCGAACTCAGCTCTTTTATGAAAAGTTTCAGGGTGGTCAGTCAAGCAGGGGGCAAGAAGAACCAGGGGTCCCAAAATGTGTTTTTCCCATGCAGTTTCCCATAGGAAAATTTAAAAGGTCTACAACAAAAACAGCTGAATGGAATTACACCAAACGTGGCAGAAAGCTAGATCTATACCCAGAAAGAGTCCTTTATCTGATTTGTTGAAAATCCATTCAGCAGTTTGAGAGAACTGAGCTTCAAAATATGTAAATATTTTGGGACACTGTACTACAGAGGGAGTACCAAGGGAAGAAAATTCAAATGGCTGGTCCTGTGAGACTGGGGTCAGTCACATGAGATCAAGTGCTGTGATTGGCTGGCCTCAACATGAATAGAAATGTATTGTCTGCCATTTTAGGACTGAGGGACTTGGTCCCGATGTCCTGAATATTGTGATAACACATAATATAAGGGTCAGGGTAGGGGTACCCTGGCCCCCTGGCCCTTGTGCGAGAGGTCCTAGAGGGACCTCCTGGGATCCAACTGCAAAGAATATGTTTTTCATGTCACCACCGGCTTGCAGGACTCTTGAGGGAGTACCAAGGAAAAAAACAACAAATGAAGCCTTCTGATTGGTTGGACTTGTGGTATGGGGACCAGTCCTGCTAGACCGAGCTCTATAATTGGCTGGCTGCAACATGAAGAGAACTGTTGCATCTACCATTTTAGGACAACATTTAGAGGGGCAAAATAGGGGTGCCCTTGTGGGGGCATGTTTTCCTAGAGGGACCCTCCCAAGATCAAAGTGCCCAAAAACACTTTTTGTGTCGTCACAGACGCGCTGCAAAAATTTGTGGAAGTACCAAGACATTATCTTAATTACTGCAAGATTACTGTGGAACCAAAATAAAAGACAAAAAATAGCTGGGTGGGTATCTGTTGATGCTGCCCAACCATGTGGTGTTGGCTAGCAATGGGGGTTTGGCTGCTTGTGGCGCTTGGGCACAGGGCCTCACCACAGGCCAGGCCCAGTACCGAAACTCATGCTGTGCACAGTAGAAGGCCATCAGCTGTGGGAGTGGGTACTCAGTTTCATGCACCACACAACTATAGGCCGAAGGCCATCCACAGCAGGGGGGTTGGGTGATGGATCTGGCTGCAGGTCAGGCCCTGTGCCCAACACCCCTAAGTGCGCAGCCAAAAGATGAAGTCTGGGTGTGGTGGGGATAGGGTGTCTGTGGGAGGTTGGGCATGGGGGTCTGGCAAAAGGCCAAGCTTTGCTCCCAAACCCAGCCTTGTCCTTGGGTGCAGGGAGTTGGGATAATTAGGTATGGGAATAAAAATCTTACTACAGGTTGAAAAAACCCTAGAACTTCACTGAAAAAACCAAAGGTTAAAGTGACGTTTTAGTTAGGTATGGTACTACCTTGCTTTCCCTTAGGCATTCAGTGAAAAAAGCAAAGGTTAATGTGACATTATATGCTGTAAGAAAAATAACAGTAAAGTAACTGACGGTGTACCTTTATGTATCCAAAAACTATAAGTACCGGAAAGCATTATTGTTTACATGACAGAGTACTGCTTCTGTAGACTCCTTGGTCATTAGATGGGATGAAGTGGAGTTACAAAACTTTATAAAGCTTAAAAAAGTCTCAAGCAGAGAACTATTATAAGTAGAAGTACACAACTTTCTAGAGGTAGTTGTTTTACACACAACAGTGTCCTGCGCAGCCCTGTAATTTATTTTTAATATATCACCCGACCAATTGTTGATAAATGAGTATCATTCATTCTGTTTTACAACAAGGCCAAATGAATCAGAACTAACCAAAAGAAAAAGAAAATGTGTTTGCACCTGTAAACTTGCTACTCTTAAAATGTAGTCTTGAAACAGCAATTACTGTGCCAAAGTTTTCCACACAGCTGTCTTTCAAGTTATGCCATCTGTCCCTCCAGACTCTTAGGCCCAGATTTATACCATGTTTCGGCTGAATTACCGTCATTGTTTTACGCTAATTCAGGGCAAACTCAACTCCATATTTATATTTTGACGCTAGACTAGTCTAACGTCAAAATATTGGAGTTAAAGTCATTTTTTGGATGCATGAACCCACCTTGTGTCAATGAGATGCAGGGTGGGCGTTCTAATCCAAAACAAATACTTCAAGGCCTTATTTATCCTCCTGTACAAAAGTGGTGTGCGGGAGGGAGGAGGCCTAAATGATGCTGCTAAGCCTGTTTAGCGCCATTATTTAACACCTGGGTCTGGGCAGGGGTTAGGGGACCTGTGGACCCATTTCCATGGTCTAACACCATGGAAAGTGCCCACAGGTGCCCTCCCCAAGTCACAGAAACACCCCACCCACAACAGAGGGACACCACTGGATGGGGAACCCCATCCCAGGTAAGTATAGGTAAGTAGAGTAAAGTATTTGAATTTGTTTTTGAAGTGCCATTGGGGGCCCTGAAATGGGCCACCCTACATGGCACTAGGTGCAATGGCCATGCCCCGGGGACCCTTGTCCCCTGTGCTGGCCATTGGGGTGGTGGACATGACTCTGGTATGGATGGTTTTGCGTCAAGAAGTTACGATATGCTGGTTAGTCATCTTTTTTTACTCTAACCAGCATAACGTCATTTTTTGGTGCAAAATCCCCTGCTCCCATACCTCCACCCCCACCCGGCTAACATATATTTTTTTATGCTAGCCCACCCTTTGTGCTGGATTGCACCATTCCATAAATTTGACGCCCCGCTGGTATCCTGGAATGGCGCAAGCCGGTGCTACACTTTTTGACGCAGTTTTGCGTCAAAAAGCATAAATCTGAGCCTAAATGCATTGACATACTCTGGAGCTCCATTTGTCATTTTGGCTGTAGATCACCTGTAAATAATTGTATTTTTATTTTAAAGGTAAAGTTTAGTGAACAGAAAAAAGTAATAATAAATTCACATAACCATATCCTGTGTCAAGAAGATACTAAATACATTAAGAAATGAATAAGTAGTATGATATAGCTATGTTTATGAATCATACAGAAAAGGACAGAACAGAAAGAAAAGTGAGAAAGATAAAACTAAGAACATTTTATACATTTAAAGAAAATATTTGATTTAAAAAATGAATGTTAAATTCAAATCAATGTAGAGTATGTTTAACAGGACACCAGTTAAGTAATATAGTACAAGTGATATAACAATCAATTAAATAAAATAGTGAAATCAAGGGTGTTAGAAACTGGGTCTCTAGTTGGCAGATAGATGCACCCTGTCCAAGTACGGACCACAATCCTAGTCAGGGTAAGTCAGATACAACAACCTAAATTGTGCTCACCCTCTGGTAGCTTCGCACAGTGCAGAGAGGTATAACTGAGCAGGCAATGTGTAAAGTATTTGTGCAACACTTATTTACAGTAACACAGTGAAAAACACCACAAAAAGACTCAACATCAGTTTAGAAAAATAGATAGCATTTATCTGAGTAAAACAAAACCAAAACGGCAAAAATCCAATCAGTAGAAGTTGAGATATCAATTTTTAAAGATTAAATTTGAAAGCAGTGCTTAGAAGTCTATAGCGGTAAAAGGGTTACTTGAGGTTGTGAGGGGCCAGTGCAAATCCAAAATGTAGGCTGACAGCGATGGAGGGTAGGCCGGCTACAGAATCCATGGAGGGTCCGATGCACAGTACCTTTGTTGGAGCAATGCTTCAATGGGAAGGACACATTGCATTAATATTTCTGCAGCACTCGGGGCGATGCACGGCTATTGGAAGTTTGTAGCTGCAGAACCCACTTCCGAGGCCCAGGACTGAAGTATGGCATCTCACAGATGGCAGAGTCCAGCATCACCAGGAGAGTTGCAAGCAGTCTTTAATGCCCCTGAGGTTGCAGAAGAACAGGGGGCAAGCCTGCAAGCCCTTGGAGACTCTTTGGTTCAAGGATGTAGAGTGCAAGTACAGTCCCTCACACTGCAGGACAGAAGCAGCAGGTGACAGTGCAACACAGTAGAGCAAACAACAAAGTGGTAGTCCCTCCTACAGTACAGCACACAGCAGCAGTAGATAAACACAGCAATGCAGTTGCAGAGTGGTGGTCCCTCACGGCAGCACAGCAGTTCCTCTTCATGTCAGAGTGCGGGGAGAGGCACAGCCCTACTCAGGTGTAAATGAGGCAGTGCTAAACCCCCCTCATCAAGCCACGTAATGGTCCATTAAGGTCTAATAAGTCACACCTAGGCTCACATTGTGTGACTGTCAAGAATAAATGCACAAAACCCAGATGTCATCTACCCCAGTTGTGTATTCAGAGACAGACAGAGGCACAGAATGGTTAAAGTAAGAAAATGGCAACTTTTTAAAAGTGCCATTTTCAGACTTACAATTTAAAATCCTATATCACCAAAAGATGTGATTTTAAATTGTGAGTCCAGGGACACCAAACTCCATATTTCTTTATTTCCCATTTGGAAATTACACTTTAAAGAAGTTTTAAGGTAATCCCAATGTTATGCAATGGGAGAGATAGGCCTTGCAATAATGAACAACAACTTTAAGACTTTTTCACAATCTGGACATGTTAAACTTAAAAGTACATGTCTAACCTTTTAAATACACTGCACTCAGCCATTGGGGCTAACTATAGCGTACCTCAGTGGGTGACATACATGTAATACAAAGGAAGGTTTGGGCCTGGCAAATGGGTAGACTTGCCAGGTCAAAATGGCAGTTTAAAACTGCACACACAGGCTCTGCAGGCACAGGCCTGAAACTTGTTTGAAAGGCTACTGTACTGGGTGGCACATTCAGTGCTGCAGGCCCACTAATAGCATTTAATGTACAGGCCATAGGGCACATATAGTGCACTTTACTAGGGCCATACAAGTAAATTAAATATGCCAGTTGTGGGTAAGCCAATGTTACCATTTTTTAGAGTAATGAGCACCTGCACTTTAGCACTGGTCAGCAGTGGCAAAGTGCCCAGAATCCTAAAAGGCAACAAAAAGGAGTCAGAAGAACAAGGAGGGGGAAGGCAAAATGTCTATGGATGACCCTGCAGAAAGGGCCATTTCCGACAAAGGGGGTTTTGATACATCTTCAACAAAGGGTTTATGTAAGGTAGTCATTAGAGCAGAGGAATCTAAGGAAATTGTTATTGGTGACTGCAGTATGCTTCTTTTGATAACGACCAGCATTGGGTTAGGATGCGCCCTATCCAGCCTGTGGTGTAACATACCCAATGCCATGATGCCTGAAAAGATATATTGAGAGCATTCTTCACTTTTTTGTTACTTGTTGAAATGCGACAGAAATTAGTAAGTCAACAATTTGCACATTGAAAGGACAACCAAACCAATTGTCTGAAAGGCTGCATAGGAATACATTTGCAAAAGAAAAAGTTATGTGTATGAAAAATAGAACTGATTTGTGCCTAAACATTTAACCAGAATTGGTAAGTGGTAGGATATTCGAATAGAATATGTTTAATATCAGAAACAAATATATTACAAGATCAACAGGTTGATGGGACAGTAGGACTACATTTGTATAAGGAGGCTGGAGCAATCATAATTCGACTGTAAATGAAAAATAAAGTTTGAGTTGTGTTGGCAGCACAGAAGGTTTTGCGTATTTTGAGCCATATTTTATTCTAAAGAGTAGGAGGAAAACAAAAGTGTAGGTATATTTCCTGTTGTAAGTCTAGTGTTGTTTTTTGTCTAATACTGGGGGGTGGGGAAGAGTGAAACATGTATAGAAAGAAGAAGCTATAGGAGTAGTGAGTAACAAGTTTGTAAAACAAGAGCAGAGGATGGGGAAGAAGTGAGTGGATGTTGGGAAGAATATGTGTTAGAAACAGATACTATTAAGGATTTAAATTTATTTTTATATGAATCTGGAAATTGAAAGGAAAATTGAGTTTGGGAGATAGAGATAGGTGTGTGGTTATGAAATAAGTGATGAGTCCATAATAGGCCTTTCTCATGCCAGAATTTCCAATAAATAGTTTTATTATTAATTTTAATAAATGTATTGCACCAAATTGAAAATTAAAGAACCTGGTCAATGACAGTCAGGGAAGAAATATAAATGGGACGTAGTAATCTACAAATGTTTTAAAGAATGGGAAGTGACATTGAAGAAAGACGTTGGGTAAAAATAAGAATTTTGAAAAAAAGGGTGAATAAAAAATAATTCTAATCCTGTCCAAGAGGGCAAATTAGTTGTGTTGTTGGGTATCATAATAAAGCATTGACTGTTTCAAAAAGAAAGCGGTATGATAAGATTGATGATTAGGGAAATGTACTCCTCCTTGATGTGTGTTTGCTTACAATCTGATCAGAGATATACAAGGTTTATGATTCCATAGAAAAGTATTAAGATATTATATATTTGTCACAGTGTCCGTTCCTCAGGATCTGCACGTCGCTGAACAAAAGGCCCACCCCCCAGCGTCACCAACTCAGAAACTATTATAGCACAGAGTTATGATGAAGCCAGGCGGGGTGAAGGGAATTAGGGTAGGGAACTGCAGGGAGAGAGATCTGAAAAGAAAAGGTTAGAACAAATATGCATATACTCATTCATAGTAGTATATCTCATCAATAGACTCTTGACTAAAGAGTCAGATTGGGACCCCTTTTGAAGTGAGGGTGAAGCCCTTTCTTTGAATCATGGAACAAGAACAAACTACAACCTCAGACCCAAGAGATGGCAAGAGCTTTGGACTATGGTCATACTCTGAATATCAATCCTGTAACAACTATGCATTCATAACATAAACGTTTGATCACAGCCTAGAAATTCTCAAAGACTTAAATATGCTTTTCACATATTATGCTTTCCAAAAAACAATGAAACTATAATCTGTTTATCTCCAAAAATGCTTTCACATTTACAACTATAGGCCTGAAAGCTTTACTCATTGAACTTGAGGCGCTTTATTCGTTGGGCAGAAGCGCCTTGTTTATTGTTCATAAAACGCTTTGATGATTATACATGAAGCGCTTTGTTCCTTATGCCATAAAGCGCTTTCACTTGTCTTATCTGAAGCGCTACGATTGTAATACTAAGGGGTGCTTTTCTCATGTCCCTTGAATCACTTTGATGGTTCTGCCAAGGGCTTTTTACGCATGTGGACTAAAGCGCTTTGATTACCGTACCAAGGACGCTTTACTCATGTGGACTGAATCGCTTTGATTGCCATGCCAAGGGCGCTTTACTCATGTGAACTGAAGCGCTTTGATTTCCATACCAAGGGCGCTTTACTCATGTGGACTGAAGCCCTTTGATTGCTGTGCCAAAGGCACTTTACTCATGTGGACTGAAGCGCTTTGATTGCCGTGCCAAGGGCGGTTTACTCACGTGGACTGAAGCCCTTTGATTGCTGTGCCAAGGGCGCTTTACTCATGTGGACTGAAGCGCTTTGATTGCTTTGCCAAAGGCGCTTTACATGTGTGTCTTGAAGCGCTTTGCTCATTGTGCTAAGGGGCGCTTTACTTCTGTGCTCGGAAGCGCTTTGATTGTCGCGCCAAGGCTGCTTTACTCTAAAAACGCTTTGCTCTTTGTGCTAAGGGGCGCTTTACCTTTTGGAACTAACAACTCTCTTCAAGATTGGGCTCATCAAGACCTTACCGCTACGAGTACGACCTATTCGTATCTGAATTCACCATGGAAACAAGGATACTCCGATTTGCAGTCAGTCTGCCACTGCAGGAAATCTGCTCTTCTTCAGAGGAACCCCCACGAGGTCTGACTGATCAAAGTCTTCAAAATAGTGAGCAACATGCTTGGGTGTGGCTGGGCTTTATAGGCCTGCCACACGCCAAGATGGCTGCTGCCTCTAAGAACATGGGAATTGTAGTCCCTTCATAGAAAGCACTGATAAATGCATCTTGTCCACCAATATCCTGACCCTGCGGCTACATGAGTTTTACCACAGGGCAGATGACGCTGATGGCCACTTTTGGAACAAGAGGGGATGACAAGTGGTGTGCATAAAGCACTGCAAATCCGCGAAGTGGAGTTTCGGGCGGGACCTGGACCACGCACAGCCTTATTCCTGACATTACACCCCTCTCCCAAGCGCGGTCCAGGGCCCGGCTTATCAGGATGGAGGAGGTGAAATCATCGCACAAAACGTGGTGCATGGACATGTCTTGCAGGTTCCCAAGAGTCATTTTCCGGTCCGTATCCTTTCCAGGACACCAAGTACCAATGGGACGACCCCCGATATCGGGAGTCTAAAATAGATCGCACTTCATACTCCCAATGACCTTGGACTAATAGAGGAGCGGTTGTGTGACATTTGAGGGCGAAGCAGGTTTAAGAAGTGAAGTGTGAAACACCGGATGAATTTTCAAAGACTATGGTAATTTTAGTTTATATGTTACTGGGTTTACTTGTCGCAGAACTTCATAGGGCCCTATGAATTTTGGATGAAACATTTTTATTTTTTAATACAAAGTTTTTCGTGGATAACCAAACTCTATCTTTGTCTGTATACTGAGGACCAGGCTGGTGTTTTTTGTCATATTGCATTTTATATTTTTTCTTTGCTTGATGAAGATTTGTTTGCAATTGTGAATGTACATTTTTCATGTGTGTTAACATGTCCATGACTGCTGGAGTGGTTTGAGTAGAAGCAGGTAGCGTAACTGGCAAAATGTGTGGATGACGCCCATATAAACCATAGAAAGGAGTTGAGTTTATTGAAGAGTGGTGAGAGTTATTATAAGCCAGTTCTGCAAGCCACAAAAGATCCAGCCAGGTTTTAGGAGACTTTGTTGCATAACATCATAAGTATTGTTTCAGAGTTTGGTTTAGTCTCTCTGTTTGACCATCCGTTTGTGGATTATAACTAGTGGATAAAGTTAAATCAATAGATAAAGCCTTGCACGATTGTTGCAAAAAACGTGCAGAAAATTGTGTTTCTCTATCAGAGAGGATGACTCTTGGAAGTCCATGAAGGCGAACTATGTTTTCTAAGACGATAGTTGCTAAGGTGTCGGAGGTTGGGAGCCCTTTACAGGCAATGAAGTGAGCATATTTGGTAAGGCTATCCACCACCACTAAAATGGTTGTAAATTGCTTTATTTGAGGACTGAAGCGCTTTGATTGCTCTGCCAAGGGCGCTTTACTCATGTGGACTGAAGCGCTTTGATTGCTGTGCCAAGGGCGCTTTACATGTGTGTCCTGAAGCGCTTTGCTAGTTGTGCTAAGGAGCGCTTTACTTCTGTGCTCCGAAGCGCTTTGATCGTCTCGCCAAGGCTGCTTTACTCTGAAAACTGAAAACGCTTTGCTCGTTGTGCTAAGGGGTGCTTTACCTTTTGGAAGTAACAACTCCCTTCAAGATTGGGCTCATCAAGACCTTACAGCTACGAGAACGACCTACTCGTATCTGAATTCACCATGGAAACAAGGATACTCCGATTTGCCGTCAATCTGCCATGCAGGAAATCTGCTCTTCTTCAGAGGAACCCCCACGAGGTCTGACTTTATCGAAGTCTGCAAAATAGTGGGCAACATGCTTGGGTGTGGCTGGGCTTTATAGGCCTGCCACACCCCAAGATGGCTGCTGCCTCTAAGAACATGGGAATTGTAGTACCTTCACAGAATAGCACTGATAAATGCATCTTGTCCACCAATGTCCTGACCCTGCAGCTACATGAGCTTTACCCCAGGGCAGACGACGTTGATGGCCATTTCTGGAACAAGAGGAAATGACAAGTGGTGCGCATAAAGCGCCGCAAATCTACGCAGCGGAGTTTCAGGCGGGACATGGACCACGCACAGCCTTATTCCTGACAATATTTGTTTTTTAAAACAGAGGATGAGATGTTGATGGGAATTGCTGAGAGGTACAAAAGGATTATAGGAACTAATATTATTTTAATAGAATCTAATCTACCCCACCATGAGAGGAATAATGGATTCCATTGTGAAGGTAATGGTAGATAAAGTTGAAATGAAAGTAGTAGACTTGAATGATATAGAATCTTTTAAGGAGCTGGTAAACTAGATACCCAAGTATTTAATTTGTACTGGATTCCAAAGGAAGCCTGAAGGCAGGAATTCATGATGAAAGCGCCATTTATTGAGTTGAAGGGTCTCACATGTATCAGAATTCAGTTTGTAACCTGAAAGGGAGGTAGAGGTGGGGACAGAATCTAAAAAAAAAAGCTGCAGGGAGGATGTAGGCGAAGCCATGCCATGTACATAAGAATATCATCAGCATAAATTTAGATTTTAATCTGATTATGGCCATACATAAAGCCATGTACATAATAATTATTTCAGATTTTAGATCAGAAGGGTTCGAATTCAATAATAAAATGAAGAGGAGATAGAGGGCAAACTTGTCATACTCCTCTTTGTAAAAGGAAAGAAGGAGAAATTAGGCCATTGACAAATATTGATGCTTTGGGGAAAGAGTATAAAAGAGAAACAAGATTGGTAAATGTTTGTCCAAAACCAAACTATGAAAGGGTACGAAATATAAAACTCCAATGTATTTGGTCAAAGGCTTTCTCATTGTCTAAGGAAAAGCTCCTAAAGAATGTTGGTATGTTTTTGATTTGCTCAATATGTCAAAGAAGAGTCTGGTATTATCAGAAAGGTGCATATCTTTAACAAAACCAGGTTGTTCCCTGCCAATTAAGGTTGGGAGAAGAGAATCTAGAAATAAGGTAAGAATCTTGGTAAATATTTTATAATAAGTATTAACAATGGAAGTTGGTTTACAATTCTTACATAATTGAGGGCCCTTTAAGGCATATTAATGCATCTTGAAAGGTAACTGTATTGGAGTTGGAAGTTGTAAAGAAATTAAATAAGTGATGTAATTTGGAAACAAGTCATTTAAAGAAATGAAGGGAAAATTC
This sequence comes from Pleurodeles waltl, assembly GCF_031143425.1. Classification (NCBI taxonomy): domain Eukaryota; kingdom Metazoa; phylum Chordata; class Amphibia; order Caudata; family Salamandridae; genus Pleurodeles; species Pleurodeles waltl. The sequence continues at coordinate 1,387,768,501 of NC_090447.1, read as the reverse complement.
AGGAAATCCATCAGGCACAGGAGCTTTGCCTTTTTTTGATATAAGAGACTGTATCCCAAATGTCTTGGACTGAGATATCATTATCAAGCGAAGAGAAATCTGTGGTTATATGAAATTCTTTACATAAAGAAAAAAGGTATAGATTAAGATCAGCTTGTAGAGGGTTATATTCTGGTGTATAAAGGGTTTGGTAGTATTTGGTAAATTCCTCTAATATATCATTGTCTTCAAATAATGGAAATGAGTTGTCATGTAAAATAGTATCTGTTTTAGTATGATCTTTTTAAACTTTTAGGTAATTTGCTAGACGCTTGGCTGCCTTTTATTTTGTCCTTCATAGTATTTAACACTTGATTTAAGAAGAGGAAGCTTATTAAAGTAAAATTTGGCTTTAATCAATTCATCAAGACAAGACTTAGGGGCTAATTACAGGTTTGGTGGTCCCAACGCGTGACCGCCAACCTCGCAGGGAGCACGCGACCACCATGGCAGTGGCGTCCCCCCGCCCTATTACAAGGTTTCCGCCAGCCTGACTTGGCTGACCGGCAGAAACTTTGAAGTAGAGTATTCCTGCTGGTCTGACCAGCGGGAACAGTGCTACGAGATAGCACTTGGCTCCCTTAAAGGAGGCAAGTACTATCTCGTAGCACAGAGGGGGCCATCCAGCACCCTTAGAATGCGCACTGTCTGCGTAGCAGACAGTGGGCATTTCAATGGTGTTGGGCAGGGGGACTCCTGAAATGCCCGTACCATGGGCATGGGCAGTGCACGGGTCCCCCTGCACTTCTTCTCCACCAGCCTTTTCATGGTGGTGAAACCGCCATGAAAAGGCTGGCGGAGAACAAGGTTGTAATCAGCAAGGCGGTGCTGAGTTCAGCACCGCTCTGGTTGATTACAACCAGGACTGCCGTCACCCTTTTGGGATCTAGGATCCTGGCAGAGACGGCGGTTGGATGGTGGTCCGACCACCAAACTTGTAATGTGGCGGTTGGACCGCCACAGCCACCGCGAGTCTGGCGGTCTTGTGACCGCCAGACTCAAAATGAGGCCCTATGATTCAGATGTAAAATATGAACGCTCTAAGGATTTAAAGTGTTTTATGAGATCTAATTGTTTTTTTACAGTTTGCTTTCTTTTTGTTGGAAACATAACTAATAATAAAGTCCCTCGAGCCAGCTTTTTATGCATCTCAAGTGATTTGAAAAGACATATTTGGTGTGTTGTTCAAGCTAAAAACATTCTGTTACAAAAGCATCAAAACTTTGTGTAAATAAGTTATCTTGTAAAAGAGAAGTATTGAAACGCCATCTTCTCAGTTTTGGAGGAGGAGGAAAAAGATTGAGATCTAATGTTACAGATGCAGGGTCAGAAATAAATTAGTACCAATACCAGCTTATAAAATATGTTGGGATGAAGCTTTGGAAACTAAAAGGTGATCAATCCTTATTAGAGAAAAGTGTACAGGTGAAAAGAATGTATATTCTTTCAAATCCTCTATGAGTAAATGAGAGAGCTGCATTGAATCAAATCATTAACATTTATAAAGCGCGCTACTCACCCGTGCGGGAATTGTTTGTAGAGGGAGGTGGAGACAAAAGAAGATTTGGAGGAACAGTCAAAAAATTTATCCATTACGAGATTACAGTCTCCACCAAAAATTAAATAATCGTCAGTGTAAGACATTAGTCTGTGTGTAATGACGGGCTGAAAGGATTTGTCAAAATGTGTTGGTGCATATATATTGAGAATTGTAAAGGTATCTTATTTACTGTTACCTTCCATAGAAGCCAGCAACCATCTTGTGATTCTTGTGATTGTAACACCACATCTCAGTTTTTTTTTGTTGTTTTGTTTTTTACAAAGGATTACAACACAATTACGTTTTCCATTCCCTGGTGACGTAAATGCATGTCCCATCAAATTAGGTAAAAGTTCTTGGCCTCCAGATCAACAATGTGAGTTTCCTGTAGAAAAGCAATACCAACATTTAATATGGCTAAATGAGTGAGAACCCTCCACCATTTAATGGGTGGACCCAACCCTTTAACATTCTAAAAAATAACCCGTAGAGTCATCAATAAAACATTATAGTGAGTTATTGAACTCTACATATAAACAATTACAAAAAATTTTTTTGTTCATAGAACAAAGAATTGTAAGTAAGAAGTTTTTAGCATATTGATTACAGGTTAAGAAAGCAATTCAGAGATTGAAAAACAATGAAAAAGTATGAAAAGAATGAAGAAGAGATAAAAATAGAAAGAACAATGGAAATCCGAGAGACGAAAGAGAGACATAAGTATCAGGAAAATATGACAGGAGAGAATGAGAAACTAGCTATGTTAAGCGATACAGAATAAGACAAAAAACATACCAAATAGCAAGACAAAAGGATGGGGGTGGTGCAACCACAAAGGAAGAAGATGACACAACCAGGATCCAGAGGAAGCCAGGAGGGATGAAATCCAGACCACATGGATAGGAATATATACATAAGACCATGAGATGCTGGAAAAGTGGGAATACCTATGGGGTGAAAGAAAGAGAAGTACATTATGATCTCATGGGGAACATACACGTCAACAACATGAAGAAAGTAAGACTATATGGTGTGTTAAACAAGGAACTAATGACAAAATATTTATATTTTGAGATATGGAATACATGTAAAATACTACATTCAGGTATATGAACTTTTAGAAGTGTCCATTGTTTCAATTTTGCAATGGTCTATACATTTCTGGAACATTGATGGATCCTCGTACATCGTTGTTTTATCCTTATAAGTCACTTTAAAGACGCCTTGGTGAAAAAAAACAAGTCTGACCCCAAGAGAACCCAATTCATGACCAAAGTCAAGAAATCTTTTCCTTCTATCTGCTGTGGGTTTAGGCAGATCTTGGACAAAAAATAATGGACTTCTGGACCAAGTAATCCGACCTGTGTTTTTTGCTGCTTTGTTCACTGTGAGGGTTTTTTTTGTATTCTAGAGAAAAGATGATGACACCCCGAGATTTTTGCAATGACAATGTATGTTGGGAGCGGTGACCAAGTCTATGAGCCCACTGTATGTTCAAGTGTGTGGATTCGGGCATATCAAAGATTTTTGGGAGGAATGATGGGAGAAATTAAATAGGTTGGGAACTCTTCGTATCTTCAACAAGACCATAAATATGAAAGTTATTGCACTGATTGAATTTTCTAAATCTTCAGTCATCTTTTGGAGATAAGCTACTTCTGTTTGGAGTTTTTTAACATCTCAAGCAGTGTCCTGTATATCACTCATCTGTTCTTCCATAGTAGCGACTCTAGTTTTCATCAGAGACCATTTGTTGTCAAGTTTTGTGTTAGTACCTTCCATGTAGGGTTTCAACACATGTTTTTCATCTAGGATAAGTTTCATAAAGAGGGAGGAAGTAGGTTTGACAGGGGACGAAGGGTCTTTCTTAGGCTTTTTGTTAGTCAGTGATTGGGCTGTCGGGATTTTAGATAGTGGTTTATAAGAGGATAGTACGTTAAAAAGGAGCAAGATAGAAGAGGATCTTGCAGTAATATATTTGTTTCATAAAAGAATCCAAGATGGAAAAGGAGTTTTTGGCATCCTCCTTAATCTGAGAAGTAGACATGGCAGGTGTGTTGAGCTCCAGATTCCTGTTTTGCCCATACAGAAGAGCGTGTGTTCAATTGAAACTGGGGATATAAAATCAGTCATCAGATGTATAGTCATCAATATGTATAATAATGCATTCCCTCCAAGTAGCTAATTATGAGAAAACAAAGATGTTGAAAATGGAAGAAAACTAACAGTACAAAATTGCATTCTCAAGGTGTTTAAAGCAGAGAAAACCACAATGCTGGAGAATGTGGTTAAGTCATGCAGTTCGACGGCGGCATAGTATGATACAAAGAAAGACAAGAATTACTTCAGAAAGTGCAGTTCAGATGGTGGGCACGACCGAGCCATCGGTGCGCGAACATGCATGTCGGCAAACGTTTGTGAATAAATAAAGTAATAGACACCAGTTAATTGTGTCTCAGTCCTTAGATGTTCTGCTGCATAATTCTGCCTGTAATAGTGGTACGACGGCAGGAAAGCACCTGCAAGGGTGATATCTCCTCACGGCTGCAACAGAGCTCCATCAACAGGTGACCATCTTCAGTGGGCATCCAGCCATGCCCCCTGTAATTAATTTTTTGAAAGAATATATTTTTAAAGAATAAGAAAACAAAATGTCCGCATACAATAGCAGCGAAATCAGTTGACATAAGTAATTGGAGGCATCAGGCACATACATTTTTTACATCAGGCCCACTAAGAAATTACAGACAGAATAAAGGAACCGGTCTTATCCATGAAAAGGGAATACACTTTAATATAAGCAAATATTATCTAGGATTTATGTATCACTGTTGCCACATATATTAAGGTAGCCAGACCATATAGGTGTGAAAGGTCTCATCATTCCTAAGCCCATAGGTGATGTTTTCAAGTTTGTTTGCATGATCAAGTCAGTAATTATTCTGCTATACATATTTGCTTTGAAGATTTCTAGTTCCAAATAATAACTCTCTTAGCAATCAATAGACTTTTAGCAGTCCAGATTGAGGAGCAGTTATTTGGTATGTTAATGCATGTTGTATACATCATTTCCAGAAATCTCCACAGTTTAACCATTTTCTAGAGCTGCATGGATCACTAAATATTCCTGTTCATTATTTTTTTTATATTTTAAGATGTTTAATTATATTTTTGTATGTATATATGCATGTGTGTACGTATGTCTGTCTATGAAATTTGTACTGAGCAAACCTAGCCAAAAAGCAGCGAAGCACCATGCAGGGTTGAAGGCAGAGAATGAATCTTAGTGGGATACTGGATTTTGATACATGAGATAGACTCTATACTGTTACACAATGTAGTCTCCAGTTCATTCATAAATTGAAGAAATGTAGGAGTGGACCTCATGCTTATGGGATGCCATTCCAGATCCTGGAATTTGTAAACGATGAATTGCTTCTGCCTAGATTTTTATTACTTGAACTTCTTCATCTCCAGTCTAGTGGTGTCCCGGCTGCCAAGAGCCCAGGAGATGATGAGCTTGTCATTCAGATAGGCAGGTGTACTTGTTGCAATGGCTAAGTAAGGTGATGTAGCTGTCTTTGCCGCTTGTGCACGTCAGCAAGGGGAGCCAGCAGATTTCCTTTAAGGTGACAGTGATATGGGCATATTTATTCAAATCCTTGATGTGGTGCGCTGCTGGGTACTGTATGTCCTTAAAGAGGGGGGCAATGTGAAGTCTAGGAACTCATTTAGAAGGATTTCACCATTATCAAGATGCAGGAGTATAAGGGCTTGAATGGCAGTTCTCAAGTCAATTCAAGGAAGAACCTGCTTCACTTTTTTCAGTAAAGAGAGGTGGTATCAAACTGTATTGCTCTTCTTGATATTAAGTTCATTGAGAGTGAAGACGGCATCAAGGGTAAAAGTGAGTGACTTGATATTGGTCAATCAAATCCTCCCAGATTCATGCTGTTGAGCCATGTTTGGACAAGCTGTTGCTTGTTGGTGAATAGGAGGAATTTCTGTTTTGATTGTGTTAAGTTTCTGGTAGGTTGTGGAAATCCAGGTCTGGGTGAGGTGCAGGCAGTGCTTGAGGAGTTGGAAACTCCAGTGAAGGAGTATTTCATGTACAATTGTGTGGCACTGCAAGTTGATTGGTTTTGATGCTGGTATGGGCAGTTAGAGTTCCGAGGGCCTCGATGCAGTGGTTGCAGATGATGAAGGACAAAATGGATCTTTGAGGTTTAAAGCCATACAGGTTTGTGTCATTTTGACAGGATTGCACTGTAGCTTGTTTGTTCTTGGCAAATAACATGAATTCTGGCTTGGTTGGTTGAGCTTCAGGTAGGCATTGGACAGCCAGGTCTGGATGATGTGCAAGCAGTGTTTGAGGTGTTAGATGTTTGAAGCAGAGGAGATTTTCAGGTAGAGTTATGTACATGGAACCCTGGAGGAATCCATAGATAATAGGGATTGTCTGTGACATGGGGGTCCCTACGCAAACAATCTGGTTTTTGTTGGAGTGGTGGAAAAAAAACAGTAAAAAATGTTTGTTGCTGATTCCTTTTTAAGACTCCAGGGTGTGTATGAGAATGGGATGGTTGACTTTGTCAAAGGAAGCTCAGAGCTACAACAGTATCAAGAGACAGGATCATCTTCATCTGTGATAAAAATGACATGTTCTAAAATGTGTTATGTAGAGTTTCCACATTGCAGTGTGATGTGAAGCCAGACTGGTAGTCGTGTAAGAGATGGCTGGCATTGATGTGGTATAGGAGCTGAACATAGACTGCTTTTTCAATGATCTTGTCAAGGATTGGTAGATGAGTGATGGTCTGGTAGTTGGTGAAGTCATCAGGGTGTAGAGTAAGTTTCTTTAGGAGTGGGTGAGGATAGCCTGTCCTGAGAGCTTCTGGGAAGATGCCTTGAGTGAGGGAGGCATTGACAGGGGTAAGTAAGGGTAAGAGAGTGTTAGACCTGGTGTAGTATTGTAATGTTGTGTAGTATTATTACTCCATTTTGTAATGTTTATCAATTGTCTCTTAGTTTATGCTGTATATGTCACATGGTATGTTCCAGTAATACCCCTGTCCTGTGTTCAGTCTTCCTGAGAGAATCCTCATGAAAATTCCACGGAGCGACAGTTGTTGTGCGCAGCCTGGGCGCAGAGTGGTGTTGGGGTTCTCCTTTGTTTTACTACCTAACTGGAATAAATCATCAGCAAAGAATCATCCTCGGTGTATTATTTGCATATTAATCAGTCGATGCTGGAGACAATGCTTCACTTGGCGACGAGCGATCCTTGAACTCCCGCGGTGTACTCTCAAACCTTAACTCGAGATCTTCGTTGCGCGATTTTAAAATTAAGCTGGAGAACTCCAACATCAATCCTCAATTACTTTACGGTACAGTTTCCTACATTATTCTGGTATTTTTTATTTTTCGGAGACTATTTTCCATACGACGCTGTTACCTAGCAACGCTCCCCTGTGAATTTGTTTGCGTACGTATATTTTTTTAATCGCGTTGCCTAGTTACCAGGACGCGCATTCACTTCAACTCTTCGCCGCTACTACATTTCCTCTTTACGCGTCGCCTAGCAACAGACTCGCGTCTCTGCTGAGACGGAGAGCGGCTTACCATAATAATACTGCCTGTTTCCTCTACTATTGTCATGAATTTCTACCGCCTTAGCTGAGTTTCACTTAGCTTTAAAGACATGTTGTACACATTACTACATATTCAATTATCGCACAACAGTAATTTGATATTTTGGATTTCATCTTACCATATTTAAACTAAGTACTAAACTATGCAGAACTTTGCTTCTCTGCCTTTTTTCCTACCAGTTCCAGGTGAACCTGTTATTCCATGGATTAAGTGGAAAAAAATGTTCTTAACGTATTTAAAAGTTTGTGGCAACAACTTTTCAGCAGAAAAGAAAAATTCGGTTTTACAGCATTATTTAGGTTCCGAAGGCCAGGAAATTTTGGAAACCTTGCCAGTAAATCCAATTGTTGAAGGTGACGCACCATTGAATGAATTTGAACAAACTTTAATCAGACTTGACAAACACTATTTACCGAAGATCTTCATTATTCTTCAAAGATTTTATTTTGGAAATGGCAAACAAAATGAAGAGGAATCAATAGAAGATTTTGTGACCAACCTATGGAAAATAGCGCCTCTTTGCAATTTTGGAAACAACATTGATGAGCGAATAAGTGATAAATTCATGCTGCACTGCAAGAATGACAAAATAAGAGATGCCCTATGGTCAAAAAGTGATCCAACATTAGACGAAGTTCTGCAAATTGCAAAATAAATCGAGCATTCTCAATCTTGCATTGAACACTTGAAGAAATCAAAATGCTCCACCACTGTTCAAAAGGTTGATTTAAAATCCAAAACTAATTTGAATTGCAAAGCTAAAACTAAACTATTATGTTTCAGGTGTGGCTCACCTACACATTTGGCGAATAGTAAAGAATGTCCTGCCTTGTCTGTAGTTTGCAAGAAGTGTAACAAAAGAGTTCACTTTGCTAAATGCTGTAAATCTTCAAACAAGAGTAACATCAGTTTGAATGAAGTAATTTGTGAAGATGAGGAGCAGGATTTCATTTTACAAGTTGATGATGACATCAATAGTATATCTAATTCTAATTGTAAATATCCTAAAGACAGTGTTGAAATTAATGGTGTTTCCATTATTATGATGATGGACTCAGGTGCTAAGTGAACTCTGATATCTGAAAGAGATTATAAGAAATACTTCAATTGTACGGTCACACTTCAGGAACCCAATGTAACGCCATACTCATATGGTGGTAAGCCATTACAGTTAAAAGGGTATTTTGATGCGCATATTCAATTCAAAGGAAATTAAATCTCTGGCAAAGTTTATGTTCCAGTAGTTGGAGATACCATTTTGAGTTGGCCACATCAGAAAGAACTGAAAATTATTTTAAATCCTAATGCGGTTCCTCAAGTACAGATACAGATATTGAACATACATTGTGTGTTGAATTTCCTGATGTTTTCACTTCTAAAGTTGGTTGCATCAGTGGCTATAAACACCGTATTGTCTTGAAATGTGATTCACAACCAGTTGTTTCTAAATCCAGATTTATTCCTCTTAGTTTACGTGATAAAGTAAAAATGGAACTGCTGAGTCTGAAAGAAAATGGTATAATCGAAGAAGTTGAAGCTATGCAATGGTTTGCTCCCATCGTGGTGGTTGCCAAGCGATCTGGTGAGGTGAGACTGTGTGTGGACTTAATAAAGAAGTTGTGGAAGACAAGTTCCCGTTGACAAATATTTCTGAAATGATAACTTCTTTGGGTACTGCGAAATTCTTCACAACTCTTGACCTCACTTCCGCGTATCATCAGGTGCAGTTGACAGAAGAATCAAAGTTACTAACATCTTTCATAATACCATTTGGTGTCTACAAGTTTAACAGAATGCCTTTTGGTCTGTGTTCAGCAGCTGCAGTTTTCCAACGATTAATGTCTAAAATGTTGGGTGATGTGGAAGGGGTCTGTTTTTTTCAGGATGATGTTCTTATCTTTCACTGAAACATGTGAACAATATGTAAAGGAAATAAGAGATGTACTTAATATCTTTAGATCTAAAGGTGTAACCTTGAAAAAAGGAAAAATGCAAATTTTTAAAATCTGAAATTACATATTTAGGTCACACTATTTCTAAGGGTGGTGTGAGGCCGAAAAGTGAATTAGTACAATCTATTGTAAACTTATCAACTCCAGATAAGAAAAATTATGTTCAAGTTTTCTTAGGAATGGCAGAGTTTTATGCTAAATACATTCCTAATTTTGCCAAAAGGTCCAGTTCAATTAGAAGTCTTCTAAAGAAGAACTCTGTTTTTCAGTGGTCTAATGAATGTGAGTTAGAGTTTCAAGATTTGAAGAGTGCTTTATCGTCTGCTCAATCTCTTGGTAGTTATCAACCAGGTTTACCCTGTTATCTGACTACAGATGCATCAGACAAGGGCTTAGGCTGTGTTTTGAAACAAGTTAAGGAAGGTCAGATAGTAACTATAGCATTTGCTTCACGCACTTTACGGGGGGCTGAATTCAAGTATTCAACAATAGAGAAAGAAGCATTGGCCATTTTCTGGGCAATTAAAAAATGTAAACAGTTTATTTGGGGCATAAATTTTGAGGTACATTCTGACCATAAGCCTTTGCAAGAAATTTTCGAGAAAAAGGGGCTTGACAATGTTTCCTCGAGGATTTGCAAATGGGTCATTGTACTACAAGACTTTCAATTTTGTGTCAAATATGTCCCAGGATGTGAAACAAAACCGCAGATTGCTTATCCAGATTGAGTTCTGACGCTGTAGATGAAGATATCAATAGCATGTCGTGGTGGGTGGATGATGAACTGAAGGTGTGCAGTGTAACTGGTGGGTGTATCTCGGAACAAGAGTGGTTAGAGGCGATAGGCAAAGATGAGGAACTGTTGATGGTTCTAGACTTGATCCAATCTGGCAAGTTAAGACATAGCTCTGTTGAGGCAGTAATACCTTTCAAAAAAATTGGTTCAGAACTCACTGTGTCCAATGGTTTGCTACTTAGAGGAAGTTGATTAGTACCCCCTGCTTGCCTGCGTGAGCGTCTATCTAGTCTTGCTCATTCTAGTCAGCTTGGGATTTGTAAAACTAAGGAGAGAATGAGTACATATTGGTGGCCTGGCATGGACTTAGCTTTAGAGAGGAGGGTAAGAGATTGTATTGAATGCAGGTTGGCTCATAAGTCGTTGAAAGTCAGGACTCAACCATTAGTGCTCAAGGACATTCCTAAAGAAGTTTGGGAAGAAATTTCTATTGACATTGTAGGACCCATATCTTATGGTTCAGTTTCCAAGTACATAGTGGTACTTATGGATATGTTGTCTCGTTGGCCTGAGGTGATGATCACGAATCAGGTTACTTCAAAGTCAGTAGTAGATTTTCTTACTAAGGTTTTCAGCAGAGAAGGAAACCCTAAGTCCATTTTATCAGATAATGGTGTCCAATTTTCATCGAACCTTATGCGTGATTTTCTATCATCTAGGTGAATAATTCACAAGAAGTGTGCATTGTACCATCCAGAGACAAATGGAATGGTTGAACGTTTCAACAGAACATTGAAGGAGACAATTCGGATAGCTAAGTTAAATGGAGTTAGTTGAGAAGATTCAGTTAGAACCAAAGTTGAAGAATACAGGTACACTCCTCATTCATGCACAAATCAATCTCCGTTTGTTTTGTTCAGGAAACGTATGCCACACACTAAAATGAGTCCACCATGGGTCAAAAAGTATATTGAAACCAATGATGATCAGAAAAAAATTAAGAATGAAGCCATGAGTAAAGATAGATATTGTCAGAGTTTGAGGAAAGAGGTGTATGATAATAGAAATGCAGTAAAAGAAAAAAAGGTGCAAATAGGTGATATGGTGAAAATCAAACTGCCAATGAAAACTAAGTCTGGTACTTCACAATTTAGTGCTACTTACAAAGTTGTAAAAGTGTTTAATGGGGCTGTTAAACTTGATGACAGTCGCATATGGAATATTACACTTACAGGCCAGCATTGGGAATTGCTTGAAATTCTTTTATGCTGTAATTTCTGATCTGAGATAAGTAGCTGCATATTGTTTAGTATCTTTGAAATAGTATTGATAAATCCTCTTTATTGGTAAAGTTAGATTTATTATTACTATTTTAGAAATGCCACTTTTAGAAAGTGGGCATTTCTATGCTCTCACAACCCTGTGCGCCCACAGCTTGTCTCCAATACACGTCTAACCTGGTGTAGGTGACAGCTACCCATGTGTATTTCCTCCAGACATCCACAACACAGGATACTTAACTGCATCTGCATTCATCTGCATACTGATGGATCTTCCAGTGGAGGAGGTTGGGAAGGGCTCACACTTACACTTCAAAGAGTAGTGACCAGAGTTAACATAAAAGGGCTGATTACCTCCCACTGACAGTCTGGAGCCAGGCTGAGCTGAAAAGCGGGACATGTGCATCTCACAGAAACCTTTTGAAGCCACCTCCTACATCAAAGGCACTTTCTAGTATAAGTACTGGGTTGCTGATGCACTCAAATCAGTACACTTCTGGGCTCAAGGAAACTCTGCTGGAGTAAAGATTGCTGTGCTGGAGGATCACCACTGTGCTGTGCCTGACAGTTTCAAGTAACTGCTGCCCTGCCTTGCTGAGCTGCCCTGCTGCCAGCTGATGTCTGCCCTGCAGCCCAAGAACCTGCAACCAACCCCAGAGTGACTACAAGGGCTTGCCAACTTGCTCCTTGTTCTATTAAAGGTCTCTGGGACATCAAAGACCTAGAAGTAGCTTCTTTGCAGCCTGCCACCCATTTCACAAAGACTTCAGAGTGGCTTTGCTTCAGCCCGCTGCCCGTTTCACAAAGACTTCAGAGCGGCTTTGTTGCAGCCAGCCGCCCATTTCACCAGGACTGTCCATGTTGCCAAGTAACAGAGACACGCTAGCACTTCCCCAGTGGGTGAGCAGTGCTCTGGCACAACCTTGCTTCCTGCCACATCGCGGCCCGCCTCGAGATCACCTCACCCTTAAACCACGGTGCTGCGGTGCATTCCTGGATGACAGAGGCATCAGCAACCTTAGAGCTTCCGCTGCGCTCTTTGCAGTAGAAAGGTAAACACTGTGTACTCCATACCTGAGCTGATCCCGAATGGCGCGACAAGTCTTTAATGCGCTCTTTGCAGAAGGACACACATACTCTTCTAAAATACCGCAAAGGCTTTAAAACGAGCCCAATACAAAGTGTGCTTATTCCTGATATATTTTTTTTTAAAGTGAATGCCCATTGGATTGTTGTTGTTTTTTTGTCTTAATCTACTCAGATAAATAATCTCTATTTTTCAATACACCTGTGTGGAGTCCTTTTTGTGGTGTTTTTCTTGTTATTGCTGTACGTGTGTTGCACAAATACTTTACACATTGCCTTCTAAGTTAAGCCTGCCTGCTCTGTGCCAACCTACCAGAGGGTGAGCACAAGTTAATTGAGGTAATGTATTTGACTTACCCTGACTAGGATTGTGGTCCCTTCTTGGCCTGGGTACATACCACTGCCAACTAGAGACCCAATTTCTTACAGAGAGTATCCCTGGAAAGAGCTTTGATTAAGAAAGACGGTAAGACATCATCTGCATGAGAAGTGGTTTTGATGAAATTGAGTATGTCAGTCTGGGGGAGATAGGGCTTGGAATGCTGATTATTGTAGTATTCTACTAGAAGGGGTGGGTGCAAGAGATGAAGCAGGCTTGGTGTTGTCAATGTGCTGTTGAATTTTCTGTATATGACTGAAGAAGACAATGGCATTACACTTTTCTGTGAAGTGAGGAATAGGTTGGTCTGGCACGGGGTTGATGCAGTGATTGATTGCCTTGAACAGTGTTCTGCTTCTGTTGATGACTACATTGATTGAAAGAACATTTGAAAAGAGAACTACCCCAAACAGGGTCCTGAAGTCTCTCTGCGGCAGATCCAGTCGGAACTGCAAAGATTGAGACCATAATTGCCAAGGCCTAGCTAGGCTGTGATTGCAAGTCGAGAGAATCAGCTTGTTAATGGATGCGGCTTGTGCATGGTTAGGTCACTAGAGCATCGGGTTGTATGTGGCCATATCATCACCCAGGTATTTGTAGCAGCATTACTATCATTGTAGCATCAAATGTATCTATTGCAATGGGTTGTGTGATGACAGTGACTGTGTGCTAACACCCACTAAGCCAGTAAACCACCTGACTTATAGTTTCATACCCAAACAACATATATAGGCATGGGGAGCACTCTATGAATCAAAATTTCAACCAAGCTTACTGATAACAGTTCTCAATTTGAAAAATATTAATTTTACGTATCTATTGGAAAATATAAATACAAACATCAGTCTTCTGTAAATTCCTAAAAGTTCCATATTCATAAGACATGAAAATTCTAGAAACACATCCATTACATTTATTAAACACCGATAACCCTGATAATCCTGTCACTAATTGATGACCTTGAAGCATGATCATCAATGTTTATAAAAGTTAAAATCCTTTACAGCCTCTAGACGCTATTGTGATAGCTGTGCGGGGGACAGAACTGATGATGCATCACTTTGTACACACAGATCTTTGGTGCAAACTCAGGTACAAGCTGCACTCAAACGGATAGACCTTTAGCTCTGACTGAGGCTAACACAGCAGTCAATACATTTCAATAAAGTGAGGCCCATTTGGTCCCACAAAAAAGACAGAGAGTTTTGATTTGCAAACCATGAAGGTTCATTAAAAGATTAGTAAACGGTACAATACAAATACAATTAGTTGTAAATCAGAAGTTCATACATAAATGCATTATTCATTAAAATTCAAAGCCATTGAAAACCAAAAATGCAAAGACAAACTATTATAAAGTTGTCATAAAATAAATCAAATTTCACTCAGTTTTCCTGTGAAGGGAAATGATCCCTATTCAGCTAAACTAGGGAGGGACAGGAAAGTTGGGGAGAAGTCAGACAGAAGGTGTCATAAAGTGTCAGCCTTTAAAGTCTCTAAAAGGCAGTATCTGTGAATCAAATAAAGATATGTCAAGCAAATCTGGTTGCTAGTCACCCAAGGGTATAAGGGGCAGATTTAGGAGCCCCTTGCACCTCCTTGCACCACATTAGTGTAATTTTGTTACGTATGTGGCCCAATGAGGCCAAAATCGTTGTGCCAAATTTAGAAAGTGGTGCAATGCATGCATTGCGCCACTTTGTAACCCTTTGTGACCCTTTGCGGTACATTATGCCTGCACCAGGAATATATGCAAAGGGGGTGTTTCCCATTAAGGGGGGCTGGAAATATGGGGCAAAGAAATCTGAGAGATTTCTTTGCATCATTTTTTTTGCACTTTTAATGCCTGCTCAGAGCAGGCATTAAAAGGAGGCACACCATTGTTTTCAATGAGCCTCATTGGGCTTTGCAGGATCCTGCAAAGCTCCGAACTAGCGTAAAAGATTTTGACGCTATTTCCCCTAACTACCGCAATGATGCACCGTATCTTAGATACAACATACATGGTGGCGTCAGAGGGGCGCAAGGAGAGTGGTGCTGCACTGGGTGCAGCGCCACTTTTCTTAAATCAGGCCCTAACTCCTCTGGCCAAGAGGAAAGGTATCCTTACATGGCAATAGTTTTAAACACAATTTGACAAACTTGTTACACCTCCACACGATTCCCATCAAGAAAATAATCAGATTAAAGTAAAAGTTTGATAAGGACACATTATTATTTCACAAGTGAAATACAATGAAGTCTCATGTGGAGCATTTTTCAACCACTGTTTCTGCAACATAGAATGATACTGCCACCCCAACGTTCTCTCCAGCTGCACTCTTTAGCAAATACCGCCAGGATTGTGTAGGACGAAACACTGACATGGGAAGCAACTGAAAGATACATTAGACAAAGCTGCTGTTTCAGCTCTTCTCCTAAAATGAAAAAGGAAGATACACGATAACGAAACATGGAGCAACTAACGTTGGCCAACTTAATATGCGGCCTATGTTAACTATGGTCAAGTAAAACGTTAAAACGTGCACAATAAATACATTTGGTTGTGGCAGGTTAGTTTTAATGCATGTGCAAAATATTTAGTTATAAAAACAAAAAAATTCTCCCACTGGTCGTTAATAAGGTGTCGGTCAACAAGGTGAGCCAGTGGTTTTCCAAAAGGTAGAGCTGATGTGGCGGAATTCATTCAGGCCCTTGACAAGGCACGCAAATGTGTGTAGGATACCTTTCAGGAGTGTGTCGTGGCTTCTGGGAGGGTGCAGTAAATTTGTTGCCCCCATCCAGACACTGGAGTACAAGGGCTTAGCTGTAGTGGCGGCTGCCACTGAACTGGGGTGGTGGGGCAGGACAGGGTGTGACGGGATGGGAAGGGGTTAAAAAAATAATTTAAAAAAACAAAAACACTTACCTTCAAGGGGAGACACGTTTGTCTCCCCTCCGTCCTCTTCCTCTACCCGGCTACACAGACTCCCAGCCAAACACAATGCTGTTTTCACCTGCATGACAGCAGCTTTGGGATTGGTCTGAGCGGCCTGCTTCACCGCTCAGACTAGGAATGGGAGCCTGGGCATGTTCTCCACTCGGCTGCGCAATACAGCCAGGTAGTGATAGAGCGTTCCTCCCTAATAATTTACCTGTGTTTGGACGCTCTTCGGGTCGATGAATCTTTTGGCTAAGTGAGACTCTCTTCACCCGAGATCAATCAATTTTAATCTAGTCAATAATCAATAACGAACATAAGCAATACCCTGATCAACATAACACTTAACAATTAATCCAGAATACATTTCGGCGAACCATGACCTTTCGGCCATGAATAACCACACCAGTTTATTCAAAGTTAATTAATTTATTTCCCTATATTAACAAAGCTAGCACAATATAGATGTGTCTCAACACCAATTGATATATGTAAATGAACATTAATAGCTGTCCATAACGGCGGAAAAGATGCAATCTATGCAGTATTTGAATAACAATGCATTCGATAATAGCAACGCAAACCACTAAAACTATAATCTGTAATGAGCTAATTGAATACATAAGTCAGCATAACAAGGTCTCAAATTACATCGTGCACCAATGATTCCTCATCTAACCTCGAATTAGCATCTGCATGTGGGACTTCATGCAAAAACAATTTAGTAACATTAATTTAGAAAACTCCTAGCTAAGGCTCTTATCAAAATCAGCAGTTGGTTACCTAAAAGAAACACAATGCAATTGTACAATTTCCTTTCATATTTACCAATTACAATCAGCATTCGAAGAAGTCTTCGTCTCACAGGTGCCGGTTTTGATCAGCATGGGACGGGGCAAAGGGGCAGGGGTGGACGGGGCATTCGCCTCTCAGCGGCAAAGGGACAAAACTATTACTTCATGCAAAGGGACGAATCAAAGTTAAAGTCTCTAGGGCGAGAATTTCTTAAAGTCTCTTTCTCTCGATTAGAGAAAGCATCAGAGTCTCTTTCAAAATGGCGTCGCAGCAAGGTGGGCCATAATAGCTGCAAAGTCCTGCAAATGGCGGGCAATGGCTGGTAATGGCTGCTTTCTTCTCGTGCACCTGGTTTAAATAGACAACAGTTCAAATCCAGTAGGGTCTTCCATTGGAGGGTTCATAGGTTGGCTTCAAATTGTCCAATCAAAAACAACAGTTCTCAAGCTTCTACCTAGGCATACATTATCCTTGGAGACGGGTACGTAAGTTGCAACATATTATACCAATTAACTCACTTTCAGAGCTTCCATTGTCCGCACCTGCAGATTGACCTTGGAGCAAAGAAGAAGATGCCAGGCTGGCACGAAACCTTATAGATAAGCATGTGAACGATCTCAGTGGAAAAGTACAGCTTCAAGCAGAAATACACGTTTATTAGCACATTGTAAAAACACGAGCATCTAAACCGTGAGACCAGGCAACTAGGCCGAAACCTCCACTAAAGTTATGCTAAGCTAAAACATTTCAAACAAGCAAATCATAGCACACGTTTACGATTATGTCAGATTCGTGCAATTCTAATACATCACGTTATATAAAGCACGCTTATAAATGTTGGCAAACTACTCTGAGGGCACATTTGTCCCCGTACAATCTTTATTATTTCGATTAAAGTCACACTTGATTATTGCGGCACTACGTTTAAGCGCTGATAAATGTAAAACCTTCATTTCTGCGTCATCAATCCCTCCTCTGATGACTACTTGTCATCACACAAAACTATTCCCACAAATTTTATTCCATTAAAATTCTGTCAGTTCTCTTTTCCTTTTAGTTCCCCTTGTTCTTTCTTTGTATTCTTCTGCCATTCTTTTCATCATTTTCTCTTCCTTCCTTCTTTTAATTCTTTCCATTATCATTATTATTCCCCTTTTTATTCCCCAAATCCCAAAGATGCAAATTATTACTATTAGTATTCCCTGTATTATTTTCAGTAATATTCCATTCCAAATGCCACCAAGCCAATTTCCCACTGAAGCAATTCCCTTTCCAACCTTCTCCCACACTCCTGGTTCTTTCAATTCCTTCAAGTCTGCACTCTCTTTTGTTAGATTAGCAAGCATTGTTTTAATCTTTACACTGTTGTCTGGAATATACGTACAACAGTGACGCGCACCAAGCATTTTGCAAACGCCGCCATCCTTTGCTAAAAGGATGTCTAAGGCAAGCCTGTTTTGAAGAGTCATAGCTCTTTCTGCTGCAAGTTCAGCATCCATCAGGATCATAGCACCTGAAAACTTTGTCAACATGTTATCCACTATAGTAGACAACTTTCTTATTTTGATGGAATTCAACACAACTCCCAATGAAGGAATCATGGCTCCAAATATATCTCCTACCACAGCAGCTGCGGTCTCTCTTTTCTGGATACGATGAGATCCAGACGTCTTTGGAATCATCGATAAGTCATCCAGTTGATAAACCTTTGGGAACACTATACCCAAATAACATCTCCCCCACCACCCTTTTGGAAGACGATAATAGGCATTATACCCACAAATGTAATATACACCTGGTATGACAGGGTCAAGTCCGTTCATCATGAATGTCCATTTGGCTTTAAAGATAAACGTATGTTTACACTCACTCGCTCCCACAAAAATGTTGTCATAATAAGATTCACCACGATATATACAAAATTTCCCTACATGCCAAGCATCTAAAGCTATTCTCCCTTGTGTTTTTATTGCGGCAAAATCATAATGATCTACTGAAGTCCTCTTACTTAGCTCTTTTTCTAATTTCGCATTCATTTGTGCCCTTCTATCATCTGTGCGATCTAAAAAGCTTATTTCTACTGCAGAGAGCGAGCAGGTAAGGTTTTCCCTATGTGCGTGAGCCGTTTCAAAAGGTTGCATTGGCTCGAAAAATTCCCTCATTATTTTAGCATCCCAATCTTTAGCAATCTGACTTAGCTGCGCTATTATAGGAACATATGCAAAGGTAACATCATAATTTGAATAAAAATACTGTATGTTAGTTTGACCATAAAATCTAGAAGTTACTATACTACATGTAATCCCGTATGTAAGAGGCATGTGGTGATAAGTCACCCCTTCCTTTACCGATGTCGGTATCTGTGTACACACATAACAATCTTTCGCATCCATAGTCTCAACATATTCTGTTAGCAAGCGATAGAAAACATTATACGAAAGCTCCTTCTTATCATGCAAGTGTCTCTCATCTAATTCTAGTCTTTTCAATGCGGTTAGTTCAGTGACAGTAACGGGTGCAAAAGTAGAAGCATCAATTGTCTCATTCTCACCCTTTCCACGTGTAGCAAGCACTATTGCCATTATTATTAGTACACATGCAGTTATCAAGCCTATACACGCATATTTACAATATTTCACTCTACTGTTTTGTGTAGCCATGATCTGTATAGAATCAGAGAGCTGGAAGCACCTATAAAGAAAACTATTTAGCAATTTGTTGCAAAGCTGAACGAGCGCAATGTTCACACAGTTTTCTTCAGTAGCCCAGTCACTTATCGGTTAGCAGCATTTGTCTCAATTCGGCAATAACTCAGTCTTTTTTTTTTTTTTTTTTTTTCAGTTCAGCAAATGTCTCATCCTGTTTAGCAATGTCTCAGCTGGTTGTATCACGTTAGATTGTAGCAAGCAATGTCATTTTTCACCCTTTCAATCAACAGTGTCCATAAAACTTTTCTTTTCTATTGGTATCTCTTCTTCTTCGTTCTCGAGGCTAAGAGATACAAATTCGTCAGTCCAGTCGTCATTGATTGCATATGCCCATTCTGGACCGGAATATCTCCTGTTTGGTATTCTTTTCCTTTTCAATTTTGCCTCTCTCTTTGATTCTGCCTCACTGGTACTTTCCTCTTTGGCAAAGTCGTTTTCTTCACTTGGTGTTGGTACCACGACAGACACTTCCTTTCTTTTCTCTTTCACTCTTGGCCTTTCTCTGTCGTTCAAATTTTCTCTAGTTCTTGGTTTTACTGGTGATATACTTAGTCTCCTCTTTGCATTGTGTCCACTTGATGGACCTGCGATCTCTTCTGAGGAACTTTGAACAGTTTCGTTCTGTTTTGCCTTGTCCCCTCCTTCTGGGGAATCAATCACGTTCTCTTTTTCTTTTTCTGTATCGTCTGCTTCTGGGAAAGCCCTCCTCTGATCAGGCTCTCCTGCTTCTTCACCTCTTTCGAGCTCTTCGCCACCGTTACTTTCGTCAGGCTCTTTATCACTTTCAGCTGCTTCAGGTTCTTTGTCACCTTCAGCTGCTTCAGGCTCTTTGCTACCCTCAGCTGCTTCAGGCTCTTTGTCACCTTCAGCTGCTTCGTCGCTGTCTGAGGTTTCTCCTTGGCCTTCCCCAAGCGAATCTGTTGTTTCGTCCTCAGAGAATATCTCTCTCTCTCCTGTTTCTGCCTGTTCGCTTCTAGTTCTCTTTTGCTCTGTCTCAGCGCTCTGCACTGTTTTATCAGTTACTGGCAGTTTCAGCGCTTCAACTTCCTCATCTGTGGGACACAACACTTTCTTTGTGTGACTGGCGTGAATCCAGTTGGGAACTCCCGCACACTTCACAGCGGTAGTTGTCGTCAGGATCACTTGGAAAGGGCCTTTCCAACGGGGTTCCAGACATGACTTCCTCACGTGCTTCTTTATCACGACCCAGTCACCTGCTTTCAGTGTGTGTCCTGGACCTTGGATCGGTGGCAAGGTGGTTGCTTCCACCTGGTGAGAGAAAGAGCGAACCACGTCAGCCAGACCTTTGCAGTAGTCTAACACCATATCATCTGTAATATTCAAAAGCGCGTTTGCGGGAACTGCAGGAAGTCTCATGGCCCTGCCCATGAGAATTTCGTGCGGGGACAATCCAGTCTTTCTGTCAGGGGTGTTTCTCATTGACATTAACACCAAAGGCAATGCGTCAGGCCATTTCAAATTTGTCGATGCACATATTTTCGCCATTCTTGATTTCAGTGTACCATTCATCTGCTCCACCAGTCCTGAGGCTTCAGGGCGATAGCTACAATGCAGTTTTTGCTCAATGTTCAGCGCTGCGCAAAGTAACTTTATCACCTCGTTATTGAAGTGACTTCCTCTATCTGATTCTAAAGAGATCGGGAATCCGAAACGTGGTATTAACTCCCTCAACAATAGTTTTGCAACTGTAAGGCTGTCATTCCTACGTGTGGGGTATGCTTCAATCCAGTGACTAAAAATGCACACAATCACCAACACATACTTCAGACCTCCATGCACAGGCATCTCAATAAAGTCCATCTGCATTCTGCTGAAAGGGCCACTTGCCCTGCCAATGTGGCTCATTTTCACAACCGTTCCCTTCCCTGGGTTCATCTGCTGGCAAATGACACATCGATGGCAAACTGCTTCTGCAGCTTGACGGAATCTGGGGTTAAACCAATCAGTTTTGAACAATCTTATCATGGCATCTCTCCCTAGGTGAGCCTGCCCATGATAGAACCGCGCTAGCTGCGATAAGAGACTATTTGGCAAAACAAAATTTCCCTCATTTGAAACCCATAACTCATCTGGTCTCTTTGTACATTGTGACTTAATCCAGGAATCTCTTTCATCCTCCCTGACGCTATTCTGTAATGCTTTTAGTTCATCCATTGTATCTACGACCTTCAAGGCAAATGCTTCAGCTGGTTCGAGTTCTGGTTCACTTATCGAATTCCATTCATCCCTGAGTAATATACAGTTCAAGGCACAAAATCTTGCGACTTGATCCGCATATGCATTCCCCAGAGAAACATAGTCCTGTCCTTTTGTATGAGCACTACACTTTACCACTGCAACTTCGGCTGGCATCTGAATGGCGTGTAACAATTCCCTTATTCTCTCCCCGTTTTTCACTGGGGATCCTGAAGAGGTCAGAAAACCTCTCTGTGACCATAGTTACCCAAAATCATGCACAATTCCAAACCCGTACTGACTGTCAGTGTAAATTGTAACTTTCATCAATGTAGACAGTTGGCATGCTCTTGTAAGTGCTACAAGCTCTGCTACTTGTGCGGAATAGACTCGTGGAAGCCAGGATGCTTCCAAGACACCTGTTACAGTACATACAGCATATCCTGCTTTCAGTATTCCCAATGCATCTCTTAAACATGATCCATCAACAAAAACAATTTGGTCATTTTCATCAAGCTTAGTATCCTTAATGTCAGGTCGAGGTTTTGTGCAAAATTCAGTCACCTGAAGGCAGTCATGCTCGACGTCTTCAGCGTTCTCAATTTCAGCATTCTCACCAGGAAGCAAGGTTGCTGGATTCAACGTAGTGCACCTTTTCAGCTGCACATTCGGTGAGCCCAGAATTATTGTTTCATACCTTGTGAGTCTTGCTCCAGTCATGTGTTGCATTCGGGAGCGGGTCAAAAGTATTTCAACTGAGTGAGGGACCATGACTGTTACTGGGTGTCCCATCACTATTCCTTCACTCTGAGTGAGGCTGATACCAACTGCTGCTATGGCGCGCAAACACCCTGGCAGTGCTGCTGCGACCGGATCCAAAGTAGCTGAAAAATACGCTACTGGTCTGTTTATGCCACCATGGGCTTGAGTCAAGACAGACAAAGAACATGCATCACGTTCATGACAAAACAATGTGAAAGGCTTTGTGTAATCAGGCATACCTAAAGCTGGAGCCCTGCACATGCATTCTTTCAATTCAATGAAAGCATCCATCTCATCTCCTTTCAGCTCAATTTGATCCAAGGCATCCTTCTGGGTCAGTTTCAGTAGAGGCTTCGCTAGAGTTGAAAAGTTGGGGATCCACTGGCGACAGTAGCTCACCATCCCCAAAAACTTCCTCACCTCCCTCCTCGTCTTTGGTGGACTCATTTGAAGTACACTTGTTATTCTTTCCTTCATTATTCTCCGTGACCCTTTCTCTATTTGATGACCCAAGTATTTTACTTTCTTCTGACAGAACTGCAACTTTGAAGGAGACACCTTGTGTCCATTCCTTCCCAAATGGTTCAGTAGGGCAATGGTGTCGGCTGTGCAGCCACTTTCTGTCTTAGATGCAATCAATAAGTCATCGATGTACTGTACTAGGGTTGACTCGAATGGCAATTCTAACGCTTCCAAGTCTTTCTTTAGAATCTGATTGAAAATTGACGGTGACTCAGAAAACCCTTGAGGAATTCGTCACCAACTGTAGACTCTGTCTAAGAATTTGAAACAAAAGAGAAATTGACTGTCCTCATGAAGAGGCACCGAAAAGAATGCTTGTGACAAGTCAATGACTGAGAAGCACTCGGCATCACAAGGGACTTGAAACATTATCACAGCTGGATTGGGTACGACAGGGCAGCATTTGATTATGATGTCATTTATTTTCCTCAAGTCCTGCACTATTCGGACCTTCCCACTCGGCTTTATTAGTCCCATGATTGGTGAATTACATGGACTGCTTAATACTTCTTTCAGTACTCCCTGTTTTACAAACTCGTCAATGAGTTGGGCGACTTTCATGAGGGTGTCTTGTGCCATGTGGTATTGTGGGGTCTGGGGAAAGATTACATTGGGTTTTACAGTCACTTTCACTGGTTCCACTCCTTTCATCAATCCCACCTCTTTCCCTGTCATATCCCACACTTCCTTTCCGACTGTTTCTCGTAATTCAGTTGGAATATCTTCTTCAGTTATCATCGGAAAAAGGTTAATCAGAGGATATTTTTCATCAACAGTTTCCATCTCATCCCCTTCTTCACTGTCCTCTTCTTCCCCATCACTGCTCGTCTGAATTCTAATTCCATCGTTCGAACACATAATCGAACATCCCAATTTGCACAATAGGTCTCTCCCTAACAGTGCTATCGGGCTTGAGTCACATACCACAAATTTATGTAACCCTTGATAGTTACCAATGCTGACTGGTACTGGATCTGTGATTGGGTTCGTCAGGTGCCTGTTTGCTACTCCCACCACTTGGACTGTTCTCCCTGAGAGTGGCAAATTTGGTACTTCAATACTCCTAACAGTTGAACGTGTGGCTCCTGTGTCAACCAAGAATGAAACGCTATGAACCATAACTCTTCCCTCCACATATGGACCCTTTTGATCAACTTCCAAGGATGCTGCAAGCACACAGTTTCCCTCCTCATCTGAACTTTCACTCTCCCATACATTGTTTATTCCATTCTCACTGTGTAATGGGAACTGTTGTACGGTGCCATTTGTACTCATTACCTGACCCGAGACCTGTGGAGGAACCATCACTTGCTGCTGACTCACTGGTGCCAAAGGTATTTGCATTTGCTGATTAGGTACCATGGGAAACTGCTGTTGCATTGGCTGCATTTGCGTCATCTGCATACGGGGCATCTGCATCTGCTGCGGCTGCATGGGCTGTAATCCCTGCAGCTGATTTATGGTCTGAAAATTTGGGTTTGGACCTCTCATTTTCGGTCCCCTCATTGTCTGGAATGCATTGACATCATTGTTTTGCTGACCAACACATGCACCTTCCTGCACCACCATCGGGCACTCGCGTTTCCAATGACCGACGATTCCGCACACGTGACACGGCATCACCCTTTTCATTGCCTGCACACCATTCGGAATTACAACAGTGTTCAAATCCGGACCATTACTCCCAAAACCTCCTCTGCCTCTGCCTCTGCCTCTCGCCTGTGGCTGAAACACCATATTTCCCTGCGGCTGCGGCTGCGGTATCTGCTGTTGGAACCCTTGCAACCCTTGCAGACCTGTCTGAGCTGCTTTAAGTTGCATCATCATCACTTTCTCCTTCAACCTTTTCTGTTTCACTTCAATTTCGTTGCTACAGTATTTCGCGTAATTCAACACCTCATCAATAGGTTTCGACTGCCAACAAATCAAATGCGTCTTTATCATCTGACTTATCTCTGGTCTCAGCCCTTCCACAAATCTAAACACAAAATGAAGCATGTCCTTCGCCTCTATTGTTTCCGTGCCACTGTAGTTCTTGAACGCCTTCAACAACCTCTCATAGTAACTATGAATCGACTCTTTAGCCTCTTGGGCAGTTCGATCGATCTTCTGCCAATCCACATTTTTCAAAGCAACTTTCGTCTTCAAATGCTCAATCACCTTATAGTACAAGCTCATCACCATAGGTGATGGTGCACCTGTATCCCTGTCTCTCTCTGGTTCACTTGTCGGCCAACCTACAGCCCTTTTACAGTCTTCCCACAAATCTGCCGGAACCACAATCTCAAAGAGGGTGTTCAGGTCTTCCCAAAGACATTTTGCAAGCTTCACAAACCTATCAGTCTGTTGATACCATTCTATTGGTTTCTCTCTCAGTTTGGGAAAATCATCCGTAAAAGACTGAATGTCGCTTCTGTGCCATGGTACATGTATTAATTTTCCCCCTGCTGTCTCCCTCATTGGTAACATGGTTATTGCATCACTACTCTGTGGTCTTTTCTCGTTGTGCTCTGTGACACTGTCTTTCCTCTTTTCCTTTCTCTTTACCCATCTGCTTTCCCATTTGTCTAAGCACCTCCACACTTGCGCACTCTGCAGCAATTCTCTAAGGTGTGTCTTCATGCCTGCTGACCTCATGTGTTCAAAGTCTGTGGTCCCGAAATCCAATCTATAGCTCCTGCTCAAGTGTTTAGTCTTGTCTATCTCAACCCCGTTTTTGTCAGCTATTTCTTGCAACCTTCTATGTACCTTGTTCACTTCTCTCGTAATCCTGGGACATAGATACCTCAGCTCTTCTTCCGAGTAGGACTCTAACCTATTCACGCCCATAGTCCCTTCCACCAATTCTTCTGCTTCCATGTTCAACCTGACCCTATTCAGATAGTCTTCTCCCTTCCCACTGTCTGAGCTTTGTGTGGAATTCAGACTGTTGAACCACTGTGTCAACTGTTGCGCATTCAACCCCATCAGTGTAGCATTCACATCGACTGCCATTGATGGTTGCGGCAACTTTTCAGTGTTCGATGATAGCGGTATCATCAGTGGGGGACTCGACCTCACCACTGTTGACTGAGCACATATGGGACTGAACTCCATCAAGGACCCAGATCCAGTTGGCAGAGCCGCTATCGGAGTTGTCTCTGGAGTGTTTTGTATGCACCTCCTTTCCATCCCACTCTGCACCATTGATCCTTGACCGCTCATACCTGAGTTAGGCTGAATGTACAAAGGTACCGGTGGACCTACAGTGATGGGTAGGGATATCGCATCTGCGTTCTGTCCATTCCCCATGTTCTGAGGCATGTTCATTCCCACACTATGGGTCATCATTGCCGGCATGCCCGCCTGACTCCCCGTCATCTGAGCATGTGCGTTTCCCCCCTGCATCTGCTTTTGAGGCATCAAAAACTGGGTTGATTCAGCTTGTGCCAATGTTGGGTTGCGACCATTCTGTACTCCCATTACGGTTGGATCTAGGGTCATTCCCGTACTGTTGTCACTGCTGTAGTACCTTGGGACCTGCGGCTGATAATTTTCTGCTGTTTTCAATATAGGCACATCTGGATATATTCTCCTAACCTGCGGTATCTGCGGGGTGAACAGTAAACTCGGGTCCTTAGATCCCGACGGCGTTCCTGAACTCGGGGTTTCATTATTCTGTACCGGTGCCTGAGGGGCAGAACTGGTACTTGGACCTCGTCCACTCTCTGCATAAGGTGGTGGACGATCGTTCAGCAATTGCATTATTAACTCCTCATCCTCTAACTCCTCTTCTCTCCTTAACTTTTCCACGTCCTCTCTATCTTTGGAACACCTCCTGTTTGTCTTACAGGTAACTTTCTTGCCTGTCGCCTCTTCTTCCTTAGTAATTGCGGGAAACAATTTTATCCCCTGCAACGCATCTGACCTCCACACCTTCTGTGCATTATCCCACCTAGCGTCCGCTAGTGTCTTTTCTACCTTCCTTATCCTGGTCTCAAACTTATTTTGCTGTTGCTGTCTAGCCATTAGTTCCCAAATTGCTAGAGCCTCAAACTGTGCTGGCCTTGGAGGTACCTTCATGTCGTACATCGCGAATCTCAAATTCTCTAGGATCCATATATTGAATGTCCCATGGATCGGGAACGCTACGCTCCCATGTTTCTCTGTCAGCTTGTGCCATTGCTTTAGCCAAAGGCACGGAGCTACCCCCTTTTCCTCCATTACAATGTAAGCTGGTGTACCTTCGGGTGGCGTCTCCTCTCCTACGCTCGCTTTAATGTAAGACTCCCCCTTCATCGCACTCTTTAATGCTTTAAAAAATTTCATTTTCTCGTCTTTTATTTCACAAAGTTTGTAATCAATAAGTGACTTTAATTCCCGGAATACCCTTCGCTTGCCTTTCCCCTTCCAATCGAGCCCCACGGACTGCGTCCAATCCGTGCGCGACCCTTCTTTGCAACCAACCTATCCCAGCGCGGCTCCTAGTGACGTCACACTCACACACACTGCGGCTGACAAAGCCTCGCGGCTTGTCCTCCTTCACTCCGCTCCTCTCGTAACAACTTCTGGCATGTATCGCGAGCTACCAAAAAAATAATAATAAAACAGATCTGTCGGTTTACTACAGGAAGGGTAACACAATCGCTTCAGGACCTTAGGGATTTTTCACTAGCCTCGGCAGTTATTCCATCTTTCTCGGTCCCCACTTTCGCAAGCAAATCTGACCCGCAGACTCTGCTCTCAACTTGTCAATGATCTATTCTAGTGCACTTAGAATTTGTCAAAGCCCGAAGTCGAAGTTTTCTTTCACTCCCTTAACACACTTACCGACTCGTTGACCACGACCGGTCAACCTACTAAACCGACCAGACCACAACATAAAACAAGTGTCTCATACACTTTTCAACATACTCCGGAGTCTCTTGACCTCGCAGGGCCCGTCTCAACAACAACAACCACGTGGACCTTTTTCTGCACAAAGCGCCACATGCACATGAAGTTCGACGACTTCCCTACTCTCACACTCGGAGTCGCACCTCCGCTATTTTCTATGAAGTTCGACGACTTCCCTACTCCTACACTCGGAGTCGCACCTCCGCTATTCTCTAAAATCCTCGCAACCTTTTCAAACAATCTGCGGCAATAAGCTGTGCAAGCGCAAAATCCTAACTTCTCTCATACCATCACTAGTACCGCCAACGCCGATCTCACACCTCCATTCTCTCCATTCGCAAGCTCCGAGATCCCGGGAAAGTCGCGGGGGACTTAGCCCATCATCATTTTCTCAATCTGTTTTACCCAAGAAAAATCCAATTCAACACCATATACCTTTCGAGTGGGGTCTCAAAAGTCTAAACCGTCCTCTGCTACCATCTACTGATAGAGCGTTCCTCCCTAATAATTTACCTGTGTTTGGACGCTCTTCGGGTCGATGAATCTTTTGGCTAAGTGAGACTCTCTTCACCCGAGATCAATCAATTTTAATCTAGTCAATAATCAATAACGAACATAAGCAATACCCTGATCAACATAACACTTAACAATTAATCCAGAATACATTTCGGCGAACCATGACCTTTCGGCCATGAATAACCACACCAGTTTATTCAAAGTTAATGAATTTATTTCCCTATATTAACAAAGCTAGCACAATATAGATGTGTCTCAACACCAATTGATATATGTAAATGAACATTAATAGCTGTCCATAACGGCGGAAAAGATGCAATCTATGCAGTATTTGAATAACAATGCATTCGATAATAGCAACGCAAACCACTAAAACTATAATCTGTAATGAGCTAATTGAATACATTAGTCAGCATAACAAGGTCTCAAATTACATCGTGCACCAATGATTCCTCATCTAACCTCGAATTAGCATCTGCATGTGGGACTTCATGCAAAAACAATTTAGTAACATTAATTTAGAAAACTCCTAGCTAGGGCTCTTATCAAAATCAGCAGTTGGTTACCTAAAAGAAACACAATGCAATTGTACAATTTCCTTTCATATTTACCAATTACAATCAGCATTCAAGGAAGTCTTCGTCTCACAGGTACCGGTTTTGATCAGCATGGGACGGGGCAAAGGGGCAGGGGTGGACGGGGCATTCGCCTCTCAGCGGCAAAGGGACAAAACTATTACTTCATGCAAAGGGACGAATCAAAGTTAAAGTCTCTAGGGCGAGAATTTCTTAAAGTCTCTTTCTCTCGATTAGAGAAAGCATCAGAGTCTCTTTCAAAATGGCGTCGCAGCAAGGTGGGCCATAATAGCTGCAAAGTCCTGCAAATGGCGGGCAATGGCTGGTAATGGCTGCTTTCTTCTCGTGCACCTGGTTTAAATAGACAACAGTTCAAATCCAGTAGGGTCTTCCATTGGAGGGTTCATAGGTTGGCTTCAAATTGTCCAATCAAAAACAACAGTTCTCAAGCTTCTACCTAGGCATACATTATCCTTGGAGACGGGTACATAAGTTGCAACATATTATACCAATTAACTCACTTTCAGAGCTTCCATTGTCCGCACCTGCAGATTGACCTTGGAGCAAAGAAGAAGATGCCAGGCTGGCACGAAACCTTATAGATAAGCATGTGAACGATCTCAGTGGAAAAGTACAGCTTCAAGCAGAAATACACGTTTATTAGCACATTGGAAAAACACGAGCATCTAAACCGTGAGACCAGGCAACTAGGCCGAAACCTCCACTAAAGTTATGCTAAGCTAAAACATTTCAAACAAGCAAATCATAGCACACGTTTACGATTATGTCAGATTTGTGCAATTCTAATACATCACGTTATATAAAGCACGCTTATAAATGTTGGCAAACTACTCTGAGGGCACATTTGTCCCCGTACAATCTTTATTATTTCGATTAAAGTCACACTTGATTATTGCGGCACTACGTTTAAGCGCTAATAAATGTAAAACCTTCATTTCTGCGTCATCAGTAGTGAACATGCGCACTTATACTCCTCCGGCTCCCTCCCTCCAGCCCAGTCCCACCCCTTACTACAAGGAAAAATAAAATGATAATAACGTACTGTACATTAATATCATTTAATTTTTCCTTTTTGGAAAATCCAGCGGGGCGATGCTTCTCTGCCTTAGTGGAGGAGCCGCCCCTGCTTGGTTAGCAATTCCAAAAATCTTTTGGGGACTGCCACCTAGATAATGAGTGTGATATCATGAAAACGCAATAGAGGGATGGCATAGTTCTGGGTTGCTCACTGTGCTCTGTTTTCTCCATCTAAACAAGCGTATTGCCCCAAATATGCATTGTCAGCACGACTAGACAAACCTATTAAAAATCAAGCAAGTACAAATTAGTGGTTATTATTAAAGTATGAACATATTGCAAAGGTTAATTAATCATTTCTTGTTTTATATGTATCTTCATTCCCAGTCATGGGCGCAGATTATAAAAGCTTCAGAAAGGGTAAACGTGGCAGGTCAGCTCAGTGTAGGTGACCTCGCTCCAGAACATGTTTCTACTGATCTCAGACGATGGGATACCTTGAATTGGCGGGCCATGGCGGTCACGATGTCACAAACTTAACTTTTACTTCATTATCAAATTGGAAGAGCTGCTCGGTGATTGGGCTGGTTCATTCTTACTGTGACCTCAATTTCATCGGCAGGTGGCAGTTCTCCAAGCCTGGGTCGGGAATGGATAGCATTTTTCGACGGCGTATGTTCCCTGCTACCTACTGCTGGCGAGTCCATCATTCTCCTCAGGTGTCAGGGAAAGTGCCTGTCCTTTGTTGAACATTTGCTGCTCACACTTTGATGCATCGGAACACTAAATTGGTGTTCTGAAAGCTGCTACAAAGTATGATGGTAATGGCAGCTCAGCAATGTTCTTTTTCAGTCTGAAAATGGAGCAGTCTGTGTTCCCTAAATTGTTAGAAAGAGTACAGTTCCTCTGCTCAATTTCTCCATTTTGTGACAAGCTGCAAAATGAAAGCTGTTATGTCTTGCTGCATTTTCTTTCTGCGCGGAATCCTGATTATTAGACCTCTGTCAATTCCTATGTGCAGTTATGTTAACTATCACGCTAAAGGGTCAAAAGCTCTATTCTGAGGACAGAAAGCAGTACAATTGCATAAAAATGTGTTGATCTATATTTTAAAACATGTGTGCCACTATTAATATAGAGTTTTTCGTCTTTAAAGCCACACTCGGGTATAAATGTCCTTCCATAAGTAGTATAAATAAGGCTGTGCCAATTTACACCCAAACCCTACAAGAAAATTGGGTGAAAATAATAGCTGTTTTTTTATCAGGAAGATCATCTCACAAACTCTGATTTACCAGACAATTCCTTTGGTAAAAATAGGTTTTACAGGTATTTTCCTGCATTGCCTAGTTTGAGTATTTTACCAGCATTTTTGCAGACAATACCAACTCTGTAAAGTTACCAACATTTCACACAAACTTTCTGAAGTGATTTTAACCCCTTCGCTGCCAGGCCTTTTCCCCTTCTGTGCCAAGCCTTTTTTTGGCTATTTGGGGCAGTTCGCGCTTAAGCCCTCATAACTTTTTGCTCACATAAGCTACCCACGCCAAATTTGCTTCCTTTTTTTCCAACATCCTAGGGATTCTAGAGGTACCCAGACTTTGTGGGTTCCCCTGAAGGAGACCAAGAAATTAGCCAAAATATAGTGAAAATTTAGTTTTTTTCATAAAAATGGGAAAGAAGGGCTGCAGAAGGCGGCTCGTGTTTTTTTGCCTGAAAACGGCATCAACAAAGGGTTTGCGGTGGCAAGATCACCATCTTCCCAGCTTTCAGGAACAAGCAGACTTGAATTAGAAATCCCAATTTTTCAATACAATTTGACATTTTACTGGGACATACCCCATTTTTACTATTTTTTGTGCTTTCAGCCTCCTTCCAGTTAGTGACCGAAATGGGTGAGAAACCAATGCTGCTAAACATTTCTGAAAAGTAGACAAAAATCTGGATTCAGCAAGGGGTCATTTGTGTAGATCCTACAAGTGTTTCTTACAGAAAATAACACCTGAAATAAAAAAATATTGAAATTGAGGTGAAAAAAACAGCCATTTCTCTCCACGTTTTACTCTGTAACTTTTTCCTGCAATGTCAGATTTTTGAAAGCAATATACCGTTACGTCCGCTGGACTCTTTTGGTTGCGGGGATATATAGGGCTTGTAGGTTCATCAAGAACCCTAGGTACCCAGAGCCAATAAATGAGCTGCACCTTGCAATGTGTTTTTATTCCATACCGGGTATACAGCAATTCATTTGCTGAAATATAAAAAGTGAAAAATAGGTATCAAGAAAACCTTTGTATTTCCAAAATGGCCACAAGATAAGGTGTTGAGAAGCAGTGGTTATTTGCACATCTCTGAATTCCGGGGTGCCCATACTAGCATGTGAATTACAGGGCATTTCTCAAATAGACGTCTTTTTTATACACTGTCTTACATTTGGAAGGAAAAAATGTAGAGATAGACAAGGGGCAATAACACTTGTTTTGCTATTCTGTGTTCCCCCACGTCTCCCGATAAAAATGGTACCTCACTTGCATGGATAGGCCTAGCACTTGCGACAGGAAATGCCCCAAAACACAACATGGACACATCACATTTTCACAAGGAAAACAGCTGTTTTTTGCAAAGTGCCTAACTGTGGATTTTGGCCTCTAGCTCAGCCGGCACCTAGGAAAACCTAGCAAACCTGTGCAGTTTTGAAAACTAGAGACCTAGGGGAATCCAAGATGGGGTGACTTGTGGGGCTTCGACCAGGTTATGTTACCCAGAATCCTTTGCAAACCTCAAAATTTGGCCAAAAAACACTTTTTCCTCTCATTCCGGTAACAGAAAGTTCTGGAATCTGAGAGGAGCCGCAAATTTCCTTCC
Organism: Pleurodeles waltl; assembly: GCF_031143425.1. Classification (NCBI taxonomy): domain Eukaryota; kingdom Metazoa; phylum Chordata; class Amphibia; order Caudata; family Salamandridae; genus Pleurodeles; species Pleurodeles waltl. Next base: position 1,387,736,065 of record NC_090447.1, on the reverse strand, counting down.
ACCCAGCGTTTCCCAAAGTCTCCCGATAAAAATGGTACCTCACTTGTGTGGGTAGGCCTAGCGCCCACGAAAGGAAATGGCCCAAAACACAACGTGGACACATCACATTTTTTCACAGATAACAGAGGTGTTTTTTTTACAAAGTGCCTACCTGTGGATTGTGGCCTCTAGCTCAGCAGGCACCTGGGGAAACCTAGCAAACCAGAGCATTTTTAAAAACTAGACACCTAGGGGAATCCAAGATGGGGTGACTTGTGGGGCTCTGACCAGGTTCTGATACCCAGAATCCTTTGCAAACCTCAAAATTTGGCCCAAAAAACACTTTTTCTTCTCATTTCGGTGACAGAAAGTTCTGGAATACGAGAGGAGCCACAAATTTCCTTCCTCCCAACGTTCCCCCAAGTCTCCTGAAAAAAATGGTACCTCACTTTTGTGGGTGGGCCTACTGCCCGCGAAAGGAAATGCCCCAAAACACTATCTGGACACATCAAAATTATCAAATACAAAACTACCTGTTTTTGCAGGGGGGCACCTGCGTTTTTGGTCCTGGGCTCAGTAGCCTTCTAGGGAAACCTACCAAACCCAGACATTTCTTAAAACTAGACACCCGAGGGAGTCCAGTGAGGTGTGACTTGCGTGGATCCCCCAATGTTTTCTTACCCAGAATCCTCAGCAAACCTCAAATTTAGCTAAAAAATAAAAAATTTCCCACATTTCTGTGTGGGATCACCGCACTGGGACACATTTCATACCACCTAATGTTCCCCTCAGTCTCCCGGTAAAAATGATTCCTCATTTGAGTAGGTGGGACAAGTGCTTGTGAAAGGGAAGAGCCAAAAACATGTCTATATTGAGGGGGAACAAAAGGGATCCAAAAGAGCAGTTTGCAAAAAAAAATATTTTTTAGGCTGACAAGTGCAGTCAGAATTTTTATCGGTATATATGAGACAATGCTGAGTGGTAGGAATTTTGTGGATTCCGGAAGGTTCCATCACAAAAACGTGGGAAAAATGTGTGATTTCCAGCAAAGTTGGAGGTTTGCAGGGGATTGTGGGTACAAAAATGGTGCAGGGTGCATGTGAAACACACCACCCTGGAATCACCCAGATGTTTAGTTTTCAGATTTGTCTAGGTCTTGTGGATTTTTCTACATGGCAGCGTCCCAAAGTCCATAAAGTGCAGCCCTCACCATTCCAAGTGGGACGATTTTGAGAGTAAGCCAAGCTCTCATGGTCCAAATGTAAAACAAAAACCCAAAATAATCAAATGTCTTCTTGCTTGCTGTTGGATAAGATGTTTTAGAGTGCGGGGGAGAGCTGAAAGACTGTTACCCCCTTTAGTTGAGGTGGGGGTGTAACCAGGCCCATACTGATTGGTAGCCACCACCCCAATATTGTTTGCTTTTTTAAAATTCCATGGCATCTAGTAGACTTTCTGCCCCCCCCCCCGGGGTGTGGATCAGGGGTAATTGCCCCATCTGCCCACTGGTGGGCAGAACAACTTTGGCCCCATTTATTTGGGGTGGGGGTATGGCCATACCCCCACCCTCTTATGTTTGAAAAAAAACCTTCCCTGGCCTCTGGTGGGCTTTCTGCCCCTCCTTGGGGGCAGATGGGCCTTCCAAAAATAGGCCCATCTGCCCCCAATGGGGGGCAGATATGGCCACCAGTAATGTGCCCCCATGTGGAGCCACCCTTACCAAAGGGGCTGTCCCCTAAAGAAAACACACGCATACACACACACACCAATCCCTGGTGCCTAAGTGGTTTCTGCCCCCTTGGGGGCAGATTGGCCTAACAAAAATTTCCCGATCTGACCCCAAGGGGGGAAGAAATGGTCTAAATACAATTTGCCCCCCAGGGGAGCGACCCTTGACTAAGGGGTCGCTCCCCACCTCTAAAAAAAAAATAAAAAAGAAAAAAACATTTTTTTTTATCCCTGGCTCCTAGAGGCTTCTGCCCCCCTGGGGGCAGATCGGCCCTCGGGGGGCAGAAATGGCCTAAAATATATTTGCCACCCTGCCCCTGCACTCCCCCACCCCCCGGGGAGCGACCCTTTCCTACGGGGACGCTCCTCTTGCGTGACATTGGCGCAAAAAAAAATATCCCCGGTGCCTAGAGGTTTCTGCCCCCCTTGGGGGCAGATTGACCTAAAATCGGCCGATAATGGTCTAAATACAATATGCCCCCAAGGGGAGTGACCCTTGCCTAATGGGTCGCTCCCCAGCTCTAAAAAAACAAACAAACAACAAAAAAAACACACAAACCTTTTTAGCCCTGGCGCCTAGAGGTTTCTGCCCCCCTGGGGGCAGATCGGCCTAATAACAATAGGCCGATCTGCCCCAAGGGGGGGCAGAAATGGCATAAAATAAATTTGCCCCCCGCTCCCCCTGGGGAGCGACCCTTGCCTACGGGGTCGCTCCCCTTGCGTGACATTGGCGCAAAAAAAAAAGATCCCCAGTGCCTACTGGTTTCTGCCCCCCTTTGGGGCAGATTGGCCTCATAAAAATAGGCCAATCTGCCCCCAAGGGCCTATTTTTATGGGCTAGCGCTCCCTCTGGGCTCTGTGCCCAGGATGTAATGGTTACGTCCTGGGCACACGAGCACTGTGCCGCAGGACGTAACCATTACGTCTGCGGCACAGAAGGGATTAAGCAAATATTGACAACTTTGAGGGCTCCTAAAAAAAAGTATCTGTGACACTACAATGAGGTTCGTTCCTTTTGGTCCAGGGCAAAATCAACTGACGCCAATCCTCCACCAGAATATGTTTCAAATAAACAGCTCAATTCACAAGGGCAAACTTACACTTTGATGTAAGTTTACTATTTTTTGGTATTCACAAACTTCAAGTTTAATTTTACCCAACTGCGAATACGCCACAGTTGGGGTGGAGAACTCCACACATAAACAGATAGGATAGTACTGTCTTATAATGTAATATTTTAATCTCCATCATGAGTGCGGAGTTATCACAGCCGTAAAATAACTATTAGTACTTTTTTTTGTTGCTAAAAATCGGTTTTACAGGTATTTTCCTGCAAAGCCTAGTTCCAGCATTTCACCAAGTTTTGTAGACATTACCAACTTTGCAAAGTTGCCAAAGTTTCACAAATACTTTCTGAAGTGATTATAAGCAAATATTTAGTACTCCTAAAAAAGTGTCTGTGATAATACTATGAGATTTGTTCCTCTTGATCGAGAGCAAAATCAATCAACTGACTCTAATCCTCCACCAGGATAGGTTTCAAACATAAATGGCCTGATTCACAAAGATAAACTTACACTTTTGTGTAAGTTTACTATTTTTTTGTATTCACAAACTACATGTTTAATTTCACTAATAGTAATTTTACTCTGGATACACCACAGTTGGGGTAGAGAACTCCGCACATAAAAAGATAGTACAGTACTATCTTCTGATGTAATGTTTTAATCCCCATCACGAGTGCTGAGTCTTCACAGACGTAAAATAACTATTAGTAAAATTAAACTCATAGTTTGTGAATACTAAAAAATAGTAAACTGACACATAAGTGTAAGCTTACCTTTGTGAATCAGAAACAAAATTTGCACTAGTGCAAATTTTGAAGCATAAGAATGTGAACCTTCTTTTATGTGTGATTGAAAATTAATTTCCAGAATATTTATTGGTAATATTCACTACTCCTAATTCTAGTCTATTGCTTACCAGAAATTAATAAATTTAGGGCTGTTTCCACCTTCAATGTAAGTACTATAGATACAAATGTGAGCCCCACCTACTCACTGGGGTGCATAAAGAGCCAGCACTCCCTGCATTCTCCAGGACTACCAAAGCCATAAATGATGTATGAGCACCCTGAAGGGTGGCTGAGCTGTAAGGCTTTGGATAAGAATTCATATAATTATGAGTAATGTTTCTATTAATTACCAGTAATCCTCCTTACCCTGAGTCCTAGTGCTCCTAGTCCAATCATAACATATTGAGGTGGCCCTGTCACACAACAGCCCCTTTCCACAAGTATGTCTTTTCTCTTCAGTGGCGGCCACCACAAATCTCAAGGGGGGTAGGTGTGGGGGCTGTTGGACGGAGGGGGGGGAAATAAAAAATAAAAAAAATAAACTTTCCTGTCCCAACGCTGTTGGCCACCTCGCACTACTCTTCTGATGGTGTCTCAGCAGTCCCTGGGACACCAGAACAAGTTCCCCACGCAATCCTCCCACCTCTCTCATGCTATACTTGATCTGCCGCTCTGGCACTGCATGGGAGTCTGTGCAGTTCCTCACAGGCGGGGTTGGAGAAACCTAAGTGCGCATGTCAGTTTGGCCAGCCCAAGATGGCCAGCCAAACTGATATGCACACTTAAGTGCACTCAGTGACTCCACTCCCCCTCCCGTCTCCCTCCTCCCATGGCCCAGCCACGCCCCCTCATCCCTGCCCATGCTGACTGAGCCAGCAGCTGAAAAATAAAACAATAGTAAAATATTGTTTTATTTTTCAGCTGCTGGTTCTTAGCCAGGGGGGTGACGCTCCTTTGCGATTGCCGAATTTCAACATTGAAGGGGAGGGTGGGCCAAAGGACTGGATCAAGGGAGACTAGGACTCAGAAAAATGAAGATTACCAGTAAGTAATAGAAACATTACCCTTTCCTCCGTGCCCCTCATCCCAGTCCTAATATGTTGAGGATGAATAAAAGTTTCAAGAGCCAGACCGACCATGCGATTTAGGGATGCATCAAAAGAAAATAAATATTTTGTGAAAAAATCAATCAAAGTTTAACATGATTACTTCATTGTGGCTTGTAATGTTCCTGAAGCAAAATTAACAGAATCCTCAGGTTCCCAGTATTCACCAGGGTGTCTAACCTGCCACTTACCTGTGGCCTCCATACCGGCATACATGCTGATGCACATCCCCCAGCATCACAGTAGGACCTTTCTCCTGCACTTGTGATTTCACCTGTGACACCTCAAATCAGATACCGACACCACTACCTCCAAACAACCAATGCACGCCACCACCCTACACCAACTGCCCCCCATGCTTCTCAATGTCTAACCCCTCGGGAAACACTCCACTGAAATCAGGGGCCTCCTCAACAGCAACAGACCTGGCCTTCCCTTCCTGACTGAAACATGGCTCAACCCAGCCTCCAACCTGGACATGGACGCAGCCATCCTGCCCAACTACAAAATCATAAACCAGGACCAAATCTAGAAACCAGGCAGAGTACTTGCAATCATCTATAAAAGCGTGATTGACTACACCACCACGGACCCGGACACCAACCTCATGGATCACCTCCATTTCAAAATACGAATGAAGTACAATGCCACCCTGAAGGGAACACTCACCTACTGCCCCCAAGTTTCAAGTGAATTTCTGCAACCACATCCCTGACTTCATTGCTCCCCTTTCCATCAGATCAGCCAACTACATCCTCCTCAAGGACTTCAATGTCCACCACAGACCCCCAATTCCACAGCCTTCCTCGACAGCCTCAGCTTTCGTGGACTCACCCAGCTCGTCCAAGGACCAAAACACACAGCAGGCCACACGCTCCACCTAATTTTCTCCTCCAACAACAGGATCAGCACTTCCCACACAACCCCACTCACAACTACATCATACATTTCAAGATACCCAGCGACCAAGCCACCCCACCATAAAAACCCAAAGCACCATCAAGACATTGGAGCAAAATATCCATAGAAAACTGAACCAAGACCTTACAGGAACACCTACTCAACCACACTGCAAACCTCGATGCCGACACCAATCTCTTTAATAAATGGCTCGCTGACTGCACCAACCACACCTCTCCCACCAGAAATAAGACCCGCAAAACAACAAATGACCCATTTGGCACATGAACAACCTCAGGAAGTCCAAGCGTCACTGCAAACAACTTAAGAAAATGGTGACTCAACAAATACACCACCGCAAGATCTGATCGAAAGCCGCCTTCATCCTCTACCACCAACAACTACGAGGTGCTAAGAAAAAGGCCCTAACTCTCAGACTTAAATCCAGCCCCAACAACTCCAAATAACCTTTTACCATCATCAAGGAGTCCTCCAACCCCGCAGCTGACAACAATGACATCATCCCATCCCAAGGACTCTGCAATGACCTCTCAAGCTTCTTCGAAGCAAAGATTGCCAAGATCTACAACACATTCAACCCACAGCATACTGATATGAACTCCCACCAGCACACCTCTCTCATCGTCAAACAGCAGCTAAGCAATTGGAAGCCCCTATCCAATGAAGACACCACCGCCCAGATGAATACCATCAACTCTGAAGACCCCTGCGACCCATGCCCCCACTTCATATACAACCTTGGAAGAATCATCATCTCCCCAGCACTCACTGCTATCATCAACACCTCCAAAAACACAGCCACTTCCCATTTTGCTGAAAAAATGCAGAAGTCAACGCCTTAATAAACCAACAGCAGACCTCAATACCCTTGGTAGCTACAGAACTACCTCGCTACTGCCTTTTTCAGCTAAACTCGTAAAGAAAGTCATGAATACCCAACTTGCAACCTACCTAAAACACCATCAAGTCCTAGACAGCTCTCAATCTGACTTTGACTTTAAAATCAGCCACAGTACAGAAACAGACCTCATTGTGGCCACCGAAGACATCTAAAGCATCCTTGACCGAGGAGAAACAGCCGCACTCATCCTCCTCGACCTCTTCTGAGCTTTTGATATGGTCTCCCACAACTCGCTCATCCAAAAGCTTCAGCACTTGGGTATCTGCAGACTGACCCTTAAGTGGATATCCTTCTTCCTCATGGACAGAACTAAGGGCCAGATTTATGAAAAGTTTGCGCCGCCTTTGCGTCATTTTTTGACACAAAAGTGGCAAAAACTTTCAAAATATAATTATTTATATTTTGTACGTTTGCGCCGCTTTTGTGTCAACAAAAGACACAAAGTCGGTGCTAACGTTTCATAAATCAGGCTCTGAATGAGTTAGACTTGCCCCCTACACCTCAGAACCCAAGAAACTCATCTGCAGAGTCCCTCAAGGATCGGCGCTCAGCCCATCACTCTTCAGCGTCATGACGCCCCTCGCGGACATTGTGAGAACCCACGGCATCAACATAGTATCCTATGCTGACGACAAACAGCTCATCTTCTCCCTTACTGTTGAAACCAGCACCACCAAAGGAAACTTTCCAAACTACATGAGCAATGTTGCTTCTTGGATGAAAAACAACTGACTCCAGCTCAACACAGACAGAACCAAAGTCCTTATCTTCAGCAACAACGACTCTCCTGCTCAGCCCGAACTGCCAGGCCAGGTCCTCCCTATACCAGAATCAAGCATCCTGGGACTGGTTTCAGTGTATTACCCCTCATCAGCCAGGCTAGCTTGAATCTAGTGGCACAGTGAGCACGGGACACTCGTCTAGGCATACCCTTCCCACAGAGGGCAACAAATGTGGCCTGCAATCAAAAATGTGATTGCAATCAAAAATGCTGCCTTCACTGACAACCAAGAAATATACGCCTCATGAAGAGCCTCAGAGGGTCCTTTCTGTAAGCAGTTTAACAGTATTGGCAACTCTCAAATTGCAGTAGGATTAGGATTTACTGTTTAATTACTTGTAATCTCCTTATAAGCCTAGAAGCTAAAGGCAATATTTGCGAAATATCGCTGCAAGATTCTCTGAAGCCTTCTATTGCCATCAATTGGGCTATAATAGCTGATGAAGCTAACCATTTTAAAAACCCAATACCTCAAACATTCCAGAACTTTGAATGGATCACGTAAAGATGCCATCAAACACTTTGTTCCACACCACATTTCAAAGTATCTCCAGTGCTTTGCACAAGAGGATAAAGTTGATTGTTTTCTGAAGGCTTGAATATCTAACGCTACTTCCTAAAGCTCTGGAGAGCTCGTCTTTCAAGATGGAGGTCATCAGATTCAGGGGCAGCTCCTCCATTAGGGCAGAGGACCGTTGCCCCCCCCGCCAGAAGTGGGAGCAGCAAACCTTTACAAGGAAACAATAATAAACAGTGTTTATTATCGTTTACTCATAAAGTGACGGGGCCACGGCGGTGACGAGGAGTGAGGGTGCATGCACAGTCTGCCTGGGAGCGCCCTGGCTGAGCGCTCCCAGCCAATCCTGATGCTGCTCTCAGGATTGGCCGCAGGGCAGGCTGGTAGCCTGTGCCTGCCTGCCACGACGGAGGAGAGCAGAGGAGAGGCGCGGCACGACGGAGGAGGTAAGTGTTTATTTTATTTTTTATTGAATTTTTATTCCCACCGGATCCCCCCTTTCACCTCCCCCCTGAGCCACCCTGCCCCACCCCTTCTGGGTGGCTCGAGCCGTGACTAATCATATGTAGATTTGCTAACTGCTTTTGTGCCAGCTCTGGAAACCTGAGAGGAATAGGCAGTGGCGTCACAAAATTTGAGGACCCCCCCCCCTGCATAGTACATGAAGTGGGTCCCCCTCCCTGGCCCACCACCTACCACTTTTGTTGAGGGCCCCCCTGGAGCTCCAGCGCTCCGGCACCATGGGGGCTGAGGGGGCTTTTGATGCGTCACTGGGCATAGGATGAAATGGAAGATTAAGGGGTTTAGGGGCATATTTATGAGCCCCTAGCGTCATCGGAGTGTCACTTTTCGCGACGCTCTGTTGGCACCATTCCCTGCACCAAATTTACAAGGTGGAGTTGAGCCACTTTTTGTGGCTTAACGCCACCTTGTAAATACAACCCCTTCACATGCAGCCCTTTGCGTGGAAGGGGTGTGCAATGGGTGTTGCTCTGGGCGTGCCACAGCAACACCCATTGCACGCTGCCTCAGATTTACGAGTTTTCGTAAACCTGAGGCAGTGCCAAAATCTAACACCACCGATGTGGTGATGTTAGCAAGGTGCAACAAATGGAAATACTTTTATTCCTTCTCATTTTTTGCTTTTTCTATGTGTGCTGCATTCTGCAGCATGCATTGAAAGAGCAAAATGCTAGACATGATTGTTTATGTGCGGGAAGGTGTCCCTTCCCGCACGTAAACAATCATACCCCTCAACGCAGACATCCTTGCACGATAAGGATGCCTGCGTTGGCGCTGGCAGCTAAATTTAGCACCAGCGCAGGGGACAACACAGGGGTGCCCCATATTTAATTAAATATGGTGCATTCCTGCAGTGTGAAAATGACAGAGCGGGGCGCTGCCAATTTTGGGGCAGCTTCACGCTCCGTCGTTTTCCTATAAATATGGGCCTTAGTGTTCCCAAAGAACGCATCTGTGCCCACAGAAGATTTTAACAATATTGTTTTGTGTTATTGTAATATTATTGTGTTCTTTTGTGTAATGTTGTTAGTTCCTTTACATACTTCAACAAGTGCTGCTAGGTTTTCGGTTTGCAAAGAACATTCCATTAAAGCTTTTTCAGTTTTTCAGTTTTGTGTTCACTGAACCATGAATAAACTTTTGTTTTTTTTCATTACCTTCTAGGGTTTTCTTAATGTACTGCCCTCACATGCCATGTTCCCTTGCCCCACAGGGCATGGCCTTCAGCAGCCTCCCCTTATGGGCAGATAACCCTCTTTGTGTCTTTGGTCATGCATAACAGGTTTTTTGTTTTATAGGGGTCTGGGCTTTGGCACCCAACCCTCCACCCCACTTTTTTACCCTCCCTCCATCCCCTTTAACATTGCCTCATCTAATCTGCATGAATCCTATGTTTACACTGGGCTTAATTTGCTGTCTGCCAAATTGCATGCTGATGCACCAAAACCGCACCAAAGGTGTTAGTGAATGTTCATAACTTGACATGGTAAAGGAAAGCGTAACCTGCTAAATAATTGCCAAAATCTGTGCAGCTTCATCAAACGGTGTCAAATGAATTAGGGAACTGACACTTTCTTAACAACCCCCGTTAAGCGTTTCCACACCCTGTGATGGACCTGCATGAAATTAATAACACTAAGCTTGAGCTGAACATGCGAAGTAACTGTCAAATTTCAAGGAGATCCAGCTAATGGCGCCAATTAGCAAGTCGAAAATGTTTATCCCCCTCACCTTTAAGTTTGGCTCCTCCTTCACTTGATCAGTTCAAAATCTAAAATACTCATACCGAGTGAAACTTGGTAACTGCTTTACCAATTTCATGCAGATTCCTGAAACAGCACCAAAACTACATGCAAATTGAAATGTTATTGCTAATCCCCCTTCAGCTCCCATTGACGGATTGGAATAAAAATAGTCATACCAATTTAAACTTAAGGGCATATTTATGAGCCCCCTGCACCACCGTTGTGTCATTTTTTGTGACGCAATGGTGGCGCAAACCATGAACTCATATCTATGAGACCATGCAAAGCCAGTTTGCATGGCTTTGAATGGCATCATGGATATGGAGTAAGTGTTGCCTTACTCTGCGCAAAGGAGATATTCCTTGGGCGTTGCGGAAGGTGTTCCCACGCAACACCCATGGATTTTGACGCATCCCCAGATTTATAAGACCTTGCAAACCTGGGGATACGGCAAAACATTACGCCTCCCCAGGGGAGACACGAGGTGAAATATGTTTCTCGTTTCCTCTTTCTATGTTTGCTGCATTTTGCAGCACACATAGAAAGAGGAAAAAGCCTGCCAGAATTGTTTTTGTGCAGGAAAGTGGCCCTTCTAGCACAAAAACAGCCTATAACGCAGACACCCTGGCACCATGTTGCCTGCGTTGGCCCGAGTCAGTGCTGTGGTAAAGGGCAGGAATGCACCATCTTGCATAGAAAAGGTGCATTCCTGCACTTACCCTTATATAAGTATGGGCGTTAATCTTTCTAAAGTTAAGCCGAATGTTATCCAAATTTCTTAGAGAGTGGCAAAGTTGAAAGCAAAAAAACACTTTTTTGCTCCGTGAAATCTGCTCAACTTAGAAAATGTGAAGAGTAGACTAAACATGCCAAGTGTCTGTCGAATTTCATGCATATTTGTTAAACGGTGCTAAAATTGTAAAGACATTTTAAAAAACACCTTCTCAACTATCAAGACATAAAGTCGTCTTAATCCTTTGAAACTCACCGAGAACCGTTTTCAAAATGTAATAGCTCAGAAGCTACTTTTTGCACGCTACTTGGAAACTGCATGAAAATCACTTGCTATGCCTTAGCTGCGTATGCTAAGTGAGTGCAAAATTTGCACAAAAAAGTCTATTGGAATGAGAGCTATAGGCAAACCAAAAAAAAAAAAAAATGCCTTTTCAAAGAGAATTGAGGATTAACTCTAACTATACAATGACAATTGTCCTATAATATAAGCATCTAAGCAATCAAAATCCATAGGCAACATTGATGTAGATGGACTGTTACTAATGGAGTGACTAACGTGTGTGTATATGTATTTCCATCCACCGAAGTCCACAGAGAGACTGACGCGGCGCTCTCAAAGTGAAGAATACTTGTTTTATTTTCACGAGTCCGGCCCCTGCAGGCAGAGCAGCCTTCCGTATAACTTTTTTACATTGCCCCAGGGAGGTGGTGGTCCCAGGGGCTTTGAAACAATATTGACAAGTGTTTTTTTTATGTGCCTTTAACTTAGGTGCCGTTTGACAAATCTTCACAAAATTTACCAGAAAAAATGCCCTGCTGTGTCTTATTGTGAATGGTAAGTTTCTGGGTGATTCGTCAGGCCTGGGCCGCAGAAAAAAGGGGGGTAAAAAAAAGTGAGTTTCTCTTGTTAATTCCCATAAGGACTTCTAACACGACTACAACCCGAACTGCTGGACGGAATTACAGCAAATTTGGTAGAAAGGTGGGTCTTGGTCCAGAAAGCGACCTTTTTATGGGCGAGCGCAAAGTGCTCCGTCCCATTCTGTAATCTCTCTTTGGGCTTCCAACCACGGCCATGTCTCGTCAGTCCCTTACATTGGTTCGTGGGCTTGCTTTTTCAAATCCGCTTGCTTTCATTTCTGAAAGGCATGCATACGTCATGCCTTTTCCGGTGTTTAGCCCACCTACACAGCATTGGTAAAGTAATAAAAACGTACGAGGCTCGATGTTTTAAGCATGGGGTCCGGACTACTTTATCTGTGTATTTTCCACGCAGCATGATCGCGCTGCATTTTACATAGTGCGATCATGCTGCGTTTTTTTTTCTTTACAGCGCTAATAGCTCTAACTCGAGCTAATGCGAGACCCGTTGTTTTACCATGCAAACAGAAACCTCTAGGACTCGCAACCCTATGTACCGAGGCACCCATCAAGCCTGGAATGCTCACGTTTTACATATCTGTCTGTGAGTGGCCCTTTCCAAGTATTTCTCTTTGCATTCTGGCACTGATGGTTCTGTTCACACCGTTTTAAATCATGTCCCAGATTTAAAAGAAAAAACTTTGACAGGATGAGCTACTCACACATACATGCTCCTGGGTAACGTGAGTGCTCGGAAGCCAACTTGTATCACAAATTGTATAGTAGATTTGGTAGTTGTATTATTTCAGACACAGTGGCTAAAACAGTGTTGGGACAATTGTTTTTTTCCAGTTCTCTTTGATGTCGAATGCCTCCCCCCCTCCCTCCCAAACACGAGACAGCTTAAACTTCCATTGCTGTTTACTTATTCGCAGGTGCGGCCCGTCCTTTAGGGCAGAGGGGCCGCGCCCCCCACCTTTTGCCCCTCTTGAAGAGTGTCTTTCAGGATGAACAAAGGTCAGCCTGACAGACATTCTTCATTTTCATCTCAGACAGCCGGGAGTGAGACATGCGCGATATGCGCAGACTCCTGGCTGTCTGAGCGGAACTTTTCTGGGCTGAGGAGGTCACAGGTCCCATAGGTGTGACCTCCTCGGCTCAGCAAAGGTGCCTTGAAGCCCTCCCCTGGGTAAATAGGAAAGCGTCACCCATTGACTTTGACCTGGACGCCTCAGGTTTAAGTCCTGAAGCGCCCAGGGCGAGTGTCAATCAGTGGCACTTCGTCACAGAGTGGAGTGGGGTCAACAGTCTCACTGACCCCATCCCACTTCTGTGACGAGGCTAGGACTGTTGCCTTCCCTCATTGGCTGGCTGACCTTATGTCAGCCAATGAGGGAAGGCAGCAGTCCCAACCCTCCTGGGACCTCGAGACTGAAGGTAAGTATGTGTGTGTGTGTGTGATGTTTTAAAATGAATGTTTGGTGCATGCGTGCGTGCATGTTTGAATGTTATGAGTGTTGTTAATGGATGTGCATGCATGTGAAAGAATGAGTGTGTGTGATCTTTTAAAATGAATGTTTGGTGCATGCGTGCATGTTTGAATGTTATGAGTATTAATGGATGTGCGTGTGTGTGAAAGAATGAGTGTGTGTGTGTGTGTGTGTGATGTTTTAAAATGAATGTTTGGTGCGTGCGTGCATGTTTGAATGTTATGAGTGTTGTTAATGGATGTGTGTGCACGCGTGTCTGTGTGTGAATGTGTGAGTGTGTGTGTGTGTGTGCGTCCCGCCCTCCCTCCTAAAGATGCCAACCGCCACTGCTTTATCCACCAGCAAGCGCATTTTTGTGAGAATTAAAGCACCATATTCATAATGGCAAATTCAGCCTCAGGAGTTAATGGATAAAAATCCAGGATTGTTATTTCACTACGAACTATGGGCCTCATTAAAACTTCGGAGGTCTTTTCATAAGACCGCCGAAGCTGCGGGTGCCAGTATACCGCCAGTGCTGGCTGTATATCTGGCTCCCTATTATGACTTTTCCACTGGGCCAGGGGACGGTAACAGTGTTTCCGTCCGCTGGCCCAGCAGAAACATCACATCAGCCTTGCAGCCGGCTCGTAATAGAGCGGCGGCAATGTTGATGTGCAGCATCACCCGTCAGGCATTTCACTGCCTGAAATTCGGGCAGTTGAATGCGCAATGGGGCAGTGCCTAGGGGCACCTGCACTGCCCACGCCAAGTCCCTGGGCAGTGCAGGGGCCCCCAGGGGCACCCCGAGTCCCCCTTACCACCAGCCTTTCCATGGCGGTGTTTACCACCATGGACAGGCTGGAGTTTGGGGATTATGACCGCCAGGCAGATGCCTGGCGGCATAGTGGAGGGGCCGGCGGTGTTACCGCCAGCTTACCGCCGGCCGCCAGGGTCGTAACGATGCCCTACGTGTCTAAAAATTGCCCGGAGCACCAAAGATTGCACAGTGAGTTTACAAAACATTTCTCATACCAGCCTCAGAGACTCAAAGCAAGTTTTGTTTACCCTTGGTTTACTGGAAGTAATTTCCTTCAAAAACACCAGATCATTAATGCAGAAATTACTCTTTTGGGTTGGTGCAGCACTGTCGATTGTGAGTACATACAGAGAATATATTTAGCTTTCAAAAACACATTACACACAATCAATTTAGTGTTTGGCTCCTAAACACACTTTTATTTCCATTTTAACTGCATTTTCTGTTCCACGCATAATGAAAACAAATAGTTTTTTACATAAAGATTTAATTATGCACATGAGATGAGTACTAAACACACATTTAGTATGGGCATGAAACATTAATCGTGCAGAAACCTGCCTGCTTTAACAGGGGCGGATGGCAGATGGGTTGTCAGCAAATGAAATTACTAATAGCGACACTTATTTTCAAGGTTTGAAATGATCCCAGGAAAAAGCAGGTCATGTGCTGTCTTCGCAAAATTAAATTAGCAACAAAGCTATTTTTTTCTGATTATCTTGAGAGCAGTCCAGGCACTCTGTCTCCCGCACATATTTCAGGTTTTGGCATCAGCTGCTGATAATTATCCTCTGAATCAACTGATGGAGAAAGAGAGGAGAGAACCTTGAGCACTCAGAGTCGGGTGCCCACCACCAGAACCGTTGGGTTTGGGGGGCCCGTGTTATTCCCCTGAACTCAATTCCGGTCTGTTTTTAGGGTTCATATTCTTGCACCAATTTACCTTTAAAATGTGACTCCTTGTCACTCTGAATTTGGAGTGGGACTCCCTAATAGAACATTAACAAGTCCAGAGTTTTGATACTATTAAACTGAGTAGCACGTTTGCAAGGGACAACAATCAAAATAACCAGAATTAGGCTCTCATTTTAACTTTGCCGGTACATACCGCCGCGGTGACGACTGCCAACATACCGCCACCACAGCTGTTATCCGTCCTCCATATTATGAGCACTGCCTGACTTCTGCCACAATGAGGGTGGAAATTTGGCAGTGGTCATGGTGGTGGACGGTGGTAAGCTGGCGCTGCTACCACCACCAGCACCACCACACCAGTAGAACACTGCCAGGTGTATTATGACCAGTAATATGGCCTGAAGGTGTTCTGCTGGTGTGGCGCTGCTGGCAGTAGCAGCGCCCCTTCCTGTTCCCTGCCGGAAGACCTCCTCGCCCAAGGTAAGTCAGGCTTCCGACACGGGAGAGGGTGGGAGGGTGGGGGTGTTGTGTGTGTGTGTCTGTGTGTATGCATGAATGTCTGAGTGTGTGTGTGTGAATGCGTCTGTGTGTGTTGTCTGCGTGGGTGTATGGTGCGAGTGAATGCATGTAAAAATGGTGAAGTGAGTGCGTATCTGCATGTCAGTGTGATTGTGTGTAAGAATGTGTGTGAGCATGTCTGGAACTATGCATGAACTAATGTGTGAATGTTATTGTAAGTGAATGGGTGTATGCCTGGTGCATGTGGGTGTCTGTGTGCGTGTATGCAGGGAGGGGGTGTGTGGGGTGAGGGGCTCTGTGAATGTAGTGAGGGTACTGGGAGGGAGGTGATGTGTGTGGGGGTGGGGTCAGTTGTGTGGTGTGTGTGTGTGTGTATGGGGGTGAGTGTGTGGATTGGCTGGGAGAGGGGGTTAGTATGTGTATCGGGTAGGTGGGGGAGTGAGTTTTCATGGAGGGGGGCATCAGGTGAGTGTTGCGGGGGGGAGCTGCCTACCGGTGACAGGGAAGGATTTCCCTGTCACCGGTAGGGCATACTGCCATGGTTTTCATGGCATTGCTAACGCCACGAAAACCACAGTGGTAGGCCGGCTCATAATGCCATGGGCGGTACTATGCTGGCCGCCGGGCTGGAACTAGACATCGCCGGTCCAGTGGCTCATACCGCCATGGGGGTTTGAGTGGAGAAGTGGTGGGTTGGCTGTAGCCAACCCGCCAATCTCATAATGTGGCGGTATATACCGCCAGCCTGTTGGTGGTCATACCGCCACATTATCCCTGGCGGTCAGAAGACCGCCAGGGACATAATGAGGGCCTAAGTGTCCACCACTGTGCAGGCGTATTGACACCTGCGACTATTCAGTAGTGGCCCAATTTAATCAAAATGCCATATCTGCCCAGGCAACTTCCCTCTCCTCAACTGACCTCTGACAGGTTGCGGGACAGATCCTTGTTGTGTGTGTTGACAAATAAGACATTGAAGAATGACTGTTTTGATCAAATCTAGAGGAATGTGCATCCCTCTAATCGCTGCCCACCTGTTAGTGGCCTTCTTTCCCAGATGTCCACATTTTTGGTGCACCCACTTAGCCATCCCCACCAAGTCAGAATCCTGTGCTGCCACTTCTGCCTCTGAGATTTTGGCTGTTTCGTCTGCAAGGGAATTTAACCATTGTTCTAGTGAGTCGGTGGGACAGTGGGCATCTACATGATACACAGTAACAGTACTTTGCTCCAGCATTTTCCAAATTAATTGCCACAATTCTTTGCCCCACAGCTCCTTGGAATGTATTTGCCAGTTATGTGCGTGCCATGTGGGAAGCCAGGTGGCTAGCCCTTTGGCAGTAGACCAAGAGTCAGTATAGATGTGACAGGTCCCCGGCAATTCTTGTTTCAGTGCCTGATATACAGCATACATTTCTGCATATTGTCTACTCTTCCCTTATCCTGTAGTGGAAAGCAACTTCTTGGTGACTGGGTTATATGACACTGCCTTCCAATGTCTTTTGACCCCCACATACTAGGTTGAACTGTTGGTAAACCATACATGCTTCCTATCCTCAGGGGACAAGGATTCAAATGGCTCACCCCACGTCACTGGTGACTTTCTTAACTCTAGTACCTTCTGAACCCTCATCATCCTGCAAGGGGGCCTGTGCCGTTTGTTCATTCAGGGCTACTGTCCCTGCTGATCCCACTCGAACCCTGTCCTGTATGTACCACTTCCATTTTATTACACTGGCTACTTGTGCATGTCCTATCCGGTGATTTTTAGGTGAACTCATTACCCACTGCATTATTGGAATCTCAGGCCTCAGAATCACATTCTGACCTTGGGTCATTTGCTCAGTATCCACTAGAGCCCAGTAACACGCGAGTAGCTGTTTCTCAAAGGGAGTATATAGTTCTCAAGCATCTGGTAGGTGTTTGGTCCAGAGACCCAGAGGCACCCTCTTTCTTCCCTGTTTTTGCCATATACTCCAATTTGCATATTGCCCCTGAATGGTTACTTGTAACTCAATGTTTCCTTCCTGTACTGGCCATAAATCTAAACCCTGTTGAATCACCTCCTTTGCCAATTCAAACTCACACTGCTGCTGCTCTCCCTATTCAAACTTATGCTTCTTTCTAGTCACTTTGTACAAAGGGGCCAACATCTGACTCAAGTGAGGGATATGCTGTCTCCAAAAGCCAAACAATCCAATGAATCGCTGAGTCTCCTGCTTTTTACAGGGTACAAATTCTAATATGTTTTGTTTTACCTGCAGCAACACACCCCTATTTCCATTATCCCACTGGATTCCTAGAAATTTCACATTTTGAGAGGGTCCTTGTGTCTTATATGGATTGATCATCCACCCTTTGCTCTGCAAGAGTTCCAAACCCCTGTCCAACTAAGTCTACACCTGTTTTTGTGTCTCTCTCTGAATCATCACATTGTCGATATAATGAGACAATTGCACCCCTGGAATGACAGATACTTCATCCAGGTGTTTCGCCACCAGCCAGTGACAGATGATTGCTATGTACATACCTCTGGGGGAGCCTTAACATCTTAAATTGTCTACTGACATGGGAAAAGAAGAAATGCTCAGGGGCCAACAGTATGGAAAATAAAGCATTAGCAATATCAGTAGTTGCATACCAGGTCCTTTATGTTTTTGTATCCTCTCAGTGAAAGTGATGGTGTTGGGGACCGCAGCCATCAACTTGGGTGCATATTTGTTCAATTTGTGGTAATCAATAGTCATTCTATAGCTCCCATCTGATTTGGCAACCGGTCACAAAGGATTGTTCCACTCAGTGGTGACTGGAGCCACTACACCTGCCTCCATCAAATCCTGTACAGTCTTACTTATCTCCTCATGCCCTCCTGGAATGCGGTATTGTTTCAAATGAACCACCTTGCTTGCTGGGGGTATCTTCAGATGACCCACCCTCACGGCTGCCACTGAAGTGTATCATTTTGATCCAAATTGATAACAACCATCATCCAAGTATAGAGTCATCCCCTTTAAAATGTCAATTCCCAGTATATACTCTAGGAGGTGCACAATCAAAACAGTGTAATCTCTTTTAGGCGTTCTCCCTATTTTCATTTGAACAGTAGTCTGCACTGCGGGGGTTTGCTTTCCACCCAACCCCGTCATGGTGTAGTGCTGACCTGTAAACTTTTGTGGATTTCCATAAATTAAAGAGGCCTTGCTTCGGTGTCCACCAAGACCCCCACCTTTTGAACATTTCTATGTTTCCAATGAATTTCTAAATCAACATGGGGTCTGTTACCTTTCCAAGCCCATCCCTGTACCGCATCTTGGCTTGATTGAATCTGATTTTAACCTGTCAACTTTTGCCCAAGTCAGGTCTGGATATATGCTCTCATATCTGCAAGCAGACTCCTCTCTTTCCCTGTTTTCAGCCGTTCACCAATCAGTGTCCAAATCTTCCTCTTCCGTCCCCCATGAAGAAACATTTTTCTCCCTCTCTTTTCTTTCCCCCTGCATCTGTGACTTGTCCTGATTCACTTGTTTGTTATCCTGCTTATTCACTTTTTTGCTGCCCTCCTTTCTGGCCAGTCCTCGCTGATGGTACATCTCCCACAGACTCTTAGGCCATATTTATGAAAAATTATGCACAACTGCGCTAGCGCAGTTGTGAGTCATTTTTCTTAACGCAAGCTAACGCCATTCTCTAACGTCATCCATGTGCGATATTTTAAAAAAACGCATGATGACAGTTAGTGTCTCAAAAAAAGACGCTAGCCGGTGATGGGTGGTGTTAGGGGAAATGGTGCTAGTGGGTCAAAGATGTCAGTAGGCTGATTAGCGGCAAAATATCTGCCGCTAGTCAGCCTAGTGTCATTTTTTGACACACAAGCAGCCAAAAAAAGACTCCCGTCCAAGTATAGACAGGAGTCATTACCACAGCAAAAACAACAAGTGATGGACGGAATGATGAACATTGTCAAACACTCACCCCCAGTCATAGATCTGGGTTTAATCCATTGTTCTTTTGCTCACCATGCCACCCCAGTTTGGACCCAGCCATATGCAAATCAGTCTTGACCCTGTTCCTCATGGGAACAGTCCAGACCGAACTGCCAAGCCAGGTCCTCACTGGACCGGAAACAAGCATCCTGGGACCGGTTTCGGGGTTTACCCCTCATCAGCCAGGCTAGCTTGTTTCCAGTCCAGGGAAGACCTGGCCTAGCAGTTCGGGCTGGACTGTTCCCATGGGGAACAGGGTCAAGACTGATTTGCATATGGCTGGGTCCAAACTGGAATGGCATGAGCAGCAAAAAAACGATGGATTAAACCCAGATCTGTGACTGGGGGTGAATGTTTGACAATGTTCAGCATTCCGTCCATCACTTGTTGTTTTTGCTGTGGTAATGACTCCTGTCTATACTTGGACGGGAGTCTTTTTTTGGCTGCTTGTGTGTCAAAAAATGACACTAGGCTGACTAGCGGCAGATATTTTGCCGCTAATCAGCCTACTGACATCTTTGACCCACTAGCACCATTTCCCCTAACACCACCCATCACCGGCTAGCGTCTTTTTTTGAGACACTAACTGTCATCATGCGTTTTTTTAAAATATCGCACATGGATGACGTTAGAGAATGGCGTTAGCTTGCGTTAAGAAAAATGACTCACAACTGCGCTAGCGCAGTTGTGCATAATTTTTCATAAATATGGCCTAAGAGTCTGTGGGAGATGTACCATCAGCGAGGACTGGCCAGAAATGTTTGACAATGTTCAGCATTCCGTCCATCACTTGTTGTTTTTGCATTTGTCGCCCTAAGTGGGAAGGGTATGCCCAGACGTGGGTCCCGTGCTTCCCATGACACTGGATTCAAGCTAGCCTGGCTGATGAGGGGTGAAACCCCGAAACCGATCCCAGGATGCTTGTTTCCAGTCCAGGGAAGACCTAGCCTAGCAGTTCGGGCTGGACTGTTCCCATGGGGAACAGGGTCAAGACTGATTTGCATATGGCTGGGTCCAAACTGGAATGGCATGGGCAGCAAAAAACCGATGGATTAAACCCAGATCTGTGACTGGGGGTGAATGTTTGTCAATGTTCAGCATTCCGTCCATCACTTGTTGTTTTTGCATTTGTCGCCCTAAGTGGGAAGGGTATGCCCAGACGTGGGTCCCGTGCTTCCCATGCCACTGGATTCAAGCTAGCCTGGCTGATGAGGGGTGAAACCCCGAAACCGGTCCCAGGATGCTTGTTTCCAGTCCAGGGAAGACCTGGCCTAGCAGTTCGGGCTGGACTGTTCCCATGGGTAACAGGGTCAAGACTGATTTGCATATGGCTGGGTCCAAACTGGAATGGCACTGGCAGCAAAACAACGATGGATTAAACCCAGATCTGTGACTGGGGGTGAATGTTTGACAATGTTCAGCATTCCGTCCATCACTTGTTGTTTTTGCATTCGTCATTACCACAGCACCAATGCCCACCACAGGGGACCAGTGTGCCCAGGACAATCCCAACATACCCAGTGCCAGCTAGGGGGCCCCATGTAAGGGGCACACCACACACATACACATACACTTACCTGTGATGGGCTCCCCCCTCCAGTAGTGTCCCTATGGTGTGGGTGGTGGTGATGATGGGGGTTGGAGCAGCCATCCATGTCTCCATTCCATGGTGTTTCTCCATGGAAATGGGCCTACCAGCACTTGAACGCCTGGTCTGTCTAGGTGATAAATAATTACGCTAATCAGGCTTAACTCCATTATTTAGGTCCGCTTCCTAGGTGCACGTTGTTTCAGCGTCGGGAGTTAAAATGGCGCTTGGGGGATAGCATCATTTTTAGGAAGGGAATACCTACCTTGCATCTCATTGTCGCAATGAAACGCAAGGTGGGTTGGCGCTTCCTGAAAATGGCGCTAACTTAAATATTTTGGCGCTAGACGGGTCTAGTGTCAAAATATAAATATGGAGTTAAGTTAGTGCCACTTTAACGTCAAAACAAATGATGCTAAGGTGATGCTAATTTTCCATAAATGTGGGCCTTAGGGCCTGATTTATGAAAAGTTATCGCCCCATATGCCTCATTTTTTTACGCAAATGAGGTGCAAACTTACAAAATATAACTAGATACCTTAAAGGTACTAAATTTAATAAATCAGGCCCTTAGTATCTATCCGATCTATCTGCTCTTTGTTGACACCATCCTTCAACAACACCATAAACATATCTCTCCTAGATACTCTGTTATTGTCTGTGCGACCCTCAGACCTTGAGGCTCTCTCAGGTTTCATCCAGTCTCCAAGCTCCTCTAATTCATGAACTGCCTCCAGCACATCTTTTTTAAAGGATTACCTGTCTGATTGATTAATAGGGTTATTATCACATGTTTGTAAGCTAGAGGAGCAAAGTGAATTATCTTGTATCACACTGACACAGAGAACGGTCCGTCTAGTAGACAATATGCATCACCCAGAAAAAAATGCAGTTTTCATTATCTCCACCTTAATTCTCTGCATTGCATCTCTTAATGTATACCAAGGCTTATCATTGTGTGACCAGTTTGATTCTGTAGGATACTTATGGTTACATCCCATGACTGCTAGTTGCAGTATGGTGATCTACTGGTTACCCTGATAACCCCTAAACTGCTCCTGTACAGTGGGGTCAGTGCTGAGTATGCAAAACGTAGGAGCATGTCCTACATCTAGCAGTACTCCAGAGAATCCTATGTCAAATATTCACACCATCCATGTAAGTAATGTTTCCTCAGATCTCTGCCTGAATCTATTATGTCATTAACTTCCTGTTGTGTATACTCCTCTAAAGAATCCATAGCCGCACCCCCGACGGGGAATTGGGGTCCCTTTCATCTGTGTATGGCCTGTTCCTGAATTATTTTCAGTTAATCTGCCTCGAACTGGCCCCCACCTTTTTGAACAGACTCTTCACTGGAAACAGAAAAATCAGTGGAGTCCCAAATATTGGCATCCCAAACACCAGGGTTCCAATCTACCTCTGTTTTAGCAATGGCTAGATTCACTTTCGTTTGATTGACTCTACCCCTATGTTTACGGTACCTATATTGTGCAATGCGAATGGCTGCTTTCTCTGCGACAGACTGATAAGTATCAACTTTATCCTGCAGTAACTTATTTACACAGGACAGCATGGTTACATTATTTTTGGCTTCAACTAGCTGCCTCTCCAATTGCTGATTTCCTTGTTCTAACTGAGCAGATTTCTCATGCATTTTTCTATAAGCACAGGATCCAGCCCCGGCTGCCTAAAATAGATACACCTTGGGGCATATTTATACTCTGTTTGCGCCAAATTTGCTTCGTTTTTTTCGACGCAAATTCGGCGCAAAACTAACGCCATATTTATACTTTGGCGTTAGACGCGTCTAGCGCCAAAGTATGAGTAAAGAGCGTCATTTTTTTGCGTGAACGCCTTCCTTGCGTTAATGAGATGCAAGGTAGGCGTTCCCGTCCAAAAAACTGACTGCGACGCAAATGCGTCGTATTTATACTGCCGGGCAAAAATCACGCCCGGGAGTGGGCGGACCAAAAAACCCTGCATTTGCGCCGTTTTTTAACGCCTGGGTCAGGGCAGGCGTTAAGGGACCTGTGGGCTCAAAATGAGCCCAGAGGTGCCCTCCCCTGCCCCCAGGGACCCCCCCTGCCACCCTTGCCCACCCCAGGAGGACACCCAAGGATGGAGGGACCCACCCCAGGGACATTCAGGTAAGTTCAGGTAAGTATACATTTTTTTTTTTTTTTTTTTTTTGGCATGGGGGGCCTCATTTGTGCCCCCCTACATGCCACAATGCCAAATGACCATTCCCAGGGGACAGAAGTCCCCTGGGCATGGCCATTGGGCAAGGGGGCATGACTCCTGTCTTTACTAAGACAGGAGTCATGTAAATGGCGTCTGGGCGTCGTTAAAAATGGCGCAAATCGGGTGGAGGCGATTTTTTTGCGTCAACCTGACTTGCACCATTTTTAAGACGCCCTAACGCCATTTTTCCTTACGCCGGCGCTGCCTGGTGTACGTGTTTTTTTCCACGCACACCAGGCAGCGCCGGTCTGCTTGCGCCGGCTAACACCATTCAATAAATACGGCGCCCGCATGGCGCTTCAGAATGGCGTTAGCCGGCGCAAAAAATTTTGACGCTAAACTGCGTTAGCGCAGTTTAGCGTCAAAAAGTATAAATACGGGCCTTTGTCTCCTCTCTACGGGCACTTTTTGCAAGCAAAGTAATACTGTTTTTGGTTCAGCATCGACAAGACATTCACTCCAGTTCTCACATAACCCTGCTCCACAAAATCATTCATTCACAAGAAGATCATAGGGTGTATTTCCCACCCGGGCATGTCATTTGGTACCTGGGAAACTGCCTTTGACTTTTTGCCTAACATTTTCACTTTTAAATCTTTTAATCCTATCCTGCAAACTATGCCAAATTGTTCTGCTTTGCTTCAAACTAAGAGGAAAATGTCTACAAGGATTGCAGCATTCCTAGTTTGAATAATGAATTTATTAAGGCACTTCCCAGATATCAAATAAGAGCACACGAAAATATAACAATTAGCATTTAACTTGAATGCAGTAAAACATGTATAAGTGCTAGAATCCTTACAGCAGCTAAACGATGACGAGCATAAAAAAGTACAATGCATCAACAATGAATATATATGCAGTAAATATATATATGTATGTGCACAGCCAAGTTAGATAATTAAGAATAAAAATGCATCACCATGGGGATCGAATCCATCATCATCCTTGTGCCAATGTCAAGCTGAGGAACCCTGGACAGCTGAGATAGGAGAACCTTCCCCGATGGGATTTTGTTTTGGGCAATGCGTCCACCCCCAAAATGAGTTCCTTCTGCCTCAGTGCCAAGCTTCCCCACCTTATATGCCTTAAACAAACCCAAGAGGAAGGTTCTGGTAACCTCCCCCTCCTTTTGCGTAAGTTATGAAATTCAAGAGCTAGCTGTACTCGGTCTGCGTCGAAAACACACAAAGAAACAGGCCCTACCCCGATGCGCACTCCAGAGACAGAAGAGCAGTACTTTTCCATAATGAGAACATTGAAAACATTCCCAAGCTGAGACTGTCTTATCACATCTACTGTCCACATCCCCCATGATATGTTCCTGCACAGTGCAATCTGGTGCTGGTAGGAAGAAGCACAAACACGTTCTATGTGGAAAACAAGCTTGGTGTGGAAAAGACACCTGAAGCTAGGCTAAGCACAAAATGGAGTCAGTGATCAAGATGAAGTGGGTGGTTAAATACAGATAGCATTACAGTTGCTTATTGCTATATTGTGATGTTACTAATAAGGCACAACCAATGCTCAGACAGTGCTACCAAGTTTAAAAATGATGAAATAATGAAGTTTTCAATAAAAAATGTGCCACATTATGCCGCATAATTTGACTTTTCTTGCTGCATATTTTACTCAACACTGACACATAGTCTGGCCCTCTCCTGCTGCATAATTCAAGTGGCCCTGATTGTAGTGAATGGGAGGTTTTGAGGGTCACAAAAAGGAGAACATATTAAGGGTGATAACAGATTTTAGTTACAATATAAATCATTTGTTGATGGTACCATACTAATTTTAGGAATTATGGTGTGTTCTAAGGTTATTTTACACTGTGAAAAAGCCTTCTGCTGGTATTCCATGAATCATGTTTGAGAGAAAAGAGTTTTCTCATGCTTTTCCTATAGATGTGATGGCAGGTGCTTCAGAAGCTACAATGAGAGCATTTTTTCTGTAAATTCACACTATCTTTCTCAGTAATATGAGAATGAAGTCTGACGTTTTCAGTAAAACATGTACTTCCAACAGGTGGGTGTAGCCAGATTTTAACCCCTTTGCTGCCAGGCCTTTTCCCCCTCAGGTGGCAGGCTTTTTTTTGGCTATTTGGGGCAGTTCGCACTTAGACCCTCATACCTTTTTGCCCACATAAGCTACCCACACCAAATTTACGTCCTTTTTTTCCAACATCGTAGGGATTCTAGAGATACCCAGAGTTTGTGGGCTCCCTGAAGGACATCAAGAAATTAGCCAAAATACAGTGAAACCTTCGTTTAAAAAAAATAAAAAAGGGAACAAAGGGCTGCACAAAAAGGTTTGTAGTTTTTTCCCTGAAAATGTCATCAACATCAAGGGTTTGTGGTGCTAAAATCACCAGCTTCCCAGCTTTCAGGAACAGGCAGACCTGAATCAGAAAGCCCAATTTTTCAACACAATTTTTGGCATTTACTGGGATGTACCCCATTTTAATGATTATTTTGTGCTTTCAGCCTCCTTGCAGTTAGTGACAGAAATGGGTGTGAAACTAATGCTGAATCCCAGAATGCTAAACATTTCTAAAAAGTAGACAACATTCTGAGTTCAGTAATGAGTAATTTGCATAGATCCTACAAGGGTTTCCTATAGAAAATAACAGCTGAAATAAAACAATATTGAAATTGAGGAGCAAAAAACAGCCATTTTTTTCTATGTTTTACTCAGTAACTTTTTCCTGCGATGTCAGATTTTTTAAAGCAATATACGGTTACATCTGGTAGACTCTTCTGGTTGCGGGGATATATAGGGCTTTTAGGTTCATCAAGAACCCTAGGTACTCAGAGCCAATAAATGAGTTGCACCTTACAGTGGGTTTTCATTCTATACCGGGTATACAGCAATTCATTTGCTGAAATATAAAGAGTGAAAAATAGGTATCAAGAAAACCTTTCTATTTCCAAAATGACCGCAAGATAATGTGTTGATAAGCAGTGGTTATTCGCACATCTCTGAATTCCGGGGTGCCCATACTAGCATGTGAATTACAGGGCATTTCTCAAATAGACGTCTTTTTTACACACTGTCTTACATTTGGAAGGAAAAAATGTAGAGAAAGACAAGGGGCAATAACACTTGTTTTGCTATTCTATGTTCCCCCAAGTCTTTTTACCTCACTTGTGTGGGTAGGCCTAGCGCCCGCAACAGGAAATGCCCCAAAACACAACGTGGACACATCACATTTTCCCAAAGAAAACAGAGGTGTCTTTTGCAAAGTGCCTACCTGTGGATTTTGGCCTCTAGCTCAGCCAGCACCTAGGGAAACCTACCAAACCTGTGTATTTTTTAAAACTAGACACCTGTGGGAATCCAAGATAGGGTGACTTGTGGGGCTCTCACCAGATTCTGTTACCCAGAATCCTTTGCAAACCTCAAAATTTGGCTAAAAAAATACCTTTTCCTCACATTTCGGTGACAGAAAGTTCTGGAATCTGAGAGGAACCACAAATTTCCTTTCACCCAGCGCTTCCCCAAAGTTAAGGTTTGCAGAGGAGTCTGGGTAAGAAAATGTTAGGGGGTCCACACAAGCCACACCTCCCTGGACTCCTTGGGGTGTCTAGCTTTAAGAAATGTCTGGGTTTGGTAGGTTTCCCTAAAGGAAGGCCGCACCCAGGACCAAAAACATAGGTGCACCCTCACCCCCAAACACAGGTAGTTTTGTAATATATCATTTTGATGTGTCCACGTACGTCTGTGATGTGCCAAACACTAAAATTGTGAAAAAAACCTCACTTAGGTTATGTTAAAAAGACCCCTCACCCACCAACCAAGTTGGTGGCATGCTTCATCATCAGGGTCCCACCTGAGACACCTAGCGTGTCACAAGTGTGCTGCGACGCCTGATACAGTGGAGCAGGTTTTGTCATTTTTACCACACATACTGTTTGGATTTGGCACGATAGTGAGTGATGGTTCAGTAGATCAAATTTTATTAACAAGAGATTTCACAAAAGTGAAATGCACTGTTAATAACTGAAAGGCCAAAAAACTGAACCAATGACTCACAGCTCGTGAGCTTTAAAGCCTCGTCAAGGCACCAACCATTTTACAGTCCATTCACACACCTTTCATACATGACATGCACAAGACCATTCACGCCGCCAGCCACGGGCCCAGCACATTACAACACTCGCATCGACAGACAGTGCCACTCAAGGGCCCATCAATTACATACGCCCACATGCCTGATACAGTAATCACACTAGCTGATAGGAGTGTGTGGACTGATGTTTTGCTGGCACCACCAGCCAGGCACCAGTCCACGCACACTGCCAGCCCCACTCCACACACACCGCCAGCCAAGCGCCACTCCACACACACCGCCAGCCAAGCGCCACTCCACACACTGCCAGCCAAGCCCCACTCCACACACACCGCCAGCCAGGCGCCAGCCAGGCGCCACCCCATGCACACCACCAGCCAAGCGACACACCACCCACACTGCCAGCCAAACACCACCCCACGCACACCGCCAGCCAAGCGCCACCCCACGCACACCGCCATCACCTTTGTTGGTTGATAAACAACAAAGAAACCTCTAACTAATTATCAAATAAGTGCAAAACAACAAACACAAAAGCTTTAACTGAAAACATGACAGAAATGTGAAACTGAACATCTGAAAATATAAAACAGGCAGTTTACGCTTATGGTATTTCCCCCCAAAAAGTTTTGGTGTGGTAACTCCTGAAACAACCAGCCACACACAGCCCAGGCTTTGAAGGGCAATCGGGGCAGTACATCCTGCTCTCCCTCTGCATACCTCTTCGGGCACATACTCTACATTTCTTAGTAGGCAAGTCTTTTTTGGGAGTGGGAGGAATGTGATCTGGAAAGTGGCAATCTTTCAATCTAGCCACATCCTCCATCACTGCTACTCTAGGAACTCTTGCCTGATCCACCATAATAAGGCTCTCTATCACTGACTCCTGAAATTTAACAAATTTAATCCTTGACTCAGGTGAACAATCCTTGAACACAATAAAAGCATTAAAAGTTGCCAAATGAAATAAATGTAGGGCCAAGTTTTTATACCACACGTAAGACTTACAAAGAGCAGTGTAAGTTTCCAACCTCTGATCTACTCTATTAACACCACCCATGTGCCTATTGTAGCCCAAAATGGACGCAGGTTTGCACACTTCGGCAACCTGACCCCAAACAGTCACAGGGGAAGTACTCTCATCATGGATGGTAGATAGCATGTAAACATCCCTCCTGTCTGAAAATTTCAGAGCTAGCAGCTCATTATTCCGCAAGCACTGCACTGTCCCCTCTCAAGTATTTTACAGACAAGCTCCCTTGGCCAGCCTTTCCGGTTAGAACGGATTGTGCCACAAGCAACAGTGTCCACTCTAAACAACTGCACTCCAGTGTAGAAATGATCTACGTACAAATTGTGATCTTTGTTAAACAGTTGTCTATGAAGTTCCCACATAATTTTCTCGCTAACTCCAAAAGCGTGCAGACAACCAGAGAGGTCAATACTGGAATCCCTAACAGTGTAGACCCAGAAATTATACACATATCCTGTACTACTTTCTGACAGCATATACAATTTAATTCCATACTGTGCCCTCTTACTAGGAATGTACTGCTTAAAAACTAAACGCCCCTTGAACAGGACCAAAGACTCGTCCACACTCATCTTTTGCCTGGAACATAGACCTCTGAAAACTGATCTACAAAATGATCAAGGACAGGCCTAATATTAAAAAGACAGTCACAATCAGGTTGACCTTGTGGCAAGTCTAAAGCATTGTCTATAAAATGCAGCACACAAAGAAGAAGCAAATAGCGATTACGAGTCATAGTTGCAGGAAATATAGCCGTTACCATCAAGGGACTAGTAGACCAATAAGAAGCCAGTGATGGCTTTCTTATCAACTCCAACAAAAAAGTCAAACCTAAAAACTTTTTCATCTCTTCCAGGTATGTGGGAACCCACTGAGTAGCTCTAGACTGAGGCCTAAGTCTGGCAGCGTTGTCCCTCAAATATTGCTCTGCATACAAATTAGTCTGCTGAACAATCTCTTCCAAAAATACATTGTCCATAAACAAGTGAAAGAAATTGATAGGCAAAAAGTTTTCTGTATTGACTCTACACCCTGGGAGACCAGTAAATGCAGGTAACTGTGGCTGCTCCATGTTTGGGGCAATCCAGGTGTAAGGTCTTCTAATGGGAAACCCTTCAGCTCCAAGCTGCTGCACTCTTGGCACATCACTGTCCTCCTCTAAAACAGGCCCTTCATCTGCACTGAGTGGCTTCCCCATCAGAAGAATCCTCTCGGACAGAAAACTCACTGCCCTTCCTCCTCTGCCTTAGATGCAGAGTCAGTCTCATAATCATGGTCAGGAGACGACTCAAAAAGCATGCCAACAACCTGCTGAGCGGTCACTCTGCGGCTAGCCATGATCCTTTCTAACAACAAATGGATTGCCAACAACCAGCACTAAAAAAAGTAATAAACAAAGTGTAGCTTTATCACAAAGAGTTATGTAATAACAAACTATACCACTCACTTGCATGAAAAAGCTACTCACCAGCAACTACTCTGCACAGACACAGCAATCACCAATGATATCCCACTAAAAAGAAAAAAGCAAATTAGACATATGACAACACAAATATCATTGTGCTCAAATCTAAGGACAATTTCACACAAAATCCTGCATTTAGTACACCACCTACAGACATGTTATTCATGCATGTCAACAATACTCCTTTGGAGTAAATTGCTTTTACTTACCTAAAATATGCAACTATGCAAACCACAGGACAACTACTGCCAAAACCACAAGGATCCACAGCAAAGGAAGCAAAAGCTTTGAACTAGAACAAAAAGAAGAAATAAACTGCTATAATCACAAATACCAATACTTTGCCAGTTGACAAACACCACTCCATCAAGAAATTAGAAATTGTCCCTGGTGCCTAATTGGCTTCTGCCCCCCTTGGGGGCAGATGGGCCTAAAAAAAAAAGGCCAATCTGCCCCCAAGGGGAGCAGAAATGGCCATCAGTAATGTACCCCCCTTTGGGGGGCGACCTTTGGGGGGCGACCCTTGCCAAAGGGGCCGCCCCCCCATAAAACACACACTCACACAAGATTCCTGGTGCATAAGTGGAGGCCTAAAAAAAATAGGCCCAGAAATGGCCAACAGCTCTGTGCCCCCTTCGAGGGGCAACCCTTGTCAAAGGGGGCGCCCCCAGCACACAAAAAAACTAAGGGAACCAAAAATAAATACAAATCTCTGACGTCTCGGTGGCTTCTGTCCCCCCTTGGGGGCAGATGGGCCGAAAAAAATAGTATGATCGGGGGCAGAAATGCCCATCAGTAACGTGCCCCCTTTGGGGGGCGACCCTTGCCTAAGGTGCTGCCCCCACCACACAAAACACACACACAGGATCCCTGGTGCCGAAGTGGATTCTGCCCCCCCTTGGGGGCAGAAGGGTGTAAAAAAAAAAGGCTGATTTGCCCCCATGGGGGCAGAAATGGCCAACAGCTCTGTGCCCCCTTTAGGTGGTGACCCTTGCCAAAGGGGGCAAAAGGGGGCACCC
The DNA here is from genome assembly GCF_031143425.1 of Pleurodeles waltl. NCBI lineage: Eukaryota > Metazoa > Chordata > Amphibia > Caudata > Salamandridae > Pleurodeles > Pleurodeles waltl. Next base: position 1,387,705,290 of record NC_090447.1, on the reverse strand, counting down.
CCTGCACACAAAAAAAGGGTTAAAAAAAAATGGCATATTGGTGGTTTCTTCCCTCCTTGGGGGCAGAAGAGACTAAAAGAAATAGGCCCAGAAATGGCAACACTAATTTTCCCTCTTTGGGGGGGGCGACCCTTGCCCAAGGGGTTCCCCCAAGACCCCAAACACACACACCACAGAATCCCTGGGGCCTGGTGAGTTTGGACACCCCCGGGGGCAAGATCGGCCAAAGGGGGCCCAAGATATTTTAAAAAATATTGCCCCAGGGGCAGCCACCCTTGCCTAAGGGGTCGCTGCCCAAATACTTCATGAAAATAAAATCCCTGGTTATCTAGTGGGTTTTGACCCCTCCTGGGGGCAGATCATCCATAAAAACGGCGGATCTGCCCTCCAGGGGGGGGCAAAACAGGATTTATTATTGCCCCCCAGGGGAGCGACCCTTACCCAAGGGGTCGCTCCATAAAATAAAAGTCACCGTAAATCCATGGTGCCTAGTGGGGATTCCTGCTCCATGATCGCGGGCCCCACCCGCCATCGTGAAGCAGGAATCCATTGAAAACAGGCACAGGGGGAAAGGAAAAACTCTTTCCTTTCCCTCTGTGTCTGTTTTCCCGCCCAAAACCCCCAAAAAGAGAAGGACTCAACTAAAATTCGTCCTTTCTCTAGACGCGCTGGAAGCAAATGGCTTCCAGTGCGTCCTCTGCAGCTTCTGATGATGGTGGCGTGCTGTGAGCGCGCTGACCTCATCAGGTTGCCGAGGGGGGACGGGGGTGGAAGGGGAAGCGATTCCCCTTCCATCCTCAACTGGGGGCTGTGGGAGGGAGGCCCACGGGCTAGCACTCCCCCCGCGGGCCAGGTGCAGGACGAGCTGGTCTCGTCCCAGGCACACGGGAACCGTGTGTCTGGACGGAACGAGCTCGCCCCAGGCTCCCTTAGGGTTAAAATCCCAAAGCTGTTGAACGACCAGCCCAAAGTAAGCCCAAAATGAACTGGTCCCAGCCCAAAAAGTAGCCCAAACTTTTAATACTGAAATAATGCAATTGTAGGCTGAAGCAAACATTTTAAAGCATAAATCAACTTTCTATTGTAAGCAAATATGCAGAACTCACAGTGCCTAAATTATTAATTGCATTACACACTAAAAATGTAAATAAACATGGAAGTATGGTCACTCACTTCTTACGATGAGCAGCAAATTGGAACAAGTAGTAAATCTGGACTTGGTGAGACATGTAAATCTTTGATTATGTGCACAGCAGTCCTTCATTGACACATTTTTTCACATTGGAGCCTGTAGCAGCTACTTTATTTTCTTTTGCTTGGAGACAGAAAGCTGACTGTCGCTTTGATATAGTTCACAGCAGTCCTTTTGACACTCGTTTTGGCACTGGAGCCCTTTGTAGCAGGCAGATTATTTCCCTTGTTTGTAGAAAGAAAGCAAGGGCCTTCGCCCCACCCTAGGCTGAAGGTACAAGGAGTGGCTGTAAATGGATTAAAAAGGTCCGAGATGGCTTCAGGATTAGGCTGTTTCAGTATTCCGTCGCTGACTCACTGGGCAACATTTGTGTGGCTGGCTGCCTGGAGACAAGACTAGTAAGTGCACGTCCGCTGCTGGTGGCACCGTCCCACAAACAATTTTCTGCACAATGGGCTAATAACCGCACAAGAATTAGGCACCCACAAGTGGGTATTTTTCCCCACAACTGGGAAAAATATCACCCATCTGTGCAAGAAATCGTCCAATCCAGCAACACTGAACAGGAGCAGCCTGTCAGTTGATTCGATTGTGTTCTAGTGCAGCCTCCCAGAGTGTTCTAAAGAACAACTAGAGCGCTAACAGTTTTACTTATGACAAAAGTGTGGCACACCTGAAGCCATTTTGATTGAATCAAACAAGTAAAACGTAAAACATTTAGGTGGTCATTACAACCCTGGCGGACGGTGTTAAAGCGGCGGTAAAACCGCCACCAGGCCAGCGGTAAAAAAATTGCAATACCACCGTGGCGGAAACCGCCAACAAAGACAGCCACTTTAACACTCCGACCGCCACGGCGGTACAAACAAACAGCGCGGCGATCACCGCCAACAGACAGGCGGAAGACAATGTACCGCCCACACTATTATGCCAGGCCAATCCGCCACCTTTTCCGGGGCAGATTCACCGCGGATAAAAACACGGCGGGAAAAGGAATTTCGAAGGGAAAACGCTCACCTCTACACACCCCACGAGGAACGAGGACACCATGGACCCGGAACTCCAAATTCTCCCTGCGATAGTCTTCCTGCTCCTCTACCAGGAGCACGAACGCCGGCGGTGAAGACCACAGTGAGTACTGCACCTACGACACAGGGGAGGGGGGAGGGAAAAACAGGGACACACACACGAAACACCCCCACCCTCACCCACTACAACACACACAAATGCATATCAATACATCACAGTAACACCCCTCAAGCCCCCCGGAAGAATGCAAAGACAATAGAAAATTAGTGTAACCATTGTAATATATTAAAAACAAGTAGGCAGAAATATATATATGCACCATGTACAAAATATATACCAAGCATAGTAGTCCAGGTTGTGCACTAAGATAGTCTGTGGAATACTGGGACCACACGGTATGGGCAAGGCCCACACAAGATCACCGACCTTGACGGAGAGAACACTGCATGGGCATCAGAGAGCAAGAAAACAGCCACCTCAGGGGGAGGGAAAGGGGGGGCATCTCAGCCGCTTGAGTGCACGACGCCAAATCCACGAGGGGGCCACATGCCCACTGTTCCATCCTGGGGAGTGCAAAGCCACAGTCTCTCAAGTCTCTACAGTGGGTGGTCTGCCCACTGTTCAATCCTGGGGAGTGCAAAGCCACAGTCTCTCAAGTCTCTGCAGTGGGTGGTCTGCCCACTGTTCAATCCTGGGGAGTGCAAAGCCACAGTCTCACAAGTGGATGTCAGTCTCCACTGGTTCTGGAGGGGGCATGGTGTCCAGAGTGCCTCATCCTGTTAAGGACAGAGGTAGTGGATGTCAGTTTCCACTGGTTCTGGAGGGGGCATGGTGCCCAGAGTGCTTCATCCTGTTAAGGACAGAGGTAGTGGATGTCAGTCTCCACTGGTTCTGGAGGGGGCATGGTGCCCAGAGTGCATCATTCACCCCGTGACGGACTCAGTTGCGTCAGTGCCCCTGCTGCTCATGTGCTAGCGGTGCTTGAGATGGCGGTGCCCTGTTCAGCGGTGCTTGAGATGGCGGTGCCCTGTTCAGCGGTGCTTGAGATGGCAGTGCCCTGTTCAGCGGTGCTTCAGATGGCGGTGCCCTGTTCGGCGATGCTTCAGATGGCGGTGCCCTGTTCAGCGTTGCTTCAGATGGCGGTGCCCTGTTCAGCGGTGCTTGAGATAGCGGTGCCCTGTTCAGCGGTGCTTCAGATGGCGGCCTCCATTGCAGGGTCTTAGCTGCTGGCGGTCCTTCATGGCCCAGCGGGCCTTTTGCTGGCGGTCCTTCATGGCCCAGCTGAGCTTGTGCTGGTGGTGGCCTCCTGGGCAGCTGGGCTTGTGCTGGCGGTGGCCTCCTGGGCAGCTGGGCTGGTGCTGGCGGTGGCCTCCTGGGCAGCTGGGCTGGTGCTGGCGGTGGCCTCCTGGGCAGCTGGCTGGTGCTGGCGGTGGCCTCCTGGGCAGCTGGCTGGTGCTGGCGGTGACCTCCTGGGCAGCAGGGCTGGTGCTGGCGGTGGCCTCCTGGGCAGCTGGGCTGGTGCTTGTGGTGGCCCCCTGGGCAGCTGGCTGGTGCTGGCGGTGGCCTCCTGAGCAGCAGGGCTGGTGCTGGCGGTGGCCTCCTGGGCAGCTGGGCTGGCGGTGGCCTCCTGGGTAGCTGGGCTGGTGCTGGCGGTGGCCTCCTGGGCAGCTGGGCTGGTGCTGGCGGTGGCCTCCTGGGCAGCTAGGCTGGTGCTGGCGGTGGCCTCCTGGGCAGCTGGGATGATGGCGGTCTTCTCCGCCGTGCAGCTCTTCCCAGAGTTGCCGGTTTTCTTGTGGCCCTTCCCCACCTTGGAAGGTGTCACAGCTAACTCCACACTCCCAATGGGACCCCTGGGAGCGGCTTTGGTGGCTGGAGTCTTCCCCCTCTCCCGCCGGGCACTGGCCAACTTCTGATGCTTCACAGGTGGAGGACTGTCTGTGCTGTGGCTCTGTGTCACACTGGCTGCCCTGGTGGCCGGTGCACTCCAGATTCCGGTGACTACAGGCACCACTGGTCCCGGAGATGTTGTGGCTGAGGTGCTAGTTCGGGACCTATGAGACGGAGGGGGTGGGGGAGGTGTGGGAAAGAGGTCAAAGTTGGACAGGAAAAGTTTTTTTAACACACTGGGACGGGTAGCTGGAGGGGGTTTGGGAGTGGAGGAAGAGGTGGTGGTTTTAGGACGTGTACGTTTGGTGACTTTGGGTGAAGGTGCATGCGCTGGAGGCTGTCGTGAGGTGGATGGCTGTTGGGTGGGTGTGTGCCTGCGTTTGTGTATCTTGGGAGGGGGCGTCACAGACACACTGGGAGGGGACACAGGGGACATGTGAATGGTAGTGGGGGTGGTGACTGCACGTGAGCGGGGGGATGGTGGCGGGTGTGCTGGAGAGGGACGTAGTGGCTGTAGAGGTACTGCATGCAGGTGTGAGTGTAGACGAGACTGGGAGGGAGGAGGGAGACGAGGAGGAGGGGGACACAGTGGAGGCAGTGGATATTGGTGTGTCTGCATGTGTGTGATGCTTGCGTGAGTGCCTGTGGGTTGTGTGGTGCTTATGTTTGCCTGAGCTTCCCTTGTGTGTTGAGGTGTGTGCATGTTGGTCTGTAGGTATGCTTGGGATATGCTGAGGTACAGGGGATTGGGTCGGGGTTGAGGAAGTTGGAGGGGGGAGGCTAGAGACGGGGACAATGGCTTCCATCAGTGCTGAGGCCAGAGTCTGAAAAGCTTGGTGAAGGGCCACCTGACCAGAAGGAATGCTCTCCAGGAATGCATTGGTTTGTTGCAACTGCCTCTCTACACCCTGGATAGCATTCAAAATGGTAGACTGCCCAACAGTGAGGGACCTGAGGAGGTCAATGGCCTCCTCACTGAGGGCAGCAGGGGTGACTGGGGCAGGGCCTGAGGTGCCTGGGACGTAGGTGATGCCCACCCTCCTGGGTGAGCGGGCACAGGGCAAAGGCTGAGGGGCTGCTGGGAGAGGGGTGCTGGTAGGGGGGGTGTCGGCTGTACCTGTAGATGCGGGAGGCACAGATGTTGCCGCCACCACAAGGGAGCTCCCATCAGAGGACGAGTCCGTGTCGCTGGTGTCAGCTCCTGTCCCCGCCGTGGAGCTGCCCTCGCCCTCTGTCCCACTGGTGAATTCAGACTCCGTAGTGTCGCCCTCCAGGGCCATGTGGGATACAGCTCCCTCGTGCTCCGTTGCCACTGCTCCTCCGCATGATGATGCTAATGCACACAAGAACAGGGAGACCACAAAAAGTGGGGGGAACGACAGAAGAAAGACATGTTGAGTGCATGCATTACCGCTACCGTTGGCAGACACGACAGACACAGAAGCCCCCTCCACTACGCCGCGCTCTTGGGCTCTACTGTTCAATTTCTGGGAAATGGCCTACAAGGCTATGGACGACATCTGCACACATAGATGACACAGGGGCATGACTAGCTGTACTTGGCACTCTACAGAGGTGGGCTGGGGTGCCACATGGCCTGACATAAGGCGGGGCCTTGGCTACGGAACTCGCCCTGGCCTAGGGAAACCCACAGCCCTCCTCCCCCACCCAGACACCTCCACTGCGCGCAAAGTCAGCAGAATGAGAGTGTACTCACCCCCTTTCTGGCTGCTGTGATGCCCTCAAGCGCCCATCCAACTCCGGGTAGGCCACCGCCAGGATCCGGAACATCAGGGGGGTCATGGTGCGACGGGCACCCCTCCCACGTTGGGAGGCCATCCCCAGCTGAGCCTCCGCAGTCTTCTTGCTCCAGCGGCGAATGTCGTCCCATCTTTTCCGGCAGTGGTTGCTCCATCTGTGGTAGACCCCCAGGGTCCAGACGTCCTTGGCGATGGCACGCCAAATATCTTTCTTCTGGTGGGCGCTGACCTACATGAAATGTACAGGGGAAAAAGAGAAGTTATTACCAACTGCACCGTCAAAGTGATTGGCCCCCATCCCTACCCTTGCCATCTGGCACATGCATTCACCGTCTTTCATGCACACAGCACTCTCCCCCCTTCCTTCTTACATCCAGCCCTCTCCACACAGGCATAGCCCATACAGCAAGCTCCCAGTGTACTTACCTGTTTGTCTGGAGGACCGTAGAGTAGCATGTACTGGGGGAGGACCCTATCCACGAGTTTCTCCAACTCCTCCGATGTGAAGGCAGGGGTCCTTTCTGCAGACACTCAAGCCATTGTCTCTTCCAGACCGAGGTCACAGCAGCACTTGCAGTGCAGGTCCTCTCCTGTCGAAAATCAGGTATCGAAGTGATAGAATATGGCGGTCACGTCCGCGGCAGAGCGTACCGTAACTGCCGGCGTACATCGCCATTGGCTCCTGGGACCCATAGGGTCCAATGTTAACCAATGCAGCATTGCGCGCAGTCTTCGACCGCCTACTGCGACGGTGTACAACGCCAGCGCAGTTACCTCACATCCCATTGTCCCACTTTACAGGTCAGGCAGCCGACATTTCAGGGGCCCACATGGCTTCATTTCCAACTGCGTCACTCATACCTAGGCCTAGACTCAACACACATACAGGCCACCTTTTGTGTATGATAGGTGTTCTGTGTAAACTGTGGGTACGTACCTCTGAGTTGTTCGAATCTGGGCTCGCTGTTGTCCTTCATAGGCACCGTCCGCTGGGACATGTGAGGAGATGGCGGCATCCTCCGGTGTACCGACCGTTGGTGGACCTGTCGACAATGGAGGAGCGACATTTGATTATCACCTACAGGCTTGACCGTGCCACAATACAGGAACTGGGTACCCAGTTGGAGCCAGACCTGATGTCAGCAATCCGCCAACCCACAGGAATCCCCCCTCAAGTGCAGGTGCTGTCAGTGCTCCATTTCCTTGCAAGTGGTTCCTTTCAGACAACAGTGGGCATGGCATCAGGGATGTCCCAGCCTATGTTTTCCAACGTATTGTCTAGAGTGTTGTCTGCCCTTCTGAAACACATGCGGAGCTACATTGTTTTCCCTCAGGTGGAGGATTTGCCTACAGTGAAAGGGGATTTCTATGCCCTGGGACACATCCCCAACATCATAGGTGCCATTGATGGGACACATGTGGCTTTGGTATCCCCCACAGGAGTGAACAGGTGTACAGAAACTGGAAGAGTTATCATTCTATGAATGTACAGATGGTATGTTTGGCAGACCAGTACATCTCCCATGTGAATGCCAAGTTCCCTGGCTCAGTGCATGACGCCTACATCCTGCGGAATAGCAGCATCCCTTATGTGATGGGTCAACTCCAGAGGCACCTGTGTGGCTATTAGGTGAGCACCTGGAAGCAAGTCAGTGGGAATGGTTGTCTGGGTCTGGCGATATCCCTCCAGGTTAGTGCGTGTCTAACAGTTGTCCCTCACCATTTGCAGGTGACTCTGGTTACCCCAACCTGTTATGGATACTGACCCCAGTGAGGAATCCCAGGACAAGGTCAGAGGAATGCTACAATGAGGCCCATGGGCGAACTAGGAGGGTGATCGAGCGGACCTTCGGCCTCCTGAAGGCCAGGTTAAGGTGCCTCCATATGACAGGTGGATCCCTATTCTACACACCAAAGAAGGTGTGCCAGATCATCGTGGCCTGCTGTATGCTTCATAACTTGGCATTGCGACGACAGGTGCCTTTTCTGCAGGAGGATAGTCCAGATGGCGGTGTTGTTGCAGCTGTGGAGCCTGTGGACAGTGAAGACGAGGAAGCAGGGGAAGAAGACATGCACAACAGGGACTCAGTGATCCAGCAATATTTCCAGTGAGACACAGGTAAGAATACAGAGCTGCCTACTACATGTACTTTAACACTACTACCTCTCTACTGTGTGTCGTTTTCACCCAGTGTATGGTCACTGAGTTGTCACTTTCCCTTACGATTTCACAGATGTGGGTCCCACTGTGTGACATCTGCTTAGATTCCTCATGGACTAGAGCTGTGTGACATAGGTATGTTGACATTAAACTTGAAAGAGCATTTTGTCACTGTAATTGCTAATACACTATTTCGAAATCACAGACAGACTCCAGATTGTTTTGTGCTTTAAGTGTGTTTCTTTAAGTGCTCAATATTGGAGGGGGTAGTGAAATGGTGAGGGGTGATGGCGGAAGAATGTCCATGGCAGAGTCCAGTCTATTAGTCTCACAGGTGCATTGCCCATATGGGCATAGGAAGTGGAGCTGGGGCAGTTTCAGTATGGACAGGGTGACAAAGTGGGACAGTAGGATGACAATCAGGGTGGTCTTGGCATTGTGCTCTGTCTTTGTCTTGGATCTCAGGGACCGTTTGCGGGGTGGTTCTCCCTCTGCAGGGGGTGGGGTGCTGGTGTGGTGGTCCTGTGGCGGGGCGTCCTGTCCACTAGCGCCGGCGGAGGTGGTGGGCAGTTCATCGTCCATGCTAGTGTCAGGGGCCCCTTGTAGTGCCACAGTGTCCCTCCTGGTTTTCACAAGTTCCTTCAGCACCCCTACGATGGTGCCCAGGGTGGAGCTGGTGGAGCTGATGGTTCTGAGTTCCTCCCTTAAGCCCATATACTGTTCCTCCTGCAGGCGCTGGGTCTCCTGAAACTTGGCCAGTACTGTTGCCATCGTCTCCTGGGAGTGGTGGTAGGCTCCCATGATGGAGAGGGCCTCGTGGAGAGTGGGTTCCCTTGGCCTGTCCACCCCCGTCGCACAGCAGCTCTCCCAGTTCCCCTGTGTTCCTGGGCCTCCGTCCCCTGGACCGTGTGCCCTCTACCACTGCCCCCAGGTCCCTGTAGTTGTTGGGGTGGTGGGTTATCCTGGGTTCCCTGTAGTGGTGGACACACAGCTGATTGCCGTGTCCTGGGGATGGAGGTATGGGCCCGCTGGGTGGGTGCTGTGCTGGTGTTTCCAGAGGGTGGAAGGTCTGCAGTGGCCTGTCACTGGGTGATGGGAACCTACTGTCCTGAGGTCCCCGATGGGCCGGGCTGGTCATATAGATCCAGTTGGACAGAGGTGCTGTCATCACTGTGGGCCTCTTCTGTTGGTGGTGTGGTCATGTGTGGACCCTCCTGTCCGGTGACGTTGGGTAGGGGTCCTGCAGGGGTATAACAGGATGGTTATTACATCTGTGTGTGTCATGGTGTGCAATGGGTGGGTGACCGTGTACCCCAGTGCTTGCATTCCTGTGTGAGAGCTTGTGTGAGGATGGTTTAGGGGGTTGTATGGGTATGTGCAGTGGGCATGCTTTAGTGATGGGTGTCTATGCTTTGTTGTTGCATGCAGGGCTTGGTGTTGTGATGGGTGGTTTGTGATATTGGGACATATGTGAGGAGTTGTGTGCTGGGGGTGAGGGTGAGGGTGTTGGTATGTGATAGCATGCAGGTAGGGTGGGGGTTGTAATAGTTAAGATTTGACTTACCAGAGTCCATTCCTCCACCTACTCCTGCGAGGCCCTCAGGATGCAGAGTCTCCAAGACCTGCTCCTCCCATGTTGTTAGTTGTGGGGGAGGGGGTTGGGGTTCCGCCGTCAGTCCGCTGAACCGCTTGGTGGTGTCTTGAGACCACGGAACGCACCTTCCCCCGTAGGTCGTTCCACCTATTCTTGATGTCTTCCCGATTTCTTGGGTGCTGTCCAACTGCGTTGACCCTGTCCACTATTCTTCGCCATAGCTCCAACTTCCTTGCAATGGAGGTGTGCTGCACCTGTGATCCAAATAGCTGTGGCTCTACCCGGACGATTTCCTCCACCATGACCCTGAGCTCCTCCTCCGAGAACCTGGGGTGTCTTTGCCGTGCCATGGGGTGGTGTAAGTGATGTGTGGGGTGGAGTGTGTGGTGATATGTGTGCTGATATGTAGTGGTGTGTTGTGTGAGGTGCGTGGAAGTTCTGTGGGTGATGGTGTTGTGTGCCTGTGGATGCTGTTGTTCTTGCTGGTGCTCTCTCTCTGGCCTTCTCTCGGTATTTGTGGTCGTAGGGGTTTGTGGGTGATGTGTTTTATATTGTATTGGGTGTGTGGGAGTGGTGTGTGTATGTGTATCAGGTGTGTGTATTTTGAATTGTCCAATGTGGTAGTGTTTTGTAAGAGTGTGTGTATTTTGAGCGCGTGGTTTGTACCGCCAATGGAATACCGCGGTTGAAAGACAGCAGCGTGGATTCGTATGTCATGATAGAGTGGCGTATGTCTGTTGGCGTGACGGTGTTGGTTTTGTTTTCGCCAGTTTATCACTGACCTTTGGTGTGGCGGACTTGTGTGGGTGTCTGAATTTTGGCGGATTCCGAAATGTGGGTCATAATCGCTGTGGCGGAATTCCGCAGCTGCAGCGGTGTGTTGGCAGTCTTCTGCGCGGCGGTAAGCGGCTTTTACCGCCAATGTTGTAATGACCACCTTAATTTTGAAAGGAACAAAATAAGGGGGTGAATTTTATTATAGAAATTATGGTTAGTGCTGTGGAAAGAAAAATTAGGACTTGTTTTAAGTGAGTTCTCAATAACCTTTTTTTCCTATTTCATTAAAGCATTCTGACATGGGGACTGAAACATGCACTTTCAACACCAGCAGCAGACTGCCAATTAACTCCCTGGTGATCAGCAGCTTACAGTGTTCTAATGAGCAACTCAAGTGCATTCATTTTGATTTCAGGCATGGGGACCTTAAGTGATTTACCCAGAATCACAGGATGTTGAGCTGATGCCGAAATTCAAACCCGGTTCCCCAGTTGCAAAGTCTGCAGCTCTAGCCATAACGCCACATTCTCTCCCCTAAGTGCAACAAATAATCTAGTGATCAACGGGATAAAAAAAAGATAGCAAATAACTTAAAAGTGCTTTGTTGCTATTTGAGGAAATATGTCTTCATTTTAGTTTTTTAGACTACTAGCCATAATTTATATGGGGATAAGAAACTCATTTTTATAATTTCTTATGCTTCAGGTAGTACAGTTTTGATTACATCAAGATGACATAAGGTGTGCCACACTTTTGTAATAAATATTGAATATGAGCAGTGCAGTTACTCATTAAAAATACTGTGGAGAGCCAGAGGTCAGGGGCACGGACTCAGATAATTGAGGGCAAGGAGTATGCAGAGGTAACAAGTTGACCAAGCTGGGCAGGCGGGAGGGGCAGTGGCAGTACAATGGACTATGGAGAGCAGGGGAAAGGGGGGCAGGGGCAATAAACCAACCATGCAGGACAGGCAAGAGAGGCTCTGGCAATATAACAGATCATGAGTGCAGAAGGAAGAGGCAGTGGCAGTACAACTGTTCCTGCTAACAGACCCAATTCAGGCAGGCTACTCCCGGTGTTTTTAATCCCAAAAGGGCTTTATTTTATCTGACTCCTTCCTAAAAATTCCTCTTTTTCAGTACAAGTCAATAGGGAAAATCAATTTCCCAGTTCATTTTTCCAAAATCTCCCTCTTACCAGAGTTCGAAATATTGGTACGTATGATACACTCGATCACGGAGGGCAGGGGGAATGGGGTAGGGACATGGACTCAGATAACTGAGGGCAGGAGGGAGATGGGCAGGGGCACTAAACTTACCTTACAGGGCAAGCGTCAGGGGTTTCAGCAGTGCAGTACACCACAAAAGGCAAGTGGGACGGCAGTGCAGCACAACGCACCACAGAAAATAATAGGGAGGGTACAGGGCGCTGCACATGGACAACTGAGAGCAGGGGCAAAGAGGCAAGGGGAGCAAGCTGACCATACCCGACAGACAGGAGGGACAGTTGCAGCATAACAGATCATGTAGGGCAGGAGGGAGGGGGCAGGGGCAGCACATTGGCCCATGCAGGGCAGGAGGGAGCGGGCTGGTGCATGGACTCAGACCTCAGAGGGTTGGGAGGAGGTGGATTGGGCAGCAAGGTAACTGTTCAGGGCAGATGGGAAGGGCAGTGACAGAACAATGACCACACAGGGCTGTACGGTATGAGCAGGGGCATGGACTTGGACAATGGATGACAAGGAGGAGGTGAGTCAGGAGCAGCAAGCTTGGGTGGGGGCAGCACAATGCCAGTCCACCCCCCCTCACCGTGCCTTGCAATGGGCATCTTACTTAATTTTTAAAAAACTGTAGAAATTCCCTAAAAAAACAAAGGTTACAAGGATGATATAGTTAAGCAATAGAAAAAAAGCCTTTGAAGTTTACTAAAAAAATCAAAGATTGCAGGGGCATTATAGTTAGGTTCCAATTTTACACACACAAAACCATCAAAATTCAGCTGTTATAGTCAGTTATTTCAAGTAACGTGCCCTAAGGTAACTACAGCTCGCATCCTCACCATGCACTGCTAATTAACCCAGATATTACATCACTCATGACATCTTCTTTGACATCATTGATAATATAAATGTAACGTTTGCAGTAAAATTATTAATGAGAAAACTGTGTGTGAGTTATAGTTACTTGAAGTAACTCTAACTGTAACAGATGAATTTCTATGGTTTTGTGCATGTAAAAACTGAACCTAACTACAACGTCGCTGTAAACTTTGGTTTTAGTTTTTTTGTGAATATGTATATATTTATAGTCACTGAAAAATGTCAACATAACAATAACATCCCTTCAACCTTTGTTTTTCTCACTGAAAAAAACATATATATATTAAAAGCTATTTTTATTTTGCCAATAACTTTAGTGCCTCTTGACGATCTGCATGAAATTTTACAAAAAACTTTCACGTTCTCTTCAGCTGCTGAGAAAAAGGGGGGTCCCAAAACAATTTTCCACCTTCATTTTTCTATGGGGATTTTGAACAGCGATAGCGCCAAAACCACTGGACGTAATTACACCAAATTTGGCAGAAACATAGCTCTTGATCCAGAAAGAGCCCTTTTTGTTATTTGGTGGAAATTCATTCAGTCGGTTCAGAGAAATTTAAGGTAATCCAAATTTGTATATATAGGGACGTTAAAGATTCGCAACCCGTCCCTATCTTGTGCAGAGATCTAATTGTCTGACAACACTTCAACAGATAGTGTTCCGAGACCCAGAGAAAAATGTAAAAGAAAGAGAAAAAGGGCCAAGGTACCGACCCCATGAGCACTAAGTTCTGGTGTACTCGCGCCCTATCTTTGCACTGCTAATTACCCCACAAATTATGGCACTCATGACATCTATGATAACATAATTGATAATACCAATATAATATTTGCAGTAAAATTTTTGATGCAAAAACTGTGCATGGCTAGGGCATGAGTTACAGTTACTTGAGGTAACTCCAGTGCTTAATTTGTGCTTGTTATTTCCAGTGCTGAGCACCGGCACTTATTTTTGAGGGCTGGGGCTTATTCTTCTGCCTCAAGCATTTGCAGCGAGTAAAAGACACATATGGGAAAGACGGAGGAAAGGAAAAACGAAAAACAGTCACAAAAAGGAGAAAGTAGAAAGCTACAAGAGTGAGCTGAAGGGGTAGGGAGTGGCTTCATATGGATTGAAGAGATCCGAGATGGCTTCAGGATTGCACCGCCTCAGTATTCCGTGTTCCGAAATTTTATTGCAGCAGCCGCGTGTAAGAGGAAGGCTTTCGACACTGGCACGTTTTTATTTACAAATTAAGCACTGGGTAACTATAACTTTAACTGCTTTTGTACATTTAAAATGTGAGCTTAACTATAACGTCTCTGCAACCTTTGGCTGTTTAAGTGTGTATATATATATATATGTATATATATACATATATATATACATATATATATATATATATATATATATATATATATTAACACATATTGGAAAGTGGTTTATTAGTAATGGAGGGTAAGTACCTACACTCAGTAATAAGGCAACAACCCCAACTAAGGTACAGCCAAGGTCTCAATTAATTAATCATCGCTCATCCCTTAGCAGCTTGACCCATGAGCAATTAGGCCTAGGAGACAGGAGTGTAAAGCATTTACGGGCATATTTATGAAGGCCTAGCTTTACGTGACGCTCCTGTGGTGCTGTGCCCTGCACCGTATTTACAAGGTGGCGGTATGCCACTTTTTGTGGCTTAACACCACCTTGTAAACACAGCCCCTTCACACGCAGCACTTTGCAACGGAGGGGCGTGCAATGGGTGTTCCTGTGGGCGTGCCACAGCAACACCCATTGCATTTTGATGCTGCCCCAGATTTACACATTTTAGTAAACCTGAGGCAGCGCCAAAATCTAACACCACCAACCTAGGAGTGGCGTTAGCAAGGCGCAATGGGGAAGATTACTTTCATTCCTCCTCATTTTTTGCTTTTTCTATCTGTGCTGCATTCTGCAGCACGCATAAGAAGAGCAGGATGCCAGAAATGATTGTTTATCTGCGGGAAGGTGTCCCTTACTGAACATAAACAATGTTTCAAAATGACGCTTTGGCACTTCTGTGTGTGTTGCATTTAGCAGCACGCATAGAAAGAGCAAAATGCCAGAAATTATTGTTTATCTGCGCGAAGGTGTCCCTTCCTGCACATAAACAATCTTTCAAAATGATGCTTTGGCACTTCTGTGTGTGCTGCATTCTGCATTTAACATAGAAGTGCCAAATCGCCATAGGTGATTGTTTATGTGCAGGAAGGGACACCATAAACAATCAAACCCCTCAACGCAGTCAGCCTTGCACAATGGTGCAAGAATGCCTGCGTTGGCGCTGGCAGCTAAATTTAGCACCAGTGCGTTTCTAAAGTGATGCAGCGCGGTGCTGCCAATTTTGGCACAGCACCGCACTGCGCAACTTTTTTTTAGTAAATCTGGCCGTTAACATCAACAAAACAGTGAATAAGAAATGCACAACACACAATAAAAATCCAACACCACTTTATAAAAAATAGGAAATATTTATATATTTAAAATGAGAGCAGAACGACAAAAATCCAATGTAGGGAACCAGAGATATGAATTTTTAAAGATGAAATAAAAAAATGTGCTTTCTAGTACTTACAAGCAAAATGCCAACTGCGGACATCTGGTTGCGCATGACTGGGTCAAAGTTTGAGGCCAACCACAATAGATCCCAAGTGAGATACACTGAGTAGTTGGCCTGGGTCAAACTTTTACCTTTAAACTTAGGACCTGATTTAGATCTGGGCGGACGAGTTACTCCAACACAACAGTGACAGATTTATATTTAGGCGAATGGGATATCCGTCACATTATGATGGAGTAATTTGTCCACTCAGATCTAAATCAGGCCCTTTCAAGCTTTTTCTCTTGACATCGAGTGGGTTTCTTCCTCAGGCCGGCTTCTGGTTCGACAACCTTGGCTTGGCTCAGCGTGATGCTCTGGTCAACTCCTGGAGGTCTCGTCAACAGTGAAATGATCCTTAGCTTCAGTAGGACAAACCTGATATTCAGGGGTTGCGGCTCAACATCGCCAGCTAGGTTGTTGCCAAAGGTCCATAAGGTACCTTTTTTCCAAAAGTGCTCCAAACTTCCACAAACTTCTGGATCTTCTTCCAGAAGGTCCTTTGGGTCTTGAAGTGTCCACAAACTTGATCTAAGATTCCGGAAGCTCTGAGTTGCTCCCTGGGAGATGGGACTACAATTCCTACAATGAACCTGGTAAAATCCTTAAAAGTACATTGGATGCTGGTCAGCTGGGCTCTTCTTGCAGGAATTGATGCAGGGGACTCTTGATAGCTTCTTTGTACCTCTTACTTACGGTGAGTCCACCCATGAATCTTTAGAAGCAAGACAAAGTAATTTTTGTGGTGAAGCCGAGAGTGTGCAGTAGGTGTAAGCCTTGTGGGTGCAGTCCTTATTGGTGCAGAACAGTGGTGCACCAGCGCAGTCCTTCTTCTGATTTCTTCCAGCAAGGATATAAGTTGCTGGGCAGCTCTTCCACTTTTATCCAGGTTTCTGGACTGGCAAGCAGGGTGGCACCTCTGATCAATGGGGTGCTGGTTGCTGCCTTCTGTGATGACCACTTCCTGCAAAATATGGCACATTTCAATCCCAGAAAACACAGGTTCTCAAAACTTCAAGATGGAGAAATTCTCTCCTGGAGGTTCAGGCCTGGCTAAGCCCACTCACAGGTGTGGCTAACTTTTCCCTACACTCGCCTCCAAGATCCTCTCCTAATCTAATCACAGGGACTCCCATCTTTCTGGGGATGAAAGAATTTGATAGGTCTGGTTTCCCTCACAAGTATCTTTCCCTCCTTTGAAGACCAGTTTGGCCACCCAGTCCCCTTTCTGCTCTGGCATCTGCTGCTGTAGTTTTCCTCTCACAAGATGTTCCTTTGTGTCAGCCCAGGCCACTTCACACCTCATTAAGGTAGCTTGGCTCAGCTTGTCAAATGATGACCAATCAGGAAAGGCTACTACAGGGCTGATTTTAGGTAAATCTATTAAAGAGTTCTAAAACCCCCTGACCATTCAACCCCACACTGTTCACGGCGTTTGGCCATGCGCAGCTGGAGTTGGCAGCAGGTCGGTGTGGGCCCCCTCCCCCAGCAGATTTCGGCCCCAAGGACCCCATTCGCCAGAGCCCAGTTTTCTAAAATGTATTTTTGGGGGGACAGGAGGGCCACGGGCCCCCCTGCCCCAGTCAATTTCGGCCCCAGGATCCCAGGAAAATTATCACAACTACACATACACTTTAACCCTCAACCTTTAGTGTACGGGTCTGAGTCCTTCATCACTAGACTTAGCTATGGCACTGAACTCAAAGATTTTGAGTGGAAAAATACTTCAATGTTGCATCACTAGGAATGTTTAATAGTCTAAACACTGGAAAACAAACAGACACACTGCCATGAGATACAAGGATTTGAACCTTCAGCCTACAAAGTGACAGTCCAAGAGCTGTACCATTAAGCCAGAAGTGACCATGGGCTACTGTCCATCAAAATGTAACTATAACATAACCACACATCAGGCTAATCTGACTCTTTGAAATGATTGTATGGAGAGACTATTGCAATAATAGTCTCTCGCTCTCTCTTCCATCCCATTAGACTATCCCATTTATCCCAGTCTAGAGAGACTGTTATTGCAATAGTGGGATGGGATGAAAGAGGGGGAGAGAAAGTGACAGGACCACGGGAGGAGCCTCAAAGCCCCTGCAGTCCTAGCAGACTTCCCATGCCCTGGGGGAGCTGGCAATGCTCCCACAAGCATGGAGTTCCTTGAAACAGCAGCTCCTTGCTTGCAAGAGCAATGTTTTCATCTACTTCCTTTACCAGGTGAAAATTTTGCTTTCGGTCAGTGGGAGCTGTTTGACAGCTACCGCTGGCAAAAAGCAGACTTTGTTTGCAAAAGTAAACAGCTATGTCTCGGGGGTGGGCACCCAGTGACATAGCAGGAGCCGGCCCTGGGAGAGATGGTTCCCAATGCCATCATTGGCTCCTCGAGGGGGGCCACATGGCCACTCCACCATGTATTGCCCTGGGGAGATGGTGGTCCCCAGGGCTGGGAACCTGAAACAGCCCCCCCTCATAGTTTAATTTTGTCCAGGGGCAGTCGGAGGTACTACGGATCCCCCTGCACACAAGTAAATCTTTGCCCAGGGGCAGTCGTGGTCCCCGGGGGTGCAAGGGGGAAGCCAGCCGCCACATACATTATTAGTTTAACCCCTGGGAGGTGGTGGTCTCCGGGACCGAGGGGGACGCATGCCCCCCCCACATACATATATACTTTAGCCCCGGAGAGGGTGCAGTCCATGGGGATAATTTAAAGTCCCAGGGAGGTGTTGGTCTCTGGGGCAGCGGGGGGGCTGGGCAGACACCTGCGTTCAACGTTTAAATGCTTTCGGGAACAAGCGTGGGAGCCCGCACTTGTTATTTTAAACATTTTTGGCAGATCCACAGCGTCTTCCCCACTAAATCTTTTTTTTTTTATGCTTTTTTGCTCTGGTGAGTCGCTCTGGGACCCCAGCACCAGAGCTAAGGGGGCAGGGTGTCCCTACACAGGCAACTGTTCTTACTTTTAATCATTTCTTCTGGGACTAAGCTGAAGCTGAGTCCCAAGATGGCTTCCAATACTTACTTGTTGAAGTGCTGGCAGCCAATCATATCTCAGCACGAGAATGGGAGGGTTTGCGAAGCCTTCACGACTCTATAAATACAAATTTATTTTTCTTTAATTTCTCAAAAACTGCTGAATTGATTCACACCAAATAACAAAAAGTGTGCTTTCTGAACCAAGAGCTACCTTTCTGCCAAATTTGGTGTAATACTATCCGCTGGGTAAGGCGCTATTTCTGTTCAAAATCCCTATGGAAAAATGCAGTGGGAAAAAGTGTTTTGGGACCCCTCTTTTTTCTTGGCCTCCCACTTGACGGATCACCCTGAAACTTTCCAGACAGACACTGAGGCGAGCGTTGTATTTTTTTGAAAAAGTTTGTGGAGATTCTTCAAACAGTGCCAAAGTTAGTAGCAAAACAAAAAACTATTTTTCTATAGAAATTAGGTGCATCATTTACGAGGCCCATGGCGCAGGGCGGTGCACCACCAGGAAAGGGCATAAATGCGCCATTTGGACACGATATGCTACATTTCTGTCCTCTCCCCCAGTGCTGGCGCACAAATTGCTGCCTAGTGCCAACGCGGACATCCGTGTACCATAGTGCAAAGATCCCTACGTTGTGGGGATGAAGGAACATCTTCCTGCACAAAAAGAATCACAAGAGGTGTTTTCCTCTTTCTCTGTGTGTTGCAGAATGCATCACACACAGAAAGAGGAAATAACGGGGAGAAATAAAGATATGGCTCCCCGTTGCATCAATGTTATGCATAGGAGGTGGCGTAGGAATGTGCCACATTCCCAGGCTTGTAAATCTGGGAATGCCTCAAATTCCTTCAGATTATGTGGGTGTTGTGGGGAAACACTCCAAGCAACACTCATGGAACGTCCCTTTCATGCAGTGTTAGGAGTGAAAAGGATCCATATTTCCAAGGCCATGAAAAGCCACGCAAGTTGGCTTTGTGTGGCCTTGTAAATATGGACTGGCACACTGTGTGGTGGCGCAGTGCCACTAGGTCCTAGCTATACCTACCTAGTGGCGACCACCACTAGGTAATATATATATATATATATATATATATATATACATATATATATATATATATATACACACAAAATTTATATATATATACAAAAATATATGTTTGTATATCTAATATATATATATATATATATATAGAGAGAGAGAGAGAGAGATATAGATATATATATAGGAAGGGTTTTGCTCCCGCACACAGGGAGCTGCATTTTTTGTAGCTCTCTTTGTGTGGGAGCAATGCCAGCTCCCTCAGGAGGTGGGGAGCCTACAGGGCTTGCAGGGACCTTGAGGCTCCCCCTGCCGTCCATTTTCTGCAGTCACTCTGACAAGTGGGATCTTTTCTCTGGTCCTCTCCTTTTGAAAGAAGAGTCCATTGTTCATTCTTTTGCTTACTACGAATATGCAAATATGTAAAACCACCTGTAAAACAGTTGCCACCTCGAACGTCCACCCTTTTGCCCCCCCCCGCTTAGGGTAATGGTATGCATCAGTTCTCCCACCCTTTTCCAGCTTGATGACAGCTTACCAAAAGGCCCTAAGTGTTCAGAATGCAGAAAATAATATGAGTACATCGCCACCAAAGAAGCACTTATTGCATAAAATGAGGAAAAAGTAGCCTCCTTTGGTGGAGATTGAACTCTTTGTAGCCCCGTTGTCTTCTCTATACAAGGATTCACGTTGGCACTGATTTCAGTATGAAGACACACTAGGCACAATCACATTGCGAAAATTGCACCACATATGGTTACTAGAGACATTATCTTGTGGTCCTTTACATAGCAGTAGAGTAGAATGTGCACTATACATTTACTCTCCAAGGTAGCACTTACTAATTAGACAGTAAAAAGTACTCCAGTTGGGTAGACATTTTTTGCAAAACTGTCGACTCTTTTTGGAAAAGTCAGCAGGAAAAGATCCATTCTGGCACTGATGCTCATCTCACAGAAATTAAACCTCAACATCAAGCACTTACAATTATAAACATAGCAGGTGCCCCATTTGAAGCTACGCATCTGCAAAGGACAAATCCTCCCAACTTTTAGAACTCTTCCAAAGGAAAGCAAAGGGTGTTTGCTGTGACTCCGGGGTTAGATGCCCACAGAGGGTTGGCTGCAGGCAGCTGAAGGCCATACGTGGCACGGGGTTGGATGCTGACGGGGAGTTGGCCGCAGGAGCTGGCCGAAGGCTCTGCATGGTGCCAGTCCCTGCAGCCAACCCCCAGTGTGAAAAATGAATATTTATTTCACTAAAGACCAAAAGGTTGATGTAATGATAGTTTGATACAGTTGCTTCTACATAGTGGTAGCTCAATGTAGTGGTATTCCTTACAGTGGCATAAGACATGGCACTGTGTGCTTATGCTAGCTACTGTCTTACTACTGTGTGACTTTTTCTGGAACAGTGATGTTGTCTTTTTCCTTTGTCAAGGTGATGTGCTATCTATTCACAAAGACAACAGATGGACCATCTAGAGAGTAAAGTCAGACAGATCAAGATACAGACAGGCTTTAAAAATTCTCTAGTTTCACACAATGGCCATTCAATCAAAATGCACAGATGTACTCAACAAGCGTTTCTGTGAAATAATAAATGTTTTCTGTACGGTATCTGTGTATCTCCTTGATCTGCGCATTTTAAGAAGCAAGCTGGACTTTAGCTGAAATGTCAGCCATCAGTGTGAAAGGCAAATTAATCATTCTATGTCAGCAGGCTGCTGGGATAATATTTGTCCCCACAAAGAGAGCATTCGCTGTACATAGTTTAATGCAAATGTATCTGCTCTTTAATATTGCTTTTTATGCTTGTACGTTGTGAATTTTTGCATTGCAAATTATAAGATATGGAATGGATCTAGTCATACCAGCAAATTTCTGTGCTCAACCCCTCCCCTCTGATGTTCTGAATGATGTAAGAGAAATCTGAGGTCCAGGTGGGTGCTCTTTCCTCACTGCAGAATGTTTTTCATGGATTACCATATAATTTAAATTACTTACTGGTAATTCCATTAATCTGAGCTCATTCTTCCTGATTACAGTCATTAGAGCATGAGGCGAGTCTGCTTCTCCAGACAGGTGCTCTGTTCCCATATTGTCTTTTTGTTGATACAATAAGCCCTGTCTCCACTTTTAAGTTGGTGAATATATGGGCCACTTATCTAGAAGGCGTCCTGTAATGCTGCTAAGCCCTCGAACGGCCATGCTCCGCAACCAAGCTTGGCTGAGGGGAATCTCTGGCAGAGTTACCATCTACTGTTATACGGTTCCTACGAAACAAGTAGGACTGTGTATTTGGTATCAGAGTATAGGGACTCAGGGCCAGATTTATATTTTTTTACGCTAAACTGCGCTAATGCGGTTTAGCGTCAAAAAGGTTAGCGCTGGCTAGCGCCATTTTTTAACGCCACTCGGGCGTCAAATTTATACTTTGATGCTGGGTGGTGCAAAAAAATGTTTAGAGTCATTTTTCCGATGTTAACCATTGTGCCTTGTTGTGAGGCAAAATTACGTTAACGGAGGAAAAATAACTCTAATCCGGTTTACGACACGTAAATACGTCACAAAACGGAAATGCGCCATATTTGCCTGCAATAGCGTCAAAAACAGACTCTAACGGAGAAAACAGTGCAAAGGAGCCCCAAAATGGATGTAAGAAGCCAGGAGAGACACCAGGGAGACCCCATTCAACCAGGAACCGGCCAGGAGGACACAGACAAGGTCCAGGGGAGGAAGAAGAAAAAGAGGAAGTGTTGTTTCAGCACAGAGGAGCATGAAATACTGGTGAGAGAGGTAACGGAGCATCAAAATCAACTCTTTGTCACCTCTAATTTGCCAATTGGAAGGAAAGAGGCAATCTGGCAGCAGATTGTGGATAAGACCAACAGTGTGGCAGAGGTCAGGAGAACTGTGACTGAGTGCAAGAAACGTTGGCATGACTACAAGAGAAGGACCAAGGAAAAACCGCATGGAACAGGAAGGCAGCACTGCAAACTGGAAGTGGGAGTCAAGATGGAGGAGATGGTTACAGTGGTCACCCCGGAGGAAATTGTCACAGGGATACAAGGACAGGACAGCACAGAATACCAGGAAACACCACAAATGCAGGGTAAAGTTGCATGGGGGAAAATATATGCTTAAATGTCAAGTGCAAGAAGGCGGAGGCACATAGGACTTGCACAATGTATGTCAAAGGAGTGCAGCGGGATACAATGCACATTAAACAAGTTGCACCATGCCAACATAAGCTGCACATGTGCCTATGCCTTGGGAGTGCCATGCACCATTGACACATACATAACCTGGACATATTTAAAACACTAGGCCTAAATAGAACATGTACAAATGCAGAACATGGGATGGACGGCATGTATAATATCTGTGCCACTGGTTGTCGAATCACAATATCCCTTGACAATAGTCACATTAACACCACTAACACGACCAAGACCTCAGAGACCAGGTAGTCAGTCAACACAATTCCTGGGGTTACTTCATAGTGGGGCACCTTGCAGTAACACTTTGCAACTTCCTTGTCTCATTGCCCAAACGCATGTGTGCTGCATCTCACAGCACACAAGTCATTGCAACTGTCCCAACAGTACCCCGGCATGTGAAGGTAGCACCACCACACCACACGTAGACAACACATGCACATGAGGCAGCCATTTCTACATCACGCAGTCAGGGTGTCCCCTGGGTGCATGGAACAATTAACTCAACAGGTGCTGGGGGAATAGCAGGCTGGACCGGTATCATTGGTAACATGCCACTACCCAGACCAACTAAACTGAAGTTGTGTTCAACCACACATATTGATGCTGAACTGAAATGTGCCTCTACAGAAAATATGTATCACAGATAGCAAACAGTAGATCACAACAGTCACAGGCTGAGACAACAACTATTTGGACACAACCATGTTAGACACATGGGGATGGGGAAATACACACATAGAACACATGTGGTATGGCTGTCACATAATGGCAGTTAATTCCACATCAACGGCAGGGGATGGTGCATGAGCAAGCCCGGTGTTGGTAAGACTGCCAGTGCAATGTACCCTTTGCACTTGGCAGTATGAGTCACACGTTGGGATGGCGGCTGGAAATATGTCTGCTCATGGCAGCTCTGTGGGGCACTTACTAAACATTATTGATGGATCAAATAGAGTCAGTGCCAGTGTTGGCCTTCATTGGATATAACAGGACACGCTGCACACAGCCCTGCAAAGCAGGCAGTGGAAAGGGCAAGGGTCCAAGGTATGGGACACCCTGCACTGTCCATGCCAAGTGCATGGGCTGTGCAGGGGAAACCAGGGGCACTCCACACCACATCACCAACAACCATTTCAAGGGAGTTACACCGCCGTACAAAGGCTGGAGAAAATGTTGAAACATACCTGAAGGGTAATGTTGAACGTATCACTGGTCTGGTGTCACAGGACAGATGCCATAGCCAGTCTGTAAGCTACTGGTAACCTGCCATGTCCAGACCATTGGCCCATGGGGCATTCCACATTGACAACAGTTGCCACTACCACCTGTGCTGTTGGGGGTGGTCAATTGCACAGTGGCGGTCAGGTGTCCCCTGGACTGATGCACATGAAATATGAACTTGCCTCAGTCCCTGACCTAAGTACAACTCCTGTGAATTGGCCATGTCCATAGACACATTTACCATCAGGCACTGTCACATACAGAATGATGTACACAGCAGAAATGTCATACCCATACTGCCCATCCCTTGGTTCAACCCTGTGCTTTTGTCAGATGAGCTGTACTGTCACCATGCTGCACTCATGTACCATAGTGTAAGGAGGGCTACATTGATGGGGAGGACATAGGTGTTTAGTAAGGCAAACAACCTACATAGACAGGAGTTGAAACAGTACTCTGACAGGTCCATGAGTGCTATGCAATGTAGCACACAAACACAAACGACAACATGAGGAGCCATCAATGGCAACAGGGGCACAGTGTCCTGACAATGCCATCCCTGGGGTGGTGCAAGGTCTCAGCACAGCATGGATGTATGTGAAACATGTAAGACTGTGACAGGTGAAAATAGTCATGTGTGGCGCTGTGGCATGAGCACAGCAACACACATTGCAAGGCCTCACCATGCAAATGGATGCAAAGGGAGGGTAGAACAAGATAAGAGGGCGTCAAGCCATAATAAGGATAGACAACACACTTAGAAGATATGACGCAGCCAATAGTGGCACCTGGGCTTCCATTCATGTGACATGCAGGTGGGGCATAGGGCTGTAGACTGCACCTATGATGTACTGGAACAATCCTTTGGAACTAAGGAGCGCATCAAAGGCCCTTAGCACAACAAGAGCGTCACTTTCAGTGATGCTCCTGTGGCGCTAAGCCCTGCGCTGTATTGACAAGGTAGTGTTAAGCCACTTTTTGTGGCATTATGTCACCTTGTAAATACATACCCTTCTGATCATGACTGTGGGTGGAAGGTGGTGCAATGGGTGTAGCTGTGGGCGTGCCACAGCAACACCATTACATTTTGATGCTGCCTCAGATAAATGGAATATTGTAAGCTTGAGGTAGGGCCAAAACTTTAACGCCAGCACCTAGGGTGGCATTAGCAGGGTACAACGAGGAGGAATACATTTATACCTCCTCTTTTTCTGTGTTTCCAATGTGTGCTGCATTCTGCAGCATGCATAGGAAGAGCAAAATGCTGGAAATGATTGTTTCTGAGTGTGAAGGTGTTCCTTCATGCACATAAACAATCATATGTAAATGACGATTTGGCTCTTCAGTGTGTGCTGCATTCTACAGCTCAGACAGAAGTGCCAAAGCACCATTAGTGATTCTTACTGTGCAGGAAGGGACACCTTCACGCACATAAAAAGTCACACCCCTCAACGCATACATCCTTGCATGATGGTGCAAGGATACCTGAGATGACGCTGACAGCTGAATCTTGCACCAGCGCGGGGGACAACACCAGGGTGCCCCGTATTCACTTACATATGGTGCATCCTTGTGTTACCAAAGTGACGCAGTGTGTCGCTTATTATTTGTGCACAGCACCGTGCTGCACCATATTTACATCCACATGGGCCTAATATGACAATGAGCCTCATATATCAAGTCAGTGACGTGACTTGTCAACTGCCACAACACAGATAGACTGATTTTACACTATCTCATTGCAGAGGATGATGGCTCACCTGCGGATCTGCTTGTCCTGGAGTACCCTGATGACCTGGATTACCAGCTGGCAATTATCAGCCAAGAGACCCTCCAAGAAGTCCTTGTACACCTGCAGACACCACCTCCAGTTGCAAGGAGGAGTATTGAAGTAGCAGACATCCCACAGGCCCCACTTAGCACCCCAATAGTATGACATTCCAGCACCGACACAACAGAGGACTCCGAGGACCCAGGGAACAGCTTTGAGAGGACAGTGGTAGGAGTCCAGCGGGAGCTGGCCAAGAAGGTGCGGGTGGGGATGCAAACTATGGCAGCGAGCCTTGAGGGGATGCGGATGTGCATGGTCACGGCAACAGAACATACTGCAGTTAACTGACGCACACACTCCCCAATGCGTGGAGTCCAGGAGCGTCTGAGGGACATAGCTGCTGCCATGAGGGAGAGGCCACAACAATTGCCCTCCCAAATTGGCATCAGCGTGCTTGAGGACAAAATCGACCCCATGCACCGGGAAATTGTCTCCCTCAGGGCAGACATGGCTGCCTGCTACAAGGCTGTTGCAGCTATACTTAAAAACCAGCAGCTCCTCCTTGCTGCAGTAATGCCATATGTAGTGCCTCAGATGGCAGCTGCCAGGAATTGGGAGTCCACATCTGCACCATTGAAGTGGGCGGCACCCCACACATTGGAGAATGAAGATGTGGAACAGATCATCTTCAGCCATAGGAGTTCCAGGTAGCACTTAGCACCCCAATAGTACGACCTGCCAGCACTGACACAGCAGAAGACTCCGAGGATCCAGGGAGCAGCTTTGAGAGTACAGTGGTAGGAGCCCAGCGGGAGCTGGTCAAGAAGGAGTGGGTGGGGATGCAAACTATGGCAGCGAGCCTTGAGGGGATGTGGACATGCATGGTCACGGCAACAGAACATACTGCAGCCAACCGTTGCACACACTCCCCAATGCGTGGAGTCCAGGGGTGTCTGAGGGACATAGCTGCTGCCATGAGGGAGAGGCCACAACAATTGCCCTCCCAAACTGGCCTCAGCGTGCTTGAGGACAAAATTGACTCCATGCACCGGGAAATTGTCTCCCTCAGGGCAGGCATGGCTGCCTACCACGGGGGTGTTGCAGCTATACTTATAAACCAGCAGCTCCTCCTTGCTGCAGTGATGCCATATGTAGTGCCACAGATGGCAGCTGCCGGGAATTGGGAGTCCACATCTGCAACCATTGAAGTGTGTGTGGCCCCCCTCTACCTCCCAACTGCCACCATCAAGGGTAGAGGAGGCACCCCACACATCGGAGGATGAAGATGTGGAACAGATCATCTTCAGCCATAGGAGTACCAGGTAGCACCAGCCCATGCCACATGGGCAGTGTTTTCCTTAGTCCTGTGCTTGACATCATGCCAGTGTTAGCACTCTCCCTCAACACACTGTTGACCTTTCTGCTAATGACTGCTATTGTCCCTAACTTTTCAATTGGCAATTTATGTTCCCCTGCACTGAAAGACACGTTAACAAAACATGTCCCATGACATGTCCCCCAACCCTGGACTTGTGTTGTGTCACAATTGGACGGATTCCACGAATGGGGTCACAGACCTGGACATTGTGTATATTTAGCACTATTGCACTTGTTAATAAACACCACCTACACAACCAGCATGTTTATGTGTGTTGTGACACATCTACTATGCCTAGGATTTGTGATGTGTGTAACATGTCTCAAGTCAGAGTGTCAGTACAAGAGTGCATGAATATGTGAGCACATATCTATGCACATGGTACCTACATGTTGTACGTCAATGTTGGCCTTATCCCCTACAAGCAATTCACTGAATATATGAAACCTGTTGAATAGATGTATGCTACACACACTACATACTGCAGGAATGGGTGTGAAACTGTAATTGGGCAATATCGTCAGCTGGGACTACCAGTAGAACACATTGGTGTGAAACAGAGGGACTCAAACTCATCTATTATTGCCACTGGTCAGTTTAGCAGGATAGAAATGAAATGTGGGCAGTAGTCAAATATCTCACAGTGCCCAACACTCCAAAACAAAACCCATACAATGTCAGCTGAATTCCCACACCTACCTGTCCTATACATGGTCAACATAGTCACCTTGAGTGGTGGATACACTGGATGGCAGGTGCACAGGCAAGTAGATGTGTTGTAGCTGCCAATGTGACAGCTCAGTCATAAGGAGGTGTTGAATATGTCAAGAGAGGGATTTGGATGCAGGACGGAGTCCCTAGGACATCACACAATTTTCACTGTACACCCATGGAAAGACCTTGAGACCCAAGCATATGACACATGAAGTAAGGGAGTACCCAATATTATTTATTATGATAATGAAATCAGTAAAAACAAATATTAACACCTATCCTAATCTCACCTATCCTAACTTTACATTACCCACAACAGACCCTAACTACTTTATGCTACACTTACCTAACACATTTAACAACATGCTCTACGCATTCGCCCCCCTTATATCACAGGACACATGAAGGACAACATACACTAAACTACACATTTACTAACTATGACTAAACAAATATATATATATTTTTTTTTAATTATAATTTTTATTAATAAACACATAAAAGCCCCAACATCACTTCAAAACCCACCCACCCACATAGTAAAACATGAGAAGTAGAAAACTCACCCCCAAAACTACTTATCCTAACTAACCCACTAAACTATTCTAACCTATAACTAACCCCCTAAGACCCACAAAAAACCCTGAAAAAAAGAGGCGGGAGAGGAGTGAACTTGGGAGGAGGGACATCATGCCATCCAGAGGTTGGCCCTTTTCAGTCTTCTCTTAATGTTCCTGAGGGCCTTATTTTTTTTGCCACCTCCTTTTCAAAGGAGTACAACTTTTTTATGACCTGTTGTATATCCCTCTGTAAATCAGTGATGGCACTCATGTCCATGGCAGCAGGTGTGGTGGCTGCGAGATGGTAGTAGAGGGTGCAGCAGCTGCAGCAATAAGTATGTTGGCAGCTGTAGGCCCCTGCACAGTTGTGGTGCTTGGACCAGCCTGTGTGGGCTGTGTGGGTCCCCCTTGGCTGAATGCCCGCCACTCACCAGTGGATTGCTCCGAACAATAGGTGTGTGCCATCCTCCTGAACCCAGATTCCACTGCCAATATGTGCCTATAGTGTACTGCCCTCTTCTGGAAGGCACAGAGTTGGTCGTTATTCATGTTGGCAGCTGTTAAAATGAGACAGGCAACTATCAGTGTCAGCATTGTGTGGAGTATGTACAGTAAATTAGCTTACTATCTACATCGATTTGCACATGCACTCCTACTCACATTCCGGATGATACAATGGCCCTGATGGATGAAATGACAAAGCTGCCTTAGCACCATTTCCTTGACACCATAGCCACCCACAACAAGATAATGAATCAAACCAAGTTAGATCTGCTTAGATTTTGTCCCATCTGTGACAATGCTAAGGCAGCATGAAATTAACATTGATAAGAGCCACTATTTCTCATCATCTGTATCAAATTTTCTGAACTACATCACCAGAAACTTGCATCTGTTATTGGGAGTATGGGATGCTGTTGGTAACCATAACGGTTCAGTGTTGATAGGTACACATGCAAGCCTGATCAAAATGACTGTCACCTACACTGTGAGCATCACATCTACCGACAAATTTGTTGTTCCCACCTGTGTCACCATCCAGCCTACTTTGATTTCTGATTATTTTACAGCTCATCAGTTCCAGCACTGGATGCAACACTCATGACTCACTCACACAAAACACTTCAACACTACACAGGACAGAAAAAAGCATGCTTACTGGAGTACATCTGGGTCCTCAAATCTTGCCACTTCACCTATGGTGTAGGGGGCAGGTCTACCTGAAAGATACGGATGGAAAACCATGGTTAGTATCACATCACTGTCACTACTAGTGAACAACATATGGCAGTTTGTACTATTTGAGAGGAGTGAGGTAATTATCCAGGTTGTGGACAGTGCAACAGACACACCACTGCTAACTCACAATGAGACTGACACTCAGGTGAGTTAGAGCCATACTTCTGCACTCTTACACTGCCCCTGGGGCTCATGTAGTGCTACACCCTGCAACAACCATTTGTGGGCAATCTGTAGAAGATGGAACTCCATGGAGTGAGCGGGACTTGGGTGACAAATAAATGACCCTTGTGCTCTGCAAAACAACCGACTCAGGTATTCTGGCTTGTCCTTCAAGGCACATAGAGGTACTTGGTGGAGGACAAGGCTACATTTTTAGTCTGTAATTTTCATGCATTGAGTAATCCATGACTGATGTTTCACAGTTGGGTGATGGCATCAAATGCCCCATTGCCTGTGCCCCCTAAGGTGGATATGCCTCCTTTGTAAACATAATGACAGGAATGATATATGTGAAAATCTGACAATGTTGCGCCTTACATGGATTGTCGTACTTTGTTATCACAATCCACTTACATATGGTATGCTGGCGATGTCTTGGCTTATCATACATGACACAATGCTGGGGCACAGATGTTGCCATGGCCCCTGAAATGTGTGACTTAGTGATGGATGTGCATGACTCACCCAACATCTGACTTGCATTGGTAAACTGGTAGGATATGTGAAGCACATGTCTATGCAGGCACAGTGACACTTCATTCAGGTTGCATGCAACCTGTCCACAAGCGTTGCATGCAGCATGCCAACACATCTGCTACTGTCATTCAAATGCGGTGAAAAGTAATTAGTTTGCCAATGGGGGACTCACCAACAGGGCCACCAATCACCACACCAAGATAGTCCAGAAGATCCTGCTCCCTGGCCGACAGATCAGTTCAGTGATGCTTGAGCTGGTGGTTGTTGTAACTGCTGTGGTACACCCTCTTGAGGTGGTGGAGCACCTTGCCCACCGCAGCCACCTCGCCTCTGCACGGTAGCCCTGGATCACACGACCACCCATCTCCAGCACCAATGGAATGTAGTGGGCTACCAGCCACACAAAGCCTCCCAGCTCATCCTCCCCCATTCTGGTCTGCCTCCCCCTGCCAGACATTGCACTGGGGTACAACCTGAAAAGTAAAATGTTGTAGTAATAAACAGAAATAAGGAAAGGTAACAACACCCAAAAAATAACTAACCCATCAAACCCAGACAGACACCCACAGAAGACACCACAAGATACAAAAAAGACCAAGAAGACACCACCAACTCCAAGACACAACCACACAGTCAAAAGAGGCACAGGCTGTGAAGAGACAGTCAAAGTACGCGCACTGTACCATGCCTGTAAACAGGATATCCTATTACATCTCTTCCTGTGCCCTTGCTTCACGTTTTCCTATATGCGTGATTTTTTTTGCCATATCTGATATTTGCGTGATTTTTTTCTGACACATTAGTTGCCTGCGTCTTTTTATAATGACGCATTACTTATATGCATAGATTTTACAGTAAATGAGCATTGAAATGCGTGCGCAGGTATAAATCACACTAAGGGCCTATGGGCCATGTACTTTGCGTTTGCGGATGTTTTCAACGCATTTGCGTCATTTATTTTTTACTCTATTCCTGATTGTGTGATTTTGTCAATTGTTAGTGGATGCACACTGTATCAAAATAATAATAAAATGGGCAGGGCTGCAGTTTGGCTTTTTGTGTATGGCCACATGTGGTAGTCGATCTAACAATGTGATTTGTGTGTGATTTGTCTGTTACACCAATGTGTGTGTTACAGAATCAACAGCATGCAGATGTGTACAAGTCATGCATTTGTATGTATGTGTGACAACAGTGTATCCACATATGTATGGCAGTCAGTACTATGCAAGAGTCATGGTATGTGATTGTGAATTGTGTTCACTTATATGCTGTGTGTTGTTGTCCTACAGAGCATCACATTTCAGTCGACATGCACAGCTCAGACATTGTTGATGATGGCTGAAGAATGGAATCTGGCAACTGTTACCCAACAAATGTCTCCATATGTTGCTCTTGAGTATATGGATGACTTTTGTGTGTAATACACATATATTGGACATGTGTACATATGTGTTACATACTCTGATTGACACACTCTGTCTACATTCCAAACATATAATGTATTGAACACAATACACAGTTGAAATTCCTGACATTTTGCATTGTAATACAAATTAATTTGTGGTGGACCTGCAGCCCTAGCTGCATATGTTCTCATCCATTCAGATGTGCATTCCACAGATGTGTCTGTCCAAAGTGTGAGGTCATGTGTACCCTGTGGCATGTTTGGGCCCCATGGCAGTGGCAGGAATGATTTCCATGGATGTATTGCTCAGGATCCATTTCTCCCATTGCTTGTCATACCTGACCTAATCATCTTGAGCATTGCCACCAATGTTGTCCAACCCTTATCATACATGCTCCATGCAGCCATTGCAACTCTCACACTGAGTTGTGTTGATGCCCTGTTCAAACATTAAAGTCCCACCATATTTTGACATCCTCTGCCTCATGTGTGGCCCCCTCGTTTACCTCCAATTTGGACTTGTTGTTGTTGTGTGTGTGATGAGCTATTGTTGTACAAGTTGGCAACGTGGATGTTATGAATATGTTGTGGTCCACAGACTGTGTCCTTCAGTTGTCACATTCAAGTGATGAGGCTAATTGTGATGTGTGTGATGGTAGCACTTCACTCTAACACTTCACATGTGATGTCACGGTAGTCTTCAGATTTGTGTTTGTGACATGCTCCCTGAGGTTAGACTCATAGGGCCTGATTCTGACTATGGCGGACGGCCTCAAAAGACCGCAGCGGCCATTCACACATTTCCTCTGGGCCGGCGGGCGCTCTCCAAAAGAGCGCCCGCCGGCCCAGAGGAAATGCCCCTGCAACGAGGACGCCGGCTCAGAATTGAGCCGGCGTAGTTGCAGGGGTGCGACGGGTGCAGTTGCACCCGTCGCGTATTTCAGTGTCTGCGTAGCAGACACTGAAATACTTTGCGGGGCCCTCTTACGGGGGCCCCTGCAGTGCCCATGCCATTGCCATTGCATGCCATTGGCACTGCAGGGGCCCCCAGGGGCCCCGCGGCACCCCCTACCGCCATCCTGTTCATGGCGGGTTTCCCGCCATGAACAGGATGGCGGTAGGGGGTGTCTGAATCCTGATGGCGGTGGAGCGCGCTCCGCCGCCATGGAGGATTCCCCCGAGCAGCGGAAAGTCGGCGGGAGACCGCCGACTTTCCGCTTCTGACCGCGGCTGAACTGCGCGGTCAGAATGCTCGTGGGAGCACCGCCAGCCTGTTGGCGGTGCTCCCGTGGTCGGTGGCCCTGGCGGCCACCGGCCGCCAGGGTCAGAATGACCCCCATAATCCTAAAGTATATGTTTAAGAGATTGAAGACACCAAAGCCGGATTGTGTGAATAAGTGAGGTGTTTATTGACAACATCTACAAGGTGAGGTATGTGATTATTGAGTGAAGAAGTTATCAACAATGTGCAGTCTGTAGCGTATCCCAGCAGCTGTATTGTGCTGTTCCCCCTCATTTTCTTCTCCACCATCCTCCTCCTCATTCACAGGCAGGTCATTTACCTGCTCATATAAGGGGACGTTCATCTGCACACATATGTTGTGCAGGATGGCACATGTCATGATTATTTTGCAGATTATGTCTGGGCCATATATGAGGCTGCCTCCTGTGATGTCCAGGCACCTGAATCTAGAGTTCAGGATGCCAAATCTCCTCTACACAATAGTCTGTGTCCTCCGATGTCCCTCATTATATGCACGCTCTGCTGCTGTGCTTGGGTTGGGAGATGGGGTCATTATCCCATGCCATAACCCTAATTTGTTGTTAGGGCTTGCAACATGTATGTAATGCAGCATGGCAGCTGATATTAAGAGCTGGTCGTGGCTCATTTATATTTATGGTTTTGGCTGAGTTACTCTCCTTGTGTAATGTTTCCTCAGCACTAGGTTGTTGGACATGACAATCTTGTGTTTGACTCAAGGAAATGGAACATATGATTAGGATTCCACACTGATAGTCATTATGTATGTACCATAAGTTATGTAGTGCACCTTTGTATCAGTGTGCTATCACTAGAGCGGACATGACACATCCTCACAACACAATGTAGTCAGATGTGGTGGCAACATGGTAGCAATACAGAGCTTGGACATCCCATCCATTTTGACATGTGTCATTGAAGATGAGGTGTGACACTATGGGCCTTTGAAATTGGTTAGTGAGAATGCACTACATGTCTCCAAAATTGCCTGCACTGCCCTGCAACATTTTAACTATGCAAGAATGCCCCATGTGTGACATGTTAATTGGCAACTCTTTGTTGTCCCCTGCACCAGTTGCTCATGTGCAGCCATGCACCAACACTAACTAGCCTGCACCAGGGTACTTGGCTAGCTACCTTGTTGAGGTGGATGTATCTGTGCAAGACGGTACACCGCCCTGTACATATACTTTTGGATGGCCAATTGGCTATTTCTGTGTGTGCAGCAGTGTGCAGCATGCATTTGTGCCACATTCAGCTGAGTTCTTAGCACAGCCTACTTCCTTTTTGCAACCTGCATACAGCACTCCTGGGTATTTGTAGTTGGCACTTCCTCAGGTTTTAGGGGACAGCTACATGTGAGTCTGCATCATCATGCTATATACCTTGTGGTGACAGACCTGCAACGAGAAACATTGCACACCCCTTCCATGCTACATACAGCATGGGAGGGCTGCAGATTTACAATGTGGCTTGAAGTCATTATGAAATGGTCATCTGCCAAGATGTACATACAGTGCAGGCCATGAATATGGAACTGTGGGCTATTACATTGTTCCCTTGGTGTTCCTGAGTAGCAGCTAATGTTTGTGTCAGCCACGAAGTGTCCAAGGGTGTGTATCCCATTGGCATAGGATGATCAACATAATTAGCAGGGTCTCTCCTATCTTCTAACATAATTGTGCATTTATTCTGTTGACACATGCACAGTGCAGGCTCTGGGATGGAGCTCAGCTACTTGGCAAATGTGTCCCTTGAAACAGTGCATGTGAGGTCAGTGATGTCCTGTTTTCTTCTACTGGGTCCCACTATGACATCCAGGATATGCACTGTCTAACTGTTTATCTGGCCCCTGTTAGGCCATTTATTGTATCTGGTACAGACATGATGGTGTTGTGAGTCAGTGAGTGTTGCATGCAAGGTTGCACTACAGTAGGTGTGGTACCACTTCTGACACATCTGGCACATGGTAGGTGATGGGCACTAATCTTGTATTCCTATGTGTGTGAGTCAATGCGTCAGGCAGATGTCTCTGCACACTACAGGTCAGTTAGGTATGTGTTGATGAGATACAGTTACTTAGATGTGCAAGTTGTGTGGTGTTTGATATTTGTTCTGGCAGTGATTTGCACGGAATGACTTGAGGCATCTGTGCCTATTTGAAAGTTACATGACATGGGCGTTTCTGTGCTATTATTTGTTTGGTGTAATGTGTGTGATGTATATGTAGTGGACAACCTGAGGGCATTTGTAGTGGTCTGTGTAGTTCTGCTGTTGCCTAAGGGTACATGTCTGCACCTGACCTTCCTGTGGTGTGCCTGTCAAGTTGTGGGTGTGTTACGTACATGTGGGTGTATGTATTAGTGTTGTGCACTGATTGTGCTCTAGTGCAGCATAATGCCTATTTGTTATCACCTGCACATGTGTGTTACCCTGGTCATATGTTACTGTAGTGGTGTATGTCTTGTGTGTCCAACAGGGTTGGTGTGCTGTATGTACATTACTAGATTTGCTGACTTACCCACAAGTAGGCCATTTTCAAATTGTCCATCCTGGAATTGTTCATTGATCCTGCTGTGCTGGAATATGAAGCAATCATGGACACTTCCAGGATACTTGGCCAAAATGTTTATGAATATTCTGCGGTGGTGCACTATGCCCTTCACATTAATGGAATGCGTGTGCTTGCGATTCCGGTATAAGGATATGGGTGCAGTCAATTGCACCTAACACATGCAGAAAGCCATGGATTTGATAGAACCCCTCAGGGATGTGGAATTCCTTGTTTGGGGTCAAGGGCAACAAGTTTTTATGTTTACTTTGTCCTTGGGACAAGTAGGCCCAATCCCCTGAAGCACAAACCCTTTGGCTGCCTGTTTACAGAGAGTTGAACTCTCTGCAGTTGAGGTAATGTGTTTCCAAAGGATAATGCTGTTTGAACTTGTATTTGTGGTTCATTATTTGAAAGCCTTCATTATTAGGGTGCGTGCTGTAAATAAATGTTTTAAGGTCACACTTCACTACTGACGTTGGTTCCAGTACAACAAAAAAAACGTGTACACACATGTTTGAAAAGTTTAGGCTATGAGGCTAAGTATAA
This sequence comes from Pleurodeles waltl, assembly GCF_031143425.1. Classification (NCBI taxonomy): domain Eukaryota; kingdom Metazoa; phylum Chordata; class Amphibia; order Caudata; family Salamandridae; genus Pleurodeles; species Pleurodeles waltl. Next base: position 1,387,669,578 of record NC_090447.1, on the reverse strand, counting down.
TGCTCCCAGAATGCTCTCTGATTATATGCAAATGAAGTGTCATTTAGTAAAATGTGTTGATGCATGCTAGTATTTTACAAAAATATTTCTAATGGAAAATCAGTGTAACCATTTTCAACACGATTATGGGAAGCATGAAAATAAACAAACACTGACAAAGCCAACTGATCTGACATATTTTTATAAGTCTTTTAGTTTCATCAATGCGTGTCTTGTTTTGACATGGCTTTTGTAACACTTTATTGTTGTGGGAGCTACCAGGCCCTCAACATTGTAACAAACATTGGCAAAACCCCCCCAAAAAGTTTTTGAACTCTTAAAGCACACGTTGCCACCAGCGGCATAACAAAGGCCCCGCAGCCGCCCTCCAGGGGGCCCCGTCAGCACAGCACCTGCCCTGAGTGAGTCTGGAGAGGGGGCTCCTCCATGTTCTTTGCAAAGGGGCACCCTCCAGTTTCGTTACGTCACTGATTGCCACTGTAGTTCCTGACACTGAACAAAACTACTTTGTGTGGCAATATGCTCCTTGTGGAAGAGCAGAATGCGATCACTCACAGTAAAGCCAGCCGAAAGAGAGAGGAATAGAAGTTTAATAAAAACAAAATGTCTTTGTTAACACCAGACCTAATTAGGGACCAAGACCCACATGTAGGTAGCTTTTTGCATGTCGCAAACAGCGACTTTCGCTGTTTGCGACGTGCAAAAAGCACATTGCGATGCACAAACCCAGTTTTGCGATTCAGTAACCTGGTTACCGAATCACAAAACGGGTTTGCGACTCGCAATTAGTAAGGGGTGTTCCCTTCCTAATTGCAACTCGCAGTGCAATGTATGATTGTTTTGTGACCGCGAACGCGGGCGCAAACCAATCGCAGTTTGCACCCATTTCAAATGGGTGCTAACACTTTCGCAAAAGGGAAGGGATCCCCATGGGACCCCTTTCCCATTGTGAATGTCACTGTAAACATTTTTTCAGAGCAAGCAGTGGTCCTGTGGACCACTGCCTGCTCTGAAAAAATGAAACGAAAACGTTTCATTTTTCGTTTTTGTTATGCATCTCGTTTTCCTTTAAGGAAAACGGGCTGCATTACAAAAAAAAACTGCTTTATTGAAAAGCAGTCACAGACATGGTGGTCTGCTGTCTCCAGCAGGCCACCATTCGTGAGGGGGTCGCAAATTGCGACCCACCTCATGATTATTCATGATGTGGGCATTTGCGAAGCCCTTGCGAATCACAGATGGTGTCAAGGACACCATCCTACATTCGGATTTGCGACTCGCAATTTGCAGGTCACAAATCTGAACCTACCTACTTGTGGCCCCAAATTCTTAAAGAAAGTCACAAAAGTGCACCCATGGTATATGTCGTACCCCTATAAAATATTTGTGAACTATATTTTAGCGTGGGTAAATACGATGTGTAGATTTGCTCATGGGAAAATCTATTGAGCATTTGCAAGTTCATTTTCCCTCCAGCCACTTTCTTCCCAACCCTGGAAGAAGTTCTAATTCTGCCATTGTCAGGAGTAAATGTCCAACCTTTCTTATTATGGGAAAATATTAGAGAGAAGCTGGTAAAAATCTTTAAAACATGCAGGTTAGTAGGTTTGCAGACTCAAAGGCATTCCAGCCCTGGAACTATTGCTTACTGCTTCCTCCAGCCCCAGTATGCAGATCTGCAGAAAGGTGGCAAAATAAGGAAATTGCTACAGTAGGGATTGAAACTCCAAGTATTCAAGCCCTACTATGGTAGTAGCCCTGGCATAATCAGAGAGGCTATTAATTGTTGCCATAATTTGTCGCCACACTACATGGCACCAAAGGGACAAGTAGATCTTTTTACAGGACAAGTAGATTTGAAAAGCAACCTGTCCCCTGGACAAGTAGATATTTTAATAAATTCCACACCCCTGCCCCTGTTTGTTCTCCTGCTGCTTTTGCTGGGTATTGGGGAAGCTGATGTGTCAGGGTGTCAGGTAGATGATAGCGTCTAACACCTTTGGCAGGAATGCAGAGAACGATGTCTGTGAGACACCAGCAACCAGGGCACCCGTTGTTTGGAATGAGCCACTTGCCAACATGTGCAGGACAGCGAGCAGCTTTGTCATAGGTGGTATGTTGTGTGGGGTCTGAAGGCTGGCTGATATTTGTGGCTCAATGTGGTGCAGTAGGTGTAGCATGGCTTGCTGGTTGAGTCTGTAGGTCCTAATAATGTCCAGGTCCCTGAGACCAAGGAGAGTTGTCCTGTTATGAAAAAATAACCTTAACACCAAAAGTTTGACGCTAGACAGGACTAGCGTCAAAATATAAATATGGCGTTGGGTTTTCGCTGAATTAGTATCAAATTAAATGACGCTATTTCAGCGCAAAGCAAGTATAAATATGCCCCTCCGTCTGTGTATACCATCAGGAAATGTTGACACATGTCCTAGCTAGCTCACAATGCCTTGTCTGAACCCTTAACACACCAGGGTACCAGATGGGTTTCGCAACCTCAAACATGACTACTCAGATTCCCAAGGAAATCATGGAAACAGATCTACCTTTTCCTTGTCGCTCACAGTACCTAAGATAAGACACAAAAAAGATGTGAAAATGTTGGTTAGAGCATATATTGCAACAATTGTACCCTTGAATAAAATCATGAGCTGTGATTATTAGGAAAATAATATGGTGAAAAAGATAAACAGTTCAACCATGGGTACGTTATTGTGAAGGTACACTCCTATCTGTAACTACCGATACTGCTGAGAACATAGTGGCAATACCCTCTGCCAGATCAATTGGGAAAACCTGCCCCCCCCCCAATACTTGGGTAAGATGTACCAGGAAGCCAGGAAGCTGGTCTGGTGTAATGCAGGCTATTGGTCCTGTGGAGAGTAGAAGTCAGATGCAGGATCAGCATCAGAGTCAGCCAAACTGCATCTCAGGCACTGCTGGCTGTGTTCCAGGATAACCCCAGCAGAAGTGCTGCATATGGCTCAAAGGCAGTTTTTATAATACAAGCATCCTTCGTCATACACTGTGTCAGAGGTGCAAGCTCAATTCTTTGATATGTCTACAAAGGCAGAGCTGTCTCCAAGGACAATCACACTACTTAGGGCATCGCGTTCTGTATGCTCAGCCTTGGACTGAGTGTACAGACTAGATTGCATTAACTCTTACTACAAACAAGGAACATGTACAGCGATTTCTTACTACATTATCACATGAATGAAAAGCCATGTAAAAGGGAACTGACAGAAAGGAAATGCTGAGTTAAAATATGCATTTTAAAATGGAGGCTCTAAGCGAGCCCTAACGTGCTTTATGCCCCCCCCACCTTGGCCGTGAGAGACAAGCATAAACTATAATATGAATATAAAAACCGGCCTAAAATACATATAGAACAATACACGTATAAAATGTGAAATACACTTCAATAATAGAAGCAAACAGTAGTCATTTGTCTAAAAACATTTGCCAATTAAAAAGACAATAAAACTAGTAAAAGCAATTTCATTAAAAACAAAAAAGGGACCAAATCGAAATCTAGGCGGCTCCTGACATATTTCCATGTCCAAAGTCAATCGGATTCAAGAAGGAACTCCCAACCATAGATGACAGATCCACCAAGGCCTGAGTAGCAAGTTCCAAAGAACAGAAATGATCGGATGAAGCCAACTGAGACGATGCTGAAGGCATGGCAGTCAACTGTGAATCCACTAGGTTAAAACCAGATTCCAGAAACCTCTGAGCCAAATTGTCCATATCAATAGAAAAAGAAGGCTCATAGTGCGTATCCAGCAGCAAAGGCAGCCTCATGGGACAATCCAGAAGGTGGGTTCTTGTTAGAAATGGGGTCTCTAGTTGGCAGAGGTATACACGTTTGTCCAAGTAGGGACCACAATCCTAGTCAGGGTAAGTCACAACACAATCCAAATGATCCTGCGCCCACCCTCTGGTAGCTTGGCACTGAGCAGTCGGGCTTAACTTAGAAGGCAATGTGTAAAGTATTTGTGCAATAAATAATACAGTAACACAGTGAAAACACTACAAAAAATACACCACACAGGTTTAGAAAAATAGATAATATTTATCTGAATACAATAAGATAAAAAAGACAAAGATCCAATAAGCACAAGTTGAAATATCACTTTTAAAAGGTTTAAAAGAGTCTCAATCCTTAGAAATGAACAGTTGTTTCTTTGTTGCACACAGTAACCCGGGAGGCGTCAAAAATAATGACACACAGAGACCGTAGATGAGGAGGTGCATGGAAAAATAAGGCGTTGCACCGGATTTTCCGGCGCAGCACAGACAATGTGTCTTTTCTTCCCATGCTGCAAGGGTTTGCGTCATTTTTCAATGCGCAGTCTTGGTTCCTCACTGCGATGTGGGGATATTTTGACGCCCAGGGACGATGGGTTAAAAATCTTTGATGCACTGTAAGAAGGAACAGATGCTCTGTCGATCCGATAGGCGATGCGTCAAATTTTCTGTCTCAAGGCAGGCGCTGCATCAAATTTCCAGTCGGGAAGTCAGTGGTGCATCATTACAGTCTGCTGTGCAGCAATTTCTCAGCCGCGATGCAGGCTTGGCATCAATTTCTGCATGCATTGGATCGATTTTCGAGGCACAAGGAGTTTCTTGAAGAGGTGAAGTCATTGTTGGCCCTGAGATTTCAGCAACAGGAGGCAAGCTCAATCGAATCACTTGGAGAGCACTTTTGGGGAAGGCGGAGTCCTTCCCGCAAGGTCAGAGGCCAGCAGGGCAACAGCAGGGCAGCAGACCTTCTCATCAAAGAAGTCCAGATGAGTCCTTTGGGCAGCCAGGCAGCCCCTCTGACAGAGTTCAGGTGTAGATCCAGAAGTGTCTGATTTGGTGGTATCAGAGACCCAGTTTATAAACCCAAAAAGCCTTTGAAGTGGAGGAGACTTCAAAGAGTAGTTTTGAAGTGCACAAGTTCTCCTTTCAGCCCAGTCCTGCCTGCCAGGGTCCCAGTGGGGGATTATCAGCCCTTTGTGTGAGTGCAGGCCACTGGCCTTTGAAATGTAAGTGTCAGGTCTTCTACCCACCCTTCCAGCTCACAAAGACCCATTCAGTATTCAGTTAATGCAGATGTGACTGAGGCCCTCATTCTGACCTTGGCGGGCGGCGGAGGCCGCCCGCCAAAGTCCCGCCGTCAGGTTACCGTTCCGCGGTCGAAAGACCGCGGCGGTAATTCTGACTTTCCCGCTGGGCTGGCGGGCGGTCGCCTTCAGACCGCCAGCCAGCCCAGCGGGAAAGAGGCTTCCACGATGAAGCCGGCTCGGAATCGAGCCGGCGGAGTGGAAGCTGTGCGACGGGTGCAGTTGCACCCGTCGCGTATTTCACTGTCTGCGCAGCTGACAGTGAAATACATGTAGGGGCCCTCTTACGGGGGCCCCTGCAATGCCCATGCCAGTGGCATGGGCACTGCAGGGGCCCCCAGGGGCCCCGCGACCCCCCCTACCGCCATCCGGATCTCGGCGGTCCGACCGCCGGGATCTGGATGGCGGTAGGGGGGGTCGGAATCCCCGCGGCGGTGCAGCAAGCTGCGCCGCCGCGGAGGATTCAATGGGGCCGCGGTACACTGGCGGGACCCCGCCAGTGGTGCCGGTCCGACCGCGGCTTTACCGCCGCGGTCGGAATCCCCATTGGAGCACCGCCGGCCTGTCGGCGGTGCTCCCGCGGTCCTCCGCCCTGGTGGTCAAAGACCGCCAGGGTCAGAATGACCACCTGAGTGTCCTGTGTTGGTGGTTGTGGTTGTCTGGGTGAAATGCACAAGGGAGCTGTCAACCAGCACAGACCAAATGTTGATTGAAGACAGGCTGTAAGGCACAGATGGTTTTAAGTGCATAGAAATGCTCACTTTCTAAAAGTGGCATTTCTAAAATAGTAATATAATACCCAACCTCACCAATAAGCAGGATTTTCTATTACCATTCTGGCCATACTAAATATGACCTGGTTACCCCTTTCAGATCAGAATCTACAACTCGAAAAGTATATGAGGGCAGTCCTAATACTAGTCTATGAAAGGAGAAGGCCTCCCAGTAGTGGAAAACAAATTTAGGAGCTTTTCACTACCAGGACATGTAAAACACATTTCTGCATGTCCTGCCTTTTATCTACATAGCGCCCTGCCCTATGGGTTACCTAGGGCCTACCTTAGGGGTGACTTGCATGTAGAAAAAACGGAGTTTAAGGCTTGGAAAGTACTTTTAAATGCCAAGTCAAATTGGCAGTGAAACTGCACACACAGGCCTTGCAATGGCAGGCCTGATACATGGTTAAGGGGCTACTTGTGTGGGTGCACAATCAGTGCTGCAGGCCCACTAGTAGCATTTAATTTACAGGCCCTGGGCACATGTAGTGTCCTTTACTAGGGACTTAAAAGCAAATCAAATATGCAAACTGGGGATGTACCAATGTTACCATGTTTAAGAGAGAGAGCCTATGCACTTTAGCACTGGTTACCAGTGGTAAGGTGTTCAGAGTCCTAAAACCAGAAAAACCAGTGTCAGAAAAACGGAGGGAGTCAGACAAAAAGTTGGGGGATGACCACCCTAAGGCTGTCAGGTCTAACAGTCCTCATCTAACTCACCTGCAGATTAATGTCCACAGATTGAACCAGTTGCATAGCCAGATACAGGTCCAGTGCACTCTCAAAGGGGCACAGCAGACAGCGAAACACAGGGTGTACACATTGTAACCACACACATTTAAACAACAGTGACCAGTTCATGTTCAGTTCCTGGAGCAAAGCACTGTATCATGCATTCAAGACACATCAGGATGTGTGGCAGATTCATCATTATTTGGCCTTGAGGCGATGGAACATCCATTACAGAGCAGAAAAAACAGAACCAAAAGAGCAATGACTTGGAATAATACAGTCGATATACCTCCAGAAACACTAGAAACCAAAGAGTGCAGAAAGGAAGGCATCACTCCAAATACAGAGTCTGGAATGTGCTCACAAAGCCAGACCCAATCGCTTTGAAATAGTGTACCACTCCCACAATATTCGATGCATTAAATATCCGGTGAACAAGTTCACCAAAATTCTGGGACAAGTTAGTACGCAATAGCGATTGTACTTCAGCAGAAGACCTTGCAACTTGGAGATCAAAGGTCACTCAAAGATAATGATATAAAGTAATGGATTAACCATATGGCTGAAAAGGGCAATTTCTCTAAAAGCTCAAAGTTCCACATGATGTAAGTTGCATCTTTTTGCCATAACTCTCTGTATACATGTTAAATTAAAGGTCAAAGACAACTTGGTTGTGTTCAGGTATTTCCACAGCACACAATTTGATTTCAAACTCTATAATGTCCAACTCAAGTGCATAATTGATCTTAACTGGTTCTGTCCATGCTGTAATAAAGACATGTCATTTTGCATGATATCAAGTGCAGATGACAAAATATTGTTTAAAGAATAAATGAGAGTCGACATCATAGCCATACCATTGTCTTCAACAGCCAAAACATTCTCTAAATTTTCCTTGTCAATCTGTATCAATCATTCTGTAGTGTCTTGCTGGGAAATTTTCCAACTCAATATATATGGCTTATTGGAAGCGTTTTTGATGTAGTGTTCTAGGACCTAACAAGAAATCTTGTAAATTCATGCCATCAGAAAGGAGAGATAGGTGTTCTTTCACTTTAGCTAATGTGGAATGTTGTAACTATTGTTGGCACAATTTTCCAACACTATAAGTGGTCTCAGCCCCTGAATGTTGTGTCTGCAAGTATCAGGGGTCTAGTCTGCTAGCTTTAAACCCCAAAGTGAAGTTTAAAAAACATGCATGATAACCATTAGTGTCGACTGGCCACACTAACCACCCGTCAGCATCTGAAATTTAAGAATTATATTTACCATTCTGTATCATGCCATTTAATTGCTCTTCAGTATAGTTTGCTAACAAAACCTGTAATAGTGGGAATGCTTAGTTAGTCATATCTTTAATTTTAGCCAGACCCATGTAGTCATATCTTTTGTTTTAGCCAGGCCCATTGCACTGTTGTCTACAGGAAAAACATTTGTTGTGGTATTAGGCAGGCTCTTAATAAAACATCTTTACCCTGTACTTGCCAATGGTGTGTTCCCCAATTAGATTTTAAATCAATGTTATGTTTCCAATATTCATAACCCTTTGTGGTCATTTCAAGTACAAAGGAATCCGAATAAATCAATTGTGTCTGTGTAAGCATGTTCTTCTTTGCTAAGGAAGGGTAAAGTTTATAATAATAGGAAGTTGGGTCTAAGCAATTGTGTACTGAAAAATATGCAAACTTTCTCATGTATGTTTTGGAACTATCTACTGGTGGTATTGGGCTATGTTCCCATTGTGTGTAGTTAAAAACTGCATGGGGAGAACTTATCCTGTATAAGTAATGATGGGCATAACAATGGTAGCAAAACATTTCACTATAATTAGCAGAATCCAAATACAAATCTTCAGTTTCAAATACAGAGTAGATTTCCAATTCTGAGAGCATACTCACTGTGGTCACATCCCATTCATCGGAGATAGGCCAGGGACAATGATGCACAGAACTGTGTGAAGAGTTTGAATGTCAATGAAGTAACCAGAGACATTCTGTGCAAAAACAGGGACCTCAGGTGGTTTCCAGGAACTAGTAGTCTCTTCCAAATGTCGTTGATAATACACAATTTCATTGTTAGAAGCAGCAGTTGAAGACTGTAAACTCACGTCTGGGCGTGTCCTGTTATAGAAGAAGTAAAAGGAACCAACGGAAATTCAATATCTATATTCACCAGCTGGGGTGAAGCATTACATGTGTTATGTAGTGCATGTAGTGGGATCTCATGCAGAGTAGTGAGAGGAGGCAGGTAACTATTCGGGAGTTGTCTTGGCCGAAGGTGTAGGACGGGTCACATAGTGTAGCTTTATCAGATTGATAGAGACAAAGCGTTTAAATTTACAACAGGCAAGTGGAGGCAAAATCACAGTTCTTGTATCTTGAATGCCTAGTACTAGCACCAGTGCTTGATAGGAAGGGCTGAACTCTTTCTTGTCGATAAACATCTTGCGGACTAGACGCCCAACCTTTGGAATCCAGTTGGAAGATACTGCTTGCTCCTTCACTTCATCAGTGGCAGAACATTTGGTAATTTGATTAGAATACTCGTCATGGAAGTCTTGTAATTCCTGTAAAACAGCAAAACGTTTGTTTATGTCAAAAGGAGTGTCTGCCTGTACTGTGCCAGATTATCAAGATGTAGAACATACATCTGAATGCCAAAAAGGACCTCATAGGTCTCCGGCCTTTCAAAGGTCTTCTAGTCAGAATATTTAAAGCTCTTTGGACTCCATACAAGTGATGGATCCAACTACAGCCTGATCCTAATGAATTAGCTGTTAAGAACTGCTTTAAGTCACAATTCTTCTTCTCCACTATCAACTTTCCCTCAGGATGATAGGGAGAGGAGTAAAACACAGCAACACCCAGGGTTCCCATGGTATCCCTGTAAGTCTTAGAAAGGCTTCATAGGAGGCATACAGGGGTCAGTTACTCCCTGGCATTCAAGTTGTCAGAGCATTTCCCTCACCAGAGCTTTTCCTTCATGTTTAATTGGGTATTGTGGCCGGCGCACATGTGGCCTTGTGGGACTTTCCTTACAAACTCAGGCGATCAATCTACTTCAGCCAAGAGAATATCATACCTGTATGTTAATTTATCTAAAAACATCACTTTAATAGTCCATGTTATGTCACCCTCAATTTGAAGGCCCAATTCATATACTCCGCAGGGAGGGCTCACCCTCTAATCTGGTATTTAAACTTTACTAGTTGCTCTCAAAGCCAGAAACTCTTGAGGAATCCATGAACTACTGTGGACACTGATGTGCTGTCTAGCAGTGTCAACACTCACGTCTTGTTCAGAAGGAGTGTTCTCGGTAAGTGTGTCATATTTACCATAAATATCTGCCATTTTCTTCTTTTTAAATTGGGGTTTTTGTTGTGGACATTTCTCTTCCTTTTTTATGATGATGTCAGATGCATTGTGAGTCCATTTTCAGTTTCACATACTCTTCAAGCCTGCACTCAGACCGTCCTCCTTTCTCAGAGCGTTTGCCTGGTGAGTCTTGAAAGTAACAAGAAATACATGTATCAGTATATTAATACCTATCAGACTGTTTTAATGTATCATAGTTACACAAGTTGTAATTTTTTTCAGTGGGCTCTGGTTGAGGAGATCCACCCCGTGAATTTCTTCTATCCTTGTTTTTTGTGTGTCTTAGCATTTTATAGACCACTCTGGTGCCAGTTTGGAGACTTCCTGGTCAGATTTGCCCTTAAGCTGCACCTTATAAGGCCTGGCTCCTGAATTGTTTTGACATACAGATGTTTAGGTGTCTCTAATAATCTTAACAATTCAAATTCCTGATCCTGCACTGGAACTTGTGTGAGTCATTGGTTTACTGCCATTGCTGATGCTTCCTCTTTAATATTACTTAATATAATTGAGGAAACTGTGGCAAATTTGGCAATTAATTTCATCCACAAGTCCATGGCAGGGGCTGCCCTGTATTCATTTTGAATCTGTTTTAGTACTTCAGGCAAACAGGTGTTGGATTAATTGCAGGTACAACAGCTTGAACAGTCCTAGCTGGGACAGTTGTTATTGTTTTAAAAAAAAATTAGGTCAGACATCTATCTAGTCTAACCAATCCTGTATATAGGGTATGGACTTCACCGGCATTGAAAGCTGCTATATTTGGATATGCTGTGTAGCTGGCTAAGACTGGCCAGGTTGCCCCATCATTACTGAGGGAACCCAGTGTCAATTTTATCAATGCATATTGGAGGGTGCCTTGGAACCAATTATGATGTTCCTGATATGTTAATGGTATTTTTAAGTAAGTGATGATATGGTCTGTATTGATTAGGTGCTGCTACCTCAGTGTATTTATGAAATGTTTGTGTGTTTGTATCTACTGCAGGAAAATGGACCAATGAATATAAAACTTTGCATTTATAAGCCCTGTGGGCTTCTACCATGAAGGTAACTTCCCTTCCTGTGTTAGGAAGTCATTACTGTGCCAAATATGTTGTGACTGTCAATTATCCGGAATGTTAACTACATTTCCCATTTTAAAGAATAGAGTTCAGAGAGAGAACACTACAGTTTCTTTTAAAGCTTCAAGCTTGAGCAACCTAAAGAGGTTCCTATTAAACCGAGTAAGACTCATTACTAACACCACTGAAGTCTTCATATAAGGTGAGAAGGGAACACTTGGGTCCTTAAAAACTACTTAGGAGACCTATTAAATAAGTACCTGACCTAGAATGTTAGTGGTGCCAAGTCAAACGGTTCCTGCAAATCAAGTAGGACTGTGTATCTGGTCAAAACTTACGGAGTATAGGGACTCAGTCCGTGTATACTGTTGGGAAATGTTGACATGTTTTCCAGCTAGCTCACAGTGCCCTGTCTGAACCCCTAAATACACCAGGGTACCAGATGGGTTTCGCAACATCAAACATGACTATGCAGATGAAAGAGATGTATCCTTTCGTTGTCACTCAGAGTACCCAAGAAAAGACACAAGAAAGATGTGAAAATGTTGTTTAGAGCATTTATTGCAGCAATCCTATTTGCATAACAACAGGAATTGTGATTACTAGGGAAATGGGACAAAGAATGGTGACCTGCATTACTAAGATGGTGAAAACGATGAGCAGTTCAACCACGGCTATATTATTGTGTTGGTACACTCCTGTCTGTAACTACCTATACTGCTGAGAGCATAGTGGGAGTACCCTTTGCCAGATCAACTGGGAAAACCTGACTCCCATACCTAGGTAAGATGTACCAGAAAGCCAGTCTGGTGTAATGCAGGCTATTGGTCCTGTGGAGGGTAGAGGTCAGATTCAGGATCAGAGTCAGCCAAACTGCATCTCGGGCCCTGCGTGCCGCGTTCCAGGATAACCCCTGCGGAAGTGATCCTCTGCTGCATATGGCACAGAGGCAATTTTTATAATACAAGCACCATTCAAGCCACACTGTGTGCTATGCTACATCTACAAACGCAGAGCTGTCTCCACGGTCATTCGGAATACTTAGGGCATCTCATTCTGTGTGCCCAACCTTACACTGACTGTACAGAATAGTTGGCATCAACACTTACTAGACACAAGCAACATATGATTTCTTAGTACATTATCACATGAATGGAAAGCCATGTAAAAGGTTACCAACAGAAAGGAAATGCTAAGTTAAAATAGTTTTTTTTAAATGGAGGCTTTAAGCGGGCCCTAACATGCTTTACCACACCACCATATTGCAGGTGTCATAGGATATAATGCATCGGACAAGATATGTCATATTTGTGACAGAAGTCCCCATTCACCAATCTCTAAATAAGCCTTTTAAACATTGCCTCATTGGCCACTTCTTGTGTCCGATGACCTATTCACTTACAAGTTGGCAACGTGGATGTACAAAATATGTAGTGGTCCATATATTGTGTCCTTCAGTTGTCACATACCAGTGATTAGACTGTTAGTGACGTGTGTGATTGTGGCAGTACAATCTTACACATCACATATGATGTTGCAACAGTACTTGTCAGAATCCTATTTGTAACATGATCCCTGACCTTTGACTCACATTCGTATGCTATGTGTAGTGGAGATTGAAAAGACCAAGGCAGGACTGGTTGTATTAGCGAAGTGTTTATTTACAAAATTGACAACATGAATTCAGTGATTCTTAAGAGTAAAAGATGTCAACTATGTGCTGTCTCCGGCGTACCCCAGCAGCTGTGTTGTGCTGATCTCCCTCCATATCATCACCACCATCATCCTCCTCCTCCTCCTCAGGCAGGTCATCTACCTGGTCATACATCGGGACGTTCATCTGCAAACATATGTTGTGCAGGACAGCACATGTCAGGAGGATTTTGCACACAATGTGTAGGGCATATAGAAGGCTGCCTCCTGTCAGGTCCAGGCACCTGAATCTTGTTTTCAGTATGCCAAAGGTCCTTTGCATGATATTGCGTGTCTTGAAGTGTCCCTCATTATATGTACGCTCTGCTGCTGTGCTCGGGTTTGCAAATGGGCTCATTATCCACGGCTGTACGCTATAACCGTGATCCCCTTCAAGAGATAAAAGGTGTACGTTGTTGTTTAGACTTGCAATAGGTTTGTAATGTTGCATGGCGGTTGTTATTTTGATTTGGTTGTGTCTCATATGTGTTTGTGGTATGGTGTGAGTTCCTGGCCTTGTGCAAAGATTCTTAGCACTGTGTTGTTAAACATGACAATCTTGGGTATTGGCTCAAGGACCTGGGACATATATTTTGGAATCCTAACTGATGCACATTATGTATGTACTATGTGTTGTGTAGTGCACCTTTGTATCAGTGTGCTATCACTAGGTGGGACATGACATATCCTCACAACACAATGGGGTCAGATGTGGTGACAATGTGGCAGCCCTACTGAGCCTGGACATCACAGTCGTTTTTACATGTGTCATTCCAGATGAAGTGCAACACTTAGGCCCATTTTAATGAGTAAGTGAGAATGCACAACGCAGCTCCAACATTGGCAGCACTGTGTTACAACATTTTGAATATGCAGGAATGCACCATGTGTGACATTTTACTAGGCAACCCTTTGTTGTCCCCTACGTCAGTGCCTAATATGCAGCCGTGCACCAAGATTACCAACCTTGCAACAGGGTGCTTGGCTAGCTGCACTGTGGAGGTGGATGTTATCTATGCAGGTATGGACACCTCTCTATACATATACATTTTTGATGGCTAATTGGCTCTTTCTGTGTGTGCAGCAGTATGCAGCATGCATAGGTGGCACATTCATATGAGATCAATTCACAGTCTATTTCCTTATTGCAACCTGCAAACGGGATCCCTTGGGTGGTGCTTGATGTTGGCAATGCCTCAGGTTTTAGGTGACACCTACAACCATGTCAGCATCATAATGCTATGTACCTTGTGGTGGCAGACCTGCAGCTATACACATTGCAAGCCCCTTCCTCGCTAAGTGCTGCATGGGAGGGTGGTCGATTTCCATTGTGGCTTCAAGTCACAAAGAGTGGTCATCCGCCAATGGCACTGGGGGCTCTTACATAAGCCCCTTAGTGATCCTGAGTGGCAGGTGATGTTTGTGCAAGCCATAAGGTATCCAAGGGTGTGTATCCCATTGTTTCAGGATTATCAATATCACTACCAGTGACTCTCCTATCTTCCAAAACATTCCAAAGCATTTATACTGTCCACACATGCACAGTGCAGGCTATGGGATGGAGCTCAGCTACTTAGCAAATGTGTCCCTTAGCACAGTGCATGTAAGGTCAGGGATGCCCTAATTACTCCTACAGGAGGTCCCACTATGGCATCCATGATCTGCACTGCCTAACAGTGACTCTGCCCCATGGTGGGCCATTTATTGTTTACGATACAGACATGATGGTGTTGTGGGTCAGTAAGTGGTGCATGTGAGGTGGCAATACAGTAGGTGTGGTGCCACTTCTCCCACATCTGGCACATGGTATGTGATGGCCATTGATGTTGTATTCCTATGTGTGTGACCCAATGCATCAGGCAGTTGTATATGCACACTACAGGTAAGTCAGGTATATGTTGATGAGATGTAGTTGGTATTGGCACCAATTGTCTGTTTGTTCTGACGGAGACTTGCATGGCATGATTTGAGTGATCTGTGCCTATGTGTGACTTACGTTACATGAGCATGGTGTATGCCATTGACATTGCTGTGCTGTTCTTTGTTTGGTGTTCTGTGTGTGTGAAGTGTATTTAGTGAGCAACCTGTGGGGCACTTGTAGTGGTCTGTGTACATCTTCTGTTTGCAAATGGTACATATCTGCACCTGTCCTTCACGTGGTGTGCCTGTCAAGTTGTGGGTGTGTCACGTACATGTGGGTGTATGTGTTTGTGGTATGCACTGATTGTGTTGTACTGCAGCATGGTGCATATGTGTGTTTACCTGCACATCTGTGTTACCCTGCCCATGTGTTTTTTGAGTGGTGTATGTCTTGTGTGTCCTACAGGGTTGGTGTGTTGTGTGTAAATGGCTAGGTTTGTTGACTTACCCACAAATAGGCCATTTCCATATTGGCCATCCTGGATGTTTTCGTTGATCCTGCTGTGCTGGAATATGTAGGCATCATGGACACTCCCAGGACACTTGGCCAAAATATTTGTAAATAGTCCCCAGTGGTCCACTATGGCCTGCACAATTATGGAATATGTGGGTTTGCGATTCTGGTATAGATGCGCTGTGGCTGCAGGTAGAACAAGTTGGACATGGGTGCAATCAATTGCACCGAGCACATGCGGGAAGCCATAAAATTGATAGAACCCGTTTTATCTCCTGCTGCTTTTGCTGGGTGTTGGGGAAGCTGATGTAGTGAGGTGTCAGAGAGTTAACTGCCTCTAACACCTTAGGCAGGAACACCGAGAATGACGGCTGTGACACACTAGCAACCAGGGCACCTGTTGTTTGAAATGAGCCACTTGTCAGCATGTGCAGGGCATCTACCAGCTATGTCACAGGTGGTATATTGTGTGGGCTCTGCAGGCTGGCTGTGATCTGTGGCTCAATGTGGTGCAGCAGGTGTAGTATGGCTTGCCGGTTGAGTCTGTATTCTTGTTCCCTGAGGCCAAGGAGGGTTGTCCTGTTTCATAATATCCTCTCCTGCCTGCTGCGTTGCCTTTGTGGACCGCGTTGTAGTGGTGGTGGTTGCTGTTGCATCCTCTGCATCGTCTCACAAGCTGTAGCAGTAGCACTTCCATCCTGTCCTGTGCGTTAGTGATGTTGCTTCTGTGCGTTTTTCTTAAGTAGTGGTGGGTGGGCCTCATTTTAACGCCTGGTCTGACCCAGGCATTAAAATTTGACGCAAATCGGAGTTAACGTCATTTTTTGGGCCTGCCTCTCACCCGTGTGTCATTTTTGCCCGGGTGGATAAATATGGCACTAGGAGCTTAGAGTCACTTTTTGGACGGGAACGCCCATCTTGCATCTCATTGACGCAAGGAGGTTTCACGCATTTAAAAAATGACGTTAACTCCAATATTTTGACGCTAGAAGGGTATAGGGTCAAAATATAAATATGGAGTTAAGTTTGCGCTGAAACAGTGTAAAAAAAATGACACAAATTCAGCACAAATCAAGTATAAATCTGGGCTTTGATGTCTTACCTACACACACCCTGAGTACTGTGGTTACTTCTGTAAGGGAGTCCTGAAGTTCAGCAACTACCTCAGATGGGCTGAAGGGCTATCTGATAAGGAAACAAGTATGTGTAGGCACTCTTATGGGATGCTGGCTATCGCTGTGTAATCAGACACTGTGAACATCCCTGGATGCTCATTACCATGGGACAGAACTAAAGGTAAATGCAATTTGGCTTTACTGGTTCATTCCAACATTTTAGGTGGTGCAAAAATTCTGAGTGGCTGGCTGGCCTGGCATCAGCTGCCAATGACTGGACATTTCAAGTGGCCCTGTAAACTAGGTAGCAATTTCAGCTTTTGTCTTATCAAGCTCAAAAGCCAATGGTGCTGCTGCCCCAAATGGAGTTATGAGGACTGTTTCCTGTAACAGGAGTTTGCCTAAGAATGGAGCATTGCTGCCAACAGCCTGAAAGATGATGCTGGATAGGCGAGCATTTGATGAAAGTTCTAGCCACAAGTTTTTTCACATATTAGAACTTCTGATAATCTTGCGTAAACTAAACACGGCACCAAAGCCACGTTTCATACATGCTTGAACAACCTGGATTTCCTTCACTATCACTGCATTTAATTGAATCACTCCAACCATAGATAAACGGGAGTTTCCTCACATTATATGAGAAGAAAAGTAACTCACTGCAAGGCTATATCATTTTATTGTGCTATATCTCCCTAAAGTGAATGCAAACTTTTAAATTTTTTATATTGTAATAATGCTGAATACTATCATCGTACCGTTCATGTTTAGCCGTTCACCTTTACTACAATGTATCTGGCTAACATATTTTTTCAGTTTTTGTAGTATATTTTCTAAGAAACCTATTTCTGGTACGCTTAAGGAACCATTGGTGGAATTTAAAACAACTAATCTTCAAGTATTATTGAAGCCTCTAATGAGTTTTAAACTTTGCAAATATGGTACAATGCAATGTACAATATATTGAACATCATAGGACACTTTTTTGAAACATTTCAAGCGGGTCGGTAACTCATAAATACTTATCAATGCCTTATTCTCTCCTTCTGCTACAATAGACTCCTTTATTTTTTGGTCATAACTAAACCATGACCAGTCCAAGGTAAAGTGAAAAATCTTTATTGTTTAAATCAAAGACCATCACATAGTTTCATCACAATTTCTATACATGGTTGTTTTTGCTTACATCAATATTTACAGGTTTGTATTATAAAATACATTCAGTTGATAAAAAACTTTTTCAGAATAAAACAAGATGTGTATCATGGTATTTCATTGACCAATTCCTAGACATGCAACATTTCCACTCGCAGAAATGTTACCATGCCTTAAACCACTTTTTTGAAAGTAGATCTATCTGGTAAGTTAACCAAAGTTCAGCATTTGGTAAAGGTTTTTAGAAAATTTTCTTCAGAGGACATATGTGGGTAGAGACAAATACATCAGTCTTTCTTGGGTGTCACGTGGCATCACCTGGTAGTGACATTGGCACAAATATACTTTTAATAACTTTTTTCTTGCTCCTAAGCCATGGTCTTCTTCCTTATAACTCTAATTTGCTCTAAGAGAACGCATAAGAGAGACTGTTAATGAAATTATGTTTATAATAAGTAGAGGTCGAAATGCTAGAAATTAAGAGCTGTCTGTGGGCTACTTCTGACCCAAATGTTCCTTGGCCCACAGTATTTAGCTAAACTATGATTGCTTCCATTTATGGATTTATAATGCGTGAGTCTGATTGCCCTTTAACAATATCGGAGGCGGGATGGAAACCCTACTCCAACCTAACGGTCACAAAGGGAGAAAGGAATTATGACAGAACCTGCAAGATGTGAGGTAAAGAAACAGAGAGTATAGCATTCTGAAAGAGAGAGCCATTAGGTGGAATCAAACGTAGGCAGGCATGGTGTTTGGCAACCCAGTATTCAGTAGCGCCAAACATGAACTCCTCGGGTCCAAGCATTTATTTACTATTTACTTATACAAATTAAGCATTGATAAGACCATTTCCAAATTCATATAATTGCACATTAGCCAGTTTCCTACTCCCAGCTTGTCAGATGTGGGTAGGTCTTCTAAGGAGCTGGGCATCCTGTCATAGAAATGACCTATATATTCATATCTAATCTAGTGATCTGATTTAGTGCTTACTGAGCATGGGTAATTTACTAAGCAAAGCAATCAAGAAAGGTACAAAAGAACACAAGCATGGATTTAAGATATGGTCTTGCTCCACATCATCTCTTGTCTTCTTGGC
This sequence comes from Pleurodeles waltl, assembly GCF_031143425.1. Taxonomy (NCBI): domain Eukaryota; kingdom Metazoa; phylum Chordata; class Amphibia; order Caudata; family Salamandridae; genus Pleurodeles; species Pleurodeles waltl. Next base: position 1,387,651,083 of record NC_090447.1, on the reverse strand, counting down.
GACAATTTCAAGAGCGAGCCTTTGGTACAACTTGATAGTTCACCCTTACACGTTACTTAGCTCACAGGTACAATTGGTTCCACCGAAGAGAGATCAGTCTTCCCTGACTGAATGTTTGAGGTTGAAGGGAGCGCATTAGAGACTTGAGACCGCTTAAAATGGCCGCTTTCGGGCCAGGCGACTCTGTATGACGGAACAGTAGAGGGCAGCATGTGCTCCCTAGGTCCAGACTGTCTTTTACACATACTGATCAATGATTTCAGTTCAGTTCGGAAATTATCATTCAGCCAGCAGTAAATGAAGGGGTTGTAACAGGTGCTGCTCATCGCAAGCCAATGGAAGGCGAAATAAAGACCATTGTTGGTGCGAATGGTTTGGCTCGACAGAAGGACAACGTAGCAGTTCAGCGGAAACCAGCATACTGCAAAGAGCACGACCACAAGCATCAACATTTTAATAGTTTTTTTCTTCTTCCTTCTCAACACAACGTACTGCTCAGTTGTCACATCTCCGATGGCATTGCGCATCCACAGTTTCTTGGCCACTGTTGTGTAGGCAACTGATATGATAAAAAGAGGCAAAACATACAGCAGAAAGAAAGTTGCCAAGTCGAGGTATTTCCAAAAGAGGTAGGCTGGTTCAGGGAAGTCTGGTAGGCAGAGACTTCGGATATTTTCCTCACTGAAAATAAAATATGAAACAGTTTAGCAAATATTTAGTCTGCTTAGTATGTAGTAAACAGTGCTTTTCGTGCTGTTTCTTTTCATGTATAAATGATTAAATGCAATGGTACAGAATAACAAAATTGTGAAACAATTCAAAATATATGCCCAACCATGTCATTCCATAGCACAGTTCAGGAATATTCTAGAACTTAAGGCACTTTACCAATTAAATAACTCAGCACCAGTTATAGAGGCAGGAGTTTATGCATGCTACATCATTTCAGATTGAATGCGGGATCCCCTTCGATATCTTGTAGATGGGTATTTATGGATGCTGGGAACCTGCGGATTTTGTATTGCATTGAAAGCCCAATATCATGCCCAAATTAACATTCTTGAGATAGTGAGACATCGGGAGGCAGGAGGACTACAGGTCCCAGCATTCTTCTTGGGTCTCTTGAGGCAGCCCAGGGCTCCACCTCAACTGTGCTGGGTTATTTTTACTTTATAGCAAGCTCTTCACTCCTATGTGTGGGACAGCAAGACAGTGGGAGGCAGGTCCCAGCATTCTTCTAGGGTCCCTTACTGGTGCTTTATAGCAAGCTCTTCACTCCTGTGGAGGCAGGAGGACTACACGCCCGACACATCTTGTTTGGGGTCAAGGGCAACAAGTTTGTATGTTTACTTTGTCCTTGGGACAAGTAGGCCCAACCCTCTGCAGCACAAACCCTTTGGCTGCCTGTTTACAGAGAGTGGAACTCTCTGCAGTTGAGGTAATGTTTCCAAAAGATAATGCTGTTCGAACTTGTATTTATGGTTCATTATTTGAAAGTCTTCATTATTAGGGTGAGTGCTGTAAATAAATGTTTTAAGGTCACACTTCACTACTGACGTTGGTTCCAGTACAAAAAAAAAAAACGTGTATACACATGTTTGAAAAGTTTAGGCTATGAGGCTAAGTATAATGCTCCCAGAATGCTCTCTGATTAGATGCAAATGAAGTGTCATTTAGTCAAATGTGTTGAAGCATGCTAGTATTTCCCAAAAATATTTCTAATTGAAAATCAGTGTAACCATTTTCAACACGATTATGGGAAGCATGAAAATAAACAAACACTGACAAAGCCAACTGATCTGACATTTTTCTAAGTCTTTCAGTTTCATCAATGCGTGTCTTGTTTTGACATGGCTTTTGTAACACTTTATTGTTGTGGGAGCTACCAGGCCCTCAACATTGTAACAAACAATGGCAACAAAAAAAAAAAAAAGTTTTTGAACTCTAAAAGCACACGTTGCCACCAGTGGCATAACAAAGGCTCCGCAGCCTCCCTCCAGTGGGCCCCTTCAGCACAGCACCTGCCCTGAGTGGGTCTGGAGAGGGGGCCTCCTCCATGTTCTTTGCAAAGGGGCACTGTAGGAAGTTGGCTCTGTATGCACTATTTCAAAGTAAGGAATAGTATGCACAGAGTCCAAGGGTTCCCCTTAAAGGTAAGATAGTGGCAAAAAGAGATAATACTAATGCTCTATTTTGTGGTAGTGTGGTCGAGCAGTAGGCTTATCAAAGGAGTAGTGTTAAGCATTTGTTGTACATACACACACGCAATAAATGAGGAACACACACTCAGAGACAAATCCAGCCAATAGGTTTTGTTATAGAAAAATATATTTTCTTAGTTTATTTTAAGAACCACAGGTTCAAATTCTACATGTAATATCTCATTTGAAAGGTATTGCAGGTAAGTACTTTAGGAACTTTGAATCATTACATTAGCATGTATACTTTTTACATAAAACACAATAAGCTGTTTTAAAAGTGGACACAGTGCAATTTTCACAGTTCCTGGGGGAGGTACGTTTTTGTTAGTTTTGTCAGGTAAGTAAATCACTTACAAGTCTCAGGTTTGGGTCCAAGGTAGCCCACCGTTGGGGGTTCAGAGCAACCCCAAAGTTACCACACCAGCAGCTCAGGGCCGGTCAGGTGCAGAGGTCAAAGAGGTGCCCAAAACGCATAGGCTTCAATGGAGAGAAGGGGGTGCCCCGGTTCCGGTCTGCCAGCAGGTAAGTACCCGTGTCTTCGGAGGGCAGACCAGGGGGGTTTTGTAGGGCACCGGGGGGGACACAAGTCAGCACAAAAAGTATACCCTCCGCAGCGCGGGGGCGGCCGGGTGCAGTGTGCAAACAAGCGTCGGGTTCTCTGTAGATTTCAATGAGAGATCAAGGGATCTCTTCAGCGGTGCAGGCAGGCAAGGGGGGGGCTCCTCAGGGTAGCCACCACCTGGGCAAGGGAGAGGGCCTCCTGGGGGTCACTCCTGCACAGGAGTTCCGTTCCTTTCGGTGCTGGGGGCTGCGGGTGCAGAGTCTTTTCCAGCCGTCGGGAAATGGAGTTCAGGCAGTCGCGGTCAGGGGGAGCCTCGGGATTCCCTCTGCAGGCGTCGCTGTGGGGGCTCAGGGGGGACAACTTTGGTTACTCACGGTCTCGGAGTCGCCGGAGGGTCCTCCCTGAGGTGTTGGTTCTCCACCAGTCGAGTCGGGGTCGCCGGGTGCAGTGTTGCAAGTCTCACGCTTCTTGCGGGGAGTTGCAGGGGTCTTTAAGTCTGCTCCTTGAAACAAAGTTGCAGTTCTTTTGGAGCAGTGCCGCTGTCCCCTGGAGTTTCTTGTCTTTCTTGAAGTCGGGCAGTCCTCAGAGGATTCAGAGGTAGCTGGTCCCTTGGAAAGCGTCGCTGGAGCAGGGTTCTTTGGAAGGCAGGAGACAGGCCGGTAGGACTGGGGCCAAAGCAGTTGGTGTCTTCTGTTCTTCCTCTGCAGGGGTTTTTTCAGCTCAGCAGTCTTCTTCTTCTTGTAGTTTCAGGAATCTAAATTCTTAGGTTCAGGGAAGCCCTTAAATACTAAATTTAAGGGCGTGTTTAGGTCTGGGGGGTTAGTAGCCAATGGCTACTAGCCCTGAGGGTGGGTACACCCTCTTTGTGCCTCCTCCCAAGGGGAGGGGGTCACATTCCTATCCCTATTGGGGGAATCCTCCTTCTACAAGATGGAGGATTTCTAAAAGTCAGAGTCACCTCAGCTCAGGACACCTTAGGGGCTGTCCTGACTGGCCAGTGACTCCTCCTTGTTATTCTCATTATTTCTCCTGGACTTGCCGCCAAAAGTGGGGGCTGTCTCCAGGGGGCGGGCATCTCCACTAGCTGGAGTGCCCTGGGGCATTGTAACACGAAGCTTGAGCCTTTGAAGCTCACTGCTAGGTGTTACAGTTCCTGCAGGGGGGAGGTGTGAAGCACCTCCACCCAGAGCAGGCTTTGTTTCTGTCCTCAGAGAGCACAAAGGCTCTCACCGCATGAGGTCAGACACTCGTCTCTCAGCAGCAGGCTGGCACAGACCAGTCAGTCCTGCACTGAACAATTGGGTAAAATACAGGGGGTATCTCTAAGATGCCCTCTGTGTGCATTTTTTAATAAATCCAACACTGGCATCAGTGTGGGTTTATTATTCTGAGAAGTTTGATACTAAACTTCCCAGTATTCAGTGTAGCCATTATGGAGCTGTGGAGTTCGTTTTTGACAGACTCCCAGCCCATATACTCTTATGGCTACCCTGCACTTACAATGTCTAAGGTTTTGCTTAGACACTGTAGGGGCATAGTGCTCATGCACATATGCCCTCACCTATGGTATAGTGCACCCTGCCTTAGGGCTGTAAGGCCTACTAGAGGGGTGACTTATCTATACTGCATAGGCAGTGTGAGGTTGGCATGGCACCCTGAGGGGAGTGCCATGTCGACTTGCTCGTTTTGTTCTCATCAGCACACACAAGCTGGAAAGCAGTGTGTCTGTGCTGAGTGAGGGGTCCCCAGGGTGCCATAAGATATGCTGCAGCCCTTAGAGACCTTCCCTGGCATCAGGGCCCTTGGTACCAGGGGTACCAGTTACAAGGGACTTACCTGGATGCCAGGGTGTGCCAATTGTGGAATCAAAAGTACATTTTAGGTGAAAGAACACTGGTGCTGGGGCCTGGTTAGCATGGTCCCAGCACACTTCTCAGTCAAGTCAGCATCAGTATCAGGCAAAAAGTGGGGGGTAACTGCAACAGGGAGCCATTTCTTTACAGGCACCCTCCAGTTTCGTTACGTCACTGATTGCCACTGTAGTTCCCGACACTGAACAAAACGACTTTGTGTGCCAATATGCTCCTTGTGGAAGAGCAGAGTGCGATCACTCACAGTAAAGCCAGCCGAAAGAGAGAGAAATAGAAGTTTAATAAACACAAAATGTCTTTGTTAACACCAGACCTAATTAGGGACCAAGACCCACATGTAGGTAGCTTTTTTGCATGTCGCAAACAGCGACTTTCTCTGTTTGCGACGTGCAAAAAGCACACTGCGATGCACAAACCCAGTTTTGCGATTCGGTAACCTGTTTACTGAATCGCAAAACGGGTTTGCGACCCCTTCCTAATTGCGACTCGCAGTGCAATGTAGGATTGTTTTGTGACCCCGGGCGCAAACCAATCGCAGTTTGCACCCATTTCAAATGGGTGCTAACACTTTTGCAAAAGGGAAGGGGTCCCTGTGGGAATGTCACTGTAAACATTTTTTCAGAGCAGGCAGTGGTCCTGCGGACCACTGCTTGCTCTGGAAAAATGAAACAAAAACGTTTCATTTTTCGTTTTTGTAATGCATCTTGTTTTCCTTTAAGGAAAACGGGCTGCATTACAAAAAAAACTGCTTTATTGAAAAGCAGTCACCAACATGGTGGTCTGCTGTCTCCAGCAGGCCACCATCCCTGTGAGGGCCGCCATTCGCAAGGGGATCGCAAATTGCGACCCACCTCAAGAATATTCTTGAGGTGAGCATTTACGAAGCCCTTGCGAATCACAGATGGTGTCAGGGACACCATCCTACATTAGGATTTGCGACTCGCAAATTGCGAGTCGCTCTGACTAGCAATTTGCGGGTCGCAAATCTGAACCTACCTACATGTGGCCCCAAATTCTTAAAGAAAGTCACAAAAGTGCACCTATGGTATCTGCCGTACCCCTATAAAATATTTGTGAACTGTATTTTAGCATGGGTAAATACGCATGTGTAGATTTGCTCATGTGAAAATCTATTGAGCATTTGCAAGTTCATTTTCCCTCCAGCCACTTTCTTCCCAACCCTGGAAGAAGTTCGAATTCTGCCATTGTCAGGAGTAAATGTCCAACCTTTCTTATTATGGGAAAATATTAGAGAGAAGCTGGTGAAAATCTTTAAAACATGCAGGTTAGTAGGTTTGCGGACTCAAAGGCATTCCAGTCCTGGAACTATTGCTTACTGCTTCCTCCAGCCCCAGTATGCAGATCTGCAGAAAGGTGGCAAAATAAGGAAATTGCTACAGTAGGGATTGAAACTGCAAGTATTCAAGCCCTACTATGGTAGTAGCCCTGGCATAATCAGAGAGGCTATTATCCGAGCTCTTACATAATGAGTTTGCTGCCATAATTTGTTGCCACACTACATGGCACCAAAGGGACAAGTAGATCTTTTTACAGGACAAGTAGATTTGAGAAGCAACCTGTCCCCTGGACAAGTAGATATTTTAATAAATTCCACACCCCTGGCATTCTTCTTGGGTTCCTGGAGGCCGCCCAAGGCTCCACCTCACCTGTGCTGGGTTACTGGTGCTTTATAACAAGCTCTTGACTCTTGCAGCGTGGGACAGCAAGACAGTGAGAAATCAGGAGGCAGGAGGACTACAGGTCCCAGCATTCTTCTTGGGACACTGGAGGCGGCCCAAGGCTCCACCTCACTTGTGCTGGGTTACTGGTGCTTTATAGCAAGCTCTTGACTCCCACAGCACAGGATACGCGTGGGAAAAGCTTGGGCCAAGGGCGGGCCCGTCCTGCGCCTGTCAGCATCAGGAAAAGCCAGAGCAGGGCCACCCCCTTTGGTTGGTTGGTCCCCAGGGAGGTCCTACCTGAGGTTTCGGGCTGCATGATGCCAGGCGCCTATTTTTCACGCTAGCCAATCTCTCTGTCCTTATCATACTAGAATTACATGCCAGCCTGACATATAATTCAGAGTTCTTATCACTGGTCTGGAGTGTCCAGTGCAATTGAAATAAGGTAATGCAATAGCTTGGCATGCTGTTTAGATCTTGTACCGGTACCTAGAACTCTATTGCACAAATTAATATATCCAAATCAAGACTTTATCTGTATTCAGTTTTGTATGCCATACCGATAACTAGAGTGAAGAGGCAATAGTAAAACGGAAAGCGATGGATGTACCCTTGGGGCGAGGAAGCGTGAAGAAAATCCTTAGACACGTGGCAGAGAATTGTACTTTGGCAGAGACTGAGGAGTTAATTGAGGAGGTGGAGGTGTTACTTGTTCATAAAGACAAACTCCATGGCAAGTTAGGTAATGGGTCTGCTCCTAAGGTTAAATCCAAAGGGTTACACCACAAGGGAATTAGGCCCTTTCTCCAACAAACTAAAAAGGTGCGGCCCCCCCAACCTTAACAGTAAGGATACATCAAGTAGGAATATCTCCCCCCTCTACCCAACTCGGCATCCCCTGAAATGATAGACTCAGACTGCATGTCTGAGCAAATCCCATCTAAAATTAACACAGTGGAATGCTCCTATAGCTACACAGTATTGGATACCGCAGAGCCCATTGAGGTAGAAACTATGGCGTTTAGGCATCCCCCCAATAGAGATAGTATCCCTCTCATCGATCAGTTGAAATCCCTAAAGAACAAAATTACGCATTTACGGGATTGCATAAATTGATTGGCTGACAATTTAAATAGCAAATTGAATAAATTAACAACACTGGGCAGGGAAACTAATAAGCCAAGGGAAGATCTGTGGGATGGGAAGAGATCAATATTTGTAAAAAAAAAAACACACACTAGATCCTACCAACATGAGAACGTGGCTCCTCAAGTTGACCACAGTAGCACAGCCAAAGAAGATTTGACTGAAACTTGGAATATAAGGGGCAATATATCCATGGATCAAGTCAATTCACTTAGGGAATTGACAAACAGCAACCCACAGCATGACCAGAGGAAAACTTACTCGGGAATTATCCACATAGCCAAAAGAGGACTGGGGAATAATAATGGACTTAATGATCAATATGATATTCATATGATTATTTTCCCAAATTGCCACCAGAAGGGAGGGAATCACAAGAATCGCTTACCAACAAAGTGATCCACTGGATAAGACATTCTAGAGGCTGCAGGTCTGTTATCAGAGAAGACATCCTGTATGCAAGGTGCCTTAACAATACAAATAGTTCCCATGACACAACATGGATAAAACTAAAGTCCCAGTATTTGGTGGAGGGACTAATAGCGCTCGAACTGAGATTCGGGCCACCAAAAATGTTACAAAGAAGACTCAAACTTTAGTGACTCAAATGAAATTAGGCCCCTAGATGCCACCAATCTTGCACAAGGCTGGATTGATGGACAACAGGAAGTTGATTGACAAGAGGTCATTACAAGTAATGTAGGGCCTGCACAGAGGGAAATCTTGGGAAGAGAGCAGGAAAGTATGGTAAGCTTGAAGACCATAAGCAAGGGTGAAATTCCCCCAGAGGTTATCCCAAATCTTCGAACAGATCGGCCTAGTAAATTGTACATGGAGAACCAGATCAAAGATAAAGCTGCTGACGAACAGGGAATGTCCATGGTAGAAGCCGATTGCATAAAGCTACTGTCCTGGAATTTTGCTGGTATAAAGGCTAAGCTTGCAGATCCTGAATGGGGAAACTTTATAGATTCACATCATATAATACTCCTACAGGAAACATGGGCTACTGATCAAGTCCATAGGCCTGGCTTTATGACCTTTGCCAAAAATGCCATCCCCTCGCCCGCAGGAAGGGCCTCAAGGGGCCTCTTGATCTGGTTACAGCTGGACCTTTTCCCCTCAGTAAAGGTTGTTCGCTCAGAGAGTAGTGATCTCTTAGCCATATAAATATATATATCTACCAAGCAAGGCTTTAAGTATGTGGTCATAATGAACATATATGTATGATCTGTTTCATCAAGCTCCTTTTCTACCACGGTTGACAAACTTTCTGACCTGCTTGATAAACTACACAAAGGAGCGGTAAATAGTATAGCAGGGGATTGTAATACACAAATAGCCCCCAAAGATGGGCAAGACTGAGTCTAATGAGTCATTTTCTAGACTAGGTGTAAGGAAATGCCACCTTGGCATGGTTACCCCCTGACTTTTTGCCTTTGCTGATGCCAAGTTATGATTTGAAAGTGTGCTGAGGCCTGCTAACCAGGCCCCAGCACCAGTGTTCTTTCCCTAAAACTGTACCTTTGTTTTCACAATTGGCACACCCTGGCATCCAGGTAAGTCCCTTGTAACTGGTACCCCTGGTACCAAGGGCCCTGATGCCAGGGAAGGTCTCTAAGGGCTGCAGCATGTCTTATGCCACCCTGGGGACCCCTCACTCAGCACAGACACACTGCTTGCCAGCTTGTGTGTGCTAGTAGGGATAAAACGACTACGTCGACATGGCACTCCCCTCAGGGTGCCATGCCAACCTCACACTGCCTATGAAGTATAGATAAGTCACCCCTCTAGCAGGCCTTAGAGCCCTAAGGCAGGGTGCACTATACCATAGGCGAGGGCATAAGTGCATGAGCACTATGCCCCTACAGTGTCTAAGCAAAACCTTAGACATTGTAAGTGCAGGGTAGCCATAAGAGTTTATGGTCTGGGAGTCTGTCATGCACGAACTCCACAGCACCATAATGGCTACACTGAAAACTGTGAAGTTTGGTATCAAACTTCTCAGCACAATAAATGCACACTGATGCCAGTGTACATTTTATTGTAACATAGACCCCAGAGGGCACCTTAGAGGTGCCCCCTGAAACCTAAACCGACTATCCGTGTAGGCTGACTAGTTTTAGCAGCCTGCCACACACCAAACATGTTGCTGGCCACATGGGGAGAGTGCCTTTGTCACTCTGTGGCTAGTAACAAAGCCTGTACTGGGTGGAGGTGCTTCTCACCTCCCCCTGCAGGAACTGTAACACCTGGTGGTGAGCCTCAAAGGCTCACCCCTTTTGTTACAGCACCCCAGGGCACTCCAGCTAGTGGAGTTGCCCGCCCCCTCCGGCCACGGCCCCACTTTTGGCGGCAAGGCCGGAGGAGATAATGAGAAAAACAAGGAGGAGTCACTGGCCAGTCAGGACAGCCCCTAAGGTGTCCTGAGCTGAGGTGACTCTGACTTTTAGAAATCCTCCATCTTGCAGATGGAGGATTCCCCCAATAGGGATAGGAATGTGCCCCCCTCCCCTCAGCCATTGGCTACTAACCCCCCAGACCTAAACACACCCCTAAATTCAGTATTTAGGGGCTCCCCAGAACCTAGGAACTCAGATTCCTGCAACCTAAGAAGAAGAGGACTGCTGAACTGAAAAACCTGCAGAGAAGACAGAGACACCAACTGCTTTGGCCCCAGCCCTACCGGCCTGTCTCCCCCCTTCTAAAGACACTGCTCCAGCGACGCATTCCCAGGGTCCAGCAACCTCTGAAGCTTCAGAGGACTACCCTGCATCTAGAAGGACCAAGAACTCCCGAGGACAGCGGCTCTGTTCCCCAAAGGCTGCAACTTTGCAACAAAGAAGCAACTTTGAAACAACACACGTTTCCCGCCAGAAGCGTGAGACTTTGCACTCTGCACCCGACGCCCCCGGCTCGACTTGTGGAGAACAAACACCACAGGGAGGACTCCCCGGCGTAGCGAGGGTTGACCCCCCTGAGTCACCACCGCAACGCCTCCAGAGGGAATCCCGAGGCTCCCCCTGACTGCGACTGCCTGCTTCAAAGACCCGACGCCTGGAAAAGACTCTGCACCCGCAGCCCCCAGGACCTGAAGAATCCGACCTCCAGTGCAGGAGTGACCCCCAGGTGGCCCTCTCCCTTGCCCAGGTGGTGGCTACCCCGAGGAGCCCCCCCCCTCTTGCCTGCCTGCATCGCTGAAAAGACCCCTTGGTCTCCCATTGATTCCTATTGCGAACCCGCACACTGCACCCTGCCGCCCCCGTGCCGCTGAGGGTGTACTTTCTGTGCTGATTTGTGTCCCCCCGGTGCCCTACAAAACCCCCCTGGTCTGCCCTCCGAAGACGCGGGTACTTACCTGCTGGCAGACTGAAACCGGGGCACCCCCTTCTCCATTGAAGCCTATGCGTTTTGGGCACCACTTTGACCTCTGCACCTGACCGGCCCTGAGCTGCTGGTGTGGTAACTTTGGGGTTGCTCTGAACCCCCAACGGTGGGCTACCTTGGACCCAAACTTGAACCCCGTAGGTGGTTTACTTACCTGCAAAAACTAACAAACACTTACCTCCCCCAGGAACTGTTGAAAATTGCACTGTGTCTAGTTTTAAAATAGCTATATGTCATTTGTGTGAAAACTGTATATGCTATTTTGCTAATTCAAAGTTCCTAAAGTTCCTAAGGGAAGTATCTTTCATTTAACGTATTGTTTGTAAATCTTGAACCTATGGTTCTTAAAATAAACTAAGAAAATATATTTTTCTATACAAAAACCTATTGGCCTGGAATTGTCTCTGAGTGTGTGTTCCTCATTTATTGCCTGTGTGTGTACAACAAATGCTTAACACTACCCTCTGATAAGCCTACTGCTCGACCACACTACCACAAAATAGAGCATTAGAATTATCTCTTTTTGCCACTATCTTACTTTAAGGGGAACCCTTGGACTCTGTGCATACTATTCCTTACTTTGAAATAGTTCATACAGAGCCAACTTCCTACACTAGGGCTCCTAGATGTTACTGAGAAAAAGTAAGTCTTTCAATGTTGCTATACAATTAATGGACCTAGGTATGGCACATGGTATAAAAATAGTAAATGGAAATACATGATCTGACTGCCCCCCATGCCCAACCTTTAAAAAGAGGAATAATAACAACTCATATAGATTATATCTTCTTGGATAATAACTTGTGGCCCTTTTTTATTGGATATGGATATTATTGCTAGAGTAGATAGTGACTATCAGGCATTAAGCGTCATGTTGGATTTTTGTGTTTTCAAATGCACAAATTTGAAACCAACTAGCAAAGTTGATATAGTCCAGGTTACTACGAATAGGAGGAATTTAAAATGGCCAGCTGTTATGAATAATAGTATGATCCTAACCCAAATCTATAGCCTCTTTCATGTAAAGCTTTCTCCACTAGTGTTTGGAAACAAAGGCAGCATAAATTTCCCAGACCTGCATACTCAACTGATGAGAGATGTAAGCAAACTATTTATAAAGACAGTGAAGAGATGTATTTGTCCCAAATTGCCCCCTAGGTGGTTTACCAGAAAGTGTAGGACTGCCAAGAATAGTCTCTTGGAAGCGGTTAAGTCAGACTGCCAGGCTCAGATTGTAATAGCCAGGAAGGCTTACAAAGCTACCCTGACAGAGGCAAAGAAACAATGGGAAATTACTTAGTGGGATGATCTAGCAGAAGCCCTTACACAAGGTGATGTGAAAACCTTCTGGAAAGGCATCTCGGATGGAATGCATATGGCAGATTGCCATCTAGAGCTAGTCATTGCTCCTGAGAAATGGATGACACACTTTGAGGGCCTTTATGCAGAGTGGTGCAATATAAAGAATAGGCCACAGGAACATGACTGGAGTTTATCAAGTGAGCATTGTGTTCCTACATGTAATGCTTACCTACTGGGCAGCAGAGAGAGGGAGGGAGGCAGTGGTGTTTACCCTAAATAAAACAGCTATTGCCCTAAGACAAATGAAAAGGGAAAAGGGTCCCTGGTCTTGATGATATTCTGTGTGATATATATCTTTCCCAACCTGACATATGGATCCCTTATCTCAACTCCCTCAGTAATGCTATCTTGAGGGGTGAGGGTATTCATTACTCGTGGCAAGGGGCGGTCATAATCCCATTTCATAAAAAGGGAAATAGGGACGAGTCGGCCTACTATAGGCCCATAAGCCTAATTGACACAAGCCAGAAGATCTTCTGTAGGCAGGTCCTGGCTAGACTCCAATCTTGGCTTGATAACAACTCACTCGATCCTTTCAGAAGAACAGGCAGGCTTTAGGGCCAAAACTAATACCCTTGACCAGGTTTTTCGATTCATGACTATATGCTGGAAATATGTATCTTTGAGGCAGAACCACCTCTACGTTACATTAATAGACTTACCAGCAGCATTTGATCTGGTACAAATATACACCTTATGGGAGGTTTCGGAGGCATATGGAATTCCTGGTGATCTCCTGTGGTTCCTGAGAGTATTGCACCAAGATACATATGCAAAAGTTAGATTGGGCAGAGGAGGGGACCTTACATCTAAAATCACCATTAGGCAAGGCATTAGACAAGGGTGCGTCCTTGCGCCAACATTGTTTAGCCTGCACATAATTGGCGCAGTGAAAAGGCTGTTACAATGTAGGCATGATGCGCCTAAAAGTGCAGGGGTATCTGTTCCACTCCTTATTTTTGAGGATGATACACTTTTAGTATCCAGATTCCCTATGGGACTACAATGTGAGCTGGATACCTTTGCTGCTTCCTGCCATGAAAGAGGTTAAAAGTTAAATCCGTCAAACTCCAAGTTTATGATGATCAACCAACATCAGTCCTCCAGAAAGAAGCCGATAATTTGTGGAGCTCCACTGGAACAAGTCAAAAATTTCGACTACCTGGGGGTAAGGCTGGCGGATAACATGCACTGGGGACCTCAACTAGACAAAAGTAAGTCTATTCTATTTCAGAGGGCAATGGCTATACGGAGAAGATATAAAGCTACTGGGGAGGGCTCAGTATCGCCAGTTCTAAAGGTTTATGGGGCCACTGCTATGTCAGCAGCCACATATGGGGCTGAGATTTGGGGCTATGCAAACATAACACCATTGTCACAGACAGAAAATAAATTTGTCAGTGCTTTGTTTGATCACCCAATGAGTAGACCCCTTCTAGCACTAATTTGTGACCTGACTTAAATAGGATTCACCATTTGACTGCTTTGAGAACCCTTGTGTACTGGGTAAAATTGTGGTCATCTGCAGAATCCTCCCCATATACGATATCACTGGTCAAATTGGTATCCTTAGACTCACAAGTATGCATACCCTGGCTACAACATGTAAAACAAGTAACAGATATGTTAAAAATTGAAGAATTGTGGAGTAGGCCTTGTTCAATGGGGAAAGCCACTGTGCAGAAATTGAAAAAGAATATTTGGATCACATTGTGTTAAGAGCCTGGGTTGATCAGAAAAATGGGAGTATAAGTGCGCAATTTTTGTTCCATAAGTGTATTCCCAAATTCTAACCTTATGTTGTCAGAATCACTCCCCTCCAAGGAAAACTACTATATATTTTGTTCAGATGTGGGGTTCTTCCCATAAAGTCCTTCACTGCAAGTTGGGGAAAAAAATTCAGAGACCAATCTTCCTGCCCACACTGCTTAGTGGTCATGAATCCGAAGCTCATTTTTTCTTTTTTTGTCCACAATACGTCCAGGGGTGGAAAAAAAGGATAATCACACTAAGCAAATTAATGGGTGTGAGACAATACAAGATAATGTTACGTATCTTAAAAAGTGAAACTCAAGAAACAATCGTGTTTTCAGTTTCTCACTATTTGCACTGGGCTTGGGGCCTGAGACTTAAAATTACTACTTAAAAGACCCAGTAACCATGTGGACCCAAACAGATACAATTTAATTATGACTCTGTTATAGCATTTTATGTGATTGTTGAACCTATTGTGGGTCACCTGATGTAAATATTCTACATGGTAAAGGGTATGAATTTTAAATGACTTTAGTATGTACATGATCTGCAGTTTCTTCTTATTTGCACTGGTATTGGAAATTGAGACTGAACTAGTACTCAAAATACCCAGTAATTATGCAGGCCCAAATAGACATACTCTATGTACAACTTCGGTATAGTATCTCAAATGATTGTTGAATTTATTGTGGGTTGACTGTTGCAGATATTCGACATGGCAAATTGTACACATTTTAATTGATCTTAGTATGAACGAGATTTTACTGCATTTTATTTATTTATTATGATATGCACTTTAATGGCTTCATAGCCGAAATAAAGGATTTACTACTACTAACATTACCGAGATAGAATGAAACCTCTCTTGTGGCATATCTGCTGCTGTACAAACACCCATGCACCAGCAACAATTAACGCTTTCAAAGCCTAAATGATATTCAAGTGCATTTTCCACTTGTGCTGTTCTCTTGCAAGATGTGCACACACACACACACACACACACACACACACGAAACAACTAGTTTGAATGCTTTCAATGACACTTTCTAGAAGACTGAAACGTAGCCTGTCCTGATGTTAGCTGTGAGAACTGATGTCATAATTATCATCAGTAGACTTCAATCACACTCAACTGATGTAAACGGAACATCCTTGATATGCCCAAATCTGGAATCATGCAGAGTCATTTGGTAGGCAGCGTGCAAGAAATCCTAAATGCAATAAACTGAATGTAAAGAGAATCATAATTTACTTTTCATACGTACGGATTTTAAAGGGAAATTCAACATATCTTAACCATTATTTATTACAGAATTTTTTAATGAATTATATGACTGAAACTTGGTTAGAAAGGATGCTCTTGCACAAGTAGTCATGCTGTGTTAATACATTGAATTGCTTAAGCATTATCTTCTGAAACAAACATTTAGCAAACTAGCAACTCATAACTGTGAACGCTGAAGCTTCGGCCAACCCTTCTGTAACAAACTTCCCTTAAGAGTCCAGGATACTGTATCGAATGCTTCTCTATGTAAAAAAAAACACAGCTGGATTTCAATGTCAATGGCTGTTTGACCTAAAAGGGATGTCACTTTGTGAGTATATTCTGCTGATCTTCTACCTGTCACAGATCCAAGTTGGTACACATTCCCAAGCTCATAGACAAAGGAGGCCAGGTAATGTGCTAGTAACTTTCTGCACATTTTGGATCTGTTTTTAGCTGTGAGATAGGCACATAAAATATGGCTTAATATTAATATATTGTGCCTTTTTTTAAACAGCAACAGTGACATCATTCTATGAAGAAGGCTTTACTGCTTTATGCATAATGCAGTGCAGCACTCACAGAACATTTGGTGCAAATTGAATGATTACGTTTGATAAAACCCACGTCTGTTGAAGCTCACAGGTTTTCTATTCTATATATTTGTAGTAGTGCAAAGGCACACAGCTTTGTTGTGTGATAAATTACTAATATTAGACAGACAGTCAATAGAGGTGACTTCTCTTTCAGCTTAGCAGAGGCACAATGAGTGAGTTTTTTGTGACTGATGTCTATTTATAAGCCGATATGTCAGTTATACTCCTTATCTCTGCAGAATCGTTTATAATTTGTTTTTAGGTTCAAGGCACTTTACATGGTTTTTCAGACATTGTTAAATTGTGTTTTCATAGTTATAAGCACTATATTCTGCCCTTATGCCTTCTATATAGTATACAATATGTTATAAATTGGGGTGGTGGTTGACTGGGGTGGAAACCTTAGTCAAACAGCAACCACAATCCTGGTCAGGGTAAGCGTCAGGCAACCCCTAAATTAACCTTTACTCATCCTCTGGTAGCTTGGCACAGAGCAGTCAGGCTAAACTTAGAGGCAATGTGTAAACTCGTTGTGCAACACTTCAAACAGTAAAACAGTGAAAACACTACTCACAAGGATTCCACACCAGATTAGAACAATAGATCTGAATTTAATAAATAAAACAAGACCAATGTGACAAAAAGCCAATAAGAAGAACTTGAATTATGAATTTTTGAAGATTAAAGTGTAACACTGCTCTCAGAAGCAAGAAGCAACAAGCAGGGATGCATGTTTACACTGGACCGTGACAAAGGCAAATGTTCATGCCGAACACACTGGAGCGCAGGCTGGTTACAGGGACCTAGTTGGGCCCGCTGAACAAAAGTACCTCAAATCCTGGTTACAGAGCATTGCATTGGTCCCAAACCATGCCGTCAAGGAGCTGCATCAATGTTTTCCCCACACAGTTGAGGTTATGCATTGATGTTCCCCATGCAGCAATGGTGATGTGCCAGTTTTGAGATGCAATGGAGTTCGGGTGTGGATTCTGGCTGTGTCAACGTCAAGGTGATCCGGGTCCATGACTGGGGTGGCACCACTTGGCAGGACATGCTCACAGATGGCAGAGTCCAGGTGCAGGAGGAGGGTGATTGGAAGTCTGTTATGTCCCGCAGACCTCAGATCAGAAGGCCAGCCAACTAGCCCTTGAAGTCACTCTGGGTTCAAGTGATACAGGTCCAGTCCTTCTCACCCAGGCAAGGGAACAGCAGTCAGCAGGGCAGCATAGCAAGGCAGGAGTCCAGCAAAGCAGCAGTCCAGCAGAGTGACAGCCCTTCAGCAGCACAGCAGTACTTATTCTTGGAAGAGTATCCACAGGTCCAGAAGTGTGCAGAGTTGTTAGTGTCAGAGGTCTAGTACTTATACCCAGTTGCACCTTTGAAGTGGGGGAGACTTCAAACACAGGACTTTGAAGTGAAAGAGGTCCTGCCCTTCCTGTTCTGGCTTCATACTCACTACATGGGATTATACAACCGTTTGTGTGGGCACAGGAGACTGCCTATTCAGATGTAAGTGAAGATGTGGCCAGCACTAACCTCCCCTCCTGCCAGAATGGCCCATCAAGGCCCATCAAGTCACACCTACTTTCCCATTGTGTGTGGCTGTCTATGGGAAATACACAAAGCAGAAATGTCACCTACCGCAGACACGTGATCAGAGACAGGCAGCAGGCACCAAATGGCTAAAATAAAACAATATCAGCTTTCTAAAAGAGGCATTTTAAGAATTACAGTTTAAATTCTGACGACCATAAAAATGATTCCAGAAACAACAAACTCGAAGAGTTTATCTCTTGCAGATTGTGACTTACACTTATCAAATGTAATTAGGTAATCACAATGTTATCCTAAGGGAGAGATAGGCCTTGATTAAGTGAAAAATGACTTTGGGAGTTTATCACTATCAGGAAATGTAAAACTTAAAAGTACATGCCCTGCCTTTTAAATACATTGCGCCCTGGCCTCTGAGTTGTCCAGAGCCTACCTTAGGGGTGACATATGTATAAAAAGGGAAGGTTTGGGCCTCGTAAAAAGGTTATTTTGCCAGGTCGACATGGCAGTGTAAAACTGCACATACAGGCCTCGTAATGGCAGACCTGAGACATGGTTAAAAGGATTCTTAAGTGGGTGGCACAATCAGTGCTGTAGGCCCACTAGTAGCATTTCATTTACAGGCCCTGGGCACATGGGGTGCACTTTACTAGGGATTTATGTTTAGGGGAGAGTGCACAAGCACCTTAGCACTGGTTAGCAGTGGTAAAGTGCACAGAGTCCTACCGCCAGCAAAAACAAGGTCAGGAAGTGGAGGAGGTTGGCAAAAAGTTGGGTGGAAGACGACCCTAAGGCTGTCAGGTCTAACATAATATAAAAAGATTCAGTTGTGCTCTCATTTAGCCTTTGTGTAATGGTTTGTACTCAATGATCAAATAACCCAGGACTGGCTTCCAAATTGATGACTGTCCATATAATGGGCAATCGTCTGTCTGTGGCACAATACGTAGTTTCCTTTGCATTGTTTGGGTGTTCTAGGCTTAACTTACCATCCTCATGAAATATCAATACCCTTTCAGAAATGCCCAAAGCGTAGTTCAAAGGAGCTGAGCCCTACCCTCTTCTGTGGCACACATGTGTAAGGTTCACAATAGACATGGCACAAGGACATTTTCCTTTCACCAGAAAGGCTCTAAAAAAGTAGCTTTAAAACGCATCCACATTTTAAAATTTTCAATTTTTTGTGTATATTTATATACTTTGTTTCTCAGCTGATATTATTTAATTTGCTAAACATTGAACCCCCTGAGTAGGCATTGTGAACTGTCAGTGGTAGGGTGGCCCCAGGTTAAGAACCACTACTCTAAAAAACTTCAGAAAATACATTTTAAAGTTTAATATTTGCGTTGCTTGCTTGCTGGGGATGTCACATCACAGGCACGAAAATGACAATAATTGTGGGACCAGCAATTCAGGTCATGACATTGACATTTTCTGTATCTATACCAACTATATGTCATCAGAGAGCAGGAATCGTGGAAAAGAGAGGACATATGCTTAAATATACATCACGTTTTGATCTACTACACATTCTACCTGTACTCAAAGGTGAACAATTTTTGATACATGGCATGGGGGAGAGAAAATCCGGTGGCCATTATCCAGATGACAGCAACATATACAGCTCCTTTTGCTGTTGATATCCGAGGTTTCAAGGGATGCATTATCACCTGTAAAAAAAGACAAAAATACCTTTAGTATTTACTTTAACTGTTGTTGATTAGGAAATAAGAATTGAAAAGTGAATTATTTGTTGAATGTATCATTTTAAATTAAGACCGCTCCTCCATTCTTATGAACTTCCTACCAAGAACATATACAATATGTCCCAATTCGTATTCTACATTCATGTAGAAAAGGTGTAAGCAGTGGCGGCTCCTCCGATATGGCGGAGGAGCATCACCCCCGACAGCAGTAGGAGCTGCAAACCTTTTACTACAAAATGATAATGAACTATGTTTATTATCATTTTGTAGTAAAAGGGGAGGGGCATTGGGGATGACAGTCACGGTGGGGGGTGTACAAGCACTCCCCTCGGGGCGCATGTATGTTTTGCTGGCTGTCTCGGGCCGGCCAAACACACATGCGCAGTAGGCTCTCTCCAGCCCGGCACTCTGTTGCCGGGCTGGAGAGAGCAGGCACAGGCTCCCAGTCTGCCTGAGAGCACCCTGGCTGGGTGCTCCCAGCCAATCCTAACGCTGCCCTGAGCAGAGTCAGGATTGGCCGCATGGCAGGCTGGGAGCCTGTGCCTGCACTGCAAGATGGAGGAGTGGCGGTGAGAAGCGGAGCAGAGGTAAGGTGTTTTCAAAAAAAAGAAATAATGATAATTTTTACATTTATTAAAATGTCCCCATACCAACCCCCTGTGCCGCTCCGCCCCGCTCTGCCCCTCCCACTGTAACCCCAGTGAGCCAGGAGAGGGTGGGAGGGTTATTAAGCCAAACCTCAAACGAATTAGGTCCTTTTTATTTCAGATGGTTAAGGAAGGGAGGACATCATGTGTGCAAGCTTCATACACGTACACACACTGGCAGCGATGTAAAGGTCTACATGGCCAGGATTTCCTATGGCTAAGATTTCTACGGCTTCCTATATTGTGATTTCCTAATCTATTGCAATCAGAGCTTTGCTCTGAGCAGGAACTGGGCAAAACAGAAAGCAGCTTCAACTTAAATATTAATCCCAATACTCCATGGTGTGCTGCTATGATGCCGCTATATGCGTGTTAAAATTAAGATCAGCATTGTAGAGATTTATTTTTTTTTTAAAATCCTAAATCATTCTTACAGAGTGGTGGTGAATATCTCTAAACATAAAGCCTAAACACAAAACAAATTGCATATGATTTTTAATGTACACTCTGTAAAACAAAGTAATGGACTGGAGCCAGTGTGCTGTAATATTTGGTATAGCATATGGTAAAAGGATACACAGTTTTATGGGCTACTATTACACAATACCAGAAATAGAGATGATTGTGTGCTTTCTATGTTTCACTTGAGACAAGGGTGCATTGCGCTCTACACTTTGAGGGTCTTATCAAAGTGGGACAGTGTTGACCATGCCCATCAACTGAGTTAGACCTCTGACTGACATCAAGGGCGAAAAAGCGCCTATTGCCCCATCACTTGGTTCTAGCTGATTGTGCCACTGGGCTGCTTCCTTCGACACTGCTATGGCAGTGATTGAGAGGACACGGTTGTACATTGTTTCACTAATATCCCAATAGTTGAAAGTAACATGCTTGGCCCCCTGGACTTTTTCATTACTACACGTTAATCCAACCACCGCTGTGCCAGGTCTTGTGGCCAACCCCCTGTAACCACCCAAACCTGCGCCACGCACAGCCAAAGGCCATGCGCGGTTGGGTTGGCTGCAGGGCCTGATGTTGTGGGGTTGGTCACAAGGGCCTGACTTGTGCCAGTCCCTGCAGCCACAACCCCCTAACCACTCAACACTATGCTGCGCATGGCCTTTGGTCATGCTTAGCAGCAGTTGGATGCAGATCTGCGTGACCCCTCTTCCCCTGCCGATTTTGGACCTGCGGTCCCCATCCCCTGGGGCCTGGTATTCTAAAATGTGTTTCTTTTGGGAGAGGGGGCCACATGGCCCACTCCCCTGGACGATTTCAGCCCCGGGGACCCAATCCCCAAGGGCCCAGTGTTCATATATGTATTTTTTTTGGGAGGAGGCTGCGTGGCCCCCCTCCCTGGGCCAATGTTGACCTTGGAGACCCGATTTCCTGGTGCCCGGCCTAAATATTTTATTTTTGGGGGGGAGTGGTGACTATGCGGCCCCCCTCCCCATGTCGATCTTGGCCCTGGGTCCCTGTCCCTCAAGGCCCGGCATTAATAAATGTATTTTTTTTGGGGGGGAGGGTGGCTTTGTGGCCCCCCTCCCCAGGCCGATCGCAACCCCTGGGACCCCATCTCCCAGGGCCCAGCCATGTCACCCCAGTCATCACTGTTGGAGACCTAATGGGGAGCCTCCGGGACCTGGCCCACCGGGGGGCTTCATTTAGATTAAACAAGCACGGATCCGCCACTACTACTGGCAAAAATTTTAAAAATATATATTTTTGCTTTTGGGGAGCAAGGGGGGGACCCCAGCACTAGAGCTAAGGGGTCAGGGTATCCCTACCCTGGCCCCATTTCTTTCATCTTTTTTTCTGGGATTCAGCTGAAGCCGAGTCCCAACATGGCTGCCAGCACTTCCTTGTTGAAGTGTTGGCAGCCAATCAGATCTTAGCATGAGATCGAGAGGGTTTGTGGAGCCTCCACATCCCTATAAATACAAATTTGGATTTTCTTTAATTTCTCAAAAACTACTGAAGGGATTTACACCAAAAAACAACAACGTCACTTTCTGAATCAAGTGCTAGCTTTCTGTCAAATTTGGTGTATTTCCATCCAGCGGTTCAGGTGCTATTTCTGTGCAAAATCCCTATAGAAAAATGCATAGGGAAAAAGCGTTTTGGGACCCCCTACCCCGTTTTTCTGGGCCACCGCTTGACGGATCACTCCAAAACTTTCCATACAGATGCTGAAGTGAGCAACGTATATTTTTGGAAACTTTGGTGAAGATTCAAATGGCGCCAAAGTTATTAGCAAAACAAAAAATGCTTTTTCTATAGAAATTAGGTCCTAACTATAATGAACTAGTGGTGACTAGGGTTTAGACGGATTATGGGTTTCTGGATGGCCAGGGCATTTTTAGGTTTCAGGATGGGTATGGGTTTTTGGGTGGCAAGGGTTTTTTTCAGGGTGGGGAAGGGTTTTTGGGTGACAAGGGATTTTTAGAGGTTATAGGTGAGTATGGGTTTTTGGGAGGCAAGGGAATGTTTAGGGTGAGAATGGGTTTTTGGAGTCAAGGGCATATTTAAATTTTAGGGTGGTATGGGTTTTTGGGTGGCAAGGGCATTTTTAGGTTTTAGGTTGGGTATGGTTTTCTGGGTAGCAAGGGCATTTTTAGCGTCGAGGGAAAGCATGGGTTTTTCGGTGGCAAAGGCGTTTCTGGAGTGGGTATGGGTTCCTGGGTAGCAAAGGTGTTTTGGGGTTTTAGGGTGGGTATGGGTTTTTGGGTGGTAAGGGCATTTTTAGGTTTTAGGATGCGTGTGGGTTTTTGGTTGGCAGGGGCATTTTTTGGGTTTAGGGTGGGTGTGGGTTTTTGGGTGTCAAGGGTGTTTTTAGGGTGGGTATGGGGTTTTGGGTGGCAAGGGCATTTTTAGGATTTAGGGTGGGCGTGAATTTTTGGGTAGTGGGTTTATAAGGTTTTTATATATATATATATATATATATATATACACACATATATATATATATATATTATATATATAAATATATATATATTTTAAAAAAAAATATATATACACACACATAAGGGGTTTATACTTACCTGTAAATTTTTGATCATGCATATGCCTTTACCATTCATGCCTTCACAATAAAAAGGCGTTGTAAAGGCAAGCGTGGCAAAGGCATATTTGTGGGAAAATTTGCGTTGTAAAGGCATGTGTGGTAAAGACGCATGCTTTGTAAAGACCGCGTTGTAAAGGCATACATGGTAATGGCATGCGTGGTTCTGTCATACATCCTTCCTGGCAACCTCTATTTAACCTCTGAGAGACTGAGGGACAGGGTACAGATTGCAAACTGCTTTCTCTTTCTGTCCTAGAATTCATGACCCCTGATATCAGCAGCTATTATGCCTTACTGATGTTGATGGTTGTGTGGACTTTTTCTTCCTATGGGAATCTTGACTCTCTTTCGCCCCACATTGTTTACCTCTATGTAGGTGCTCATGCTACTGTTTATGCAAAGCATGTACACTCCTGCTAATGGGAATGCTTCACGTTATTGTTTATGATGATATTCTGTATATGGACATCGTTTTAGCTGAGGGTAGAGGATACTCATAAAGTGATCTCATTGGTATGATAGGACCAGTATTATTCAGTGAAGGGTAATGTGTGATCTCGCAGTTTTGAAGTTACAAAAATTGTGCCTTTGCGAGATTCCACTTATAACTATGTAGTTGGTACCACCCATCTGCAAGAGGTCTATATTATGAATGACACCTTCAGAAAATCCTGGCCTTTTAGCCACTAGCACTTTGCATTCTGGGATTTATGAGTTCCTACTTACAAAGCTAAGAGTAAAGCCACAAGTCCTAAAATGCAGCCTTCTGTTAGTTAAAAAGCAAAAATTGGCTGAAGGAGTCACGCATGATGCAGTATCACTTGGTAGTCATGATTCTGAAGAGATTGCTGCACTGAGATAAATAATAAACATTTTTCATACATGGACTAAAAATCAAACATTTCCGAATTTTAAAGCTTTATTGCACCGAAGGCAAAACATATTCCCGCCGTTATTGATAGATCAACTGAACAGCAATAATAGCGCAACCTGCAGAGATAACCAGAGGTACCAGCATTCAACAAAATTATAAAATACACGTCTAGCTCTCATATTTCAGCAAACCACCAAGCACTGCATCTCCTCACACAATTACTGCATCTTGGTGTTCATCAGGCCCAACACAAAAACACTCCCTATCTAGGCTCAAAACAAAGACAACATCCTTCCATACAAATGAGAGAGCGTAGCTTATATAATCTATATTAACATGAAATGTTTATGAATTAATGTGTGATGATGCCGCATAGAAACTGTACAAATAGCAATTTTGCTTAAACGTGCACTTGAATTGTGACCACGATGAGTGGCCACCAATGTATACACAAACTAATAATGATGACCAAAATGTTTATGTTACGTTTAAATGAGCTTATATTAACATTTGCGTTATTAAATCTGTATTGAAAACCTCATAGGCCTTAAGTTAGCATGAGCCGGAGTTTAGCTGCCTGGCTCTCATATTAAATGCATTTTCCTATTTTTCAGTGTGCTGACTCACAGGGGGCCGTGACCCCGTTCGTTCTTTTCCTTCGAACTTGGACGATGAATGTAACCATGTAGATCTGTTTCTCACCCGCTCCCATCGCCTTTAAAACTAGAATGTTATAAAGGAACTGAAACAGTGTAGATTAATGTAATGTACAAGGTCATTCAAACCGAAGAAGACAGTGGAATTGCTGACCAAAAGATGTGCAAAGAATTACAAGGGGATGAAGTCACCGGATGTGCCACCTCTGAAGACGTCAATTGTGAAGACCAATCAAAAGCTTGTAAATCAATATGGGGTGAAGATTAGGATTACTTAATGTACTTTCTGATAGGTTAAAGATAGTGGGGTATAGTAAATGTCCAATAGAATTTTAGGGGAATGTACTACGAAAAAGGGATAAAAACCCATGTCACAGAGAAGTCATTTAGGTGGGTTAGGAAATGTTATTGATTTTATCCAGAAACTCTGTCACTCTCTTTGGTGACTTTTGATTTTATTAAAACCACCCTTGCCCTTAGTTTGTCCATTCATAGTTTCCTCCTTATGAGGGAAGTGCCTCTTTTTGCCCTTAGCTGAGTTCTTACCGATGGCGATTTGACTGATGTCCTGAAGACGAAGACTGAACCTGTGCGCTGACCCAATCCTTGGAGGGTAATTATGACAATGCATTTGTGATTTGTCTGTTTGCTTTTCCTTTCTAGGTACCAACTGCTTACTTTTGACAGAGACCTTAGCTAAATGTTTTCCAAATTGGTGTTCTAAATTGTTTTGCATGAAGCCCAACATGCTAATGCTAATCAGTGGTTAGGACAGGTGTTTACCTAAACTGACGCAAATAGACAAACGACCGAGACTATGCTTTGTTGAATTGACGCAATATTGACACTCTGCCAATCTTGATCTATGTTCACGCAGTGTTATGTTCTGATGTTTGTGATTCTCGCTTTAATGAAATCTTATCAAAGTTGCCATATCATGACTACGCTATTATGTTTCTTGGTGTTGAGATTAACGCATATGCTTCTAGGTTGTAATTAATAGGGAATAAAATTCATAAATTCTATTAAAATGGTGTGGTTATTCATGGCTGAAAGGTCATGGTAGCGTCATTTGAAGTGATTAATTACTTTGACTAAAGTGAAATGCATTGTCGTAATAAATATTGTTGACATTATTGATGTATTGATTGATATATTGATTAGCTATCTCGTCCTACGGTGTCTCTCAACTGGGTCAAAAGATTCATTGGCCTAAAACGAGTCCTGATGTGAAATAAATTATCATAAAGGGACGCGTTAACAGTTCTGGTAGCAGAGCGACGGTTTGGCCCTTTTGGGCCCTAGGACGGAGAATCATTGTTTAAATTGTTTTTCTGTGATAATGCAAATTGGAGGTATGATGTGTTTCTAAATTCACCATGACTTCCTCGGGATCTCGGAGCCTGCCTAAGTGAGTTGGGAATGTTCTTGGCGTCATAGTGTGTGTGGTATAGGGTTTTGCGCTTGCTCAGCTTATGCATTTTTGCAGGTGATTGTGAAATTTGTGTGTATTTAGGCCAGGCAAATGTTGTTTTAGTAGGAGTGGGCGTACTCCGCAGTATGAGAGTAGGAAAGTCGGCGTACTTCATGTGAGTGTGGCGCTTTGTGCTCAATATGATCCATGTGGTTGGTTGTTTTGTACGGACCCATCGTGGTCTAAGACTCCGGAGTATATTGACAAGTGTAGGAGACACTTGGGTTTATGTGTAATCTGTGCGGTTTAATAGGTCAATTGGGCGTGGTTGACAAGTCGAGTTCGAGTCAAAATGTATGTGTGAAACCTTCGATGGAGATTTGGCAAGTTCTAAAGTGCACTAGGACGAACCATTGACAAGTCGAGAGTAGAATTTGCGGGTCGAATTCTGCTTGCGTATGCGGGAATTGAGAAGAAGAGAGTAGCGGCCGAGGCTTCAAGGGAAATCTCTGTAAAATTCTGAAGCGAATGTGTTACCCTTCCTGTAGTAAACCGGCAGATTTGTGTTGTTGTTAAGGTGCTCGCAGTAAGATTTTGCATTAGTTTGTGTGAATCCAGTGAGGGGCGGGCGAGCCGCAAGACTTTGTCAGCTGCAGTGTGTGAGTGTGACGTCAGTGGTACCGCGCTGAGATAGGTCAGTTGTCGAGAGGGGTCGCGCACGGATTGGCTGCCATCCGTGAGAGGCAGTAGGTCGAGAAAGGTGGGTGAAGAGTGTCCTGGGAACTAAGTCACTTTCTGATTAAATACAAATAAGAGAAAACGCAAAAATGAATTTTGTTAAGGCTTTCAAGAGTGCTCTGAAAGGAGACACATACATTATGGCGAGTGAAGGGGAGCCTACACCGCCTGAGGGTACTCCGGCTTACATAGTTATGGAAGAAAAAGGTGTCGCGCCTTGTTTATGGATGAAACAGTGGCGCAAATTAACAGAGAAAGAGGGATGTTTAGCGTTCCCAGAACAGGGGACGTTCATTACAAAGGTGTTAGAGAATCTAAGGTGGATGTTAAGTACACAAAAACCACCTCCGAGGCCAGCTCAGTATAAGGCTTTAGCGATTTGGGATTTAATGGCTCTTAAACATAGACAAGAAAGATTCCAAAGAAGACTAAAAAGGGCAGAAAAGTCTTATGCAGAAGCTAGGTGGGATAATGAGAACAAAATAGTTGATGGACTAAAATTGTTCCCAGCAATAACACAGGGAGACGAGACGCAGGGAAAGAAAGCCACCTGTAAAACAGAGAAGGACTCTAGTAAGCCTAAGGAAACTAAGAGACCTTGGGAAGAGGAAGACGATTCAGATGATGAAGAATTCATGGATCGTGTATTACATGATCGCCCGCCACCTTATGCGGCAAGCGGCAATGTCCCGAGCACTAGTACGGATCCTGGGAACCAGACACAGGAGAAGGGAGTTACTGATACAGCACAGACTAGTGATACAGGTTTGATACAGAATGGTGTCAGTGTACCCACTGCACCAGACATACAGACACAGTTGCAACCTCCACCACAGATACAGAGAATCTATCCAGACGTCCCAGTACTAGAGACTACTATAAATCTGATAGTGCCACCACACCTGATATATACAAAAATCAGGTTAGTGCAGATTGAGTCAAATCCGCAATTGCTGCCCCAGCCACGGTCACAACTGATACCGGGATATAACCCAGTAGCGGGTTCTCCGTTAATACCTGCCCCGGCTTCGCTAGAGCAGACCTTTGGAGTGGCTGCTCCACGAAGTTTGGGACCAGGACAGACACCTGCCGCAATATCATTGCCAATTACTGTTGGTCCACCGGTGGCATTGTATGCACAAGGTAAGCCTGGTGTATGTGATCAGGGAGTAATGGCCCAAGATGTGCTAAGAGGAGGATCCATAGGAACCCCTCAGTTAATGGCCCCGGAAGAACAAGCGATTGAAAAAACAGGGTCTTTGATAGACCTTAGCCCAGTTGAAGCACCCTTGGAGGCAATGAGACAGGCAGGGCTAGGGGTGTTAACCCTGCAGACTATAAGTACGAACGCTTCACAATCGCCAATGATGCATGCAGGGAACATTTCACTGCAAGGTTTTACAGTACAACAGTTGAATGAATGGTTAGAGAAGACCTATGCTTTGCAGAAGACTACAGTGACTGCAATAGAACCGGAGAGGATAGGGAGAGATGAGTACCTGAATTTTGTGAGACTGGGTGTGGAAGCTGCTGAACTAGTGGACGGAGCAATGGGAGTAAACAGATTAGAGTCATACACAGAAGCAGAATTGAGGTATCTGTGTCCTAAGATTACTAAAGAGGTAGGCAAGGTACACCAGAGATTAGCGAACCTGGCAGACAAGTACAATATTGATATTGAGAACACTAAACATTTGAAAAGAAGTTACAGGTTAGACTTTGATTCAAAAGACTTTGAGCATATGAGGTCTGCCGGAATGAAAGCGCATCTGAAGGAAATACTGCAAAGTGCGCAGATCTGGGGAGCGCTAGAAAAGTGGGAAGGCAGATGGGCAAAGAAAAGAGATAAGGAGAAAGGTGACAGTCCGGGGTCGGGTCAAGCTAAAGCTTCACCCGATACGGAATCGGTAAAAATACTACCCATGAGAGAAACAGCTGGTGGAGTTTTAATTCATGTGCCGTGGTCCAGAGGAGACATTCTATCTTTTACAAATGATTATCCCAGGTTGAGGGAGAAACCGATCGAGTGGTATCAACAAACGGATAGGTTCATGAAGCTTGCAAAGTGTCTCTGGGAAGACTTGAATACTCTGTTTGAGATCATTGCTCTGCCTGATTTGTGGCTCGAGTGCAAGAGAGGGGTAGATTGGCCAACGAAGGAGCCGGCAAGGGATAAGGTGACCGGAGCTCCCTCTGAGGAGGTGATGAAGTACTATCATAAGGTGATTGAGTTTTTGAAGCAGAAAGTGTCGCCGAAAGTGACTGATTGGCAGAAAATCGACCGGACCTCACAGGAGGTTAAGGAATCAATTTATGCTTATTATGAGAGGTTGTTGAAGGCATTCAAACATTATAGTGGTTCTGAGACCATTGAGACGAAAGACATGAACCATCCTGTGTTCAGATTTGTTGAAGGGCTGAGACCAGAGGTTAGCCAGATGATTAAGAATCATTTGATTTGTTGGCAAGCGAAGGCAATTTATGAGGTGTTGCAGTATGCGAAATACTGTAGTGACGAAATTGAGCAGAAGCAGAAAAAGTTAAAGGAGAAAGTGATGGTGATGCAGATAAGGGCTGCACAGGCAGGAATACAGGGAAATGGAGTTCAACAGATGATACAACAACAACCGCATGTGAATGGAGTGTTTCAGGCACAACCAAGAGGTCGAGGTTTTGTGAATCACGGTCCAGACTTGAATACTGTTGTGGTTCAAAATGATACACAGGGAATGAAAAGGATGTCGCCATGTCACGAGTGCGGGGGCGTGGGGCATTGGAAGCGGGAATGCCCAAATGTGGTGCAGGATGGTGTCGTTCAACAAAGCACTAATGTCGGTACATTGCAAAATGTGAGAGGTCCAAAGTTGAGAAATCAAAATTCGAACTTCCAAAATAACATGGTTCAGATGCAAGGGTTACAGCCCATGCAGCAAATGCAAATGCCGCGCGTTCAACCAGCGCAAATGCAGCAAGTACAACAGCAGGTTCCCATGGTACCTATACAGCAAATGCAATTACCAATGGCTCAGATGGGACAGCAACAGGTGATGCTTCCTCAGCAGGTCACGGGTCAGGTGATGAGTCAAAATAATACAGTACAGCAATTCCCATTGCGTGGTGAAGATGGAATGAATGAGGAATGGTCGGATGACAGCTCAGATAGCGAAGAGTGCAGGCTTGCTGCGTCCCTAGAGGTAGATCAGAGGGGACCCTATGTAGAGGGAAAGGTAATGGGTCACAAGGTTTCATTCTTGGTTGATACCGGAGCTACACGCTCTACAGTCAGAAGTGCAGAGGTTCCGAAATTACCACTTTCGGGGCGTACCACAAGGGTGGTTGGAGTAGCAAACCAGTACTTGACAAATCCGATTACAGATCCAGTGCAAGTTGAGATCGGCAACTTCCAGGGACTGCATAAATTTGTAGTCTGCGATTCGAGTCCGGTATCCCTACTGGGAAGAGACTTACTGTGCAAGACAAAATGTTCGATTACCTGTTCCAATGATGGAATCGAAGTGCAGACAAACAGTGATGATGAAGGGGATGATGGTCAGTTCTCAGAGTTAGAGACAGGAACTGCAAATGAAGATTACCCTTTGATTACATTGTTTCCGATGCTTACAGTGATCGACGTACCTGCCGAGTTACAAGGGACAGTGACCGAAAAAGTGTGGGATTTGACAGGAAAATAAGTGGGACTTATAAAAGGAGTAGAACCAGTTAAAGTACAAGTGAAGCCAAATGCAGTGTTTCCCCAGGTGCCACAATATCACATGGCACAGGATATTCTTATTCAAGTGTCGCAAATAATTGCAGATTTTTTGAAACAGGGAGTCCTGAAGGAAGTGTTGAGCAGCCCATGTAATTCACCAATAATGGGTCTGAAAAAGCCTTGTGGGAAAGTTCGAATTGTGCAGGATTTGAGGAAAATAAACAAGATTGTGGTAAAGTGTTGCCCCATAGTGCCCAATCCAGTAGTAATCATGTTTCAGGTTCCATGTGATGCTGAGTGGTTCACCGTTGTAGACCTGTCACAAGCCTTCTTTTCAATACCTCTCCATGAGGACAGCCAGTTTGTATTCAGCTTCAAATTCCTGGATAAGGTGTACAGTTGGTGCAGAATTCCTCAGGGGTTTTCTGAGTCAACGTCCATTTTTAATCAGATATTGAAAAAGGGCTTAGAATCCTTAGTACTGCCTTTTAACTCGACTCTAGTGCAGTGCAGTACATTGATGACTTGCTGATTGCATCCAAGACAAGGGATGACTGTAAGTATGACACGATTGCCTTACTGAATCATTTGGGAAAGAATGGACATAAAGTGTCACCCAAGAAGCTACAGTACTGCCAGAAAGAAGTGAAGTATTTGGGACACTTAATTGAAAGAGGGTCCAGGAGAATATCAAAGGAAAGAATAACAGCCATTTTGCAAATGAACCCCCCAACAACGAAGAGAGATGTCAGGATGTTTTTTGGAATGGTGAGCTACTGTCACTAGTGGATACCCAACTTCTCGATTATTTCAAAACCATTGATAAAGTTGACAGGCAAAGAGATCAAGGATGAGCTGTATACCATAGCTTTGTCCAAGGAAGAGCTTGAGTCATTCATGGAATTGAGAGAGTGCATGTGCAGGGCACCTGCGTTGGGTATGTCTGATTACACGAAGCCTTTTCTACTGTTTTGTCATGAACATGATGCTTGTTCTTTGTCTGTCTTGACACAGGTCCATGGAGGTGCAAATCGCCCTGTAGCATATTTTTCAGCTACCTTGGACCCCGTTGCAGCAGCCTTACCGGGTTGTTTGCGCGCAGTTGCAACAGTTGGTCAGAGCCTCACGCAGTGTGAAGGCATAGTAATGGGATACCCCCTAACAGTAATGGTTCCGCATTCAGTTGAAATTTTGTTGACTCGAACCAAAACTCAGCACATGACAAATGCTCGTCTTACCAAATATGAGACAATTATACTGGGGTTACCTAATGTTTCACTGAAACGATGTACTGTGTTGAACCCGGCAACTCTACTTCCTGCCGAGAGTACTGAAGTTAATAATGAAGAGGAAGTCGAGCATGATTGTCTTGAGGTAACAGAACTATGTACCAAGCCACGACCTGATATTCAAGATACACAGTTAAAAGAAAATGACTGTATTATGTTTGTTGATGGATCCTGTTTGAGAGACTCAGTCGGAATGCTGAGAGCCGGTTATGCTGTATGTACCATAGCTGGTATCATTGAAGCTTCCTGGCTCGAGAAAGTGTATTCTGCACAAGGGGCAGAGCTAATTGCCCCTACTAAGGCATGCCACGCAGCTGAAAATCTGAGAGTCACTATCTATACTGACAGCAGATACGGATTTGGAATTGTACATGATTTTGGCCAATTGTGGTTGCAGAGAGGTTTCATGACCTCTTCTGGTTCTCCTGTGAAAAATGGTGAACAAATTAAGGATTTGTTACATGCGTTTCAGTTACCTCTTGAAATTGCTGTGGTGAAATGCAATGCTCACGTTAAGTCGCAAGACTTTGTGTCCATGGGAAACGGCTATGCAGATCAAGTCGCAAGGTTTTGCGCATTGAACTGTATATCGTTTAAGGATCAGTGGGAATTGATGCCACAAACTGAGAATGACACATGTTTAAACCTTGCATTAAGGGTGGTTGATACCCTAGATGAACTAAAGGCACTGCAGGGTCGTGCTAGCAAAGAGGAAAAACGCTCCTAGCAAAGAATGCAATGTGTACAGAGGGCTGGTGACTTGTGGGTCTCAGAGGAGGGAAAATTGGTTTTGCCAAACAGTCTTCTGTCACAATTCGCTAGGCTCTACCATGGACAGGCACACCTCGGGAGAGATGCATTGATCAGGTCATTCAAAATAGATTGGTTCAACCCAAAGTTCAGACATGCCGCAGAAGTTACTTGTCACAGGTGCATCATCTGTCAACAGATGAATGCCGGAAAAGGGACTGTGGTAACTTTGAGCCATATAGGGAGAGCTGGTGGTCCATTTAGCAAGCTGCAAATGGACTTCATTGAAATGCCTGTTTGCGGAGGATTGAAATACGTGTTGGTGATTGTGTGTGTTTTCAGTCACTGGATTGAAGCTTACCCCACATGTAGAAATGACAGTCTCACAGTCCCAAAGCTGCTGTTTAGGGAACTAATACCCAGGTTCGGGTTTCCGGTCTCTATAGAATCAGATAGGGGCAGGCACTTTGACAATGAGGTGATTAAACTCTTGTGTGCCACATTAGACATTGAACAGAAGCTGCACTGTAGCTACCGCCCTGAAGCATCAGGATTAGTAGAGCAAATGAATGGTACCTTGAAATCAAGAATGGCAAAGATGTGCGCAGCTACCAATATGAAATGGCCAGATGCATTACCCTTAGTGCTGATGTCAATGAGGAACACCCCTGATAAAAAGACAGGACTATGACCCCATGAGATCCTCATGGGCAGAGCTATGAGGTTACCCGCAGTACCTGCAAATGCTCTAGTGAATATCACGGATGATATGGTGTTGGACTACTGCAAAGGCTTGGCTGATGTGAGTCGCTCTTTCTCTCACCAGGTAGAAGCTAACACATTGCCACCGATCGGTGATCCAGGTCACACCCTACAAGCTGGTGACTGGTTGGTCGTCAAGAAGCACGTGAGAAAGTCGTGTTTGGAGCCGCGCTGCAAGGGGCCATATCAAGTAATTTTGACAACAACCATTGCTGTGAAATGTGCAGGCGTCCCAAATTGGATACATGCTAGTCACACAAAGAAGGTAACGGGTCCAACTGATGAGGAACTTGAAGTTTCCGGCACAACAGTTCCAGAGAGAGATGTCTCGGGGCTAGAAAACAGCCATGAAGGAACTAAAACTGCAAGAGAGCCCACTGAGAACAGTAAATGAGTTCGAGAGAGGTGACAGTGTGCCTATCTCAGTAGAGGCAGCAGGAGAACTAAATCAAGGAGAAGTTCTCCCAGAAATAGACGGTTACGGGTTAGAACTTGAACCCGTTACAGATCCAGACAAAGAAGAAGAAGAGGGGGAAATAATAGAAAGAGACCAAAGTAATCCGGCATCCCCTGAGCCAGTTGCAGGTCCATCAAGAGAAAACACCATTTCACAAGATGAGGGAGCTGCTCAGCGTCCTGAAAAGACAAATCGGAAGAAGACGCATAAGGGAGATAACTGGCCAGAGAAACAGGCTGCAAAAGCAAGAAGCGTACCAGGTGAAACAATAACAGAAGAAACTGATACATCCAGAGTAGAAGATTTGAGTGAAGGACAATTTCAAGGTGAACGCAGATTGAAAAGAAAGAGAACCGCGAATAGAAGCTACGCAGGTCCTGAATGGGCATATGCAACAACATCTGAATGGCAACAAGAATTCTTAGCGTTCTGCTTTGATCGAGAAGTACCAGGCCAATACTACAGTACCTGAAGTAATTCAAAGAAAAAGACTTTGTTAATATCGAAAGCTGAAAACTTATGAAAAGAGACTTATAAATTACCGGATGAGACACTGATAACCTGATTTGACTTCGAGAACTTGACTACGACAAGCTGCTAACTTGATTTGGCAAAGGGGTCCTGGAGTGAGTGAAACGCTGTAAATATACGCAG